>NC_090326.1:39168799-41568799 GCF_035084215.1 Heptranchias perlo
TCTACTCTCCCTCCCTCCTCCCTCCTACTCTCCCTCCCTCCTCCTCCCTCCTACTCTCCCTCCCTCCCTCCCTCCCTCCTACTCTCCCTCCCTCCCTCCCTCCCTCCCTCCCTCCTACCCTCCCTCCCTCCCTCCCTCCCTCCCTCCCTCCCTCCTCCCTCCTCCCTCCCTCCCTCCTCTCTCCCTCCCTCCCTCCCTCTCTCCCTCCCTCCCTCTCTCTCTCCCTCCCTCCCTCCCTCCCTCTCTCCCTCTCTCCCTCTCTCCCTCTCTCCCTCCCTCCCTCCCTCCCTCCCTCCCTCCCTCCCTCCCTCCCTCCCTCCCTCCTACTCTCCCTCCTCCCTCCCTCCCTCCTACCTCTCCCTCCCTCCCTCCCTCTACTCTCCCTCCCTCCCTCCCTCCTACTCTCCCTCCCTCCTACTCTCCTCCCTCCCTCCTCCTACTCTCCCTCCCTCCCTCCCTCCTACTCTCCCTCCTCCCTCCCTCCTACTCTCCCTCCTCCCTCCCTCCTACTCTCCCTCCCTCCCTCCCTCCTACTCTCCCTCCCTCCCTCCCTCCTACCCTCCTCCTCCCTCCTCCCTCCCTCCCTCCCTCCCTCCCTCCCTCCCTCCTCCTCCCTCCCTCCCTCCCCCTACTCTCCCTCCCTCCCTCCTACTCTCCCTCCCTCCCTCCTACTCTCCCTCCCTCCTACTCTCCCTCCCTCCCTCCTACTCTCCCTCCCTCCTACTCTCCCTCCTCCTACTCTCCCTCCCTCCCTCCCTCCTACTCTCCCTCCCTCCCTCCCTCCCTCCTACTCTCCTCCCTCCCTCCCTCCCTCCTACTCTCCCTCCCTCCCTCCCTCCTACTCTCACTCCCTCCCTCCCTCCCTCCTACTCTCACTCCCTCCCTCCCTCCTACTCTCACTCCCTCCCTCCCTCCTACTCTCACTCCCTCCCTCCCTCCTACTCTCACTCCCTCCCTCCCTCCTACTCTCACTCCCTCCCTCCCTCCCTCTACTCTCACTCTCTCCCACCCTCCCTCTACTCTCACTCTCTCTCCCACCCTCCCTCTACTCTCTCTCTCTCTCCACCCTCCCTCTACTCTCCCACCCTCCCTCTACTCTCCCACCCTCCCTCTACTCTCCCACCCTCCCTCTACTCTCCCACCCTCCCTCTACTCTCCCACCCTCCCTCTACTCTCCCACCCTCCCTCTACTCTCCCACCCTCCCTCTACTCTCCCACCCTCCCTCTACTCTCCCACCCTCCCTCTACTCTCCCACCCTCCCTCTACTCTCCCACCCTCCCTCTACTCTCCCACCCTCCCTCTACTCTCCCACCCTCCTCTACTCTCCCACCCTCCTCTACTCTCCCACCCTCCCTCTACTCTCCACCCTCCCTCTACTCTCCCACCCTCCCTCTACTCTCCACCCTCCCTCTACTCTCCCACCCTCCCTCTACTCTCCCACCCTCCCTCTACTCTCCCACCCTCCCTCTACTCTCCACCCTCCCTCTACTCTCCCACCCTCCCTCTACTCTCCCACCCTCCCTCTACTCTCCCACCCTCCCTCTACTCTCCCACCCTCCCTCTACTCTCCCACCCTCCCTCTACTCTCCCACCCTCCCTCTACTCTCCCACCCTCCCTCTACTCTCCCACCCTCCCTCTACTCTCCCACCCTCCCTCTACACTCCCACCCTCCCTCTACTCTCACTCTCACTCCCACCCTCCCTCTACTCTCACTCTCACTCCCACCCTCCTCAACTCTCACTCTCACTCCCACCCTCACTCATGGCCTCTGTTACTCAGACTCCCGGGGCACCGGCAAAAATGGCCGGAATTGAGCAATCGGGGCACTCGGCAGTTCGACACCATTTTCGTAATCGACTTTATTTTGCCTCCATGAGATATAAATCCAGATTTGTTCGTTTACCAGATATTGGTTGGCAACTTTGTGTTCACTTGAGTTGAGCCACCTCAACTGGACACCAAATAAATGTTTGAAGTTGCAGCCCTTTTGTTTATTCGGTAGACACTACTCAATGTGTTTCCTCTGAAGTTTCTTGACGGTTTACACCACATATTTTAACTATCTATCTATATCATTAAAATGTTAAAGATCTTATAATTGCATATACTTGTAGCCCATGTTTTCCATTTCTGTGTCCATAATAGAAACTGCCTGTGCAAAGTTGTTATTGTTTAATGACATTCTCCCCTAATGGATGGACTTCAGTACCACCAATAAGCAACTGGTAAAAGAGATGGGGATCCAGTGAAATTACTCAAACATTTTTGAGAAAGGTTTCACCTGTCATCTTGCTTTGTCAGTAACCTAAGGATATACGGCCTCCAACCTTCCACCCTCCATAAACTTCAGCTCATCCAAAACTCTGCTGCCCGTAAGCTAACTCTCACCAAGTCCCGTTCTCCCATCACCCTGTGCTCGCTGACCGACGTTGGCTCCCGGTCTGGGAATGCCTCGATTTTAAAATTCTCATCATTGTTTTCAAATCCCTTTATTGCCTCGCCCCTCCCTATCTCTGTAACCTCCTCCAGCCTTACAACCCTCCGAGATCTCTACGCTCCTCCAATTCTTGCCTCTTGCGCATCCCCAATTTCAATCACTCCACCATTGGAGGCCGTGCCTTCAGCTGCCTAGGCCCTAAGCTCTGGAATTACCTCCGTAAACCCCTCCGCCTCTCTCCTTTAAGATGCTCCTTAAAACCTACCTCTTACCAAGCTTTTGGTCACCTGTCCTAATATCTCCTTATGTGGCTCGGTATCATATTTTGTTTGGTAATGCTCCTGTGAAGCACTTTGGGACATTTTACTATGTTAAAGCCGCTATGTAAATGCAAGTTGTTGTTGTTAGAAATTTTATTTACAGCAATCACATAAAAGGCCAAGTAATTCACAGTAAGATCATTTGTTTTAGGTGTCAGCCTTGGCTCAGTGGGTAGCACTGTCGCCACTAAGTCAGAAGGTCATGGGTGCAAGCACCATTCCAGAGACTTGAGCGCATAATCCAGGCTCACACTTCAGAGTAGTACTGTCGAAGGTGCCGTCTTTTGGATGAGATGTTAAATCGAGGCCTTGTCTGCCCTCTCAGGTGGACGTTAAAGATCCCATGGCACTATTCAAAGAAGCGCAAGGGAGTTCTCCCCGGTGTCCTGGCCAATATTTATCCTTCAACCAACATCAACGATTATCTGATCATGTATCTCATTGCTGTTTGTGGGACCTTGCTGTGCGTTAACTGACTGATGCGTTTCCTACATTACAACAGTGACTACACTTCCAAAGTACTTCATTGGCTGCAAAGCACTTTGGGACATACTGAGGTCATGAAAGGCGCTATATAAATGCAAGTTCTTTTAAGAAAATGAGGGTATAGAATTAAATGGAAACTGTAGTTTTATTGCCATATTTGCAGTGATGTGCTGGAGAAATTTCAGAATTCTCTCTCTCTACAGTGAACTTTAGCTATTTAACAAAAATGCTTCAGGGTTATAGATATTTATGCAAAACAACTAGCTGGCCAATTTTCCTTTCACCCATTTGCTTGAGCACCGTACAGAGAGAGCACAGCGAAAGCGCCCACTACCTGTTCAGGCCTTGCATGCCTGAATTTGGTGGGCTGAGTTATCAAATGGCTCGCTTACAGGTGAGTCCCTGGCAAGGCCTTGCACCAGGACTCGGGGGCAGAAATAGAAGCGCAGCTGCAGGCTTGAGAGGCCATAAGCCTCCAGGCCCAAAAATCAACAGGCTCCTGCAGTGAAAAGAAGGCCACTCAGCTATTGGGCCAATTTCGCCTTGTCGCCTGGACCCCTCCACCCTTCCAATCTATGGGATGTCCAAGTACACGGCTCACCACCTGCTTTTTTTGTGCACTACTATTTCTGGGTGCCCTTCCAGGGCAATGACAGGAAAGTAAAGTGAGAGTTCTACATGGACCAAATCTAATCCTGTAATTTTAAAGATCTCAATCACATCTCTTCAAAGTCTGTGCTATTCTACAGTTTAAAAAGTACCAGCTCCCTAAGCCTATTTGGTAACTAATTGCCTTTAAACTAGGTATCAATCTAGAGGCATATCTCTGAATATGATCCAGGGCAACTATATCATTTATCATGTGAGGGGACCAAAACTGGTCAAAGTATTCTAAATGAGGCCTAACCAAGGCCTTATTTTGTATTTAATTGTCCTGGCAATACATCCTAACATTTTATTTGCTTTTGCAATAGCCTTGAGGCACTGGTGGTGGGGCTGCAGGGATGCATGCATTATAGTAGCCAGGTCTTTCTCCGGCTCAACAGCCTTAAGTTTGCAACCTTGCATGTTGTGTACATTTTGCGTTGGTCCTACCTATGTGCATAACACCACATTTGTCTGTATTTAAATAGCATCTGCCAGTTTCAGGCCCATTCCCTATCACATCTAGATCTACTTATAATCTATTTTTATTGGTGGCATTGGTTGAGGGGTAAATATTGGTCAGGACACCAGGAGAACTCTCCAAATATTATCATGGTATATTTTATGTACTTCTGATTAGGCAGGAGGGGGTCTCAGTTTAATATATTATCTGAAAGACGGCACCTCCGACATTGCAGCATTCCCTCAGTACTGCATTGAAGTGTCGGCCTAGATTTATGGCTCATGTCCTGGAGTGGGGCTTGAACCCATGATCTTTGGACTCAAAGGTGAGCGGGCTACCACTGAGCCATATGCTCTATAATGCTTGAAAACTATCTTTGAAATAACCACAATGATAGACTATTTTGGTAGTGTTGGGCCACTACAATGATAACAGCTTATTTTTTGTAATAGTATCAGATTTGCTTATATCAATTGGGTTTGTGGCCAGATGACTGACAGACAAGAGAGAGAAATTGCATTCAGAAAGTTCTGAACTAATTAAGCAGATAAGCTAAAGAATGGCAGATGGATTTTAATCTATTTAAATTGTATATAATGCACACTGATCGAGGAAACAGCAAAGGGGTAATTTTCTGACTTTGCATTCCCAGCGGGGAGCCAAGCCCACAGAAAATATTGGGAATTTGGGTGTGCACTGCCCGTGATTTACCGACCATTTATGTTAATGCACGTGCCTGAATTTCCAATATGCACTCCTGGCAGACAAGGTTTCCTACCGGGAGCACAAAATCCAAAAGTTGCTGCTTAAATGTCTACACACTAAAAGGGTGTAATGAGGAAAGACGGAACAAGAAAATAATGAAGAATCACATTTTGAACATTCACTGAAAGTTTCCAACTAATGTGAAGCCATATGGAAATAATATGTGACATTATGGGCATCCTTTAAAAACCCATTGAAGCATTGGGAAAGGTTCAGAGAAGAGTGAGAAGAATTATTATGAAATTTAGGGCTCTGTCATGACAGACTTGCAGAGCTGAGCTTGGAGAAAAGAAAATTCATCCAACTACTGAATGGCATAGATGATGCAAGTGGAAGTAAACTACTTGACTTGGATTGTGAGTGCAGAACTATAGCACAAAGGTTTATAGTTAACAAGCCTTGAGCAAGATAAGATTTTTCCCAGAGTAATGGAACAGACTCCCAGCGAAAGCACTGGGGTTGAGATGATAAATTTGTTTAAAAGAAGCTTGATAAATCTCTGGATGGGAATGGAATTGGTGATTATAGAGATATATGTAGACTGAGATAACAACTTGCATTTATATAGCACGTTTTAATGTAGAAAAACATCCCAAGGCACTTCACAGAGGCAGAATAAGAACTAAATGGATGCTGAAACAAAGAAGGAGCTATGAGGGGGGGATGAGCAAAAGCTTGGTCGAAGAGGCTTGGGCATTGAATTCTGGAGCATAGGGCCTAGGTATCTGAAGGCACACATGCTATGGGTGGGCTGAAGGGAGGGAATGATGCACAAAAGGCCAGAGTCAGAGGAATGGAGAGTTTGAGGTGGGGGAGTTGTTGGGCTGAAGGACATGACAGAGATAATGAGTGGCCAGGCCATGAAGGGATTTGAACAAGACGATGGCAATTTTAAATTGTAGCTTTTGGAAGCCAATGTAGTTCAGCAAGAACTGGCGCACTGTGGCTTGCAGTGTGTACCATCTACAGGATGCACTGCAGCGACTCGCCAAGGCTCCTTCGACAGCACCTCCCAAACCCGTGACCTCTACCACCTAGAAGGACAAGGGCATCAGGCACATGGGAACACCACCACCTGCACGTTCTCCTTCAAGTCACACACCATCCCGACTTGGAAATATATTGCCGTTCCTTCATCGTCGCTGGGTCAAAATCCTGGAACTCCCTACCGAACAGCACTGTGGGAGAACCTTCACCACACAGACTGCAGCGGTTCAAGAAGGAGGCTCACCACCACCTTCTCGAGGGCAATTAAGGATGGGCAATAAATGCCGGCCTTGCCAGCGACGCCCACATCCCATGAACGAATAAAAAAAAGTTAAGTTTATTGATATCGTCACCTGCTGATCTATTTTGCGTCTATATTTTGTTTCTTACAGTAAAATCAAATTACTGCTTTAACCTAAGATGCACAGACTGTCAACATGATGTTTTCTTCTGCTGGTTCAAATAGATCAGTAATATATAATGGAATCCCACACTATATCCCAATGATATTTATTACTAAATATTGGGAAGACTGAAGCCATTGACATCGGTCCCTGCCAACGACTCCATCCCTCTCCCTGGCCACTGTCTGAGGCTGAACCAGACCGTTCACAACCTTGGCATCCTATTTGACCCTGAGTTGAGCTTCCGACCACATATCCGCTCCATCACCAAGACCACCTACTTCCAACTCTGTAACATCGCGCGTCTCCGCCCCTGCCTCAGCTCATCTGCATCTAAAACCTTCATCCATGCCTTTGTTACCTCTAGCCTTGACTATTCCAATGCTCTCCTGGCTGGCCGGCCTCCCATCTTCCACCCTCCATAAACTTGAGATCATCCAAAACTCTGCTGCCCGTGTCCTAACTTGCACCAAGTCCCATTCACCCCTCACCTTTGTGCTCGCTGACCTACATTGGCTCCCGGTCCAGGAACGCCTCGATTTTAAAATTCTCATCCTTGTTTTCAAATCCCCCTCCATGCCCCACCCTATCTCTGTAACCTCCTCCAGCTCTACAACCCTCCGAGATCTCTGTGCTCCTCCAATTCTTGGCTCTTGCATGTCCCCGATTTTAATCATTCCACCATTGGCGGCCGTGCCTTCAGCTGCCTAGGCCCTAAACTCTGGAATTCCTTCCCTAAACCTCTCCGCCCCTCTACCTCTCTCTCCTCCTTTAAGACATTCCTTTGACCAAGCTTTTGGTCACCTGTGCCAATATCTCCTTATGTGGCTCGGTGTCAAATTTTGTTTGATCGCTGCTGTGAAGAGCCTTGGGATGTTTTAATACTTTAAAAGCGCTATATAAATGCGAGTTGTTGTTGTTGGTTCATTGGATAGCGGACTGCAGAACAAACAGATATTTTGCAGACCAGGTCAAATTTTGGTTCATAGGATGTGGAGGCTTGTCCATGGAAGCTGATTTTTTTTTTGTGTTGCGCATAACAAAAAAGTATTAAGACTGAACTATAACAATATAAATTCGAAAAGTGAGTGAAAAGAGGAAAGCATTAAACAAACAATTAGAGATAGGGATGGGGCGAGCAGTCACAGTGGAAAATGTGAGGCAATAAGATATCCGGAGATAAAAAACAAAATAAAAAAATGACCAACTAGTAACATCATTATAATATCCACAAATTGTGTTTGTACATTAATATACAAAAAACATGAGCAAAATAATGGAGTTTAAAGCTGGTGAATGGAATGAGAGGATTGATGTTATAATTGGGTTATCAAAGATGAAGTTTAAATGAGAAGGTAGATTTGATTTAGTGAGGTATCAAGATCCTGAAATGATGTTATGGGATATTAATGGACAATTTACTTAAAGCATTTGTCTGCAATTCCTTGATGCTATTTTACCAAAGGTGTTACATCTTAAATAGCTTAATATAAGATGAGAGGGGAATTTCTGACAAACGTGTTAAGTGTTCATACGTTAGTATCCCATGGCCTAATTTCAGGGTCAAAGTGTTTAGAAGTGATCGAAAAATAAATAAGTGAAGATGAAATATAGCTATAGGGAAGGAAATGACAATTACCAAAGAAGTTGTTTTGATTGGGCCAATGGCTGAGTCAATTTGAGTGGCAACAGTGGAAAAACAAGGAAGTTGCTTCAGGTGACGAGCAAGAGAACAAAACTGCTGAGGAATTATTCAAACAAACTAATGCAGCTGGTGACGTGGAAGATACTAATTCTGGGTGACAAGAGCAAGGGTCTGGATCTTTCAAAATGGAGAACTAAATTAATGAATCAGTGCAGGACTGCCGCTTGATTCACCATTTTAAAAAGATATCAAAGAAGAGCCGTACTTGATTTACTAAACCGTCAGTGTTTGCTGTGGATTGCAGTATGGATTAAATTTAAGATTTTCTGTGCCTTGGTTTATATTAAAAATGGCCAAATAAAACAGCCAAGCCACCGTTTTCAATGGGCCAGATTTTGCTGAAGAATTAATTGCATCTGAACGACACACGCCGTTATTAATGCACAAATCGGTCAGCAACTTGTAGCGAGGAAGAGATACCCCAGAAATTGAGAATTGCCACAAGTTGCTTTGCGAAAATGCCATCTCGCCCTTAACCTCCTTGTGATTTTCATGAAGTTACTGCATTTGCACATTAATTGTCCATTAAATGTGCCACAAAGTTAAGTCTTGTAATTAACAGGGTAAGTACCCTTTTAACAGTGATAATGGTTAATGACTGCCAATCAACCTCTCTTGCCCAGAAAGTAAACAATTCTAAGTATGGAGTCTCATTCCTTCAGGTTGTGAAATGCTTTAGGAGATTTTAAAAATGTCAAATTTTAAAATTTTTTCTTACTCTTCCTTTTTTTTCTCTCTCTTAATCCAATCTTTCTTTCCCTCTTTATTTATTTATTTATTTATTTATCTTTCTGTACCTGATTTGACATTGAATTCACCCTCCTTCTCAGTCCTTCCTCTGTTTCTCTCTCAATCCTTAAATCTCATTGCTTAAGGAGATACACTGTTTGCCCCATTGTTCACTAAGGTTCCAGATGCTCTGTTGCCCTCACTGTGCCGTTATCAGCTCGAACTTCCAGCAATTTTGTGGGCAAACAATTTTAAAACCTAAACGTGCAAGAACAAGTCCAACTAACGGTGCACGGCAAGATGCCCTGCTCCAGCAAAATCTAGCCCTATGTTTTGAAGTCTTTTGTGTGACTGTATTGTGTACCTTGATGTTCAGAAGCATTTGAAAGGTTCTTTACAAGTAATGTACTGTAAAGTAAAACCTCACACGGTTGGAGCAGAAATCTTCATCTGGACAGCAGTTAGAAACCCGGAAATATGGGAAAGGTGGAGATCCTGCCGAATTTAACAGTAGGACCTCGTTAAAATTTTTTTACTCAGTTTCCCACCTGGCAGCCGGCCATATTGAGAGGCTGGCTGGCTGCCGGGCATGAAAGCCTGCTGTACAAGGCCGCAGCTGGGGACCAGAGAGAAGGGCGGGAGAGATCGCCGGGAGGAGGCGGGGAGGGGAGAGAGCTGAGGCGTACAACCTCATTAACATATATTATAATTACCGACCTGCCTCTCGAGAGCGGGTTACTCGCTCGTCCCCCAACCTGCCCCGGTGAAACCGGAAGTAGGCTCAATTGCGGCTGGTTGGGGTCGGGTTTCCAATTTTTAACAATTTAACCACCCCTCCGCCCAACCCCTCTCCTGCCTGCCTTGAGGTTAAAATCTGCTCCCCTCCCCCGATTGTCCGGGAGCAATAAAGGATGAATGGCAACAGAAAACGAAACTGTTACTATATTAAATATTATTCACAGCATTTAACAGAATATTGCTTTTAAGTCAATGTCCTACAGATTTGCTTAAAAGAAATGTCAAAATCCTAAATGAAATAAATCTATTTTATATTTTAAAATATTGTTATTAATAATACTCAATTTAACACTATCAATCAATTGATTTATAGAATTGATCACCTAGTAAAGAGAATGCTGAGAACGAGATTCAAAAAGCCAACCAAGAGTTTCTGAATCTACAGGGAATGAAGGGAGACAGGCTTGGCACTGAGACCCAAGGGAGATGAAAATAATTTGTGCAGATTTTGAGTGTAGCCCAAAAATAGTGTTCATGCTATGTGGCTCTGAAGATTCTGTTCTGCATTATTTCTCCTGTTTGTAATTTCCCACCATCCTCCCTCACTTCTCCACACTCTGGTTTCACTTCCCTCACTGGGCCTCATCCAGGTTTTTGAAATATTGAAAGGTCATGCCACAAAGCAAGTAGTCAGCTTTGTTTCAGCTTTAAACATCAGTTTTTAACTACTCACTTTTGTCCAGTTTCTTGGCATTTTTTTTTATATCCTTAACTTATCTCCATGTATTAAGTTTGCTTAATGTCACAACTCCTGAGGGGGTGGTTAGGGCAGCCTATTCACAACTCCCCTTTTGACCAGCCTCAAGGAAGACACCAGGACACCCAGCTGGAGCATCTCCATCTAATTTCCTTTTCTCTCCTGTGAGGAGATACCATAGCCTGAACCCAATGCAGTTCAAATCAGGAACAGAGTGTCCCTTAACACTGTGGCACACAGCATTGATACTCCAATACTCAGGACTGTGAGAATTAAGATCAATGGTTATTACTGATGATCATTATATTGAGGATAACGGGAGGGCTGTAGTGTATTATATTGTGGAACATGACAAGTGCAAAATCAGCACTCCGTGCTATTCCACCAGATAACATTCTCACATGTTCCAGCAACACAAGTACAATTGTGTCCTATCAGTTACTTGATTATCTCAATACCAAACATCTTAAACCCCTCTCTTCTGCTACCTCCACCGTCACCTTCAACAACTAATGCAAGGAGCTCATGGACTTTTTTGTTAGTAGGATTAAGACCATCCGTTCAGATGCCTCGGCTGCTTCCTCTTGATAGATCTTGGGTAATTCAGAGGTAACGTTGTGGGGGCAGGAAGAGAAGCCATTGCTAGAGATGATGTAGTTTTGATTGGATGGGTAAGAGTGGAATCAAGCGTGGGCAGTCCCATTCAGCTGTACAATGAAGGAGGGATGTTGGAATTGGATGGTGTGGTGGATGAGGAGGATGATTCCCCTTCACAATCAAGCCAAATCTCCATCAGGCTCTCCCCTGCCCAAGCCCTGAACCCAAGTCTTTCTCTAGTTTCTCTCCTATCTCCCCTCATGCCCCCTTCGTGCTCATCTTATCCGTGAGACCCGTCTCCTGCTCCCTTGTCCCCCCATTCCCATTAAACTCCTGACCACCCAACTTCCCTTCCTGCATCCCAAACTAACTGATATTTTAAATGGTTCTCCCCTCTTTCAAATTTTCTATCATCACGACCCCTCAAAAAAAACTCAACCCCTCTGTTCTTGCAAACTACCACTCCATCTCCAAACTCCCTTTTTTTTCCAAAGTCTTTGAATGTGTTGTTGCCTCCCAAGTCCATACCTATCTATCCCACAACTTGTGTTTGAATCTCTCCAATCAAGTTTCCATCTCTGTCACACCACCGAAGTGGCCTTAACCAAAGTCACAAATGACATCCCCTGTGATTGTGACCGTGGTGCATTATCCCTCCTCGTCACTTTGGTCTCTGTGTGGCCTTTGACATGGTCGACCACACCATCCTCCTCTAACACTTCTCCGTTGTGCAGGTCAGTGGGACTGCCCTTGCTTGGTTCCACTCTTACGTATCTGATTGTAGCCAGAACATCTCTAGCAATGGCCTCTCTTCTCGCCCCCACACTGTTACTTCGAGAGTATCCAAGGATCTATTCTTGGCCTTCTCTTCTTCCTCATTTAAATGCTGCCACTTGCCGACAACATCCACAGATATGAGGTCAGCTTCCACATGTACGCTGATGACACCCAGCTCCCGCCAGAAGGTCCATACCCTCGCCACCAACTTCATCCCCATCCCCAATCCCTGTCTTAGGCTGAAGCAGACTGTTCAACCCCAAGCTGAACTTCTGACCCTATTTCCTCTTCATCACAAGGACCGCCTACTTCCACTTCTGTAACATTACCTGCTTTGTACACCTACTTCAGCTCACATGCCCCTGAAACCCTCACACATGCTGATCTCAGCTCCAACCTCAGTTATTCCAATTCTCTCCTGGCCAGCCTCCCATCCTCTACTGCAGTAAACTGCTGCCTCAATCCTATCCTGCCCCAAGTCCGGCTCACCTGTCACTACAGACTCACTGATCTACGTTATCACACGGTCCCCCAACAACTCAAATTTTAATTTCTCATCCTCTTGTTTAAATTCATCCATGGCCTCACCCCTCCATATCTCTAATCTCCTCCACCCCTGCAACCCCATTATTCCCATGTCTCCGGACTCTAGTACATCCCCCTCCCCTCCCTCTTTGCCCCATCATTGGCGGCCATGACTTCAGCTGCCTTAGACCCACTCTCTGGAATTCGCTTCCTTCCCCCCCCCCAAAATCCATGCATCTCTCCAACAACTCCTCCTCCTTTAAGATCCTCCTTTTAAACCCACTTCTTTGATCAAACTTTTGGTCACTTCTCCTAATCTCCTTCTTTGGCTCAGTGCTTTTTTTCCTTGTGCCTCTTGAAGCACCTTGGAACTTCTTTCTACATTAAAGGTGCTTTATAAATGCAGGAGTTTCGATGAGTCAAAGCATGCTTCTAAGTGCCATGGAGCTCCTCTTACAGCAGTGACCCAGGATGTGCAGTTTCCAAGTGAATTGTGCAAACTGAACTAAAGAACTAGGGAAAGCCTATTCCCAATGTTGAGGTAGCTTTTTGGCTTCAGAACAAAGACACCACGATAGCAGACCATGTTAATGAATAAAGATATTCAGTAAATGCTAATAGCCCTGTCGTTCTTAGCTGGTGGTCCTGTGAGAAAAAAAATTGCCTTCATTTTATTACTAGCTAGTGCAGATAAATCAGTTGCTCGTTCTCTATATATGTAATTAAAAAAAATAAAGGAAGAAATATATAACGCCATAATTTGTGTTATTTGAAACAGGGTGGACAGCTCCATCAAAGTCTAATTTCCAACCACTGCAAAGAAGTTCGGCTGCAGGTAGTGACATCACCATTGCCGGCTAGAATGGAGATGATTGGGTAATTCCCCCTTCAATCACGACTGGAGACTGCACTGCTGTAAGTGACTGGGATTGATTTTATGTACATGAGATCTGTTGGTTGCAGTTCGTAGAGATTCTTTTTAAATAGACTGTAAATAAGCTTTGCCGTTTGCTGTAAGTGCTACCGGCCGTCATTCCCGCCCCGCCTCCATCTCATTGGCTGCCCAATTCCACAGGCCCTCTCTATTTAAATATAGTCTGTCCCTTACAAATAATTCACATTTACCTCCAAAACCATGAGTAATTTCTGGTGAACTCCATACTAATGTCTTATGCTTTCTAGCCAATCCTTATTTTAAGTTGGTTATCCTGTTCAGTTGTTCAGCATGTAATCTCAGCAAAGAGTAGTCTAAGGAAATTTCATCACTTCTATTTTTCAGTATCACATCTCCTTCCATTTCCTTTTCCTCTGATTGCATGTTGCCTGTATCATTACTCCTTGACTTACTATCCTAAGCTCCTCCTAGAGAGTCATTGTGCTTCACATTGATTTTCAATATCACTGCATTTCTATTCCTCAGTGATGTGGCTTCATTTGTTAACAATAATGTATTGATTCTTCCTTATTTGCATTATAAAGTTCTATCTGTGTGGCATCTCTTTAAGTGCCCCTGTTTCTCTACATATTGGACATACACAAAACATTTTTTTACTATATTCAAGTACCTTACGTATGTATATTCTATTGTGCTTACATATCACCATGCCCGTGTTATTTGTTTCATGCTTAACAAAACCTCTGTATAATATAATTTCCTGAAAGAGTTGGAAAATCAGAGGTGAAACTTATTTAGGCCAATCAATAAGTACATTGCTGCTTACTTCCTGCAGACTCTGACTAGAAATGAAACGTACTTCCCCTTTTCTCCTTTCTTTTCCCTTTTCTCCTTTTTGTGTGGTTTGTAAAAGAGGAGAAGCTGCTTTGTAATCATTTTGACACTTCTGATTACATGTGACCGATAACAGGAATGTGCTGGCAAAATAATAGTGAAGAAATCACAACTGCCAGAAGAACAATTTCTGGCAAGATTTCTTAATACAGCAAGATCTCCTATGGTGTGACTCGTAGGCTGAGGAGGAGTTGGGGTTGTGTGTCTGGAGGGGCTATGGGCTGCCATCTTTAAACTGGGCGGGGGTGATTTTAACTTATGCCTGGCATTAACGGGGTGGTAACGGCCTCAAAATGGGGTCTTACCACGTTACCGCCCCGTTAAACCCAGTGATGTGGCCAGCATCATTTTGAAAGGAGCCTACTGCTGGGTGCTCAAAGTGGCCGCCTTTTCAGACGGTAGGACCTTTTTAATATGCAGTTTGGGGCTTAGGACACCGATTGCTATTCTAGGTTGGCACTGGTCGGAGCGTATGCTGTGATCAGTTCCACAGGCAACGGAGCAGATGTGGCCCAGCAACGTAAGTTTGAAATTACCCCTGTCGGGGCCAGAGGAGCAGGATCGCTCCTCCCAGGTCCCACAAAAATAATCTGGACCGTTGCCACCCCGGAACACCACCCACGATCGCAACCCACCGGCAGTTACCTTGCTGCTGGCTGGGGCGGCCCGATATTGGCCAGCCTTAATCCGGCAAGCTGCATCGGGACGTCAGTTTGGTACTCTGCAGCTCACCGTTCCGATGCAAATGAGGCCGGGGCCTCAAAAATCGTGGCCGCCACTTTGCCGCAAGTACGGGCTCTACCGTTTGGGTGTCCAAAAGTTAAAATTGACCCTGATGTGTTTTCTGGGATTTGTGGAACTGTAATGGGGCCTGACACCTGAGCAGGAAGAGAACCAGGGCTTGAGGGTAAAGCAGGGGGGAAGGAGCAGAGGTGCAGGTGGAGCAATCAAGGCAGATATGAGGGAGCAAGAGGAGGCAGATCTAAAGAACAGATATGCCTGGGAGTGGAAAACAAGCAGGCCCAAGAGGGAAGCATAGATAGGTAAGGGAAGAACACTGAGCAGGGTACAAGGCCCTAAAATGACATTCGAGGCTTGTGGAGGCCCAGGTGTGTCTACATCAGTGTATTATAAATTTTGTGCAGGTAATCTCAATGCCAATATACTCCTCTCCAAATTTACAATATTGAAAGCGACACCTCTTTCAAAAACTTTCCTCTCAATCTGAGCCTGGGTTAGAGTGTCATGGTGACTGTATCTCCGAGATTTTTTTTGTTTTGCTGCAATGTAATTTAGTAGAAATTTTTCTTGAAGTTTATGTGCAGTATAATTGGTGAATAACAAAAATATAAAATAACTAATTAGAAAGAAGAAAAGTGTAGAGACTTGATCAATGAAGAAGAAAATTAACGTTCATTCACGAAAGACACAAAACCTTTTTTTAAGTATAGCAAAAACAAGCTACTAGAAATATAAGTTGCACTGGGATTGTGCGATTCACTTCATTCAGTTTTGTTCTTTGTCCAGGTGCTCAGTAAGACATTTACTTATCTTTGAAACAACTTTTATATTGGCCTATCACTAGGGTAGTTAGTAAGTAATTTTTCTTATTGTGTTATTATGCAGTGACATTCAAACATGTAGGTAAATTTCCACTAAAATTGTGGACTAGGCACTGATATTATCTAGGTCCAGAGACTGCCAAGCCTTGGCTGAGATATGTGGCAATTTAAGGGAAGGAAGTTGTTGGGTACTTGGGTTTTCTCCTACTAGTTGTGAGGATGTTGCAACCTCTGTAAAGAGGTACAACAATGATGGGGAAAGTGAATAATAGGCAGTATTTTGCCTTTGTAGACCACAGTTATGATTAGTCATTTCTCTGCTACCTCCTCCACTTTCCACAGTGGAAATGTATAGTTTGTTGCTATCAATTATTTTTTGCTCTGTTTGCATGGAGCTTCCCGTAAGCAGGCAATTTGCAGAAGTAGAAAAATCCAGTCTCTCTCTCTCTCTCTCTCACACACACACACCCCATGCTTTTTTCAATATGTCTTAATCAAGAGTTGGGAATCCGTGGATCGAGGTCACCTGGAAGAAACTTTTATTGAAACAATGGGGCTGATCGTGCTCACTGCACAGACTGCTGCAAGTGGAAAGCTAATGCGCAAGTGAGCTGACCTCACTAGATAGTTCAATTATTTGCATAATTTACTGGTATTCTTGGTGTGTCGCTCATGACCAGCCAGGGGATCCAGGCGTGGAATGTGCGGCACCAGCAGCCAGTGAAGGACTGCTGGCTGCCCAATGCGTGCCGGACAAATGACCGGCATTGGGTAAAAGAGCACGGGGATCCGGGTAAGGGTAGTCAAAGGCTTCAGTGTGCTCCAAACATTAATTTCAGCCTCCCCTTAACTCCTTTTCCAAGCGGATGTTGTGCGGCTTGGAGGGCTGCTCAAGTACTCTAGCTGCCTTATGGCATGGCCACCAAATTTAAACGGTGCTTGTGGCCCAGTGAACCTAACGCACATCTCGTGCTCAGGCTCCCAGCCCACCTCGTGCTCGCCAGGCACGTTGCAGTCTCATGCCTCCTCATCTGATAATGCATGGAGTCTGTTAGTGTATTATTGGCCCCATTATTTATCACCTGCAGCATTCAGTTCAGTGGGTAAATGTACTGAATGCTGTGGTACTAAGCCGTACAAATCAGGAAAGTTCCAGGTTTAAATCCCAGACTTTGCTGTGTTTGTTGGCTATATTTGGAAGGGCACATTCTATAAGTGTATTGCCTGGTATTTTTCACAGGCTTGTGAAATGTTCATACAATGTCCATCTGAAATGTATAAAATGTAAATGTAATTTTTATGACATTTTATAGTTTTATTGTATAGTATACGTTAATATTGAAACAAGGTTTTTCCTAAACTGATACCTGTAAGATGGGTGGCATGGTGGTGCTGTGCAGGTCAATTGTATTGCACACAATACTCCAGACAGTGGGTCCACAATTTGAAGGGGGGGGGGAGGAGGAGGAGGAGGAGGAGGGAGTCCTTGACTCCGCAATTTGAAGCGGTGGTGAGGGGGGGGTCCTTGACTCCGCAATTTGAAGGGGGGGTCCTTGACTCCGCAATTTGAAGGGGGTGGTCCTTGACTCCGCAATTTGGAGGGCGGGGGGGTTCCTTGACTCCAGTATTATCTACATTACAGTACAGTTTGTTGAGTAAGGAGTGGTGTGGAAAAGAAATTGTGCTTTTTAAAGATATAAGTGAAATGGATTATGGGGATGTTTTGGATGGTTTTTAAAGCAGCCAGTAAAAGAATCTTTAATTGGTAATGATAGTTGTGGACTGACTTCTCGCCCTCTCTTTTGTAATAGGTACAGAGAAACTAACTAGTTATGAGCAAAAGCTGGGTTAGTGCCGTTAAGGAAAGCCCAGTTAAAACAACCATGTCTTTAGATGGAATCCACATAGACTCGAAAGAGCTGATTGAGAAGCAGCCCCTGGATGCTGGAGGTTTTGGAATGGTGTCATTATGCTACAGGAAGAATCATGGACTTGTTGTTTTAAAAACCGTGTATACAGGACCGCAGCGCACAGAGTAAGTGTACCGTGAACATGCAATTGAGTACCTTTTATTGTACACAAAGTGCTTTCATTTACAAGGATGTCATACTTGACTGAAAATAATAGAAATTAATTCTACACTGCTTTAAAAATGCAGGAATTGGTCAAAATTGTGTTTTTAAAGAAACCTTTTTAGGGCAGATTTTCCTGTGCTGGATCAGCATTGGACAGGAGCAACGTATCCCATAGTGCTCTGTTTAACCTCAGGATCACTGGGCTTTTATAGTGGACCATTTACATGGCCTGGGAGCAACCCCAGCATGGACCCCTCCTCTCATGGGCTTAATGCTGCGGAAGGGGTGGGCGATTGAGGTGCTGCCTGTCAGGCATATCCATCTGCATATCAGACCTCAGATTGTCTGGCTGCCAGTGGAAGTCGGCAGTGAGACGGCCTCAAATCCCCTTGAAGGTTCTTGGTGGATTGGGGCGGGTTGTGGGGGGAGCAGAGAAATGTTACAATTTAAAAATTGGCCTATCATCCATTCTTCAGCCTGCCCCGGGACCCTCCTGTCAGTAGGAGTAGAGGGGATAGGTCGCTGCACCAGGTTTTCTAGGTCCCTCTTCCCTGCCACACCCGGCTAGCGAGTATCATAGAATCATAGAAAATTTACGGCACAGGAGGAGGCCGTTTGGCCCATCGTGTCCGCACCGGCTGAGAAACGAGCCACCCAGCCTAATCCCACATTCCCGCATTTGGTCCATAGCCCTGCAGGTCACGGCTCTTCAGGTGCACATCCAGGTATTTTTTAAATGAGTTGAAGGTTTCTGCATCTAGGCCCCTCATAATTTTGTACACCTCAATCAAATCACCCCTCCGCCTCCTCTGTTACAAGGAAAATAGCCCCAGCCTATCCAATCTGTCATCATAGCTAAAATTCTCCAGTCCTGGCAACATCCTCGTAAATCTCCTCTGCACCCTCTCTAGTGCAATTACATCCTTCCTGTAATGTGGTGGCCAGAACTGTGCGCAGTACTCAAGCTGTGGCCTAACTAGTGTTTTATACAATTCCAGCATAACTTCCCTGCTTTTATATTCTATGCCTCGGCTAATAAAGGAAAGCATTCCATATGCCTTCTTAAGCACCTTATCTACCTGTCCTGCTACCTTAAAGGATCTGTGGACATGCACTCTAAGGTCCCTCACTTCCTCTACACCTCTCATTATCCTCCCATTTATTGTGTATTCCCGTGCCTTGTTTGCTCTCACCAAATGCATTACCTCACACTTCTCCAGATTGAACTCCATTTGCCACTTTTCTGCTCATCTGCCCAGTCCATTGATATCTTCCTGCAGTCTACAGCTTTCCTCCTAACTATCAACCACACAGTCTATCTTTGTGTCATCTGCAAATTTCTTAATCATGCCGCCTACGTTTAAGTCCAAATCGCTAATGTGTATCTCAAAAAGCAAAGGACCTAATACCGAGCCCTGCGGCACCCCACAGAAAATAGCCTTCCAGTCACCTGAGCCAATTTTGGATCCAATTTGCCACATTCCCTTGGATCCCATGGGCCTTTACTTTTTTGACCAATCTGCCATGTGGGACCTTGTCAAAAGCCTTGCTAAAATCCATGTAGACCACATCAATTGCACTACCCTCATCGATCCTCCTTGTCACCTCTGTGAAAAATTCAATCAAGTTAGTCAGACACGACCTCCCCTTAACAAATCCATGTAACTGTCCTTGATTAGTCCGTGCCTTTCTAAGTGACAGTTTATCCTGTCCCTCAGAATTGATTCCAGTAATTTGCCCACCACTTAGGTTAGGCTGACTGGCCTGTAATTACTCGGTCTATCCTTCACTCCCTTTTTAAACAAAACGGTACAACATTAGCAGTCCTCCAATCCTCCAGCACTACGCCTGTATCCAGTGAAGTTTGGAAAACGATTGTTAAAGCCTCCGCTTTTTCCACCCTGGCTTCATTTAACAGCCTGGGATACATTTCATCCGGCCCTGGTGATTTATCCATTTTCAAAGATGCTAATCCCCTTAATACATCCTCTCTCATTATGTTTATCCCATCCAATATTTCACACTCCTCCTCATTAACTTCAATCCCTGCATCATCCCTCTCCTTTTGTGAAGACAGATGCAAAGTATTCATAAGTTGTACAATCTCGCTTAAAAAAAAGTCATAATAAGAGTAAAACCGGACGGACCACCCGGCATCGGACCACTAGGCACCGGACACGACAACGGCAAACCAAGCCCAGTCGACCCTGCAAAGTCCTCCTCACTAACATCTGGGGACTTGTGCCCAATTTGAGAGAGCTGTCCCACAGACTAGTCAAGCAACAACCTGACACAGCCATACTCACAGAATCATACCTTTCAGCCAACGTCCCAGACTCTTCCATCACCATCCCTGGGTATGTCCTGTCCCACCGGCAGGACAGACCGACCAGAGATGGTGGGACAGTGATATACAGTCAGGAGGGAGTGTCCCTGGGAGTCCTCAACATTGACTCTGGACCCCATGAAATCTCATGGCATCAGGTCAAACATGGGCATGGAAACTTCCTGCTGATTACCACCTACCGCCTTCCCATAGCTGATGAATCAGTCCTCCTCCATGTTGAACACCACTTGCACTGAGGGTAGCAAGGGCACAGAATGTACTCTGGGTGGGGGACTTCAATGTCCATCACCAACAGTGGCTCAGTAGCACCACTACTGACCGAGCTGGCCGAGTCCTGAAGGACATAGCTGCCAGACTGGGCCTGCGGCAGTTGGTGAGCGAACCAACACAAGGGAAAAACCTACTTGACCTCGTTCTCACCAATCTACCTGTTCCAAATGCATCTGTCCATGACCGTATTGGTAGGAGTGACCACCGCACAGTCCTTGTGGAGATGAAGTTCCGTCTTCACGCTGAGGAAACCATCCAACGTGTTGTGTGGCACTACCACCGTGCTAAATGGGATAGATTCAGAACAGATCTAGCAGCTCAAAACTGGGCATCCATGAGGCGCTGTTGGCCATCAGCAGCAGCAGAATTGTATTCCAGCACAATCTGTAACCTCATGGCCCGGCATATTCCTCACTCTACCATTACCAACAAGCCAGGGGATCAACCCTGGTTCAATGAGGAGTGTGGAAGAGCATGCCAGGAGCAGCACCAGGCGTACCTAAAAAAAAATAAGGTGCCAACCTGGTGAAGCTACAACTCAGGACTACATGCATGCTAAACAGCGGAAGCAACATGCTATAGACAGAGCTAAGCGATTCCACAGCCAACGGATCAGATCAAAGCTCTGCAGTCCTGCCACATCCAGTCATGAATGGTGGTGGACAATTAAACAACTAACTGGAGGAGGGGGCTCTGTAAACATCCCCATCCTCAATGATGGCGGAGTCCAGCATGTGAGTGCAAAAGACAAGGCTGAAGCATTTGCAACCATCTTCAGCCAGAAGTGCCGAGTAGATGATCCATCTCGGCCTCCTCCCGATATCCCACCATCGCAGAAGCCAGTCTTCAGCCAATTCGAGTCACTCCACGTGATATCAAGAAAAGGCTGAGTGCACTGGATACAGTAAAAGCTTTGGGCCCTGACAACATCCCAGCTGTAGTGCTGAAGACTTGTGCTCCAGAACTAGCTGCGCCTCTAGCCAAACTGTTCCAGTACAGGTACAACACTGGCATCTACCCGACAATGTGGAAAATTGCCCAGGTATGTCCTGTCCACAAAAAGCAGGACAAATCCAATCCGGCCAATTATCGCCCCATCAACCTACTCTCAATCATTAGCAAAGTGATGGAAGATGTCGATGAATGTGCTATCAAACGGCACTTACTCACAATAACCTGCTCACCGATGCTCGGTTTGGGTTCCGCCAGGACCACTCGGCTCCAGATCTTATTGTAGCCTTGGTCCAAACATGGACAAAAGAGCTGAATTCCAGAGATGAGGTGAGAGTGACTGCCCTTGACATCAAGGCAGCATTTGACCGAGTGTGGCACCAAGGAGCCCTAGTAAAATTGAAGTCAGTGGGAATCGGGGAAAACTCTCCAGTGGCTGGAGTCATACCTAGCACAAAGGAAAGATGGTAGTGGTTGTTGGAGGCCAATCATCTCAGCCCCAGGACATTGCTGCAGGAGTTCCTCAGGGCAGTGTCCTAGACCCAACCATCTTCAGCAGCTTCATCAATGACCTTCCCTCCATCATAAAGTCAGAAATGGGGATGTTCGCTGATGATTGCACAGTGTTCAGTTCCATTCGCAACCCCGCAGATAATGAAGCATTCCATGCCCGCTTGCAGCAAAACCTGGACAACATCCAGGCTTGGGCTGATAAGTGGCAAGTAACATTCGTGCCAGACAAGTCCCAGGCAATGATCATCTCCAACAAAAGAGAGTCTAACCACCTCCCCTTGACATTCAATGCCATTACCATCGCTGAATCCCCCACCATCAACATCCTGGTGGTCACCATTGACCAGAAACTTAACTGGACCAGCCACATAAATACTGTGGCTACAAGAGCAGGTCAGAGGCTGGGTATTCTGCAGCAAGTGACTCACCTCCTGATTCCCCAAAGCCTTTCCACCATCTAGAAAGCACAAGTCAGGAGTGTGATGGAATACTCTCCATTTGCCTGGATGAGTGCAGCTCCAACAACACTCAAGAAGCTCAACACCATCCAGGACAAAGCAGCCTGCTTGATTTGCACCCCATCCACCACCCTAAACATTCACTCCCTTCACCACCTGCACACTGTGGCTCCAGTGTGTACCATCCACAGGATGCACTGCAGCAACTCGCCAAGGCTTCTTCGACAGCACCTCCCAAACCCGCGACCTCTACCACCTAGAAGACACGTGGGAACAACACCACCTGCATGTTCCCCTCCAAGTCACACACCATCCCGACTTGGAAATATATCGCCGCTCCTTCATCACCACTGGGTCAAAATCCTGGAACTCCCTTCCTAACAGCACTGTGGGAGAACCGTCACCACACGGACTGCAGCGGTTCAAGAAGGCGGCTCACCACCACCTCCTCAAGGGCAATTAGGGATGGGCAATAAATGCTGGCCTCGCCAGCGACACCCACATCCCATGAACAAATATTTTAAAAAACCATATCCACATCTTCCGCCTCCACATATAGTTTACCTTTTTGGTCTCTAATAGTCCCTACTCTTTCCTTAGTTATCCTCTTGCTCTTAATGTATTTATAAAACATCTTTGGGTTTTCTTTGATTTTACCTGCTAATATTTTTTTCATGCCCTCTCTTTGCTTTCCTAATTCCCTTTTTAACTTCACCCCTGCACTTTGTGTACTCCTCTAAGCTCTCCATAGTATTGAGTTCCCGGTGTCTATCATAGGCTTTCTTTTTCTGCCTTATCTTACCCTGAATGCTTCTTGACATCCAGGGGGATCTAGATTTGGCAGCCCCTCCCCTTTTCTTTGTGGGAACATGTTTACCCTGAACCCTTGAATCACCCCTTTGATTGTCTCCCACTGCTCTGACACTGATTTACCTTCAAGTAGCTGTTTCCAGTTTACTTCTGCTAAATCACTTCTCAGTTTACTAAAATTGGCCTTTCCCCAATGGAAAACTTTAACTCCTGCTCTGTCTTTGTTCTTTTCCATAACTATGCTAAAACTAACTGTATTATGATCACTACCACCAAAATGCTCTCCCACTGCTACTTCTTCCACCTGCCCCTCTTCATTTCCTAGAACTAAATCCAGAACTGACCCCCCTCTCGTTGGGCTTGTTATATACTGGTTAAAAAAATTCTCCTGTATGCAATTTAAGAATTCTGCGCCCTCTATACCATTCACACTGATTGTATCCCAGTTAATGTTAGGGTAGTTGAAATCCCCTACTATTACTGCCCTATTGTTTTTGCACTTCTCAGAAATTTGCCTACCTATTTGCTCCTCTATCTCCCTCTGACTGTTTGGGGGTCTGTAGTACACTCCCAGTAGTGTGACTGCCCCTTTTTTGTTCTTTAGCTCAACCCATAAGCCTCATTTGATGCTCCTTCTAAAATATCATCCCTCCTCACAACTGTAATTGTTTCCTTAACCAAAATTGCCACTGCCCCTCCTTTTTTATCCCCCTCTCTATTGCATCTGAAAACCCTGTAACCAGGGACGTTGAGCTGCCAGTCCTGCCCCTCTTTAAGCCATGTTTTTGTAATAGTTAAGATATCATACTGCCACGTGTCTATCTGTGCCCTCAGCTCATCCGCCTTATTTCCTATACTCCTTGCATTGAGGTAAACACATTTAAGGACTGCCAAACTCCTCTGTTGTTTATTTTCTAACCTTCGTTCCCTCTGCCTTCCAGACTCACTCACTAATTTTCTGCCTTCCATTTCCAGTTCTGACTTTATCCCATCTGAATCCACACTCAGGTTCCCATCCCCCTGCCAAGCTAGTTTAAACCCTCCCCAACAGCACTAGCAAAACTCCCCGCAAGGATATTGGTCCCAGCCCTGTTGAGGTGCAACCCATCTGGCTTGTACAGATCCCACCTCCCGCAGAACCGGTCCCAATGCTCCAGGAATCTAAAGCCCACCCCCTTGCACTTCCTTTGCAGCCACGCATTCATCTGCTGTATCCTTCTATTTCTATTCTCACTAGCGCGTGGCATTGGGAGTAATCCAGAGATTACTACATTTTGAGGTCCTGCTTTTTAATCTTTTTCCTAACTCTTCAAACTCTGCCTGCAGGACCTCATCCCTCTTTCTACCTATGTCGTTGGTCCCAATATGGACCATCACCTCTGGCTGTTCCTCCCACCCCCCCCCACAGTGTTCTGCAGCCGTTCAGTGACATCCTTGACCCTGGCACCAGGGAGGCAACATACCATCCTGGAATCATGCCTGCGGCCGCAGAAACACCAGTCTGCTCCCCTAACTATGGAATCTCCTACCACGGTATTCAGAACTAAATAGTGGTTAGAGAGTGAGGTGCCCTCAGGGAACTCCTGAACTATCTGCCTGGTTCTCCTTGTCTGCCTGGCGGTCACCCAGTCCCTCTCTGCCTGCACTCTCTTAAGCTGCAGGGTGACCACTTCCTGAAACGTGCTATCCACGAAACTCTCAGCCTCGCAGATGCGCTGCAGTGACGCCAGCTGCTGCTCAAGGTCTGAAACCCGGAGCTCGAGCTCCACCAGCTGACGACACTTCCTGCACATGTGGTTGTCCAGGACAAGGGACGCGTCCTGGAGATCCATATGACACAGGATGCGCATTCCATGGGTCTGTTTTTAGATTATTAATGAAAGCAAATCCAAGCCTTGAAACCGGTTATTTATAGTTTTACTACTCTAGTTAATAAACTAGTTTAAGTGTTTTTTTACGCTCCCGGCTTTTACTTTAATTTTACCCAATTCCCTAACTTGGAGGGGGAAAAAAAAGCAGCTGTAACACTTACCAGCCAATCACCTACCTGCTCTCATGTGACAGCACTCCTGTTTTTTTCTGGGAAATGAGGCAGGAGTCTGGGAATTCCTTATTTGCTTACCTCAAAATGGCTCGCAGCTACTGCAGGCACAAGCTAATCTTGGTGCGGGGGCCCCCCCCAACCCCATCGCCCCAAGTCAGAAATCTCATGGACAACATAACTGGGGCAGGAAGCTGGTGATCCAGGTCTCTGCCCCTCTTTCCTGGTGTTTCCTGGAGGACTGTGCGTTCTTGAGAGCAAGAATCAGGAAAGTTGGCCCTTTTATGTCATTTTGCAAGGGTCACATAGATCATAGAATCATACAGAACAGAAGGAGACCATTTGGCCCATCGTGCTTGTGCCGACACTTTGAAAGAGCTATCTAATTAGTCCGATTCACCTACTTTTTTCCCCGTAGCCCCACAAATTTCTCGTTTTACGAACATGCATACGAATTAAGAGCAGGAGGCCGTTCCTCAACCTTACCTTCCCGTCTACCGACTATAACCTTTGACTCCCTTGTTAATCAGGAATCTATCTAACTCGGCCTTAAAAATATTCAATGACCCTGCCTCCACCGCTCTCTGGGGAAGGGAGTTCCACAGACTCACGACCCTTTCTTTAAAAAAAAATTCACCTCATCTCCGTCTTAAACGGGAGACCCCTTATTTTTAAACTGTGGCTCCTAGTTCTAGAATCTCCCACGAAGGGAAACATCCCCTCAGCATCTACCCCTTCATGTCCCCTCAGGATCTTATATGTTTCAATAAGATCACCTCTCATTCTTCTAAACTGCATTGTATACAGGCCCAACTTGTCCAACCTTTCCTCATAAGACAACCCCCTCGTCCCAGGCATCAGTCGAGTGAACCTTCTCTGAACCGCCTCCAAAGCAATTATGTCCTTTCTTAAATAAGGAGACCAAAACTGCACACAGTATTCTAGATGTGATCTCACCAATGCCCTGTACAACTGTAGCAAAACATCTCTACTTTTATATTCCATTCCCCTTGCAATAAATGACAACATTCCATTTGCCTTCCTAATCACTTGCTGTACCTGCATACTAACTTTGCTGAGTGTTATGAAAATATTTATCCAATTCCCTTTTGAAAGTTACTATTGAATCTGCTTCCACCACTCTTTCAGGCGGTGCATTCCAGATCATAAGAACTCGCTGCGTAAAAAAAAATTCTCTTCATCTCCCTGCTGGTTCTTTAGCCAAATATTTTAAATCTGTGTCCTCTGGTTACTGACCCTCCTGCCATTGGAAATAGTTTCTTCCCATCTACTCTATCAAAATCCCTCATAATTTTCAACACCTCACCCCTTAACCTTCTCTGCTCTATGGAGAATAACTCCAGCTTCTCTAGTCTATCCAAATAACTGAAGTCCCTCATCCCTGGTACCTTTCTAGTGAATCTCCTTTGTACCCTCACCAAGGCTTTCACATCCTTCTTGAAGTGTGGTGCTCAGAATTGAACAGAAATATACAATAACTAGTAATTTATAAAGGTTTATCATAACTTCCTTGCTTTTGTATTCTATGTCCAAATTTATAAATCCAAGGATCCTGTATGCTTTTTTAACAGCCATATGAATTTGTCCTGCCACCTTCAAAGATTTGTGTCCATACATCCCCAGGTCTCTCTGTTCCACACCTCTGTATGCCACACCTTATGGTTATTACAGAGATGTCTGCAGCCCAGAATGCTGTACTATGCTGTATTACTAAAGTGACATGATGATGATGATGATAATCATCTTCCAACAAATGTAAATTGAGAAACAGAGGGAATCTTATAAGAATGCAAAGAAAACATGACACACATGAAAGAATAGTGTCAAAACATAACAGACCTTTTTATAGCTATCATCAGGTTTTGATTCTTAAATTAAAAAATCATTTTAAAATTATGCTATTGTAAGAAATTACAAAAGACAGAATTTGGAAATATTTCTGACCTACAGCCTATGTGAGCTGGCAAGTGTGGGGCTTTTAAATCTGAAAGTGAAACCACCTGTTTAGTACATGAAAGGAGTTTTATTCTACTTTTTCCATTTTGCAGGTACAATTCTTCTCTCCTCGAGGAAGGTAAAATGATGCATAAATTGAATCACGATCGGGTCATAAAGTTGATTGGAGTTATTTTAGAAGATGGCAATTATTCGCTCGTCATGGAATTCATGGAGAATGGGAATTTGTTGCAGCTTTTAAAAAGTGTAAGTATCAAGTGTGTTAAATAATTTCCCACACTTGAGTACTACAGTCTGAGAACACAGTTCCTATAAACTCTAGCTCCTGCCAGTAATAAGCAGGAATGTAATGTGTATGGTGAAACTATGTTGTAACTAGCAAAGATGTTCAGCTAGCATTTCTTTCCTGATGTTATTGATAAGGGCTGCAGTCTGCCATTTTCAGTCTGAATGCACTTTGCAATGAGTTCAAACATTATATTAGATGGAGTATCAATACTTTGTAGGTGGAGGCAATTATAACAAGGGCACATGGTCTCTTAGTATTGACCCAGGTTGTTGCTGAGTGCTGAGGTGCAGAAGATTGCTACCCAGATGTCAAAGGACAATGCAAAATCTTCTCGTGGCTCAATTTATGACATAACAACCCTGGTTCAATAGGTGATGGTTAAATCTGTTGAATTACTGTGTACAAGGACCAGAGTTCCAGATGGTGACACTGGGAGAAGGAGGTTTGAATCTTCAGCACTGGTAGTCCATGCAGACTTTTTGGATTAATACTGAATTTGCAGATCTTGAGTACCTGGGATAAATATGGAGGTCAGGCTGAAGCACAAGGAATTTGTGTTGTAATGTTTTAGTCACTATTCAGTAAAGGACTGACCGCCCAGCTGCATTAATGTGGCATTTCTGACAGCAAACTTGTATCAGTGCACTAATCTTACTGCTTTTGGAAGATACTAACTCCAGGAGCAAAATGTACTTTTTATTTTATTCTGCAGGCTGCCAAATAGGACTATACTAGCCAGACACAGGCTTTTTAGAACCACGCAATGCTCCGATAAGTAGAACTAATCTTCTTGTGTCAGCGTATTCAGCTTTCTTTCCAAATGGTCTCACCCAGCATAGATCAGATATAGTTAAGAAGCCACAAAGATGAGCGTCAGGAACTGAAGAACGCTAGGTATCTTTACAGTAAAGCTTGACAATTTTCCATTTGTAGCATTTCTATTACTTTCTTTCCTTTCTAATTTCTTTCTATATAATTATGCTACTTTTCTATCCAATTTTCTACCTCTCCCTTGTTTCCACGTGCCATCAGTGACGTAGCAAGTTTTCTCCAAGGAACCTTTTTATCTGTCTTCTAGCGATCTAAATATACAGTATCCAGTGCACGCCCTTTTTTCCACTGGTGATGCTATGTTCTTGAAAAAAGTCCACTGTTATTCAGGTATGAATACCTTCCCTAAATCCACGTCCACTGATTTATCATGTACCATTTAGCCGAATGCCTGTTGATAGTGGCCAGGAGCTTCAACCCTCCGTCAGCTGATTTTTCAGTGGAACTGGAGCAGGTGAGGTGGGAAATAGATTGGGGACTATTCCGTTGGGTCCCCACTCATTTTTTGCGACCCTCCAATTCCCTACTAGAAGTGATGGGATCATTTAAGCCTCTGCTGGGGAGTCTACCTATTGGCGGCGTGGTAGAAAGGCTGTTTTGGCACTTTGAAGTTGGTGCATGGCATTAGTGCTCTGACTTTTTTTTAAAAAAAGGAAGTTGTGGGGTTATTTGATTACTCTTTGCTTGGTCACCCATGCAGAACATAGGCAGAGGTATAATGAATTGCAATACATTCGCCCATGTACATGAGGGTATAGATTGTCATGATATTCAAATGACAGAAATACATTGTCTGAAATATTTTCTGTCATTTGCGCCATAGCACGACTGAAAGTCAGAGAGGCTGCTTTGTTCTGGGTGTCCGGCATTGCTATGGTAGGGGTATTTAAAAATACTTAAATCCCCAAGGCGGTTGTGCAGTCGATCACAAGGCAATTATTAATTGCACAGGCTCAGGCATAAGTTTCAAAAATATTAAATTTATTTTATAACCTTAATGCAAAAATATGGAGGCCGCCTGCCATGCTGTGCTATGGCAGATCTCGCAGGACTTCCAACAACCAATCCTTGCCCTGTCCTTTCCAGGTAGACACTTCGGCAGAGGCCGAGGAGTCCACCAACCCGAGACGGGTTGCCTGCTATGTCAAAGATGTGCTCCAATTCTGCAACAGCGGAATATCTAGTCTTGCATCTCTGGTAACTATTTTCAGTATTTCTCCTACAACTGAATTGAACTAACTAGTTGATAGTTCCTGGTGTCATACTTCTTTAATATTACAGCCATGTTTTAGTCCGATTGGTATCTCCCCTGGCTCTTAAGGTATGATTTGTGCCAAACACTCCACCTGCACCCCCCCCCCCCATTCTTCCATGCATGTTATATGTTTGAGGCATACCATGAGCATTTTACAAACTCTCTCCTTTCCCAATAGTGATTGATTCTGAGTCAAGAATAGAAAACATTTTTTTTTAAATGGTGAGAAATTATTAAATGTTGGTGTTCAGAGAGATTTGGGTGTCCTCGTACAAGAAACACAAAAAGTTAGCATGCTGGTACAGCAAGCAATTAGGAAGGCAAATGGCATGTTGGCCTTTATTGCAAGGGGTTTGGAGTACAAGACTACAATTATACAGGGCTTTGGTGAGACCTCACCTGGAGTACTGTGTACAGTTTTGGTCTTCTTACGTAGGGAAGGATATACTTGCTTTAGAGGTGTTGCAACGAAGACAGACTAGATTGATTCCTGGGATGAAAGGGTTGTCCTATTGATTGAGTAGAATGGGCCTTTACTCTTTGGAGTTTAGAAGAATGAGAGGTGATCTCATTGAAACATACAAGATTCTGAGGGGGCTTGACAGGGTAGATGCTGAGAGGTTGTTTCCTCTGGCTGGCGAGTCTAGAACTAGGGGTCATAGTCTCAGGATAAGGGGTCTGCCATTTAAGACTGAGATGAGGAGGAATTTCTTCACTCAAAGGGTTGCGAATCGTTGGAATTCTGTACCCCAGAGGGCTGTGGATGCTCAGTCGTTGAATATATTCAAGGCTGAGATCGATAGATTTTTGGACTCTAGGGGAATCAAAGGATATGGGGATCGGGCGGGAAAGTAGAGTTGAGGTCGAAGATTAGCCATGATCTGATTGAATGGCGGAGCAGGCTCAAGAGGCTGTATGGCCTCCTCCTGCTCTTATTTCTTATGTTCAAACATTCACAGTATACCACACTAATACTTTTTGGTATTTCGATGTTTGTACATGGCATTCGTGTTAGACTTCTGAGAGAGGCAGTTATTGTGATATTTGTGGGATTACTCCCTGCATGGCCAGCCACGCAGAACATGGGGCTGAAATTCAACTAATTAGGCTGGTTCCATTAATCCACAACCAGCAGCCTCTCAGTTTCTAACAATTAGCCCCCCAAGTGGCCTCGTGGGTAAAGGCACTGCATGGTGAAGCACTAGGGCATAGTATTGATTTCCAGTCTGTACTGAGTTAGCTGATCTTAGCCAAGCAGCAATTCAGGTGCTAAACTGGCCTCTGTGCCCCTGGGATACGGAGTGGAAAACGGCCAGAGTTTCCCCTGCTGACCACTATCATGTGACTCCTGCTATAAAGTGCATATGTGCATACATTGGGTAAGAACAGGACAAAGCTTGGCTGTAATACTGTCCACTGTCGAAAAACCTGGGGGGAAGAGAGGAATCCAGGATTTTACCATTTTAAAATAACATGGTAGCTGTTGAGGATTTCTAACTGTCTCGTCAGTTCTTAACCAGAAAGTGTCCAGTATAGGAAACCAATAAACAGTGCTTTGTCTAGATGTTTTCAATGCACACGTGGAACTCTGCCTTCCCAAACACTATCATCTTTCTAACAGCCAGTGTAACTACTGCTCCCCCCACTCATAATCAGGACTAAAATGTTGTCTACTGCACCAGTATTAGAACCTCCACAAAGTCTCTGCTCCCAGCTCTTTGTCATCTTTTAGCAATGCAGTCACCCTTTTTGGAGATTACTTAGTACAAAGAACACTAATCTTCTCAACCCCCCCCCCCCTTGAAGAAATTACTCACTTCCTTCCTACCTCCTTAATTGCTTTCAAAGATAGGCTAGCATCGCAATACTGTGTTGGAAGTAAAATATAAACGTGACCCAGCAATGAGGGAAGTGTGCTGGAATGCAGCATTGATTTCCCCCAGTTCACTAGGTTCCCAATCTCAACCGCATTCAGCGCCTGCCCAGATAAAGTCATAGTAAATAGGAAGTAGAATTGTTCACCCCCCACCATGTACCTCTCAGCAGCTAGTTCAGAACAGCATTGGGAGCAGGTTGCTCACTGTCCCACTCAGCCACAGTCAGACCAGAGATATTATGGAGAAAATGGAGGGCTTCATATCTTCAAAAACTGTAGTGAGTTGCCAATGATCGTGGCATTATTTGTATTGAATATTGTGCAATAAAGTACAGTATCATAATTCTTCTGTTATTTTACTAATATAATGCGACATCAAAGGAAAAAGCGGCAGGCACCAATAAAATACCAGTGAAAGCCTTCGGTAGAGTGCAGACCACAAGAACATTCATGCATGGGAATAAAGAACAAAAATATGTGTAAGTGCATATTCAGAAATACAGTGCATAACAGGAGCCCTTAATGGATTCATACATAGTTTTCAAATTAAAAGGTAGACTTAATTTTCAGACAGGTGAGTATAAAATTTAGAAGCCAGGATCCCTGTGTTATCCATTTTCTAGTCAGGGTGCTAAGTGTTTTATAATCATGTGCACAGTGCAGCAGGGGACAGCAATCAAGAACTGGAACCATGGCTGATTTTTTTTTCCATGACCCCCCCACAAATCCAGAGATGCTGAGGCTAACTTTAGAGACACGGCAGGGGGGGGGGGGGGGGAATTGGATACGGGCCGTTTTTGGGTGCAGGTAGCGTGATGCGCTATTACCCCGCGCCCAATGACCCCTGCGCGGGGTAATAGCGCATCACGCTACCTGCTGGCCTGAGTACTAAGCTGCAATCAGTGTTCCATTCTGGGCCTTGTACATGGATTCAATGCAATTCACACTTTCCACCAGCAGGGGGAACTCAATCTCTTAAAGTCAGGGTGTTTCTTCGAAATCTCTTAAAGGTAGCTGGTACCTGTTATTTGCTGATGTCTGCGTGGACTATGAACGGAGATCAGACATTGCACACGTAAAACACAGATACAGGTCCCATCCCTATGTTTACACACTGATGAGTTATGTTAAAACATTGAATAAAGATTGCACGCTACTAAATCCCACATCCTCCAATCTGCATGCCAGACCTAACCAATCTGCCGATCTGGGTTGGTACCAGGCCTGCAAGAGTGCGTGTACCAAGGTTCTCTGCTGATGCACTAGAGACCTTAGGTGCAAGAGGTGGACAGAAGGAGGGACATCCTATATCCACAGAGGGCGGGGGGAGTGCAAGAGGCCCTCCAGGCACACATCCAAAAGGCAGTGGGCGGCAGCGGGGGACAAAGTCAATGCTAGGCGCATAGCATCATGAATGTGGATGCAGTGCAGGAAGAAGTTCAATGCTTTGACATGAGTGGTCAAGGTGAGTGAGGTCAACTGTCAAGTGGCGTCTTCTACCAATTGCACCACACACTACACCCCCCATCCCCCACATACCAACAAACTCTTTCCATCAGTACTCAACTCTTCCAACCAGATGCTTCCTCTCACCCTTACACGTTACCACTGTTTCAAATCGCCCACCCACAACTCACAGGCCACACACTGGCAGCTATTCAATCATGACAGACACATCACCCAGACACACATCCTGCTGCCTTGCAGGAGAAGGTGATGCATATCAGGAGGCAGAAAATGGCAGTGGCATTTAGCCCCTTGAGCCTGTTCCGCCATTCAATGAGATCATGGTGGACCTGTGACCTAACTCCATATACCGCCTTAGCCCCATGTCCTTTAATACCTTGGTTCACAGAAATCTATCAATCTCAGATTTAACATTCACAATTGAGCTAGCATCAACTGCCGTTTGCTGAAGAGCGTTCCAAACGTCTCCCACCTTTTGTGCGTAGAAGCATTTCCTTGCTTCACTCCCGCACGTCCTGGCTCTAAATGCAAGGCTATGTCCCCCTAGTCCTAGTATTCAAGTATAGGAGACCTCCAAAAACAGTTACCAATGTCTCAGCAGCCAGAAGCAATAATCCTGCCACTAACTTGTAATTCCTGGATGGTCCCTTTAAATAACGCTGGTGGGGGTCCTCCAGGCACTCTAAGACACGTTCAGATGGTCGGGGTTAAGACTTTGCGTTGAGTCCCAAAATGGTGTCTATCACTTCAAATCAGCGTTGGACTCTGATTGTAGCCATTTTCTCCCTACTTTACATACTTCCAGCATTCCTTATCTGCACCTGCGCTAACTCCTATACCAAGATGGCGTCCGGCGCACGTCATGCTGGAAACATGCATGCGCGGCCAAGAAGCCATCTTGGATGTCGGAGAGGCTGTGTCGCACTGAAACAACGGGCACTGCATGGCCCAATTTAACGCCTAGTGCCTCCCCAGCTGAAATCAGGTAATTCAGCATAAATCGGGGATTGAACCTGGGACCTTCCTGATCTGTATGGCTTAGTAGCACACTGGATTGTACAATTACTCATTGAGCAAAAACGTGTGTTTTTTAAATGATTGTAATAACTGAACGGTTTAAATACTTGAAAGAATCACTGCCAAGCAAGCAGCCACTTCCCTTATTATGCAGCTGCTCTAGTGTCCTACTCTCAATTTCAAAGCAATATAGATGCCTGAGCAATATGGGCAAGAAGGTGGCAGATGGAGTATAATGTGGGGAAATGTGAGGTTATTCACTTCGGTGGGAAGAATAAAAAAAACGGCATATTTTTTAAATGGTGAGAAACTATTAAAAGTTGGTGTTCAGAGGGATTCGGGTGTCCTCATACAGGAAACACAAAAGGTTAGTATGCAGGTACAGCAATCAAGTAGGGAGGCAAATGGCATGTTGGCCTTTATTGCAAGGGGGTCTAGGACTAGAGGGCATAGTCTCAGGATAAGAGGTCGGCCATTTAAGACTGAGATCAGGAGGAATTTCTTCACTCAGAGGGTTGTGAATCTTTGGAATTCTCTACCCCAGAGGGCTGTGGATGCTGGGTCATTGAATATATTCAAGACTGAGATAGATAGATTTTTGGACTCTAGGGGAATCAAGGGATATGGGGATCAGGTGGGAAAGTGGAGTTGAGGTCGAAGATCAGTCATGATCTTACTGAATGGCAGAGCAGGCTTGAGGGGCCGTATGGCCTACTCCTGCTCCTATTTCTTATGTTCTTAGTGCTGGTGCTCAGGAGCAGACATATCAGGATAAATGAACTCGCAGACCAATCACAAGTCAACTCTTTCTGTCGTTACTGAACACGTGCCATTTTTTTTAGTAAGTTCTTAAGACTTTAAAAGAGAATGTAAATAAATGTGGCAGTAAGATCCAAAATGCCATCTGTATTTCACAGAGGCAGTATCTTTGTTAGCAATGAGAATAACCAAAAAGCTGGCCTGCACATTTCATCGGCCTATTGGTGGTCGTGTTTTGCAGCGGAGGAAACGCTTGATTTCTTTAAATCACATTTCTATTTTTTGTGTTTCCAGGTATCTATCCCGTTATCTGTAAAAGGAAGAATAGTTCTGGAAATTATTGAAGGAATGGCTTATTTACATGAAATGCGGATTGTACACAAAGACTTAAAACCTGAAAATATCTTGGTAGATGCAGATTATCATATCAAGGTAAAAAATAAAACAACAGAAAAGTAATGATATACATTGTAACATATTAAAAATACAATTTACTGTTGGACTTTTCGATCCAGTGTTCACATGTTGAATTAATTCAAAGGACCATTGTCTGAATCTTGGCTTTGACTAAGACTGGAAGTTGACTCTTTTTCAATGGTTAATTTTCAATTGATTAACAGTCAAGCAACTATCTTGGGAGGGAGGAATAATTATCAGGGGAATCTCTTTCCACAGTAGCCGGAATGGAACAATGTTAATAATAACTGGAGATGTTGGGTGAAATTGGTCTACACCAGAAGCACGAAACGGGCTCGTAGCGAATCGACAGCTCATTTTACATCGATTTTCATTTCCATTTAAGTCAATAGAAAACAAAATCGGGCGAGGTGTAAAACAAGCTGCTACGAGCCCGTTTCGTGCTGCTGGCGTAGACCACTTTCACCCCCATTCACATCCAAGTCAATCCTCCAGCACTAAATAGTGTGACAGCTGCAAAGATGGAATGGAAAGGAGGTTTAAGAAAAGAAAGAACTTGCAATTATATAGTGCCTTTTGTGTCCACAGGACGTCCCAAAGCGCTTCAGTTAACAAAGTGTTTTGTCACTTTAATGTAGGGAAACGTGGCAACCCATTTGCCCAAAACAGGGTCTCGCAATGAGATAAATGACCAGATAATCCTTTCACCACCTCAGGATGTCCCAAAGCACTTTACAGCCAATTAATTACTTTTGAAGTGTAGTTACTGTTGTAATGTAGGGAAACGTGGCAGCCAATTAGCGCACAGCAAGGTCCCACAAACAGCAATGAAATAATGATCTGATTTAGTAATGTTGGCTGAGGGATAAATATTGGCCAGGACACCAAAGAGAACTCTCCTGCTCTTCTTTGAAATAGTGCCTCGGGAACTTTTAGGTCGGTGGAACACCAAAATTGCACTGGGGTCCTAGATATTGCATAGGACCCCAATTTGCATATTTAAGTAATCTCCTGCTTATTTTCCAGCCTGCTCCAAAATCAAGGTGGGCCAAACATCAGTGTGAACGGGGCGGAAAGTGCCGCATGGTGATTTTTGGCCCACCACCACCCCCTTCCCGCTCGTAAATAGGGACAAAAAGTAGCCCGTAAATGTTTGAGCATGAATTTGGACAGTGCAGGTTCACCTGCTTGAAGTGGTCCAATTTCCTCAGTTCAGCCAGGCCAATTGTTTTGAGTTTCAAAAAGTTCCAACTTATTCTTTTTCTTCAATTTTCTCCTTTCGTATCAGGTACGAACTGGCTCATGTTGGAGTACAGTTCACAGTGCTAGTTGCCCTCCAGTATCCTGCTCAACTGGCTCGAGCCCTGACAGCGAGAGTTGGAACACTGTTTGACCATAGAGGCCAGTGCACCTGAGCCCAACCTTGCCCTGTCCAATGTTGTGGAGATGCCGGTGATGGACTGGGGTTGACAATTGTAAACAATTTTACAACAAAATGTCAGGAGTTCCTGACATTTACCTGAGGAAGGAGGAAGCCTCCGAAAGCTTGTAAATTTCAAATAAAATCGTTGGACTATAACTTGGTGTTGTAAAATTGTTTACAACTGTCCAATGTTCACACAGGTGGGCTTTCCAGCAGGGGTCACTGGATAACAATCAGGAGGGAGAACCCTGGCTGATTTTTCTTTTTGCCTCTCCCTAGCTGCGGGTGACTGAGGAAAGTTGTAGCACACCTTGCTTGCCACAGACCAGTAACCAAATCTAGAACCGTCCAAGTCTGTATGGCTCAGTACCACACCATGTGCTGACTAGGAAACCCATTGGGGGAGCTAGGCCAAACCAAAGCAACTTTAAAGAAGCTGCTACTGAAACCTCAGTTTTAACATTGTCACAGAATTGCTCTTATATTCTCAGCATAGCAACAGAAAACAAGCTACTATGACACTACGGGCAGAACTTTTAGAGGCCCCACACCACTGATGGGGCTTTGCATGCAATGAGTGACTTGTTGGAAAGTACTTAAATGCCAATCCTCTGACGTTCCTTTCTCCGCTATTTTAATGGATGCCTTAACCTGCTTATTTTAAATGGGCTAATGCCTCTGTTAAAGTGGTGCACAGAGGAATGTGTGCAAATACATTAGGGGGGTGAATTCACTAGCAGGAAGCCGTAATCGAAGGGAGTGTGGATCAGTAATCGGTGCTATGGTGTTGTAGCCCCACCTCTAACCCCCATTGTCCTTGGGCATGTATTCCCCCAGGGGTGCAGGATGGGTGAATTTACCCACCTAAGCTTTCATCCAGCAATAATGCCAACAGTCATTTCTGTCCTCATGGGTGTGGAGTGAGCAGAAGATTCTCAAGTACAGTTTACTGTAGTTCTTTGAAAACTACATATAATATTACATGACAAATTAGTTGAAAATTTGACCGTTTCGTAAATGGTGTTTTCTTTTTCTCTTTAGATTGCAGATCTTGGTGTGGCAATTTTTAAAACCTGGAGTCGATTGACCACTGAAGAGCAAAAGAGAAGGGGCCAAATGAGTTCAAAGCCCCAGAACAATGCAGGCACCCTGTCCTACCTGGCCCCTGAACACCTGCGGTCACTGAACACCAAGGCCACTGAAAAGTCTGATGTGTACAGTTTTTCCATTGTGGTGTGGGTGATTCTGACCAATACAGAACCATATGAAAGTAAGTTACGCATTCTGAATTATGCACCTTTCTGGCTACTTGTGAATCATTGCTTCTCATTCTTTTGACCTTTTTATATTTGTGTATTTTTCAATGTAACTGTTAAAAGACAGTCGTATCTATACTGAACAACAGTAAAGGTAAATACAAGCAAGTGGTAGTATGGTATAACACAGATCTACATCAAGACTGACCAGTGCAGCTTCGACATATATATCCGTGTGTAGCCATTGCACTTACTAAGTGGAGGAAATTAGTTAAGACTTTGGCACTTGCAAATCCTCCCATAATGATCCACAGCATCAGAGTACGTTGCCTCAATATCCAGAATGGAGAAGTACCATCTGCACCACAGTTAGAGAGGAAAATCCACAAGACTGAATGGCAACTATTCCTGGGCATCAGGAGGTTCCCCACACTTTCTGTTTAAATGCACATCAACCCACCTGACAAATTTGAAGATTACACAGACCAACAACGCAATGCCAACTACACAAACTAGCAATTTCTGCCCTATCGGTCACCAAGGTGGGTTATGTGTGCGTTTACTCCAGCTCTTCAGCACTAAAAACTCTTTGCTCTAACTCAGTTATAAGTACCAGAGCAGTTCATACTAGGCAACCTGTATTCATTGAGGCCTGGAAGGGATCTTTATTACACAAGTGCGCATTGATGAAAAGCTACTGGGGGATAAATTTGGCCGTGTACCGCCCATTTGTCAGGTACCACGCGGCCTCCTAAGGCCCCAAAATGGCGGGCAGTAAGCGTGCGCGTACTTCCAACCGGAAATGCGCCGCCTGCCATATTGGGTAAGAACAAATAAGAGGCCTTTACTGATGCCTGCTTCAGGTCCCTGCTTCAACATTGGTTCCCTCCGAGGCGCCAGTGCTGGCTGCCTCGGAGAAAACCAACTCTGAACATTGTGATGAGGTCCGAGGCCCAATATCCGGGGCTCCACGGACCTCACCTCTTGTGCGTGGGGTGCTCCCAAATTTAACCCCCACTAACTGTTCACAGTGGACAAATCTAGCTTAGTGTCACCCCATTACAGAAGTTAATCTAGTACAGTGAAGCCCAATTAAATCAGCTCCCTTTTGCTGAACAAAAGTTATTCTCAATAGAGATTAGGGCTGGTATTTCCTGATTTCACCGCTACAGGTTGGGGTGGGTCTGCCACAGCAGCACTCGAAGAGATAGAAGACTGCATTTAAGGGGCCAGAGGGCCCCGAAGACTGGTCCAGGGCACTGAATAAAGGCCTCAGCCACGACTCCCTCCTTTTGCCGCACTTGGGAAGCAGCGGGAATAGGGGCGAAGAGACGGGAAATGTTGGTTACGCACTACCATTGCTAGGTGTAAGCTCTGGTTGCTGCCAGTTTAACATGATTTGTAGGTACTGCTGAGTAGACGTTTCTAGCCAGAGAGAATTATTGAAAAATATATACTCCCTATACTTGTATGGTAATTCTCAATTTCAAATCCAGTACTTAATAAGAGTTATTTGGAAGGCCTTCAAGGAACCCATAAGGAATTTCTCAGCTGCACCATGTTATGTTTCTATTGTGTAATCTTTATTATGTACAGTTTTCACTTGTAAGCATTGGGAGGCAGTGTCTTACTTAAGGTGTGTTACTCCTCTTGGAAGTGCTGACACTTTCTTTTACCTACACAAAACTTATAGTATATTATACGAAAATGAAGACCAGTAAGATGGTGGTTATCTCTGCATGCAGAAGTCTGCGTTGGTGGAGACTCAGGAATATTGTGCTGCTTTTAGTCAACTCACCCGTCTCTTTGCTGCTCTCTCACTTATGAATGATGTATCAAACATTCACCAGACTTGTGATTTTCATTCCAGTGCTAGGCCATTTTGAGAAAAGGCATGCAGGGAACAATCTGGGAATCCTATTTGATTCATGTAACTAGAAACACTGAAGTAGTTTAGAATCTCTCGAGTGGTGAAAATCAAAGCTAGATAAGTGATTTCCCAATGGCCAGAACAGGGTATCCTAGAAGTCATTGTGTGAGTGTACAAGTGTTTGCAAATGTGAACACAAGCACTAATTTCACCTCAACATCACTGGTCACATTCCTATCAAACATGAAAACAAATTTTCATCGACTTTGGTTGCATGTTTGACGCCGACATGCTGTTTAAAAATTATCCATAATACATTTGCATTGCATATCAGATTTCAAAGATGCTTTTTTTTCTTGTCTCTTCAGATGCACTAAATGATACCCAGGTTTACCACCTAGTCCTCAATGGCGATCGACCTGATGTGAATGAAATTCCTGATGAAGCACCTGAAGAGATTGTTAGTATAATGCAGCAGTGTTGGGAAAATGAACCCGAGAAGAGGATGACTTTTGCAGGTGGGCAGCTGTCTAACCCTTATTATAGGAGCTATCTTTCTGAGGAAACACTGGGCAGAGATGTCCTCCTTTAGAAGCAGGCAAAAAAATGTCACATCACTTTTGTACACCTTCTACCAATTAGTGGCTGAATGTCCAGGCGTGACTGGCTGCCCAGCCTATTGTTTAAAGAGTTATGCATTACACAAGTAAAATACAAATAAACACATGAACTTTGATCAGCTAAGAGAGTTTTTAAACACAACACTAAATTTGACTGTGTGGCTCCAGTATGAGTTCACTACTGTATCATTGTTATTCTGTGTTACAGATTTGGATCTGCCGTAGATACTTTCTTGGGTTCAGCGGTGTCAGTCACTCCCATAAGTGGACGTTACACTGCCCTATATCTACTTAAATGATAGCATAGCCTAGGGATTTAACAATAGCATCCCCTTGCAATCTAGACCGGATACTCATGACTTTTGCACGCGTGTTTCTTCAATTGAGGTTTCAAGAGATGAGACAAAGTTTGGTTCAAATTATAGACTGCTTTATTTCACAGTAAGGTGAAACACGCAGAGCAATAGGTATTATCAGAGCCACTGTACTCAATTGGTACAACTTGTATTCAGAAAATGATACAAAATAAGGAACATGTCACTGCTACCCCCACTCTGGTGGGGTAGGTCATCTTACTTAAACAGAATAATCTCCCGGCATCCTTTCCCACTGCTCAGGGCAGAACCTTTCTCCCTGCAGTCTTCTGTCTTTTCTAACCTTCTCACTGTACTTCACTGCCTGGCTGACTTTTGGTGTCTGTGTTCTAATATTTAAAAGCCCCTCTCAATGGGGGTCATTTTAATTTTGGGCGATAGTGTATAGCAGGCGATATTAAATCAGCTGCCCATTGTACACCACACACGTTTTTCCTTTCCATTATGGTCAGTTGAAGGGAGCCTTGGGTGGGGTGTGGAATGGGTGGCCAATTTAATATCGCCCATTTTACACCATCGCACATAGTTAAAATCACCCCAATAGGTCAAAGAGCCTCTCCCTCTTCTACTTTCCCCTCTCACAGATCAAGAGATCAAAGGGTTTTACAACACATTGAATCAATGTCTTTCCGAGTACCCAGACAAGCTAATGACTTGCCTATTGTGGATACTCGAGGAGAAAAAACAACTTCCTTTTAGCACAGTAACCACCTCTTGTCTGGGTGACAATTATTTAAAAGTTGGGAGAGCACGCATTGCTTTTAAAAGCATTAAAAATAACACTTTTCTTCCAAGTCCTTTTTTGTGGAAAAATAGTCCAAAAATCCAGAAACGATGAACCCCCCCCCCCCATAACTTTAAAGGATGCAACTCCTTTTAATATAGTCTAGCAGCAAAAGGTTTTTATACATATATCGATCAAGGATTCACTTTGCAAAGTTCGATTTTAGTAAGGTAATGATTGTTGCAATGATTTTTGCTACTGGAAACCCCTAGGGAATGATAGAAGTAGTAAATAAACCATGAACCTTGAACATGTCAAGTTTCTCCCACCCCCACACCCTCCCCCAGTTCCTTGACCACCATGTATACAAAAATTTTTTGCAGCTACAATGAATCAGTAAAAGAAGTTGGATGCTTTAAACAGTAGGGTATAAAATACAATGAATAAAACAGTTTTTTGTGCTGAGCGTGCTGCTGCGGCTAGGCTGGGCCATCCCCTGTGGCCCAGCCCCCCCACCACATACCAGTTCCAGCCGTCAGTCGAATGGCCAACTCTGTGTACCAATGATTCAGTAGTGAAACTTGGATATGGGAGGTAGAACCAACTTCTTTGCATTTTATGAGTTGCAAATTCACATTATTTATCAGGCACAGATAGCACCTGCATTCTTAGACATTATACGCTACTCGTGGGCAAATTGCAGAGCTTCCTTGTGCCGGGGGAGCAGTCAGACTTAAAAAGCAAGTACAGCCGGCAGTTTGTATTACTGACATCTGGATGCTTCCAATGGAGTCGAGGCCTCTGTCTGAGATGATTTGTGCTGGTCTGGAGTAGGACAAGTCATTAGCTAAAGATGAAGCAGAAATTCATTAATAACAAGAGGGGGAAGCAGCAAAGGGATGGTAGGAAAATATATATGGAGACATAAAAACAGAAAATGCTGGAAAAGCTCAGCAAGTGAGGCAGCATCTGTGGAGAAAGAAACATAGGGATTTGTTTGTTTATGTATTCAGTGAAATGATAATACTAACAGGGAAGCGTCCCTGAAACCAAACTGTCAGCCATCTAGTCTAATGCTAATAGTGCTAGGACGCCATATAAAGGAAGTATAGAATAATGCAAACAATTGAAACCGATATTACTCCTTTTTATAACTAAATTGTAAATAACACCCCTCTCTGTTTCAGAGTGTAACCTGAAATTCGGACCATTCTATGAAGAAAACCTACATAAATATATTGATGCAGATTTGGAAAAGTTACGAGTAAGTAATGTTACAAAAAGTGAAGATCAAATTTTCTACATTTTTAAATCTGAATTTAATGTCCTTTTTAAAATTGTGTTTCTGAACCGTATTTGACCAGTATTTGAAAGAAAGATGCCCTTTTGTCTTTACTATTAATCTGCCTAACACAGCTGAAGTGTCAGTGATGCACAGGTCACTTCAGTGATCATGCCAGCCAGGTTTATTCAGAATTTGGGACTTCACCTAACTAAAATTAGTATAATCAATTAGTAAGACAAATAATCTGATGAAAGGTCTTCAACCTGAAATGTTAACTCTGTTTCTTTCTCTACAGATGCTGCCTGACTTGCTGAGCTTCACCAGCATTTTCTGTTTTTATTTCAGATTTCCAGCATCTGCAGTATTTTTGCTTTTGCTTCAAATAATAAAATATTGGTTGAGAGATGCAGTGGCAGACATTTAATGAGATATTTCATAGCACTCAGCAAAGATACATTCCAGTGAGAAAGAAAGACTCTAGGGGAAGGACGTATCATCCATGGCTAACTAAGGAAGTTAAAGATAGTGTGAAATTGAAAGAAAAAGCATACAATTCCGCGAAGATTGGTGACCGTCAGAAGATTGGACAGAATATAAAAAACAGCAAAGAATGACTAAAAGAATAATAATGAGGGAGAAATTAGAGTACTAGAGAAAGCTAACTAGAAATATAAAAACAGATAGTAAGAGTTTCTACAGGTATTTAAAAAGGAAAAGAGTAAGTAAAGTGAGCGTTGGTCCTCTAGAGAGTGAGTCTGGGGAATTAATAATGGAGAATAAGGAAATGGCGGATGAATTGAACAGATATTTTGCGTTCGTCTTCACTGTAGAGGATACAAATAACATGCCAGAAATGATTGTGAATCAAGAGGTGAAAGGGAGGGAGGAACTTAAAACATTTACAATCACCAGGGAAAGGGTTCTGAAAAAAATTATTAGAACTAAAAGCTGACGGACTTCATCCAAGGGTCTTAAAAGAAATGGTTGCAGAGATAGTAGATGCATTGGTATTAATTTTCCAAAATTCCCTAGATTCTGGAAGGGTCCCATCAGATTGGAAAATAGTGAATGTAACTCCTCTATTCAAGAAAGGAGAGACAAAGAAAGCAGGAAACTACAGGCCAGTTAGCTTAACATCTGTCATAGGGAAAATGCCAGAATCTATTATTGAGGAGGTTATAGCAGGGCACTTAGAAAATCTCAATGCATCAGGCAGAGTCAACATGGCTTTGTGAAAGGGAAATCGTGTTTGACTAATTTATTAGAGTTCTTTGAGGAAGTAACAAGCAACATGGATAAAGGGGATCCTGTGATGTGGTGTACTTGGATTTCCAGAAGGCTTTTGACAAAGTGCCACATCAAAGGCTAATACACAAAATAAGAGCTCATGGTGTAGAGGGTAACATATTAGCATGGATAAAGGATTGGTTAGCTAACAGGAATCAGACAGTAGGCATAAATGGGTCATTTTCAGGTTGGCAAGATGTAACGAGTGGAGTGCCACAGGGATCAGTGCTTGGGCCTCAACTATTTATGATCTATATCAATGACTTGGATGAAGGGACTGAATGTATGGTTGCTGAATTTGCTAATGACACAAAGGTAGGAAAGTTAGTTGTGAAGAGGACATAAGGAGTCTGCAAAGGGATATAGAAAGAAAGACTCTATGGGAAGGATGTACCATCCGTGGCTAACTAAGGAAGTTAAAGATAGTATCAAATTGAAAGAAAAAGCATACAATTCCTTGAAGATTAGAGGCAGGTCAGAAGATTGGACAGAATATAAAAAAGTGAGTGGGCAAAAATTTAGCAGATGGGGGATAATGTGGGAAAATGTGAACTTGTCCACTTTGGCAGGAGGAATAGAAAAGCAGCATATTTAAATGGAGAGAGATTGCAGAACTCTGACGTACAGAGGGATCTGGGTGTCCTAGTACATGAATCACAAAAAAATTAGTATGCAGGTACAGCAAGTGATTAGGAAGGCTAATGGAATGTTGTCATTTATTGCAAGGGGAATGGAATATAAAAGTAGAGATGTTTTGCTACAGTTGTACAGGGCATTGGTGAGACCACATCTAGAATACTGTGCAGTTTTGGTCTCCTTTTTTTAGAAAGGACATAATTGCTTTGGAGGCAGTTCAGAGAAGATTCATTCTACAGATTCCTAAAATGAGGGGGTTATCTTATGAGGAAAGGTTGGACAAGTTAAACTGGAGTTTAAAAGAATGAGAGGTGATCTTATTGAAACATATAAGATCCCGAGGGACTAGAAAGGGTAGATGCTGAGGGGATGTTTCCCCTTGTGGGAGAGACTAAAACTAGGGGCCACATTTTAAAAATAAGGGGGTCTCCCATTTAAGACGGAGATGAGGAGAATTTTTTTCTGAGAGTCTGTGGAACTCCCTTCCCCAGAGAGCGGTGGAGGCAGGGTCATTGAATATTATTAAGGCGGAGTTAGATAGATTCCTGATTAACAAGGAAGTCAAAGGTTATAGTAGGTAGATGGGAATTCTGACAGGGCTGGACAAACTGGATGCAGGGAGGATGTTTCCTCTGGCTGAGGGGTCCAGAAAAGGAGTCACATTCTCAGGATACGGGGTAGGACATTTGGGACAGAGATGAGGAGAAATTTCTTCACTCAGAGGGTGATGAACCTGTGGAATTCTCTACCACGGAAGGCTGTGGAGGCCAAGTCACTGAATATATTTAAGAAGGAGCTAGATAGATTTCTAGACATAAAAGGCATCAAGGTGTATGGGGAGAGAGCAGGGATATGGTATTGAGATAGAGAATCAGCCATGATCATATTGTATGGTGGAGCAGGCTCGAAGGGCCGAATGGCCTACTCCTGCTCCTATTTTCTATGTTTCTAAGGTACGGTTGAGGTCACAATCAGATCAGCCATGATCTTATCAAATGGCAGAGCAGGCCCGAGGTGCTAAATGGCCTACTCCTGCTCTTAATTCGTATGTTCTTATAAGTGTTAAAACAAGAAATGGTTAAAAGGTGTAAAAGAGGAGTTGGTAAAAAAATATTGAAGACGGGTTGGAATAAGTGTCAAAAGGGCAATTGGCTAAAGTGCTCAATCTTAGATAATTGAAGGAGTTTATTTTTTAAACATCGGAAAGTTAGAGAACAAGGAAAGTTTAAAGTATTGGAAATATGAGTTGTACGTTTTTAGAGTAGTGCAGAAGAGTGTTAGTAGTTAGGGAGGAGGCAATAAGCAATTGTACACGTCAGGCAAACAGTTGGAGCAGCTTAAGCAGGACGTGACTGGCTAAAGACAAAGGTCAAATCATCTGGAACACCAAAAGACTGGAACACCTGAACAAGTACCCTAAATCCCCACAGGCCTCAATTAATAATAATGGAGCTGGATTTAACAAGGAAACGTTTTAATAGGTTTTTGGTGCTGGAGTCATGTGTTGATGAGGGAACCAATAATAGCAATCTCTAGAATGCATACTACACTATTGAATCACCTATTACAATGACTTACTTATCTTTATTCATGTATAATTCACTGTCCACATACCTCACTATTGAAGATAAGGAATGGAAATGAAGAAATAAATATAAGTAAAGAGCTTTAGGTAAGGAAAGAGTTAAAGAAAGATCAGTCATTGGAGTAGGTGATTCAGTAGTGAGGTATTTGGACAGTCTTAACAGGGCACAATATTAACAAGGCTGTTTATTGTTTTCCTAGGCAAGAGTAAAGGATCTAGAAAAGAGCATGGAGAAATTGATGTAAGGGAAGAGATGGAAACTGTCGTAATGTTACATGTTGTTACTAATGATATTATGAAAAGAAGATTAGAATCATTAAAAAGGAGTACAAAGTATGGTGGATACATTTTAAAGCAAAAGTTGCAAAGATCATGGTACCTTGGTTGCTTCCAGTGCTGCCTGAGGAAAGGGGAGAAGGAACAGGAAGTAGATTTCAATATTTGGTTATCAAAATGGTGTTCACAGGGGGAACTGACTTTATAGATAACTGGAATTTTTTTTTTTGAACTAAATGTAAATTATCAAGGGGCTAAGCTCTTAGTGCAGAGTATGGTCATAGTAACTACGATTCATTTGGACTAAAGAACTTGGGGAAGGGGTAACTGAGAAAGCAGTAAACGAAGATGAAGAATAACACGGACAACAGAATGAAGGAAACAATATTGATCAGGGTGCACAGGGATACAGCGAAGATAGAAATAGATATGAATAAGAAGTCTAGGCATAGACTATAAATACTTTTATGCTAATGCAAGAAACATTAAGGAAAATCAGGAGTAAACTTTTTAAATTGTGGGAAGGCAAATTTTACAGAACTAAGAGGTGATTTGGCAGAAGTGGACTGGACACAACTACTTGAGGAGAAATCAATGGCAAGCCAGTGGGAGGTACTAAAAAGTGAAATTCTACAGGTACAATGCAGACACATCCCCTCAAAGAAAAAGGGTGGCACTGCCAAATTTAGAGCCCTCTGGTTGTCTAGAAGTATACGGGGCAAGATAAAGCAGAAAAAGAAAGCTTATGACTGTCACCAAAAACTAAATACTGCAGAAAGCCTAGATGAGTATAGAAAGTACAGGGATGACGTAAATAAGGAAAGCAAAGAGAGGGCATGAAAAAATATTAGCTAGTAAGATTAAAGAAAACCCAAAGATGTTTTATCAGTACATTAAGAACAAGAGGATAGCTAAGGAAAAGGTGGGACCTATCAGGGATGATGAGGTTAACTTGTGTGTAGTAGCAGAGGATGTGGGTAGGGTTTTAAATGAATATTTTGTCTCCATATTCACAAGAGAAAGGGATGATCCGGAAGTAGTAGTTAAAGAGGAGAGGTGTGAACTATTGGATAAGGTAAACATAACGAGAGAGGAAGTACTAGAGGGACTGGAATCCTTGAAAATTGATAAGTCACCAGGGCCGGATGGATTGTTTCCTAGGCTATTAAAGGAAGCCAGGAAGGAAATAACGGATGCTCTGAGGATCATTTCCTAATCCTCACTAGATACAGGGGAGGTACCGGAGGACTGGAAGACTGCAAACGTAGTACCGTTGTTTAAAAAGGGTTTGAGGGAAAGGCCAAACAATTATAGGCTGGTCAGTTTTACCTCTGTGGTGGGCAAATTATTAGAATCGATACTGAGAGATAGGATAAACTGTCACTTGGAAAGGCATGGTTTAATCAGATTTATGGATTTGTTCAGGGAAGGTCATGCCTTACAAATCTGATTGAATTCTTTGAGGAAGTGACCAGGAGGATTGATGAGGGTAGTGCAGTGGATGTTGTCTGCATAGATTTTAGTAAGGCATTTGACAAGGTCCCACATGGCAGACTGGTCAGAAAGGTAAAAGGCCATGGGATACAGGGAAATGTGGCGAATTGGATCCACAATTGGCTCAGTAACAGGAAACAAAGGGTAAAAGTCGATGGATGTCATTACGAATGGAAATCCGTTTCCAGTGGTGTTCCACAGGGCTCAGTGTTGGGTCCCTTGCTGTTTGTGGTATATATTAATAATTTGGACTTGAATGTAGGGGGCATGATTGGCAAATTAGTAGACGACACAAAAATTGGCCGTATAGTTGATAGTGAAGAGGATAGCTGGAGACTCCAAGAAGATATCAATTGGTTGGTGGTGTGGGCAGAAAAGTGGCAAATGGAGTTTAACCCGGAGAAGTGTGAGGTAATGCACTTAGGGAGGGCAAACAGTAAAAGGGAATACGCAGTAAACGGGAATATATTGAGAGGGGTAGAGGAAGTGAGAGACCTTGGAGTGCATGTGCACAGGTCCCTGAAGGTGGCGGTACAGGTAGATAAGGTTGTGAAGAAGGCATACGGAATGCTCTCCGTTAAAATAGATTAAAGGGTAAGACGGTACATGAGCAGTGGTGTTCATTTAGGGAGTTATTTTACAACTTTCAAAATAAATATATTCCACTGAGGAAAAAGGGTGTAAAAGAAATGACAGCCACCCGTGGCTAAGTAAAGAAATCAAGGATAGTATCCGACTAAAAACAAGGACATATAAGGTAGCCAAACTTAGTGGGAGGATAGAAGATTGGGAATTCTTCAAAAGACAGCAAAAAGTAACTAAAGGATTGATTAAGAAAGGGAAGTTAGATTATGAAAAGAAATTAGCAAAAAATATAAAAACAGATAGCAAGAGTTTCTATAGTTATATAAAAAGAAAAAGGGTGGCTAAGGCAAACATAGGTCCCTTAGAGGATGAGACCGGGAAATTAATGGTGGGAAACATGGAGATGGCAAAAATGCTGAACAAATATTTTGTTTCAGTCTTTACAGTAGAGGACACTAAGAATATCCCAACACTGGACAAACAGGGGACTCTCGGGGGGGAGGAGCTAAATACGATTAAAATCACTCAAGAGATGGTACTCAGTAAAATAATGGGACTCAAGGCGGATAAATCCCCTGGACCTGATGGCTTCCATCCCAGGGTCTTGAGGGAAGTGGCAGTGGGGATTGTGGATGCTTTGGTGATAATTTTCCAAAATTCCCTGGACTCAGGAGAGGTCCCGGCAGATTGGAAAACTGCTAATGTAACACCGTTATTTAAAAAGGGTAGTAGGCAGAAGGCTGGAAATTATAGGCCAGTTAGCTTAACATCTGTGGTGGGTAAAATTTTGGAGTCTATTATTAAGGAGACAGTAACGGAACATTTAGATAAGCATAATTTAATAGGACAAAGTCAGCATGGCTTTATGAAGGGGAAGTCATGTCTGACAAATTTGCTTGAGTTCTTCGAGGATATAACGTATAGGGTGGATAAAGGGGAACCAGTGGACGTAGTGTATTTAGACTTCCAGAAGGCATTCGACAAGGTGCCACATAAAAGATTATTACTTAAGATAAAAAATCACGGGATTGGGGGTAATATTCTGGCATGGGTGGAGGATTGGTTATCAAACAGGAAGCAGAGAGTTGGGATAAATGGTTCATTTTCGGACTGGCAACCAGTAACCAGTGGTGTTCCACAGGGGTCGGTGCTGGGTCCCCAACTCTTTACAATCTATATTAACGATTTGGAGGAGGGGACCGAGTGCAACATATCAAAATTTGCAGATGATACAAAGATGGGAGGGAAAGTAGAGAGTGAGGAGGACATAAAAAACCTGCAAGGGGATATAGACAGGCTGGGTGAGTGGGCGGAGATTTGGCAGATGCAATATAATATTGGAAAATGTGAGGTTATGCACTTTGGCAGGAAAAATCAGAGAGCAAGTTATTTTCTTAATGGCGAGAGACTGGAAAGTACTGCAGTACAAAGGGATCTGGGGGTCCTAGTGCAAGAAAATCAAAAAGTTGGTATGCAGGTGCAGCAGGTGATCAAGAAAGCCAACGGAATGTTGGCTTTTATTGCTAGGGGGATAGAATATAAAAACAAGGAGGTATTGCTGCAGTTATATAAGGTATTGGTGAGACCGCACCTGGAATACTGCATACAGTTTTGGTCTCCATACTTAAGAAAAGACATACTTGCTCTCGAGGCAGTACAAAGAAGGTTCACTCGGTTAATCCCGGGGATGAGGGGGCGGACATATGAGGAGAGGTTGAGTAGATTGGGACTCTACTCATTGGAGTTCAGAAGAATGAGAGGCGATCTTATTGAAACATATAAGATTGTGAAGGGTCTTGATCGGGTGGATGCAGTTAGGATGTTCCCAAAGATGGGTGAAACTAGAACTAGGGGGCATAATCTTAGAATAAGGGGCTGCTCTTTCAAAACTGAGATGAGGAGAAACTTCTTCACTCAGAGGGTGGTCGGCCTGTGGAATTTGCTGCCCCAGGAAGCTGTGGAAGCTACATCATTAGATAAATTTAAAACAGAAATAGACAGTTTCCTAGAAGTAAAGGGAATTAGGGGTTATGGGGAGCGGGCAGGAAATTGGACATGAAGCTGAGTTCGGATCGGTCAATGCCCTGTGGGTGGCGGAGAGGGCCCAGGGGCTATGTGGCCGGGTCCTGCTCCGACTTCTTGTGTTCTTTAGATTTGTGGTTGGGATCAGATCAGCCATGATCTTATTGAATGGCGGAGCAGGCTCGAGGGGCCGATTGGCCTACTCCTGCTCCAATTTCTTATGTTCTTATGTTCTTATTAGCTGAGGTATAGAATACAAAAGCAGGGATGTAATGATGGAACTGTATAAAATGCTGGTAAGGCCACAGCTGGAGTATTGTGCGCAGTTCTGGTCACCACATTACAGGAAGGACGTAGTTGCTCTGGAGAGAGTGCAGAGAAGATTTACAAGAATGTTGCCAGGGCTTGAAAATTGCAGCTACGAGGAGAGATTGGATAGGCTGGGGTTGTTTTCCTTGGAGCAGAGGAGGCTGAGGGGAGGCTTGATTGAGGTGTACAAAATTATGAGCGGCCCAGATAGAATAGACAGGAAGTACCTGTTTCCCCCAGTGGAGAGTTCAAGAACCAGAGGACATAGATTTAAACTGATTGGCGGAAGGATTAGAGGGGACATGAGGAAAAACCTTTTTACCCGGAGGGTGGTGGGTGTATGGAATTCGCTGCCCGAATTGGTGGTAGAGGCAGGGACCCTCAACTCTTTTTTTTTAAAAAGTACCTGGATCTGCACCTAAAGTGCTGTAAGCTGCAGGGCTATGGACTGGGTGCTGGAAGGTGGGATTAGAATGGGCACCTGGTTGTTCTTCGAGCCAACACGGACATGATGGGCCGAATGGCCCCCTTTTGTGCTGTATCTTTTCTATGGTTCTGTTAAGAATATACGATTGAAATTCGAAGGCTATGCAACTAGGGAAAATCTTGATATTAGAATTACTGAGACATGACTGAGAGCAGGAGATGGGGCTGAAAGGGTATAGAATGTTTCATAAAGTTAGACTCCATGAACTAATGATAAGGGAGAGCTGAAAAGCTATTGAAAGGGAGGATATAACAGCTGATAGGGGCATCGCAGAAGCTATATGGATAGAACTTATTAATGATATTAGCAACTCCCACAGACCCCCCTGCCATTTACCCCTTCCCAATGTAAAAGGCTAGATAATAAGATGCTTGGACAAGATTAAAAGAGTGCAGGAAATTACAATGTAATAATCATGAGGAATTTCAATATCTAAAGGGGGTGCTGTAGCAGATGCTTGAGAAGAGGGTTTTCCTCTGTGCCACTCCACAGCACCATCCACTTGTTAGCACTACAGCATGCCTGCAAGAAAATGCAGCCAAGCTTCAGGCCACAGTTGACCATTGCTGTCACTGCACATATGCAAACCTTTTGCTGCATGGTCGCCACTGGTGCCCATGCAGCATATGGCAAAGCTCGTCATTTTCCCCTATGCTGATCCAGGCTCTGAAAAGGCAGGTTACCACAATCATTCCTAAATTGGTTTGCGAGGGCCCACAGAAATGACGGCGTTTTGGCAGGGATGGCCAAACAGGCAATGCTGTTTATTAAGATGTGCTTAGAAGGTTACATAATAATGCACAATAAATATCCAATGCGCTGCTTCAAGAAGAGCAAGGAGTTCTCCCAGTGTCGCCACCCTCATTCCTCCCTCAATCAGCATCAAAAACAGTTTAGCTGGTTATCATCTCATTTTTAACACACCACATTCTCCGAGCTGCCCATCTTGCAGCAGCTCACCAAACTTACTCTAATAGTATCTCCCAGTCTCACAATCTCTATCATCAAGGATAAGAACAGCAATAGCATGGAAACACCATCACCTCCAAGGACCCCTCCAAGTCACAAATTATCCTGCTTGAGACATATTCCACCAGTCTTTCATTGTCACTAGGTCAAATTCCTAGGATTCCCTACTTAACACCATTCTATGACCTGTATCACAAGGATTGAGTGTTTCAAGAAGGCAGCCCACTATCGCCTTCTTGGGGCAACTAGAGACAGGTAATAAATGCAGCCTCGCCAGCGTCACCGACATCCCGAGACCAATTGTGTTTTTTTAATTTCTGTTTGTGGGACCTTCCTGTGTGAATTGGCTGCCACGTTTGCCTACATAACAACAGTAACTACACCTGAGAAAATAATTTGTTGGATGTGAAGTACTCTGGGATGTCCTAAGAACATAATATGGTTCCATATAAATGCAAGGTTTAATTACATTAAAATATGACTCATTCACAAAAGGTCTTTGAGACAGTTGTTTTTAACACAACTACCAAGAATCATTATCAGACATGCCAAACTTAGGACATTCATTATAAAAGAGAAAGAAATAAAGAAATGTTTACATTTCTATAGCACCTTTTCATATTGTTGAAATATTCCAAAGTGCTTCACATTGTGAATTACTTTTTAAGTGCTATGACTGTTGTTATGTAGAAAACTTATTGTAACTCCTCAAAAATGAACTACTCTGGACCAACAGTCTGGAATCGGATTCTTCAAAATAGCTGCAAAGTTGATTCCATGGCCTTCCTCACAGTGGAATTCGTGTACCTATTGTTCCTATTTTAACCACTTCAGGAATTGTCCCAGAAGAAACCAACTGCTCCGAGAGAACTGGTGAAAAGGATGCGGTCTTTGCAAGCGGATTGTGTCGCTCAAATGCCAGACCACTCTCCAAAAGGTAATCCTTGCATTTTGCACAACAGCAAATTTATTTTGTTAAAGTGTGAACAAAATACATTGGGCCAGAATTTGGTGTCAAAATAATGATGAGGCTAATAGCGCTCACCGTTATTTATGCGCAAATCGGACAGCAACTTCAGGCGGGGGCAGATGCCCGATTAAATATGAACGTCCAAAAGTTGCTCTCCTCCGTTAGCTTCCCGAAAACGGCATCTCACTGCCTGACTCACCATTCAAATGCACAGAACGGCGTGAACTTCCTGTATTTGCAAGGTGGATACAAACTAAACTCACAACAGAAAGTTAGGGCTTGTCCATTTCAGTCTAAGTACCCTTTTAATGGCATGATAAGTGTTAATTACTGCCAACCAAACTCTTTAGCACTGAAAATTAACTATTACAAGTGTGAAGTCTCGTTCCTTCAGGTTTTAATTCTTGTTGGAGATTTGTTTTTTTTAAAAAAAAATTTCAACTTTTTCTTTGTCTTTTCTTGTCTCTCTCTTAACCAATCTTTCTTCCCCTCTCTTTATTTCTCTTTCTGTACCTTATTTGACATTGAATTCACTATTCTAACTTACACTTCCTTGTTCAGACGCTGCACTGTTCATTTAACAATCCTTCAGTCTGATGGGTTAAGGAGATGCAGTTACTTGCCCTGTTCACTCAGATTCCAGATGCCCTGTAGAGGGCGCCGCGCCGTTTCCATCTCCCACTTCCAGCAACTTCCAGTGCTAAATCTTATGGAAGTTAAACGGGCAAGGGCAAGTCTAACTAACGGCGGACACCGTTCGTTGACCGGATACGGCAAATTCTGGGCCAATGTTATCTTTTGATATGTATATATTAACCTGCTTTTGAGAAGTTTTAACTCTGAATCAAAGATTCATTGTTTATTGTGGTCCCCTTTTTCTTGGCACCAGAAATATGCAAACCACTCAGTTCTTAAAGATCCGTCATATATTCATGTTGACCCCTTCTCTTTTTCTGTTTCCTCATTTTCCCCCAACCAGTTTCCCTTCCCCTTTCCTCTCCTGAAGGTGTTAACTCCTTGCCGGAATACAGTTCCACCTGTGCCAGGGATCCTCTCTTACCTTGCCCAAATGTCATTCTTTTTGTGTGAGCCCAGAAAGTGAGTGTCAGAAGAGGCTGATCCTATCCTCTCCTGTTGTCCGCCCACACATACGTTGCCAGCAAAGGCACCGAATAATGATCAGGATTGGGGACTCTGGCCAGTTTTCCCCCTCCAAATCAGGGGTGCTGAGGCCAATAGTAGCATGGGACACTGACACTAGTATTGGCACAGGAAGCAGCTGTACCACTGGGACAGGCTTCACCTGAAACGGGCTGGGACCAAAGGATAAATAGGGCTGTAGAAAAGACTTTAAACCAATAAAGGGCTCAGGCAGAAATAAAAATAGCCTAAAGATCAAAAAAAGGGATGAGAGTGAAGTCCAGATCATCAATAGTGTTAAAGGTAATATAAATACTTAAGGTTCAGAAACAAATATTGGAAATAATAACAAAATAACTGATTAAAAATAAACAGAAGTGATTAAAAACCAAGGTGCATCATAAATTAAAATGTGTGTTAAAAACATCAGGGCATAAGGGCAGGAATTGACCACAACAGACTGAGCAGCACTATTAACAGATAAAACTACAGATGAACAGTGAGAGGTGTTCAAAAAAGTATTTGGTAGAATACAAGACCTGTACATATCCCCTAAAGGGTAAGACCTCTGTGTATGTAATTAAACAATCTTGGTCAACAAGAGAAATGAGAGATAGTATAAAACTAAAAGAAAAGGCTTACGCAAAAGCAAAGTAAGGGAGAGATTCCGCGGACTGGGAGAGATATAAACAACAGCAAAGGAATACAAAGAAAGTGGAAAGAGCTGCAAAAAGGGAATATGAGAAACTTACAAGGGATATCAAAGACAACACTAAAGGTTTTTACAAATATATTAAGAGAGAGGATGGCTAAGAGTAATCTGGGCCCCTTAATGACACATGCAGATGATAATGTAATTGGAAATCAGGAAATGGCAGACTTATTAAATAGCTACTTTTTATCTGCCTTCACACTAGAGGATGAGGATAAAGTACCAGAGATACAAAGGAAACTAAAAAATAAAGCAAGGGGAGGAACTAAATAGATTCAATATTAATTTCTTGTAAAATGCTAATGGAGAAACAAATGAGATTAAAGATAGACAAATCTCCAGGACCAGATGGTTTCCACTCCAGGGTTTTGAAAGGAGTAGGTGAGGAAATTGTTGATGTATTAGTCATGATCATAGTAGGTACAGCACAAGAGGAGGCCTTTCAGCCCATCATGCCTGTGTCGGCTCTTTGAAAGAGCTATCCAATTAGTCCCATTCTCCCCCTCTTGCCCCATAGCCCTGTAATTTTTTTCCCTTCAAGTATTTGTCCAATTCCCTTGTTTGAAAGTTACTATTGAATCTGTTTCCACCACCCTTTCAGGTAGTCATTCCAGATCATTACAACCCTTTGTGTAAAAAAAAATGTTTCCTCATGTCGCCTCTGGCTCTTTTGCCGATCACCATAAATCTGTGTCCTCTGGTTACTGACCCTTCTGCCACTGGGAACAGTTTCTCCTTATTTACTCTATCAAAACCATTCATGATACTGAACATCTCTATCAGATCTCCCCTTAATCTTCTTTGTTCTAAGGAGAACAACCTGAGCTTCTCCAGTCTCTCTACATAACTGAAGTCCCTCATCCCTGGTACCGTTCTAATAAATCACTTCTGCACCCTCTCCGAGGTCTTGACATCTTGTCTAAAGTAAAACACAGATGCAGGTCCCATTCTTATATTTACAAACTGATGAGTTATGTTAAAACATTGAATAAAGGTTGCACACTACTAAATCCCACATCCTTCAATCTGCATGCCAGACCTCACCAATCTGCCGATCTGAGTTGGTACCAGGCCTGCGAGAGTCCGTGCACTAGGGGGGAGGGTGCAAGAGGCCCTCCAGACATATGCCCAAAAGGCAGTGGGAGGCAGCAGGGGATGAAGTCAATGCCAGGCACATAGCACCACGAACATGGATGCAGTGCAGGTAGAAGTTCAATGCTTTGACATGAGTGGTCAAGGTGAGTGAGGTTAACTGTCTAGTGGCGTCTCCTACCAACTGCACCACTAGCCGCATTCACTGCTTCACGCACTACACCCCCCCCCCCCCACCATCCCCACGTACCAGGGAGGCTCTGTAGCACTGAAACAACGGGTACTAGACGGCTCAATTTAGCGCCCCTCCTCTATATCTATTTTTATCCTATCCAATATCGCTACCCTTTTATTATTTATACGTTGATAAAAGACGTTTGGGTTCCCTTTTATGTTAGCTGCTAATCTATTCTCATACTCTAGCTTTGCCTTTCTTATTTCCATTTGTAGACCTCCTCTGTACTTCCTGTGTTCAGCCTGGTTCTCTACATTAATATGAACCTTACATTTGTCATAAGCCTCCTTTTTCTGTTCCATTTTAATCTCTAAATCTTTAGTCATCCAGGGAGCTCTAGCTTCAGATGCCCTTCCTTTCCCCTCATGGGAATGTGTCGACATGTGTCTAGATGTAGTAACAATTATTTTTAAATTTTACAGATGATCCAAAATCCTTACACAGCTCACAAGGAATTCCTGCTAATGGCAACACTATAGATGCAGCATTTTCATCATGTAAATTAAATGAATCTTTTGAAAATGAGCCTGACTGCAGTGTTTGGCATGATGAAGAGGCAGAGGTAAAAAGAAAACTAGATGAGGAATACAATTACCACGTGCATGGCAGTCGCCTGGACACTCCAATTCCTCAGAGTAAAATCGAACAAATCAGAAAGGAAAGGAGCAAAAGAGTTTCCAATGAGCCTGTTTTCACAAAATGGTCCACTTCTGCAATGCCTTCTAATCGTTTCACAGCCGTGCCCAGCATGGAGCAGTCTGTGGACCTCTATGGCTCTCGAGATTCAAACTCTCATCAGGAGCTACACAGAATGGAAAATAGATCAGCAAGTAATAGGAGCCTTTCGAAACCAGTCAAGCAAGAAACTGGCTGGCAAGCAGCAAGTGAAATAATCCCTACAGGAAACTCTTTTGGACAAGGAGGGATTTTCCACAGAACTCCAGTCACTATTCCTGTTACAGAAACTGGTAGCCCACAAACTGGACAACCGAATAGCTGGACTCCACATCAACAGTCAGGTAATGGTGCTGTTTATTATTTTCTGTGAGTTACCTTTTGAAATCAGATTTATCCTATTTTTAAACTTCTATCTTGCTTGTTAAAAGTCTCCCACTAGTCAAAGCACTGCTTCAATCTTTTCTGAAAAGAGCATCTACTATAATGTGACTGACTGCTCATGTTTGTGGGCCCTTGTACAGAAACTTTACTGTGTTTGCAGAAGTCTCCTTGTCACAATTTTAAATGTAATATCACAAACAATAGTACAATGCAGTGGCAGATCTTTTTTTCAGATCAACCATACCAAGTAAAAAGACTTGTACATGAACTATTTATTTTATGTCGACATTAGTAAAATGAAGGATGAAGTTAAAGTGTTCTGGGGAATTTACACTGGAGAGATGGAGTTTAAAATTGAAATCAAACCACAATAACACTGTGATTCCTCATATAATGGAATAATGGATTTAACAGTCTAATTGTAGCCCATTCACTCTGAATTTTATTCACCCTGCTACTGTTTATGCATTTATAAATGTTTAGCAAGTCCTAGATTTTTAGGGTGTTGTAATAATCAATTATCTGTTCCCAGAAGAGAAAAGATTTGCTGCCTACAAAAGCAATGTCATATGTACACAAATAAAAACACATGTTGGACATGCAAAGCAGGTTGATCAGCACCTGAAAGAAAAAGGTTGTTTCAGGTTGGACCCTTCATCAAAACCCAATATGGTTCAATACGGCTTTATGCGTTAGGATCCATATCCTTTAGGGAATGCTCAGTTTGTTCAAGCCCCACTCCAGGACTTGAGCATGTACTGTAAGCTGATACACAAGGGCACTATTGAGGGAGTACACCATTGCCTGAGGTATCATCATATAGATGAAACTTTAAACTAAGGTGGATATTAAAAATACTTTTCTATGAGCATTTGAAGAAAAGAAAGAGTTCTCTTGTTATTCTGGCCAACATTCCTCCTACAACCAGTATCACCAAAAACGTTAACTGGCATTCATCTCATTTGTGGGATTTTGCTGTGTGCAAAACGGCTGCTCCATTTGCCTACATGACATCAGTCACTGCACTTCAAAGTAATTCATTGTGTGTGAAATGTTTTCAGGCATTCCTAAGAGATGTGATAAAGCATTAAATAAATACAAATCGTTAACATAAAGAAACTATGGGTGTACATTCTTTCTCTTTTTCTTTTCATCTAACTTTGTGTATTATTCAACTCCTGCCAAAAACTTTGCACTCTAGCCCATGATTCTACCCTACCTGCTCACTCAGGCTGAATCAGACGATGCATGATCACACGATCGTGATGGATCCATAGCTGAGCTTCAAACCACACATTCTAACTACCATTAAGACCACCCATTTTCACCTGTGCTTCTCCGGTTTCTGCCCCTACTTATCCACTGCCAGCAGAACCCTCATCCACGCCTTGGTCACTCCAGGCTCAACTAATCCAACACTATCCTCGCTCGCCTCCTGATTTGCACCTTACGTAAATTACAGCTCATCAAGAAATTCTGCCACTTGGGTCCTATCCCACACTAAGTTCAGTGTGCCAAGCATCTCTTTCCTCGCCAATTTCCATTTGGCTCCTCAATCCCAATGCACCAAATTCAAAAGCCTTTGTCCTTATCTAAAATCCCTCCATGGCCTCATCCCTCCTTCAGCTCTAATTATCAACACTTCTCTCTGCTCTCCACTCCATCGTCAGTCACAGAACCTTCAGCTCTCTTGGCCCCACACTCTGGAATGTTCTCTCTAAATCCTCTTTCTTCTTCAGAAGCTTTCTCAAAACTTACCTCAATGGTCATACTTTTGGTCACCTCTTCTACTTCTCTGATTAGGACTAAGTGGCAGGTTTCACCTCTATGAAATGCTATTGGTATTTTATGTAATGCAAGTTGTGGCACAGGCACCATCTTTAAAAGTTGGCCATTCAAAAGTACATTAATTTCTATAAAACTCTACCCAAATGAATGCACTCCCATGATTATTATAGCTAAAGAGTTGAAGGGGATCTTTTGGACCTGGAGTAGAGCCCACCTTGACAGGACCTCTTGCGTTCTTGATAGCAGAGGTATAGAGTTAGTCTCATTTAGATGAGTAAAAAAAGAATGATATTGATATCTAATTGGTTCTTCTAGGTCCATTTAAACATTTAAGGACCCAGGAGGTTCTTCCTGCTCTAGAAACTTTTTCAAGAGGGCTGGTACTTCTATCGGATCATATGGAGAGAAGGAGAACATCTCTCACTTTGTCATACTTTACCTTGTAGTCAGGTAGGCCTGGTAGAGCAGAAGAGACATTAATGGATCCTTTACACGGAATGATACATTGTCTGGATAAAGGGATCTCATGCCTGCAATATTCACTACCTCAGGACGTCAGATCCCTTTGTGCGGTCAGATTGCCTTTGCCAGCTGTTCAGTAAGCTAAAAAATAAAACCAAGGGGTGAACGTCTTCGGGGATAATTTTAACTTTCGGCGATGTCCTAAAAAGGGCGATATCAGATCGCCCCGCCCGTTACGCGCCCTGACTGATTATCCTTTCCATTGACTTCAAAGGACAGGAAAATCAATCGGGGTGTATAACGGGCGGCCAATCCACTATCACCCATTCTACGCTGCCACCGGAAGTTAAAATTATCCTCCCCATGTCTATTTCCTCTCTTCAGAAGAAAATAATGGAACATCAAACCATTGGTGTGTACTGATGTAGTTAGTAAAGAACTTTTACCCTTTTCAAATAACTCCATTTAATCCACAGAATCATAATGATGTGAGTAGATCCCTGCTGTGTCCCATATCATGAAAAAAGAGAACACACCTAGAAGTCTACTTGATTCACATCTGGACCTCAATCCTTAGCACCTTCTTTTTCCATCACAGGCTCTACTAACTTAGAGAGTCATAGGCTCTCCCAGCAAACACACATTCTCCGTACTGGTAGGGAAATTGAAAGGCACTTTTCTATTATGGCCATTTCTTGGGGACATGGAGAAGTATTAAACACTTTACTAAAATTTACAAACGTCTTGTTTGTGTCTCTGGGATCCATTTTAAAGGATTCTTAGTGTATGAATGATGAGAAATGATTTGCTGAGAACTTTTTAAAGTTGATATGTGCTTTATTTCCCCATGTTTTCCCCTTTCTCATTGTATTACTATCAGCAAAGGTCATTAGTTTTTCTGCTGTAGTTGTTTATCTTGTTTCTTGTGGTTAAGGTTTTTGAGGGCGGGATACTCTGAGTCTTTTTATTTTCAACTGCAGAAAATGTGATAATCTTCCCCCTTCCCTGTCTATATGACTTTTTTTTTTAAAAAAGCTGTTTATCGTTCACTGGTTGAAGTTTTGGTTCGAGTAAGAAAGGATTTAGCTTCCATTGTGTGTGCTGTGGGTTGAACCAAGCCCAGTTCTAACATTAGAGAGATGGATTCACAATCAGAGATCCTGATATTTCCTTTATGATCATGGACGTATCAATAGGGTCTATTATTAGGGATATGAAAGTGATCTATTCTGGTACAGTATCTGTATCATTGGCTGGAATAGTAAGTAATCTCTCGCTCAGGCACACTGATCATCAATCATTCCAGCTTCTTCCGTTATTGATTTTAGTAGAATAGAGGAACTAGAGTTATGGGATTTGTGTATTTTTTGATGTTCTTGCTCAAGTATCACCCTCATGTGAGATTCAACAGCCATGTTGATCCTGCATCATTATCGTCAATCATATGCTGCAGTTACTATCTTATTGGCTTACTTGCCTAGTTCTCTAGATCATTCAGCCATCTTTCCCATGGTCTTCCTCAACTGGCTTTTCAACCATGGTGAAAAGCACAGAGCTTGATCCTGTGCTTCACCTGACATGTACACTCCAACGAGGCCTACTGGACAGTGATCAGGAGTAGGAGCCCTGGCGATTTATTTTTTTCTCCAACCTACCTAGGTTACTGAGGCCAGTGGTACTGTCACTATTGTCATCCTGGTTGAAGTAAATTAACTCAGCACAAACTAGGGATCAAACCTGAGCTCGTCATCCCTTATAACTCATGCATGCTGCAGAAATACCAACTGGTAACCTTTGACGCACATTTTCTTGTGTGTGTATATTTAGACGGATCCATGCTACCCTCTCAATCCTCAACCTGGTTGGTTCATCATTAAACTTACAGAATTGGGTCTAATTCAAACATGTCAACAGATCCAGGTGGATGAAGCCCTTTAAGATGCGTCTCTGCTGATGGGCCAACAATTAAAGCAGTGAGTTACACAGATAAGGAAGGTCTGAGTTAGTTGATCTCCGTTATGGCAGCGATAGGGGTGCTACAATTAGAATCATAGAATGACTACAGCACGGAAGGAGGCCATTCGGCCCATCGAGTCCATGCCGGCTCTCTGCAAGAGCAATCCAGCTAGTCCCATTCCCCTGCCCTATCCCTGTAGCTCTGCAAATTTTTTCCCTTCAAGTACTTATCCAATTCCCTTTTGAAAGCCATGATTGAATCTGCCTCCACCACCCCCTCAGACAGTGCATTCCAGATCATAACCACTCGCTGTGTAAAAAGGTTTTTCCTCATGCCGCCTTTGGTTCTTTTGCCAATCACCTTAAATCTATGTCCTCCCACCCTTCTGCCAGTGGGAGCAGTTTCTCTCTATCTACTCTGTCGAGAACCTTCATGATTTTGAATACCTCTATCAAATCTCCTCTCAACCTTCACTGCTCTGAGGAGAACAACCCCAGCTTCTCCAGTCTAACCACATAACTGAAGTCCTCATCCCTGGAATCATTCTAGTAAACCTCTTCTGCAACCTCTCTAAAGCCTTCACATCTTTCCTAAAGTACAGTGCCCAGAACTTGACACAATACTCCAGTTGTGGCTGAACCAGTGTTTTATAAAGGTTCATCATAACCTTTTGTACTCTATGCCTCTTTATAAAGCCCAGGTCCCGTATGCTTTCTTAATCGCTTTCTCAACCTGCCCTGCCACCTTCAACGATTTGTGCCCATATACCCACAGATCTCTCTGTTCCTGCACCCCTTTTAGAATTGTATCCTTTAGTTTATATTGCCTCTTCTCGTTCTTCCCACCAAACTGTATCACTTCGCACTTCTCTGCGTTAAATTTCATCTGCCACGTGTCTGCCCATTCCACCAGCCTCTCTATGTCCTCTTGAAGTCTATCACTATCCTCCTCACTGTTCAGTACCCTTCCAAGTTTTGTGTCATCTGAAAATTTGGAAATTGTGCCCTGTACACCCAAGTCCAAGTCATTAATATATATCAAGAAAAGCCATGGTCCTAGTACCGGTTCCTGGGGAACACCACTGTATACCTCCCTCCAGTCTGCAAAACAACCGTTCACCACTACTCTCTGTTTCCTGTGTTTTATCCAATTTCGTATCCATGCTGCCACTGCCCCTTTTATTCCATGGGCTTCAACTTTGATAAAGTGCCACATAGTAGGCTTGTCATCAAAAGCCTTTTGGAAATCCATATACACCACACCAACCACACTGTCCTCATCGACCTCCTCTGTTACCTCATCAAAAAACTCAATCAAGTTAATTAAACACGGTTTTCCTTTAACAAATCCATGCTGGCTTTCCTTAATGAATCCACACTTGTCCAATTCACTGCCTCTGGTTTAGGAAGGTGAAAGGATTTCAGTTGAAAGGACACTCTGGAGTCAACTGCCCTTATTTGCTGTAACATCAGAGAAACTTTTTCCTTGTTGCAGGCATCACTGGAGCGTGTGGCAGGTGCACTGGAATCTGCGACAGTTCCCCAGCTTAGAGGTAGCCAGACCAGTCGGTGTCTCTACCTTCATGGAAACACAGACTGCTGCCCTGTTGGCAGTAGAGGACAGATTAGATAGCATCCTTTGTACCAGCTTTAGGACACTGGAGGGGAGGCATGCAGCCTGCTGCCTCAAGGTTTTCTGGATCTGATGGGTTCCAGCACGTGCCAGCCATCTGGCCTTCCCCTACAGAGCATTATGCATGTGGCATGTAGGAGGTGACACCAAGCAGCCCAGGTAGGAGCTCAAGAGATGCAGCCAGCAACTGCTCCCTCCCTGGACTAAGCTGCCATGAGAGGAGGCCAATTCAGTCCCAGCAACCCTTTTTTGGCACGAGAGCAGCCAACTCCCTCTCAATACTGGCCCTCATATTGAACCTAGGAGAAGCATTAGATAAGGAGAAAGAAAGGCAAGTTTAGATATCCGGAAGAATGGTGTGAGTAGAGAATAGGATGGCTTATATTCACTTTTAAATTCCTTGTAGTAAAGGAACTACACTTATTTTGTGTTCTGTTAATTCGTGAAGATTACAGTGATACAGGAATGCAGATACTTATTTTGTGTTGATTTATTCAATCAGATGATTTAAACTTGGATGGTCTTGTAGGGCCAAGGATATCTGATGTGATATAATGTTCTAGGATGAATACTAGATTGAAGGAGTTGTAATTTATGTAAGGAAGGGGGAGAAGTAGTAATGACAAAAGTTGACTTTGTTAAATAAAACTGTTGGACTATAACCTGGTGTTGTAAGATTCCTTACATTTGTCCACCCCAGTCCATCACCGGCATCTCCACATCATGACTCTGTTAAACAAATTGATAAGTTAAGTTCTGATGCCCTTTGCAGCCATAACTGAGGAGTCCTCTAAGTGACAGTCCTACTGTTGCGTTACCCCATGCTGTTGTGCCGCCTAGCTAGAGACACCTCCCCAGGAATATCCATGTCCAAGCCTTTTTGGATGGTAGAGTTGTACAGGGGACAGCAAGCTTACAACTATGTGGGATACAGGCTCTGGAGTAAATACAGAACCTCTTCTGATCTATGAAGGCAGCTAAGGCACCTCTATACGATCCCTATGACTTCTCTGGCAGAGGCATGTGCTTTGCTCTAGCACTCCATGGCTGCAGTTCATGCAACTCTTAGAGGGGTCATTATCCATGGCAGTTTTGTCAGCCAAAAGCCATCCTTTCACTTGGTTATCTTCCTTGAAGAGCTCAGGGAGAGCAGAGTTCCTGCACAAATCTAGCATCGAATCCAGCATTGTTGTGAAGGATTCTTTTCATGTTGACACACAATCTGGACATTCAGCAAACAAACTGATCATAATGCTATATGAAAATACTCTCAGTTAGCAAGCATTTCTTTTCCCTTTTTCTTGTCCAATTTCCTCCCGTTTTCACCCGAGGTTGCTGACTATTGCTGGGGTATGGTCTTGGCATAGGTAGACATATGCAAATGTATACAATTTTTTAACCTTGCCATGGCAAATCAGCTGTTGCAACATAAGCCACTAACTAGTCAGCCCAGGTGTTATTGTTCGAATAGGCCAGACCCAACAACACACCAAATAATGAGGTTGTGCAGTCCTATTCCAGTTCCACTCAGGGATCTGCAAATCATAGATTTGTGTTGTGTGCTGGACACGCTGTGAGTCTGGGCTTCATGTCGGACGCGTGATTATAGTTTTACGACAAAACTTGTTCACGCAGCTAGAGCAACTGGGTGTATTTCCAAGCCTGGGGCTATGTCACACTCTGAGGTCCAATTTTGTGATCCCAGAAAAATTCATGCCAGGAATGTCTGGCTGCGGGCCCGAACTAGCCCACACCGCACTGATGTCACTGCCTAATTTCATGGGATCAGCTCATTTGAATAATTAGCACAGCTCTGGATTTGGGTTGGTAGCTATCCTGATGGGGATGCACAACATCTGGCTAGCTGCTCAAATTTAAAGGGATGTGTCCACTTAAAGATAATTGGCTGCATATGGAGGTAAATAATGTTTTAGCCTTTATTTGGCTTCAGAGTGGAATAAATATATGTCTGTGTTTGCCAATGCTAGGGAAGAGGGTAGAAGTGTGAGGCAAAAATGATTGGAAATCCATTGTGGAGGAACAAAACAGAGTCTGTGGACAAGTGACTGAGTGGCTGACAAAACAGGTCTTCTGCTGCATGACTCAGGTTTTCCTGTTTGGCACTTCAGTTCCCCCTACCCAGAGGACAGCAGTGCACCATATCTATTAGGAGTTGTTGGTCAGACCCAGTGGTCTGTAGAGTGCATGGTGTTATCTTCTACACCCTGTACCCTTGTGAATCCTGACACTTAGGAAATAATCTGTGCCCTATTGGGCTGATGCCTGCTTCGTTGAGCTGAGGCTTCTTTTCCACGGGGAAAGTGAAAATGTATTGCTTTTTCAAACAAGGTCTACATCACTTGCTTGATGCATCTGTGGATAGCTGATTGAATGACTGATTGATTGTGTCACCAGCAGTGGCTTAGAAGGATCTGGTGGCATAAATGTTTAATAAATGCCCATGAGGAGAGAAATCCCTGTACAGGTCAGACTCCAAGAGATGGCACAGCTATGTGGCAGGCTCCTTTTATGAAGTGGAGGCTTGCTAGCTCAGTAATACTGAAGTCCATTGTAGTACCCCCTAATTCTATCCTAGCTGAGAGTGGCTGATTTCTCACAAACTTGGGGTTAAACCTGTGACTCTCCTGGTCAGTAGGCCTTAGTGTCATGCTAGTGAGTGCCTTTATCAGCTGAACCATCAAAAAAGCTATTTAGACATTTGATAACTGTGCCAAAGGCGTGGTATCAAAAGATTTATTTTCAAATTAACACTAATGTTAACTTTAACTTTGGGGAGCATTGTTCCTTAGAACAGAAATAATGACAAATTTACAAGCCGCCACTCCCCAAAATCACTCAGAATTTTTTTTTACCTTTTTGTTCCATCTTCAGGAAATAAAAATGAATCTGGTAAGTATATTGGGAATCTTATTTGGAATCAGCCAAGCCAGCCTGTGCCAAGAGAAGACAGCAACTCCAACTATTTTGGCCAAGGTAAGGCTTTGGTTCAGCCGGTAGTTATTGGCTAACTTTTCACCATCCAACTGTCAGTGTCAGGGTGCTAAAGTCACGTACGAACATACAAATTAAGAGCAGGAGTAGTGCCATTCGGCCCCTCGAGCCTGCTCTGCCATTTGATAAGATCATGGCTGATCTGATTGTGACCTCAACACTACTTTCCCATCTACCTTTGACTCCAGCATACGCTGGAATAGCCATGGATTTTCAGGTCTCATATCTTTTTGTGAAAATGATGCAGTACACTAGAGCACCACAATGTGGCACCACATACTTTGGAAAACAGATTTTGTGAAAAATGCTGACTAGAGCCCATGCACATCCCCACGGAGAGGCACTGTGCTTAGGAACCAAGTTGATAGTTCAAAGCAACATGGCTTCAAGTCTTGGGTGCAGGGTGCCTACCTGGTCAGCTCTAGGGGGCCTAGGGAAGTCAATGGAGAAGGAAACATTTAGGATACAAATATTCAAAACTGTGAGTGATCCCTTTGTGTGGGAGTTCAGTCTCTCTTGCTAAGTTTAACATAATGGGAAAAAGACTAATTAAAATAAATTGGTAAAAGAGGAGACATCACTTGTCCCCAAGAAATTTCAGCAGACAAGGGAAGAAAATAGAAGCTGTTTGGTTTCTTTCCTCTTACCATCTGTAGTGTCCTAAGATACTGGTGTCATAGTGTATTATTTACCTAGTATGGGGTTTAATTTTCTCTGTTAGCACACTGGTTGGCACGTTCACATAATCCATTTAAAATAAATGCGTTCATGTCTGCATTATGATAGCATACAAAGAAATTTTATCCAAAATGTTAACTGGTGCGCCAACAGAAGAAATTAAACCACCTACCAAATCTGAAATACTAGGAGTCCAGCACTCAACTTATTAGAATTTTTTTTCAAAGTTGTATGAGCAACATTTTAAAAGGGCATGTTAATTTTACAAACGGCTAAAATCATGATCAAAACAATTTTTCAGTTTAATTTCTTATTTTGTGCTCTCTTATATAAATGGTTTTAATTTTATGCTGCGTCGTTCAAGGATTACAATCTTGATGGTGTTTTCTGGAAGCATTACTTTATACAAAACTGGTCTTATTGGTAAATAGTCAAGAATCTTTCCGACCACAGTTTTGAATGCAGTGCCCATATCTGCATCAGCTGCCATGACACTCATTCAAAGTGTCTGATTTAATCTAAACCAGTTGTGTAAACAAATTAGTTTCTCACTAAGCCCTGTGTTTATAAGAGGAGTTTTATGTTCTTATCCCTTAATGATATTTCCTTTTTTTTTAAGAGCGTACATCAAGCATCTCTCTATCTGAGGCCAAGGGAGTTCAGATAGGTGACAATAACATTATGAATATTGAGAAACAGAGTTTCAAAACAAAACAGCTGAAGGACTCCAGAGTTTCCAGAATGACGCCAAGTCCTCAGCACTTGGAGATGTTTGGTAAGGCAAAGTTCTGAACATACAAGTGAATCAATGAACTGCTTATTGTCCCAGAGGAAAAATGAATAGAAGTAAATAAACAAAAGAAAGGATGACCCTCTGTAGACCTGGGAAGAGAATATGCTTAAATAGTAACTGATGTAATCTGGCTGGGTGGGGGCAGAAAATGGGGCAGGGAGCTAATCTGTCGGGACTTCCAAAATTTTCCACCGAAAGTGATACGGGGCATGCTGCCTAGGATTTGGTTAGAAGTAGCCAGAACGGATCTCAAAAGGGACGATCGTGCTTGACAAAACTCATAGAATTCTTTGAGTAGGTAACAGACTTGGTAGATTGGGGAAATGCAGTGGATGTAATGCCCATGGACTTTAGGAAAGCCCTTGACAAGGGAGCACACTGGAGATTGAGAGAAGATTAAGAGGTTAGGAATTGGGGGGAAGGATAGCAAAGGGATTAAAAATTGGTTAGAAGGGAGAAAGCAGAGATTAGGAGTTAAGGGCAGCTTTTAGAGTGGTTGAACATGAGTAGTGATGTCCTACAGGATGCAGTTCTGGGGCCACTACTGTTCACTCTGTATATCAGTGATTTGGATATAGGCCTAGAGGGAGTGCCGTTGAAATTTGCAGCTAATACCAAAATAGGAGGTGTAGTTAATTCTGTAGAAGACTAAAGGAAGCTGCAAAGGGATATTGATAAGGAATGGGCTAAAAGTGGCAGATGGAATTCAGTGTCAGTTGAATGTCAGTTCACTGTGAGGAGATACATTTTGGTAAAAAGAAATAACAGCAGTAATTATATTCTGAATGGAACTAGGCTCAGTACTATGGATGAGCAGTGGGATTTGGGGGTAAAGGTTCATAGGACATTAAAGGCAGGAGTTCAGATAAGTGTGATTAGGACTATTTGCTCTCGTGGAGGGTAAACGCAGACACAGTATGATTGGGCCAAATGGTCAATTTGCAACTAAGTAACAAATGAATTTGTAAATTTACTTCATCACTGGTCAAACTTCAAAATGTTGTAACTTCTATGTATTTCGGTGTAGCCCCTGGTAAGCCTCCCACTGCTTAGGCACGATTTTAAAAGGGAAAAACGGGTAGGTTGGGGGCAGGGGGGGCATTCAAAATCGCAACCATTTCGGACCTGCCCCCAGCCTGCCTTCAACCCACCCACTTCTGGTTTTCACCAAGGCGGGACAAGGGGCGGGTGACCAACCCACTTGTAGGAGGCGATTGGTGATTAAAACCTTTCAAGGAGACTTCGGGCCTCCATTTTTTTCTACACTTTTTGATTTCAATCCCGGGAGGCTGGGATCCCCGGGCTTTCTTTTTCACGCCACTTGAAAGGAGGTAAGAAGGCCCAAAACTAACAGGTAGTTGCCTAGAAAGGTACAGCTTGTGGGCCCGGAGGAGCAGGAATGCTTCCCCCAGGCCCAACAAGCCTACCTGCACCGATGACCCCCCCCCCCCCCACTTCATGATCACGGACCTCCGCGACGACCCCCGAACCCCCCCCCCCCACCCCAAACGATCGCGGACCCCGATCCCTGATCCCCACCCCTTCCCAGCTCGGGGTCAAAATCATGCCCCTTGTCTTCTTGGACCACCCTATCCCTTAGGGAAATGGCTTGCAGGGTTATCTGGAGCCATGTTGGAAGAGTCTTGAATCAATGACCAGTCAACTTGGTTCAATCTTTAATATCACTCTTACATTATTGGGATCTTTTTAAACCTTCTGGTTTTCTGGTTGCCATATTTCAGTTCGCTCTCATGGACGAGTCCCAACTCTCCAATCCTTTGGGATTGTCTATCCTTGCCTCCACCCTAGGAAAGATATCAGTAATGTGCCTAGGAAAAAAACAGAAAACCCTGTCGGCGTACTGGACTATCATATGCTGCCAAAGGATTTAATTTCAGACTTCAGAAGTGGTAGAGCATCACAGCAGACCATGGGGTGGAATCTCCCCAGCCTTCTCTGGGGTTTCCGTCGATCTAAGGCCGAAGTTACGGAGGGACATCGCAAGGACCCTCGCAGAAATTACTGTGCATATCTTTAAAGTTTAAAATATGACTCAAATTTATTACACAAGTAATGAACAATCGAATAATCTAACTAATATCCAGTTACATATATACAATAGACTCCTCAAATATACAAAATGATAAAACGATCGGGATAAAATATCCACACTGGTTCCCCAATCTCTTGTGTTAACTTCAACAGAAGATCAGCGGAAACTCCGGGGAAAAGATATAAATGGCTGTTTACGCCAAAGTTATAGCGGGAGATCAGAGAACCCCTGTGGAAATTACTGGCTCAGAACTCTAAGAACTAGTCTAATCTTTTATAAAATTATGTTTAAATACTCACAGCATTTTTCTTATCATTCAGGAATACAAACCTTTCCCTTCTGAGATTCTCAAACATCCTCTTGACTACTTTTCTGAGATTTTCCAAGTGCCAACTACCTTCTTTCAGAGGACTTCTAACTCCAAGTGCAATTTCCCCCCCACCCCCACCCCCACCCCCACATTCAAACACAATTATCTGTTTTATATCATGAGAGAGGATTATTGGGACCTCTTGAATTTTGAATATTGTACCACTCAAATTTTAAAAAGGAGCTGTCAGTCAAATCTAAATTGAGCTAATCACTGAGTCTGTATATATTTAATATTCATGTGTCAGGTTCTTTTAATCCTGTTACCAAGTAGAACATGACAGTAAACCTTGCAACATTGTATTAGGATAGGCCATGTGCACAACTTTGTCTTGAGCTGCTTGTTAAACTCGCTGTACAATAACAGGGCAGCTATCACAATAACACCAGACAAAAGCATAATTTTTGACCTGCCTGGCACATGTCTACCACTGAGGAACAAATCTAGTTCCAAACTCCCATCGCCAGATGTATCATTTCACAGCTAACTTGACCCCAAAGAGACCCTGTTTATCTCTCTCTCCACCCCACCCAATGATACTCACTAGTTGATCAATAGACAACTGATGAGCATGGTGTGAGCAGACAGAAAGTACCAAGGGTTCCTACTGCGTGATATGATGAGCAGCCATGAAATGTGAGTGCCACCATCGTCCTGATGACAGCATGGCACACACTATAGTAACAATGATGCCACCATTTGGAGGTGCAAAGCTTCGGCAGCGACCACTTGCCTCTCAATCAAGGCAGTCGCCTAAACCCTGAATATGAGTGCATGTTTTCATATCTGGCCTCTAGGCAATGCCTTCCAGCCACTGTCATTCCAAGTCTCCTTATCAGCTGTATGAAGTACATCAGCCTTCAGTGTCGTAGAATCATTCGGGCTGGATTCAACCCACTTCAGTAGTGAAAAAGCAGTGTATTAACCCCACTGGGCCACATTTGAAGGAGTCTTAAAGTCCAATGAATAAAAGGAATATCAAAACAAACCGGTAATGCTAGTACAATAATAATCGATAACATATGTACTTCCTGTGTAATATATTATAGGAGGTCAACTGCAGTAGTTTTTAAAATTTATTTTTATCCTTACATTTTTTCAGAATTTTTGACTTCTTAAAAAAAAGTCATTCTCGGGATATGGGCGTTGCTAGCAAGGCCGACATTTTTTGCCCATCCCTAGTTGCCATTGAGACGGTGATGGTGGGCCGCCTTCTTGAACCACTGCAGTCCATGTGGTGAAGGTACTCCCACAGTGCTCTTAAGTAAGGAGTTCCAGGATTTTGACCCAGCGACAATGAAGAAAAGAGGATGTATGTCCAAGTCAGGATGGTGTGTGACTTGGAGGCGATGGTCTTCCCACACATTTGCTGCCCTTGACCTTCTAGGTGGTGGAGGTCACGGGTTTGGGAGGTGCTGTTAAAGAAGCCTCGGCAGGTTGCTGCAGTGCATCCCGTAGATAGTGCACACTGCAGCCACGGTACGCCAATGGTGTCAGGAGATGAGCCACCCGTCACAGAATACCCAGCCTCTGGCCTGCTCTAGTAGCCAAGGCATTTATGTGGCTGGTCCAGCTGAGTTTCTGGTCAATAGTGACCTTCAGGATTTTGATGGTGGGGAATTCAGTGATGGTAATGCCATTGAATGTCATGGGGAGGTGTTTAGGCTCTCTCTTGTTGGAGATGGTCATTGCCTGACACTCGTGTGGCATGAATGTTACTTCCTATAGTTTATAGTTTTGCACCTCATTTATTGAGTACCATTGAAGAATGTAGCACTGATTTATCTTTTACCCCATTCTCAGATGATAATAACCCAGTTAAAGAGTCTCACCTGGATCTCTTGCGAGGAGAACTTGGGAAAGATTGGAAACACTGCGCTCGCAAGCTCGGCTTCAGAGAGTCTGAAATTGATGAAATCGACCACGATTATGAAAGAGATGGACTGAAAGAAAAAGTTTACAAAATGCTATACAAGTGGCAAATGAAAGAAGGATCAAAAGGTGCTACTGTTGGGAAGCTAGCTCAAGCACTTCATTGTTGTAAAAGGTCGGACCTCACTCTCAGTCTACAGAACTGTATTTAAGCTTTTTCAATATCAAGATAAAGCCACTGGTAGTCTCCATGGACATAGGCTAGTATATCACTTCAAGACTCAACACTGCCTTGATGTTCCAGTATGTGAACCTTTTAAGGTTTGGAACAGTGAATAGTTCTTTGGATCCTCAGTGAATTACCATCTCTTCATTTTAAATCCAAGCACTGTGAAACTACAGTTAAACAGATTGGGCCTGATTTTGCTATAAAAATAATGCTGAGACTAACGGCAAAAAAAGTTAAGTAACGTCATTTCAAGTCTAAGCACCTTATTAATGATGTGGAGATGCCGGTGATGGACTGGGGTTGGCAAATGGCAGTGATTTTCAAATAAAATTGTTGGACTATAACCAGGTGTTGTAAGATTCTTTACATTCACCTTTTTAATGGCATGGTAAGTCTTAATTACAGCCAAATAGCCCATCTGGCACTGAAAATTAACTTTTACAAGTGTGAAGTCTCATTCCTTCAGATTTTAATTATTGTCGGGCATTAAAAAAAATGTAAATACTTTTTTACTTTTTCTTTCTGTCTCTTTTATCTCTCTCTCTCTTAATTCAATCTTTCTTACCCTCTTTTTATTTTGCTTTCTATACCTGATTTGACATTGAATTCACTATTGTAACTTACACTTCCTGGTTCAGACTCTGCGCTGTTATTAACGATTCTTCAATCTGATTGGTTAAGGAGATACACAGTTGCTTGCCCTGTTCACACAGGTCCCAGGTGCCCTGTAGAAGGTGCCTTGTTAGGGTTTCTAATTTACAGGAACCTGCCGTGCAAAAGCTCGTAGAAAGTCTATGGGCAAGTGCAAGTCTAATGAATGGCTGGTGCCGTTCGTTCGCCGCTCACAGCAAAGTCCAGCCTATTGATTGTTTTTTATATATGTCAAAGATGTCATCTTGATTTTATATCTGTGCAGTGACCTGACTGATATTTTGATATGTATATATGCATTCATTTAAATTTTTTTATCATAATATAGTGCTAGATTATACCTCTGGAAAGTACTTTTTAAACAAAATATATATGTTGTTTGAAGTCCCTCCTGACCCAGTTTATGCTGCCTAGTGTGTCTGTCAGTGTCTGGTGGGCTAGTGAAATGGAATCAATGTAGGATGGTGTTTGGGAATGCACAACTGCAGTCTGCTCAATTTGCCACATTAAAGACGATGGCCCAGGCAGAGTTAGGGTGTTATTCTAATGCTAATTTAACTCCCTTTTTTAAAAAAAACTATAGGGTAGAGAATTATTGTTGGTGATTATTACAAATTTCAGGTCTACGCTAGATATTCTCTCGGGTTTGATCACTGCCATGTCCCTCACAATTTGGTGAGTAACTTTACTGCCTAATATCTAATTACATGATAGGGGCTGTAACAGTAAGACCCCCTGTGTATAGTGGATGTGGTGATCTTGCATGTATCCCCTGTGCTTTTCTCTTATGTGCTGAGAGGGAGACTGATACGCACTCTGGTGAGACAAGGCCAATTGTAAATCAACAAACTGATTTATTTTATATGAAATTCCTGATTGAACAGAATATGGTTTTCACAGTGAGATTTACCTATTTCTGATCATTCCTCATAACATCAAAAATAATAAATTATGCAAAACTTGCTCTTGTTATGAGCTTACCTACACTTTACTAGTCAGTATCTCTGAACGTACAGATATTCACTTAAAAAGAGAGTTCTCTGTCTCTGCTCCAAACTCAAACTGGCTTTTTCTTCTAGCCAGAGAGAAAGCTAGAAGCTTAACCTCTGCTCTTCCCCCAGCTCTCTGTCAAGAATTAGCTGTTTAGCTTCCAATAAATAAAAAAATACTACCTTGGACCAGAAATCTCCCCCCCGCCCCCCCCATTGAATAATCAGGTTAACATTTCCATTAATATAGTGGAGAGAGGAGTTTGTTACGAGTATTTGCATAAGATTGACATCAGCAACTTTTACATTCATGTTTCTAAGTGGTCGACTGGTAGTGTTAGAATCGTGATTGTTATAATTCTTACATCAACATTTCTAGTTAAGGAATAGCAATAGAACCAATTTTTAATTGGTTGGCTCTGGTTATTGTGGTTCTCCAGTTGTCCAATATGTTATCAATTAAATGCCAAATGATTGCGCCTCGGCCTGAATTTCTATCAGGCCAGTGGCACATTCCTCGTAAGTTGGCCGGGATTGCAGCATCGCAACAGGGAAAATGGCTAGGACCTAGATATGCTGGGTGCTAGCCCAAGCTGTGAATTTGAACAGAGCCTGGTTGGGGTGGAATGTCCAATTATCCAAAACATGGCCCCTGATACCATAGTGGGCAGGGCTACGGTGAGGCAATTCCCATGCCAGGAATTTCCTTGGCACTGGCTTCCTTACCGTCAAGCTCCCTGGATGTTGGGACTCCCAATAAAATTTGCCACTCTGTCAGCAATATTGGCCGTACTGGGTCTAATTACATGAATAATAGTAGTGGTAGCGCTGGCTGCTGCGCTATGGACTGGCCAGCAATTCTTTTGCTGCTCCCCCTTCTTCTGGTGGGCGTCCAGTGTACATCCAAAAGTGGCATAAGCACCTGTGTACGTGAGGCTGACCTCTCCTGGACACAATACTCTAGTGAGTCAAGAGCAGAAGTAACCAGAGTCTGCTTCACTGCACTTCCAGTAGCAGAGCAAGGCTGAGGGTTTTTGGCTCCCTTGTTCAAACATTACAAGGAGGGACAGTTGGTTAACCCAGTAAACCATGCAATTGGACAAAGAATTATTTTTGATATCTTCAATAACTTGCAAACTTTGAAAAGAACAAATGGGTAGAAATTCCTACCACTGATAGTGCAAGTGGCGGTTGGGATATAGCAAATTTAGGAACAGCTGGGCCTTTGCCTGTTTCACACTGCGGTTTCCAGATCTGATCGTCTGCCAGTGTTACTCTCGCACACACAATTAAGCTGCCTACTTAATCTCTTGCACATTCAGTGCAAATAAGAGCACAATGAGGCAGGCCTTGAATTTTCTGCCCAGCACAAACATTGCCCATTTCAAATGGGCATCAGAGGCCAGAAAGTTTATCACCCTTCTGGAAGGGGTTAACAGTTGTTTCTTGCCATTCAATTGCAAAATGTAGGGGGTTGCTTTCAATAATCTCATAGCAGAGGATTTTATATAATAGGACAAAGAAGATATGCAAAGGAGATCAGGCGGAACTATAGGCCGACTGCCCACACCCACCATTCTCCAATAACTGTATATCTATCTGGCAGTGATGCAGAAGAACTGTTTCTCTGCAGCCTCTGTTTCAAAGCATTTACACAGCTGTGATATTCGTTTCTACGAGACCTCAGGAAATACCCATCACAAGGATGGTACTGGCTCTGGCAGTAAAATCATCAAAATAAATAAAAATAAATCAAACGCCCAGACTCTCATGCACTAAAATTGTACTGGATACCTTTTAGGTAAGAGGTACTCTCCATTCTCCGGTATCTCCGATTCAGCTGATGATGTCTTCTTCCTGCCCTGGTCTGGTTTGTTCCCTTGCCCTTCGCTGTCCACCACCATCTGGTCTATCATTGCCTCCTGTCACTATGTTTGGTCTGCTGCCGGCTCCACTCTGTCCTGTTGGTTGCAGTGCTTTGAACTTTAGAGACCTGGAGGATTGATAAAGGCTGCATCCTCGTTGCCTAAAGACACCAACCAGAGGAGCAGTCTTTTCCAATCTGCCAACTCTGTGACGTTCAAAACACTGCAACCAACAGAAGGCACCTATGTGAGCAAGGCCATTTTGTTTGTAGTGGGTAATGTGAGCTAGGGGGGTGGATCTGGTACATGGGCTGTTTTCTGGACACCCCAGCTTACAGAAAAGGTTCTACGCCATCAATGTGCAGCTGGTTAATAATCAGGAAGACTAGGGTAGAAATTAGTCTGGGCCTGTTTTTGGGCCCAGACTCAGCCCTGCATGAGCAATGCACGCCTATACAGATAAGCCCGAGGCCGGCCTGAAATTGGGCCTCATCTAAATACTCCAGGCGTCTCTACAGGCAGCATGGGCTTCTCCAGGATTGAATTTTGGGCTGCTTGCCTCGCTGAAGCAGCCCTTAGGTAAATACAGGGAGGGGGGGGGGGATCACTGGGACTGTGGAGTCGAGGGTAGCATTTCTGTTCCTCTTGGTTCCACAGAAAGGTGTTTTTTAACACTTAAGAAAAAATAAACCTCCCTATAGTCGGAGGCCACTGAAGAATCCTGCTCCTCTCATCGGTGTCTAATTTTGTAAAGCAGTCCTTCAACAAGTATTAGGCCCCTAATTAACATATTTGCCTAAAAAATGGTCCCCATAAATTTAGTAGTGGGGCCAACACCTGCGCAGTTGGGCGCAGGTCATCCCACTGCTAAATTTTATGCTTTGCGCCTGTTTAATGCCTGAAAAACGGGCGCAAAGCATACTAATTTCTATCCTATATCATGTTGGTGACCAACTTTTGTCAGGGCAGCAATCACAATGTTCTACTTTTAAGACGTTCATCTGTGCTATGTTTATCTGAAGGCATAGGCAGATTGAAAGTTTGGCTGCTCGAAACTCAGACTACCTTTTTCTGCCCTGATTAACAACAGCTTATCTGGAGCCACAGACAAAATCAGAGACAGATTCAATGAGATTCATGCAGTAAACATCATTATTATACAGCAAGCATTGGCATCTTAATGCCACACTTCAAATACCTTTACAGATTAGGGGTGACTTAAAATTCAGCCTTGCCAGGGTCTCCAAGATTACTGTCGCCTGCTGCATGCTATGCAACTTTGCAATACAAAGAGGTTTAGCCATGAAGGTGGGAGAGGTGTGCAGTATAATAAGGCAGAGCACAACACAAACACTGACACAGAGGATGTGACTGCAGAAACACTTGCTCAGTTAGGAAGACGAATGCAGGAGGCATTCATACAAGGCACAGTCAGCTAAGTGCTTAAGCTAGCCATTTAGGGAACTCTCCTGTACACAATAAAGTGGTCCAAAATACCACCAATATAATTATCCTCTGCACTACCATCAATGCTCATCCTTTGCCGTACTGCTGTCTTATTCTATACAATCTGAAAGAAATGCTGGATAAAGTACAAATACAGTGTACCCAGTTTTACCATCCTACCTTGTGTTGGTGTTTTTTCCCTCTGGTGTTTCCCTTAGTGCTAATTAACTGAATGTGCACCTTCTAACTCCTAACCTGTAACTTTTAAATAACTCACTAGTGGAAGTATGGTGGCTGGCTGGTATGTCTCAGTGAGAGCAACTTGTCCTGTTTCCTCAGATGGCCCTGTAATTGCTTCCACCGCTTCCGCTATTGTGATGGGTGGTTGATCTTGCCCACTTTTTGGCATAGGTACTGTCACTAGTAACAGAATGGATGGGTTGAATGTGGCATCAACCAAAGACACAGAAACCTCATCCATGCCTATGCCAGCCATGTCCCTGCCGATGGTCACTCCCTCAGCATATCCATTGATCAGTGTTGCAGCAGCAATGAAATAAGTGAAACCATGCCTTAAGGTTCTTTAAATTCAATCCCACAGCATGCTGAAGCTTGACAAAAATGCCTCTTATTAATTGTGCTGATGGCCTCTATAGTAGCAGTGTGAGCATTCACAAGAGATACTTCCACTGTGCTTAAGCTCTATACTACTGGGGGATTTGCTGCAGATGGCTCTACAGTTATCATACACTCCATGGTGACTGTAGTCCAGAGGAGCCTTTTTGCCCAACTGCAGCTAGTGGAAACTCCCCACACTCTTAGGGTATTTTCAACAGAGTCAAGTGACTCCTGTAGATGATCCTGCTCAGACAGCAATCCCCTTTCATGAACAAACCTTGAAAAGGAACCGTGTGGCTGTCTGACTACTTTCTGCTCCTGCTAGTGGACAGGTACCAAAAATAATTTAAAAGGCTAATGGAATGTTGGCCTTTTTCTCAAGGGGGCTGGAATTCAAAGGGGTGAAAGTTATGTTACAGTTATATAAAGCTCTGGTTAGACCCCATCTGGAGTATTGCATTCAGTTCTGGGCATCGCACCTCAGGAAGGAGATACTGGCCTTGGAGGGGGTGCAGTACAGATTCTCCAGAATGATACCGGGGCTAAAAGGGTTAAATTTTGAGGAGAGGTTGCATTGACTAGGTATATATTCCCTTAAGTATAGAAGATTAAGGGGTGATCTAATTGAAGTCTTTAAGATGGCTAAAGGATTTGACAGAACATAAGAAATAGGAGCAGGAGTAGGCCATACGGCCCCTCGAGCCTGCTCCGCCATTCAATAAGATCATGGCTGATCTTTGACCTCAACTCCACTTTCCTGCCCGATCTCCATATCCCTTGATTTCCTTAAGAGTCCAAAAATCTATTGATCTCAGCGTTGAATATACTCAATGACTGAGCATCTGCAGCCCTCTCGGGTAGAGAATTCCAAAGATTCACAACCCTCTGTGTAAAGAAATTACTCCTCATCAGTCCTAAATGGCCGACCTCGTATCCTGAGACTATGCCCCCTAGTTCTAGACAACCTCTCAGCATCCACCCTGTCAAGCACCTTCCGAATTTTATATGTTTCAATGAGATCACCTCTCATTCTTCTAAACTCCAATGAGTATAGGCCTATTTTACTCACTCGCCTCATAGCACAACTCTCTCATCCCAGGAATCAATCTAGTGAATCTTCATTGCACCACCACTAAAGCAAGTATATCCTTCCTTAGGTAAGGAGAACAAAACCTTACACAGTACACTAGGTGAGGTCTCACCAAAGCCCTGTACAATTGCAGCAAGACTTCCTTACTCTTGTACTCCAATCCCCTTGCAATAAAGGCCAACATACCATTTGCCTTCCTAATTGCTTGCTGTACCTGCATGTCAACGGCCCTGCAAAGCACTCATTCCATCTCTTACTTCTTAAACCTCCAAAATAATATCTCTGAAGCTGCAGGGATGGATTTTGTACGTAAAACCTGATTTTCCAGTGATTCTTGAACCTGGACAAGTCACACTCACGGTAGTTTTGTTAATCAAAAGTCATTATTTAATATTCATTTAAGCATGAAGCAAATCAAGCAATGCATACAATCTTTTACTACCTGTTATACACTTAGTAGTTTGCAACATGATTGTTAACAATTCATTCAAACAGACGAATCACACAATACATATACAACCTTAGAAACCAATGGTTTTTGCATCAAGGCAGTTAAAGTAATCAGCTCTTTGGCTCTTGAAGTCTTCTTCTCTGACATCCTTTAAGTAAAGCTCTTTTTCACACTCCCTGACTGCAGTGCCTGTTTTCGTCATGTCCTTTTTATATAAAATAAAAACAGAAAATGCTGGAGAAGCTCAGCAAGTCAGGCAGCATCTGTGGAGAAAGAAACAGTTAACGTTTCAGATTGAAGACCTTTCGTCAGAACTGGAAGATGTTAAGAGTTAAAATTTTTGAGCAAGTACAGAGCCAGGGAAAAGGGGGAGGGAGGGGAGGAAAGAACAAAAGGGAAGGTCTGTGATAGGGTAGAGGGAACGAGTGATTAAATGACAAAAGAGATGATGGTGCAAGGCAAAGATGGTGGTAATGGGACAGGTGAAGAAACAAAAGATTGATCAGGAGTAGCTGTAAATGGCAGCAGCAGAACCATTACCAGCACTAGCTGACCGAAAAATGGGAGCAGTGGTTATGATCTGAAGTTATTGAAATCAATGTTGAGTCCGGAAAGTTGTAAAGTGCCTAAACGAAAGCTGAGGTGCTGTTTCTCGAGCTTACGTTGTGCTTCATTGGAGCAGAGGGAAGGGGTGAGGGCTGAAGTGCGGGAAATAGGACGGACACGGTCGAGGGCCCTGTCAACTACAGTGGAGGGGAATCCTCGGTTGAGGAAAAAGGAAGACATATCGGAAGCACTGGTATGGAAGGTGGCATCGTCAGAACAGATTTGTCTCCTTTTTATGTCGTTTTTGACCAATGTGACGTAGGATAGGAGAAAGTGTCATTATTATATCCAGTTATTTTCTTGTTGCTAGGCTATGTTCATTTCCATACCTCAATGATGGACAGTTAAAATCAATTAAAGCCAGGTGCAATTATCTCTGACCATTGGAATGCATAAGCTCCTTATCATCTGTGTACAAACTCTCTCATGCTGAGATCGGAATGTGTGAGCCCCTTCTTACGTATACACAGACTTGTTTTAAAGCTGTGGTATCTCTAATTAGCTTGTGTGGTTTCTTTCTTATGAATTGGTGGGTTTTTTTTACAAGCCAAAGGCCTGTTAGAAACTTCTGAAAGCCCTTCAAATCCCTGCAATTAATCTAAAAGCTTTTCAAACTCTGGCAGTTGCTGTGTTTGCAGTTTTCAAATATAATGTTTTAAAAAGGGCACAGTTAACCCTTTCCTTCAAATGTAACACTGTACAAGGGGTATGACCCCCACAATTTCCCCTTCACTCACCATAATTCTGGTATGTTTTCTCAATAACTCACTAATGCTCCTATAATTACTGCTATGCTCTCTACTCACCCTTTCACACCAGCTGCAATGTAGGCTTCTCATTGGTGTGTCCCTCATGTTCTGTTCCAATGATGAAAGGAAAAGGCTGCACATAGCCATCAGCAGAGAACCTGCACTGTTGGTAGGCCAGCCAACATGTGATGCACCACCCATCACAAGGAGCACTTATTGGGTGAAGGCTGTCGAGGGAGTGGGTGACACCAAAATCTCTCCTTCACGATGTCAGTGGTATGTTCCACCAGAATCTGGGGAAGCATAAGCCTCATTTTACTTTCTCTTGGCCTCTGGGAGTTTTCCAGTGACATTAATAGTCACAGCTTCATAGGTAGCCCTACACCCCCACAGTAGCCATCTGTGCAATCTCCTTGCTCCTTGAAATAGTCCTGGCACAGTGAACCGGCGCAAAATGAAAGCACTGTGGCTGCTACCAAGTTATCTTGTCACCTGATTATTCTGTTCTTTTGGCAAAGACCAACTGTCCATTGCTGGAATGAAAGCCTTTCCGATTGATATGTAGCATGGGACACCTAGCAAAAGTGCTGTACCCTCTCAAGCTGTTGCCTCCTTTTCATCGTGAAGAAGGTGTCCGTGAACTGTATGACAAATGTGATTCTGCCTGACATTGGCAACTGGTGGCTCGATATCTGTGCAGAAGAAGTCCTAGATTGGAACATTTCAGCAGCTGCAGAAAGAGCAGAATGCTTACCTACCAAAAGCTGGTCCGAAAATGGTATGACCTGGTTTTAAATCAGGCCCTTTTTCCATGATGCTGAGTGTGTTATCCTAACACCATTTTAAATGGACACGTAATGAATTAAGAGCAGAACTGTAGCTGAAGGCAAGGAATTCATCACAGGAACAAATTTAGAGCAGTAATGAAGCCATTCATTTTAAGGTAATCAATCGCCTCTGGGATCAATTATCTGCACCAACCTTAGTAAGGCCCAGAATGGAACTCATGCCTGCTCAGAGCAGGTAAAGTTTCTGCTGGGCCTAAGGAGAGTATCATATTCATAACTACCATGGAAACCCAGGAGTGTCCCCAGACATGTTCCCAAAGTCACACCTTGACAGAAGGGAATTGAATGCAAGAAACAAGCCCCAAATCTGCGCCGCCACCCCCAAATAGGAGCTTTAATGGGGCAGAAATCCAGTGGACCCAGGTTGTGCTCCAAATTTCTGCCTCTGCTAGGAACATAGGAACAGGAGTAGGCCAGTTAGTCCATCATCCTTGCTTCGTTTCATCTGCTGCTGTAATCAGGTCGTGTCAAAGCTTCGCTCTATCTTGTTGAGCTGACCATTTTATTGGTTGCAATCACCTTTGCCACCCTGTTGAGGTAATTAAGCCCCTTTACTATAACCCTCTGGTTTCAGGTTTGATTTAGTTTTTGGATAAACCATAGATGTTTACAGCATTGAAGAAGGCCATTCAGCCCATCGTATCTCTGCCAGTTCTTTGCTAGGGCAATCTAAAACTACTCGCACTGCTCCTCACTCTCCCCATAGCCCTGTATCTTCCTCTGCTTCAAATGTTTATCTACTCTTCCCTTAAAAGAATCAATGGTCACTATCTCAACTCTTCCCTATGACAAAATATTCCCTGCTCTAACAACTGTCTGCATAAAGAGATTTCTTCTAAACTCCTCACTCTCTTAGTAACAATTTTAAATTGCTGAGCCCTGACTTCCCAACCAGGGAAAATGACTGCAGCTCAGGCATTTAAACAGTAAGAAAATAGCTCCTTGACCCCATCATTTACTCTATGAATCTTTAACTGAAATATGATGCTTCTGCTTCCTGAAATGTGACTATTGCCTTAGAGGGCTTTTGTTGGAGAAAGCTGGAACAAAATGTCTATCATTAAATAGGTGAAGAGGTTTCAATGAAAAATCAATTCATATATTAAACAGTTATGGTGTTAATTTGCATTACAGTTAATACTCCATTTGACTGTTTACACCGATCAATTAACTTGATCAACTAAAAATAATTTTTTAAAAAGGTTTGGGGAAAGGGGACTAAGTGGATAGCTCTTTCAGAGAGCTGGCACAATGAGCTGATTGACCAACTGTGCTGTGAAATTCTGTGATCATTGAATTAACATGTGTGCTGAAATGCATGTTAACCTTCAATTACTGCCAAAAGAATCTTAATGAATACGTACAAGACAACGTAATAACTAGGATTATGTGGAATCTAACACTAAAGGTAAGTAACACCATTACCAGTCACCACACTTCTTAATTAATTAATTGTGTGAACTTCTTTGAAATGTTGAGACAAGATGCAATATAAATGCAAATATTGTTACATGCAATATTAGGCAGACAATTAAGTAATGAGTGCTTTTGTGAGATAAGTAAAAGCACTCTCTAAGGGGAAGAGAATCGCCCAAAGAATAAAATGCTTTGTGTTTTATTGTGCCTGATGAAAAATAGGAAAGGATGATCGGCTATAAATTCAGCTGTGAAGTTGAAACAACGAAACATCATGGTGGCCTCTGTGCTGGCTGCAGCTTCAGTTCCTTCTTCATTAACTTCCACAAAGGACTTGTGAACTATTTTGGACAAAGACAGGCCATCTGCTCCGGTCATTCCAGAGAAATCAGCATTTTTAATATCAAAAGCTTCTGACATTCCCATCATGGAAAGTGTGGACTCCAGGTCATAATTTCCTTCCAGCTTGAATTTGGGCAGATAAACAAATATTTCAGGAGGATCCAGATTTTCTGTGCTGGTCCATTTCAGTAGTTTGTCGTATGTCAGTTTCTTCTCAAGCTAAAATGGAAAACAAATCAATGATATATGGAAAAATAACTCATTCTTTTCCAGGAACTCAAAACTATGGAATTCCTGGTCTTCCCTATATACGTTCAAATGCATTATAAGTGTGTTCACCCCACCTCTCCAATTCTTTTCAGCTCTGATAGTGTCCTGCACCATGTGACCTGGCCCTTCAGCTAAACGTCTCAATTTTCAAAAAAACCCTGATATGTTTATATTACTGTCACATAAGATATCCTGACCACTAAAATATTAAGGATTGCTGTGTTGGAATCAGTCAGGTTAAAATTAATTTATTTTCTCCCTTCATTGTATTTCCAGTGATGATCTTTTATCACAATTACATTATCCTACTACTCCATGAAGAGGGACGTGGAGGGGGATGGGGAAAAGGTACTTTGAATATAAAGTCCTTTCCCCATTTAGTTAACACACATCTTTTTTCTACAACTCTATGACAAACCATACATAAAAACATCAGAATTTGTCAAACTAGCACATTTCCCCTTGTTTTAACCAGTTTAACTTTGCTTTGATGTCACAACCAGTAAATTACCTCTTCCAGTCCACTGATTTCATCGGGTAGTAGGATGATCATACTCAGCTCATTCTGAATGTAAGGGAGCTCCAGGATATTAGTTGCAAGCTCCTCGATATAAGTTGTGTTAAATTTTCCTTTCTGGTACATCATTTTCACTGGCTTAGATTCATCCTGCGAAAATAATTTTTAAAAGCTTCTATTAGAAATTACCTATAATAAAACTTTGCTTGAACATTTTTTTCCCAACTTATGGTACCTCAGTGTATCTGAATGGCCTTTCCTCTGTATACTTTTCATCAAATTTCTTCTCCCAGTTGCCTTTGAAGTAGACAGCATTCACAAGGACAAGTTTTGATTGCTGATCAATTGTACCTTGTGCTAACAAGTTCTGGATCTTACCTAAATTAAATTGTGCACAAGATTTAGTATTTTTAAAACATTTTTCTTAAAAGAAAATGATTGAAAATATTTTGATCCATAAATTAATTTAGTAGAAGATTTGAGAGACTGCCTAGCCATAATCCATTGACAGGCCATTAGTTGCTGACAATCTCATTTTATTAATAGACATTTTACCCTCAGTTTGTCCCTCCACCCAAGAGTTGATCTGGATTCTGGCCTCCTCTGCTCCTTCTAAAAAATCAACAGCAGCAAGTTCTGCCTGATAGAATGTTGATATGGATTCAAGATATTCCTGCAAAACCAACACAGAAGGCATACATTGAAATGCAGAACAAAAGCTGACAGGAAAAAGTTTCTGAAAGTCAGTGAGCAGAGATATGGAGTCAGGAAAAGTAAAAGATTAAACCTGGTCATCTAGGTTCTGTATCAGGGCCTGTAATGACCGAGTGTACTGGATAAGCTAAATGGACCTTACTTGTTCCACGTTTTTAGGTTCTATGTGAATCAATGTTAAACATATTTGCACTATACATCATTCAGATATGAAAGGCTACCAGGTTTCATTTGAGACATAGCATTATTGATTTATCCACTTCAGTTCACTAGTCATGTGCGGTAACTAATTTTTATCTGTAAATTGGATATAAAAAATTGGAGACTAACATCTAACTGAATCTGAATTTCAGTGCTTTGATCACCATCCTTAAAAAAAAGTATGCAGACTTACTTAATTTAATTTAGTTTAATAAATAAACCAATTTAGTTGAAAAAGGTTTCTCAAATATGCCACTTTTGCCAAATTTACAATACATGCTTTCTGGGTATGAAACAAATTGTGGTGAGTATAACTTCATATGTGTGGGGGTTGAGACAGGTAAAACTGTTCTCTATTTGGGCCTTTACACAATTATCCCTCCCCCTGCAGAAATACATTCAGCTGTAAAAAGTTAGTAATAAGAAGAATAAGCCTTGGATGATAAATCAGTCCATTACCAAAAAGTGATATTTTTTTTTAAATGACATTTTTTATGGCTTAAAATACTGAAGAGGTATTAAAGGCCAGGAATGCTTGGAAGATAAGCAAGTCTAAAAGGGTGCTAAGACTGATCTTAGAAATATTTAGGCACTAGATCCAACAGGTTTGGCTCTGGATTCATGTGAAATGATCCAAACGGAACATCTGTAATCAGGTTGCCTCTTTCATTACTAATGGAGATCATCTTGAAGTTATGAGATAGAATTGCATTAGGATTAGGGTTAGAATGTAATGATGGAACTGTATAAATGCTGGTGAGGGCCACAGCTGGAGTATTGTGCGCAGTTCTGGTCACCACATTACAGGAAGGACGTAATTGCTCTGGAGAGAGTGCAGAGAAGATTTACAAGAATGTTGCCAGGGCTTGAAAATTGCAGCTATGAGGAGAGATTGGATAGGCTGGGATTGTTTTTCTTGGAGCAGAGGAGGCTGAGGGGTGACTTGATTGAGATGTCCAAAATTATGAGGGGCCCAGATAGAGTAGACAGGAAGTACCTGTTTCCCCTAGCGGAGAGTTCAAGAACCAGAGGACATAGATTTAAGCTGATTGGTGGAAGGATTAGAGGGGACGTGAGGAAAAACTTTTTTACCCAGAAGGTGGTGGGTGTATGGAATTCACTGCCCAAATTGGTGGTAGAGGCAAGGACCCTCAACTCTTCTAAAAAAAAAGTACCTGGACCTTCACCTAAAGTGCTGTGAGCTGCAGGGCTATGGACCGTGTGCTAGAAGGTGGGATTAGAATGGGTACCTGATTGTTCTTCGAGCTGGCGTGGACACGATGGGCCGAATGGCCCCCTTCTGTGCTGTATCTTTTCTATGGTTTCTAACTTGAACTATTTAAAGACTACAATTTGAAGTATGCTGATGAAAACAGTAGAAACTTTGGACAATTCTGGATTAGGATGGAAATGTTTAGGCCAGCTGCATATTTCATACTGTTCCCCAGACATATCGATACATGATAAGGATTAGTGTGTTTTTGGCACAAAAGAGGCTTCAACTTCAACTTTAACTGCTTATCCCAGCAGGCATGAGAAAGTCCAATAATAGCAGAGTGCTGAGAAATAAAATCTCTATTCTCACTGCTATAACTGAACGGTTTAATTTTGCAATTAAGAAAAAAGTCTCCACCTTATTTTCTGGAGTTTGTCCTTTACTTCAGGCAACAATAATTTATTCTTCCTAACAGAGTACACACAGAAGTCTGCCAAATGACTAGCATTTTGGTAGTACCAGTGGCAGTAATTTAAACGCTGCCAAACTCAGTTGAGCCTATTTAAGCAAGTAGCAGCATAATGAACTAATCTATCTGGGCAAGTCTGACAAACAATGATCTGAAAATGATTTGTGTATGAGGATCTCAATTACGTAAACAGACTACTCATTTATGCAGCATTCATTAAGGTGGTTCCGCTGTACAGTATGCACAATAGGTAAAGCTTCCCATCCCCCCTTCAAAACCAGACTTAGTAGAATAAATGAACACATTTGTCTTTCTTATTTAGCGATGCTTCATTGCATCTTACAAGGTGAAAGTTGAAGCTTTTTTCCCTGTAGAGACGATTTGCCATCTTCAGAAGGTAGGAAGTGCTGAGTTTATTCATAGCAGACTGCAGGCTCTGGAATCCAGAATGGATGTTTTCTACTGCATCAAAATGAAGCACCTACAGACAGGAACAGGCATAACAATAATTTCTAAAAATTAGTCATGAGAACTTTTTAAATTCAGACATTCATAAACTTTTTAAAATATACATTTTTTTGGAATTGTCATGCTCAACAAAGTGAGGGATACCGATGTTGTGGAATCTAATATTTTTTCAATGTGCACTCAGATCAGCTAGCTGCAGAGAAATGTTCTCTCTGTGTGACAATGTACTTTAATCCAAATCTTATAAAACAGCACCTCCTCACTCCACCGATGGCTCAGTGTATAGAAACACGACATGGTGTAGTACTAAACCATACTAAACCAAAAAGATCACGCATGGATCCCTGATCTGTGCTGAATGAACTGGTCTCACTCAGAGGGACAGAATAAGTGATACAATTGGATCCACTGTCCATGGGCTAGGAAGATTAGAAAATTAATGATTTTAACGTGACCCCTATATTCTCAGGTGAGGACAAGACTGGCAATTATGCCCTTTCTCCCCTTGGATGAGGTCCTGCCAACATACACTGTCCAACCTTACACATGAAGAAGAGCAACATGGACAGAATTCCAAAGATTACAGGACTATATCTCAGCACGAGTCACTGTTTCCAGAAGAAGGTGTAAAAGGAGAAAACAAGAAGAAAAAGAACGGCTAACATGGCACCAATGTTGGGTCTCACTTTAGGGGTACATCGTAAGACATTTACCTCAGGACAACCTTACCAACATACCTTTTGACAGTAACATATAATCTAATTGTGGATGAAGATTTCATTGATTTTAATACACTTTATTTATTAGTTATACATTTAAAGGGACTTCACTGTATAGTATGCTCAATATAGAATGACCTCATTGTGCTCAACCCTTGCGAATTGTGGAAAAAAAACTTTCCAGCCCTTCTAGTGCTGATAAGAATACTGCAAGGAATCTTACAACACCAGGTTATAGTCCAACAAATTTATTTTAAAATCACAAGCTTTCGGAGATTATCTCCTTCGTCAGATGAATGAATGAAAAGGTTCTCAAATCGCATATCTTATACTATGTTGGGACAGCTTCACACCAATCAAAAGGTGTCGTTGTTATTCAAACAGGCCAGTCACAGAGAACAGCACGTCCCAGTACACTCGATATACATTGTGTCTATTACACAGGCAGGCAGAAAGAAACTCAAAATGGCAGAGAGAGAGAGAGAGAGAATTTTAAAAAACATATAATTTTTTTCCCCCTTTTTGCTGGTGGGGTTACGTGTAGCGTGACATGAACCCAAGATCCCGGTTGAGGCCGTCCTCATGGGTGCGGAACTTGGCTATCAACTTCTGCTCGACGATTTTGCGTTGTCGTGTGTCTCGAAGGCCGCCTTGGAGAACGCTTACCCGAAGATCGGTGGCTGAATGTCCTTGACTGCTAAAGTGTTCCCCGACTGGGAGGGAACCCTCCTGTGAATACTGATATTCACACATGTAGTTTCTCCAGCGTAAAACTACTTGGACTGAACTCATATTGTGTCAATGTTATGAAGAAAAGAAACAATTGCGTTGCTGCTTAGTTACACAATACAGTTCCCAAAAATTACAGACCGAGTTGCTAGAAGTGATTTTTTATGATTGGAAAGAGAGACACATACTGCACACCCATTTAGCTCATTAGGGCTGATTTTCCAAATGCAGAACTTCACTCACCTGGAACACATATCAGGAAATCATCAGCACGTTCCCCATTAACTTCCACCCATTGACCCCATTCCAGTGCTCCCACATCCCCTCTGCCAGATCCTGACATCTCTCCCTGCATCATAACCTCTGCCACCCCCCCACCCCACCACCAAGTGCTATTATACCCCACGGCCTTTCACCCACCACCCCCCCCCCCTGCCCAGAACTTGGGAGCACCCCCCTCACATTAACAACTACTTGCATTTATATAGCACCTTTAACGTAGGAAAACGTCCCAAGGCACTTCACGTAAGTGTAATCAGACAAAAACTGACACCGACCAAAGAAGATATTAGGAAGGGTGTCTAAAAGCTTGGTCAAAGAAGTAGATTTTAAGGAGCATCTTAAAGGAGGATAGAGAGAGGCAGAGGGATTTAGGGAGGAAATTCAAGAGCTTAGGGCCTAGATGGCTGAAGGTACGGCCGCCAATGGTGGGGTGAAGGGAATGGGATATGCTTAAGAGGCCAGAGTTAGAGAAACGCAGAGATCTCGGAGTGTTGTATGGCTGGAGGAGGTCACAGAGATAGGAAGGAGTGAGGCCATAAAAGAGGTTTGATCACAAAGATGAGAATTTTGAAATTGGAGATGTTGGGGAACTGGGAGCCAATGTAGGTCAGCGAGCAGAGGGGCGATGGGTGAGTAAGACACGGAGCAGGTTAAGATATGGATAGCAGAGTTTTGGATGAGCTGGAATTTATGGAGACCGGCCAGGAGAGCGTTGGAATGGTTGAGTCTGAAGGTGACAAAAACATGGATGAGGGTTTCGGCAGCAGCTGGGCTGAGTCAGGGGCGGAGATGGGGAGATGTTACGGAGGTGGAAGTAGGTGATCTTTGTGATGGAGAGGATATGTGGTCAAAAGCTCTGCTCAGGGTCAAATGGTTGCGAACAGTCGGCCAGGGAGTGGGATGGAATCGGACGAGAGGGTATGGAGTTTGTGGTGGGGACCAAAGATGATCGCTTCGGTCTTCCCAATGTTTAACACATGTGGGATCGCCCCCCGATCAGTCTTCCACCCTCCCAGTGCTGCCGTTTTATACGACCTTTCACCCCACCCCAGTGCTGAAAGATCCCGGCAGCTCCCTCAAAACTATCCCCTCCCCACAGTACTGCCAAAGCCCAGGAATCAAACTGTAAACCAATCCCCACATGCTTCCTCCAGTGCTAGCAAACCTGGGGGTAGAGTTTCTGCTTTGGGTGCAATAAATGCACTCTAAATTGCACTGATTAGGTTACAGTGCAACTTTCCCATAAAATTCTTTTGCATAATCACAAACATAAAATCTTCTATTGGCAGCGTAATAGAACATAATTGTTTTTTTTCTTCCCCTTTCCATTAAAAAGTATTGCTTGATGTATTTGAGTGGTAAGCTGGTGCAGTTTCATTAATACAGCTGAAAATGGGTTTATCACCAAAAATAAGCATTTTTAATAAGGGTCCATAAGACCATAAGACCATAAGAGATAGGAGCAGGAGTAGGCCATTCAGCCCCTTGAGCCTGCTCCGCCATTCAATGAGATCATGGCTGATCTGATTTTTACTCAACTCCACTTTCCCGCCTTTTCCCCATATCCTTTGACTCGCTTGCTGATCAAAAATTTGTCTAACTCCGCCTTGAATGTATTCAATGACTCAGCCTCCACAGCTTTTTGGGGTAAAGAATTCCAAAGATTCACGACCCTCTGGGAGAAGAAATTCCTCCTCATTTCCATCTTAAACAGGGGATCCCTGTGGTCCAATCCTCCACCTGTGAGTAACCTGATTTAAGATAACTGAAAATGACTTTAAAAAACTATACTGAAGCATTTAATAGTTTCACTGGTGTAGACCAGTCAGTTTTAGTAAATTAAATATTTTTTGATATGAAAAAACTTTTAAAACGTGCCTGTGCACCTAAGAAAATGAGCGTAATTTGAAGAGCTTTCCCGAACCAGCACAACGGGCGGAATCTCACAATGTCGACTTGAGAGCGTGGCCAGTTTTGTGGGTGGGGTCTGATTCGGGCAAATTGAATCTTAAACCAACGTAAAAGACCGTGGAAAACATGAGCGTAACTGGTTTTGGGCATAATTCAACGTTTAAAATTCCCCGATCTTTTGCGCTGGTTTGGCCAATTCTGCCCGGATTACGTTGACATTACTGGCGGGAACAAGCAGAAATTCGACCTCCTGATGTTTCCCCTCCGCAGTACTGCCACGCCTGGAAACTGCCTCCAATCCTACCAAAGCCCAGCATCTTCCCTCCCCCCACCAATGGCTTCAGCTAAACCTCACAACCTTCCCTCATGCCGACTGCCAAGAACCCCTCCCACCCTGCCCCCCCCCCCCACACTATTCTACCTCCAATCCTGGCACATGTTGCGTACCATCTATCTTCTGGTGTATCCTGAGCTTTAAAAAAGGTAAGAGATCCACAGCTAAGCTAACATACAAAAATAATCCAGGGTCGCAGATTTAAAGCTTTCATGGAAAAATGAACATGATTCTGGAAACCGATCCCCAAGACTGGTAAAAATTCCAGAATACCATGTAATAAAAACAGAATTTGGTTAATTCAGTCACTAAACGGTCCTGACAATACATTGCACTTTATATGACAGAACACCCCTATTCTATGACACATCTCCTTCGGCTCACCATCAGCAATACCATGGGAGATCTACATTTAATATATGAGTGTGCATGTACATATATATATTTTTTATATGTAAAACATTATATTGTGTATCCTTTGCAGTACTCTCAGCCCTAAATCCTGCACTCTACCCCACCCACTCTCCCAGTTATGATCCTACCCCCTCATCTGCAAGACACCCCGCACCGTTTTATCCTCCCTATTCCCCATCTCTGGTAGTCTACTTATGACCCCTGCCTGACCCCTATCCCTCCCATCTTCTTGCCATCCTTCACTGCTTTATATTCCCTATTCCCCCTCTCCTACTAATCGACTATCTCCTGCTCTCCAGTTGCCCCCTATTCCTCTCAGGCTGCCACATCCCCCTCTGTGACTGCATTTAGAAGGTTTAGAGTGATCTAATCGAGTATTTAAAATAGTTTTTTTTCCAGCACTGAAAGATTTTTGGACTTTACCTGGATTAATTGCCTGCTAAAGGACCGGAGTTTGGTTAAAAGAACTGTTAAACTGACTGTTCAAGAGGGCATGCTGGGAAGCTTGACCAAACTCGAAAAGTGTTATGCAGACTATCTGGAAGGCTACAGATAAAGAAGGCCTTAAGAGACTGTGGGAAACCATTGTAAACACCAGGTGCTGTTTGATAGCATTAGCCTGTGTAACCATGGGAAAGAGACAATGGAAAATTACCGAGAGGTTATGAATGTCAGCAAGAACGGTATAAGAAACAGTCCACGAGATCAACCCGGGTTCAATGCTTGAGTCAGCCCAGAAAAGCGTGATGCAGGAAGTCGGTGAATTATTAATCCCACACAGGATGTGGGTGGAGATGTAACCTTTCAGTTTTCATGAAGCAGAAGAATCGACCATTCTAAGCTTTGAATTGTACTATTGGTTTAAAGGTTGTATGCATCGCTATCTGTAAAACTGTACTGTTTTAATGTTCTTAAAACCACTAGTTACTAAAGTTTAATGCCTTGGTTGATCTCACCTCTAATTACGCTAAAGAGTTAAGAGAGTAGAAACAAACACCCTACAGAGCTCCTCATGAGTGGCATGAGTGACGTGACTTAACATAAAATGTCTGAGTGCATTTCCACCATCCTCTTGACTGCAGCATGGATACACATCATACCTCAAGTGAACAGAGGTGCCGCCAGTTGGAGATGCAAAGCATTATCAGCAGCTACTTGCCTTTCTGGAACCCAATCATAGTAGCCACCAAGCTGTTGATATATGACCGCGTGTTCCCACATCTGGCCTCCAGGTAGCACTTTCCAGAAAATGTTGTCCCACGTCTGAGTTTCCTCATCAGCCATACCATTGACACCTGCCTTTGGCAGGGTGGTAGGACATAAAACAGGTGCTTTTGTTGTGCCAGCCACCTTGATATTCTAGATGTTCAAGCCCAGTACTATGTTCCAGGCATACTCGTCACCAAATGCTTAATCCAGGCCCTCAGCGGACAGGCTTTAGTAAAAAGGCCTGCTCACTGTGAAGCTGATTGCCCCTACAAAAGGTACCCAGTTGTACGTTTAAGTAGGCTGGAGCTATTCCTTCCTTCAGCCACTTCCCCCTTTTGCAACAAAACCAACTCAAAACTTGGTCTTAGATCTCACTCATATGCCAGAGGAAGCCCTCCCATTACATGTTTGGGAGTTCTGAACTATGAAGGAGAACTGTTTGGACACATATCCTTTGACCTGCATTGGAGCCTTGCCGTCATTGAAGAAAGGCTAAAGTATCCTTTACCGCTTATCGGCACGGTAATCAAAGGACTGTGTGCAGGCTGAAGCTGGCATTGACCGGGACCCCCCAGTTACGGATCTCCTCTTGAGCTTTGCAAGGTCATAATACCACACTAGGGGCTCACACCACAATTTCCCACTGGTTAGCTTATTATTCAAGACAGACATGCTAGATCTCCTTTCGAGTCCACAGCAGCAACATATATCTGTGGAAAAGGCAGCCACAATATTTTCTGTAGCGGGCACTCGAATTCATCCCTTACCATGCCATCTAACAAATCGCCGAGGAAGCCATCTAATACGATGAACGGGCAACGTTGCCTCGTTCCTTTTTCAAGAGGGGTGGGTTTAGTCAGTCTCTCAGGTACTCTTACACAGATTCTGAAGCTGCAGTGTCCAGTATTTGGCCATGTACTACTTCATCATAAGTGTGAAGTGATGCACTTTGGGAGGAACAACATGGAGAGGCGGTATAATCTAAATGGTACTATTCTGAGAGGGTGCAAGAGCAGAGGGACCTGGGGGTACATATTCACATGAAGCTTTTCAAAAATCAATGAAAATAGTGGGTGAGAGTACACAGAGTTTCCTGATAACAGCAGTGGAAAAGATTCTAGGTCACAGTCTCTTCTCCAGTGCTGACATCAGGATGCTCAGTGATCCTCCAACAGGAAGCATGATTTAGAATCAAAGAACAGAATCATAAAATCTTACAGCACAGGAGGAGGCCATTTGGCCAATCATGCCTGTGCTGGCTCTTCGAAAGAACTGTCCAATTTAGTCCCACATCCTAGCTTTTTCTCAATAACCCTGCAAATTAGTCCTGTTCAAGTACATGTCCAATTGCCTTTTGAACGTTCCTATGGAACAGAAAATATTGTGGCTTCCACTACCCTTTGTTAATGGCAAATCATGTCTGATTAACCTGATTGAGTTCTTTGAAGAAGTAACAGAGAACAACTTGAAAGTTCCAGACCTCAACCACCATCTGTGTGAGAAAAATTCTCAATTCCCCACTAGATCTTTTGCCAATTATTTTAAACCTGTGACCTCCAGTTACCAACCTATTTGCAGTGGAAACAGTTTCTCCCTATTTGCTCTATCAAAACCCCTCATAATTTTGAATACCTCTATTAGGTCTCCTCTTAACCTTCTCTACTCTAAGGAGAACAATCCCAGCTTCTCCACATAACTGAAGTTCCTCATCCTGGTATCATCCTGGTGAACCTCCTCTGTACCCTCTCCAAGGCCTTGACATCCTTCCTAAAGTGTGGTGCCCAGAATTGTACACAATACTCCAGCTGAGGCCTAACCAGTGATTTGTAAAAGTTTAGTGTGACTTCCTTGTTTTTGTATTCAATGCTCCTATTTACAAAGTCAAGTATCCCATGCGCTTTCTTAAACACCTTATCAACTTGCCCTGACGCCTTCAAAGATTTGTGAATATGCACCCCCGGGTCCCGCTGCTCTTGCAGCCCCCTCAAAATAGTACCATTAGCACTGTGGGAGAACCTTCATCACACGGACTGCAGCAGTGCAAGAAGGCGGCTCACCACCACCTTCTCAAGGACAATTAGGGATGGGCAATAAATGCTGGCCTTGCCAGTGATGCCCACATCCCATGAACGAATAAAAAAAAATTTAGATTATACCGCCTCTCCATGCTGTTCCTCCCAAAGTGCATCACTTCACACTTATCAGCATTAAACTGCATCTGCCATGTGTCTGCCCATTTCGCCAGTCTGTCTATGTCCTCCTGAAGTCTGCCACTATTCGGCTCACTATTTACTACATTGCCAAGTTTTGTATCATCTGCAAACTTCAAAATTATACTCCCTAAACCCAAGTCCAGGTCATTTATATATAATAAGAAAAGCAATTGTCCTAATATCAATCCCTGGGAGACCCCACTGCATACTTCTTTCCAGTCAGAAAAACATCTGTTTACCACTACTCTCTGCCTCCTATCCCTTAGCCACTTACGTACCCAAGTTTCCACCATCCCTTTAATCCCATGTGCTTCTATTTTCCGCATAAGTTTGTTATGTGGTACTTTATCAAATGTCTTTTGAAAGTCCATATATACATCTACTGCACTACCTTTATCAATCCTCTCTGTTACTTTATCAAAGAACTCAATCAGGTTAGTCAGACACGATTTGCCTTTAACAAATCTTTGCTGGCTGTCCCTTATTAACCCATGCTTCTCCAAGTGAGAATTAATTTTGTCCTTGACAATGGTCTCTGGTAGTTTTCCCACCATTGATGTTAGACTGATTGGCCTGTAGTTACCAGGTTTATCCCTCTCCCCTTTTTTGAACAGAGGTGTAACATTTGTAATCCTCCAGTCCTCTAGCACCACTCCCATATCCAAGGAGGATTGAAAGATTGTGGTCAGAGCTTCTGTTATCTCCACCCTAGCTTCCCTCAGCAACCTAGGATGCATCCCATCTGAACCGGGTGATTTGTTGACTTTGAGTGCTGTTAACCTATTTAGCACCTCCTTTCTCTCTATTTTTATCTTATCCAATATCTTTATTTCCCCTCCTCTAATGAGACATTAACTTCATCCTCTTCTTTTGTGAAGACAGATGTAAAGTACTCATTCAGTACCTCAATCATATCCTCTGCCTCCACAAGAAAATGTCCTTCTTTGTCCCTAATTGGTCCCACCATTCCTTTAACTATCCTTTTACTTTTTATATGTTTATAAAAGATTTTTGGGTTCCCTTTTATGTTACCCGTTAATCTTTTTCCATACTCTCTCTTTGCCCTTCCTATATCCTTTTTCAAGTTCCCCCTGCACTCTCTGTATTCTGCCTGGTTTTCTACTGTATTCTGTACCTGACATTTGTCATAAAGCTCCTTTTTCTGTTTTATTTTAACCTCTATTTCCTTTGTCATCCAGGGAGCTCTAGTTTTGGATGCCCTATTGTTCCTCCTTATGGGAATATGCTTGGTTTGTACCCGAACTATCTCCACCTTGAAGACCTGCCATTGTTCATTTACTGTTTACCTGGCCAATCTTGGTTTCCAGTCCACCTGTGCTGGATCCCTTCTCAAATCAGTGAAATTGGCTCTCTTCCGGTTGGGTATTTTCTCCTTTGATTTTTCTTTGTCACATTCCATAACTAGTTTAAACCTAATTATATTATGATCACTATTACCCAGATGTTCTCCCACTGAAACATACTTCACTTGCCCTACTTAATTCCCCAAAACTAGATCCAGCACTGCTTCCTTCCTCATTGGGCTAGAAACATACTGATTAAGAAAGTTCTCCTGCACACATTTTAGGAATTCTTCACCCTCCTTGCCATTTACACTTTTTTTCCTCAGTCTATATTAGGTTTTTTTTAATTCATTCATGGGATGTGGGCGTCGCTGGCGAGGTCAGCATTTATTGCCCATCTTTAATTGCCCTTGAGAAGGTGGTGGTGAGCCGCCTTCTTGAACCGCTGCAGTCCGTGTGGTGAAAGTACTCCCACACTACCCTTGTGGGAATATTATCCTTGATCAATACTGCCACCCCCTCACCCCTTTCTTTTTTTCCTTCCCTATCCCTCCTGAATACATTGTAGCCAAGAATGTTTAGTTCCCATTCCTGCCCATGTTTAAGCCAGGTCTCCGTTATAGCCCCTATATGATAACCCCATGTGGCAACTTGTGCCTGCAGCTCATCAACATTATTTGTAACACTGCCCGCATTAACAGACATTCATTGCAACATCATGTCAGTCTGTTTTGCTTTTTCCTTCATCTAATTCCTGCTCTTTCTACACTTATCTTTATTCTGTTGTTGTTTGCCCCTCCTGGTTTTCAATGCACTTTGTCTCTCCTCTCTGCTGCTACATCCTGGTTCCTCTCCCCCTGCCAAATTAATTGGGGCAATGTCAGATTATTCCCTTCTTTCCATCCCCCAATCAAAGAGAGTTTGGCATGTAGTTTCCTGGCTTCCCAATGGATCACTTGATAATTGCACCATCCAGTGTTGTACTGTGACACACAATGGGGGTGATTTTAAACCACAAGAATGGGTGGGTTGGGGGCAGATGGGAATTGAAAATAATTGTTCTGTTGGGTCACAACCGCAACATTTTCGGACTTTGCATTCCCAGTGGGAAGCCTGTACTTTTCCACGCCGACGTTAAACCCGGAAATAAAGCCGGTTGGAGTCGCGACCCAAAATACAACTATTTTCAACTCCCACTCGCCCCCAACCCACCCATTCTCAGGGTTTAAAATCACCCCCAATCTGTGTGCATTAACTGATTTCACCTGGGCACTACAAGTGATTCAATTCCCCTTGGATCTAGGAAGGAAAAATCTGCCAGGGTTTCCTCTCCTGATCACTCTCCGGTGACTCCTTTTGAAAAGTGTGCACTTATGTGTTTGTCAGGGGAGGAAAGAATTACGCACACCTGTAATACCCCCTGCTGTTGAATAGCCTGCCAAACTAACTATAAAGACACTCAGATGAAAAATTGATAGTTGGTTGAGGTACTGGAGGAATTGCGTGAGAGATAGTGGTCAAGATGGATAGATAGAAAGAAATTCTAGGAATCAAACACTGTACTACTTGAGCTATCAGGGCTGGCAAGGCTTGTATTTGTTTAGAATTATACAAGGAACATATTCTACACCTACCTTGGCCATCTGTGTTGCAGTGCGCTCTTTAGCACCGAGGTATACCATTGCCAGAGCAGCTGATATACTTAATGGAGAAAAGAAAATATTCTCAGTTCTATTATCTTCACAGAGCTTCTTGTAGAGGTCAAGGGCAAAGTCATTATTGGCATCAGTCAGACGACCCATCACTAAATTATTTAAATTCTAGAAAGAAAAAGAAAACAAAAATCATCTATGCAGTACAGATCTATGCTCGTACAGTAACTCCGCACTAACGCTCAAAACTAGGAACCCGCACAACTCTGAAGTAAAAAATGGAAACACTTTCAGAGCAATTTTAAACCTTGCCGCCTGGGTGGTGACCTGGAAGAATGGATCACCTGTTCGTTGCAGAACCCACTCGATTTTCGTGCCATTCAAATAAATGGAATGAAAATCAGATGAGTTCTATAACAGATGGGTGATCAGCTCTGTCAGTTTACCACTCAGGCGGAGAAGTTGAAGATAACCCTCTATTTCTTGTCGACCTCTAAAAAATTATTTTATTGAGAAATCAACAGCAAGACCAATAGTACAGGGTTCATTAAGGTTGAAAAGAGGAAGGTTGAACTTTTTGAAGAAGTGACTAACACCTCTGAACAGGGGAATGTCTATGGATGTTGTTTATATGGACTTCCAGAAGGCATTCGATAAAGTCCCTCATTAGAGACTGTTAGCTAAAGTCGAAGCTCATGGAATTGAGGGCAAATTATTGACCTGATTAGGAAATTGGCTGAGCAGCAGGAGAGAGTAGGGATAATGGGCAGATATTCAAATTGGCAGGATGTGTCTAGTGGTGTCCCACAGGGATCTGTGTTGGGGCCTCAACTATTCACTGTATTTATTAATGACTTAGATGACAAGGTAGAGAGCCACATATCCAAGTCTGCCGATGACACAAAGATAGACCGCATTGTAAGCAGTGTAGATGGAAGCATAAAATTACAGAGAGATATTAATAGATTAAGTAAATGGGCAAAACTGTGGCAAATGGATTTCAATGTAGGCAATTGAGAGGTCATCCACTTTGGACCTAAAAAGGATAGATCAGAGTGGTGATTCTATGGTGAAAAGCTCGAAACAGAGGAGGTCCAAAGAGACTTAGGGATCCATGTACATAGATCATTAAAATGTCATGGACAAGTACAGAAAAGGCTAATGGATTGCTGGCCTTTATATCTAGAAGACTAGAATACAAGGGGGTAGAAGTTATGCTACAGCTATACAAAGCCCTGGTTAGACCACACCTGGAGTACTGTGTTCAGTTCTGGGCACCACACCTTAGGAAGGATATATTGGCCTTGGAGGGAGTGCAGAGTAGATTTACGAGAATGATATCTGGATTCCAAGGGTTAAATTACAAGGAGAGATTACACAAACTAGGGTTGTATTCCTTGGAATTTATAAGATTAAAGGGTGATTTGATTGAAGTTTTCAAAATATTAAGGGAAAATGACAGGGTAGACAGAGAGAAACTATTTCCGTTGGTTGGGGAGTCTAACACTAGGGGACATAGCCTAAAAATTAGAGCCAGGACTTCCTGGAGTGAAGTTAGGAAACACTTCTACATGCAAAGGGTGGTAGAAGTTTGGAACTCTCTTCCGCAAACAGCAGTTGATGCTAGCTCAATTGTTAACTTTAAATCTGAGATTGATAGATTTTTGTTAACCAAAGGTATTAAGGGATATGGGGCTAAGGCGGGTATATGGAGGTAGGTCAAAGATCAGCCATGATCTCATTGAATGGTGGAATAGACTCGAGGGGCTAAATGAGTTCAAGCAAGGGGGAAAAAATGAGTTTGAGCAAGACACTGGGGTAGAAATTGGACCTCATCCCACCCGATTTATGGCTATAAAACAAGCACAACAAGGGCCAATTTCGGGGACCAACATCCCGTGCCCAAAGGACACCTGAAAGACATCGACCCGATATTGGGTTGGGGAATTTTTCAAGCGTCGCTGGCGGTCGCCTGAAACAGGCGCAACAAGGACCAATTTCAGGGAAACCTGAAAGACATCTGACCCGCTATTGGGTCGGGGGATTTTTCCCTAAAACGGGCGCCGACCCTGCTCCGCTTGGGATTCTTAAGCAGTCGCTGGGGACAAAAAAGTTAAGTGTTTTTAAAAAAATACAAAAAAATGGCAGTGGAGCCAGGAACAAGAGTTCTCTCCCAACTCCATAATATACCGATCGCCAGCCCGCCCCCCGACCCGTTGCTGCTCCGCACCCTCACCTCCCCCCACCCTCACGGGACATCTTCGGGCCACTGCCAGCAGGCAAAGCAGCCTGAAATTAATTTCTTCAACTGGGCGAGCTGCCCATGGAGTTGCAACAGATGTTGCCAATTCACCCAAGGGCCAATTTCAGGCCGGCCTCGGGTCTCCCAGCTCGAGTGCTTATTGTGGGCACAGCTTCGCCTTTGTGCCCCAAACTGGGCACCGACAAATTTATACCTCACGGTTCCTTAAAATCTTAATTTCACGTGGCAGGGATGTAGCGAGAAGAAAGAGTGTATAGGACAGTACAATTGGAGCACAGAAAGAATAATAGCAGAAGGTTCTGAAAGGACTAACCACAGTAGTGTTGAAAGGCAAGAAAAGCTATGACTAATGGAGAGTGGTTGGAGGCTAGAGGTTCTGCAGATATGGATGTGGAGGTGATGCAGCCAAATGTGGTCACGAGTAGGATGGCTCTTTGTCATTCCACAACTTCGTCCCCATAGGCCAGCAAATCACTTGAGAAGTGCACATGAGTTCTGACTGGCCAGATTTCTGCTGGTAAGGCTAAAGAAACCAAACTAACAGAAACTAAAGTAGATAGTATTTGTATCAGTTATCATTAAAATAACATAAAAGTGGCAGATTAACATCCCGATTTCTACAAGCGGAAAACATCCTGATAAATTGCCAAAGTTCGACATATGACCTTTCATCAGAACTGGAAGATTTGCCACTTTAATTCTCCGTCCCACTCCCACCCTGACCTCTCTGTCCTCGGCCTCCAACGCTGTTCCAATGAAGCTCAACGCAAGGTAAAGGAACAGCTCCTCATCTTTCTACTAGGTACCTTATAGCCTTCCAACCTCAACATTGAGTTTAATAAATTTAGATCTTGGGCATTCTGTAACACGTCTTCAGGAACCATCTTTTGTCTCTTTACTTGTCCCATTGTCACCTCCTTTTGCCTCGCACTATCACTTTTGTCATTTAATCACTCCTGCCCTCCACCCTATCACAGACCTTTGCCTGCCACCCTTTGCCCAGGCTCTGTACTTGCTCATCAGCTTATTCGTCTTGTTCATCTTTAACATCTTCCAGTTCTGATGAAAGGTCATCGACCTGAAACGTTGGGCCAGAAAGCGCTTGGAACGGCGAGGCAACTCTCACCGCCACATCTGCGAATTAAATTAACAAAATTACTTACTGCGGGTTCTGTGGCATCGAATTGCTTGAATTTGAGCTTTTAAAAAATTGTGCGCTACCGACCCCAGCCTCTGCGCAGCGTGAATTGCCGTGACTGGAAAAGTCTGTGAGAAGAGACGGCCACAAAATCTTTCAAGAAGAGAAACCATGCCCACAGATTCAGCCTGCATTGCTCAAATAAGCAAGCAGACTTCATCCATTGAAAGTTAATATTCTGTATGTAATTGTAAATTAAAATTTTGCATTTTTTAAATAAAAAAACAAAAAAATAATTGAATTAAATAAAAGAGACTCCACATTTTTAAAAGTTAATTTTTAGTTGTTTGGCAGACATTAGGACTTACCACGCTGTTAAAACTTAGTTTAGACCTGTATTTTTAAGCGTACCTGTTTGGTAGCATAATTAGTTACTTTCCAGCTGGGCAGATTAGCAAGTTGGCGCTTTATCAATGATTTCTCTCATTGCAGCGTGTGATGGACCTTAATTCGAAGCTGTCATATCGCCAGTGAACCAATAGGAGCAAGTTCCGGATTTCCGCGTCCACTGAGCGTGTGCGAACGCTGGAACCTGCTCCTCCATTTCGCCACGAACAACGGAGAGCGCTGTTGAGCTCCTCCGTTATCTGGGGAGCGATTTCTGGCCCGTTAAGTCTATTTCTCTCTCCACAGATGCTGCCTGACCTGCTGAGTGTTTCCAGCATTTCTGGAAACCATTAGCTGGGGGCTGGATAGGAGAATACAAGCTCATATATTGAAGGTTTGGTGCCGACCAAGATGGGGTTGCAAACAGCTGCTACTGAAGCTCAGCACCCCCAACTTTTAAAATGATTGTCCATGTTGCGATCAGGAGGATGGTGGAAATGCACTCAGACTTTTTATGAAGTTGTGCTGTTCACCATGCTGCTCGTGAGGGGCTCTCACTAGCTGCTGCCTCCCTGGCGAGGGACCAAACCCACACTTGTTAGTTTTCTGACAGCTAGTGACCATCCTGTGGGGGAAGGAGAGCGAGGGGAGGAGGTAAGCAAGGTCTCTGGTGCAGCTGTGGTACACTGAGGACGTGCGATTTGAAGGAGGAATGTTGTTGAGTCTCACAGGAATGAGGAACAGGAAACAACAGCAGCAGGCCTGCACTTTGGAATCCCCCCCTGGGAGCTGTGTGGAGAAGTATGTAACATGGTTGTCATTTTGAAGGGCAGGATTCATTCAGTATATTAGGAGCAAATTAAGTACCACAGAAATTGTTACTGCAGAACCGCTTTCACTGGGTTTCCTTCCCTTCTATTTGAATGAAGTGAGAAATGTTTACACGTCTACCAGCAAACACTCTAAAGCCACTATGAATTGTCATCCTGAAACACAGAAATATCTGCATCGTAAATGAGATAACACCAGAGTTTTACTAGACAGCCACAAATGTTACAAAAATTGAACAGTAACAACCCAGTTTATCAACTTAGTAATAAAATGTCCACATACCATATCCAGACAGTGCATGTTTGGTTTAGAGAACCCATGGCCAGTTAGTGCAGCTTCTGGTACAGCAACTGAATGATGGCTTTAACAAAACAATGTGAATCAAATCGAAAGTAAACTTCGACAGGAACAGGCTATAAACGCAAGCCATAAAACCCAAGGATATTAAGGTAAATGGAATCAAGGCCGGTAGATGGAGTTAAATACAGATCAGCCATGAATAAGCTCGAGGGACTGAATGGCCGACTCCTGTTCCTATGTTCCTAACAGACAGACTGAGTTCTCAGCTAAAAATCCAGCAGTGAGATATCCAAATGGCTGGGCTGTACTGGCCTTCTCCAACATTGGGAAAGGTTGGACTGGAAACAACTTTAGACATTCATCTCATGTTAAAGTGGACCTTCCAATTGCGGAAAGTCATTAAGGCAGATTAATGCAACTCACTACATTATCCTGTTGTAACAGGCTGATCATATAAAATGTTAAATATGGTGCTGAACTTGCTGCAAACTTATCTGCTCACCAGCTTTAATCACAGATGTGGGGATGCCGGTGATGGACTGGGGTGGACAAATGTAAGGAGTTGCACAACACCAGGTTATAGTCCAACAGCTCAGGTGACGAAGGAGCAAAGCTCCGAAAGCTTGTGATTTCAAATAAAGCTGTTGGACTATAACCTGGTGTTGTGCGACTCCTTACATTTAATCACTGAGTTCTTTTAGTGCTTAATAAAATTACATGAACATAATTAAGATCTGAGATAAGAAGTTCTTAATGATTTGACTTTTATTTCTGATTTTGTTTGTGTGATTGTTCTGTCCCCTTCTCAGGATGGAGCATTTGGTTCAACTTTTCATGCCTTGCTTCCTGTAATTGTTCCTTCCTAGAGGCATCCCATGATGAGGGGCCTGGCTGCCTGAGGCTTGTTAATTAAATTTTGTTTTTGGTTGTTTGCAGTCTCCCCACCCCCAAGTCCTCAGCCAAAGACTGATCTTTTATCTTTGGTAACTTACAATGTACTTTTGTTCCCTCTCTCAGCATTTAGGTTTACAATTTGAATCACAGTTCTATTTTATCTGGATGTGTCTCTTGTCCTTTATGTTTGGAAACTTCTAAATATAGGCCCTGAAATTCCTAGGTTGAGGTAGGGTAGAAGAGAGGATTTGCATCTTTGCAGGGCCAGGAATTTTTGACAGGGCTGATTTAGGCCAATATCCTGCTGGAGAAGTGCCTCAGCAGAAATTCCATTCACTTTCAGGGCAGGGTTGTTACTGTTCAATTTTTGTAACATTTGTGGCTGTCTAGTAAAACTCTGGTGTTATCTCATTTACTATGCAGATATTTCTGTGTTTCAGGATGACAATTCATAGTGCCCACCCTCACATTGGCATCCGCATGCAAGTGAGAGTTAGGACACAACAGGGGTTAAATTCGGTAACGCCCGAATCCGGGCACGGGGGTCGCAATGCATGATTAACCCACACCTGGTCGTTGCGATGCAGGCAGCACGTGAGATTTGTGCTGTCGGGTCATTTACTTGATTCCTGCGAACAGCCAGGCCTGGCTGCGCTGTTGAATGGCTTCTCACCGGCAGGGGAAGCCCCGATATCACATGAATGGCTCGCACTTCTTAAAGGCAGCTTGCACCTCTTATTTGCAAAATATAAGATACAGGTCCGCATGGAGTCTGAACGGAGATCAGACCTTGCGCACGTAAAACACAGATGCAGGTCTGTTTACAAACTGTTGAGTTATGTTAAAACATTGAATAAAGGTTGCGCACTACTAAATCCCACATCCTCCAATCTGCACGCCAAACCTCACCAATCTGCCAATCTGAGTTTGCACCAGACCTGCGAGAGAGCGTGTACCAAGGTTCTCTGATGATGCACTAGAGGTGTTGGTGCAAAATGCGGACAGAAGGAGGGACATCCTATATCCACGGCGGGGGGGCAAGAGGCCCTCCAGACATATGCTCAAGAGGCAGTGGTAGGCAATGGGGGACGGAGTCAATGCCAGGCGTATAGCACCACGAACATGGATGCAGTGCAGGAAGAAGTTCAATGCTTTGACACGAGTGGTCAAGCTGAGTGAGGTCGACTGTCAAGTGGCGTCTCCTACCAACTGCACCACTAGCCGCATCCACTGGTCCACTCACTGCACTCCCCATCACCCACCTACCAACAAGTCACGGCATAGTGTGCGCTGCTTCTCCCAGGGGCTATGTGGCCGGGTCCTGCTCCGACTTCTTGTGTTCTTTAGATTTGTGGTTGGGATCAGATCAGCCATGATCTTATTGAATGGCGGAGCAGGCTCGAGGGGCCGATTGGCCTACTCCTGCTCCAATTTCTTATGTTCTTATGTAAACTCTTTCAATCAGCACTCAACTCTTCCAATTTGCTGTTTCCTCTCACCTTCACACATTACCACTGTTGCAAGCCACACACCCACAAATCATGGTCACATACACTGGCAGCTATTCAACCATGACTGGCACATCACCCAAACATCCTGCAGGACACTCACTGACACGCGTTCCGCTTTCTTGCAGGAGAAAGTGGCGCATAACAGGAGGCAGATAGCGGCAGTGGCTCCATGGAACATGAACCTGCTGTCCTCTCTGAGGATGACAGCATTCCTGCTCCCACCCCTGCCACTCTGCCAGTGCCCTTGCTGTTACCTGTCAGCTAGCCAGCCCACTCCCTGTAGAATATTGAAACTTTATTACAGGGACATGGGAAGATAGAAATAGGAGTAGGCCATTTAGTCCCTCGAGCCTGTTCCGCCATTCAGTGAGATCATGCTTGATCTGTGACCTCACCCCATATACCCGCCGTGGCCCCGTATCCCTTAATACTTTTGGTTAACAGAAATCTATCAATCTCCAATTTAAAATTAACAATTGAGCTAGCATCAACTGCCGTTTGCAGAAGAGCGTTCCAAACTTCTACCACCTTTTGCATGTGGAAGCGTTTCCTAACTTCACTCCTGCAAGTCCTGGCTCTAATTTTTAGGCTATGTTCCCTAGTGCCAGTATTCAAGTATAGGAGACTTCCAAAAACAGGCACAAATGCATCAGCAGCCAGAAGCAATAATCCAGCAACTAACCTGTAAATCCTGCGTGATCCCCTTGGGTGGGTTTTCCATGGTGTTTAAGACCTGTTCAGTTGTGCGAGGTTAATACAGCGCGTTAGCTGGAGCGTTGAGTTCCAAAATCGTATCTGTCCCTTTAAATCAGCATTGCCCACTGATCTAATGCATAGTTCTCCTCACTTTACATGCTGCCGGCATTCGTTATCTGCGCGTGCGCAAATGCCTTTACCAAGATGGCGTCCGGAGCAAGGCACGCGCATTCCGGATGCCATTTTGGGTCCTTAGGAGGCCACGTAGCGCCTAAAAAATGGGAGCTGAGTGGCCCAATTTATAGCTCAATGACTAAATTCCAGGACTTCCACTTTCCCATCCGGCCTTGACAATGAGCACCACTGTTTAAAAGGTACAGTTTGGCACGATGCAATCATCAAGATGGAAGTATTTTGTTAACTTAGATTACTTGTAGAGATGTTTAGCCATATCTGGGGATTCACTGCAGTCACTGCAAAATAATTTTCACTCATACTCAGGAAGGCTTCCCCTACAGACTAGGAGGAACAGGCAGGCAGTGCAGGAGTCCCCTGGGAGTGTGGCACTCTCAAATCGGGATTCAGTATTGAATACCAGTGAGGGTGTGGACACCTCGGGGGAGTGCAGTCAGGAACAAATCCACAGCACCGTGGGAGACTCGGCTGCACGGGGGGGGGGCAAAAGAAATGAAGTTGTTACACGGGATTCGACAGTCGGGGGATAGGCAGGCGTTTCTGCAACCGCGGATGTGAGTCCCTCATGGTGTGTTGCCTCCCTGGTGCCAGGGTAAAGGACATCACTGAGAGGGTACAGAACATTTTGAGGGTGGAAGGGGAACAGCCAGAAGTCATGGTCCATGTGGGAACCAATGACATAGGAAGGAAAAGGGATGGTTCATAATACAGTAGAGAACCAGGCTGAAAACAGAAAGTACAGAGGAGATCTAAAAAAGGGAATAAGAGGGGCAAAGAGAGAATATGAGAATAGATCAGCGGCTAATATAAAAGAGAAACCAAAAGTCTTTTGTAAACACGTAAATAGTAAAAGGGTAGTCAAAGGAAGGGTGGGGCCAATTAGGGACAAAAAAGATCTTCCTGTGGAGTCAGAGGGCATGGCTGAGGAACTAAATGAATACTTGTCACCCGTCTTCACTAGAGAAGTGGATGCTGCCATTGTAGCAATAAGGGAGGAGATGGTAGCGATATTGGATAGGATAAAAATAAAGAGGAGGTACTTAAAAGATTGGCTGTACTCAAAGTAGAAAAGTCACGCAGTCCGGATGGGACGCATCCTAGGTTACTGAGGGAAGTAAGGGTGGAAATTGCAGAGGGTCTGGCCACAATCTTCCAATCCTCCTTAGGTATGGGGATGGTGCCGAAGGACTGGACAATTGCAAATGTTACATCCCTGTTCAAAAAAGGGGGAGGGATAAACCCGGCAATTACAGGTCAGTCAGCCTAACGTCGGTGATGTGGAAACTTTTAGAGACAATAATCTGGCACAAAATTAAAGTATGGGCTAATAAATTATAATCAGCACGGATTTGTTAAAGGAAAATCGTGTTTGACTAACTTGATTGAGTTTTTTGATGAAGTAACGGAGAGGGTTGATGAGGGTAGTGCGGTTGATGTGTATGTCGGCATTTGATAAAGTACCACATAATAGGTTTGTTAGCAAAATTAAAGCCCATAGTATTAAAGGGACAGTGGCAGCGTGGATACAAAATTGTCTTAGGGACAGAAAGCAGAGAGTCGTGGTGAACAGTTGTTTTTCAACTGAAGGAAGTATACAGTTGGGTTCCCCAGGGGTCAGTATTAGGACCACTGCTCTTTTTGATATATATTAATGACTTGGACTTGGGATTAGAGGGTTTAATTTCAAAGTTTGCAGATGACACGAAACTCAGAAATGTAATAAACAATGAGGAGGATAGTAATAGACTTCAGGAGGACATAAATAGACTGGTGAAATGGACAGACACATGGCAGATAAAATTTAATGCAGAGAGAGGAGGTGCAATGAAGGTCCACTAGATTGATTCCTGGGATGAGAGTCTTGTTCTATGAGGAGAGGTTGAGTAGAATGGGCCTATACGCTCTGAAGTTTAGAAGAATGAGAGGTGATCTCATTGAAACATATAAAATTCTTAGAGGGCTTGACAGAGTAGACGCTGAGAGGTTGTTTCCCCTGGCTGGAGAGTCTAGAACTAGGGGTCATAGTCTTAAGAGGTCAGCCATTTAGGACCAAAAATGAGGAAGGGTTGTGAATCTTTGGAATTCTCTGCCCCAGAGGGCTTTGGATGCTCAGTCGTTGAGTATATTCAAGACTGAGATCGATAAATTTTTGGACACTATGGGAAATGGGGATAGGGTGGGAAAGTGGAGTTGAGGTAGGAGATCAGCCATGATCTTATTGAATGGCGGAGCAGGCTCGAGGGGCCGTATGGCCTACTCCTATTTCTTACGTTCTTGAAGTGTGAAGTAATGCTTTTTGGTAGGAAGAGTGAGGAGAGGCAATATAAACTAAATGGTACAATTTTAAAGGGAGTGCAGGAACAGAGAGACCTGGGAGTTCACATACACAAATCTTTGAAGGTGTCAGGACAAGTTGAGAAGGCTGTTAAAAAAGCATACGGGATCCTGGGCTTTATTAATTGAGGAATAGGGTTCAATTTTGAAATGGTGGCCGGTTGGCAGTGGAGGGGGGGGGGGGTGAAGGTGAGCGTAGCAAACCCGAATAAAAAAAACTTAGCTCTTCTGATGCGATCACAATGTAATTGATGGTGATTAAAGTTCTTTCCGAGTTTCGCCCCCAGCAGCCAGCCTGATTGACATTGGCAGGGGGGTAGAGTGGAAGATCGGGGTGGGAGAGGGGAAGATCGGGGGGGGAGAGGGGACGATCGGGGGGGCAGGAGGGGAAGATTGGGGGAGAGGGGAAGATTTGGGAGGGAGAGGGGAAGATTGGGGGGGCAGGAGGGGAAGATCGGGGGCAGGAGGGGAAGATCGGGGGAGAGGGGAAGATCGGGGGAGAGGGGAAGATCAGGGGAGAGGGGAAGATCGGGGGGGGGAGAGGGGAAGATCGGGGGGGGCAGGAGGGGAAGATTGGGGGAGAGGGGAAGATTTGGGAGGGAGAGGGGAAGATTGGGGGGGCAGGAGGGGAAGATCGGGGGCAGGAGGGGAAGATCGGGGGAGAGGGGAAGATCGGGGGAGAGGGGAAGATCAGGGGAGAGGGGAAGATCGGGGGGGGGAGAGGGGAAGATCTGGGGGGCAGGAGGGGAAGATTGGGGGCAGGAGGGGAAGATCGGGGAGAGGGGAAGATCGGGGGGGGGAAGAGGAGAAGATCGGGGGCAGGAGGGGAAGATCAGGGGCAGGAGGGGAAGATCGGGGGAGAGAGGAAGATCGGGGGAGAGGGGAAGATTGGGGGCAGGAGGGAAAGATCGGGGGAGAGGGGAAGATTGGGGGCGAAAGAGGAAGATCAGGGGAGAGGGGAAGATCGGGGGAGATCGGGGGGGAGAGGGAGAGATCGGGGGGAGAAGAGGAGATCGGGGGGAGAAGAGATCGAGGGGGGGAGATCAGGGGGAGGGTGAGATCAGAGAGGGAGACAACGGGGGCTGAGAGGGACATCGGAGATGGAGAAATTGGGGGCTGAGAGGGACATCAGAGTGGGAGACATCGGGTGCTGAGGGGGGACATCAGAGAGGGAGACTTCGGGGGAAGAAGGAGACATCAGAGAGGGAGTCATCGGATATCGGAGCAGGGTGGAAAGGTAGGTTTGTTTTGCTTTTTAACTTTGTGCAATGGTTTTTTATTTAATTTATTTCATTTATTTTTGCCTGATCTGGCCCTTCACACCTGGTGAAACCAGGCATGAATTGGAAGCCATGGGAAAACCGCCCAGGTAAGTTTAAAATCGTTTTAACTATCTGCTACGTCAGAAATAAAGTACCTTAAGTACCTCAATGAAGTACGTTTTGTTCTTTAACTATCATCCCGCCAGCAATTAAAGCCGGGAGGGGACTTCCGGATTCGGGAGGCGCGAGCGCGCACGCAGGCGCGTCAGTGGGGAACCGGCTTCCGAACCCGCTCGGGATTTTCACCATTTTCACAGCCCTCCCCGCCCCCAAAGCACCTGCAATTTGATTTAAAATTGAATCCATAGAGTACAAAAGCAAGGAAGTTATGCTTAACCTTTATAAAACACTGGTTATGCTTAACCTTTATAAAACACTGGAGTATTGTGTTCAATTCTGGGCACCACACTTTAAGAAAGATGTCAAAGCCTTAGAGAAAGTGCAGAAGAGATTTAATGGAATCGTATCAGGGATGAGGGACTTCAATTATTTGGAGAGACTGGAGAAGCTGGGGTTGTTCTCCTTAGAACAGAGAAGGTTAAGGGGAAATTTGATAGAGATGTTCAAAATCATGAACGGCTTTGACAGAGTAAATAAGGAGAAACTGTTTCTAGTGGCAGACGGGTCAGTAACCAAAGGACACAGATTTAAGGTGATCGGGAAAACGCCAGAGGCAACATGAGGAAACATTTTTTTACCCACGAGTTGTTATGATCTGGAATGCACTGCCTGAAAGGGTGGTGGAAGCAGATTCAATAGCAACTTTCAAAAGGAAATTAGATAAATACTTGAAGGGAAAAAATTTACAGGGCTATGGGGAAAGAGCAGGGGAATGGGATTAATTAGATAGCTCTTTCAAAGAGCCAGCATAGGCATGATGGGCCGAATGGCCTCCTCCTATGCTGTATCTACATTACTATTGAAAAGCATTCTATTTCAAGAGAATTACTGAACTAGGATTGGAGGGCTGCACAATAGGCTTCTACTTTACATGATCTGGAGAAAGAAGAGCAGCAGGAGGCTGTAAAGCACCAGAGCAGAAACAGACTATCAGGATGGGGGGGGGGGGGGGGGCGCCATGGCTGCATTCACCACTACGTCCGAGGACGAGCAACATCACCAGCCTCGCCAGGCACGGCGTCCACCTCCGACACATGGAGCTCCACAACACAGAGCAATGTCGCAGGAGGCACTACCCTCGTCACAGGATCTACAGACCGAGGCTCAGCTTCCTGGACCTCTCTGAGGAGCAGTGCACATGGAGGCTCAGAGTCAGTCGCCAGGTAGTCGCAGACATCTGCAGCCTCTTTCATGCCGAGCTGCTCCCGGCTGAACCAAGCAGCATCTCCTTACTTGTTGCTGTCAAAGTCAACACTGTCCTCAACTTCTTCGCCTCTGGATCATTCCAGGGTGCCACCGGGGACATCGCCAGGGTCTCTCAGTCGTCTGCAGTTCATAAGGCAGGTCACCGACGGCTTGTTTCACAGGGCCTCGCAGTTTGTCAACTTCCCCATGGACGACCTCAGCCAGACGGAGAAGGCAGTGGGATTCCACTCTGTGGTTGGCTTCCCATGGGCGCAATCAATTGCACCCATATAGCAATCAGAGCACCTCCACACGAGCCAGGACTGTACATCAACAGGAAGGGCTATCACTCCATCAACACTCAGCTCGTTTGTGACCACCGCAAAAGATTCCTTCACGTGTGCGCCAGATTCTCTAGCAGCTGCCACGATTCCTTAATCCTCCGGTAGTCCAACATCCCGCCTCTCTTCCACGCACTGAACACCCTTAAGGGCTGGCTCCTCAGGGACAAGGGATACCCTCTGCACACGTAGCTCATGACACCTCTGAGGAACCCCACCGCCGAGCAACAGTGTCGATATAATGACAGCCACATCACCACCAGGTCTACAATTGAGCATGCTATAGGGCTGCTCAAGATGTGATTTGGGTGCCTTGATCGTTCTGGGGGAGCACTTCAATAAGTACCAGACAGAGTGGGACGCACTGTAGTCGTGTGTTGTGCCCTGCACAACACGGCACAACAGAGAGGGGTGCCGCTTGAGGAGGAGGAGCAGGAGGAGGAGGAGGAGCAGGAGCAGGAGGAGGAGGAGGAGCAGGAGCAGGAGGAGGAGGAGGAGCAGGAGGAGGAGGAGGAGCAGGAGCAGGAGGAGGAGGAGGAGCAGGAGGAGGAGGAGGAGCAGGAGCAGGAGGAGGAGGAGGAGCAGGAGGAGGAGCAGGAGCAACCCATGGGCAGAGCAGCGGCTCACCTGGCTGCTCGTGAGGCCAGGGAGTCACTGATATGTGAAAGGTTCTCCTAACATCAGAAAGTGTGAAGAGTCCAGTCCTCACACCACCTGGATAGAGCAGCGCCCACACCAGCCCACCCACCCCGCACCAACCCTCCCTGCATAAAACAGTCCTGCAACTACACACCCACTGTAAAGTGACCCAATGGTTGGCACCAAGTGTCACCGTTCATGGTGAACCTCATGAAAGGGCCTTATTACAAAAGCCAGTGAAGAATGGCCAAGATGTGGCAGTAGTGGTGACAATAATAATACTTAATGTGAGTTTAACAAAAAGCTAATATAAATAAAAAAACATGACCAACCGTCAAACACCCCTGCGCATCCCCTTTGAGCTCACAAAACCTTCACCATTCTCTTCTGACTACTTCTACGTGGTGCATCCCCAGTGGCTGCAGCAGAAGTAGTGGCAGGTTGCTATAGTTCATGCCCTGACTGCATAGATGCTTTGGGCCTATGCCCTCTGGGTTTTGGGGCCCATGAGGGCCCCTCCAAAGACTGCTCCACCTGCACCTGTGCATGGGCAGACTCGGCCACCTGGAGTGGAGGCAGCATTGCGGGTACTGGTTGAGGGGGGGCAACGGGTGAGACGTGGGAGCGTTTGAGTGGCGTCCCCACTTCCATATCCCCTTACGCCATCATCCCTCCCCTGGGCCAGGCCAACACCAGTCCTACCACTCTGCTGGACAACAGTTTGGAGGATATATGTGAAGCCTTGTAAGGCCAGTGCTAGTGTATCTGCCTGCCTATTTACTGTGAGTCCGAAGGGCCGTTGTTAGGGCCTGAATGAACTCATTTGTGAGCTGTGCTTGAAGCTCAATGGAGGCTAGCCTTCGCTCCATCGCAGATATTCCCACACTTACACGTGACAGTATCTCAGAGATTCCCTCACGTCCCTGTGACACTATCTCAGAGATTCCCTCCCGTACCTGTGCCACCATTCCACTCATGCAGAAGTTGGATTCCTCCATCCTCTGCGCTATTGTGGAGAATGCGTGTGGCACCTGTTCCAGCACCTTGCATATGTGCTGCTGTCCCTCGGTCATTCTCCTTTTAAAGGATGGCCCCCAGGGTTCAGCATCTGTGTCCAGCTGAGCAGACCCTGGAGAGGAGTGCTCCCACCGAAGTAGACTCTCCGCAGCTGCCCTTTTCACCAGTGTCTGCTCGTGCTCACACGTGCGTGGTAACTCATCAGGTGCCAACCCAACTAACTGAGGACTAGGACCCACCGAGGTGTGAGTATCTGCGCTGGTGAATGGCTCGCTAAGATGTGACGGTGCACCCTCAGAGGCCGGCAGGTCCTTTGAGGAATCGCCCTCTGCCGTCACAGCGGTCGCTGAAGGCCCTGTAAGAAAAGCATGTTGTGATGAGCATACTGAGGTGCTGACGATGGCAGGGCATGTTAACATCAATTCATATTGTGTGTGATGAATGTTATAGTTATGTCACCAGACGTTTGTCAGGTGCCAGTTTCGGCATCCCCGAAGGACAGGCACTCGAGGGTTCGGCTGAGCTCCAGCGTCTACTGCTCCGTCCCTGTGAGGATGACGATTTGTTGTGGCCCCCCCACCCTCCGGTCTTCGCCCTCTCCCGTGCATTCTGAGCTCTCTTCTCCTATAAGGGTAGAAAGTAGAGAGGCGTGAGTGAGAGATGGTGACGTGGCCAACCGATTAATGCATTGGTTTGGGTGAGGCTGACCGTGAAAGAGATGCATCAGAGGGTGAATATGAGACAGAGCCATGACATTGTATGAGGATTGGGTTGAGTGGTAGTGATGGGGTGACTAATGGGGAGGTGAGGAAGTGCTGAGGAAGTGCAGGTAAGTTGAGGATGAGCCTTAAGTGGGTGTGAGGAGTGATGTGATAGAGTAGTGTTGGCAGTGCAGAATGAGTTGGGGGTGGGGGCGGTGATGTGGAAGACGGAATGTAGGAGAATCAGTAAGTGTACTCACTTTTGCTGACCTAGTTAGGTCATTGAAGTGCTTCCCGCACTGGATCCAGGTGTGGGATATGTTGCTGCTGCTGGCGACCTCCTCTGTCACCTCGAGCCAGGCCTTCTTGGTGGCAGAGGCAGGCCACTTTCTCCCGTCCGCCGGGTAAAAGACTTCCCTCCTCCTCCTCACCCCATCCAGTAGCACCTGGAGTGAGGCATTGTTGAATCTTGGAGCTGCCTTGCCCATTGTGGTGTGTGGGTTTTTGCTCCAGGGAAAGCCATTGGAGGACTGCCCCTTTAAATAGAGCTCCTCCAGCTGACAGCCTGTGATGCGGGTGCACAGTCCGCCCGCTGCACAGTTTTCAGGCAGCAAACCTGGAAGCCACGTTAAGTGGCACCAATTGACTCGTGGTCGCGTGGAAAACAGATAGGTTTTATTGGGCGGGTTACCCACGAGCCCAATCGCCCCCCAGCTGCCATCCCGCCTCCCCGCTAAGATCGGGGCCTTTAAGTTTTTAAGATTCACTTAGTTCTCTTATCCTCCAATACAGTCCCTGTGTTTCTCTTCCTTTGGTGTAATCTTGTTTCTTTGCACTGGTCGTTTATCCAGTTGTTCTTAACTCTCTTGGCTTTTAGCTTTCTCTGGTTAACTAGTTGTATTCGGTCCTCACATTAGGATCTGCTTTTATAGTCACCTTAAGCTTTCTTCATTTTTCACTCAACTCCAGGACTTCTTTTGTTATCCATTTATGTTTTTTAGTGTTGTTTTTGAGACCCAATACTTGTTCTGCAGTTCTTAATATTCCATGTTTGATGTTGTTCCACATCTCTTCCACATCCGTTTTTTCAGTTATCGCACTTTGTATATGACTGACCGTTCCTTTTTACATCTGAGTGGTGTGGGACATTCTAAATCCAGCTAATCCTGGATATTAAACAAAGAGCTGTTCTGTTCAAATCAAAGAATCTGCTTCAAAATCTCAGAGGCAGTTTGAAAAGAAACAGTTTGAAAATCCCGAAAGAGCGAAAAATTGTTCTGAATTTTCAAGAAACAGTGTAGGTTCCCACAGTGATGAGAAATTCAAGGAAAATAAATTTGTATTATTTAAAAGTTACTTATAAAGTGTTAGCTTAGTTCTTAGAGTCGTGATCTATTTTGTCCATTTGAGGATTTAAGTGGAAGGATGTCTACTGTAAATATACATTATATGACTGTTACTTATGTGCTTGTTCATCTTTGTAAATTAAATTCATTTGATATTTTAAACTTGAAATGAGTTCTGATGTGGCATCCTACCCCTTTTGAAGACCAGAGCGAGATCTTTTGGAAACATACGATAATCCAGTAGCAATTACTACACATGGTTTGCTGCTCATTTCCAGGGCACATAATTGAAAGTTTACCAGATCTCAAGGCAAGGATAGAGAATCTCAATGGATATTAGGAACTGGGACTTACCCATGAATTGTGAGCTAAGAAACAAGAGTCAAAACAATCTAAGACGGTTAGAAAAGATAAAGCATAATACTTGGGTACTCTGGTAACGTCAGATGGTAGAAGTAACAAAGAAGTTAAACTGAGAAAAGCAATTGGAAAACTACTACTACTGTTTAACAGGATGCAACTGTAAAGGTCAAGTAGAATGTTTAAATACATATATGTGGTTTACACCATCGTTTGGATTTGAAAACCGGAACTCGAGCACTTAATTCAGAAAATGGGTGGGGGAGGGTGTTTGGGTTATGGGGCTACACACATTTGTTGAAAATTAGTTGGATAAAAAGAATGAACAATGCAAAGAGCCTTGAAGTAGCACAGGCAAAGAGAGATGAGGTTCATTAAAGTGACAAAAATGATATGATGATAAAAATGAAATAATGTGGGCACATTATTCAAAATTGTTACAGTCCGGAAAAGTTGATGGTAATAGATCAAGTGATAGGCTTGGAAGAATGTTATTAGATGATGTGATGGAATAAGCAAGTATAAATCAGGGGCTTTTACAATTCATCTGTGCAGAGAGCAGAAAACATGGTACACTGCTTGCCAAACTCCAGAGTCTTGACAAGCAATTTGACTACAGAGGGAGGAGAGGGAGAGACATATCACAGCCAAGCCCACTCCCTTCCTCATATAGGAATTTCTAGACGAAAAAATACCAAGTTCCATCTAGTTGGCATTCTACCATCCCGAAAGTCGCATGATACAATGATAATTGAGTTGTTGACTAATCTTAGCAATCAAACTCTATCAATTAGTCTTCAACAGACCCAGAAATGACACAAAGAAAATCCCAGTGGTGGAGAACTTTGGGAACCATAGGTCCGAAGTCACCTGTTCCTCCCAAGCATGTTACACTTACATGTCATGTCTCAAATTACTCATATACTGTATCCCAAAATGTTATTTTCTGAAAGAAATCTATCTAATTTGCATTTGAATGAATCAATACTATCTGCTTCCACCGACTCCCTCAGGAGTCTGTTCCACAGATTGACCACTCGCTCATTGAAATACTGTTTCCACAGATTAGTTTTGAATCTACCTCCCTTCAGGAGCAGGCCGTGTCCTCCTGTTCTACTATTCTCGGCAAGGTGAAATAACTTGCCATGGTCTACATCATCCTGTCCTTTTAGAATCCTAAAAACAGCAATCATATCACTTCTCAGCTTTCTCTTTTCTATTGAGAACATGCCCAATTTACATAATCGCTCCTCATAATCTAATTCCTCCATCCCCTCAATCATTCCAGTTGCTCTCATCTGTATCCTTTCAATGGTTGCAATATCCTTTTTGTATTGTGGCGACCAAAACTGTACACTGTGATCTAAATGTAGTTGCGCCAATAATTCATAAAGTGGCAGGAATACCTCACTATTGCAGCTCATGTAACTCATTGTTCCCATTTCCAGCTGGATTAGCAATTAGAAGTGGGAACCCTAGAAGATGTTCTTCTCCAACTTCAGCATCCCTACTGCTACCTCAGCTGAATTAAATCCAGAATCTGCCTTGAAATGAGTTTCAGAGCACAACATCACTTCAGACTGATGAAATATTAAATGAGGAAAAATTAACTAAAGTATTTATTTTCATAGAATGTACAGCACAGAAACAGGCCATTCAGCCCAACAGGGGCATGGCGTTTATGCTCCACACGAGCCTCCTTCCACCCTTCTTCATCAATCCCCATTTATAGTTACATGAAAAGAAATGATGCATAAATTAATTAGGCAATATTAAAACAGTACAATTATCAAATGTTGAGGTGATCTGGTCATTATCACATTGCTCTTTGTGGGAGCTTGCTTTGTGCAAAATTGTCTGCCGTGTTTCCTACATTACAACAGTGACTACACTTCAAAAGTACTTAATTGATTGTAAAGCACTCTGGGACATCCTGAGGTTGTGAAAGGTGCTATATAAATGTAAATCTTTCTTTTAATATCCATCGGGGTCAATTACTTATTTCAATAGCAGTTCTGAGAAATTACTTTGAAAATAACAATCTCTAGATGAGCAAATTCTGCCTGACTTAGTCTTCACATTTGTTTTGTGGCTTCTGTATTGAGCGGAACTTAAAACATAACGTACACAACAGCAGCATTTGCATCAGAATTAATCATTCCAACTTGATTTCAGAATTTAGAATGAGGCAAGAGATCAGTTTATAATTTTCAAAATGTCTTTGGTGTGAAGTAACCAGCCAACTAGGAAAGATTAACAAGGGTAGATTGCATTTGGATATTTGAAAAGTGGTTTCCTAAAGGCTGGACCATTGCTTAACTATATATCGAAACGTGTTTGTGCTGATTAGGAAGAAGCAACCAATTAGCACAGACACATGTTGATACCTTCAAGAAGCTGTGCCATTGCACTGAATCATTCATTTATGCTTGCAAAATTTGACTTAATACACAACATTCCAGACAAATAAGGCTACATTTCCCAATGAATTTCAACAAGAACTTCATAAGGGAAAAAGTAGCTTGTTCAGAAAGAAGATATACTGCTGGTTACACCAAAATAACCTGTAACAATTTAAAGTCAACAATTGCACCCACTCACCCTAACTTTGAGAACTTCTGAGACCCTGTTGGTTTCTTTCTTAGATTTTAATAAACACTTGTTATGCCGTGGACTTGTAAAACATAATTCTTTTTTAATAGGGTTAATGTAGTGCTTCTTGTGATCAGAATTCCTCCCCCTCCCACAATTATCAGGAACTGTGCTTTTTACTTCTGCCCTTGCAGAGATAATGTAGCCAGGACCTAACAATTAACCCAACTATAGTAAATTGTCAATTAATAAGGGGGAAAAATGAAATTCTGCTAATCTGAAGTAAGAACAAACAATGCTGGAAATACACAGCAGCAAATGTCAACCTCTCTTTTCACTTTACAGATGCTGACTGGCCTGCTGTGTATTTCCAACATTTTCTGTTATTTGTAGTAAACTGCATACTGGAATTTAAGTAAGATTCCAACTTCATTTTCAGTCTATTTAATGACAGGAATTTCATACTCAGGACCAGACTGGCACTGTCCAAAATCACTACTGTCTTTACTTACACTTAAAGCATATATACAGAAGCACAGATATCAGGCAAAATACTACAAAGAACAAGGCAAGATCATATAGGTATGAGAAACATTTGGGCAGTGATGAAACTTGATAAGTGAGTACAAGCTAGACAGAATAGATAAAGAGAAACTGTTCCCATTGGCGGAAGGGTCAAGAACCAGAGGACACAGATTTAAGGTGATTGGCAAAAGAACCAAGGCGACATGAGGAAAAACTTTTTTACACAGCGAGTGGTTATGATCTTGAATGTGCTGCCTGAGGGGGTGGTGGAGGTAGATTCAATCCTGGGTTTCAAAAGGGAACTGGATAAAAATTTGAAGGGAAAAAATTTGCAGGGCTACGGGGAAAGAGCAGGGGAGTAGGACTAGCTGGATTGTTCTTGTGGAGAGCCAGCACAGAATTGATGGGCTGAATGGCCTCCTTCCGTGCTGCAACCATTCTATGATTCTAAGCAGATAAGTCATATGTGATAAGTTCCTGAGTGAGTTAGGATTGCCTCATGAATGGAAATATTTACGTTGTGTTGAACCATGATATTTTCCATTTCTTTTCCATTGGGGAAAAATACTTAAAGAGTATTCTTTTGCTCAAGAAAATTAGCCGAAGTTGCTCTGTCACTGTGATCCTGTGGAAATAAAGGAAAACATTTCCAAAAGTATGCATCATGAGTGTTAGGTAAATGGTACCATCCCATCTATTTATTAATGACTGTGACTATAATAAATGTTCCACCATGCTTAATGCTGGGATAGGTGGTTTTTAAGTCCATTAGGTGCACATATATTGACTTGGGAGGCTTGTTGGTATTGTGCAGCTGCTGCAGCTCTCCTGTTCCTGGCATCAATGCGAAGGCCTGGCTTAAGCACTTGATAATGTAGCAGTGCTATTGCAGTCACAATCCTATAAAGGATGGTTATGTTCACACGGGAAAGAGTCATTTTTGTATGGCTCAAAAAATAAATTCTGCTTCACCTCAACCACAGTTAGGTTGTAATGAAATGCATGCAGGTCTTCAGGGAGATAGGAGTGATCTGAGGTGTGAATGAGTCAACATACTGATCTCGGCTGGGGTCTGCGGCAAGAAACCAAAATTGCAGAATAAATGTCAAATGATTCCAACTATGCTCTACTTATCAGAATTCATAGTATCATAGTATGGTACAGCACAGGAGTCGGCCATTCGGCCCATTGTGCCTATGCCAGCTCTTTGAAAGAGCGATCCAATTAAGTCCCATTCCCCTGCTCTTTCCCCATTGCCCTGCAAATTTTTTCCCTTCAAGTATTTATCCAATTCTCTTTTGAAAGTTACTATTGAATCTGCTTCCATCAACCTTTCAGGCAGTGTGTTCCAGATCGTTACAACTCGCTGCTTAAAAAAATGTTTCCTCATGTCGCCTCTGGCTCTTTTGTCGATCACCTTAAATCTGTGTCCTTTGGTTACTGACCCTTCTGCCACTCGAAACAGTTTCTCCTTATTTGCTTTATCAAAACCGTTCATGATTTTGAACACCTCCATCAAATCTCCCCTTAACCTTCTCTGTTCTAAAGAGAAGAATCCCAGCTTAGAACATAAGAACATAAGAAATTGGAGCAGGAGTAGGCCAATCGGCCCCTCGAGCCTGCTCCGCCATTCAATAAGATCATGGCTGATCTGATCCCAACCACAAATCTAAAGAACACAAGAAGTCGGAGCAGGACCCGGCCACACAGCCCCTGGGCCCTCTCCGCCACCCACAGGGCATTGACCGATCCGAACTCAGCTTCATGTCCAATTTCCTGCCCGCTCCCCATAACCCCTAATTCCCTTTACTTCTAGGAAACTGTCTATTTCTGTTTTAAATTTATCTAATGATGTAGCTTCCACAGCTTCCTGGGGCAGCAAATTCCACAGACAAATCTCTCCACATAACTGAAGTCCCTCATCCCTGGCACCATTCTATTAAATCTCTTCTGCACCCTCTCTAAGGCCTTAACATCCTTCCTAAAATGTGGTGCCCAGAATTGAACACAATACTCCAGCTGAGACCTAACCAGTGTTTTATAAATGTTTAGCATAACTTCCTTGCTTTCGTATTCTTATGCCTCTATTAATAAAACCCAGGATCCCATATGCACTTTTAACAGCCTTCTCAACTTGTCCTGCCACCTTCAAAGATTTGTGCATGTGCACCCCCCCGCCCCCCCCCCCCGGTCTCTCTGTTCCTGCACCCCCTTTAAACATTGTAACATTTAACTTATATTGCCTCTCCTCATTCTTCCTAACAAAATGTATCATTTCAAACTTCTCTGCATGAAATTTCATCTGCCATGTGTCTGCCCATTTCACCCATCTGTCTATGTCCTCTTGAAGACTGTTACCATCCTCCATGTTGTTTACTACATTTCCAAGTTTCGTGTCATCTGAAATTATACCCTGTATACCCAAGTCCAGGTCATTAATATAAATCAAAAAGATCTGTGGTCCTAATACTGACCCCTGAGGAACACCACTGTATACATCCCTCTAGTCTGTATGCTTTTATATTGGGGAGAAACAAACTTCCATGCATGTGTACTTAAGCACATGCACAGAGTTCTACTCGCCGGTGTACAAATGCTATTAGCTCTTTACTAATATTAAAAGCAGAAATGCTGTTTGAGTTTTAAAAGTAATATTTTAAAAATTTAACATAGGTTGCAGTTATACTGAAGAAAATAGCTGTATTTAAGGCTCTACAGCAGAGTGTTTAACATGAGAAATTTTTTGCAAAATAAAACTGCACAGGCAGAGCATACTAGTGTTGACCAAACAAACTAACATCAGTGTGGAGGTGGCATAAATCGAATGGTTCACGTACATGGATATATTTTAAGTCTGAGAATTTTTTTAAAAATCAGTGTGTTGGGTATAAGATGTTGATTTATGTTTTTTAAATGCAATCGGATCTCCTGTGGTGATGCTTAAAGTAAGTGACATGAGATACTGTTTCAGAACGGCAGGAGAATTATACCATGAAATGCATAATGGTGGAGTTATGTGTAAAGTAGCATTTCCTTTTAAGGCCACAAAGTCTAATTACTGTAAATAGGCACATCCTGAAGTCAATTAGTGGGTAATTCATCTTGGGCACATCCTGAGGTCAATAAGTGGACAATTGTTTATTTGTAGTTTGACCGCTGGTTATAAACCATTGGCTCTTCCCAACTTCTGAAAAACTAACAGGAAACTGGCTTTCCAAATAAATAATCATTGAAATCTGCGCACATTTCCTGTCTGTACAACTTGACTTCCTGTTGTCACGAGTGAAGGGACTGTGAAAGAAAGAAGAGGTGAGAGAGGGAGGGAGAGAGAAGGGCTGAGCGAGGGAGGAAGAGAGAGAGAAAAAAGGGGAGAGAGAAAGGGATGAAAGGGGAGGGAGAAGGAAAACAGGATTGCGAGAGAAAGACTGACTTTCTTCATTTGATGTTACTTCAATTTTCAAAAAAAAACACACCTGTGGAATTTTGAAACCAACTAATTATCTCGCCTGTGTTTTGTTGATAGTAAAGGTCAATGTTTACATTTGTGAGACAGAGATTCTAATTTCTAACATCTATTAAATGGTGAGGGGGTAGAGAAACAGAAACAGAGAGAAAGATAAATAGAGAGAAAGACAGTATGTTTCCTCAGTCTAATTTGATTTCTTTAAAAACGATTGAATTTTGAAGCAAACAGTCTTTGAGGAAAACAGATGGAAGAGAGGGTTGAAGGGGAAGAGGAGGAAGGAAAACTGGTTGAGGGTGAAGGAACATCTAGCTTCTCACCACCCACCTGTCGGAAATGCGAGTAGGAGTGGCGGTAAATAGATGGAGGGTTAAGGGTGAGGTGAGCAACAGTAGAACAAGGGAGAGGAGGAGGACACAATGGGAGCAAGGAGCTAGGGGAAGTATGAGCAAATAGAGGAGGGGATGGGAAAGGAACTAAGAGCCACATTTTCCCCACAACTCACACCCAAAATATAGCCTTCAACTATTAGTGGCTCCTTTCCTGCTACATCAGTAAACATCACCCACCATCTCCCAACCAAAAGGTAAAAAAAGACAGAGAGAGAAGCAGAGGAAGGCAAACAGAGGGTGAAAAGAGTTATGGGGAGAGAAGCACTATAAGAGAAAAATAAAGACAGAAGCAGCAGAGAAAAAGAGAGAAACAGCAACACGAAGACATCATAGAGAGTTCAGAGAGTGACCATATTCTCTGACTGGAGTACAAGGGGGCAGAAGTTATGCTGCAGCTATACAAAACCCTGGTTAGACCACACCTGGAGTACTGTGAGCAGTTCTGTTCCTATGTTCCTATGTAATAGATAGAGAAGCTATTCCCATTGGCGGAAGGGTCAAGAACCAGAGGACATAGAATTAAGGTGATTGGCAAAAGAACCAAAGGTGACATGAGGAAAAACATTTTTAGGGAGCGAGTGGTTAGGATCTGGAATGCACTGCCAGAGTGGGTGGTGGAGGCAGATTCAATTGTGGCTTTCAAAAGGGAACTAGGTAACTATTTGAAAGGAAAAAACTTGCAGGGCTACAGGGATAGGGCGGGGGAGTGGGACTAGCTGGATTGCTCTTGCATAGAGTCGGCACAGACTTGATGGGCCGAATGGCCTCCTTCTGTGTTGTATGATTCTATAATTCTATTCTAAACAATATAGTTACACATCATTCATGGTACGTACAGCTCATGACGCTCTAGGGTGCCTCATTGCACTTGCAATCAGTACAGATTGCAGATACGTTACATTCATTAGTCAATACACATTCAGCCCGAGGGGTTTTTTCTCAGATTCTAGCCCCTCGGTATACAATGGCAGGAGGGCCCTAAACTGTGGCTTTTCCCCATTGAGCCTTTGCGATGGCCGCACCAAGCTTCAGTATGTCCCTCAGCACATAGTCCTGGATCTTGGAATGTGCCAGTCTGCAACACTCGGTCGTGGACAGCTCCTTGTACTGGAAGATCAGCAAGTCTCAGGCAGACCAAAGGACTTCTTTCACCGAGGTGATGGTCCTCCAGCAGCAGTTGATGTCTGTCTCGGCGTGTGCCCCCGGCAACAGTCCGTAGAGCACAGAGTCCTGTGTTACAGAGCTGCTTGGGACGAACCTGGTCAGATACCACTGCATCTCTCTCCAGACCTTCTTTGCAACGGCACATTCCAGAAGGAGGTGGGTGACTGTCTTATCCCCACCGCAGCCTCCTCGAGGACAGTGTGCGTTGGCACTGAGATGCTGGGTGTGCATGAAGGATCTGACGAGAAGGTCCCTTCTCACCACTAGCCAAGCTACGTCTTGGTGCTTGTTTCAAAGTTCTGGCAATGAGGCATTCAGCCAAATGACTTCGGCAGTCTGCTCGGGGAACCATTCAGCAGGATCCATCATCTCCTTTTCCTGCAGGGTCTCGAGGACGTTACGTGCAGACCACTTCCTGATTGACTTGTGGTCAAAGATGTTTTTCCACACAAACTTTTCTATAAGCAGTCCAAGTGGATGGAGCGTTCCGTGGCAGCGTGGCCAGGCCCAACCTTAGCAACACCGGGGACAGGTAGAACCTCAGCACGTAGTGACACTTGGTGTTTGCATACAGAGGGTCGGTGCACAGCTTGATGCAGCCGCACACAAAGGTGGCCATCAGAATGAGGGTGACATTTGGTACGTTTTTCCCTCCTTTTCTTGTGGACACGTTCCGTTTTTGATCTCCAGATAAAGTGGAAAATGGCTCGGGTGACTGTCGCGGCGCACGAGCGAGGAATGGGCCAGACCTGCGCCAGGTACAGCAACACCAAGAGCACCTTGCACCCGATGACCAAGTTCTTACCCACAATCAAGAGGGATCGTCGATCCCACAGTTCGAGTTTTTGTTTTACCGTAGCAATACACTCCTCCCAGTTCTTGGTGGACGCCCCGGCCCCTCCGAACCAGATCCCCAGCACCTTCAGGTAATCTGAACTGACGGTGAGGGGGACAAAGGATCGGTCAGTCCAATTCCCAAAGAACATGGCCTCGCTTTAGCTGCAATTTACTCTGGCCCCCGAGTGGCATTGCACAAGTGAGTGAAGACCAAGTATGGTCTTCAGGTGAAGTGGGGTTAGACAGCAGGGGATATTTGGGGAATGCAGACAATTCAGTCCTCATTTTAAAGTCATACATTCTGTCCTTATTTTTCTATAACAATTTGATTTATATATTATTATAGTTAAATAGCAAAACTGACAGTAGTTTGGGACGCAGAGAAGTAGAGTTCGTTAGAACATTGGAGTTCCCCTGCAGTACAGGCCGAGGTGTTGGGAGATGCATAACTAGGTGTTACAGAACCACTACTGGCTGAAGGGTGTAATTACATTGTGAAAAGTTTACATAGGCAGTTCCCATTATAAGTATATGGGTATGGGAATTTATAATGGAAAAAGTCGACAAGAAGTGCATGCAGACGTAAGATTTCTAATATTTGATCTCCCATAGCATTGCACGTGGTAAGTCATAGGAACATAGGAACAGGAGTAGGCCATTCAGCCCCTCGTGCCTGCTCCGCCATTTGATAAGATCATGGCTGATCTGTGATCTAATTCCATATACCTGCCTTTGGCCCATATCCCTTAATACCTTTGGTTGCCAAAAAGCTATCTATCTCAGATTTAAATTTAGCAATTGAGCTAGTATCAACTGCCGTTTGCGGCAGAGAGTTCCAAACTTCTACCACCCTTTGTGTGTAGAAATGTTTTCTAATCTCGCCCCTGAAAGGTCTGGCTCTAATTTATAGACTGTGCCCCCTACTCCTAGAATCCCCAACCAGCAGAAAATTCTTTCTAGACCATTCATGATTTTGAATACCTCTATCAAATCTCCTCGCAACCTTCTCTGTTCCAAGGAGAACAACCCAGCTTCTCCAGTCTATCCACGTAACTAAAGTCCCTCATCCCTGGAATCATTCTAGTAAATCTCTTCTGCACCCTCTCTAAGGTCTTCACGTCTTTCTTAAAGTGCGGTGGTTGAACCAGTGTTTTATAAATGTTCTTCATGACTTCCTTGCTTTTGTAACTCTATGACTCTATTTAAAGCAGCCCAGGATCTTGTATGCTTTTTTAACTGCTTTCTCAACCTGCCCTGCCACTTTCAACTAGTATTGTGATCTTTGAATTGTACTGTATGTACCATTGCAAATTGTATGACCTGTATTGTATTGTTTGAACTGTGATTTGAATTGTACTGCATGTACCTTTACAAATTTTATGAATGAAGTATATTTTTTGAAACAAAAAAAACATGTGCAATGCCACAGGAGATCAACGAATTATATTTTAAAAAATGATAATATATTAAGTATTTTTTGTACCGCTCTTCCTGTCTGCATCAATTGACTTCCTGTTGTCATACTTTTTCCGTTAACTTTCTAACATTATATATCCCTATAAATATGTTTTGCCTATGTAAACTTGTCACATTGAATTACATAAATTGACCCTGGGTGGTCTGTGGAGCGATTCTGAACTTTATCAGATCCAGAAACCTGGAAATGTAGTAAACAATGTGGAGGGTAATAACAGACTTCAGAAGGACATAGACAGACTGGTAAAATGGGCAGACCCATGGCAGACTAAATTTAATGCAGAGAAGTGTGAAGTGATACATTTTGGTAAGGAGAATGAGGAGAGGCAATATAAACTAAATTGTTCATTTTTAAAGGGGTTGCAGGAACAGAGACACCTGGGGGTTATGTTTATAGATCTTTGAAGGTGGCAGGAAAAGTTGAGAAGGCTGTTAAAAACGCATATGAGATCCTGAGCTTTATCAATACAGGCATAGAGTACAAAAGCAAGGAAGTTATGCTAAACCTTTTATAAAACACTGGTTAGGCCTCAGCTGGCATATTGCGTCCAATTCTGGGCACCATAATTTAGGAAGGATGTCAATGCCTTGGAGAGGGTGCAGAAGAGATTTACAAGAATGGTACCAGGGATGAGGGACTTCAGTTATGTGGAGAGACTGGAGAAGTTGGGGTTGTTCCCCTTAGAGCAGAGGTTAAGAGATTTGATGGAGGTGTTCAAAATCATAAAGGGTTTTGATAGGGTAAATAAGGAAAAACTGTGTCCAGTAGCAAAAGGATTGGTAAGCAGAAGACACAGATTCAAGGTAATTGGCAAAAGAACCACAGGCAACATGAAGACAAAAAAATTCACAGCAAATTATGATCTGGAATGCACTGCCTGAAAGGATGGTGAAAGTAGATTCAATAATAACTTTCAAAAGGGAATTGGATAATTACTTGAAGGGAAAAAATTTACAGGGCTATAAGGAAAGGGCAGGGGAATGGGACTAATTGGATAGCTCTTTCAAACAGCCGGCACAGGCACGATGGACTGAATGGCCTTCTTCTGTGCTGTACCATCCTATGATCCACCACCATGTTCTGTTTCTCCCCCTGTCTCCTGAAGTTATTTTAACTTTAATTTTAGAGTTTTCATTTAGAATTTTTAATTTCATATATTAAATATTTCTATTTTCCAGTGGGTTTTCTCTTCCTAGCATTGTTATTGTTTCTGCCGATTTTCAGCCGGTCCTGTGGCTCCCCGCTGGTCGGCAGCTCTGCAACTTGTTCTTGACCATGGTGTTTCCTCTTAATTCCCGGGATCACAGGCCTGCCTGTGAAGGGAGTGCAGTGCAACGAAACACTCACCTGAGACAAGCAGCCGCTGGGACCCAAGGCTCAGGGCCCCGTTCCCACAGCTGCACCCCAACCATTGTTTGGCCACTGCATCACTCTGTCAAAACATTAAGCAGCTGACATCATGACACCAGAGGAGATTTTCCACCTCCCAGATTTGGCATCCATTCCAGACCCTCAGCCCCTGGTCAAAATGGGAGTCAGCCATCCATTTAGCCAAGTTAGCTGTTTTAACATGAGGCAAGAAACAATTTTTAAAATCTAATATTACGAAAAATAGAGGCCTTCTGTCTGTTGTTTTTCTGAGATCTTATTGGTCCATTGGATGAAGCCAACACCCAGTGTTTCCCCACAGCATCAATGATATGCAAATTTCACTTTCGCAATGAGCTACAGATGAGGAAAGCCATTTGACCCATCTTAGTTCATCCATCCAGAAAATCTTACCGTCCCCCATCACAGCATCAAACTGTTTCACAAATGATTCAAAGGTTCTATTTTGCAATAGGCCAGTGGAAAAAGAGGGCCTAGCCCTACAGGTACACGAGTAAATGTCTCCCCTTAAAGGGGTGATAGCACTAAAATTCAGGAAGGGTCTGGCCCATTCAAACTGATTTTTAGAGCAAATTAACTAAAACAAATCAAATTAAAATGGTACAAATGATTCAAGGATTTTTGTATCACCTACCTTACCCAGCAGTCTATTCCAGGTATTGATAACAAAAAAAAATCTGAACACCATTACCCAGAGTATTTTGCAGTCCACCAACCTTCCTTTCCAGCTTTTTTATTGCAACATCAAGTGGCACCTAGGGTTGCCAACCCTCCAGGATTGTCCTGGAGTCTCCAGGAATTAAAGATGAATCATATAGACACTGCTGCAAGCAGCCAGGGAGAAAAATCATTTGGACATTTTTAAAAATTGGACCTATTTTTGAACTTCTTCGAACACATTCGTTGGTTAGTTATAAAATTTTAGAGGTGGGAAAAAGACTCTTTGACTGGGCAGAGTGGTTGGAGACGAGAGGTCATCTGACGGAACCTCCAGAAATAGTTCCCACCAGAGTTGGCAAACTTAGTGTCACTGCCTATTCTTTTCATAACGGTACAACAAAATACAATGCTGTATATTCTGGGCTGCATCTATTGACACCAATGTGGTACAAATACACAAATTTCTTATTCTCACCAAGTCAAAGTGGGAGGACAAAACTAACCCAACACTTTGTCTGGAATGTGTAATTTGATCCAGTCATTGTCAGGCAGGTTACAGAGTTCAGACAAGGCACAGTGCTAACACTAATGATTTCAGCGAACAGATAGCGCTAACACTACCAAGTTCAGGCAATGCACAGCGCTAACACTCCTGAGTACTGCCGAGTTCAGAGAACGCTCAGTGCTAACACTCCCGAGTTCAGAGAACGCTCAGTGGTAATTCTCCCGAGTTCAGAGAACGCTCAATGCTAACACTCCCGAGTTCAGAGAACGCTCAGTGGTAACACTCCCGAGTTCAGAGAACGCTCAATGCTAACACTCCCGAGTTCAGAGAACGCTCAGTGCTAACACTCCCGAGTTCAGAGAACGCTCAATGCTAACACTCCCGAGTTCAGAGAACGCATAGTGCCAACAGTCCCGAGTTCAGACAATGCACAGCGCTAACATTCCCAAGTTCAGAGAACGCACAGTGCTACTACCGAGTTCAGATAGGAAGAGGTGAGGCCATGGAGGAATTTGAACAATTTTAAAATCAAGGTATTGGTGGACCGGGGGCCAATGTAGGTCAGTGAGCACAGGGGTGATAGGCGAACGGAACATGCTGTGAGTTAAGATAAGGGCAGCAGTTTTGGATGAGCTCAAGTTTATGGAGGGTGGAAGGTGGGAGGTTGGCCAGGAGAGCATTGAAATAGTCAAGTCTGGAGGTATCAAAGGCATGGATGAGAGTTTCAGCAGCAGAAGGGCTGAGGCAGGGGCTGAGATGGGCAATGTTGTGGAGGTGGAAGTATGTGGTCTTTGTGACGGAGAGGATATGGAGTCAGAAGCTCAGCTCAGGGTTAAATAGGATGCCGATATTGCAAACAGTCTGTTTCAGCCTAAGACTGTGGCCAGCGAGGGGATGGAATCAGTAGCGAGGGAACGGAGTTTGTGGCAGGCACCGAAGACAATAGGCCAGATTCTGCTGTGAGCGCCAAACGAATGGCACCATCTAGTCATTAGACTTACACTTGCCCATAAACTTTCTATGGGGTTTTGCACGGGAAGTTACAAAGTGATATCCTCTGTGACTGTGGCCGTGGTGCACCATCCCTCCTTGTCTTTATTTCAGTTTTTAAACACGGTTAACCACACTGTCCTTTCCAACACCTCTCCTCCATTGTCCAGTTGAGTGGGAATGCCCTTGCTTTGTTCCACTATTACCTTTTCAGACATAGCCAGAGAATCTCCTGCAATGGTGTAGATAACCGTGTTTTAAAAACTGAAATAAAGACGAGGAGGGATAGTGCACCACAGCCACAGTCACAGAGGATGTCACTACTGACTTTGATTAGGGCCAAGACCTGATCGGAGAGGTTCAAACATGGAGTTGCGACAAAGATGACAGACAGATATGGGGCCAATGGAAGCAGTATTGCCTTCTACTCCCCAGATGCAGATAACGCGCAGTGGGGGTGAAATTGTGCCGTATAGCGCCCGTTTTGTAAGCACTAGCAGACTCCTAAGCCCCAAAAATGCGTCCAAGATGTGCGCGCACACTTCTGATATGAAGTGCGCATGATGCCATCTTGGTAAAGGTGGTGCACCCAATGAACGCCGGCAGCATGTAGAGTAGGGAGATTATGACGCTGAGTTGAAGCGGCCAGCAGCGTTTTGAACTTCCCGCTACAGCCTACGTATTGTCTTAACCTCGCACAGCTGAACAGGATTTAAACGGCATGAACGACCCCCCCCCCCACCCCACCAGCACTATTTAAAGGGATCGTGCAGGAGTTACAGGTTAGTTGCTGGATTATTCTGGCTGCTGGTACAATTGTGGGTGTTTGTGGAAGTTTCCTAAACTTGGAGAAAGTTGCAATATTCTACAGAGAGTGGTCTGGCTGGTCGTGCAGTACTTTAGTGGCATTTAAAATAATGTGCTGATCAAAGTTGCTTCCAGACATGGTTGGCCTGGTAGGACTTCCTTTGGGAATTGAACATGACTGGGAGCATGCAGAGAGGCCACGAAGAGCAGGACAAGCTGCTAGAAGAGGGAGGAGGCGACGTCGGCACAGGGCACTCAGCAGGAGGTCATATCCAACGAGGGCTTTCAGGGACCAATTCTCTTACCTCAAATTCAGCGATGACCAGTGCATCCGACGGCTGCGGTTCACTAAAAAGTTCGTGACTGAAATTTGTCAACTGCTGCAGCCACAACTGCAGCCTCAGGGCAAGCACAGCATTCAGGCGATATAACCAACATCTCGCAGTTTACAGTGCACTGCTGTATAAGGGAGGTCACTGAGGCTCTGTACGCACTCCGAAACAGATTCATCACGTTCCCTCTGGACAGAGACAAACAGCATGAACGAGCATGAGCACACCCGGCAACTCGCATTGCAGGCTTCCCCATGGTGCAGGTTGCCGTGGACTGAACGCATATTACCATGTGTGCTCCACATCACAACTCGGCCACATTCATGAACAGAAAGGGATTCCACTCCCTCAATATGCAGCTGGTGTGCGACCACACGCAGTGCATCATGCAGGCCAGTGCCCGCTATCCTGGCAGCAGTCATGATTCCTTCATCCTGTGGCAGTCCGACGTGCCACCTATATTTCAACCAGCACACCAAGTCAAAGGCTGGCTACTGGGTGACGAGGGTTATCCCCTCATGAAGTGGCCAATGACTCCAGTCCAGAACGCACGCGTAACGTGCACAGCTAGCATACAATGAGAGCCAAGCTGCCACACGGAACATCAGAGCATACCATAGGCATCCTTGAGCAACTCTTCCGCTGCCTGGACTGCTCTGGAGGAGCCCTGCAGTACTCAGCTGAGTGGATATCAAGATTTGTCATTGTAAGCTGCATGCTGAACAACCTCGCCATTATCAGGGAACAGCCTTTGCCACCGTCTATCAGGCAAGAACCTGAGCAGGAGGAGGAGAAGAGACGGAGGGGGAAGTGGAGGAAGAGACAGCGAGGCAACAAGGTAGACAGGGCTCTGCATGATCAGATGATTAATGAGCGATACCAATAATCTCAACTATACCAACAGTCCCACATTCCTTACCTTTCCTCTCCCACATGACCATCAAATCGTCCTCCTTATGATTACACATTGAAAACCAACACCAAATACAAATTCATAACCACATTTATAGATTTACACATGAAATGATTCAAACAAACGGATACTATTCACCCTTGTGCATTCCCTTAGTGCCTGTCGTTCGTGTGCCTTTACCTATCCTCGTGCTCTTACGAGGTGTTTCCCCAGCGGCTGGAGCATGGGTGGTGGAAGGCTGCTGACCTTCAATGGAGGAACGTGCAGATGGTTTTGGAGGACAACCTCGAGTAGCTCTGGGCCGGGAGGCCCAGCTTCAGACTGCACCATCTTGGCCTGGGCTGCAGCAGTCTGGCCTGGCTGGCTGACAGACAGACAACAGCAGAGTGCCGGGGTGGGAGCAGGAATGCTGTCATCCTGAGAGAGGACAGCAGGTTTGTGTGCTGTGGCGCACTGCCACTCTTCCAGGGCGGAGCTTCAGCAATTCCGGTGATCTGCTGGAGAACAGATAGCTGGACTGCTGTGACGGCCTGGAAGCCCCATTCTACAATGGAACCCACAGTCATGATAGCAGCAGTCTGAGCATCCAAATGCAGAAGTCAGACCTTAGATTGCAGATGTTTGTGCTGCAATGGAAGCTGTGACACCAGTCATCAGATGCTGAATCATGGTGGGTTCCACAGATGTGCTGATGGAGGTAACCACCCGTTCCATGTGGGAAAGGATGGGCTTCAACCTCTGCGCAAAGCCCAGTGCCAAGTTGGAGCTGCCCTCCTGCATGCCCCTTGTCATTGTGCGCAGGCTTTCTGGCAGGCTTTCCAGTGCACCAAGCATTTGGTGGTGTACGCCCATCAGCCGCCTTCTGTAGCCTGGCCCATCAAAGTCATCTTCTAACTCCTCTGCAGCAGAACTAGTGAACGATCTCGCCCTCCGGCGAGCTGCACCTGTGGTATCCGTTCACCCCGTACCGGCTTCTGCTCACTTGTGCCCGGTGTCTCACCACGTGCAGATCCCGCTTCTAAACTAGCCTCTAAAGTATGCGCAGTGTCCGTATCCGAGCTGCTGGCTGCAAGTGTATGATTGAGTGACGGTGCGTCTGCATCATCACTGTCTTCATCCTCTGCCTCCTCTGACTGGGCCGATCTCAGTTCTTGGGTATCTGAAATGACAAAAGGACACAGGTTGAATTGTGGTGAGGCGAGAGGAGAAAGTAAGACATGCGTGCTCATACCATCTTCAGCACGTGAGTCAGAAAAGATTGTGGGATGAGGGAGAAGTGAGAAGCGAGAAGGAGGATTAGGTACGCAGAGACCCTCATCATCGATCCCTCCAGCACCGCCAATGGCCACGGCCGCAGCCCATCCAATAATGGCCAATCCTGTCTCCTCCATGGGGGTGAGGACGTGAAGGCCTGCCTGTCCTCCCCCAGGTCTTTCCTGCTGCCTGTTGTTATGCGCCACTTTCTCCTGCAACAAAGAGGGAAATGTGTCAGTGAGTGTCTTGCAAGAGTGGTATTGTGTGAGGGTGAGATGCAGCATCTGATTTGAAGGGTTGCGCACTGATTGAAAGAGTTTGTTAGTAGGTGGATGATGGGGGTTATAGTGTGTGGAGCAATGGATGAGGCTAGTGAAGCAGTTGGTGGGATATACCACTTGACAGTTGAACTTACTCATCTTGACCACTGTCAAATCATTGAACTTCTTCCTGAACTGCATCCATGTTCGTGGTGCAATGTTTCTGGCATTTACCTCGTGCACAACTCCCTCCCACTGCCGCGAGTGTATGTCTGGAGGGCCTCCTGCGACCCCCCCCCCCACCCCCTCTAAGTAGTGCTAGCCATTCCTGATATCGGGGCCCCCTACTGGTGGGTGCAGCCAATTAACAGTGCAGGTAGCACTGGCTGCACGCAGCAATCATTTAAATCTTCAGGCAGCACGAATGTTACATGCCGCCTGCATCGTTACTACCAGGCACAGGTTAATCACGCCTTTTGGAATACAGGTCATAGGTGTTGGGAATTGCAGGCAACACAAACTGCAGTATCTCCTGCTCCTCTTCACTCCTACTCTGCCAGTTTGGTTATGTGTATCTATGAATGCTGCTCATCCTCCTTCCATTCCCTAACCCTAACCCTAACCCATTTGGCTCACCTTGAATCAAGTGTTGATCCCTCTTTGTGTGAAGAATGATTTCTTGATTTAATTCCTACTTTTGAATCTAGGTTGTTTTCTTTTATACTAGCGATCCTCCTTGTGGCTTTTCTCTGCACTGGCCACAGCACATCAGTAGCTCCCTTGTGCCTCAGTGACCAGCACTGCACGAGGGAGTCAAGGTGTGGTCTGAGCAACAGGCTGTTCGCAACTTCCTCTGACGTAAAGGCCTGGACTTTCCTTATGAAAACCACCCACTTCTGGGTGGTGGTCTGGCAAGTGAAGTGGGGCAGGGCACCTCAGCCCAAACTGGCTACCTCGATTTCTGCCATGATTTCCCTCCCATTACCCCTCAGTGGCCCTGATCATTCTGCTGGCAGCGCACCCACCGCAATCAAATGAACAGGGGGGGCCTAAATGCAATTTAGGCCCCCCCGGGATTTGACCGGGAGTCACGTCTACTATGTTGAAACTGCAGTTTCTGAGCAGTCGATGCTATTTTGTAAGACTGCCACTTATGGAAGCAGTAACTGTTGCCAGTACAGAAGTGACAATTGCTCTTATACCCTCCTCCTAATATCTGGCTGATGGCTATATTGATCTCCTGGACCACCAGTCACTTCATGTCCTGCCTCCCTTGTTGCATTGCAGATGCAGGTTCTGGACTCCTCCAATTGTCCCATCAGCACCAGGAGAGAAGAGACTGTCTTCACTGCCTGCATGTGAGACCAATGGTCCTCAATGATTGATCTTTAACAGCCTAGGCCTGAGATCTTGGTCTTGAAATCCTCAGCTGAGGGATCTTACTTATATCAACTCTGGGGAAGAGACAGATGTCTCCTCCTTAAATTTGCCTACCAGCTCCTCCTCCTTGCTGCTCTGGGATCTACCCAGTAATATCTGCTCTTTGTCAGTAATAGCACCTCCCTAAATGGGTGTATCTGAGCTTTTGCTTGAGCAAACACGATACCATGACAGAATGGGTGGGTCAGGTGCAGAAAAGGTCCTTCTGGAGGTACCAGGCTGCTCAGATGCTTCTTTCTCTAAGCATTCAATACCTTTGAGGGATGCAAAGGCCAACTAACTGGTTTGTGCATTATAAGCTTGTGAAGCTCTTCAGTATCAGTGTTTCCCTGCACCTCATCCAGAGCTGACCCTCCCCCCTTCTCTCTGCTCCCTCCAGGCTCCTGCTCTCCCTCTCCCTCATTGCTGGCTGCATTCCATGTTCGAACTTCGGGCCCTGCTTTTAGTCAATGGCAGCGAGGAGGATATGTTCCGGTCAACGGACACAGTGTAAACAAATAAATTCTGTTCTTCAAAAGCAAAATACTGTGGATGTTGGAAATCGGAAATAAAGACAGAAAATGCTGGAAAAGCTCAGCAAATGAGGCAGCAACTGTGGAGAAAGAAACAGAGTTAGTGTTTCAGTTCGAAGACGAAAGGTCTTTGACCTGAAACGTTAACTCTGTTTCTTTCTCTACAGATGCTGCCTGACTTGCTGAGTTTTTCCAGCATTTTCTGTCTAAATTTCGTTCTTATTGTTTATAATCTTGCTATTTCCCCCCCGTGCAGTGCACCATAACAGAGTAAGCTGGCAGCGCTCCCATTTACAATGTGACACCAACAAACCAGGTCCTGCACCTGCCCAGACCCAGACCCGGAGCAGGCGCTGACTCAGACCCGGACCCGGAGCACGCGCTGCCCAGACCCGGACTCGGACCCGGACCCCGGACTCGGACCCGGAGCACGCGCTGACTCGGACTCGGACCCGGAGCACGCGCTGCCCAGACCCGGACTCGGACCCGGAGCACGCGCTGACTCAGACCCGGACCCCGGACTCGGACCCGGAGCACGCGCTGACTCCGCAGTATCAATGTTGCTGTTCGCTCGTTCCTCCGGGAAGTTCCTCCACAGCGCGGTTCACCTTCCAGCTCCCTGCAAAGGGCGCCCAGTAGCCGCGGCTACTCGCGCTCTTTACTGGTAAATATTTAATCGTTTGCACAGGAAAAAAAACAAGAGGTTTCGGTTTCAGAAGGTTACTTCTCGGGCCCTTTACGCCGAATGGTAAAATTTTAGGCCCAGCTCAGATTTGATTAGATAAGGGAGGGAATAAATTGCACGCCCAGGTGAACTTTAGCTCAGATCAGATTTGGCAGTGTGGATCTTATTTGTCGGTCGCTTACTTTTTAAAAGCTGTCTTATGTTGTCTCCGCCTGCTTGTCCCTGATTGCAGCGCTGCTAGTTCTGGGCTCAGGCAGGCCTTCAATTTTTTTAAAAACTTACGTCGTTTTTTAAAGGAGCCGACCATCGTTGCCCATTAAAAATATCGATCTACGTTATGACAGTCTGTCGCGCGTTTGTACGGCGTAGGAAATGACCATAGGACGCCCAGCATACTAATTGATTCCAAGTCCCATTAACAGAAAACGAATGATTGTTGCACACATGCCAAATATCTGTTTGCTCAGGTTAACGAAGTGGTGTTGGGTAATCCCAATGCCACCAGGATATCCACGAGCAGCCCTTTAGAATAAAAAAAACCCTGTCCAAACTTTTAAAAATTGATTATGAATAAAAAAAAATCTATCCTAATTTGGAAGTTCAGCCCAACAAAGCAGTCAATATCCTACAGTGATGACTGATTGTGGAAAGCATTGAGTGCCACCCACGTTTTCACATTTGGTAATCACCTGGGCTTGCACCAGAGATCAAAATATGGGCAAGCAGTTGGAGAGGCCCTCCCAACAATCTTAAACATCTTGGATCTATACCAGCAGATTTTGCTAAGCCCGGGAGCAGACCCACAAGGAGGTCCTCCCATCTGTTCACCCAAGGGACCAAAGATAAACATGGTTGGCATAAAGTTGAAGCAAAAATTGAGGAGATGACATGAACAGTCAGTGTTTTGCACTGCTCTAGGACTCCTACCTCCTATTGCTGCTATGACTTTGATTCCCACTGCAGACTGTATCAGGAACTCTCACGGGATTAGGAGATCCTCACACAGTATGCAGGTGCTTTCAAGGTCAGAGCAGCAACGACAGAAGATAGGATGGTGACCAAGAGCTGTACTTTGGTGGGGTGGGAAGGAGGAGAAATCTGAGAGTAGTGCTGGGTGGCAGAGGAAAGCTTGGAGGGAAGGGGAAAGCCCGAAGGAAGGGGGTAAGAAATCATGAAGGTAGTGCAGGAGGGGAGAGTGTTCCTGGCTTTGGGGGCAGGGAGGGGGGCAGGAGAGGACAAGTGGGGGAAGCAGAGAGGAATAGAGAGAATGTGACAGGGTAGATGAGAGTAAGACAGACAAAGGTGAAGGGGATAAGGGAGCAGAGGAGAACGGAGCCCATGACCCTCTCCTAGAATGTGGGAGATGAGCATGACAGCATTAACTGGGCAGGAGGTAGCAGAGTAACAGCATGAAATTAGAATGTACTGGGAGACAAGTTCTTGCTTGAAATGGTGGGGTTGGAATGGGAGAACGTCTGTACACTAGGCAGGAGTGTTGGAGGGGAAGTGTCTCTTGAACTGTGTGGGGCTGGGGAGGAGGGGTTGGAGACACAATGTCCCTCAGTAAAAGGCGAGTATGACTGGTGAGGTAGCATTTAAGGAAGTGATGGTTGGTTTGATGAAAACCCAAATGTTACATATTTCTCCTGTTTTTTAGATTGTGAAATGAAAAATTAACCAGAATAAACCATTTTAATGTAAAAATTCAACATTTTACAGGGCAGCATGCCTCTGGAATACAGCATAATTGCACTACTCTTTGGCAAGGGAGCAGCATTTTGAAGGAGTTTGTGCAATCTTAAATTTACTGTCTACAGCCCTGACTACAATCAATAAGACTGTTCAAATTCCTTATTTGATATTAAGTAATTTGCTTAAAAATTAAAATTAACTGAAAAGTTTTCTTCCAGTAGTAGATCACCACTGCTTCTGGAATAAAAATGTTTTAAAATATAAAGTAAAAATATTACCAAATGGACAAGACATAAAATGGACAAACCAGATTGTGGAAATAGTTCATTTCATATTCTTTCAGGAGTGCCCTTGTATATGAGGGGTGTCCATGATTTCAATGTTGAGAAGCATCTTTTACTGAACATGTGCACTGATCAGCTGTTTTAAGGGGAGTGACGCCTTGGGCCACATATGGCTCTTATATATAGTTCTGGGTTCTTGCATTTTTTTTCAAATCTTTTACAGTGCTATCACGGGAAACTGTGTGTAAACGGAAGAACAGTTTAGTGGCAGTTGGGAGAGATTGCTGGAGTAAAATGCTGTACTTGGGAGAGACCACAGGGGTAACACAAAAATGCTGTATGCAGTGAGCGGAAGAGAGATATTAATGTAGAATGGTTACAGCACAGAAGGAAGCCATTCGACCCGTCGAGCCCATGCCGGCTCTCTGCAAGAGCAATCCAGTTAGTTTCACTCCCCTGCCCTTTCCCTGTAGCCCTGCAATTTTTTTCCCTTCAAGTACTTATCCAATTCCCTTTTGAAAGCCATGATTGAATCTGCCTCCACCACCCTTTCAGGCAGTGCATTCCAGATCATAACCACTCATTGCGTAAAAAGTTTTTCCTCACATCGCCTTTGGTTCTTTTGCCAATCACCTTAAATCTATGTCCTCAGGGATGGGAAGAGTTTCTCTCTATCTACTCTGTCTAGACCCCTCATGATTTTGTATACCTCTATCAAATGTCCTCTCAACCTTCTCTGCTCTAAGGAGAACAACCACTGCTTCTCCAGTCTATCCATGTAACTGAAGTCCCTCATCCCTGCAACCATTCTAGTAAATCTTTTCTGCACTCTCTCTGGGGCCTTTACATCCTTCCTAAAGTGCGGTGCCCAGAATTGGACACAATTCTCGAGTTGCGGCCAAACCAGTGTTTTATAAAGGTTCAGCATAACCTCCTTGCTTTTGTACTCTATGCCCCTATTTATAAAGCCCAGGATCCCATATGCTTTTTTAACCGCTTTCTCAATCTGCCCTGCCACCTTCAACGACCTGTGCACATATACCCCCAGGTCTCTCTGTTCCTGCACCCACTTTAGAATTGTATCCTTTAGTTAAATTGTCTCTCCTCGTTCTTCCTATCAAAATGTATCACTTTGCACTTCTCTGCGTTAAATTTCATTTGCTACGTGGCCGCATTCCACCAGTGTGTCTATATCCTCTTGAAGTCTATCACTATCCTCCTCACTGTTCACTACACTTCCAAGTCTGCAAATTTTGAAATTGCGTCCTGTACACCCAAGTCCAAGTTATTAACCTATATCAAGAAAAGCAGTGGTCCTAGTACCGACCCCTGGGAAACACCACTGTATACCTTCTTCCAGTCCGAAAAACAACTGTTCACCACTACCCTCTGTTTCCTGTCTTTTATCCAATTTCGTTTCCGTGCTGCCACTGCCCCTTTTATTCCACGGGCTTCAACTTTGCTGACAAGCCTATTATGTTGCACTTTATCAAACGTCTTTCGTAAGTCCATATACACCACATCAACCACATTGTCCTCATCAACCCTCTCTGCTACATCATCAAAAAATTCAATCAAGTTAGTTAAACGCAATTTGCCTTTAACAAATCCGCGCTTAATTAATCCATATTTGTCAAAGTGACTGTAAATTTTGTCCCGGATTATCGTTTCTAAAAGTTTCCCCACCACCGAGGTTAAACTGACTGGCCTGTAATTGCTGGGTTTATCCTTACACCCTTTTTTGAACAAGGGTGTAACATTTGCAATTCTCCAGGAATTACACTGTAGACTGACTGACAACACCCCCATATCTAAGGAAGATTGGAAGATTATGGCCAGTGCCTCCGCAATTTCCACCCGCACTTCCCTCAGCAACCTAGGATGCATCCCATCCGGACCTGGTGACTTATCTACTTTAAGTACAGCCAACCTTTCTAGTACCAGCTCTTTATCAATTTTTAGTCCATCTAGTACCTCAACTACCTCCTCTTTTACTGTGACTTTGACAGCATCTTCTTCCTTGGTAAAGACAGATGCAAAGTACTCATTTAATACCTCGGCCATCCTCTCTGCCTCCATGCATAGATCTCCTTTTTGGTCCCTAATCGGCCCCACCCCTCCTCTTATTACCCATTTACTATTTCTATGCCTATAGAAGACTTTTGGATTCCCTTTTATGTTAGTTGCCAGTCTAATCAAACACTCTCTCTTTGCCCCTCTTATTTCCTTTTTCACTTCCCCTCTGAACTTTCTACATTCAGCCTGGTTCTCGCTTGTATTATCAACCTGACATCTGTCATATGCCCCCTTTTTCTGCTTCATCTTACTCTCTATCTCTTTCATCATCAAGGAAGCTCTGGCTTTTGTTGTCCTACCTTTCCCCCTCATGGGAATGTACCTAGACTGTACCCGAACCATCTCCTCTTTAAAGGCCGCCCATTATTTGGTTACAGTTTTACCTGCCAATCTTTGCTTTGTTGTTTTACTGTCCTTGGATTCTAGGGGGTAGACTGGAGTGACATTAGCAGGAATTACACCGTAGACTGACTGGCAGCTCTGGACATACCACCAGTTTTCCACATTAAGAGGAATAAATTAATTACACTCCTATCCTGATTAAGGTGGGCTGGTTCTGGTGTACATTTTATTTCCCCAATGGACCCAGAATTCCCTTCTCGGATGTTTACCAATCCCACACCCTGCCCCCCTGCCCCTTACCCTCTCCCGAGGCTGCCAGGATGCAGTCTCACAAGTGTTCACAAAGCCCTAACCCTCTCTGTCCCCCATGTATCAAAATCCAGCTACCCCCCCTCTCCTGCTTCCTTCCTGCCATTTCCGCTCCCCAATTAACACGGATGAGATGAATGGAGAAATATATCTGCTCTCACCTTACTTTTCGTCCCTTCTCTACTCACTTGCTGGGGTACCCTTCCGTATTTCAGCCAAGCGGCCTTCACCTGTATGGCGTAGAGAGAGAATGTTGGCAAGCCATTGCATTGTGGAGGGTATCATAGCTGAGCCCAATCCTGTCCTGGTCCAATGTGCACTTTCCTGCAGGAGAAGCTGGTTAGTGATCAGGAGCAAAAACCCTGGCTGGCTTTTCCCTTCCTCAGCTTAGGGGCCCAGAGACCAATTGTAGCACTCCCACCGTTGCCCTGGCTGAGATCAGCTAACGCAGTACAAATCAACTACATATATTCTAAAAGAGTGCTGATTATATAGTTTTTTTTTACCTATAATTTGAAAAAGGACCAATGGGAATCATGTGCATTGCACACAGTAATTCAGATGGTATATTGTTTCATAATGGTTATACCATGTAGTGCAGAATCTATTATTGTGCTGCTAATGTGGAGCTGTGCTTAATATGACCTGTCAGTTTAAAGCCACAGGAGAAATAGGTACAGTCTTGCGTCAGGTAGAGGTTAATTGTTGGTAAGAAGGCTTTGCAGACTTAAAGATATTTGTAAATTTCCAGCTCTAGGTCAGAAGAGATCCAGCAGTTTGAAGTGTGACATACGCACACTAGACGCAAGACTTTTATGTATAAACCAGCAGATTTCCTGTGTTGTTCCTCACAGTGAGTCGGAGGATGTGCTATTTTATAATAGGGTTCTTATACCATGTAAACAATTAGCAGGGTCACCAATTTACAGTGAGTGAATAAGTCGAATTCCATTTTCGTTACATGGCATTCTGTGATTTTTACCAGTGCTTTCGGCATCAGTAGATTCTCATTTGTACTTTTCTAGCCACCTTTGTCTCTTGATTTGTATATTCCCTATTCTTCAGTTCTGATTTGTTGCTGCTTTACTTTGAGGTAATCAACAAGGTGTGATGCCGAAAGTGTGATATATACAGGAAGAATGTTGACAAACAGGAAGTACATGCTAGATGCAACACTTTAAATATCTTATTTTTTTTCAAAAAATATACTTTATTCATAAAATTTGCAGCGATACATACAATACAGTTGTCATATCACATTCCAAACATACACAATACAGATTATACAATTTGCAGGTTAAATCAAGTACAGTTCAATGAACACATTGTACATAATTACAGTTCATGGCACTCTGGGGTGTCTCATTGCATTATACTCAATACAGATTATTGATTACAGATTCATTACAGGTACATTACAGATTTATTACAGGTACATTACAGCACTTTGAATTTTACATTCTGCTCGAGCGGGTGTGGGGGGTTTTCCCTGATTGCAGCCCCTCGGTCGGTATACAATGGCGGGAAGGCTCTAAATGGTTGCCTTTCCCCACAGAGTCTTTGCGGCGGCTGCACCCATCTTCAGTGCGTCCCTGAGCACACAGTCCTGGACCTTGGAATGTGCCAGTCTGCAACACTCGGTCGAGGACAGCTCCGTGCACTGGAAGACCAGCAGGTTTCGGGCAGACCAAAGGGCGTCTTTCACCGAGTTAATGGTCTTCCAGCAGCAGTTGATGTCTGTCTCGGTGTGCGTCCCCGGGAACAGCCCGTAGAGCACAGAGTCCTGTGTTACGGAACTGTTCGGGACGAACCTGGACAGATACCACTGCATCTCTCTCCAGACCTTCTTTGCAAAGGCGCATTCCAGAAGGAGATGGGCACCGCAGCCTCCTCGGGGACAGCGTGCGGTGGCGCTGAGAGTCCGGGAGTGCATGAAGGATCTGAGGGGAAGGGCCCTTCTCACCACCAGCCAAGCTAGGTCTTGGTGCTTGTTTGAAAGCTCTGGCGATGAGGTGTTCTGCCAAATGACATTGACAGTCTGCTCGGGGAACCAACCGACAGGATCCACCATCTCCTTTTCCCGCAGGGTCTCGAGGACGTTACGTGCGGACCACTTGCTGATCGCCTTGTGGTCAAAGGTGTTTTTCTGCACAAACTTTTCCACGAAGGACAGGTGGGGCGGAACGGTCCAACTGGACGGAGTGTTCCGTGGCAGCGTGGCCAGGCCCATCCTTCTCAGCACCGGGGACAGGTAGAACCTCAGCACGTAGTGACACTTTGTGTTTGCGTACCGAGGGTCTATGCACAGCTTGATGCAGCCGCACACAAAGGTGGCCATCAGGATGAGGGCCACGTTGGGCACGCCTTTCCCCCCTTTCTCTGGAGATTTGTACATCGTGTCCCTGCAGACACGGTCCATTTTTGATCTCCAGACAAAGCGGAAGATGGCTCGGGTGACTGTCACGGCGCACGAGCAAGGTATGGGCCAGACCTGCGCCACGTACAGCAACACCGAGAGCACCTCGCACCTGATGACCAGGCTCTTGCCCACGATCGAGAGGGATCGTCGATCCCACAGTCCCAGTTTCTGCTTAACCTTGGAAATACGCTCCTCCCAGTTTTTGGTGCACGCCCCGACCCCCCCGAACCAGATCCCCAGCACCTTCAGGTAATCCGACCTGACGGTGAAGGGGACAAAGGATCGGTCAGTCCAGTTCCCAAAGAACATGGCCTCTTTAAATATCTTTTTTTTTCAAAAAATATACTTTATTCATAAAATTTGCAGCAGTTAATACAATACAGTTCTCATATCACATTCCAAACATACACAATATCGATTATGCAATTTGCAGGTTACATCAAGTACAGTTCAATGAAACACATTGGACATCATTACAGTTCATGACACTCTCGGGTGCCTCATTGCATCACAATCAATACAGTTGATTCATTACAGGTTCATTGCAGATTTATTGCGGGTACATTACATCAATTTTGAATTTTACATTCTGCCCAAGGGGGTTTTTCCCTGATTGCAGCCCCTCGGTATATAATGGCGGGAAGGCTCTAAACGGTTGCCTTTCCCCACAGAGCCTTTGCGGCGGCCGCACCTATCTTCAGTGCGTCCCTCAGCACGTAGTCCTGGACCTTGGAATGTGCCAGTCTGCAACACTCGGTCAAGGACAGCTCCTTGCACTGGAAGACCAGCAAGTTTCGGGCAGACCAAAGGGCGTCTTTCACCGAGTTGATGGTCCAACAGCAGCAGTTGATGTCCGTCTCAGTGTGCGTCCCCGGGAACAGCCCGTAGAGCACAGAATCCTGTGTTACGGAACTGCTCGGGACGAACCTGGACAGATACCACTGCATCTCTCTCCAGACCTTCTTTGCAAAGGCACATTCCATAAGGAGATGGGTGACGGTCTCGTCTCCACCGCAGCCTCCTCTGGGACAGCACGCGGTGGCGCTGAGAGTCCGGGAGTACATGAAGGATCTGACGGGAAGGGCCCTTCTCTCCACCAGCCAAGCTAGGTCTTGGTGCTTGTTTGAAAGCTCTGGCGATGAGGTGTTCTGCCAAATGACATTGACAGTCTGCTCGGGGCACCAACCGACAGGATCCACCATCTCCTTTTCCCTCAGGGTCTCGAGGACGTTACATGCGGACCACTTGCTGATCGCCTTGTGGTCAAAGGTGTTTTTCTGCACAAACTTTTCCACCAAGGACAGGTGGGGCGGAACGGTCCAACTGGACGGAGTGTTCCGTGGCAGCGTGGCCAGGCCCATCCTTCTCAACACCGGGGACAGGTAGAACCTCAGCACGTAGTGACACTTTGTGTTTGCGTACTGAGGGTCTATGCACAGCTTGATGCAGCCGCACACAAAGGTGGCCATCAGGATGAGGGCCACGTTGGGCACGCCTTTCCCCCCTTTCTCTGGAGATTTGTACATCGTGACCCTGCGGACACGGTCCATTTTTGATCTCCAGACAAAGCGGAAGATGGCTCGGGTGACTGTAGCGGCGCAGGAGCAAGGTATGGGCCAGACCTGCGCCACGTACAGCAACACCGAGAGCACCTCGCACCTGATGACCAGGCTCTTGCCCACGATCGAGAGGGATCGTCGATCCCACAGTCCCAGTTTCTGCTTAACCTTGGAAATACGCTCCTCCCAGTTTTTGGTGCACGCCCCAGCCCCCCCAAACCAGATCCCCAGCACCTTCAGGTAATCCGACCTGACGGTGAAGGGGACAAGGGATCGGTCGGTCCTGTTCCCAAAGAACATGGCCTCGCTCTTGCTACGATTTACCCTGGCCCCCAAGGCCAGTTCGAACTGGTCGCAGATGCTCATCAATCTGCGGACCGAGAGCTGATCCGAGCAAAAGACTGCGACGTCATCCATGTACAGGGAGGCCTTGACCTGAGTACCTCCGCTGCCTGGGATCGTCACCCCTCTTATGCCCGCATCCCTCCTGATGGACTCGGCAAAGGGTTCGATGCAACACACGAACAAGACGGAGGAGAGAGGACAGCCCTGCCTGACTCCAGATTTGATCGGAAAGCTTTCTGATTCCCACCTGTTGATTGAAACTGCGCTACTGATGTTTGTGCAGAGCAGTTGGATCCAATTGCGGATTCCCTAAATATCTTACTTTTTTTTTCAAAAAATATACTTTATTCATAAAATTTGCAGCAGTACATACAATACAGTTGTCATATCACTTTCCAAACGTACACAATACAGATTATACAATTTGCAGGTTACGTCAAGTACAGTTCAATGAACACATTGGACATAATTACAGTTCATGACACTCTAGGGTGTCTCATTGCATCATACTCAACACAGATTATTGCTTACAGATTCATTTCAGATTCATTACAGGTACATTACAGCAATTTGAATTTTACATTCTGCCCGAGGGGGTTTTTCCCTGATTGCAGCCCCTCGGTTTACAATGGCGGGAAGGCTCTAAACGGTTGCCTTTCCCCACAGGGCCTTTGCGGCGGCCGCACCCATCCTCAGTGCGTCCCTCAGCACGTAGTCCTGGACCTTGGAATGTGCCAGTCTGCAACACTCGGTCGAGGACAGCTCCTTGTACTGGAAGACCAGCAGGTTTCGGGCAGACCAAAGGGCGTCTTTCACCGAGTTAATGGTCTTCCAGCAGCAGCAGATGTCCGTCTCAGTGTGCGTCCCCGGGAACAGCCCGTAGAGCACAGAAACCTGTGTTACGGAACTGCTCGGGACGAACCTGGACAGATACCACTGCATCTCTCTCCAGACCTTCTTTGCAAAGGCACATTCCATAAAGAGATGGGTGACGGTCTCGTCTCCACCGCAACCTCCTCTGGGACAGCGCGCGGTGGCGCTGAGAGTCCGGGAGTGCATGAAGGATCTGACGGGAAGGGCCCTTCTCTCCACCAGCCAAGCAAGGTCTTGGTGCTTGTTTGAAAGCTCTGGCGATGAGGCGTTCTGCCAAATGACATTGACAGTCTGCTCGGGGAACCAACCGACAGGATCCACCATCTCCTTTTCCCGCAGGGTCTCGAGGACGTTACGTGCGGACCACTTGCTGATCGCCTTGTGGTCAAAGGTGTTTTCCTGCACAAACCTTTCCACGAAGGACAGGTGGGGCGGAACGGTCCAACTGGACGGAGCGTTCCGTGGCAGCGTGGCCAGGCCCATCCTTCTCAACACCGGGGACAGGTAGAACCTCAGCACGTAGTGACACTTTGTGTTTGCGTACTGAGGGTCTATGCACAGCTTGATGCAGCCGCACACAAAGGTGGCCATCAGGATGAGGGCCACGTTGGGCACGCCTTTCCCCCCTTTCTCTGTAGATTTGTACATCGTGACCCTGCGGACACGGTCCATTTTTGATCTCCAGACAAGTGGAAGATGGCTCGGGTGACTGTCGCGGCGCAGGAGTCAATCTCCCGTGACAATGCACACGGGGAGTCAAGACCAAAAGTCGACTTCAGGTGAAGCAGGGTTAGAGGGCATGCATAATTGGATCAGGGTGCACAGACATTTTTAATAAGATATATAATATAAAATATATACATATTTGGTTCTCATTTAAAAGTCATGTGTTCTGTCCTTATTTTATATAAAATACTTTTATATCTATAATATATTACATTTGCTATTAATGCTACATACTCCTTATTTGGGCATCATTGGTCTGTGAAACACAGTTATGCCTGCAGCTGCACACTTCTACCACCAGATAGAGCCTCATAAGTGCTAGAAAATGCAGATCCCATTCTTCTACCTACAGCATCACTAATGCACACTGAGGGAAATTTGCTTTGTCTTGACAAAGCCACAGGAGATCCACTAGTTATTATTTATAGTTAACAGCAAAAATTATGGCAATTTGGGATGCAGAGAACTAGAGTTGGTTGGTGCATTGAAGTTTGTCTACAGTACAGGTTGAGGGGCTGGAAGAAGTAAAACTTGAGTCACTACACTACATTACTGGTGGGAAAGTGTAGTTACTGTGTAACAAGATTGCATAGGCAGTTTCCATTATAAACACGGATATAGGAATTTATAACGCAGATATATTGACAATTGTAACAAAAACGTGACAACAGGAAGTAAAACCGGTGAGTACATGCAGACATGTTTATACGCAATATATATACAAATGAAAGAACTTGCATTTATATAGCATCTTTCACGACCTCAGGACATTCCAAAGCATTTTACAGCCAATGAGGTACTTTTTGAAGTGTAGGCACTGTTGTAGGAAACGTGGCAAGCAATTTGCGCACAGCAAGATCCCATAAACAGCAATGAGATAATGACTAGATAACCTGTTTTTTTAGTGATGTTGATTGAGAGATAAATGTTGGCCGGGACACCGGGGAGAACTCCACTGCTCTTCGTCGTAATATTGCCAAGGGATCTTTTACGTCCACCTGAGAGGGCTGAGGGGGCCTCGATTTAACATCTCATCCGAAAGATGGGTGAGACGTTATATATATAAAATAGAACATGCTCATTTTTAATTTCTTTTTAGTTCCAGCACAATAAATTCTGCAAAAAAGGAAGTTAATGGGGTTCACCTCCATTATCAACAAACAGGAATAGGGGACCATGCAGTACTGCTGCTCCCTGGGGCACTGGGTAAGTATACAGGTTGTTCACCTTTTGATTTGATTTTATGCTCTGTACAAACATAATTTAAAAGAGCAGTCTGCCTTAATTGATCAGGTTAGTGATAAATTTTCAAATATTATGATTCTTCTACCTATAATCTGCTGTTTAAAAGTCTATGATTACATTTCCTGGTTTTCAAGTAAAATAGATAATCCTCTCACCCCGATCAAAAAATGTTGAAATCGGTATTTTATTTAACACCAAAAAAACACCTAAAATAGAGTGTTTATATTTCATAATTTGTGTCATTTTATTTTTAATAATACTGGGTTATGTTTTTGGGCTTCTTCCAACATAATACAGAAAGCAGGGTTGTGATTTGCTTCAGTATTAATGGCTGCCAATCATTGGGCATGATTTTAACATTGAAAAACGGGTGGGTTGGGGGCGAGGGCGGCATTGAAAATCTCACCCATTTCAGACCCACCTCCAACCCGCCTCCAACGTACCCATTTCCGGTTTTCACCAGGAAGCGGGTTGGTTACTAATACCTTTCAAGGAGGCTACGGGCCTCCATTTTTACAGATTTTGCAATTTCAACCCCTGGGGGCTGGGATTCCCGGGCCTTCTCCTTCACGCCACGTGAGAGGAGGCGAGAAGGCCCGAAGCTGCAGGTAAGTGCCCTTCTGGCATAGCTCGTGGGCCTGGAGGAGTAGGAGTGCTTGCCCCAGACCCAACGAGCCTACCTGCAGCAACCCCTCAATGATCGCGGTCCCCGATCTCCGACCCCACCTCCCCCACCAACTATCGCGGACCCCCGCGATAACCCCCGACCCCCCCAACGATTGCAGACCCCCATGATGACCCCAGATCCCCCCCAATGATTGCAGACCCCCTCGATGACCCCCGATCCCGACACCCAATGATCATGCACCCCCGTGACTGACCCCCAATTCCTCCACCCATGACTGAGCCCCCCCATGACCACCATGCCCTTCGGTGTCCCATGTCCCCCGTGCCCACCCATGCCCCCCATGGCCCCCCCCCCCATCCATACAATCAAAGACTTACCTGAAGACTCACCTGAACACGTCCTCTCCCTGGCTGCTCTCCTGTCCGACTGAGACCAGCCTGTCAATCAGGCCGTACTTCCAGGTTTCCCATCCGCAATTTGACCCCCCTGCCCCCTTCCTGGCTCGGGGTCAAAATCATGCCCATTGTCTTTGAACTGAACACAGCTGGTCTAGAGAGGCTAATAAAATTAAAATATTTGCTCTTATTTTTACTTTTCTTTTGTGGGATGTCCTGAAAAAAAACAGTACAACCAAAAAAGCGATATAAATAAACACCGAAAACCGGAAAGCCTATCTATAATTCAACTTTATTTTTTAAACTTTCAAGCAGACTATCGCGATGTTTCACTGCTAAGGCATCCATTTTAAATGTGCCTGAACTGAATAATGTACAGCTGTTTCTGTCTTCCTGCAATCTGACTCTATTTCACAGGCATCACATTGAACAGTGATAGACAGTGCACGCTCACAGTTATGTCTAATGTTGTAGCTGACGAGAGAGACTATGGACTGCATATGTTGGGAACGCTAGTTTTTAATTCCAGGGCCTGTACATCCACTAACCTGCCCGCTGCACTACAGGTTACAAGAGCAGACCCAAATCTAGTGAATTTAGAAATACCTCAGCACCTATCTCATATGGAACATGTGCAGTTGCTTTTGATCCAGCTTATTGCTCCAACTTATTTTAAAATTAATTGAAAGGAGAAAACTTGGATTATGTGTCATTCTTTATAAATTTGGGCTTCTACAATTGACCTTGTGCTGCTGGGTGGAAAACTAACCAGGGTTGTTCCCCACCCCCGATCAAGATCTAATGAGTCCTGCTGAAAGTGCGTTTGTGTGGATGTTGGGTGGAGACAGTATTGAACTTGGCTGGGAACCCGGTAGGGCCAAATAGACTGTAAAGCTCACTAGGCTGACACCTGACGAACAGTCCCTTGGTCAAGGTACAAGAGAGAAATTACTGCCCGTGGAACGATGCCCCAGCAAGGTGTTAACGTCTTCAGGAGTGGAGAAAACAGACAGAAAACCAGGAGGATAAAAAACTATTTTAACCAATGTTAAAGAGTGTACGTTTAAGTGGTGGTGTTTCATCTGTTGCCCCCAAATATACTGAAGACTAGTATGTGCTGCACTAATGAGCATACTTCTGAAAGCTGGCACTCTGCATGCAATTTATAAGAATGGTCAGATTTATATTCTGTCATGTTTTTCTTTCAGGAAGCAGTCAGACCGACTTCGGACCTCAGCTTAAGTCTTTGAACAAGGAGCGTTTCACAGTAGTTTCCTGGGATCCACGGGGCTATGGCCGCTCGATCCCTCCAAAACGAGCGTTTCCTTTGGATTTCTTCCATACAGATGCAAAAGATGCTGTGGATCTAATGCAGGTTAATACATTCTGAAAATATCATAAACTCCCCAATGCTGGAGTTTGTGTGGCCAAAGTTAGGCTCGGCACAAATTACAAAAATATAAACTTTGAATTTTGGTAGAATCACTACATTGTAAAGTTCTGCGCTTGTGAACAGCGAGGCACAGTTCAGTGTCAGTCGGACATCACTGGGGTGGGGGGGAAGGGACGTCGGCTCATCGTGGGGGTCCCATCGCGGTGGGGAGGTGTCGACCGACCTCAGAGGTCCCATCGCAGGTGAGGGGGTTCGGCCAATCACAGGGGTCCCATCGGGGTGGGGTTAGCCGATTGCGGGGGTCTCATTGCAGGGTGGGGGGCGGTCAGCCAGTCGCGGGGGTCCAATCACGGAGGGTAAACAGGGAAGCTTGGTGGGCCAGGGAGGAACACTGCTGCTCCTCCTGACCCACAAGCAGTGCTGTAAAGGCACTTATCTGATGGACCTAAACCTTCATGCCTTCTTTCACCTGCCACATTTAACTGAGGCCCAGGAAACCCCACCTGCAGGTTTTAAAAATAAAGCTTCACTTAAAATGGAGGCACGCAGTCTCCTTAAAATATTTTAGTGACCTTCTGAGAGCAGGTTGGTCGCCCGCCCTCCGACCCACCTGCGTTTAAACCGGAAGTGCCCATTTTTAAATTTTTACCCCACACCCACCCTGGAGGGTTAAAACTCCCCCCATTCATTCCGGTCAGTACATTAGTGTGTTTAGGTAAGTTTGGTGCTTTGTTTTATCTAATTCTCTGCATTTTCTGACTGTATTCTGCAGTTACTTTCTTCTGTCTATCTTTTCACGGTATTTCGTTCAAGGGAGGAAAGAGTTAACTAGAGAATGAGCCTACGAATTTCACCACGTTGAATTTCACTCAACGCAGCCTCTGCGGAGGATTGTAAATTTTGTTGCCTTTGCCTACAGGTAACAAGTAATCTCTCCTGAGTGTGTAAGGCGTTGAGCGCTCTGGACTCTCGCTGTTTTGAGCTAAGAGGAAAGATATAGAATTAGTTAGAGTCTTAAGAAGAACGGAGCTTGAAGTAGTTGAGCTTTGTAACAACTGGGGTGAGTGAGGACAAACCTGAAATTAAGGTGAGCGGAAAATACATTCGCTATGGAGGGAGGCAGGTATCAGCTGGTACTGTTTTCACAATACATTCTTCTGCATCAGCCTCCAGGCTGGTCCAAAATACCCAGGTACTGCATCACAAAGCATGTCCGAGATATCTATTATCATATTATGGCAAAGTATCATGAATCTTGTCATTCATTCCAGGCATTACACTTCAAAAAATTTTCTCTTCTGGGCTGGAGTGATGGTGGAATAACAGCTCTAATTGCTGCCTCTAAATATCCCAATCTGGTTCGCAAATTGGTTGTGTGGGGTGCAAATGCCTTTGTTACTCAGGAAGACACCAAACTTTATAACAGTGAGTATACTTTTTGTGTTGTTTTGTGTAAAACACCGAAATACTTAGACAATTATCCTCCCCCCCCCCATGCCGGCACTTAAATTCGGGCCGCTGCCAGTGAGACAAGCAGCCCGAAATTCATTTTCCAAGATGGGCGAGTTGCCTGTGGACGTGTGACTGGCGTTGGCAGCTCATCAAACCTATTGAAATGAGACCTGAGGCCCAATTTCAAGCTGGCCTTGGACTTCCCGGTTGGGGCATGCATTGCTTGTGCAGTACTGATTCTAGGTCCGTAGAGGGGCACAGACAAATTTTTACCCCTTATACTTTAAATCTCCCCCCACTAGCCATAGTAATGGTATTGGAGAGGAAAATCTATGTTAGAAAAAGTCCTTATTAGCTTGAAGCTGTTACATCAATCAAAATTTTGTAGAGTTGATAAGACAAAATCAGTGACTAACAGTTGAAAAATTAATTGTTATGTTTTTGCGGGAGGAGGGTTTGGATCTGGCCCTTTAATTTTCCCTTGTTTTTTTTCTCATCTGGATCCCCTGGACCAGGCAGCTCCTGTGGCTTAGATGGCAGTGGTTCACCTTACACTCCTCCACTATTCTGTTCTTGAGTCAGCTGAAAGGAGGTGTTTGACAACAGATGGAGATGAGCAGCTGGATATTCCTCCATGCTGCTCAAAATCTGGTGGTATGGCGGTGGAGGATCATTGAAAATGAGGTGGGGTGTCATGGCACTCTATCCCTACATCTAAGAATGCTACTTCAGATTTTCCCTTCCACAGAGATCCCAGCTGCCTGACTCTTGCCTGCCCTGCCACATTTAAAGCCAAAATTTGCCCTCAATCCCAGACCAATGCACTGACCTACATTCATAAAATATCACTGCTTCACCTTGCTAAAGGGAAGACTTTGCCCTTTCTGACTGGGCAGACTGAATATCAGGTTTATTTTCTAAACTGTCTGGCCATGAAATTCTGCAAGGGTTTTCCCAATCTTTCGCTGGAATGACGTCTACGACTGAAAACAGCCCTTTACGCCGATTGGGGATCCTCTGGTCTCCCACCGAGATTACAGAGGGAGACTGGGAGAACCCCATGCAATTTCCAGGCCCTCATCCTTTTTACTTTGTGGTAGTGTTTCTCACTGTTTCCAGGATATTGATCCTAACCAGCCCTTTGTGATTCCAGCTGTTCGAGATGTCTCCAGTTGGAGTGAAAACATGAGAAAACCTATGGTGGAAATGTATGGGATCGAATATTTTGCTAAGACCTGGGCTGCCTGGGTAGATGGCATCAGTGAATTTGAAAAACGAGCAGATGGTAAGATCAGTATGAGAAACGAAGATGATGTGGGTGGATTTGACAGGGGGTGGTTCTCAAGGAAAATGAATAGAGTGATCCATTAATGACCAGGATGCTGGAAGCTAAACTCACAGCTCTGAGCACTCCTTATTTCACTAATTGTCTTCACGGTGTTACGTGCCGTATACTTCCTGCTGATAAAGAGCATTAAAATTAGTTTAGCTGTTGGTCCTTTTGTGAAATTTTTGATTGGAAAGATCAGGAAATGCTCACATATCAATTATAATAGCCTACAGTTTCCTTTTAAGTTGTTACAGTACAAATAAATTTTCAGCCTAATTGGCAGTTTCAGTCATGCATTTCCTTGCGGAATTTTTGTGACTACAAGCCTTGATAACGTAACCACTTAAGATAAGCATAGCATTGATTACAGAATTAAAGATGAGGGTTAATATAAATGTTGACCATGTAGTACAAGCGACTGTGAAAAACTGCTTTACCACATAGTAGTTCCACATTATGGCATTGTCTAATAAACCAAACCCAACTTCTGATCTAATGTGTCACTCACTCATGGGTCCCACACTAATTGAGAAACCATTTAAAATACTCTTGTAATGGCTCTCAAAGACAGCTTTATGTAGAGAATATTTCAATAGCCTGGCTATCTCTACTTTGTAAAGAAAAAGCTTCACTGATAGCTCAAAATGCCCAGTGTATTTGATAAATTTAAGAGGTTTTTTTTAAGTGACCAATTGGAGAGATAAAGAATGCAGTAGGTGTAGTGTATATAGATTTTCAGAATGTATTCAATAAGGTAGAGCAACCCAGGTATATGGTATAAAAGGAAAAGCAGCAGCATGGATAGAAAGTTGGCTGACGGACAGGAAACAGAGTTAGGGGAATGGGTGTTGTTCGCATTGAAGAAGGATTGGAAGTGATGTACTCCAGGATCAGTACTGGGACAACTTTTGGTCTCGGTATATAGACATGATTTAGTCTTGAATATAGCGAACACAATCTCAAGATTTGCTGAGGAGACAAAAGTAGGAGGTTTGGCAAAGAGCGAGGAGAACTGTAAAAGACTTTGGGAACACATAAGCAGGCTAGTGGAGTGGACAGACAGGTGGCAGATGCAACTTAATGTGGCTAAATTTGAGCTATACATTTTGGGAGAAAAACAACCAATGGATGTATACATTTAATGGAAGGATACTGAAGGATAAAAAGGGAAACCTAGGGGTTCAAATACATTATTCCCTAGAAGTGTCAGTGCAGGTAGATAGAGTCATAAAAATGGCCAATACAATTTTGGATTTCATTAATGGGGCATAGAGCACATGAATAGAGAAGTAATGGTGAATTTTATACATAATAATGCTTAGGCCACTGTTAAAATACTGTGCCACATTATGGAAGGGAAATTAAAGCCACAGAGAATGCCAGGATGATATCAGACATGGGAAACTATAGTTATGAGGAGAGACTTGAAATATTGGCATTATTTCCACTTGAGCACAGAAGGGTAAGAGGAGATTAAATAGAGGTTTTTAAAATTATGAAGAGTTCTGATAGAGTGAATAGGAAAACATTATTTCCTCTGGTTGGAGAGTCAGTGACGAGGGGGTCATCAATTTAAAATTGTCACTAAGAAAGTGAGGAGAAAGGTTAGGAGCAACTCCCTTACACAAAAGGTTGTTGAAGTATGGAATATTTTGCTGCAGGGAGTGGATGAGGCAGAAACCATTACATCTTTTAAGGAAAAGTTGATAAATATTTGAAGCAGAGAACATATAGGGCTATGGGGAGACAGTGAAACAGTGGGATTAGTTTTAGATTGTCCTGTCAATGGGCCGAATGACCTCCTTCTTGCTGTAACTTCTGCGATTCTACTGATTAATGCAGACTAGCAAGATCTTGGGTTTGATTCCTCGTCTGCGGTGAGTTAACTGATTGAGCATCATCACAGAGTAAATATTCCTCCATTCACCAATGTTTAGCAACAAAGTTGGTATAAGTATAAAATATTAGGCGGGATTAGACTAAGAGAGAATACGAGAAGGTCGAAGATAGGTTTACAGTGCATGTGTGTAAACGCACAAAGCATGGTCAATAAGATTGGTGAGCTGCAGGCACAAATAGCCACATGGGAATATGATGCAGTGGCGATATCGGATACCTGGCTCAAAAAAGGGCAGGATTGGATACTAAATATTCCTGGATACAAGGTGTTCAGGAAAGATAGGGAAGGAAAAAATGGAGGGGGCGGGGGTGGCAGTATTGATTAAGGAGAATATTGCAGTGCTGGCAAGAGAGGATGTCCTGGAGGGGTCAAGGACAGAATCTATTTGGTTAGAGTTAAGAAACAATAGAGGTGCCATTACACCACTGGGTGTATTCTATAGGCCACCAACTAGTGGGAAGGATAGAGAGGAGCAAGGTTGCAGGGAAATTACAGAGAGGTGCAAGAACTATAGAGTAGTGATAACGGGGGACTTCAACTATCCTAATATAGACTGGGATAGTAACAGTGTAAAGGGCAAAGAGGGGGAGGAATTTCTGAAATGTGTTCAGGAGAACTTTCTTGATCAGTATGTTTCCAGCCCAACGAGGAAGGAAGCATTGCTGGATCTGGTTCTGGGGAACGAGGTGGATCAAGTATCTGTGGGGGAACATTTAGGAACAATGATCAGAGGATCATAACGCTTAGATTAGTTATGGAAAAGGACAAGGAGCAATCCAGAGTAAAAATACTTAATTGGAGGAGGGCCAATTTCATTGGGTTGAGAACAGATCTGGCCCGGGTAAATTGGAATCAAAGATTGGCAGGCAAAACTGTAATTGAACAATGGGCGGCCTTTAAAGAGGAGATAGTTCGGGTACAGCCTAAGTATAGTACCACAAAGGGGAAAGGTAAGGCAACCAAAGCCAGAGCTCCCTGGATAACAAAAGAGATAGAGAGTAAGATGAAGCAGAAAAAGGGGGCGTATGACAGATGTCAGGTTGATAATACAAGTGAGAACCAGGCTGAATGTAGAAAGTACGGAGGATAAGTGATAAAGGAAATAAGAGGAGCAAAGAGAGAGTATGAGAATGGACTGGTGGCTAACATAAAAAGGAATCCAAAGCCTTCTGTAGGCATATAAATAGTAAATGGGTAGTAAGAGGAGGGGGTGGGGCCAATTAGAGACCAAAAAGGAGACCTACGCATGGAGGCAGAGGGCATGGCTGAGGTACTAAATGAGTATTTCGCATTTGTCTTTACCAAGGAAGAAGATGCTGCCAAAGTCACAGTAAAAGGGGAGGTAGTTGAGATACTGGATGGAGTGAAAATTGAGAAAGAGGAGGTACTAGAAAGGCTAGCTGTGCTTAAATTAGATAAGTCACCTGGTCCGGATGGGATGCATCCTAAGTTCCTGAGGGAAGTAAGGATGGAAATTGTAGAGGTGCTGGCCATAATCTTCCAATCCTCCTTAAATACAGGGGTGGTGCCAGAGGACTGAAGAATTGCAAATGTTACACCCTTGTTCAAAAAAGGGTGGAAGGATAAACCCAGCAACTACAGGCCAGTCAGTTTAACCTCGGTGGTGGGGAAGCTTTTAGAAACGATAATCCAGGACAAAATTAATAGTCACTTTGACAAGTGTGGATTAATAAAGGAAAGTCACCGTGCATTTGTTAAAGGCCAATTGTGTTTAACTAACTTGATTGAGTTTTTTGATGAAGTAATAGAGAGGGTTGATGAGGGCAATGCGGTTGATGTTGTGTATATGGACTTTCAAAAGGCATTGTCAGCAAAATTGAAGCCCATGGAATAAAAGGGGCAGTGGCAGCATGGATACGAAATTGGCTAAGTGACAGGAAACAGAGTAGTGGTGAACGGTTGTTTTTCGCACTGGAGGAAGGTATACAGTAGTGTTCCCCAGGGGTCGGTACTAGGACCGCTGCTTTTTTTGATTTACGTTAATGACTTGGACTTGGATGTACAGGGCACAATTTCAAAATTTGCAGATGACACAAAACTTGGAAGTGCAGTGAACAGTGAGGAGGATAGTGATAGACTTCAAGAGGACACAGACAGGCTGGTGGAATGGGCAGACAGATGCCAGATGAAATTTAGGAAGGATGTGAAGGCTGTAGAAAGGGTGCAGAAAAGATTTACTAGAATGGTTCTAGGGATGTGAGACTTAAGTTACGTAGATAGACCAGAGAAACTGGGGTTGCTCTCCTTAAAGCAGAGAAGATTGAGAGGAGATTTGATAGAGGTGTTCAAAATCATGACTGGTTTAGATAGAGTAAACAAAGAGAAACTGTTCCCATTGGCATAAGGATCGAGAACAAGAGGACATAGATTTAAGGTGATTGGCAAAAGAACCAAAGGCGGCATGAGGAAAATCTTCTTTTGCAGAGAGTAGTTATGATCTGGAATGCACTGCCAGATTCAAAAGTACCTTTCAAAAAGGAATTGATTAAATATTTGAAGGGAAAAAATTTGCATGGCTATGGGGAAAGAGCGGGGGAATGGGACTAACTCTTACAAGGAGCCGGCACAGGCTCGATGGACCGAATGGCCTCCTTCTGTGCTGTTATGATTCTATGATTCTAGTGAAACCCAATGTCTGTTTTCACATAATATCTTTGTGTAGTTTTACTCTAAATGGTGTAGTGATTTTCATTTTGGTCAACTAGCAAAACTGCTGGTAGCTAAACACAATTACTGTGTTGTCCAATTATGTTTGCTTGATTTCAACAATATTCAGTAAAAGTACTGGTGGGCTTCAGGCCACTTCTGAGATCCATGGCATTGGTATTGAATGATTGGTTACAGCTTGTGCCAGGGTCTCTTCTGCTAGAATTCTGTTGTAGGGTTGAGAACAAAAAAGTAGTCCTCTTTCACACTGCCTGACTCCGATAGTAAGGACTCTCTTCTTTTTCTTTCTTTCATATGAACTTGCCCCCCTCCAGTCCTGTTCTGAAGGCACTGACTCCTTGCTGGAGTACAGTTCCACATCATCATTTTGTCGAAGTCATCATTTTCCATGTGTGAGTTTTGACAGTGAGTGATTATTCAACCACAAGAAGAAATCACACCTTGAGACCAATCCTGTCTTCAGCTAACATCCACAAGTGCACACATCCAGCAAGGGTTAATCAATAGGGTTCACCAAGTTATATAGAATGAGATAAAATGAAAAACCACAAATGCTGAAAATCTGAAATAAAAACAGAAAATTCTGGAAATGCAAAATAGGTCGATCTGCTTCTGAAAAAGAAGGTAGAATAATATTTCCAGTATGGTCCTCGCCAATTCTGATGAAGGTTACACCAAAAACGTTAAATCTTTCTCTTTCAGATCCTGATTGACCTGATATGCATTTCCAACATTTTCAGTTTTTATTCAGAAAGCAATTGTGTTCATAAATTATGAAAAGCTTTGTTTATGTGGGTGAAGCACTATCTAAGTTTGTAAAATAAAAAGGATGGGGAGTTATGATTGATATTTTGACTGGTTTTTGAAATGGTAGAAGCTGTAAGCATAAAAAGCATTACTGTACTCTCTAAAATTGTGACTTATTTGAAGTGTGACATGTACCCACTTTATTAATATTTGTCTCTCTTGTAGGAAATATTTGTCAAGAACTTGTTCCACTAATCAAATGTCCTACACTCATAGTTCATGGAGAGAAGGACCCTATGGTGCCTAGGTATCACCCAGACTACCTGCACAAGCACATCAAGGACTCCAGGTGAGGATATGATCGATGTATTGTTGAATTAATTAGATAGGGATGTGCTTCTCAATGAGAAAATTACCTCCTGTAATAGCAGGAGGGAAAGTGTTTTCTGTATGTACTTTGTGCACAACAATCAGGATATAGTGTGGGGAAGTCCAGGAACATTTCACTTTATCTTTTTTACATCCAGAACCAGATGCAGGAAAGTCTGTTTATTCTGTAACAAGAATGCACGTGCACATTATAACTCAATGGAGGTAATTTTGTCCTTCAACGGAACTTAAAATCTGGTGGGTTCTATAATGGGCAGGCAATCCGCAGGTGAAAATTACCCCCAGTGCCACAGTTTAGAGGCAGACACAGGTTTTGACTGCCATTCCACGCTGTTCCCAATTTGTGTTGCATCAAGCGGGAAGGATCAAACAGAGACTGCAACAGCTCCCACTTTTGGCACTCAGTGTTAGCATTAAACACATACAGCAAGATGGGGAGAAAAGTCCCCTCTCTTCCTCAACAATGTTCCTTAACCACAATCTCATAAATTATTAAACTGAACATGGCTGTTACAGATTAAACAGTGAACATGCTCCGAGCACATTAACTTTAGGAATTAGTATTGCTAAACACATGCTCACAAACTTTCTGTGTAGTTTTGTTTATTACTTATAGAGCAGTGCAACATGTACAAGTCACATTTACATGTTAGTTCTTTATCTCCTCTAAATATAGAAAAGGACTTATGCACCCATTGAGGTTATAATGGGCAATCTTACGAATTTGCGTTCCCGCTGCAGAGCTTCCATGAGCACATGTCAGGATTTGGGTGCATGAATTTGTAAAATTGCCACTATAGTCTGAATTTTGCAGTACCTCCTTTAACACTTGTCATCTCCTAACTGAGATTTTTTTTTTAATTTCTCCGTCTACAGACTGCACCTGATGGCAGAAGGCAAACACAACTTGCATTTGCGATTTGCTAAAGAATTTAACTGTCTTGTGGAAGAATTTTTAATCTCATGAGACTGACAGCGTGTGCAGTAAAGGTGGCAGCAAGAGCTCTGACAATCCTTTAATCTGAAGACAATCACATTTCTGTAACTGGTACTTTATCAATTAAAGCAAATTTCTGGTTCAGATGCTGAGGGCTGCACAGCATACAAAATGCACTTGAACCAAACTTAAATATCATCTGAGCAATTGTACAGGTGAACCATTTAAGGAAATACACATTAAATAGTAATTAATTCTGCCACTGCAAAATTCAAATGAATCTTTTTAGTCCCTCAAATATTAGTTTCACTAATAAAAATGAAGGAACTTGAATCCATCACTAATAATAGTTGAGTGGTTTTTGCCTTCTGCTAGGCCTGCAATATCTGGTTTCAATGAGACTGTAGTAGAGCAACCAAGCAGAAGAGCTTAAATAACTAAGATATATCGGCTAAGTTAAAAGGTGCTTTACATTGAAGTTTCTCCCTCTTATTGTAATGTTGTCCTTTTAGACAAGGTGCTCTGCTTATTAAGTAGCTTTTCTTTTGCCGCACACTTTAATTTTTTTCTATGTTTGACTGTTGACTACCTAATAAAGTTTCCATTTGCTTTTAAAGTGCACCACTGTATTTTACAGGTTGTGTTTTTTTCTTTGTTCCCTCTCTCCTCATGAGTGCACTTTTTGCAGCTGAGAAGGCAGCCAGATTAAGTTTTCGCTCTTGATTTGATATTAAACGATGGGTATGGAGCCATGTGTCAGGGATATGTCTGCCATTCATTCAGAAATGCAGATGCCAGGAATTTGTCAAATTCAATGCTATGACACACAATTCAGATATTCTCATTGACTAAAATTGCTCTCAGTTTTATATAATTTTATAAATACATGTAAAAAATGTTATATGTATATCTATCTAACTATGTATATTAAAAGTCTTGTGTGTATTATGCACTTCCTGTGCACATTAACCTTAATTCCAGTGCCATAATTTTTGAGTCACACTTTGTTGATTGGCTCAAAGTAAAATGGCAGCAAATCAGAACTGAAGAGGTGAAGAACATATAGAATCATAGAAAGGTTACAGCATGGAAGGAGGCCATTCAGCCCATCAAGTCCATGCCGGCTCTATGCAAGAGCAATCATCCAGCTGGTCCCACTCTCCCGCCCTATCCCCGTAGCCCTGCAAGTTTTTTTCTTTCAAGTACTTATCCAGTTCCCTTTTGAAGGCCATGATTGAGTCTGCCTCCATCACCCCCTCGGGCAGTGCATTCCAGATCCTAACCACTCGCTGTGTAAAAAAGATTTTCCTCATGTCACCTTTGGTTCTTTTGCCAATCACCTTAAACCTATGTCCTTTGGTTATTGACCCTTCCGCCAATGGGAACAGTTTCTCTCTTTCTACTCTCTCTAGACCCTTCATGATTTTGAATACTTCTATCAAATCTGCTCGCAACCATCTCTGTTCCAAGGAGAACGACCCCAGCTTCTTCAGTCTATCTACGTAACTAAAGTCCCTTATCCCTGGAATCATTCTAGTAAATCTCTTCTGCACCCTCTCTAAGGCCTTCACATCTTTCCTAAAGTGTGGTGCCCAGAACTGGACACAATACTCCAGTTGTGGCCAAAGCAGTGTTTTATAAAGGTTCATCATGACGTCCATACTTTTGTACACTATGCCTCTATTTATAAAGCCCAGGATCCCGTATGCTTTTTTAACCGCTTTCTCAACCTGCCCTGCCACCTTCAACGATTTGTGCACCTATACCCCCAGATCTCTCTGTTTCTGTACTCCTTTTAGAATTGTGCCCTCTAGTTTATATTGCCTCTCCTCGCTCTTCCTACCGAAATGTATCACTTCGAATTTTTCTGTGTTAAATTTCATCTGCCACGTGTCTGCCCAGGCCACCAGTCTGTCTATATTCTCCTGAAATCAATCACTATTCTCTTCACTGTTTACTACCCTTCCAAGTTTTGTGTCATCAAGATTGCGGCCCATGGAATAAAGGGGGCAGTAGCAACACGGATACAGAATTGGCTAAGTGACAGGAAATAGAGAGTAGTGGTGAACAGTTGTTTTTCGGACTGGAGGGAGGTATACAGTGGTCTTCCCCAGGGGTCGATGCTGGGACCACTGCTTTTCCTGATATATATTAATGACTTGGATTTGGGTGTACAGGGCACAATTTCATATCAATCAAAAGCAAAGCAAGTGACTGGTAAACAGCCAATGAGAAACTATTAAGAAAGAATTTGCATTTATATATCGTATTATCATCTCTTCAGGATCTCCCAAAGAGCTTAACGACCAATGGATAACTTTTAAAGTGTGGTCTCTTTTGTCATGGAGGCAATATAAACTAAATGGTACAATTTAAAGGCGGTGCAAAAACAGAGACACCTGGGGGTGTACGTACACAAATCTTTGAAGGTGGCAGGACAAGTTGAGAAGGCTGTTAAAAAAACATAAGGGATCCTTGGTTTTATAAGTAGAAGCAAGGAAGTTATACTAAACCTTTACAAATCACTGGTTAGGCCCCAGCTGGAGTATTGTGGCCAATTTCTGGACACCACATTTTAGGAAGGATGTGAAGGCCTTAGAGAGGGTGCAGAGGAGATTTACTAGAATGATTCCAGGGATGAGGGACTTCAGTTATGTGAAGAGACTGGAGAAACTGGGGTTGTTCTCCTTAGAGCAGAGAAGGTTAAGGGGAGATTTGATAGAGGTGTTCAAAATCATGAACGGTTTTGATAGAGTAAATCAGGATAAACTGTTTCCAGTGGCACAAGGGTCGGTAACCAGAGGACACAGAATTAAGGTGACAAGAGGAAAATAAAAATTATGCAGCAAGTTGTTATGATCTGGAAAGCACTACCTGGTGGTGGAAGCCGATTCAATAATAACTTTCAAAAGAGAATTGGATAAATACTTGAAGAGGAAAAAATTGCAGGGCTATGGGGAAAGATCAGGGATGTGGGACTAATTGGAAAGTTCTTTCAAAAAGTCGGCACATGCACGATGGGCTGAATGGCCTCCTTCTGTGCTGTATTGTGCTATAATTCTAGGCATTGGAAGCCTAAGTGCACAGCATTACATAGTGCAATAAACCACTTCCCTAATCCCAAGGAGAATTACAGATACTATAGCCCCAATTTTAACTCAGGGCAGGAGTTGGGTGGGCGGGGACCAAGGCGGGTGGAAAACCATCTGGATCTCAGCAGGGTGAGGGCTGAGAGAATTTAACTCCCTGTCCTCCCGTCAGTCTCACAGGCAGGAGCAGGATGTCGTGTGGCAGGAGGCAGCTGCCGGGAACCCAAAGGAGCAATCCCCGGCACTCGGGTAAGTGGTTGGGAAGGGATTTGGGAGACCCTCGTGATCGGGGGAGGGAGGAAGCCCGGGTAAGGAAGGCCTAAACTTTCCTTGTGGGCCACAGAGGAGCACTCCTGCTCCACCGGGCCCTACAAGGAAAGTAAAAATAAAGACAATGCACTTATCTATTTGGGGCTCTTCTGGTCCTGACTCCACTTCCCACTAGGTTGGCTTGGCGGGGAAGCCAGAACGCCGGCCTCTGGTTAAAATTGCACTTGGGGTCTCATGGCATCATCGGAGCCCAATCTGCATATTTAAAAAAGGACCCTCTTGCAAAAGCACAGAGCTTGAGCACTGAGGTTGGCAAAGACAGAGAGTGAACCTCTAACAGAGCGAAGTGCTAACAGAGTGAGGACATTCAACTGAGAATTTGGTGAGTGTGAGAATTAGGTACAGAGGGGGAAGGAGGTGCTAAGTGATTTAAATCAAAGAACTATGAACTAATCTCTTTTAAAACTTAAATTAAAAAAATACATAATTTTTTTTTTAAAAGGCTATGACTGAGCGGAGCATAAAGGGAGAATATGAGGAATCAAAAAATCAAAAGTCAAAAAGTGAAAAACAAGGAGGAGTGCCGAGGATAAGTCAGTAAGTATCTAGTTCATTGGTTAGTGTCTTTTAGTGATTATTATTCTTAGTGGTTAGTGTCTTTAGTGGTTGGTTAGTGTTTTTTAGTGGTTAGTGTTTTAGTGTTGAACAGTAAATTTCCTTAAAACTAAACAAATAGTTTAACTAACTGTAGCAAACATGACAGGACAGCTGGGGCCCGTCGCATGACAGTGGTGTTCCCAGGGGTCAGTATTAGGACCACTAATCTTTTTGATATATATTAACAACCTGGACTGGGTATATAGGGTATAATTTCAAAGTTCGCAGATGACATGAAACTCAGAAATGTAGTAAACAATGTGGAGGATAGTAACAGACTTCAGGTGCGACAAAGCTTAAGGGCATTATAATAATGTCACCCAAACTCTAGCAATATAACATATTTACTGATGACTTAAGACCAGGATACTGTGTGGTGAGCCTTGATTTGAACATGGGAGACAGGAAGGAAGAGGAAGAAGAGAATATAAGTTTGTGTATTTGGAGTTTGATAAACGAGGTGTGGCACGCACTCACAATCATTCAATTTGATATTTTTAAACCAACTGCTTCGTCTTCCAGTGTCAGTGTGTGATGGAATCACAGCAAAGAGCACAAAACTGGGGTTGTGTTGCACCAAAGCGTACAACATCATTTCATTCACTTCAGGAGGTGATGAATAATAAACGTTAACTTTACTCAACACGAGTATTTTTAAATTATTTCAGACTGCTGTGTTGTACATTAACAGGATTTATAAGTTAAAACCACATCTGCAGCACAATTTTGTAAGGCAATCAAGAGATTAATTTTTTTTATAAAGAGAACAAAAATATAACATTGCCAGCCTTCAGAGGACTGGGAGTCTTCAGGAACTTTAAGCTTCATCATCACCTTCTTCTTCTTCGAATTTATCCTGTTCATCAGCAGTGGCTTCCTGATACTGTTGGTACTCATTCATGTTGCTCTCTGCCTCTGTGAACTCCATTTCATCCATGCCTTCACCTGTGTACCAATGCAAGAAAGCTTTACGGCGAAACATGGCAGTGAACTGCTCAGAAATGCGTTTGAACAGCTCCTGGATGGCTGTGCTGTTTCCGATGAAGTTTGCTGACATTTTGAGACCCCATGGCGGTATATCGCGCACAGCCATTTTCACGTTATTGGGGATCCGTTCGACGAAATAGCTGCTGTTCTGGTTCTGGATATTAAGGATCTGTTCGTCCACCTCCTTCATGGACATCCTACCATGGAATATGGCTGCAACAGTAAGGTAGTGTCCATGGCGCGGGTCACAGGCAGCCATCATGTTCTTTGCTTCAAAAATCTGTTGGGTCAACTTTGGTACACTCAGGGCCCGATATTGCTGGCTTCCGCGGCTGGTCAGTGGGGCAAAACCTGGCATGAAGAAGTGCAAACATGGGAAAGGCACCATGTTCACTGCCAACTGACGGAAGTCTGCATTCAGCTGACCAGGGAACCAGAGGCAAGTGGTCACTCCACTTAGTGGCTGACACCAAATGGTTAAGATCCCCATAGGTTGGTGTAGTGAGCTTCAAAGTGCGGAAACAGATGTCATACAAGGCTTCATTGTCAATGCAGTAGGTTTCATCTGTGTTTTCAACTAACTGGTGCACAGAGAGAGTGGCATTGTACGGGTGCACGACAGTATCAGACACTTTGGGGGATGGCATGACACTGAAGGTGTTCATTATGCGGTCGGGGTACTCCTCTCGGATCGTGCTGATGAGGAGTGTGCCCATGCCAGAGAAAGTACCTCCACCCAAGGAATGGGTGAGCTGGAAGCCCTGCAGACAGTCACAGCTTTCAGCTTCCTTTCTGACTACATCCAGCACTGAATCAACCAGTTCAACTCCTTCTGTGTAGTGACCTTTGGCCCAGTTGTTACCAGTACCACTCTGGCCTATAAAATTAAAAAAGGAACAATTTAAAAATACCATTGCTATTTCATAGAATCATACAGCACAGGAGGCCATTCAGCCCAACATGCCTGTGCCGGCACTTTGAAAGAACTATCCAATTAGTCCCACTCCCCTGCTCTTTCCACATAGCCCTGCAAATATTCCCCCCATCAAGTATTTATCCAATTCCCTTTTGAAAGTTATTATTGAATCTGCTTCCAACGGTGCCATCCTGTCTGACCTGACCCCCGTTCGGACAGAATTCCTCCTCGGCGCCAAACCCCGGAACCTCCCTCGGAGGGCCGCCCCTCACAACTTGAGCCGTCTCTCGGAAATTCCCTCCGTGCCGTTTCACATCGCGCGGAGGGATTTCCTGTACGGGCTGCTCCTGCACACCATCCACTTCCTCGCCCTCGTCTCTCGCCCGGACACGCCCTGGCGTGCCATCCTGCCGTCTGGCGGGGACGGGGGTCCCCAGTGGGAGGCTCTCTATACGGGGGTGCTCCCGTGTTACTTTGGAGATCTGGGGTGGAGGGTGGTGCACGGAGCAGTCGCGTGCAACCGGCGGTTACGCCATTTCACGGACACCCAAGCCGCTTGTGATTTCTGCGGCCTGGAGGAGTCCGTGTTCCATATGTACACTGGGTGTGCGAGACTGCAGCCCCTGTTCCATTATTTGGAGGGGCTGCTCCTCAAGTTCTGGCTGCATTTCAGTCCCATGCTCCTGATCTTTGGCCGCCCGGTGAGGAGGGGGGCGGGCAGGTCGGTGGACGTCCTCGTGGGCCTGCTCCTGGGCCTGTCCAAGGTGGCTATCCACAGGTCCAGGATGCTCGCGGTCCGTGGGGGCGGTCGCTCGGCCTGTCTGCCTCTCTTCCGCGGGTTGCTCCGCGCCCGGGTGGCCCTGGAGATGGAGCACGCGGTGTTTGCCGGTACGCTTGAGGCTTTCCGCGGCCGGTGGGCACCGCAGGGGCTGGAATGCATCCTGGACGAGGATAATAAAGTTTTAATTTGAACACTTGGTTTTGGTTTCATTGGGTTTTAGTTGTTAAGCACACCCCACACCCTCCCTTCTTATAAAAGGGGGGCCTAATTAGGAAAAAGAAAAAGGAAAAAAAAAAGAGAAAAAAAAGAAAAATCTGCTTCCAACACCCTTTCAGGCAGTGCATTCCAGATCACAATAACTCGCTGCTTGTAAACATATTTTACAAACAGATAGGAGACAGCTGCCTGTATTTTTCCTCCCCTAGGCCAGGGTGGGCTCCAAGCACAGGCCGGCCCCCTGGTTGGGCCAGGAGCCTGTACATCAGGGAGGAAATGGGAGCACAGCTGCAGGCCATCAAGACTGGACTTGCTCGCCTCTGTTGGAAAGTTGCAGCCAGAAGGCTCCAAGTACTTAAAATCAAAATTGAAATTTTCCATCACCAGTCTTTTACCTACCTCCAGTCTGTGGGGATCCATGGGGCAGGCCTGTACAACAGATAGTTTCAGGCACTGCCAACCTGGATTGCAGCCATCTCAAAATGAGGAGAGGGGCTGGGAAGGCCTCATTCTAATACAAAGACCGGGCCCGCTCCTACTCCAGGCACAGGCCTAGTTCACTTGTTGGTGAAGTCCAGGAAACTCAATCAGGACAGAGTCCTCTTCCCTACACCTGTGGAACACCAACTTTCCAGCTGCAGGAAAGACGAAAATCTCCTCAACACGCTTTTCTCCATTCAGTAATTTACAAATAGGTTCACTTAAAAAAAACATTATACAGAGAGGCAACCCAATGTGCTGGTGCACGAACGTGCTGTCCATCGGAAGAGAACGGCATTGGTTTTCTGCGTGAAATCATTATTATCTTCCAAATATAATGTAATGAAGTTTATGAATCACAAAATTGAAATCTTATGGATGGATGGCTGTCAGGACTTAGAGGGCCCACATCATAAAACAGTGCATCACTAAATCACTGTAAGCAATGACACAGGAGATGCACTTCTTAAAAATTTGTTGGTGAATATTATAACTGGGAAATTAAGCATTTATTTTTCCATTTTGGCCACCCAAATTAGCTACAACATCACCAGCTGTACAAGAAAATATTCTGCTCTCTTCCCCAACACTGGTCTAGAAGTTCGAGCACACCTAAAAAAAAGTTGTGCAGGGAATGGCCCCTGCATCGGAATAGATTTTTTTTTATTCGTTCAAGGGATGTGGGTGTCGCTGGCAGGGCCGGCATTTATTGCCCATCCCTAATTGCTCTTGAGAAGGTGCTGGTGAGCTGCCTTCTTGAACCGCTGCAGTCCGTGTGGTGAAGGTTCTCCCACAGTGCTGTTAGGAAGGGAGTTCCAGGATTTTGACCCAGCGACAATGAAGGAACGGCGATATATTTCCAAGTCGGGATGGTGTGTGACTTGGAGGGGAACGTGCAGGTGGTGTTGTTCCCATGTGTCTGCTGCCCTTGTCCTTATAGGTGGTAGAGGTTGTGGGTTTGGGAGGTGGTGTCGAAGAAGCCTTGGCGAGTTGCTGCAGTGCATCCTGTAGATGGTACACACTGCAGCCACAGTGCGCCGGTGGTGAAGGGAGTGAATGTTTAGGGTGGTGAATGGGGGGCCAATCAAGCGGGCTGCTTTGTCCTGGATGGTGTCGAGCTTCTTGAGCGTTGTTGGAGCTGCACTCATCCAGGCAAGTGGAGAGTATTCCATCACACTCCTGACTTGTGCCTTGTAGATGGTGGAAAGTCTTTGGGGAGTCAGGAGATGAGTCACTCGCTGCAGAATACCCAGCCCCTGACCTGCTCTTATAGCCATAGTATTTATATGGCTGGTCCAGTTAAGTTTCTGGTCAATGGTGACCCCCAGGATGTTAATGGTGGGGGATTCAGCGATGGTAATGCTGTTGAATGTCAAGTGGAGGCGGTTAGACTCTCTCTTGTTGGAGATGGTCCTTGTCTGGCGCGAATGTTACTTGCCACTTATGAGCCCAAGCCTGGATGTTGTCCAGGTCTTGCTGCATGCGGGCTCGGACTGCTTCATTATCTGAGGGGTTGCGAATGGAGCTGAACACTGTGCAATCATCAGTGAACATCCGCATATCTGACCTTATGATGGAGGGATGATCACTGATGAAGCAGCTGAAGATGGTTGGACCTAGGACACTGCCCTGAGGAACTCCTGCAGTATTGTCCTGGAGCTGAGATGATTGGCCTCCAACAACCACTACCATCTTCCTTTGTGCTAGGTATGACTCCAGCCACTGGAGAGCTTTCCCCCTGATTCCCATTGACTTCAATTTTACTAGGGCTCCTTGGTGCCACACTCGGTCAAATGCTGCCTTGATATCAAGGGCAGTCACTCTCACCTCACCTCTGGAATTCAGCTCTTTTGTCCATGTTTGGACCAAGGCTGTAATGAGGTCTGGAGCCGAGTGGTCCTGGTGCATATAATATTTCTTTTAATTGTTCATGGGATGTGGGCGTCGCTGGCGAGGCCAGCATTTATTGCCCATCTCTAATTGCCCTTGAGAAGGTGGTGGTGAGCCTCGGGCCTCATTGGGCCTCGGGCTTCATTATCATTGCACCGATGAGCTACAGACACCTAATGGGCATACCTAGACAGCTCGCCAGAGAAGAGGACTCAAAAATCGGGCCGCTACTGGTGTCGCAGACAAGTCCTTAAAGGGAACTGGGAAGGGGGCGATCGGGAAGAGCGAGGTTGCGATGGGGGGAGGGGAGCAGTGGCCAGCAGCAACCCGCATGGTTTTAATGTGGGGTTGGGAGGAGCACTTCTACTCCTCCTCGCTCCACATTCAGGTAAGTTTATTATAAACACTTACCTTTCTGCTTGCGGCCAAGGGACCGCCTGTTAGGCCGCATGTAGACCTGGTTTTCCTGAACACAGCTGGCTCAGCTCAGCGCGGCTGCGTTCAGGACAACCCAATATTGCAGAGATGTCCTCAAACAGGTATAAGGAGCTTTATTTGAACATGCAACGGGGCTAACTTCTGTTTCAGGTGTGGGCCCTGGACGCCTATTTTCTTGTCTACACCAATGGTGCAGGGTGGACTACCAGCTCGTAATGAGCGGCACTTCCTGCCCGCCATATTGGAGGCTTAGGAGGACGTCTAGCGCCATAAAAATGGGTGCTTCACGATCAAATTTCTAGGCCAGTACCTTAACTCCAATTTTAGAAGGGTATTCCCTCTTTACCCTATCAGTATAATAATTTCCATTCACCACACCTGCCATGAACAACACTGTCTATTTAGTTTTGATTAAGGAAGCCAAACTCACTTCACAAAAGATGCTTACAGCCAGCAGGGGGAGGGATGTTTTCATCTTATCAGTCTAGGCTGGAATGAAGACAGATCTCAGAGGTGAAAGCCACTATGCCAGCCTACTGAACCACCCACTCAAACAAGGAATTAACACTTTCTAATGAGCATTCAAATTCCACTTTTCAGTCAAACCCTGAGGTGATGGCTATTTCACCTCAAGCATTGTCAAAAGCTTAAATTTTGGCCAGTTTGCTATTCTAGATAATCACTGGTTTGAGCAATAAACAAACAATGTTTTAGGTTGTTAAATTGCTGTTAGAGTATTTTATTTAGGATGTAAAGATTCTTAAATAACAATTCTCGCTACAAGTGAAAAATAATTCATACCGAATACAAAATTGTCAGGTCTAAATATCTGCCCAAAAGGTCCAGACCTGACAGAGTCCATTGTGCCTGGCTCCAAGTCCACCAGAATGGCACGGGGTACATAACTGCTGTCTGTGGGAGGAACAAAGTGACAGAGTTATGGAGTACTACAGTACAAGCTATGAAGTCAGCACCATCTGTAACAAAGGAGGTCATTGTGCTCTACTCAGCCTTCTAGACAATAAACAAGAATACTGTTGGTCAATAGGACAAAATAAATTGCTGATCTTCATTAAATAAAGACAATGTTAAGTCTCATTTACACTATAGGATGTTTATGTTTAAGCATCTGTTCATTCTTAAAGCCCATGATTACAGTGGAATCCTCTCAAATGCAATAGGCTGGAGGTAGAGATAGGCTAATAAAAATGTTTCCTATGGCCATGCTTGCCTGTAACAGAAACAATTCGATCAGCAATGACTGCCAAGAACAAGTCAGAACTCAAAAGTCGTGGTTAAGAATAACGGGAATTTGGTTAGATTTCACACAAGTAGAACTGACTTGAATTTTCATTGTAAAATGATTCTGCATCTAATCAATTAAAGCACAGAGCCTTTCAACGTAATGCAAAAAGACCACACAGCCCAGGCAAGATAACCACATTCACAATAATGAAACAACTATATAATCCCATAAATTTTAATTCAAATATGTAGAAAGCATTTGCCTTCAAACATGTGGTGCAATAACCATCATAACCATCTGTTCTCTATGATTGACAGGCATCTTACAACCACAATTTAAATGGATAGAAAGTCTCTATTTTCAGAAATTAAAGCTTTAATTCTTTATACACCTCAAATGAAAACCAATTTAAACAGTGATTTTTTTGGGGTTTTTTCCATAGCCCCATGATTATAACAGAGAGGGAATAAAGCTTTTAGTATTAATGTCAGACACAATTTAAGTAGTGATTTGTTATTTGAATTCTCCTTACAGATGATAAGATGTTACCGCCAGTGTGTTACAAAGAGGATATCACATGGGTTCCAGTTTGATATAAAATCTTACAGCACAGAAGGAGGCCATTCAACCTGTGTCAGCTCTTTGAAAGAGCTATCCAATTTAATCCCACTAGCCTAGCTTTTTCCCCATAACCCTGCAAATTAGTCCTCTTCAGGTACATGTCCAATTGCCTTTTGAAAGTTCCTATGCAATCTGATTCCACCACCCTTTCAGGTAGTGCATTCCAGATCTTAATAACCCTCTGAGAAAAATTCTCCGTGTTTCCCCTCCAGTTCTTTTGCCAATTATTTTAAATCTATGACCTCTGGTTACCGACCTATTTGCCAGAGGAAACAGTTTCTCCCCACTTGCTCTATCAAAACCACTCATAATTTTGAATACCTCTATTAGGTCTCCCCTTAACCTTCTCTATTCTAAGCAGAACAATCCCAGCTTCTCCAATTTCATCACATAACTGAAGTCCCTCATCCCTAGTATCATCCTGGTAAACCTCCTCTGTACCCTCTTCAGGACCTTGTCATCCTTCCTAAAGTGTGGTGCCCAGAATTTTGTACACAATGACTTCCTTGTTTTTGTATTCAATGCCCCTATTTACAAAGCCAAGTGTCCCAAACGCTTTCTTAAACACCTTATCAACTTATCCTGCCACCTTCAAAGATTTGTGAATATGTACCCCCAGGTCTCGCTGCTCTTGCACCCCCCTCAAAATAGAAACGTTTAGATTATACCGCCTCTCCATGTTGTTCCTCCCAAAGTGCATCACTTCATACTTATCTGCATTAAACTGCATCTGCCATGTGTCTGTCCATTTCACCAGTCTGTCTATGTCCTCCTGAAGTCTTCTACTATCCTCCTCACTATTTACTACTTTGCCAAGTTTTGTATCATCCGCAAACTTCCAAATTGAACTTCCTAAACCCAAGTCCAGGGCATTTATATATAACAAGAAAAGCAATGGTCCTAATACCGACCCCTGGGAGACTCCACTGCATACTTCTGTCCAGTCAGAAAAACATCTGTTCGCCACTACTCTCTGCCAACTATCCCTTAGCCAATTACATATCCAAGTTTCCACCGTCCCTTTAATCCCATGAGCTTCTATTTTCCGAATAAGTCTGTTATGTGGTACTTTATCAAATGCCTTTTGAAAGTCCATATATACATCTACTGCGCTACCTTCATCAACCCTCTCTGATACTTCATCAAAGAACTCAATCAGGTTAGTCAGATACGATTTGCCTTTAAAAAATCCGTGCTGGTGGTTCCTTATTAACCCATGCTTCTCCAAGTGAGAATTAATTTTGTCCTTGACAATGGTTTCTCGTAGATTTCCCGTCACTGACATTAGACTGATTGGCCTGCAGTCACCAGGATTATCCCTCTCCCCTTTTTTGAACAGAGGTGTAACATTTGTAATCCTCCAGTCCTCTGGCACCACTCCCATATCCAAGGAGGATTGAAAGATTGTGGTCAGAGCTTCTGTTATCTCCACCCTAGCTTCCCTCAGCAACCTAGGATGCATCCCATCTGGACCGGGTGACTTGTTAACTTTGAGTGCTGTTAACCTATTTAGCACCTCCTTTCTCTTTATTTTTATCTTATCCAATATCTCTACACCCTCCTCCTCTACTGCGACATTAACTTCATCCAATTCTTTTGTGAAGACAGATGGAAAGTTCTCATTCAGTACCTCAGTCGTGCTCTCTGCCTCCACAAGATGATTTCCTTTATTGTCCCTAATTAGGCCCACCACTTTTTTAACTATCCTTTTATTTTTTATATGTTTATAAAAGATTTTTGGGATCCCTTTTATGTTACCCGTTAATCTTTTTCCATACTCTCTCTTTGCCCTTCCTATATCCTTTTTCAATTTCCTCCTGCACTCTCTGTATTCTGCCTGGTTTTCTACTGTATTCTGTACCTGACATTTTTCATAAATCTCCTTTTTCTGTTTTATTTTAACCTCTATTTCCTTTGTCATCCAGGGAGCTCTAGTTTTGGATGCCCTATTGTTCCTCCTTATGGGAATATGCGTGATTTGTACCTGAACTATCTCCACCTTGAAGACCTGCCATTGCTCATTTACTGTTTACCTGGCCAATCTTTGTTTCCAGTCCACCTGTGCTGGATCCCTTCTCAAATCACTGAAATTGGCTCTCTTCCAGTGGGTATTTTCACTGTTGATTTTTCTTTGTCCTTTTCCGTAACTACTTTAAACCTAATTATATTATGATCACTATTACCCAGATGTTCTCCCACTGACACACACTCCACTTGCCCCACTTCATTCCCCAGAACCAGATCCAGCACTGCTTTCTTCCTCGTTGGGCTAGAAACATACTGATTAAGAAAGTTCTCCTGTACACATTTTAGGAATTCTTCATCCTCCTTGCCCTTTTCACTGCTTTTTTCCCCAGTCTATATTAAGATAACTGAAGTCCCCTACTATTACTGCTCTATTATTTTTACATTTCTCTGACATTTGCCTACAGATTTGCTCCTCTATCTCCTTCTCATTATTTGATGTCTGTATTAAACACCCAGCAATGTAACAACTCCTTTTCTGTTCCTTAACTCTAACCAAATAGATTCAGTCTTTGAACCCTATGATATATGGTCCAAGGTGGGTCCTGAGTTGGCAGCTCCCTGGGGAGCTCCTTTGCTATGCAACTCTATCTTTGGCCATCTGTTGCCATTCTTTGTCCTTTCTCCCCCAATCTCCTCTCTTCCATGTTTAAGTTCCCCTGGCTGTAATAGTGGGGACATTTCAGCCCTAACTACAAGTTCAAGCTGCAAGTTTGAAGTTACCTGGGGCCATTGTCCATCCCCCAACCATGTCTGCTCTTTGTTTTCATCAGTGAGCACTGGATCTTTGCTCAAATTGGGATTCCAATTTCCTGGACTTCTCTGCCTTCAAGACTATGCTACTCCACTGAACGATACTGGACTACACTGCATGATTTAGTTGGTGTGACTCTGATCTGCTATTCAGTTGTTTAAGTTTTAAGGTAACTTTGTCTAGCCTATAGCCCAACCCCTACCGCTGCTGTTACCTGCTGCACTTATGACTGTCCTACTGTCGTTCAGCTTTATTTTGCTACAGTTTGGTTCCTGGTCAGAAGTTCACTCTGCTGGACCGCAGTCCATTTCCCCGCCGCTTCTGGGTCTTATAGTGACCTCCAACTTTGCCACTGTTTCCCTGCCGGGCGATCGATTCTGCACACCTCCCGGCTCTTCATTTTCATGGAAATACCTCCAGCAGCGCACCCTCCGATGTGCTACCCTTCAAATAGCTTTTGAACTCATTCGCCCTCCACACCTGTCTCCGAACCTGGACATCAGTTCGTCGGTGCCCCAAAGTGACTCCACCCGACCTGCGTTAACTTTATCCCACCACGGGACTTCTGACTTTAACTTTGTCCTATTGTCTCCTCTCTATTTCAGGGCATATCTGACCATACTTTTGGTCACCTGTCCTAATATCTTCTTACGTGGCTCGGTGGCAATTTTTTTTTGATATCGTTCCTGTGAAGCGCCTTGGGACATTTTACTGTGTTAAAGGCATTATACAAATGCACGTTGTTGTTGGTGTGGATATTTTAGAGACAGTAGTTTTTAGTTTTCCTACTTTGAAATTGTTTTGTTTTGTACTTCAGTTCAGTGGTTTTCAAACATTTTCTGTATGGAGGACCTTGCAAATGTTCACACATCCCCATAGACCCCTGAAATACTAACAGTGATTCAGATTCCTGACCTAGCTCCAAAGGACACACTCAGCAATCCAAAAAAAGTACTATCTTGCATGAAAACATTTTTATTAGTAGTATAAAGCCACAGAGCTTGCCCTTAAGCCAACAAATACAAAAAATACAGAAAATTGGTAACAGATGGGCACTAATCTGATTATCTCAGACCACGGGGATTCCTCATCGACTCCCTAGGTTCCAGGGATTCAAGTTTGAAAATCTGTACTTTCATCGACTACTGCATCCACTCTCGTATTGCCCTAAAGGGTAAGTATAAAAAGTGTGGTTTTGTGGTGCAAACAGTTCGTGATTTTGGGCGTTGGTTATCAGTAAATATTTTTAACCGGGATTTAAAAAAAACAGCACTTTCTTTAATCTATGCATTCAGCTATGGGTTTCTAAGCTTCTTGGAGGAGAGGCACGCACATCCACACTCGCCTACAGAAAATACAGAATGGGGAGAATTCATAGATGTGTCCCACAAAGCAGTGTTATCAGTAATGAATTGCGCTTGCAGAGGACTCGATAGTCAGGCAGAAGCAAATCGTCTCCCTCACAAAAAAAATCGGTAACAATGAAAGGAAAGGTAGGAGCTGTGGATTTGGAGTAATTATGGAGATGCGTTTTGCTGTGGTAGGTCTGTGCCTGCCGCTTCATTGAAATAGACATTAATTCTCTCCAGTTGCAAGTCGCTATCTCCCTGGTAGGAGCCGTTGGGACCGATCCCATGTTCGTCGCTAATCACCTCTCAAAACTTGAGATCAAAGGAATAGTTACTGCAGGAGGATATTGTAGAAATGGGCACACAGCCGGCGCCCTTCTGCAGAAAACTCTCCCCTTACCAAAGGCGCAGGCCCCACCCCATTGTCTAGAGAATCCGTTGATCAAAAGCATCAAGACATCAGTCAACGATTAATATTTCTGCATTTTCCCTCAGGGAGAAAACATATTTTATTTAAAATTCAAACCACAAGGAGGAGTAAGTGGGTTCAAATAGCTGGAGCGCAGAATTACTCTGCAAACCGCCAATAGCTGTTCTACAGTATTGTTTTTACTATCTGTCATTTCATATTTATTTTAATCAAATAATTATTTTTTGAATCTTACAATTCCCGCAAGAGATTTTAATTATAAAATTCGCAGTGGCTGGCTGTTTCTCAGATTATTTTACAAAAAAACACGCCGCTTCTATTTAATAAAATATGAATGGATTTATCTGTGCAACAGGAATACATACAATAAACTATGTTTAAAATTGCACAATATGGTAAATCCATTACTTTCATAAAAGGCACACTTTTGCAAACTCTCAGCATATTCTTTTCCTCAAGTTTAAAGGTCTTCTCCAACCCAAAATATGTACTGCACAAGTATATAATATAAATAAATTGATATAAACATACCCTTAAAAATCAATGGGGAGAGATTGCTGTTTCTTTTTTGACGCCTATACCTTAGCACCGATCTGGTTTCCACATTGCCCGGCTTGAAGGTGCACAATCTCACGCATTTTTGCACTTTATCTTTCTTTTCAGTACATTATAACATTCTCTCTCTCTCTCTCCATCTCTGTCGTTTATACCCTGCTCCAGCAACAAGGATGCTGCAGACCCGCCCTCCCCAAACTTCGGGAAACCAAGATTGGAGGAGCAAGGTAAGAGGGGAAGCATCAAACGCCATGTTACAGGGTCAAGTTACAGCACCGGCCTATCGCAGAACGCGAGCTTCCTGACTATTACATAAAAGGAGCCGAGCACCTGCCATTCACAGCTCACGGGTACACTTCATCTTTAGAGTACGTCCAATCCAATCCAGGAGTTGGTGGTGCTGTCATAGAATCATTCTTTGATATAGCACAGAAGGTGGCCATTCGGCCCGTCGAGTCTGTGCCGGCTCTTTGAAAGAGCTATCCAATTAATCCCACTCCCCTGCCTTTTCCCCATAGCCCTGCAATTTTTTTCTTTTCATGTATACAAATGCGAGGAGCTCATGGACTTCTTTGTCACTAAGATTGAGACCAACCGTTCAGCTGCCTCTGCCGCTTCCCACCCTTCCCCGAGCCCACCAAGCCAAACTTCCCCTAAGGTTCCCCCTGCCCTAGCCCTGAACTCGCATCTTTCTCTAGTTTCTCTCCTATCTCCCCTCATGCCCCCTCTGAGCTCGTCTTGTCCCTGACCCTATTCCCACTGAACTGCTGACCACCCAACTTCCCTTCCAGGCACCAATGTTGGCTGATATTGTTAACGGTTCCCTCTCCTCAGGTACTGTCCTCCTCCCCTTCAAATCTGCCGTCATCACCCCCCTCAAAAAAAACCCCCTTGATCCCTCTGTGCTAGCAAACTACCGCCCCATCTCCAACCTCCCTTTCCTCTCCAAAGTCCTTGAACGTGTTGTTGCCTCCCAAATCCATGACCATCTTTCCCGCAACTCCATGTTTGAAGCCCTCCAATCAGGTTTCTGCCTTTGCCACAGCACTGAAATGGCCCTTATCAAAGTCACAAACGACATCCTATGTGACTGTGACCATGGTAAACTATCCCTCCTCATCCTTCTCGACCTGTCTGCAGCCTTTGACACAGTTGACCACACCATCCTCCCCCAAAGCCTTTCCTCCATCGTCCAGCTGAGTGGGTCTTCGCTCACCTGGCTCCATTCTTATCTATCCAGACATAGCCAGAGAATTACCTGCAGTGGCTTCTCTTCCTGCTCCTGCACTGTTACCTCTGGAGTCCCCCAAGGATCTATACTTGGCCCTCTCCTATTTCTCATCTACATGCTGCCCCTCAGCGACATCATCCGAAAACACAAGATCTGGTTTCACACTGACGACACCCAGCTCTACCTCACCACCTCTCTCAACCCTTCCAGTGTCTATGATTTGTCACACTGCTTATCCGACATCCAGTATTGGATGAGCCGAAATTTCCTCTGAAGCCATTGTCTTCGGTCCCTGCCACAAACTCCGTTCCTTAGCCACCGACTCCATCCCTCTCCCCGGCCACTGTCTGAGGCTGAACCAAACCATTTGCAACCTCGGCATCCTATTTCACTCTGAGATAAGCTTCCGACCGCATATCTGCTCCATCAACAAGATCGCCTACTTCCACCTCCATAATATCACCCGTCTGCGCCCCAGCATCAGCTCATTTGCTGCTGAAACCATCTTTGGTAGACAACCATGCATTTGTCACCTCTAAACTTGACTATTCCAATGCTCTCCTGGCCGGCCTCCCATCTTCCATCCTCCAAAAACTTGAGCTCATCCAAAACTCTTCTGCCCGTATCCTAACTTGCACCAAGTCCTATTCACCCATCACTCCTGCGCTCACTGACCTACATTGGCTCCCGATCCAGCAATGCCTTGATTTAAAAAATCTCATCCTTGTTGTCAAATCCCTGCATGGCCTTGCCCCTCCCTATCTCTGCAACCTCCTCCAGCCGTACGACCGTCCGAGATCTCTACGCTCCTCCAATTCTGGCCTCTTGCGCATCCTTGATTTTAATCACTCCACCATTGGCAGCCATGCCTTCAGCTGCCCAGGCCCTAAGCTCTTGAATTTCCTCCCTAAACCTCTCTGTCTCACTACTTCTCCTCCTTTAAGACGCTCCTTAAAACCTACCTCTTTGACCAAGCTTTTGGTCACCTGTCCTAATATCTCCTTATGTGGCTTGTTGTTTATGACAGGTTTATTGATTTTTTTTTTATACTGTGCAATACCATCCGACATCTTTTTGCGTATTTGAGAGATTATTTACATGTTGCTGCTGGCACCCTATGGAAGGGTTCTCGTTCTCCTAAGACTGACTGCGTTTGGGGATTGTGAGGCACACACACACGGTTTTTACTGTGCGTTTGTCAGACTAGCATTTGCTCTTAAATCTGTAAACAAAAAGCCCAATTCTATAAGAATGCAAATCATAGACTTAAATTTATGTTTTCTAACACAACCCAACAACTGGAAGTGAGTTGATATAAGGATTTTAGTACAATTGAAACAGATTTCAAGTAGCAGCGAAATCAATGAATTTTAACAGAATTGTAATTTGCCGATCAGTTTATTATTATTCTATTTAGTCAAACGTTATTTTCCAATTAGACTTTCGGTGTTGCAGTGTAGATAAGATATATATTTCTAAATTCAATGATATACATTTTTTAAAAATGGGCTAGCTTGCTATGGTACTCACTTGGCGCCTCTTGCATAACAAAAAAGCAATCCGTAGTTTTGCTATTACAATATATTTAAAGAGTCATAATTATGGATGGCAGCGCGTGTAGTTTGTGGTTATAATTTCGTGGTTCTGACATTGATGTGATGCCACATTGTGGCCGGAAACTGACTTCACTGCGTCTCCTGAGGCTCCGCTGCTCGGCCAACTTTCCATCATAGACTCGGAAGAGGTTTTTCTTTGTTCTGTCAGATCAGTGTATTCTTTGCACCTCTGTTATAAATTGGAAGTAGTTTAATAGGTATTCACTTTTAAGATTTTTCAAACTGATGCACACTAGTATATGGATTATACTATAGGTGATGAATAAAACAAGTGGGCTCGCAGTAAATTCGCCAGGAAAAAAAAGATGCAAGTGCGAAGGAGAAGGAAGGTTTAAAATGGACATGAAACAAGCTCTGACTCGGCACTAACAGGGCAGGGAATACCCAAGGCCTCAGGGAATGGTCGGAGTCTCACAACATCAAAAATAGTCAAGAATTAGGCAGTGCTTTGCAAAGAATCATAGAATCACAGAAAGGTTACAGCACTCAATCGAGTCCTTGCCCGCTCTATGCAAGAGCAATCCAGCTAACCTCATTGCCCCGCCCTATCCCCGTAGCCCTGCAAATTTTTTCCTTTCAAGTATTTATCCAGTTCTCTTTTGAAGGCCATGATTGAATCTGTCGCCACCACCCCCTCGGGCAGTGCATTCCAGATTATAACCAGTCGCTTTGTAAAAAAGTTTTTTCTCATGTCACCTTTGGTTCTTTTGCCATTCACCTTAAATCTATGTCCTCTGGTCCTTGACCCTTCCACTAATGGGAACAGTTTCTCTCTATCTACTCAGTTGAGACCCTTCATGATTTTGAATATCAAATCTCCCCTCAACCATCTCTGTTCCAAGCAGAACAACCCCAGCTTCTCTAGTCTAACCACGTAACTAAAGTCTCTCATCCCTAGAATCATTCTAGTAAATCCCCTCTGCACCCTCTCTAAGGCCTTCACAGCTTTCGCATAATTAAGTCACAGCCTGCTACATTAATGGGAAAATCATATTAAAAGTGTTACAGAGCAGCTGTCACCAGATGTGGAAACAATTAACGTTGGAAAACTCATAGAAACTGTTGACGTAAGACTTTTGAATGGAAAGGTGACAGGACATAATATAGATGCATAATAATGCACACAGGAGTATTGCAAGAACACAACCTGGCCTTGAGACGATGTTTCAAAACTTCTTTTATTGTTGTGGTTTATGGTATCATTTTGTATTATATATGAAGTATTGACCCAAAGGCTTTATAACTGACCAAGTGTACATTATACAAAGCAAGGCCAAAACAATAATACGTTCTGACCAAAGGTCAACAGCTGTCTTTTTTCAAATGGTAATGGACCAGCTGTGTATTTGCGATATTTTCTGTTCTATGCCAGGCAGTGTTATCTATGATTACAAGCTTTCTGACTTGAGAAATTACATGTTTTTTAGTATCTTCAAGACAAGTTGGTTATTGGTTAAGGTATTTACACCCTAAAGAAGGCCATATGCCATTAGATTTCTCCCCTTCGTTAGTTGGTCACAACTGGTTCCTCTGCATCCTCCATCCATGCCTTTTTTGGACAGCTGCTTGGAGATGGCAATATCCTTTATCCAATTTTCCCTTTTAGGCAGGGATATCCCACAACTTCCTCCAGTGCTTCTCTGCCAAGTTCAGATCAAGAACTGAAGAGAGTGGGGGATTGAACCTACACCTCCCAATCTATGATGTTGTACATCAGCACTTTAGTGCTACAGTGTTCATTTCCATTTCCCCATGTAGGCATTAAAATAAGAGCACACTTTAGCACGTTTAGAGAAAATCTGCAGCTGGATGTTTTGGCTGCTAGTGACTTTGAGCACTGTGTAAGAGAATGTGAAAACATACATAAATTAAATTGCATACACTCAAAAGTAATAGATTTTTGAGTCCATTCATTTAAAAATGCTCATGAGAAATGTTATCTGCATGGAATTGCTTTATTTAAGAGAAAGTATGATAACTTTTTGTCCCTTAAACACACACTAAATGAGGTTCAATGAAAGAGATACCAGAGGGCAGCCAGTGCCTGTGAAACAATATCCTGAACATGAGCCACTATTTTCAGGAGAGGAGTGTAAAGTGTCAGCTTGGCTCAGTAATAGAACTCCCACCTCTAAGCCACATAACCTAAAATGATGCTTCAGGGAGTGCTGCATGTGCTGTCTTTCAGGTGAAACATTAAACCAAGCCTGCCTGTTCAGATGGACATAAAAATCCCATGGCATTATTTGAAAAGGGAGTTCTCCTGGTGCCCTAACCAATATTAATCATCAAAAAACAGATTAACTGGTCATTTACTCACTTGCTGTTTGTGGGAAGTTGTTTGTATAAATTGGCTACTATGTTTGCCTGTTTACTGGCAACTGCACTGCAAAAGTAATTATTTGGCTGTGGAGCAGTTTGGAACACCCTGAATACATGAAAAGCATTGTGCAAATGCAAGGTCTATCTTTCTAAGAAAGGATAATTGGATATAAAGTCAGAAAAGAAAACACTAAGTAAATTATTTGAACAAGGAACAAATTCACATTATGTTGAGAAAAATTACTAATTAACATTCAATTGTTCTTTCAAATTTTGATCTAGGTTCATAAACTATTAGAGTGCCAATGAGACATTATTATTGAATTTATTTTGTAAAGGTAAAATGCCTATCACTTGCATTCCCACAACAATGAAAGTATTATTAATCTCTTCTCACAAATAAACATAAAAATGCATTGCTCCAAGTCATCTGGCGCTTTAACTGTTGCAATGCAATGTTGAAAGAACTGAGCATCAGTTTCAAATGTACATATTTTATTTTAATTCATGTGAAATATAGGAGTATATTTTCATCTTCAGTGCTCCTGGTGCAAAGTTTTGCATGCTAGAAGCATATATGGGGAATTTGGGTGCAGGTCTCTGACATTTTGAGTACATAGGTAAAGGAACGTATAATAATTAAGGGTACTCATTTACAACTTCCATGGAAAAATAGATGGAATTCAATCCTTAAAATACCATTAAAAATCCCAGAATACCCATGTACTAAAAGCATAATTTGTTAATCAAAGGCCCATATAATGCAGACTGGGCTGGAATGTGCTGGAAACCTGCACCATAGCAATGACGTATTAACAGCGTGTGCAATTATTGAAACATAAATATTCCAGGAAATAATGGAGTAAGTGAGTTATTAGTTACGTTGTGCTATAATTTGCTGGGACAGTTGCACCTCTCCGTCGATACCCTCACCTAAGCCGAGAAAAGTTTGTTTTCATGGCTCTGCCCACCATTACAATTAATGGAGATTGTGACTTTCCTGGATTTACACCTGTTTTTGCTCGGCAGCCACTTAGACTGAATAATAATGGTGCAGGTGACCTGGTTTATAGCCCTCACATGCCTCTCAGCCTGGAAGACCAACAAAGGGCCAATGAAAGCTATGGAGCCTCACCTGGGCAGTCTGGAATTGTTGTCAGATATTTCTTTTTTAATTCTCTCAGTTTTTGCAGTCTTTTCTGTCAGTTTTGCGATCCAGAGTCCTGTTGGTGTCTGAAGGCAATTACTTTCAGGACCTAAGTGCTAAAAAGGTAAAAGCATTGCAATGGCCTATCCACTGGGCATTCTCCTGCTCCTGATTATCATGGATGACCTGGAGGAGGAGGAGAGGGAGGAGGCATAGTGATGTTGGCACCATGGCCAGAGACTAAACTGAGCTCGCTACTACCACCCAGAGAGTGTACAGGGAACGAATGTCATTTGAGGCACTGTTGAAGGAGCTATGTATGTGCAAGCTATGCTTCACCAAGGAAGCAATTGACCACCTCTGCAAAATGCTCCCACAAGGCCTTGTCAGTGGGAATGAAGGCCCTCAATTTCTATGGCCCTGGTTCCTTCCAGTCAGGCACTGGAGACCCCTATAACATCAGCCAAGGAGCTGCGAGGGCCTGCATTCAACAGGTGACAGAGGCCTTCTTCCGCAGGGCATCCAACTTAATTAAAACATGTCCTCTACACACCAAAAAGACAGGTCCATCAATTTCCACAGGATTGCTGGCTTCCCCAGGATGCAGAGGGCTAGCAATGGAATCCACGTCCTGCTGAAAGCTCCACTTGAGGAACCTGTCACTTTAATCAACAGGAAGGACTACCACTCACTAAATGTGCTCATTGTCTGCAATGCCCAACTGAGGATCCTGCGTGTTAACTCAGAGCATTGGGGAAGTGCTCACAATGCTTTTGTCCTCTGCCGCTCCAACATCCCTGACTTGTTTAGCAGGCCGGGACAATGGGTGGATGGATCTGGGGGGGGGACAATGTCGACTGCCTGAAGCCGTGGTTGATGACGCAATTCCACATCACCAACAATGCAGCACAGGAAAGGTATAACTATGCACACGCTCCGACCCGGCAGGTGATGGAGAGGACGATCGGGGTGCTTGAAGCACGCCTTAGGTGCCTGGGCTGGTCAGGGGGTGCCTTATAGTATAAGATTGTGATGGTCTGGGGGTGTCTTACAGTATAAGATTGTGATGGTCTCGGGATGTCTTACAGTATAAGATTGTGATGATCTGGGGGTGCCTTACAGTATAAGATTGTGATGGTCTGGGGGTGTCTTACAGTATAAGATTGTGATGATCTGGGGGTGTCTTACAGTATAAGATTGTGATGGTCTGGGGGTGTCTTACAGTATAAGATTGTGGTGGTCAGGGGATGTCTTACAGTATAAGATTGTGATGGTCTGGGGGTGTCTTACAATATAGATTGTGATGGTCTGGGGGTGTCTTACAGTATAAGATTGTGGTGGTCTGGGGGTTTCTTACAGTATAAGATTGTGGTGGTCTGGGGGTGTCTTACAGTATAATATTGTGGTGGTCTGGGGGTTTCTTACAGTATAAGATTGTGGTGGTCTGGGGGTGTCTTACAATATAATATTGTGGTGGTCTGGGGGTGTCTTACAGTATAAGATTGTGGTGGTCTGCTGCACACTACATAATTTCACCCTGCAGGAAGACCTCACCCTGAACTTAGTAGATGAGATGTCCATGGAACTGAAGGATCCTGATCCGATGCCCCTGGGCCCATGGGTGGTGGTCTCCCGGAAGAAGACACAGTGGCAGCAGTCAGAGTGACCAGAGAGCTGCTGGTGGCTCAGGTGTTTTGACAGTGATAAACTCCTCCCCGCCGCGGCCCTTATTCCTCCCACACCCCCACCCGTAAAGTTGCACCAGCTGAATGGTGTTGCATTAGGAAGTCTGGAACATTTTTGCTATGGACTGATCCCCATGGAGAGGTGAACGCAAGGAAAGACAGGCAAGATTTAAACAAACTATAGAACTTTTATTCAGTACAACCGTGCAATAATGAACAGTCAGCAAACAGCATCAGGGTAAAAGCAGATCAGAACAAAGAAGCAGTAAACTCTCATCAGGAAAAGCCAACAAGAGACAACTACTGAAAATTGAACTGTCTTAAAACCGACAGACACAAAATGAGAGGTCCACATCCCTCTACATACAGCAGCTTTGTTGGGCAGCAACGCAGCAGGTGCAACAAGGAAGGTGGCCGAGACTAAAAGGCCAGCAATGGTAACACTGCATTGAAGTAGCCATTTAAAAAGTAGTGCATTTCGTGCAAATTGTGCAGAAAAATTTCTGTAACAACACTTTAAATGGAAATTGTTCAACAGTATTAAACAATTTTTGAAAGAACAAAACATGTCAACATAAACAATAACAATTTTAAAATTCAAACTATTAACAAAGAAACACTTGCAAAACTCACTTGAACCAAACATAAGAAGATAAGAACATAAGAAATAGGAGCAGGAGTAGGCCACCCGGCCCCTCGAGCCTGCTCTGCCATTCAACAAGATCATGGCTGATCTTCTACCTCAACGCCATTTTCCTGCACTGTCCTCATATCCCTTGATGCCTTTACTATCTAGAAATCTATCAATCTCTGTTTTGGATGTACTCAATGACTGAGCCTCCACAGCCCTCTGGCGTAGAGAATTCCAAAGATTCACCACCCTCTAGAGCAAAGAAATTTCTCCTCATCTCAGTCCTAAATGGCCTACCCATTATTCTGAGACTGTAACCCCTTGTTCTATTCTCCCCAGCCTCCCTGCATCTACCCTGTCGAGCTTGTAAGAATTTTCTATGTTTCAATGAGATCACCTCTCATTCTTCTAAACTCTAGAGAATACAGGCCTAGTCTACTCAATCTCTCCTCAGACGACAATCCCGCCATCCCAGGAATCAGTCTGGTGAACCTTTGTTGCACTCCCTCTATGGCAAGCATATCCTTTCTTAGGTAAGGCGACCAAAATTGTGCACAATACTCCAGGTGCAGTCTCACCAAAGCCTTATATAATTGCAGTAAGACATCTTTACTCCTGTACTCAAATCCTCTTGTAATAAAGGCCAACATACCATTTGCCTTCCTAATTGCTTGCTGCACCTGCATGTTAGCTTTCAGTGACTCATGTACAAGGACACCCAGGTCCCTTTGAACATCAACATTTCCCAATCTCTTACCATTTAAAAAATAACCTGCATTTCTGTTTTTCCTACCAAAGTGGATAACTTCACATTTTTCCACATTATATTCCATCTGCCATGTTCTTGCCCATCACTTAGCCTGTCTATATTCCCTTGAAGCCTCTTTGCATCCTCCTCACAACTCACATTCCCACCTAGTTTTGTGTCATCAGCAAACTTGGAAATATCACATTTGGTCCCCTCATCCAAATTATTGATTTAGATTGTGAATAGCTGGGGCCCAAGCAGCAATCCCTGTGGTACCCCACTAGTCACAGTCTGCCAACCTGAAAAAGACCCGTTTATTCCTACTCTCTGTTTTCTGTCTGTCAACCAATTCTCAATCCATGCCAGTATATTACCCCCAATTACATGTGCTCTAACTTTGTTCACCAACCTCCTGTATGGGACCTTATCGAAAGCCTTCTGAAAATCCAAATACACCACATCCACTGGTTCCCCCTTATCTATTCTACTAGTCACATCCTCAAAGAACTCCAATAGGTTTGTCAAACATGATTTCCCTTTCATAAATCCATGTTGACTCTGCCAAATCCTATTATTATTTTCTAAGTGTCCTTTTATCACATCCTTTATAATAGATTCTAGCATTTTCTCTACTACTGATGTCAGGCTAACAGGTCTGTAGTTCCCTGTTTTCTCTCTCCCTCCATTCTTAAATAGTGGGATTACATTTGCTACCCTCCAATCTGCAGTTCCAGAATCTATAGAATTTTGGAAGATGACAACCAATGCATTCACTATCTCTATAGCCACCTCTTTCAAAACCCTGGGATGTAGATCATCAGGTCCTTGGGATTCATCAACTTTCAGTCCCATCAATTTCTCTAGTGCTTTTTATTTACTAATACTGATTTCTTTCAATTCCTCATTCTCGCCAGACCCTTGGTTCTTTAATATTTCTGGGAGGTTTTTTGTGTCTTCTTCCGTGTTCTATTAGTGAGACGATTCGTGTTAAAGAACAGTGCAAAATTAGTATTTTTTGTTTCATCCATAGTGATTTGATTGGATTCTTAAGAGTGCATGATTTTATCCCATCTTCTGATTTAACTTCAAACCTAGATAACAAGGTCGGTGCACTTCTACACCTACAAATCAATTGACCAATGTAATAAAAACACTGTAAGGATCTCTGTGCTATATTTTGTTGGTGCATAGAGCTCCTGCAACAACGTCCTGCAACAATCTGTACATTCACCCTCGAGAGTTGCATCGCCCCCTGGCTGCAGCAGTGAAAGCTGATGACAAGAGTGAGTCAGGTGATTGGGGCCGAGTAGTTGCGAGGAGGCGGATCAGGAAGCGGAGTCAGTGCGAGGGACTGGTGATTGACAGGTCAACCTACCCCGGGGGCGCTCGAGCCCACGCGCAAATCCACGGCGGCTGGACGGACCGCATTGCATTGAAATGAAGATGGCTGCTGGCGAGGCAGGGGCCGGGGCCGGGACTCTGTCTGTGCATAACTTTAGCGAGAAGCTGTCGGAGCAGATGGTGCATTTCCACGTTCTCAGAATGACTGACAGCTTCCTTTTGTGGGTTGGGATCGCCCCGACTTTCTCTAACCTCGCTGTAGCCATGTGTACCAAATTTGTAAGTAACTCGTACCGTGTAAAAAAACAGGGCTAATGCTTAAATTGGATTGATTCCTTGGAGACGGTATTAGCAACCATGGGGTTTGCAGAGACTGCTTCTGCTTTGTTGCTGTGTCATCGTAGTTGTAGGTCCTGGAACTCCCCCGGGCGGTCAGGACCAAAACTGCCTTTAATTGAGCTTTCGGTGAGGAGGGAGGCAGCTAAGATTAAAACGTACAGAAATTAAATTGCTGTCCCCCCTCCAACCCCATGTCTCCTGAAAGAGTATGGTTCTATAAACACTACAATTGTTAGGCTGTTTGGAGACAACACAGTAAGCAGCCCTCTCCTCCCCTTGCATTACATTCACTTTCCATCATGAATCACTGAATTAGGAGCCAGAACACACCCTTGACTAATTTTACTCTTCCTATCCCAGGGCATCAGTTGTATCATCTCTACAGCTGCTCCAGGTGAGATCAGCTAACTCAGCACAGACCAGGGATAGAACTTAGGTTCCTCCTGGTCTGTATGATTCAGTATCACACCAGACAGTGCACTTCCCTACTGAGTCATCAGAGGACATTCTTAAAATTAAAGTCCTAGTAATGGGGTTTTCCATCAGGGCATTAGATTTAATTCTACAATTTTAAAATGACTCATTCACAGGGTGGTAGCTAGGCAACAGTTTCATCAAGGGATTCAGATATCATAAACAGCGAGCACTGCTCGGATTGGTATGCAGTTGTTAATCTGAATGTCTCAAGGATAAACTTAGAATCATAGAAAAGATACAGCACAGAAGGAGGCCGTTCGGCCCATCGTGTCCGCACCGGCTCGAAGAACAACCAGGTGCCCATTCTAATCCCACCTTCCAGCACCTGGTCTGTAGCCCTGCAGCTTACAGCACTTTAGATGCAGGTCCAGGTACTTTTTAAAAGAGTTGAGGGTCCCTGCCTCTATCACCAACTTGTAACCATTATATTTTATAACAAATACTATGTAGTTAATGGGTTTTGCTTCTTGGGAGGTGGAGGTGGGTGTCATTGGGCATCAGTTATCAGGCAAGATGTGCAATGGAATTATCTTTACTGAGAAATCAACTATTGTGATGTAATTTATTGTAACTTTATTGAGTTATCTGCAGTTGATTACTAGAAAATAAGTCAGAATGTAGTGGATGGGTGAGTGAATTATAAATACAAGAGTAATTTAGTTGCAGAATTCAGATGAATATTGTAAAGAACATGAAATTTGAGATTGAATTGTCTGTAAGTGGTTACTTCAGTGTTGTTGTCATTGTTTGCCTCATGCAAAAACAGCTCTGGTTTCAAACAAGTGGAAATACTGAACTACTTACAATATTGGGGTGAAGGTGCAAAATAGCATGGCACTTGGCAGCTGTGGAGCCTAATCACAGTAAGAAGACCGATAGAAAAGTGGAGAAAATTAATCTGAGAAATTTTAATTATTGTTCAGGCCTAAGTGTGTAAGCTGTTCAAAATTTCTCTTTCCATGCTGTTCATTGAACCTCCCATTGGTAAGCACAGAAGCCATTCTACATGGTGATAGTATCCTGTTAGAGGAGACACTTACTGATTTTTCTGATGGCATCAAGTTGCACTAAATCTTACCAAACATTGATCTGTTCAAAATCTACACACTCTGATGTTTTTATAGGTAAATGTAAATAGTGTTGATCAAGGATGTTGTCACGATGGGGTGATTTTAAACCCCCAAAACGGGTGGGTTGGGGGCAGGTGGGAGTTGAAAATAGTTGTTTTTTGGGTCGCGACCGCAACCCGACTTTATTTCTGGGTTTAACGTCGGCACGTAAAAGTACAGGTTTCCCACTGGGAATGCAGAGTCCAAAAATTTTGCGGTCACGACCGAGAAAAACAACTATTTTCAACTCCCAGCCACCCCCAATCCACCTGTTTTGGGGGTTTAAAATCACCCCCAATGTAGTCAGTAGGCTTCCCTAGTAGTTCAGTGGGTAAATACACTATATGGTATTGATTCATAGAGGTCATGTAGGCTTCCAGTTTAATCCTTAGTCTGCACTCACTTAGCTGATTCTAGCCAGGTAGTGGTGAGGGTGCTCTAATAAAAACAGAAAATGCTGGAGAAGCTCAGCAAGTCAGGCAGCATCTGTGGAGAAAGAAACAGAGTTAACGTTTCAAGTTGAAGATCTTTTGTCAGAACTGGAAGATGTTAAGAGTGCTATAGTTGGTTCAGGGGTCACTAGGTCTACCATGTGAACTAGAGTGAGAGGTAATGTGGAAGATAATGTATCTTTTCTTTTGTGATTTGTGTGTTGGCAAATTTGTGCTGAAAAATATCTGCAGGAATTATTGAGTCACCAGGCTGCAATGTAGTGAGTGAGGGAATCCTCTCTCAGACTAGATTTTTGATGGATCAAATTCAAAACAATTTGAAGAATGTACATAAGCTGTTTTTGTGCCAACTCAATGAAAAACATAATTTCCCAGCGGCACATTAATCCACAAATAATGAATGTTCCTCTTTCTAGGAATCAAAGATAGGGAGCTGCGCTGAGCAGAGCAGTGTTTTTACAGGCCTGTATGAATGACCAAAAGCTTCTCTGTAATTTTCGGCACCTCTAAACAAACCAAAGTATTCTGCACAACATCTGGCTGTGTTGCCCTAAAATCCTTCAGTGTCTTAGCCAGTAAGAATGTATGAAGTATAGGCAAGGTTTTAAATGGAGTTGATGAGCGATGCTTTCATAGAATGTTAGAACACAGAAATGAGCCATTTGACCCATTCTCTCTACATGAGCAACTTCATCTACTCCCACTCGTCTACTCCATCCCTTAAACATTACTTTTTACAAGCAACTATCTAATTCCCTTATAAAATTATTTATGGACTCTGTTTAAACAACAGTTTGTGGCTGCTGAATTACAAATTTTAACCACTCTGTTTAAAGATTTTTTTTTTCTAACCTCCCCGTTAATTCTTTTTCTGATTGTTTTAGATTTGCACCCTCTTGTTACCATCTGACCAGCCAGTGGAAGTGATCTATCACTATTTGATCTATCATAACCAGGCCTCTATTAGATCACCCCATAAACTTCAGTGGAGTGAAAGAAGCTTTTATCTTCTCAAATTTCTCTTCATAATTATAATCCCTTCACCTCTGGTAACATGGTAGTGAATCTTCACTACACCTTTTCCATTGCTTTTGTATCCTTATAACAAGATGTGCTAAACTGTACACTACTCTCAACTGCAGCCTAACTAAAGTCTTGTACAAGTTCAAATTACCTTCTTCATTTTGAATTCTATGCCTCTAGCTACAAAACCAAGATTTAAGTTTGATTTTTTTTTTTATGGCTTTATCTACTTGCATTGCCATCTTTAACGGCCCGTGTAGCTACATTCCAAGGTTCCTCTGCTGCTCCGGCTGTAGTGCTGAAGATTTGTGCTCCGGAACTAGCTGCGCCTCTAGCCAAGCTGTTCCAGTTCAGCTACAACACTGGCATCTACCCAACAATGTGGAAAATTGCCCAGGTATGTCCTGTCCACAAAAAGCAGGACAAGTCCAATCCGGCCAATTACCGCCCCATCAGTCTACTCTCAATCATCAGCAAAGTGATGGAAGGTGTCGTCGACAGTGCTATCAAGCGGCACTTACTCACCAATAACCTGCTCACCGATGCTCAGTTTGGGTTCTGCCAGGACCACTCGGCTCCAAACCTCATTACTGCCTTGGTCCAAACATGGACAAAAGAGCTGAATTCCAGAGGTGAGGTGAGAGTGATTTGACAGAGTGTGGCACCAAGGAGCCCTAGTAAAATTGAAGTCAATGGGAATCAGGGGGAAAGCTCTCCAGTAGCTGGAGTCATATCTAGCACAAAGGAAGATGGTAGTGGTTGTTGGAGGTCAATCATCTCAGCCCCAGGACATTGCCGCTGGAGTTCCTCAGGGCAGTGTCCTAGGCCCAACCATCTTCAGCTGCTTCCTAAATTCTGTATTGGATTTATTAGTGACTATTTTATATTTATGACCTCTAGTTTTGGATTCCCCCACAAGTTGGAACATTTTCTCTACGTCTACCCTATCAAACCCTGTAATTATCTTAAAACGTCACCCATCAGCCTTCTCTTTTCTAGAGAAAAGAGCCCCAGCCTGTTCAGCCTTTCCTGATGAGGATATCCTCTCAGTTCTGGTGTCACCCTTGTGAATCGTTTTTGCACCCTATCCAATGTCTCTATATCCTTTCTATAATATGGACACCAGAACTGTGCATAGTACTCCGTGTGTGGTCCAACTAAGGTTCTGTATAAGTTTAACATAACTTCTCTGCTTTTCAATTCTATCCCTCTAGAAATGAACTCCAGTGCTTGATTTGCTCTTTTTATGGCCTTATTAACCTGCGACATTACTTTTAGTGATTTGTGTATCTGTACCCCGAGATTCCTTTGCTCCTCTATCCCGTTTAGACTCTTTATTATCCATGCAGTACGTGGCTTCCTTATTCTTCCTGCCAAAGTGTACCACCTCACACTTGTCTATATTGAAATTCATTTGCCAATTACACGGCCATTCTGCAAATTTTTTCTGTCCTCTTGCATTTTGACGCATTCTTCCTTTGTATTTATAATCCCCCCCCCCCAATTTAGTGTAGTCCGCAAATTTTGAAATTGTACTTCCAATTCCTGAATCCAAATCGTTAATGTAAATTGTGAACAGTGGTCCCAGCATCAGTCCCTGTGGAACACCACTTCCCACCTTTTGCCAGTCCGCGTAGCTACTCTTAACCGCTAGACTCTTCTCTGTTTTGTAGCCAACTTACTATCCATTCTGCTGTCTGTCCCCTAACTCCACATGCTCTGATCTTAGTCATGTGTCTACAATGTGGTACCTTATCGAAGGCCTTTTGAAAATCCAAATATATTACATCTACTGCATAACCCTTGTCTATTCTTCCTGTTATTTCTGCAAAGAATTCAGTAAGGTTGGTCAAGCATGACCTTCCCTTCTGAAATCCGTACTATTATATTTTTGTTCTCTAGATGTCTTTCTATTGCATCTTTGAGTAAAGACCAGGCAACATGTGTATTTACGCACAACCCCAAACACACACAAGCAAAAGAATTCTCTTCCAGAAAGCAGTTAACGGGAATCAGTTTGAATTTTCCAAGATTGGCCTAGCTAAATCTTCATATAAAACGATATAGTGTAGAAATGTTCATGATTTGGAACAAATTGGATTTCTGTTTGTCACGAATTATTTGTTGTCCACGCAATTAAATAATACACAAATATATTGCAAAATGTAGTGTGTGGAAGGCACTTCTTCCCATACATGCACATACATTCCAGATAAAGGGATCTGTTCTGTTTTCTGTAAAGATTTCTGTATAAAATATTCACTGCAAACCCATGCTGTTAGAGGTTGCCATTATCAGTGTGTGCTGCAACCAAGGTCGTATTCTATTGGGGAGAATTAGAACAAGGGTCTATTGTACTTATGTGTTTGGGATGTGACACTGAGAGTCTAGGCAGTTAGTATTAACAAGCTTCTCAAGTATGAGGAGTATCAAAGACCAATTTAATCCTCTGCTCACCTGACATGCACACTTTAGCGAGAACCACTGTATAGTTATCAGGAGTGGGAACTTTGGCCAATGTTTTTCCTTTCCTGAGTTCAGGGACACTGAATCTAGCTTCAGTGCCTCTGATACTATCATAGTTGAGATCAGTTTCCAGAATGTTTGTTATTGTTCAGGTAAAAGGTTCTGTTGGCATATCATAATTTTCTTGAAATAGGAATTCAGTATAGCCTGATCCTACAATATCCCATATTAGTGTACACTTTTCAACAGTAAATCCTTCATTCATCAGCGGTAAACTCCATTTATGTTGTGCTTGTGTGCTGAGCATTGTGATTTTCCAATGTATTGAATTTTCAGGTGACTGGTCACATTACATATTGCAGGGTCAGTGCTGTAAGGCAGTTAAAGCTGGTTGTTAGTGCACTGTAATCAGTTCCAGCTAATCTCTGTGCTGCATCTGCAGTTTGTTTAATTGGTTGTTAGCATGCAACACCATGCCTCTGAAAATAGTGGTTTTGATGGAAACAGAAAATCAGATATTATAGTGAAAGCCAGAATAAAGAATAGGACAATTAAGGATTTGGTTATTTTAAGTGTTTGTAATTTTAAGGTGCATCATCTAAATAAGTGAATAGATTTCTTTAATGTTGTAATGGGAAATTATGATGGAATACAGTAATATTTGGGTTTAATGTAACTTGCTGCTACTGGTTTGCAGGATCCAATGCCAGTGTCCACGTTAGTCCTTGGAGATGCCTCTGATACCACACCCAGCTCAGTAGCACAAAGACTAGGTAAGACAGTTTCTTTAATTTTAAAGAATTTTATTTGCAATTTATTAACATTTTTTCTTAACAATGTTATTTGTTCCCTTCGTGCTGTCATCATCCCTGTTCGACCGCAACTCTTTCTTCCCCTCCCCCCACCCCCAAAATCTCAGGCTATGACGTTCACAGCTTTGGGTTTTGTGATGTAATTAAAAAGAACCCTCCTGTCCACTGGGTTGAAACAGAAAACACGTTTACATTAGTGATAATGCATCTGGGAGGCTGTCATAAAACCCCTCCAGCACTGCTAGCCAGGATAGAAGAAAAGCTTGACATTTGAAAGGCAATCACATCTTGCCTATAACCTCCAACTTCTCTCTCTCGCAACTTTCTTGTCCCCCTTTATTGTGTCAATACCAGCAAAGTCAGTGCTCCTCAGAACTTTCTTCTTTTCCTTCTAAGCTTCAATTACAGTGTCTTGTTTGCGCTCAATCCTCCCTAAATCCCCACTATGTTGCGACTAAAACTTATGGTATTGTCTCCCATTCTAGCTCATTCTTTCCCAAGTCCTCAAAACTGTGCAACTCCTTATCTCCCTCAGTGTTTGTTTCCCCCTTCAAGCTTGAAATCACTATAGGCCTTGGCTCTTTACCGTGGTTTCTCAATTAAAAGAACAAGTTTATTCTTTCTCTGCATTGCACCACAAAAAAAAAATGAAAGTGTGATCCGATAGTACTTGAGATAGAGACAGGACTGTTCCCTCGGTGAAGCTGAGAAAATTAGAGGATGAATTAACTTGTTGCTCCTTGCTCATTTTTTAATCCAGGGACCGGATTGGTGGAACTAGGGAAGTTATGTGAAGGACAGATATAATGACAGCAACCTATCAGTATTGTGGAATTTTATTAATCCTTTAATTTAATTTGTTTTTTGTTAAGTAATAAGACCTTGTTTATACTTATCAATCAATTCCCTGTATTAGCACAGTTACCTTGAAGTATTACAATGGCTGATAGAAATGACAATCCGGGACAGAATTAGCAGTCACCTGGACGAGTGTGGATCGATTAGGGAAAGCCAGCACAGATTTATTAAAAGCAAATCGTGTTTAACTAACCTGATAGAGTTTTTTGATGAGGTAATAGAGAGGGTAGATGAGAGCAGTGCAGTTGATGTGGTGAATATGGACTTTCAAAAGGCATTTGATAAAGTGCTGCACAATAGGCTTGTCAGTATTGAAGCCCATGGAATAAAAGGGGCAGTAGCAGCATGGATACAGAATTGGCTAAGTAACAGGAAACAGAGAATAGTGGTGAACGGTTGTTTTTCGGACTGGAGGGTGGTGTACAGTGGTGTTCCCCAGGGGTCAGTGCTGGGACCACTGCTTTTCTTGATACATATTAATGACTTGGACTTGGGTGTACAGGGCACAATTTCCAAATTTGCGAATGTCACAAAACTTGGAAGTGTAGTGAACAGTGAGGAGGATAGTAATAGACTTAAAGAGGATATAGAAAGGCTGGTGGCATGTGCGGACACGTGGCAGATGAAATTTAACGCAGGAAAATGCGAGGTGATGCATTTCGGTAGGAAGAATGAGGAGCGGCAATATAACTAAAGGGCACAATTCTAAAAGTGGTACAGGAACAGAGAGAGATATGGAGGAATATGTACAAAAATCATTGAAGGTGGCAGGGCAGGTTGAGAAAATGGTTAAAAAAGCATACAGGATCCTGGGCTTTATAAATAGAGGTACAGAGTACAAAAGCAAGGAAGTCATGATGAACCTTCATAAAATACTGGTTTGGCCACAACAGTAGTATTGTGTCCAGTTCTGGGCACGCACTTTGGGAAGGATGTGAAGGCTTAGAATGTCTCCAGGGATGAGGGACTTCAGCTATGTGGATAGACTGGAGAAGCTGGGGTTGTTCTCCTTGGAACAGAGAAGGTTGAAAGGAGATTTGATAGAGGTATTCAAAATCATGAAGGGTCTAGAGAGAGAAAAACTGTTCCCATTGGCAGAAGGGTCACGAGCCAGAGGACATAGATTTAAGATGATTGGCAAAAGAGCCGAAGGTGACATGAGGAAAAACTTTTTTACACAGTGAGTGGTTAGAGTCTGGAATGCACTGCCCGAGGGGGTGGTGGAGGCAGATTCAATCATGGCCTTCAAAAGGGAACTGGATAAGTACTTGAAAGGAAAATTTTGCAGAGCTATGGGGATAAGGCGGGGGAGTGGAACTAGCTGGATTGCTCTTGCATAGAGCCGGCAAGGACGCAGTGGGCCGAATGGCCTCCTTCCGTGCTGTAACCTTTCTATGATTCTATGTGATTACCCTAATCAGATGCTTGTCAGTTTTAATTTGTTACTTGTTTTAATGGGGTGAATTCCAGATGTGTGTCCAATCCAAACCAATGAGAGCATGCCCACCCACCTACCTACCTACTGACCCATATAGTATATCCTTGGACTATCAGAGACATGCAAGGCACTCCCTTCATGAAAAATGGTATCCATTGCATTGAGAAGAGTAGACTTCACGAGAAAGAATGATATCCAGATTGAGGAGCAACATCACAGGATTTGTAGCACAATGTAAAGTGATGGAGATGCAAATTAACCAATCAATCTACATATTCTAAAATAAAGATGTCCCATTTATAGCCAAGTAATATTGTGAAAAGAACAGAACAAAGCACCTCTTGATTATATTTGTGTTGAGTAGACAGGTTGTCTGCTTGCTCCTTATTCATAAATTTATGCAGTGCAATGTATTACAGATACGTTGTATTTCAAGATTGCTTCTGGAAAGGGAACAAGTTTCCTTTGTATCCAGTTATATATAAATAATGCCAAACGTCGATATTGAAACTTGCTGAGATCCTGTGTTCCATAATAAGTTTTAACTGTATTTTGTTGTTTTCTTTTGCATTAAATCTCCCATCCAGCTAAGAAGACAGGAAAACAGGTTTTCATCAGCTATAACCTACCGAACACCAACACCAGCCTATCACTGCAGGTGGAAAACCGAATCAAACAAGAAATGGACGCTCATCCAGACAAGTTCTAATTGTAATTTTCTTTTTAATTTTTTTTTTAGATATGTTGACTTGACTTGTTTAATAAAATGTTATAAAAGTTACTGCCTTTTTCTTTGTGCATTCTACAAATTGGGGATCGAACACTGACATGAGGGTGGTTGTTGAAATTTACTCAGTGATAGAGCAAAATATTTTATGATCATGTTTTCGTCTCTATTTGTGTGTTCGTTAGTTGTTATTGGGGTAGATTCCCACTGCCAGCCCAGCTGAAGTGGGCTAACTCAGCACAGATCGATAAACAAACCAGGAATGTTCCTGGTCTGCATGGTCTCCAGCATTTTTTAATACACTAAACAAGATGTTAGAAGGCTGGAAGATGGGTCAAAGCTCAAAGCAAAGGTGAGTGCTCCGCCAAACAGCATGAGTTCTCTTTTTTTAAAAAGCATTAAGGCTTCTGTGCTTGGAGACTGCATAAGGTGACGTGCCACAGGATTAAAACTGCCTGAGTTTATTGGAGGTGGGGAAAGAGAATAATACTTGTCGTGAGGATGAGGGTAAGCACCCCAACCTCCCTGCAGTTCACACAAAATTTATAGAAACTTGCTTATGCTAAGTTCCTTTTATAAAATAGTAACCCAGAGGGTCATCCCTGAGGAGACTCATCCACATCTGCAATTGAAACCACATAAACTTGATTGAACCTAGTTTCAGCCCTTCAGCTAGGACATGCTAGACACATGGATAGAGAAAGATGGTGAGGGTATATAAAGCAGAGTAGGAATAAATGGATGTTTTTCAGATTGGTTGGATCTGGGTAGAAGTGTGCCCAGGAATCTCTGCTGGCACCTTTTTTCTATTTATATAAATAATTTGGACATAGGCACAAGTGGAATGATAAGTGAATTTGCTCAAATTAAGGGACATGGCAAACTGAGAAAGGTTGCAGGAGTGGGTAGATAGGTGGCAGATGCTGATTGATGCAGAGAAATGTGAAATAGTACATTTTGGGGAAAAGAACAATGAAAAGAAATGTATCCTAAATGGTGAGTGGAGGATCATCATGATAAAGATGGGAGTGCAGCAAGAAAAAGCCATAAAGGCAAATGGGATTTTATGTTTTTTTATATATTGGCATTGAATTATAAAAGCAAGGAAGTGATGCTGAATTTGGATAAGACATGAGCTCGGCCACAGTTGAAGTACAGACTGCAATTCTGGAAACTCAATTATAGGAAAGATATTAGAGCCATGGAAAGGTACTGCGAATATTCACTAGGGGCCAAAACTCTGGAGTTTAGAAGAATGAGAGGTGATCTCATTGAAACATACAAGATTCTGAGGGGGCTTGACAGGGTAGATGCTGAGAGGTTGTTTCCCCTGGCTGGAGAGTCTAGAACTAGGGGGAATCATCTCAGGATAAGGGGTCGGCCATTTAAGACTGAAATGAGGAGGAATTTCTTCACTCGGAGGGTTGTGAATCTTTGGAATTCTCTACCCCAGAGGACTGTGGATGCTGAGTCATTGAACATATTCAAGGCTGAGATCGATAGATTTTTGTACTCTAAGGGAATCAAGGGATATGGGGATGGGGCGGGAAAGTGGAATTGAGGTCAAAGATCAGCAATGATCTTGTTGAATGGCGGAGCAGGTCTGAGGGGCCGTATGGCCTACTCCTGCTCCTTGTTCTTATGTTCTTACTAGGATACCAGGAAGGAGAAGTTAGAGTTGTGGGAGAAAAGGCTTGAAAATTTGTGCCTTTTTCACTGGAACAGAGAAGGTTGAGAGGAATCTAATAAATGTTTTCAAAATTATGAAAGGTTATAAGCATGTCAACAGCGAGATTGTTTCCACTGGTTGGCAAGTTGGTAAGGAGAATTTTCAATAAAAAGTTAAGGGAAAATTTAATTTTTTTCCACCCAAGATTATTAGTGGCCATTGAAATGCAGACTATAACATCATTTAAAAAAGGAATTAGATAAGTAGATGAAAAGCAGCTGGAAAATGGATTAGAGTAGATAACTCCAGTTGAAAAGCTGGCACTGGCACAGTGCGATGAGCCAAAGAGCCTCCTGTGCTGTAATTTCTACAATTCCATGGGTGCATTGCCTGTGACTTTCTCTTCATTGACATTAATGGACAGAAAATCACACATATTGCACCTGCGATTTTCTGAAAAGCCACCCACTGCATGGAAGGCACCACCTGTGGCAAGGGCCTTCAAAGTTCTAGCCCCAGTGTCCAAGTAGAATCTAATTTTATTAAAGTCCTGAATTGTTGCAGTAAAGGATAAAAGATAGAAAGAATAGCATAACTGTTTATCATTAGAAATTCACTTAAATATACTTCCTCATAGCAACATAGTAATCCCTGATTTTTCAATATTAGCAGACAAACATGTTTTTGTCACATTCCTTTGCTACTTTAAAGGAAGTGTTAATTTATTTGGAATAAAGAGGTTAAGGTTTTTGTTAAAATAGAGAAATATCAACGAATGTATTGATACACTGATCACTAACAGTAATTGGCCTTATAGTTTCTCATTAATTTTACCCAGTCATGTGTAAATCCTATCATTGATAATTTTTACCTTTGGACAGATTCAGTCACTGTATACAATCTAGTTGCTAAAACACAAAGCACATTCACCTAGACAAAGCAGTGGCAGTAAGAACTTCCAGCATTTGGACTGCTACGAGTTGCTCTGTATGATGTCTTGTATAGCCCATTGTGAATTAAGCGAAACCTAGTGTTTCTCTTTATTCCGCAGACGAATCCTTTACATTTTTGGCATTGTGTCAGAATTGGGAGCAAGACATTAAGATCTCAGGAGAAGGAGGTCATTATCACAAGGGACCTGTGTGGCCGAGGAAAGGTTGGAAACCGAAGTAGTGCAACAAGAGTCCTTGTGTGTAACAAACACTGGAATGCGTCAGCGTGTGGTTTGAGGCAATGTCTTGTATGTAGATTCTTTATAGGTAGAATCATTGCATCTGCCCCACTCCACAAGTGATGTTTGTGATGCCAATCACAATATATATATATAGTCAATGTCCCTACAAAATGCAGGATTAATCAGGTGCAAAGGGACATAAATAGTGTGAAATAATTTGCATGTATCATGAGCCCAGTTGTTGCAGCATGTTGCTTTTTTTGTCAATATGTGGCATACATAGGGCATCCATCAGTCTTCCTCTATACTGTTCAGACCACCATGGTGGACTGTGATTTCTGTGACTAAAGCTGTCTTTAATCCCTAATGTACCATGACAGAATTAAAGAGCTAATACCAAGCTCACTCTTAGATGAAATAATTCATATTTGTCACAATCATATTTTACAGCCATGCATATGAGGTAAGATACAAGAAAATTAGGCAATTTTAATCATGTTATTGTCAATTATGCAATTTTCCATGTTACTGAAAAAATAAATGGTAAAAGGATTTTCAAAAAGTTTTGCAGTCGTTCAGCTGTTTATGAATTGTGATTTTTCATGCATCTTTGGTATTGTTCTTCATTGGAAGATTATTTACAACCATAACTTGCATTTACCTGCTTTCCCCTTCAGTTGCTGTCTGTTTCTCTTTAATGAATATGTAATTACAAATTGAAGTGTGACATTTACACAACAAAGGCATAGCAGCAAATTGAAATGTGAGACAGTAAATGTATATTGGATGCAAATATTTTTAATCTGTTACTAGTGGATCTTTGTAGTGTTTTATCATAGAGCCTTTTGATCATTTTTAAACAGTAGGGGTGTTATGCTAAGTAACACGATGTGTTGTCAGTTTCTGTAGTTAGGATTTTTACTAATACTTTGGATAGAATTCCACCACTGTTCATTTGTAAATCAGTGCAGTTATTAAATTTGTCACATTTTGGAATTTTGATCAATTCTTTTTCATGAGAAAGGATTTTGGGATTCAATTACTTTTAAGTATTTTGTTTTAAAACAAAGTGAATTCACAGGGGATTTTTAAAAAATAGGCTACTGGCATTGAAGAAGTGTATTAAAGCCACACAAGCTAGTTGGCAGAATAGCACAAGTCAGTCTATTTCTAACAGATACAATGAGGGATCTACTGCCTCATCCTATGCCCATTTGCCAAGATGCTCAGGGACAGTAAGCAATTCATTATCTTGGCAAATATTCACACCCAAATGTGATGAGGAAAATTCTATTCATGAGGTCCTTTGCTTCCTGAGATCAGAATTAACAAGAGGAGAACACATATTTGGGGCAATCAGATTTCAAACAAGATACTTGGAGCTGTCGGCCTTGAGGCCAGAGCTGGAAACAAAAATGCAGGTGGTTAGTTTTTGCAGTTAGAAGTTGTCTTGATAGAAGGGTAATGTTGAAACAAGCCTACAAAAGGGACAGGGTATGTAGTTTATTATTTTTTTCAAGAAAAGTGAGAGAGTTAAGTAAATGGGATTTTCTCTTTTGACTTATTCCAGATGTTCACTTGCTGCCTTGTGAAATAAGGCAGCTGAAGAATTTGTCTCTGGCCTCATCTCACCAAGTGTTTCTCAGTCTTCCTTCAAAAATGTAAGGAATCTTACAACACCAGGTTATAGTCCAACAGTTTTATTTGAAAATCACAAGCTTTCGGAGGCTTTCTCCTTTGTCAGGTGGACTATAACCTGGTGTTGTAAGATTCCTTACATTTGTCAACCCCAGTCCATCACTGGCATCTCCACATCATTCCTTCAAAAAGACTGGTGAAGCACTGATGAAGGTATCTGCGAAAGACATGATTGACTTTGGATCAGATACACCCCTGGAATATGCTATTGGATAATTAGATATTGGGCCATGAGGGCACACCTCTATTTAAGAGACTTAGACTGATACAAGAGTGACTAGCATTGTTATACCAGAAAGAATATTGAAGACAGATCTGAAATATGAAACAATGTTCCTTTATCTATATATTCAGAATTTGGAAAAAGTTCAGAAGAGATCTTCTCGGGGACAGTGAGGTAAGTTTTTAAAAAATTGGTGCTTGCAAAATAAAATGGGTGTTTTGCTTACACAAGAGGTAGATTAAAAACACAGCTGAACAACAAAAAGTTGCTTCTGAATTCTTAGTATAGGTTCTGGAAATATAAAAATTCTACTGTCTGTCCCCACCCCTCAACTCATGTTTATTTAATCTCAAATAGACAAAGACTTTTAATAAACATAAATTGCAAAGAAAAATCATAAAATGCTCCAATTTGTGTTTCATGCCATTTCCATGTAATTAAAATGAAAATGTTCATTTTTACCTTCAAGCCCCCAAAATTATTTCCTATCTTTGGTCTGTCAGCAATTTTCAAGCACTTGGAAAAAGGGGTGCCAAGTGACGAGGCTTTTAAGTTCTGGCATGCTCTGAATGGCCAGCCTTGCTCTCAAGTTATTAAAACAAGTTTATAATTTTCCTCAAACATAATTTATCTGCGATTAAAAATCCTGAAGATTTATGTTTTCACGTTTTCTATAACAAAAAAACTCGTATCCTTTCAAGCTTTTCCAGTGCACTGCAAGGGAATAGGGCCGTACAAACTGCAACTGGCATCCTCTGTGAATGCTCACTGAACTCTGAAGAAAATGATTCATAACTCCATTTGGTGCCAAAACGAGGAGGTGAGGGAATTGCTGTGATTAACATGGACAGAACCCCATCAGCCAAGATACAGCTATCCAATGATTCATGCTGGAAAGTGGATATCAAGTGAGGACCATGATCAGAAATGGTTGTGGTATACTGCCCCTGTCCCCACACACTCTTGAATAGCCCACACTGAAACCCACTGTCTATGCTCAAACATAAAGAATGGCTGTTGGGTAAGGTATGTGGAGGGAACTGTACCCCATCATGAGTCAGTTATTTCGAGGAAAGAATTGGGGGAGGAAATTTTTTTTTGGGGGGGTGGGGCGGCTGTTATGGAAAGAGATAGGGGCAAGAATAGTAGCCTAGTGTTACTGAAGCCAGGTGAAAAATGAAGTTATCACCAGCAGTGACACTCAATGGAACATGCTCCCCTTTATCTTTTTAAAAAATGATTGTAAGTATATATAAATGTATTAAATCTATGTAAATTGTGAATCAAATGCTGCAGTAGTATCTCCATACACAAGAGGGCATAATTAGTAACAGTCAGCATCACTTCTCCGAATGGAGCACAAACATAGCTTGCAGATTACATAGAAATTACAACATGGAAACAGGCCATTCAGCCCAAGCAGTCTGTTTCAATGTTTATCCTCCACACGCACAGTAGTCCTAATCCCATGTGCATGCCCTGTTCCCATATCCCTTTTCATCTTACCTTCAACCACCTATTTAACCTATTCTTAAATATTGACATGGTCTCTGCCTCAATCAGTAATGCCAGTACTGCATTTCACAACCTCCCAGCCCTCTGTATAAAAATGTTTCTTCTGTTCTCTGCCCTAAATCTCTTGCATTTAATCTATGTCTCCTTGTTCTACACTGCTCAACCACTGATTATTGTCCATTTCTATATATCCTGCCCCATCCCTTAATTATTTCAAAGACCTCCATCAAATCACCCCATAATCTCCTTCTAATGAAAAAAGCCCCAATTTTCAAGTCTTTCTTCATATTTGTATTTCCTCACACCAAGAAGCATCGTAGAGGAAATGGAGAGAAGTTAAAGGCAGTTTCTCAGAATGGTTTAATACGCTGGACACCATTCCCTCTAATCCAAAATCTAAAATCATTGATATACACAGTGAACAGAAGTGGTCCCAGAACAGAACCCTGTGAGCCACCACTACCCACTTTCAACCATTGAGAAATTGCCCGACTCTCCGCTTCCTCCCTTCTAACCAGTTTTTAATCCAACTTGCTACCCTTCCCCTAATTCCATACCCTTTAATATTCTTGAATAGTCTCCTGACTGGTTCACGGTCAAGGGCATTCTGAAAGTCCATGTACATCCACCCACTTTATCTATTGGAGTTCTTTGAGGAATGATCAGATTTGTCAAGTATGGTCTTCCTTTCTGAAATCCAAGTTGAAATTCTAATGATCTTCTCTTCATCTAGATATTTAGTAATTTCATCTTTAATCAAACATTCCAAAATTGTCCCTGCCATTGATATTAAACTAACTGGCCTGTAATTACCCAGGTTCGCTCTGTCTCCAGTTTTGAAAATGGGCAATACATTGGCTACTCTCCAGTCCTCCAGCACACATTCACTTGGAATAGAACCCTGAAATATAATTTCTAGGGCATTCGCCATTTTTCTTCCATTTCCCTCAGGATCCTTGGATGTTTCCAATCAGGTTACGGGACTTTGTCCTCTATTAACATAACTAACTTCTCTAATACTTTTCTTTTATTTACTGCGATATCCCTCATCTCACTTTTAACCAACCAATTAAGGATCTGCCGCCTCTTCAATTATTATTCTTTCTCGAAGCACCAATACGAAGGCTTAAGTATCCCCGCCAATTTCAGTTTATTCTCTACTAATTCACGCTCCTCTCCTGGGTTCCCACCTCACATTTAAAAGTTGTAAAGTACTGGCAAGTCTGGGTGGAGACATCTTATTTCACCATTTTCCTGCTCTTCCATCAAAGTAGGTATACAAAGCAGATATACAGTGAACAATGAAAATTACTTTATTTGCATTTTAAAATATTCACCAGGTAGATGTAATATGCAGAACTTTGTTCGTTTGCACTCCAGCACTTCAGGGATGTGTATAGGGCTCAGACATAATGCTGGCTGACTAACAAAATGCAATGGTAGTCAACGTTGCAGGTGCCAGGACAACTTGGGTGCCTTGGTGTTTAACCTTCATTCAGTGGTGGGCAGAAACAGGTGGGTCACCCTGATGACTTTTGGTAGTGAAAAATAATATTGGTAGTGACAGTTTTACTAGTGACACTTTTAGCCCCTAGCAAACAAACACAAATAGTGCCAGTGGGGAAACTGTTTAAAAATTCAATTCATGCTTTTAACAAATTTAATTTACACCTGTACATATTTAAAACAAATGATTAAGAGCATACCACAGCCTAAAAGTTACAAAACAAAACACCACTGTGATTTACAATTAAAGACCTCACAAAAGTGAGTGAAGGGAGAGGGGAAATACTGGCATTAAAAACACACATATTAGCACAGTCCATCAATTCCTTGTTTTGATAAACATCCGGCAGGAGAAGCTGTTAATAAGGGTTTACACAACACTTTGTCGTTTTGTTTGACATTTCATAAGAAAACAAAATGCCTTGGATTAATTAGTTTGCCAAATGGGAAGTCATTTTGAATCCCAAGTCTTTTTTTTTTAAATAGCATAATAGACTATTTACTCTGCCAACAGCTTGTTTGGGGGCGGAGTGGGGGGGGAAGAGGATGAGTGAGGGGAAAGTATGTTGAAACTAAGCAGCCAGTCAAGCTGCGGTTTATCTTGATGTCTCACTCAGTACTTTGAACACAAACCTTCAGCCTTCCTTCAGTGGCACGGCAGCTCGTTCAGCACAGTCCTTTTTGACATTTTGTTTTCCCCAAATGTAGTGCATCATCTTCTGCTGCAGAGGACCCAGTGTTCTCCAGGCAACCAAAAGTGCTCAAGAGGTTGCTGAGCTCTCTTCACATTATTTGACAGTCATTAACTCCTATCCCATTGGTGTTAGGGAGAGCAAACTCTATATAATATAGTCTTTAAAAGTTGCCCAGTCCATAACTAAAACATCTCTGCAAAGCAGCCACTCAATTAATTATCCTTTCACAAAGAAACCCGTTGTTGGATGATATTTGTGCAAAACACTTAACTGTAAACATTAAATAAAATCATTTTGACCTAGTGCCATTGGCTGTGGTGTTCTCAGGAGTCAGCTCAGGGTTTGGGTTTTCATTGAGGCCTGAATAATCCTTGAGTTCAGTGTTGTTTGAGAGCAGTGGTTGCTCAACCTTTTTCGGAGGGATGAACGGCTGTCTGGTGTAGTTATCTCCATCGTCTATGGTTTCTGGGAGGTTCTGCCCTTTGCTTTCTGGCAGAAGCAAAATGCAAATGATGCAGATCACAGTGCAGCAAGCAAAGATCACGTGATGCAGGAAGTAACCTTTCTGATTGTGAAGCTCCATGATTGGTGCTGTCAGTTGGCCAAATCCAGCGCTAGCCAAAACCAGGCCCAATCCTCCACCCCTGAAAGATAAAAGGTAGGTAAGCTGACATGGGATATCCTTGTCATGCTGTAAATACTGGTCATTCTTTCATTGCTTTTCTTAGCCTAGTCAATAGGCTTCCCATTACAGATACAGTTCAAGCAATACAAGCCAGTGAATTCAGAGCATAACAACCTGAAAACAACACTGCAAGCTTTTAGTTAGTTTGTACACACTCACTGACCACCCGTCCCCCCATAAAACAAAATAAATAATCTAATAAATCATGAATTATGCAATGCTATCTGCATGGTGCTCATTTCATCAGTGATATTTAGCCAAAAAAAGTTTCACCGTTCATGACTAGAATATACTAGAACTTTTCACCAGCAGACTCACCTCAGTTTTGTATCACTAGTATTTTAACTGTTGTCTTCTAGTTGCAACTGTGGTATTATTTTCTCTTCATTTTAATAGGAGTCCAGCAGTCACCAATTGCCACAGCAGCAATACTCTCTTTGCCCACTGTGCAAGACTGGGACACTTATATGGTGAATTAGTTTGAAAGTTTAAACCAAAGTTCTTAGGAAAGTGACTGATAGTTTATTTGCGACTTAGGACCAGTTGCCTTATTTTGTATAGATTCATCGTGACTATATTTGAAGTCAGCGATTTATAGGCCTTATCCCCACCAAGTTTACAAGCACCAGTAGAAAGCCAGGAAGCAGAAAGCAGCTAGAGGGGATGTAATTTGTCCAGACAATCACATTGACCAGACAAAATACCAAGTGTGCAGAACACAATGCATGTTTCACAGTCTTATCCAAGCAAAATGTTATTCAAAATTTTGCACAAAGCTTCCCAGATTATGTGCATTTTTTTTTAAAAAGAGGTGACTCAAAATAAGTTTGGAGCAGAGCCAAGATATCACCGGAATTGCTGACTACAGTTTCACATGAGGAAAGGAATCATGGGACAGGGAGAGTGCACCATTGTGGCACACACTGTTGGCTCAGTTGTCAGGTTGTTGTAATAAATAGTCACAGTGTGGATCGAGGCACTGAAGACATACAGAGCTGTCTCTCTCCTATTGGTGCTAGCTGAAGATTAATCCCTGTGAATCTGTGTGGAACAAAGTACGTTACAAATAAAATATAACTATGTATATATTGAGCTTTTTAGTATTCAGAGGTGACCAGACAAAGTAGCATCAAATAAACTGGACAAGTCATATCAGCACAGATCAGTCTGCTACAAGTAGCTTTTACTATATTAGCAACTTGCCCTTCAGGATGGGGGTGGGGTGTACATCCTGGGGGATTAAGATCCAAATTCTGGAGAGTAAATAAGAGTTCAGAGTTTACTAGATTAATGCTTATGAGCCCCAGGCGGCTGTCTGGTTACATCTAAACAGGTTTGTTTGCTATTGTGTGTCACTGGCAACCCTGTACACAATAACCTAGAAAACTCACAAAAGCTGATAAAGAGCTTCAAAAAAGCTGACAAACTCAAAAAAAACAAACTACAACTGGGAAAAACAGCCCTACGCATAAACCAATGATCAAGATGACTGCTTTAAAGTGAATAATACATTAAATTCCCTTGTTATCATAAGGGTATTCAGGATTTTTAACCAGTGTTAAAATCAGAATAGAGCAAACAGAATGATTGGATTATGAGGAGCTATTATGTAAATTGGACATGTTCTCAGTGGAAAAAGAGAAGGTTGAGGTGATATGATTGCTGTAGACCATGGCGAGCTGTTTTACCTTGTCCAGAACAGTAGAACCAGAGGACACGGCCTGTGCTCGAAGGGGTAAATTCAAAACTAATTTGCGGAAATATCGATTTTAACTCCCCACCCCCGGGACAGGCAGGAAAGGGTGGGGCGAGGGGTTAAAATCCTAAAAATTGAACCACCACCACCAAGCTGCCGTGTTCCCGGCCGGTGTAATATTAACAGCGGCAATTCAGGCCTTCATGAGGCTCCCGCTAAAAGCAGTTGGGGACCTAGTTAAGATTAAAAAGGCGCAGCCCAATGAGGTCATTGGTGCCACAACATAATTTTAAGGTCCCGCAGGGGGAGTCCAACCTGTCTGCTGCCGGCGGGAGGAACCGACTGCCAAAAGATGCTCAAGTAAGTTTTAAAACTTTCCCTCTCTGAACTCCTTGTGGGCCAGGAGGAACAGGAATGCTCCCCCAGACTCCTCAAGGAGTCCTTGGGCCTCCTCAGCCCCGGCATTCCCCTGATCTCTGGGGAATCCTCAGCCCTTGCCGACCTCCGATATGATCCCGAAGAGGGAATCCCCACCCCTCCCGATTCTTAGGCCAATGTCAAGAAAATCACCAGCCCCATTGTATGAGGCCTTCTGTGTCCAATTTCCCACTCCTTCCCGCTGGCCGGGTGTCGGCCTGGAGTCCGGGAATTTTTATTTATATGAGGCTCTGCCGCTAAGATCGGCAGGGTCTCTACGTCCTCCGCCACCAGGTTCACACGCACCCTCTCTCTTCATAAGATGCAGCTGTAAAGTGAGTCGGTGGTGCCCAGCAATGTTCTCCATGATCCATTTCCCCCTACAATCCACAGAAAGGAAGTGACTGACCTCTGTCTCCGGAGAAAGGCCACATCAAATTTGGGTGCAATTTAAAGATATCAGGGGTAATTTGGACTTTGCGCGTTAGTATATTGGCAGCCTGTTTTACATCTCTCCCAATTTTTATTTCCATTGGTGGTGCTGATTGAGGAATAAATGTTGGCCTGTGGGAGAACTCCCTTGCTCTTCTTCAAAAGATGCACAGTGATCTAATACAGTGTTGTAGCTGTTCCAGTACAGCTACAACACTGGCATCTACCCGACAATGTGGAAAATTGCCCAGGTATGTCCTGTCCACAAAAAGCAGGACAAATCCAATCCGGCCAACTACCGCCCCATCAGTCTACTCTCAATCATCAGCAAAGTGATGGAAGGTGTCGTCGACAGTGCTATCAAGTGGCACTTACTCACCAATAACCTGCTCACCGATGCTCAGTTTGGGTTCTGCCAGGACCACTCGGCTCCCGACCTCATTACAGCGTTGGTCCAAACATGGACAAAAGAGCTGAATTCCAGAGGTGAGGTGAGAGTGACTGCCCTTGACATCAAGGCAGCATTTGACAGAGTGTGGCACCAAGGAGCCCTAGTAAAATTGAAGTCAATGGGAATCAGGGGAAAAACTCTCCAGTGGCTGGAGTCATACCTAGCACAGTGGTTGGTGGAGGCCAATCATCTCAGCCCCAGGACATTGCTGCAGGAGTTCCTCAGGGCAGTGTCCTAGGCCCAACCATCTTCAGCTGCTTCATCAATGACCTTCCCTCCATCATAAGGTCAGAAATGGGGATGTTCGCTGATGACTGCACAGTGTTCAGTTCCATTCGCAACCCCTCAAATAATGAAGCAGTCTGAGCCCGCATGCAGCAAGACCTGGACAACATCCAGGCTTGGGCTCACAAGTGGCAAGTAACATTCGCGCCAGATAAGTGCCAGGCAATGACCATCTCCAACAAGAGAGAGTCTAACCACCTCCCCTTGACATTCAACGGCATTACCATCGCCGAATCCCCCACCATCAACATCCTGGGGGTCACCATTGACCAGAAACTTAACTGGACCAGCCATATAAATACTGTGGCTACGAGAGCAGGTCAGAGGCTGGGTATTCTGCGGCGAGTGACTCACCTCCTGACTCCCCAAAGCCTTTCCACCATCTACAAGGCACAAGTCAGGAGTGTGATGGAATACTCTCCACTTGCCTGGATGAGTGCAGCTCCAACAACACTCAAGAAGCTCGACACCATCCAAGATAAAGCAGCCCGCTTGATTGGCACCCCATCCACCACCCTGAACATTCACTCCCTTCACCACCGGCGCACCGTGGCTGCAGTGTGCACTATCCACAGGATGCACTGCAGCAACTCGCCAAGGCTTCTCCGACAGCACCTCCCAAACCTGCGACCTCTACCACCTAGAAGGACAAGAGCAGCAGGCGCATGGGAACAACACCACCTGCACGATCCCCTCCAAGTCACACACCATTCCGACTTGGAAATATATCGCCGTTCCTTCATTGTCGCTGGGTCAAAATCCTGGAACTCCCTTCCTAACAGCACTGTGGGAGAACCGTCACCACACGGACTGCAGCGGTTCAAGAAGGCGGCTCACCACCACCTTCTCAAGGGCAATTAGGGATGGGCAATAAATGCTGGCCTCGCCAGCGACGCCCACATCCCGTGAACGAATAAAAAAAAGTCACTCGATCAGGCAGTTGGGGCTTCCGTTCAGTATCTCATCTGAAAGATATTTTAAACTGAGTGGGGGGGGAAAAAAACCTTCAGAAGAAAAAGCAGAAAACCTAATTCCAAACTGAAATTGTCTCATACACATTCAACACTACAGGTAGAAAAGTAACTCTTCTGCCATAGAAGACCTGACTGGTTGCTGTGCCATGCACCACAGGACCACTGTTCTATAAACAAGCACTCTGACATGAGTGATCGTATGGCTGGGCAAATTAGGGGGGGGGGGGGGGGGGAGGGAGGGAGGGAAGGAAGGAAGAAAAGAAAAGAATGCATGAAAGAATGCATGAAAGAAAGAAAGAAAGAAAGAATGCATGAAAGAAAGAAAGAAAGAAAGAAAGAAAGAATGCATGAAAGAAAGAAAGAAAGAAAGAAAGAAAGAATGCATGAAAGAAAGAAAGAAAGAAAGAAAGAAAGAATGCATGAAAGAAAGAAAGAAAGAAAGAAAGAATGCATGAAAGAAAGAAAGAAAGAAAGAAAGAATGCATGAAAGAAAGAAAGAAAGAAAGAAAGAATGCATGAAAGAAAGAAAGAAAGAAAGAATGCATGAAAGAAAGAAAGAAAGAAAGAATGCATGAAAGAAAGAAAGAAAGAAAGAAAGAATGCATGAAAGAAAGAAAGAAAGAAAGAAAGAATGCATGAAAGAAAGAAAGAAAGAAAGAATGCATGAAAGAAAGAAAGAAAGAAAGAATGCATGAAAGAAAGAAAGAAAGAAAGAAAGAATGCATGAAAGAAAGAAAGAAAGAAAGAAAGAATGCATGAAAGAAAGAAAGAAAGAAAGAATGCATGAAAGAAAGAATGCATGAAAGAAAGAAAGAAAGAAAGAAAGAAAGAAAGAAAGCATGAAAGAAAGAAAGAATGCATGCATGCAGGGGGCCAGGATTATGTTTGTACCAGATGTAGTAGTGGATGATCAGTCCAACTAAAAATAGTAAATCCTGTATAGGGCTCTGGTCACTCAACATACTAAACCAAACTCGTCACAACACCCTGTGTGCCAAGCTCTGGATTACAATTGGGAGAAGACACCAAGTAAGGTGGAGGTACTCAGAGGGATGGAGAGGCATTCACTGGAATTAAATTCTCGCTGTTACTGTCCATCTCTCAATAACAGGTTCACAGCAGCAATGGCAGAGGCCTCAGAACAGGTGGCCAGCCTGCCCCTCAGTCAGGAACAGAAGTGCATGAGAAAGGAAATATGTTGTGCAAAATTATTTAAAATTCTGTTGGATTTCATCTGCACATTGCATCATAACCAGCAACCGAGAGGTGCCATCCGTTCACTGCCAAACTTGTTCTAATTAAAATTTTAAAACAAGAAGTACTTTGGTGAAAGGTATACTCGTGATGTAAAGTGATTTATGAGTCAGATTTGTTTGTGGTTATACTGTACTTAGAACAGTCAACACTCCTCATCAAGTGTTCCCTATTTAACTGCAACTGCTAATGCAATCTGCCACACATTGCACTTCATTGGGAACAGTAACTGCTAAATTGGCACTGACATCACTAAAAATTGCAATCCTAAAAGAAGTCACTAGCAATTTCATACTCCCACATTTGATCCAGGTATAGATCTACAAATGCAAGCTCAAGGAACAGAACATTAATCTTTCAGCCCTCTGACCGTAAGCTTGTCACTAACTTCTGGCTCCCACTTTCTCTACGGCAGGAGATGCTGCAAAATGGGATGGATGTACCAGAGTTTTGGGGTGGGGGGAAATTAGGAAAGACTGGTTGGTTCTTGGGGTGGAAATCCTCTGTCAGAACACTGTGCCAGTGGGATGGTTTGCACCCTTGGTGTTGGCCTGTGTTTTTAATCTTCTAGGCTCCTGGGCCAGCTTGTTTAGTTTCCATTTTTATCTGCCTTGTCTCCCAACCGCTCAGCTATTCAAATGTTCTCAGTGTCTCAAACATTTTTAGTTTCTCTCATTATACTTGCTGTTGTATCATATTAATACTACTTCAGCCATTTAACCACGTTACAGGTCTTTCTACTTCCTCTCTCGTGTGTGTGTGCGTGCGTGCGTGCGTGCTGTCTTATCCTTTCTAACTGCTGTTCATCTCTCATTTTTCCAGTTCTTATGAAGGGTCTAGGCCTGAAATGTTAACTTGTCTGTACGCTCCATGGATACAGGCTGAGCTGCTGAATGTTTCCAGCAGTTTTTGCTTTTGTTTCTACAATACAGGAACACTTATATAACTGCAATAACAAAACACACCCTGAAATGTGTTTAGTTTCTGAACTGGGCAACAGATGTATGTACTGCCTTTAAAAAGATCATCTGAACATGTTCGGCTTCATCCAGCAGAATGTCAATTAAAACTCTGTGCCAAAACTGAACCCATGTCGAACCAGAAAGCTGCACAAGACAGCTTTGGCTGGCTGGGTTCTCAATGAATCATTTCAGGAATTGAGGCACTATTCAATTGGTTAGTATGATCTTGGTTGAGCTGTGTTCCACATTCAGGAGTTCTTAGTGTAGCTTTCACTGTAATTATGAAAATTTCTGCTATTACCCTGTATCAGCTTGTAAAATGAATTCCAACATCAATTATGGCCCATTCACGCAGGTATTGTGCCACTTCTCACACATGAAACACAAATGGAAACTGATCGCCTATCACTGTCCACTACTATTGCCCTCCCAGTAAAACAAAAATAACCAAAATCGATAAATCTAAAAACTGTTGCAAAAATTAAGTGCTAAATGGCCATGAAATACAATGAAAGCAAACCAATAAAGTACTAGTTCACTCCACAATCAGCTAAGCAAAATTTCCATTTATATAGTGCCGTTAATGTACAGACATCCTAAGGTGCTTTACAAAGAGATGCCGAACCATGGGGGAAGAGGGTGACCAAACACTAGGTTAAAAAAAATAGTTTGAGAAGGTTATTAAAAAGAGGATAGAGAGGCGGAAGTGTTTAGAGCGGGAGTACAGAAGGGCCGAGGTGACAGAGCTGTACCACTGATGCTGGGTGAAAGGAAGAGGGATAGAAACCAGATTGTAGAAATTTGAACAAGGGAGTCACAGGCAGGGAGCTGAGAAGCCACCGCACACTCAAAAGAGAGTAGAAAGGAAAGCAGGTTACAGACGGGGCCGAGAGGGGAGATGGATGCCCTTTTTCAGTGTGACGGTTGGTGATGGTTTAAGAAACTGACAGTCACAGGCTAGGGAATGAGTTTGCAAAAGTACCATTTAAAATGGGCCTTCAGTAATAGGTTTTCATTTCTGGAGCAGAAAATAATGCAAGGTAGAGGAGTCCTACTCCAGTTAACGTTATTTTCACATCCTTATTGAGGCCTGTGCATGCCAGTAGCCCGAGCCTACTCCAAACCCAGCACAGACTGGCAGCAAGAAAATGGGCACAGCATGATCACAGAACAGACCAGGGGAAAATTTAGAATTCTATATTGTAAACTGCTTTCCAAAGCAACAGCAAATTTAGTTATCTGCTTACCCGCTTGGCCAGGGAGACCAAAGAAAATATATTTTGGTTTATTTTTGTGTTCATCAAGCAGAGGAATATCACTGACGTAGAAATGGATAGGTTATACCTTGCAAGCATCAAACATTTCCACATCAGATGTAGCGTAAGCCCAGTGCAAAATAATACTTCCTCAACTCTGTCTCAAAAGTGCATCTTGTATTACATTTCCTGTTTTGCGGTAATATTATGCCACAGCCTTATCACCATTATGAACTGGGTTTATTAAACTGCCCGAACTCATTTCACGTAGGGCCATCAGTCTGGACGGGGTTCAATCTAAGATCCTTGTAAATGAAAAAGATAGTGTGCTGAAACATTGCAAGAATCAAAGGGAGGCTTCTGATTTCAGTATTTAAAGGGTTGTGGTTAGTGTATAGAAATCATGAAGTAGAATGTTCTCTGAAACTTATACTCAAAAGACTGACGAGTATTGCTGCTGTCACGTTAAGCATCCAGCAGCCTGTCGCTTCTGGAGCCTACATTTTTTTTGACAAATGTTCAAGAATATTTTGAATACATATTTTGAACAGAACTTGATATTTGAAATGAAGATTGATTGCCCTCTGCCTGTGAAATAATATGCATAATTTTATTTATACACACACACACACACACACACACACACAGAGGAGGCAAGCTGGGGGTGGGGGTAAACTGACAGGTAGGACTCATTATCTGGTAAATGGGACTTATCTAAAGTGTAAAATAGAAGGTTATTTCAATGTGTGGGTAGTTTTATGACCTTAGTAGAGGGATGTGTGGGGGCTTCATTTTAATAATCAGCTGTTGAGTTGCACTGTCTGTTTCAGCTTTGGCACTAAAATTAGATTCAGGATAAATGTGAAAATATTAAATCTATGGAAGGCCAAGAATTAAGGAAATGTGAGAACTGTCTTCAAGCAAATGTCAACAAAAACAAAAGGAAACTGTGTGCACTGCTGCATCTTTTGTCACCTTTTGAGATCAGCATAAGATTTTAAACCTTCTCAAAAAGAACTACAATAGTTTCTCTGCACCCCTCCTTTCACTGCATGGAACACATTGAATTGGTTTTAATTGAAACCTGCGACCGAGCTGCATTTTCAAGCAAGCAGATGGTTTTAAGTTAACTATTCAAACGGTGTGGCAATTTTGATTGATTTTATAAAGTTTTTCTTCCCACAACACAAAGCTTACAAAAGCAAGTACAAACTCATCACTTTTATTATACTAGTTGATCTACTGCGACTCTGCTTACAAAAAAAAGTCTCACTTCACGCTGTCTGACCCCACTTTTTCTGTATGTCTCAGACTCATTGACCTTGCTATTAAACCACCCCACGACAGGCGGGAGAGGGTCCAGGGGTGGGGGGGCAGCAGGGTGTTAAAAATGAAAAATCCGAGGAAAGCGATCCCAACACGCTGCACACGCGGCCATTGCTATTTTTATAGTGGAAAGTTTTGTGCCGCGCGAGTGACCTACCGTGGAGAGGTGAGACAATTCATTAACAAATTTTGAATCGGGCTCCCACAGTGCAATTGGGAGCCTGATTTAAATTTTACAGATGCTGCATGGGTTTCCCAGGGGTCAGGAAACCCCGGCACTGAAAGGGACTAGGATAGCACTCCTAGTGGGCCAGGAGGAGCAGGAGGTCTTCGGCCTCCCCTCTGCTGATCACTGCCTCTCTCTCTCCTCTGCTGCGATCACTGACCTCCCCCCACTGTCCTCCAGCCCCGATGGCCTCTCTCTTCCTCCTGCCAATTGTGGCCGACACCCCCCCCACCCCGATTGCCGGGGACCGTCCCCAAGGGTCCCCCCGGCTGCGGCTTCCTGTTGCTGAGTTTCCCGCCCAGCAGCCAGTCAGCCTATCTGTCAATTTGCCTGGCTGCCGGGCGGGAAACAGAAGAAAAAAAAATGATAATGAAGTCCTGCCGATAAATTAGTCAGGACCCCCGTGTCCCCGGCCTTGCCAGGTTCTTCAGCTGATTTCAACCACCCCCCCAGCCAACATCGGGGCCCATGTCTTATCTGAGTGTCTCATTGTTTCTCCCTTTTCTGTGGATCTGTCCTTCCCCGTGTCTCCTCTCCTATATGTCTCCCACTCTGTGTATGCTTGTACTTGTGATTCTAATTGCATCTGTTTCTGTCTGTAGTCTTTTTCTGTCTTTAGTCTCCCACCCTTTCAGTCTGTCATACTCATGCCTCTCACTGGTTCAGTCTCTCATTATATGCTTGTCAGCCTATATACCTGTCACTCTTCTCTCTGCACAAAGGTTTGTGACTTTTTTTCTTTTTGATCTTTTCCTCCTATGGCTCTTATTCTGTATTTTGTTGTAAATCTACTTTCTTGACTTTGTTATTTAAATTTACTCTTGCTTTGTTTCAAGTGTGGTGAGGGGAGAGAATCTTAGTATGCATGTGTGTTGAGAGACGTAGATAGATCCAGATCAGAAGAGCACCAATACTGCATGAGTCAGGGCCTAAATGTGTTGAGAGATTTTAAAAAGCAAGAATGCTAAAAATAATTTAACTGAAATCCAATCATAAAAAACCCCCCCAAAAATAAAGAAGCTAAAAGAAAAATGATCTTGCACTTATATAGTGCCTTTCACATTTTCAGGATTTCCCAAAGTGTTTCACAGCCTACGAATTACTTATGAAGTGTAGTTGTTTTGTAGGCAAATGCGGCAACCACTTTGCAATAATGGTCCCACAAACAGCTACTGAGATAAATAATAAGTTAATCTGTTTTGGTGGTTTAGTTAAGTTTTGGCCATGGGATCTTTTATGTCCAACTGAACCTGGTTTAGCATCTCATCCAAAGGATGGAATCTCTGCCAATATAGTACTCCCACAGTTGTGCACTAATGTGCCAGTCTAGATTATGGGGTAGAGTTTTGCGCCCAGATTCCAGTGCAATCTGGGCGGAATCGGACGAACCAGCAGAAAGATCGGGGAATTTAAAACGTTGCTGAGTTACGCCCAAAACCACTTAGGCTCATGTTTTCCCACGATCTTTTAGGCTGGTTCAAGATTCAATTCACCTGAATCAGGCCCTGCCCAGAAAACATGTCACACCCCCAGGTCGACATTGTGAGATTACGCCGATTGCGTTGGTTCAGGAAGGATCTTCAAATTGCATTCATTTTCCTAGGTGCACAGGCACAAGTAGGCACGTTTTAAAAGTTTTTACATATAAAAAAATATTTAGTTTACTAAGAAACTGAGTAGTCTACACCAATTAAACTATTAAATGCTTCAGTATAGTTTTTTTAAAAGTCATTTTCAGTGATTTTTAAATCAGGTTACTCACAGGTGGAGGACTGGACACCCATATTAAAAATGCTAATTTTTGGTGATAAACCCATTTTCAGCTGTATTAATAAAACTGCACCAGGTTACCACTCTTAAATACATTTTAATGCAAAAGAAAAAAGGAAACGCTTACGTTCTATTAAGCTTTATGGAAGATTTTGCGTTTGTGATTATGCAAATGTATTTTAAGAGGAAACTTGAAGTCTAACCTAACCAGCGCAATTTCAAGCGCATTTTGGGCACAATTACCCGATTGCACCCAAAGCGGAAACTCTACCCCAATATGTTCAAGTCCTGGAATGGGGCTTGAACCCACACCTACTGGCTCAGAGACAAGTGGGCTACCACTGAGCCAAGCTGACACGCGCAATGAACCAGAGTGCAAACCTGTAGAAATTCTACAATACTACAGTATTATATTCACAGACACAAAAAACTTTTCTGCTTTTTACACTCTTAAGTCAGATAAATCAAAGCCAGATACACAATAAAGGTCTCTCTAGACTGCTCCAATATTTGTTGAGACCTTAACTTTAGAAGAGTTCACTCCCAAGTATACCAATGTTTTTTCCCCTTTCCCACAAGAGTTATTATGATTTCTTTAAGTGGGAAATTTGGTGCCAATTTGGGGCAGTTTTGGGCTGTAGATTCCTCTCAATTAGCAACTATGTTGTGACTACCTAATTACATTTTTATTGATTTACAGCTGGCAGCGACTGGAAACTAATTCTGACAATCTGGACGAGATTTGAAATTGGGTCCCAGAAGGTGAAGAACATTTGAATTCATTCCCTTAAGCGCCTGAGATTTTTCAGTTTCTCCCTCTATTTTTCCTCACAGGCCAGGAACACAGTCCACAGGCCATCCAATTCGATGAGGTGAACTTTTTAATATTACCCACATAGGCACTCTGCAAATAAAACACAAAAACATGATGTCTGTTTGACTATAGCCTTACCTGATAACAGTAGGTGTGAGCTCAGCACAGAAGAAGATGCTTAGATTTCCTACTGAATGGGATGCAAACATACCCACAATGGAGAACACTATAGAAAATGGGAGCTGCAAATGTTTGGCCATGTCTACAAGAGAGAAGAAAGGATTGGTTTTCTTCAAGCAAAATCTACTCTGCATTAAAAACACTACCACATATTTAATATTTCAAATTACTAACAAGATCACAGGACCCAAGACACATTTCAGCTTCTTGTATAACACAGCAATAAAATCTAAACAAAATTACAGACACAGGAGAATCTGTAAGCAATTCTCCAATTTCTTCTGAGATAGGCAAAGTGAGAATAGCTTTAACAAGACTGAAACAAGGCAAATCAGCCAAGGTGAGTTAAGGTGGCCTGATCCCAAGTTACATTACAGAGCATTCAAATCAGGGACAATATAACCTTCACATATCAAATATATGCCAATCTTACATGTTTGACTCAGACAGTGTTTTGGGTTCTGATACACACATCTGTGTTCTAGAGGAAACTCAGCAAGGACTGGGTCCCTCCTCTCCAATGTCACCCCTACCCAAGTCTGGCACTACATACAGTGGCAGACATTCTCTTGAAACTGGAATTTCCAACCACAGGATTCAGTGGCCAAAATCACTTAAAACAGCAGGACTCAGGTAGCAGTGCCACTCGGAGGGCTGAGAAGAAAGTAGAAGCTGGGAGTGGGGTTGAGAGAGAGTGTCCGTTAACTGGGGGTGGGGTGTAAAATCCCTCTGTGATCTGGGCAGGGAAGGTGGCTGGATGTCGGAAAGTGACTGATGAGGTAAAGAAAAAAAAACTTGCAATCATGTGGCGTCTTTTACGACCTCAGACCATCCCAAAGCACTTCACAACCAAGTATGGTCACTGTTTTAATGTAGGGAAATGCGGCAGCCAATTTTACATACCGCAACGTGCCACAAACAACAATGAGATTAATGACCTGATAATCAGTTTTAGTGATGTTGGTTGAAGGATAAATATTGGCCAGGACACCGGGGAGAACACTGCTGCTCTTCTTCGAATAGTGCCATGGGATCTATTAGATTAAAAGAAGAGGCTTACAATGTTGCCAAAAAGAATAATAAGCCTGAGGATTGGGAGGGTTTTAGAAATCAGCAAAAGATGACCAAGAAATTGATAAAGAGGGAGAAAATTGAATATGAGAGTAAACTAGCAAGAAATATAAAAACAGATTGCAAGAGCTTCTACAAGAATATAAAAATAAAGAGATTAGAGAAAGTGAATGTGGGTCCCTTAAAGGCAGAGACAGGAGAAATTATAATGGGGAATAAGGAAATGGCAGAGACGTTAAACAAAATTTTGTATCTGTCTTCACAGTAAAAGACACAAAAAACATACTGGAAATAATGGGGAACCAAGGGTCTAGTGAGAGTGAGAAACTTAAAGTAATTAAAATTAGCAAAGAAAAAGTACTGGAGAAATTAATGGGATGAAAGGCCAACAAATCCCCTGGACCTGATGGCCTACATCCTAGGGTTTTAAAAGAGGTGGCTGCAGAGATAGTGGATACATTGGTTATGATCTTCCAGAATTCCCTAGATTCTAGAACGGTCCCCATGGGTTGGAAGGTAGCAAATGTAACCCTGGTATTCAAGAAAGGAGGGAGCGAGAAAACAGGGAACTATAGGCCAGTTTGCCTGACATCTGTAGTAGGGAAAATGCTAGAATCTACTATTAAGGACATAGTATCAGGGCACTTCGAAAATCATATGATTAGGCAGAATCAACATGGTGTTATGAAAGGGAAATAGTGTTTGACAAATCTATTAAGAGTTTTTTGAGGGTGTAACTAGTAGGGTAGATAAGGGGGAACCAGTGGATGTAGTATATTTGGATTTTCAAAAGGCATTCGATAAGGTGCCACACAAGAGGTTGTTACACAAGATTAGGGTTCATGGGATTGGGGGTAATATATTAGCACGGATATAGGATTGGTTAACAGACAGAAAACAGACAGTAGGAATAAACGGGTCATTTTCGGGTTGGCAGGTTGTAACTAGTGGGGTGCCGCAAGGATCAGTGCTTGGGCCTCAGCTGTTTACAATATATATCAATGACTTAGATGAGGGGACCAAGTGTAATGTATCCAAGTTTGCTGACAATACAAAGCCAGGTGGGAAAGTAAGTTGTGAGGAGGACACAGGCTGCAAAAAGATAGACAGATTAAGTGAGTGGGCGAAAAGGTGGCAGATGGAGTATAATGTGAAGTTATCCACTTTGGTAGGAACAATAGAAAAGCAGAATATTTTTTAAAAGGTGAGAGACTAAGAAATGTTCATAGTCAGAGAGATTTGGGTGTCGTTGTACAGAAATCACAAAGTTAACATGCAGGTACAGCAAGCAATTAGGAAGGCAAATGGTGTGGCCACACCTGGAGTACTGTGTACAGTTTTGGTCTCCTTACCTAAGGAAGGATGTACTTGCCTTAGAGGGGGTGCAACGAAAGCTCACTAGATTGATTCCTGGGATGAGAGGATTGTCCTATGAGAGATTGAGTAGAATGGGCCTATACTCTTTGGAGTTTAGAAGAATGAGGGGCGATCTCATTGAAACATATAAAATTCTTAGAGGGCTTGACAGGGTAGATGCTGAGAGGTTGTTTCCCTTGGTTGGAGTGTCTAGAACTAAGGGCCATAGTCTCAAGATAAGGGGTTGGCTATTTAGGACAGAGATGAGGAAAAGTTTCTTCACTTAGAGGGTAGTGAATATTTGGAATTCCCTACCCCAGAGGGCTGTGGATGCTCAGTCGTTGAGTATATTCAAGGCTGAGATCGATAGATTTTTGGACACTAAGGCAATCAGGGGATATGGGAATAGGATGGGAAAGTGGAGTTGAGGTAGAGAATCCACCATGATCTTATTGAATGATGGAGCAGGTTCGAGGGGCCCTATGGCCTGCTGCTGCTCCTATTCCTTATGTTTTTGTGTTCTTTTCTGTTACATCCACCTGAGAGGGCAGACGTCAATTTAACGTCTCATCCCTCAGTACTGCACCGAAGTGTCGGCCTAGATTATGTGCTCAAGTCTCAGGAGTGGGACTTGAACCCACGACCGTCTGACTCAGAGGTGAGAGTGCTACCACTGAGCCACAGCAGACACCTAAAAAAATTTGTGGACGTGATTGCTCAATTGAAAACACAAATTTCACTGTTGTTTTCATGACTTAAGATTTAATTAAGATTTAAGAATCTAATTAATTGTAAAGAGTTTAAAATAACCAGAAAAATGTTTTTAGTGGAAAATCTACCACGCCAGAGAGTAGCAGCATTTGAAAAGAGTGTACACAATTCTACACTTGCTCCCTACAGGCCTAACTGGAATGATCCCATGGTCAATGAAACAGGGTTCAAAATCCCCTTTTTGCTATTAGGCAATTAAAGCTTTTTCCTCCCAGTAATAAATATCAATAATGTGGAGATGCCGGTGATGGACTGGGGTGGACAAATGTAAGGAATCTTACAACACCAGGTTATAGTCCAACAATTTTATTTTAAAATGATTTTAAAATAAAATTGTTGGACTATAACCAGGTGTTGTAAGATTCCTTATAAATATCAATACTGTGGTGAGAAAAAAAATTGAATATGAAGAAAAATAATTAGTTCCCAATTCTCAAATAGAAAATGGTTTTCAAAAAAATTGAGCAAATGTCCCTTCCTGTTTAGATGAAATACAATGCAATACCCAAATACCAAAAAGTGCAACAAAGAATGGGTCAAAAATCTAAATTTCTGAGGGTCTTGGCCCCAGAGTTCAACTGTAAAATAAATTTTGTGCCTCCAACACTTTCATGTACTTCCCCCCACCTTCTCAATACGAGTGAAGGAATGAGTTTGGCCACTTTGAGTGCCGTTAACTATAGTTTGCAGGGTCCACTGCTGTAGCTATTTTGGAGCATTCACCTGGTATATTTAATGCAGTTATAGCAGCCCACTGCCACCCCACCCGAAATCAGTACAGACCAGGAATCGAAGCTGGAACTTGCCTAGTGTTTACAGTTCAGTACCACACTGGGTAATGTATATACTCATGAAGCATAAGGGGATCTTTTAATAAGAAGTCACTGAATACCAGAAATGTAATTTCATGATTTATCTAACCCCCATTCCCCCCCCACCAAACTCTCTCCTGCAGGCTCCAACAGAGTGGCAGCTCTCTGGTACCTGCCCAAGAGGTCATTCTTCACATGCAAGCCTAGACAGAGTTTTGGTAGGTTATTCAATCACAGAGGGTAGCATATTTGAGCCAAATCCCTTCACAGTAGAGGAAAAGGATAAAGTACCAGAGATATGAGGAAAACTAAAACTAAATTAAAAGGGAGGAACTAACTAGATTTGATACAAGTAAAAAAAATGGTAATGGAGAAAATAAAGAGGCTGATGATAGACAAATCTCCAAGACCTGATGGTTTCCACCCCACGTTATTAAAAGAAGTAGGTGAGGTAATTGTTGATACGTTAGTCATGATCTTCCAAAACCCTCTTGATTCAGGAATTGTCCCCTTGGATTGCAAAATTGCCAATGTCGCTCCATTATTTAAGAGGGTGGGAGAGACAAACCAGTAAATTATAGGCCTATTAGTTTAACATCTGTTGTGGGGAAGTTACTAGAATCTGTTATTAGGGGCAGAGTGACTGAGCACTTGGACAAATATGAGCTAATCAGAGAGAGCCAGCATGAATTTGTAAAGAGTAAGTCATGTCTAGTTAACCTAGTTGAATTTTTTTTTGAAGAGTTCACTAACGTAGTAGGTAAGGGAGTGTCTATGGATGTTATTTATATGGACTTCTAGAAGGCAAAAGAGACTGTTAGGAAAAATGGAAGCGCGTGGAATTGGAGGCAACCTTTTGACAGGGGTAGGGAATTGGTTAGGAGGTAAGAGACAGAGAGTAGGGATAATGGGTATGTATTCATAGTGGCAGGATGTGACTAGTGGTATCTCCCAGGGATCTGTACGGGAGCCTCAGTACATTTATTTTACTATATTTATCAACGATTTAGATGAAGGAATAGAGAGCCATATATCAAAGTTTGCTGACGATACTAAGTTAGGTGGCACAGTAAGTAATCTAGATGGAAGCAGAAAGTTGCAAAGGGACATTGATAAATTAAATGAGTAGACAAAACTGTGGCAGATGGAGTTCAATGTGGGGAAGTGCGAGATCATCCATTTTGGACCCAAGACTGATAGATCAGAGTATTTTCTAAATGGTAAGAAGCTAGAAACCATGAAGGAGCAGAGAGATTTAGGGGTCCAAGTAGAGAAATAGCTAAAAGCTAGTGGGGTCAGGTACAAAAAATAATTTAAGAGGCTAACAGAATGAAAGCCTTCATTTCAAGGGGGCTGGAATATAAATCTCCAGGACCTGATGGTTACCATCCTAGGATATTAAAAGAAGTAGGTGAGGAAATTGTAGATGCTCTAGTTATGATCTTCCAAAACCCTCTTGATTCAGGAACTATCCGCTTGGATTGGAAAATTGCCAATGTCACTCCATTATTTAAGAAGGGTGGGAGAGATTGAACTAGTAACTTATAGGCCTATTAGTCTAACGTCTGTTGTGGGTAAGTTACTAGAAGTTATGTTACGGTTGTATAAAAGCTCTGGTTAGACTGCATTCAGTTCTGGGTACCGCAACTCAGGAAAGATATACTGGCCTCGGAGGGAGTGAAACACAGATTCACCAGAATGATACTGGGGCTATAAGGGTTAAATTATGAGGCCAGGTTGCAAAGACTAGGCTTGTATTCCCTTGAATATAGAAGATTAAAGGGTGATCTAATTGAGGTTTATAAGAGGATTAACAGATTTAATAGAGTAGAGAGAGAGAAACTATTTTGTCTGGTGGGGGAGTCCAGAACAAGGGGGCATAACCTTAAAATTAGAGCTAGGCCGTTCAGGGGTGATGTCAGAAAGCACTTCTTCACACAAAGGGTAGTGAAAATCTGGAAAACTCTCCCTCAAAAAGCTGTTGAGGCTGGGTCAATGGAAAATTTCAAAACTGAGATTGATAGATTTTTGTTAGGCAAGAGTATTAAGGGAAATGGAACCAAGGTGGGTAAATGGAATTAAGATACAGATCAGCCATGATCTAACTGAATGGCGAACAGGCTCGAAGAATTGAGTGGCCTATTCCTGTTCCTAGGTTTGATCCGCAGTCTGTGCTGGCTCAGCAGGACAGCTCCAGTCCTTTTGGCCTCTATTTTTTTTTAAGAGGGGAGCAGGAACCAAGCACGCGAGTCTGGTAGCATGTGGAGAGTTTGGGGACGTGGAGGCCCTGCCGATCTTAATGACAGAGCATTATTTAAATAAAAGTTCCCGGAATCCTGCTCAACATCTGAACAGATTCATTACCTAGCTGGCAGGCGGGAGCAGCAATTTGGCTGCAACCGGGGATCCTTGGGAGCAGCCCCTGGCAGTCAGTCGGAGCAGTGAGAGGAGGGGTTCCAGGGCAATCGTGGATCAGCGATCGGGGCTGGGTGGTGCCTGTGCGGCCGGTGATTTGAAGGGGGGGGCTAGGGATTCCCATGCAATCTGGGGGGAGGCCGGTGCTGGGGATTTACTCGCGATCTGGGGAGGCCCATGGTCTCCTTGAGGGACCTGGGGAGCACTCCTGCTCCTCTTGGCCCACGATGAGTTCCAGAAAAAATACATTTCTTACACTTACCTGGGCCTCTTCCGGCCAGTCGGCTCCTCCTGCCATGTCTCTGTTGCCGGGAAACAGACAAGGCGGGACTCCCACTGGCTTGACGCTAATATTACGTCGCAGCGCCGATAATGTGATTGGGCAGTGACTTTGAATGTTAAGTAGGCCCCCGCCTGCTTTTAGCAGGAGACTCACTGAAGGCCTGAATCGCCACCATTAATATTACTGCGGCCGAGAACACGGCGGGTTGGAGGCGGGATAATTTACAAGACTTTAACCCTTCGTTCGACCTTTTCCTGCCTCTCAGGGTGGGTGGGGGTTAAAATCGAAGCTTTTATCTCTGCACAATAAAAGAAATATGTGCACGTGTTGAATTATTTTCTGCATGGGGCATAGTTTTTTTTGCATGGGTTTGGCCCTGCTTTTGTGCACACACCAAATGATCTGGGGAAAAAAGAAACTAAAAAGTTAAAATCTTTCAACTGAATGGCTTTTAAGGCTTTCGGACTATTATAGATGATCCCTAGAAGAACACTGCTTAACGTTTCAGTGCTGATCTTATTAAATAGGATTCAGGAATTCCACACAGGCAGAGCATTTGGGAATTAGCAGGATCCCAGCATGAGAGAAGCAATTGTAATGATCTGTCTTTGTGTCAAAATCCTCCTCCAGCACTCAAGTGAATGAACATGCCCAAAGTGAGTTGGCAGAACTTCACTGCAACCAGATTATAAACACAAAGCGGAAAAACTGTAGATGCTGGAAATCTGAAACAAAATTAGAAAATGGTGAAAACACTCAGCAGGTCAGTCAGTATCTGAAGCTAGAAACTCTCCACAAACACTGACGGATTTGCTGTTTAAATAGTTTATCTTTTATTTTGCATCAATGACCAGGTTTGAAATCTCTTCACAGAAAGTAGTTTTTTTTTTTGCTGATTTCCTTTTGCTTGGGTGAAACGGTGAGATACTCAACATTAGCAAATAGGACCGCCTTGGGGATTAATGAATGGCCAATCAATGAAGGATTAATGTCCACATTAGTGACACGCAAATGCCTGTACATCACGAAGCCCAGCCCTACTGTACAAGCAATTCAGCAAGTGAGAGCCTCACCTTTTGTAAATACAGCCAGGTGTCTGACAGTTTCAGGGCAAAGCCACTGGAAAAACTAGTTTCAATAATTGCGAAATGGCTTTTGGTGGACGATATTAGTCACGGAATGATTTTTCTGTATTTCCAAAAGAGTTTCTTTTCATGCAAACTAATCTCTACCTTTCCTGTTTTTTGGAAGCCCCTGGGTCACCTATTTTCTTCTTTGCAAATCAAAGAACAAAAGATAGTGATAATACTGCCCTGTGTAAGGCCACCATAGAAACAAATCAATCAAGCCTGCTAGTATTAGACAATCAACAACCCTTTAAATAAATTCATGATGTGGAGATGCTGGTGATGGACTGGGGTTGACAATTGTAAACAATTTTACAACACCAAGTTATAGTCCAGCAATTTTATTTTAAATTCACAAGCTTTCGGAGGCTTCCTCCTTCCTCAGGTAAACATTTACCTGAGGAAGGAGGAAGCCTCCGAAAGCTTGTGAATTTAAAATAAAATTGCTGGACTATAACTTGGTGTTGTAAAATTGTTTACAATTAAATAAATTCAACAGCAGGATTTTCACCTCAGCAGGTCATATGGTTATTGGGTCCAGTTCAGCGTGAAATTGCAGTGAATTTTGAGCAGCAAACCTTTGCTTCGGTATATCTGTGTAATGATTGACGCATAAAAGCAGGTGTTACGTGGCTTAGATGCAAGATGCAGGAAACACTTACACCTTGAACATACAGCTCATTCCACATAGGAGGTGTTGAAGCAATAAAGTGCAGTGGTGCTGTGTTTGGCCCAGCACACATCACCCCTCCACAAAGCCAGTGTGGAGAAAATCTGGGAAAAGGGTCTTTTTAATTTTACATTCCAGGGGCTTGTGCTACTCAACCCATTTTTCTAGACCAGCGATATACTGAGACACAGGTAACTGGATTTAACAGTTGGCTTGTGGGCACGCAGGCTTTCAGAATCTGAATTAAAAGACCAATATAAATGGGGTTAGGCGGCCTGACTGCTGGAGCAAGGCCAAGTGAGAGAGAATGGCAGAGCAAAGGAGAGGAACAACCTGTAAAAATGCCAGGTTTGATTATTTGCTCTAAACTGTAGTTGGCTCTTAGTCTTTTGGGCAGAAGCTGGCATAAGGTTAGTTGTGTGAGGTGAAGCTCGTGACTAGAAGAGTGATTTGTAATGCAATAATGCTGGTATATTCAGAGGGGGCATTGGGCATGAACTAATAAACTGCCTGTGTCCTGTTTGCAAACAGAAAAGGCAGTGATACTCAGGGTCATTTGTCACATGTACTTGAAAGGCCATAGTGTCAGGGTATTGCTTTCCTGCCTACTATCAGGCACAGCTAGGGTTGGCTTCTCAGTGGGATGAGGATCCTACCATGTATTTGTATGGCAGTTTGGGGATCAATCAATTCCACACATCAATGGATTCAAACAAGGTAAAACGAGGTGCTTCTGTTCTGTTATACTGATTATGCAACTCCCAGAATAAATGTCGGTGTATCAGGTAACCTTGCGTTGTTGCTTAGCCCAGTGATCCTCTGCCATGTGATAGACCAGGGATGAGCAGGCAGAAAACCAATAAATCAACCTGTTTGCACATCTTTAGACACCATGGTAAAACAGGGGACACCACCAAGATTGAAAAAGGTGAGGTACACCAGGAGGCAATGATTAGTTTGGGTTATTTACTTCATGAAGTCACTCAAAAAGGTGCAAGAAAACAGCTTGGGGTTCACTTAACCTCCAATTTTCATAGTATCATAGAATCATAGAATGATGCAGCACGGAAGGAGGCCATTCGGCCCATTGTGCCTAAGCCGGCTCTTTGAAAAAGCTATCCAATTACTCCTACTCCCCTGCTCTTTCCCTATAGCCATGTAAATTATTTCCCCTTCGATAAGGGGTGGGGTAGAAGAGAGACTGGAACCTACTCTTAACCTCACCCTGGTGATGTTAGCTTATTGCTGAACTAGTTTGGAAGCTTACTGGGTGGGGAATGACAGGTGTGAATTTGGAGCCTGTCATTCTTTTGCACGACAGGTTGATTGTTCAAAGCTCTGCACAACACGCTATCTGTGAGAGAGATTTCTTAGTTAGAGCTGGGTTGGATCATCAAGTACACACAAAACCGAGAGTCTTCAAATTCAGACAACTCCTTGTGAACATTTATAAATCAGTTAGCAAGCTCTCATCCCACCCCCTGCTGAAGCATATGGTAGCTATTTTTAATAATGATTCTGTGTCAGTTCGGATTACAGTTCCTCAGTTTTATAAATCTGGCTCTCTGATCCACCAAAAACTGGGACTATGATTCTTTCGGTGCAATAAGAGAGTCTGTTGCTAGGATGATGCAGCTGGAGTTAGTAGTGTAAAAAGCAGGCAGCCAGTTCATGAATGCAATATTAAAGTGCTACTGATGCTTTAGTAACTGGGCACTTAACCAGCTCACTTCAATCAGTGGATACACAAGAAAGGTTAGGAAATGCTAAATCTAGGCTCATACTCTGATTGAATTGTGAACCTGGTTAAGCTGTTAGTTTGCAGGTTATAGCACCCCCAATAAAATGGTTTTCCTGGTACCCACAAGTTTGGAACAATGGGATAGTTAACTGCATGTGCTCAGCAGCATTCTGACCAGGGGGAAAGCAGGAGGCTGTAAGACAGTTTCAGCTCTTAGAATGTCCATTGCATAACCGTGGCTTTGGGCCACAGAGAAAAGATTTCAACTGCAGATGCTACACGTTAGGCAGTGTGGTTTCGTATAGGATTCACGTACCATTTATCTATCTGGAATAACAACAACTTGCATTTATATAGTGCCTTTAACGTGGTAAAACGTCCCAAGGTGCTTTACAGGACCGATTATCAAATAAAATTTGACACCGAGCCACATAAGGAGGTATTAGGACAAAGAGGTAGGTTTTAAGAAATGTCTTAAAGGAGGAAAGAGGTAGAGAGGCGGAGAGGTTTAGGGAGGCAATTCCAGAGCTTAGGGCCCAGGCAGCTGAAGGCACAGCCACCAATGGTGGAGCGAAGAAAATTGGGGTGCGCAAAAGGCCAGAATTGGAGGAACGCAGAGATCTAGGAGGGTTGTAGGGCTGGAGGAGGTTACAGAGATAGGGAGGGGTAAAACCTTGGAGGGATTTGAACACGAGGATGAGAATTTTAAAATTGAGGCATTGCTGGTCCGGGAGCCAATGTAGGTCAGCGAGCACAGGAGTGATGGGTGAGCTGGACTTGGTATGAGTTAGGATGCGAGTCAGCTGCCTAGGCCTCAAGTCTGGAATTCCCTCTCTAGACCGCTCCACCACTCTGTTCTCCCTTAAGACGCTCCTTATAACACACCTCTTTGTCCAAGCTTTTGGTCACTTGTCCTAATATCTCCTTATTTGGCTCAGTGTCAAGTTTTGGCTGATAACACTCCTGTGAAGCTACTTGGGATGTTTTATTATGTTAAAGGCACTATATAAATACTAGTTGTATTTGAGCAACTTTGAATTAAGAGTAGAGTGCATCATTGCATCACCAAAAACATCACTGCAATTGAGATCATTTTAACTAGGGAAGACGATAGTTTTTTAACCTGCTGAAAAATACAATTAGCTGTTGAAAGGGACACTGTCTTCATGTTGGATAAAAATTGTTGGAGAGGGAGAAGAGCTTTATGTCATTTTCATCAATATGGTGATATATGCATGTGATATGTTTAACACAGCTGAACTGTCTGTAAACAAGAAACAAAACAAATTTTTGCTACTCTTCTAAAAAAAAATGGAGATGCTGCCCTTTTAAATTATACACACATGGAAAAAAAGGTCAGCATTAATTATATACTAGTGTAATTCCACCTTGAACTTAAGACCACTAATGTCTCTTTGGTACAGCGCTTCATGTAACACTTGCATTGTGTTGGCATGTCTACCAAGAGCTGACAAACAGATACACAAAATCACATTTTACTGGGCAATTTCTGAAGTGAAGTTGCTGACTTTTATCCAAGGGTTCACATTTAAGTACAAAATAATAAACAATTTGAAGATTTTAGAAACAAGAGATGAGACATTGTCATTGAGATTCTTAGAAGAGCCCAGGAAGGTGATAGGCTGGCCAAACCCATAGAATTATGGATGTTTGGGAATGTGTAATAAAGAAATGTCCATCTGTATAATGTGAAAGCCCATACAATGGCCAATCAATCGACACAAAAATATTTTGGATCTGAAGGTGATTGTGGGAACAAAGGAAACCTGGAGGACACAATCTCCAAATAAAGCAAGGGCCTTCTGCAATGTAGGATCGAATAACAGTACTGCTCAATAACTATTAATACTTAGAAACAAAGCACTGAGTTTTATTATATTCTAAGGTAGGTTATAGTTTAAAAAGATTGCTTAACTTGGAGTTGGAGCTGAATAATTTTTGTACACCTTCTCCCTACATCCACCCCCCAATGTTTCCATTTAAAACTCTCCAGCGAACCTGTCCACCTTCATGCATCACTTGAAAAAAAGGTTACTCCAGGGTAGAATACAACCTACAAACCCCATAAAAACTAGAGGAGCAATGGGGTAGGAGGGGGGAGGGAGAATAAACAAAAGCAGAACTTACAGCTTATGAGGCCCAACTGAAGGAGGGAAGCCAATGCAGTGAGGATGGTGAAGAGTAGCAGAGTGCCCCTTCGCCCCATAAGTCCTACAAGAACACACATGATTGCACAGGAGAGAATTCCAATCACTTCCATGATATAGTAGTGGGTGTAGAAATTACTTAGACTGTTCACTTCATATTCCATCAGACTCTTTGCAAAACAGTTATGGATCCCAAATCCTGTAAGGCTGAAAAAGAAATCAGGAATAGAGGAACAGGGTCAGAGAATAGAACACAACCATTTACAGATTGCCAACTTGTAGAGCTCTGACAAGCCCAGGCTTGTAAACAGAACTCCAATATCCTTTCAAAATAAATATCAGGAATGGGCAGTTACGGCAACATGAAAGAACCCCCACACTGGCAGGAGCACAACAACAGGCTTCAGTTTCCCTGCGCCAGTCAAATAGGTGTCGACACATGAACAATGACCACTAAGGGGAAGTTATCCAAGGCTGCCAGCGCATGTGCAACCTTACCCCCGTATTAACTGGCACCTTCAGCAAATGAACATAGGAACATGAGTAGGCCATTTAGCCCCTTGAGCCTGTTCCACCATTCAATGCAATCATGGCTGGTCTATGACCTAACTCCATATACCCACCTTAGCCCCAATGAGAAGAGAAAACAGCAAGGAAAAAAAAATGATATATTAAGCACTCATCTTATGGGCACTGAGACAGTTACATACACATTAAATTCTGGGTGGCAGCAAATAAAGGCTTCATTAAAGATGTTCAGAAGGTGTCATTATTATGAATTAAACCCTCTCTCCAGTCACTTTATTTGATTCCGGGTATGGAAGGGTTGTCTTGAGGAAAGATTGAACAAGTTGGGTCTATACTCATTGGAGTTTAGAAGAATGAGAGGAGACCTTATTGAAACATACAAGATTCTGAGGGGACTCGATAGGGTAGATGCTGAGAGGATGTTACCCTTCATGGGGGAATCTAAAACTAGGGGGCATAGTCTTAGAATAAGGGATCGCCCGTTTAAGACGGAAATGAGGAGGAATTTCTTCTCCCAGAAGGTCGTGAATGTTTGGAATTCTTTACCCCAAAAAGCTGTGGAGGCGGAGTCATTGAATACATTCAAGGCGGAGTTAGACAAATTTTTGATCAGCAAGCGAGTCAAAGGATATGGGGAAAAGATGGGAAAGTGGAGTTGAGGTAAAAATCAGATCAGCCATGATCTCATTGAATGGTGGAGCAGGCTCAAGGGGTCGAATGGCCTACTCCTGCTCCTATCTCTTATGGTCTTATGGTGTTCACAGGAAGCTGCAGTTTACATGAGTCAAAACCTACAATTTTAGAACAGACCGAAAGCAAATATCGCGGCCCGGGATTAACAAGCTACTCTTTTATGGATAACATATAGGGTTGCACTACTTCACACAATCACTTTCAGGAGATGGCGATCAACTGCATAATACACTTTTCTTGACAGGCTAATCTACTAAAATCAGGTTTATTTACAAATAGAATTACTTACAGAACCAAATAATAAAGGGAGGTATTAAATGGTACTAGGGATCTGGTGACAATTTGCAAGAGGTCTGGTGACAGTTTGCAAGGATTAAGCACATATATCAATCCAAGCAGTCTCCTGATAATTCTTCTGGCAGGTATGAAGACAAAATGCTTCTTGAAAGAACTATGCAATTCTCAGCAAAAATTTAATATAGTCTGGAAGAATTGCATAAGCACTGGCTTATGGAGTTTGGTATGCTCCACGCAAGATGACCAAACTACCCAAAGTGTTCTTTTTTTAAAAAAAAAATTAAGAATTTCTTTGAACAGGCATTTGCTTTGAAATTCAATTAGTCAAGCAAAGGTGATTGGCTGAAAAATATGACCTTTAAACACAAAGCCATGAAGAAGACCACAAGGAGTGTTGATAAGGACCAAAAATATACATGGTCTTGGTTTGGTCATACAACAGAATTCATCCCATAGTTTCCATTAGACATGTTCATTTCACACCTGGTTCAAAGAACCTTCAACTTAATTGTTTTCTGAAATAAAACCAAGCAGCGTTGTTCCCATAGCTGAGATGGCAGCAGCTTCCATTCTATAGCCTGGAGAAGACACAGCTTCCATTTTGAAAAAAAGTGTGTTGCTTTTACTTTTAAGATTATATGAGCTAAATTAAAAGACAATAGCCCTGATTTTAACCTAACCCGCCTGACAGGAATGGGGTGGGTTTGGGTCAGACGCCCATTTTAAACCTCGCTCGATTTTACTCTCCATTGACTTGGCCCAACCCGAACCAGTCCCATTCCCGCCAAGGGGGTTAAGTTAAAATCAGGGATAATATATCTATTTTTGTCACAGTCTTAAACCACAAGAGTAAGGCTCAAGTAATTTCTGGATATCCTTAGATCTCCCAAATTAAATAACAGCCTTTTACTCACTCTGTATGATCTATTTTTAAAAAAAAACCAACTTCAATGAAACAAAATTAATTTTAAAACCAGTCCAAAAATTACTCGAGAAGTTATTGCAGTGGCTGCACAATGTTATTATTGCAGCACTCATAGCAGTATAAAATCTGAAAATGATTTCACAGCTAGAAAGTTAAAAGGCCATTTGAACCAGTTGTCTGTATCAAAGAAGATGTTCAATACTGGAGAGTGAATGATCAGCCTGTAATCTAATTAATGAGTTCAAGGGACATCTTAAATTAAAGAGCAAATCTCAAGCAGTTTATAACCACCATTTGAATCCCAGGCCTTTTGTTTTATTTAAAGAGAGTGTGACGACAGTGTGAGCAAAACAGGCTGGAATGAATTTTGACACCATCAGGGAAAGATGCAGTCATTAAGCATAGGGTGCTTCAGTGATAGCATCTCCTTGACTGTACATGTTGATTCAGCTGTGTCAAATTGTTGCGCTCAGTAACTTTGCCAAACTAATTCAGCAAATGCCACTAGTACTTGCTGGATAAACAAAAACATTTACCAAGAAAATGATTCGTAATGTGGTTGTTGTTCCTTGCAAAGGTGTTTTTTTTTAAAAAAGGGGCCTGATGGGAAACCTCGCTCTTTAAACAGAAATATCTAGCCAACAGTAGCCAGATTAGAGGATCAAAAAGTTCTACACAAGTGATAGCTAGTTTTTTTTTAAAAACATAGAGACATTGTCAAGATAGTTTCAAAAGGTGCAAATTCATAGATGGTAGTTGATAACCATTAGCTTTTCAATTTATGGACTTCTTTCGGTAGACAATGGGACAGATTTACCTGTGAAAATAATGGCGAGACTAACGGGGCTCACCGTTATTTCTGTGGAAATGGTAGAGCAACTTTCGGTGATCGCACATGCGCGGTTAAACGCAGAAATCCGGAAGTTGCTGTACCCGATGCGACCCTCCTCCATAAGCTGCGTGAAAACGGCATCTCGCCGTCTGGCTCCCCGTTCAAATGAATGGAACTGACCTGATGGATATGAACTAATCTCGCCAAAAATAGTACATCAAGTCATTTTAAGTCTAAACACCCTTTTAACGGCATAGTAAATCTTGATGGCTGTCAAACAATCTCTCTGGCACTGAAAATTAACTTTTACAAGTGTGGAGTCTCATTCCTTCAGATTTTAATTGTTGTTGGACACTTAAAAAAAAAATGTATTTTTAATTATTTTTACTTTTTCTTTGTCACTTTTATCTCTGTCTCTTAATTCAATATTTTTTACCCTCTCTTTATGTCGCTTTCTGTACCTGATTTGACATTGAATTCATTAGTCTAACTGACTCTTCCTGGTTCTGACGCTGCGTGGCTTATTAACATGCTCAATCTGATTGGTTATGGGGATACACAGTTACTTGCCCCGTTCGCACAGGTCCCGGATGCCCTGTAGAGGGCGCTGCGTTGGATTGAGCACCAGATGAGTGAAACTTACCGGGCAAAAGCCCATGAAAAGTCTATGGGCGAGTGCAAGTCTAACAAACGGCGGGCACTGTACGTTCACCGCTCACAGGAAAATCCTGCCCATAGAGTTCATGCAAAGGGATCTAATTCAAAGGTGTCCCTAAAGTAACCCAGTGTGTCCCAGCTGTATTGTCTTTTTATAGGATATATGGATCCCGCCTGGGGGAAGGTTTCCTTTGTTTGTTATCTGTAGGTAAACTATAAATGTATTTTTCACACATTCATTTACGATTTTGCTACAGATAATTAACATGACAAACTTTTGGACCTTGTTCCAGTACTACTTAGGCCCACTCCTTGGTAATCTCCTCCATTACATTGATAATTATGTTGAGTCCTGCTTTCACATTGACCTGCAAGGTTCCTATGCTTTGCTTCCCCTTTCCACCTGTTACTCACTTTTACATGGTCAATTTCTTTCCCCCATTTTATTTTCTATCTGTACCATTTCCTGCACCTCCACTTTCACCTCTCCCAATAGTGACATGGCCACTCAACTTTCATCTCGTCAACTGTTGCCAGATCAGCAAGACTTCCCTATGGCTCACCACTAGCTCCCCCTCCTATTCTGAACCTTTCACCTTTGGCCTCCTATACTCCTACACCAAACATAACACAAACTTCAGGTACAATGCAGGTCCTGCAGTGGCTTGGCGAGCCTAACGAGTAAGTAGCTAAGCCATAAAGACCACGAAAACCCTAGGTTTGATCCATCGTCTGTGCAGAGGTAGCTGATCTCAGTGAAGGCAGTAGCTGGGCTGCTACAATTGAGTCAGCAGCCAGGATAAGACAGTGGGGGAAATAAATGTCAGGGTTTCTGCTCCTGATCACTCTCCAATGTGCTGCAAATATGTGTGTCAGGTGAGGACGTGATCAGGCACAGCCATGAAGTTGCCAGTGGTTATATAGCCTGCCAAAACTAACCACCAAGGCTGATGCATCAACAATGGCCTCTTGGGAAAAGTGCCAAAGGGCATTTAGTGTTTACGTAATTATACTTCAGCAAGGAGTCAAGCTGGTGGGAGAGGTGGCCAGGGGAGAAAACTCGTTAGAAAAAAAGCTAATTGGTTTTCAAACCATCATCTCACTGAGTTTGCAAAATTACAAATGGTAAAAATGAACACATTTTTCAACGTTGCTTTAGAAAACTCGTACTTACGAATTCACACAAAGTACTAAGATGTGCTTCCACAAGATCCTTGTATATAGCAGTTTGACAATGAAAGTTTTTTTGGGCTTTATTTTTGGCTCTTTATCAAGTTCTAAAGAGAGGGGAAAAAAACGATTATTTCAAATCACACTGCTTTGCCAGAGAGGCCACTTGTAAATGAGAATGGAACTTTTGTCATTCAGCAACTTGGCCGTCTCATTAACCTATTACAGCACTTTTACAACAGTACTTCACATCACCAGTAACACTCATCTCACCTGGAAGAAATTCTTTGACTTCACCATCCAGGGCTATTCTATTATTGTGTACAAATTCCAGAAATAAGTCTTTGGCAGCTTGGAGTTGCTGTGTGGCTAGCAGCCATCTGAGCGATTCTGGGAAAATACTAGAAATAAAAAGCCTTATGGTAATTAGAAGTGTAAATACAGTAACAGATACTGTAAATTCCAAGGGTGCAAGGTTCAAATGTTAATATACATGTTGGGTAAGCAATAACAGGGCTTATTGTAATTGCAATTGTAAATTGTCCTCAAATTGCCTTTTTTTAAAAAAATACAGGGACTCATTTAGTTTGGGTTCTGGGAGACTGCCTTGCGTTTACTAAATCCAGCTATCTTACCCTGGTGGCAGAAAGTTAGACCCACAAAAAATAAAACTGGCTCTGTGATTCCACACTGGGGTAAGGGTCAGATTCAGTAGTGTAAATGCTGGGAGCCAGCTCACAGACACAAGTCTTCCAGAATCTGAACTAAAAAGTATGTCTGTATAAAAACAGCTTTAGTCACCATACATCACAGAAAAAAAACAAATGAACCAGTCAGCTTTGTTACAATAGGCCTATAGCAAACACTGCAGAAATTATATATATTTTTTAGACCACAATAATTACATTACTCATTAACATCCATGAGATAATGCCAACTGGATACGGTCTGACTTTTTTTGGCAAGTTTTGTAATACTAATCAAGGTAGGGACGTCACTGCTAATGAAACGAAGCACTCTGCACTTTTAGCACCCACTGTCACTATTGAGCACTCAGGTTTAAGAATAGCGCTGCCAGACGTAGAGTAATGCTCCCTCTGCTCTGCCCCAACCTCAGAGGAGTCCCAACTACTACAGCAATGTTGCATTTTCTGGAGCAGAATGGGGTAGAGTACCTACCTCCCCAATCGCACCGTTTTTCTGCCCCCCACCAATTTAACTCCTGGTTTTCGGGATGCTTCGGACACACTCGGCGAGTGACTCATAAATTTGCATAAGTCGTGATCCTATGGTGCAAATAGGACCCCGACATGAATTTAACCTGCACCTGCCTGAGTCTCGACCAGTGCCAGAGAAACCTGGTGGCGAGCAGGATTGGGGCCAGCAGAGGTCCTGGAACGCAATTTAAAAAAAAAGTGGTTTGCGTGTGGGCCAGGAAAAGCAAGAGTGCTCTTCCGTTCCCCACACGGAAATCTTAGGCCTCCCTGCCCCGGGCTTCTGCACCATCCGCGATGCCTGGCCGATCCCCCACCCTCCCCTTACCACTTACCTTAGTACCGGTGACTATTCCCGTGGGTCTCGGGCCGCATCCTTCGACTGCCCGAATTCCTGCGCCCCCCCCCCGTTGGCCTGGTACTGACTCCTGCTGAGTTCCAGTTGGAGACTCACCTCCAACATTGAAATGCCACTCATCCCAGCACCTGCACGCTGCAATCACTCGCCGAGTTAAAACCGGGGCTATCGTTTTTTCACTTCACTCAATCTGTAGTAACGAAATCAGATACATTCATCCCTCTGCCTGACCATAACAGGGGAGCGCAGGGCTTCACTAGCTTTTCTTTGTGCACTCAATAGCTGTATTTGTATCCAGCAGACTAGAGGATTCTTTGAATTGGCATGATCTAAAAATTAGTCATGCTGTCGTGCCACAACCAATAGCCCATGTCCCCAGGCAACAGGGGCAGAAAAAAAAATGAAGCCGGGTTTCCACTGTTGATCAGCCTCCAACGGCCGTGTTGGAAAGTGTGGTCATTGGGTGAGACTAGACTGGCTGTGATGCCCTGCCAACATTAAACATCTAAACTCAGACAGATACTTGGAAGTAACAGTCGGCAGCTACAATGCCATCCTTACTATGGCTGCCTTCAAGAGAGGAGGAAAGAAAATGAAAAGCAGAAAAAACTCATACAGCTAAGTAACTGGATCTAAAACAGCGACACAGTCAGTGAACAGCAGACACAGGAATATCAGTTCAATATGGCAACACACAGTCACTTAACACCAACATCCTCATATCAAGTTGACAGCTTTGTTTTGTGGTTATTGCCCATTTGCTTTTTTATTAAAAAAGAGTCATTGTTAAAAGAAGAAAATACTGCAATTCAGGAAAACATTAGCATGAAGAATTGCATAAATTTGATTCTGCTGAAAGAGAATTGCAGTAAATTTAAATGTGTGAACACAGTGAAAGCTGTCGCTTGGAATTTTCCTATTTACAGTAATTTACCCAATTTAATCCCAATGTAGACAATTAGTTTAGCTGGTTGAATCCAATGCAAACAAATTTCATTCCCATTGTCAAAGAGTTGAAAATAAACCTAATGCAGAGCATCACTTGGTGTAATATCACTCATATCCTGTTGGCATTGCAACACCAACAGGCCTTCCATGCTGTTGTCAGCATAGGTTAAATCACCCCAAAAATACCCAACGTCTAGCCTTTAAAGTATAGGTTTTCAAACTATGATCCGAAAGGTCAGATTTCTATCATTTGAGGCCTGTTTAAACCACAAGCTGCAAGTACAGTGTCTAAAATATTCTCTTTTCTGTATTTTTTGACTTACCAGAACCTCATTTCTTTTGTGATATATTAACTAAACAAATGTGTTCTCCAGTGGCTGCACTGTTCGGATCTCCTCCCCCCCCCCCCCGCCCCCCCCTCGGATCTCCTCCCGACCCAACCCCCCCCCCCCTCGGATCTCCTCCCGACCCCCCCCCCCCCGCCCCCCGCCCCGCCCCCTGCCCCCCCCGCCCCGCCCCCCCCTGCCCCCCCCGCCCCGCCCCCCCCTGCCCCCCCCCCCCGCCCCGCCCCCCCCTGCCCCCCCCGCGGATCTCCTCCCGACCCCCCCCCCCCCGCGGATCTCCTCCCGACCCCCCCCCCCCCGCGGATCTCCTCCCGACCCCCCCCCCCCCCTCGGATCTCCTCCCGACCCCCCCCCCCCCTCGGATCTCCTCCCGACCCCCCCCCCCCCTCGGATCTCCTCCCGACCCCCCCCCCCCCCTCGGATCTCCTCCCGACCCCCCCCCCCCTCGGATCTCCTCCCGACCCCCCCCCCCCCCCTCGGATCTCCTCCCGACCCCCCCCCCCCCCCTCGGATCTCCTCCCGACCCCCCCCCCCCTCGGATCTCCTCCCGACCCCCCCCCCCCTCGGATCTCCTCCCGACCCCCCCCCCCCTCGGATCTCCTCCCGACCCCCCCCCCCCCTCGGATCTCCTCCCGACCCCCCCCAACCCCATGATCCATCCCTCCCTCCCTCCCCCTGATCCCCAGCTGCAGCAGGCCTTCCTGCCTGACAGCCTCAAAGCCAGCCAGCCAATCAGGCTGGCGTGAAACCCAAAAGTGCAATTGATGGCCTCATTAAGAGATCGTGACCCGCCCACTTACCTTCCTGGTTTTGCACCTGAAATCTCCCCCCGTCACACCCCGCCACCAGCTTCTGGGCTGCAAGTTAAAATTTACTCCACGATCTCTGTGAGTACAACCTCCTGGAAGGTCCTCAGAAGTGTATCAATATTTAAAGGAGGTCTCCCACACACAAAAAAATTAGAAAACCACTGCCTTAAAAGGACATCTCAATACCATATGAAACAGCACCTGTGGGCTTCGGGGTATCACAAATGTGAAAACTGGTCAGTAAGTAATAATCCAAATTGATGATCATTACAAATAGCTGCTACTCCAAATCACACCAATTAGTTAAATATAAATTTATTGATTAGATATTAAAATGAGAGCATTTTGTAAAATAGTCAGACTTACCACCAGTAAGGAATCATAAAAATAAATGGACAAATGATGATAGCTTGCAAAATCTGCCAATCCTGACACAGGGCAGCAAGGCCTGGCATGAGCAGCTGACCTCCCATTGCAATGAAATTTGCCACCATGGTTATCATGAATCGGTGTCTAGGCAGGGAAACCTCAATACCTGTCATTAGACAAAAGGAATTTGGGATTAGCTGGAACAAAACTGCAACAATTCACATTTACATTGGGTACAATCCATAATTGATCACTTACCAAACTCAAACTGCAAATAGTGATCATCACCAAGGCCACTGATTTACAGAAATTAAATAAATCAAATTCCATTTTTGTTACATAGGATTCCAGCACTTTTACTGGAGTTTTGGGAATTGTATTCAGTGATTCCATCCATTTACAATTAGTCATTGGTTTATAGCGACTAAATTAATCAAGCATCATTTTTTATTATATGGGATCCTGGGATTGAATTCTACAATTCCATCCATTTTCCAAGGAAAACCATAAGTCAGTGGCCTAAACTGTCACAGATCCTGACAGTATTTGTCCTGACTGACCACTAAGGGAAATGGGATTTTCATTCAGAAAATAGGCACGTACAAACTTGTTCTAGGAATATACATGGGGCTACTTCTAGTTGACCAGTGCAAAGTGCAGTGTTTTAAAAATAAAGTTAAGTAATAATGGCAGATTAATGCTCCTTAAAAAAGTTGGTCAAAAGCAAATACTTCATCCAACCCTTGTTTTCAGTTAAAGTAAGCAACAGTTGGATAATATTTAACATGCTGAATGCTGTGAATTGAGAAACAGGGAGGGGAAGCAGAATTTTAATTATTCTTTTGTATTTATGCATTGAAGTGAGATGCTGGATTAGGAAATCTAGATCATAAATGAGATTGAATGATCTGACATTGTAATATAGACTTTGAATCTTATCTCCATCTATTTAGATTCAGTTGTACTGAGTCCAACTAAAAGCTGATTAAATATTAAACCACGTGTCACATGACTAGTGTATTTGGTTTTAGAAGGCTTGTCATCACTTTCACATGCCTTCAATGTACTCTATAATTTTCTAATGCTTGTTGATGGAGGTCTCCTCTGTTTTGAGGGACCTCAGACTCCCTATGTACTACCGATGGAGATTAATTCTGGAGTGTAGAGGAGTGTGGCAGGATACAGGTTTGAGATTAAACCTACATGGTGAGATCTTGACTATACTTTTCAGAGAGAGAGTGCCAAATTGAGGCCAGGCATTTCCCATTTGGAGTGCAGGGGGAAGGAGAAAAAAAAGAAATTAAAAGCTTTAAGCACCATTTTACGAAATGTTATGGCAAATTATCAGTAATCAGTGCTGGAGCCACTACAGCTGTCTCCAAATGAAAAGACAGAATTCAAGCACTGGATTCTGCAATGTGTCAGATCACTTTCCATCACACTTCTAGAACTCCTGATCAAGACATTAGACTTCAATTCATCAGCACAATCCCACTATAAAATCCCCTCCCTTTTGTTATTTTACTTTCTACTGTCCATCTGTTAACAAGTTTCACTGCAGACCTAGGTCAAAAGAAAGGCTTAGATTTGACTAATATTGAGACACAGTGCATCTTCTTCTTCAAAAGGCCACATATCAAATTCCCAGGAAAGAGGGCTACAGATGGCTTGCCTTTAGGCCTTTTCCATTGTTGTTCCGTAGCAGCCACAAGGATATTCACAAAAGCATCCTCTCTGTCCCATTTTTGCTCTTCCTTTGTGGAAGAGGCCAAGCCTCTGTCCAACAGATCGTGAAGATCAGAAACTCAATGGAGGGAATCATGGGCACATAGCCACATCATACTATGGCCCTTTGGTACACTAACGTAGCATGCCATAGCACAGCAGTACCTGTATTATTTAAATTTATTTGGCTTATCTTAAGACGTGGATCAAAGCAGCTGAATAGAGATCAGGGTTGGGAATGAGTGTTATCTTTATGCCTCTCAGTGCTGTGTATTTTTAAATTAAACTCTAACAACTTCTCTCTAAAACAAATGCCACTTCTTGCAGCAGTTTTCCAATTAATCTTTTCTCATTCCTCACTCACAGTACTAAAGTTTCTTGTTCCAAGGTCTAATTCTGCTGTTCTTGGCACGGTCAACAATCTGTCAAGCCTAATAACATTATGATCTCTGGTGCTTTAATATACCACCACTAGAGGCTAACTTTATTGATCTATTGAGGATTATTTTCCAACTTTGCTTTTGCCTCGCAGAGAGCACGTCAGAAATTCAGGTGCACGCTGTGCATGTTTTTCCAACCGAAATGGCAATTGTTAGAAAATGGTGTGCAGCAAATGCTTGAATTTCTGCTCCCCACAGACAAGGTAGCCTACAGGGAGAACAAGTTGGAACATATCCTCTTAAATATGATATAGTGCCTGCCTGCTAGACATGTTGTATGGAAAGAGAATGCTCAAACACATCAATTACAAAAGAAAAGAATAGTCAATCTTAAAAATCAGCCAGATCCAGCAGACTGCCTCCCGGGCTTCCCCAAAATGCCCCCTTTATCCAAACACAAACAAGAACCTGAGCTTTCCCCCAACACAGCCCACTAGTGCATCCCACTGAGGTGGTCCCACCTAGTCAAAATTGATTGACGCTCTGTGGAAGAGAGTTCAGAGAAATTGTGCACTCTGAAGGATGAACCTGGAGAAATTTTACAAACCTAGTCTTCTACCTGGCCTACTGGCTTGTTAGTACATTGATAACATAACACCCCTCATAAGCGTGCAAGACCCAAATTGAGCATCTGCCCCTAAAGCTATGGCTGCCCATCAGACACTAACCCAATTTGACAAGCACAACAAGACACCACAACAGGATTACCAATCCCTGGTCTCGGTCTTCACGGTCACCTAAAATCCAAACCCACTTGGTAAGGCTCACTCAGCATCACTTGATACCGTGTGCACTGGGCCATGTCTGCAGTCAGAGTATGCAGTCTATGTGTTATAACCAGAAAACAATTGCAAAGTAAACAGACATCCAATACTAGTCAAGTCAGACTGGAATATCTTCCTCCGCTTTTCTTCATTTCAACATTGACCTTTAGTTTGTACTTCATTACGCTTGTCTTAACCTGCAGCTTGCAGCTCATCTGACCTCACTTACCTTATTTAAAGCTGGCTTCTTTATTTCCTCAAACAAGTACAGGGCTTTTGTTGGTAAGTGGTGGGGAAGGGGTTTTAGAAGGGTCTTGCAGGAAGGAAAGGGGGAAGAAGAGTGTCCGGAGCAGAGAAAGACGTGTGGCATCTGGAGGAGCACTCCCGCTCCTACTAGCTCCACAAAAGGAAAGTTTTAGACTTACCATAAGGGCCAGCTTCAGATTTGCTGCGATGGCTTCCTGCTGGGTAAAATTGCATTGAGGCCTTATTGACGCAATAGGACCCCGATGCTTCAGGCAGACGCCTCATGCGCCTGTAAAACCCTGCAGGTTAACATTGCAAACGGTCAAAAATGATTGAAAACTGAGCGGGTAAGTAAACTACTCGCTTTTAACTGCCCATCCACTCAGTTTCCATTGAGCAAGTAGGATTAAAATCGACCCTCAGGTCTCCCCAACCATCAGATTTGCAGAACCAGGTTACATTGATATTGAATTGTGCAGCCAGTTCAGTGAGACGCATGCATCGTGAGTTAATGGCTCTACTGCAATGTAAAAGTATCTTTGCTCTCTAATTGACTGAAATCAGGCGCAGATTAAAAAAGGGGAAAAACTGCAAATGCTAGAAACCTGAAATAAACACTGAAAATTCAGTGCTCATTTCACATGTACAAAACATATACAATTCCCAATCTCAAGCTGTACTATTTCAAATGAAGGGATTACTTTTAGCTTGGTGCATGTAATTCTAATATTTGTACTAAATTCAGTGCATAAATCTCAACAAATGTTGGTACTTCTCCCTCATCTCCCCACCAAAGGATAGGCATAAAAGCCTTTGGCTTGGCAGATAGCAGTGGCATGCTGTCTTAAATCACAGTGAACAATGATGGTATTTGCCTGTGTTACGTTTTTGGGTTTGTACGCTAGGTATTTTCTTAGATTCATTGTTACCAGCCACTCCTGTAAGTGGACTCACATCACATACAAGCCAGAGAGTACTATTTCTGCCCAATAACTAAGTAAAAGATAGCAAGATCCGGGGATTGCAATAGAGAACCCATACTTTGTACACTGGCTACTGTAACGCATCATGTGCCACCACAATTCTCCTCTCTTCGACAAGCGGACTGAGGATGCATTCTTACTACACCAAAACTGAGGCATTAAACCAACAAGTAGCTTTGTTTACACAAGACAGATGAACAGTTAACTGTAGAATACAGTGAAATGTATATCACTCTACTCTCAATGCATAAAACAATAAAGATGCCACTCATTTTCTCTCTCAAGATAAACTTAACATATAGACTCACTTCTTACCCTGTGGAACAGGCGACCATTTGAAAACTGGTTTGGCTATCCTACTGGCTGGCTAGACCAAAACATTAAAACACAAAGCTTTAGGCTCTTGGCTGCAAGACTGAAACTGACTGCAGACTAACACAAAATGCTCCATATGACTTTGTGAAAGGAGACCTCTGGCCACTGAGCTGCCCATCAAAAAGTTTGACAGTCAATGACCCTGGTCCCTTTCTCAAAGGACTCAGACACGACAGTTAATCAAACCCAATACTCCAGGCCAGGCCTAACTCTGATCTGTTCCAAGGTAGTTTGGGATCTCCCAAACACAAATGCCATGTCCAGTGGACCATGTGGACATCGTGCAACTTGACTAACTGTTGTGTCAAAGTTAGTAAATTCAATGGAATACCACTGGATTCAATGGCTCTGGATATTTTGACCATTTTTCCACAAAAGGGTTCTGGATAGAAGCACTTTTTAAAAATAACTCCTAAGATTTTTGAAGCTTGCTTTGAAGGGGACAGTTCCATGCTGAGAATCAGAGGCCAGAAAAAGCATTTATCTAGATGGCCTCAGATAACAGGGGCTTGTTAAAATACTTTCCAGTGTATTGTGATTTGTGTGCCTCCTACTTTTGAGCTTTGCATAGAGCTAATTTCAAGGGGGAGGGGGCTGCATCCAGGCAGATTTGATTGGTAGTTCAAATGACCAGTCCACCATGCCAAAAGGGTCTGGAATAAAGTGACCTCACTTCCTGTCCAGGGGTGCTTTGGAAAACTGCAAGGCTGCAAGGGTAATCTTTTGTTAAAGGAAAACCTACCAGGGCCTTTGCTAAGGTGAAGGGGTTAAAAATGTTGGAGAAATAGCTAGAAAACCTCTTATTTATGACAAGTAAGGTGACCCACTAACGTAGGAAAGCAAGGTGCATTCTGATTTTGCACCAACTGAACTAAGCAAATCTGATTGTAACTACAACTTGTGCATTTTATCTTACTGTGAAATAAAGCAGTTTACAATTTGAAACAAACTTCTCCCCATCTAGTGTTAACTCGAATCCACCTGCTTCTGAGTGATTGAAGAAACACGTGCAAAAGACACGGAGATCCAATTCAGGTCACAGCGGGGTTTCTGTGGGTACTTCCCTGGGTTAGACTATGATAGTAGTAGTTACAGGGCAGTGTGAGTCAACTCCCATAAAAGTCACACAGACCTGCTTATGGGAGCAAATGACAACAATGAACCTCAAGAAGGCAAATCCAAATTCACATCAAGCAGCAAGGAGTCTCAAAGTACTTCTGAGGAACAATGCACGTGAAGCGACCCTTCAAACGGGAACGGATTGCTTTTACACAAGCAGCAGCAGCAATCCTGGCTGACTTTCTTTCCCCAGCGTAAGAACAAAGATCATTGTATCTCCACTACAACCGAGATTCGCCAACTCATCGTAGACCACGGGATCAAACCCAGCACCTTTTTGGTCTGAATGGCTCAATATCACTTAAGATGGCGCATTTGTTACCTTAACCATCAGTGGAAGCTATTCGGTTTTACATCTCATTAGATCAATAGCCCAGTGTTGCAAATGTTTTTGCACAGTCCTTTTATTCAGGCTCAGCAGTCAAAACTACAAGGTCAGATTAAGCGGAACTGGCTCCTTAGTTTGTTGTTGACTCCCAGTGTGCACGTGGTGAATTCACAGGGACTACTGATGCACTACCTCTGAATTAGTCCCAACATTCAACAGGTGGGAACTGATCACAAAAATGTCACCACATGCATTGTCAGTCGGGACATCAGATCTAGGTCTGTTCTGAACCGAGGTGAGTAGGACTAACAAGACAGTTATAAAAAGATTAATGTAATCCTTTTAAGTTTTCCACATTATCTTATATAGATCCATTAATGGAAATATAAAACCAATGTTTTCTAAATGTATCCTTTTTTTTTTAGGTGATCGCCATGTACCCCTGAGACATCAATAATAACAGTAATAAATTAGTAAATGAGTTTGTACATGGGAGCTTCAGTCTGAGAAGCAGGCAGATCATCAGGCACACAGTATGGAGGAGTATCCAGAACAGAAATGTAATGAGATCTTAATAGTGTAGGGAGTCAGGGTTATTTCTTTTAAAAACAGAAGCCTGATAAGAGGAAACAGCCCATCGACCACTCAGGGCAGAATATAAAGTGTTTGCAGTGCTGCTTTAATAGAGCAAGCAAGGTGAATCATCACTTTGTTAGCATTGCCAGGCACTTCATGTTGTCTCAGGATAAAGATGAATTAGCCTGTTAGTCCCTCAAGGAAACCATCCCAGACCAATAACACAATTGCCTCCGACAGAGACAGAGACACACTGAGAATTCATGAGCGTTTCACTGGATGGGTATTGCTAAGGCATGGATTCTGTAGCCAACAATTTGTACGAGACACTTTGGGTAGCATTTTAGCACCCGCCAGCGGGTGCGTTCCTGGCGGGGGGGGGGGGGGGGGGCCCCGAAAATCGGGAAATCCTGGAGCGGGACTGGAGCCCGCCTCGAACCCGCGCACTTCCAGGTTCCCCGCTGACGCGCCGGCGTGCGCGCGCAGCCCCCGCTGGTGGGAATCCCGCAGGCAATTAAAGCCAGCGGGGTGCAACTTGAAGCTATTTACTTTGCTTGTTCAGGTCATTAACTGACCTGATTAAGGGATTATGTGAGGAGGGGTGGGATTTTAAAGCAAACTGGGACTGTTTCCCACACTGGGGGAAACACTCCCAGTTCAAATGGACCTGTTGCAGCTATCAGCCTGTGGCAGCTGCAAAGGTCCATTTGACAGGTGGGGGTGGGGGGAGACCCTCACCCATTGCAGGAGGCCACTCTGTCACTTGGGACAAAGTTTGGCCTCCACCACCCTCCTCCTGACAGTCAAAGTCACCATCCTGCACACTTACCCCGGGGTCCGGAGACATGTACCTACCTTGCGGACCCCCTCAGATGTACATCTTGCGGATGGGGGCCGCCGTAGCTGCAGTCATGACCTCCTCGGAGGGCGAACAGCATCACCATCCACGCCGTCCACCTCTGACACGTGGAGCTCCACAACAGAGTGCTGTGACACATCCACCTGTACAGCAGGAGGGAGGGCTACCGCAGAGAGAGATGCATCGCAGAGGGCACTACCCTCGCCACAGGGTCTACAAACCGAGGCTCAGCCTCCTGGACCTCTCTGAGCAGCAGTGCACACGGAGGCTCAGAGTCACTCGACATGTAGTCGTGGACATCTGCAGCCTCTTTCATGCCGAGCTGCTCCTGGCTGGCCCGAGCACCATCTTCTTACCTGTCGCTGTCAAAGTCACCACTGCCCTCAACAACTTCTCCTCCGCATCCTTCCAGGGTGCAACCGGGGACATCGCTGATGTCTCTCAGTCGTCTGTGCAAAAGAGCCCTGCAAATACACCTACACCCACTCTGCAGTGACACAATGGGTGGCATCAGTTGTGGGTCTTCATTGTGATCCTCAGGGGAGGGCATCATTGCACAAACCAGACAAGATTCGCGAAGACGTGGCAGTAGTGGTGCCAATATAATATGTAATGTGAGTTGGTCAGAAATTCAATATAAGTAATAACCATGACAAACCCTCAAACACCCTTGTGCATCCCCTTCATGCTCACGACACGTTTGCCTTACGCTGCCTACTGCACATATGTGATGCATGCCCTGTGGCTGCAGCACAGGTAGTGGCAGGTTGAGTGAGGCTGACCGTGAAAGAGATGCATGAGAGGGTGAGTATGAGATAGAGCCATGAGATTGTATGAGGATTGGGTTGAGTGGTAGTGGTGGGATGAGTACTGGCGAGGTGATTAGGTGCAGGTAAGATGAGGATGAGGTTTGAGTGGGTATGAGGGGTGATGTGACAGAGTTGTGCTGGCAGTGCTGAAGGAGATGTGGGGTGGGGGCAGTGATGTGGCAGATGGAGTGTAGGGGAAAGAGTACGTGTACTCACTTTGGCTGACCTACTGAGGTCATTGGAGCACCTCCTGCACTGTATGCAGGTGGGTGATATATTGGTGGTGCTGGTGACCTCCTCTGCCACCTCGAGCCAGGCCTTCCTGGTGGCAGAGGCAGGCCGCTTCCTCCCGCCCGCCGGGAGGAAGATCTCTGTCCTCCCCCTCCTCCTCAGCCCATGTATTGATACCTGGAGTGAGGCATCATTAAACTGGGAGCAGCCTTCCCCCTGGGCTGCTCCATGCTGTAATTGTTGCTATTTGTTGCAGCATCTGTCAGTGGAGGACTGCCCCTTTAAATAGAGCTCCTCCAGCTGACAGATCTTACTGTGCATGCGCAGTCCGCCCGACGCACAGATCAGCAGTGGGGAACCCGGAGGAGCAGGTAAGTGGATCCAATTAGTGGATTGGATCCTACAATCGCGCGGGAAGCTGACTAATTTCACCGGGCGGTTTACCCACGCGCCCGATAGCCCCCCCGCCAAGAACCCGCAGCCCTGCTAACATCGGGCCCATAGTTTCACCTTTTAACTATTTACAGTCAAAAAGAATGTCTAGATGAGGTCTTAAATTTAAACAGTCAATTACATAGGTATGAGGGGCAAATTCGCTAAGGTAGATTGGGACGTTAGATTAAAATATATGATGGTAGATAAGCAATGGCGAACATTTAAAGAAATAATTCATAATTCTCAATGAATATGCATTCCCTTGAGGAATAAAAACTTTAGGGAAAAGTGATCCAACTGTGGCTATCTAGAGATGATGTGGAGATGCCGGTGATGGACTGGGGTTGACAATTGTAAACAATTTTACAACACCAAGTTATAGTCCAGCAATTTTATTTTAAATTCACAAGCTTTCGGAGACTTCCTCCTTCCTCAGGTAAATGTTCAGGATCTCCTGAACATTTACCTGAGGAAGGAGGAAGTCTCCGAAAGCTTGTGAATTTAAAATAAAATTGCTGGACTATAACTTGGTGTTGTAAAATTGTTTACAGCTATCTAGAGAAGTTAAGGATAATATTAGATTAAAAGAAGAGGCTAATAATGTTGCCAAAAAGAGTAGTAGGCCTGAGGATTGGGAGGGTTTTAGAAATCAGCAAAAGATGACCAAGAAATTGATAAAGAGGGAGAAAATCGAATATGAGATTAAACTAGCAAGAAATATAAAAACAGCAAGTGTTAGCAAGCTATTTGACTATTAGAGGTGTATCAAATCTGAACCCAAACCTGTCCTCACCCGACATCCAGACACATGGGCCCCAATATTTACGGGGAGGAGGGGAGGGAGCGGGGGAGCATTTGAGGGGGGAAACCCGCAAATCTCGGGCATGCGGAGGTCCTGCCGAATTTAATGTTAGGACCTGATTATCATTTTTTTATTCCAGTTCCCACTTGGCAGCCAGCCACATTGACAGTCTGGCCGATGGGAAAGCCTGCGGTAGAAGGCTGCACAGTCCCTGGCAATCGGCAAAGATCGCAGGACATAAGCCTTGGGATCGCAGAATCGGAGTGGAGGAGGGTGGTCGATCGCGGCAGAAGGTTTACTTGAGGGATTTTTGGTGGGGGGGGGGGGGGAGCACCCCTGCTCCTCTTGGCTCATAAGCAGTGCCATAAAAAGCATTTACCTGCTTGTTCCGTCTGCTCCCGTCTCCATTTAGCTGTCGGGTTTCCCAAGCCCTGGGAAACCTGGCCGGTCAGCGTTAAAATTTAAATCAGGCTCCCAAATGTACAGTGGGAGCCTGATTTAAATATTATAATGAGGCCTCTCGAGGGTGGGACACAGACACACTAAGCAATTCGCCTCTGTAAAAATGGCGGCAGGCCATATGTGGCGGCTTGGGGTTGCGTTACGCGATTTTAAATTTTTTACACCTCTGGCCCTCTCCTGCCCGTCATTGGTGGGGTGGGAGTTAAAACTCCCCCCATTCACTTTTCAAAAGGAGTTACTGGAGAGTGATTAGGAGTGGGGAACTGGCTGATTTTCTTCTTCCTTCTCCCATTGACATTGAGGTCAATTGCAGTGCCCTATTGATGGCCAGGTGGAGATCAGCTAACTGGCCCCAGTCTAGAAATTGAACCCATGACCTTCCTGGTTTGAATGGGTCAACACCAGACCGTGCAATATATCTGTCTTCCAAGCTATCCGGGGGAGTTGGGCGGCACAGATGTCATCTATATACCAGCATTTATGACATCAATAAATTGACTTTAAAATATACTATCTTTAATTTAATAATATGTTAGAAGATTATTCCATGAATGCAAACATTGAAAATGTTGCCATTGATTTCAATACAGTAAGATGTGGCATTGGTATACTCCACCACGGTCTGAATGCACCACTCACTACAATACGTTTAATTCCTGGCTCCAAAACACTGCTTCATAATGACGGTCATGGTATTTTATTGAAAAGCAAATTTCAGCTACAGAGTACCAGTGAATAAGGCCTGTAGTCGACATTGGTATAGTCCCTCCTTTTATGTATAAATCCAAACTTTTTTTTGACTTCCTTCATATATACTGTATAAAATGGTTACACAAATACACAACTAATTTGTTTAAAAAGGGAATATTACTTTTTTGGGGTGGGGGGTGGGGGGTGGGGGGAGAAACGGAAGGATAAAAAGTACTTGCAGTATAAAGTACTCACTATCTTTCAAATGGTTATACAAGTCAATTAATTGATAATTAAGAGATACCAGACTCGTAATTATCTTTGTGCAGCTGTGTGGAGAGCCACCTAATTGGTGGAGACAATTGGAATTGAGCCAGTTGACATCTGTGAGAAATCCTTCAGAAAATGGCTGTTACAGTGTCAAGTGAATCACAATCAACACCAAAAATGTGGGCAGTAGGGACTTTAAAGTTCAGTCCTCCTGTGTCGGAGGAATCTTAAAATGATTTATTTTAAAAGAATTATCATTAACCCTGAAAGTACATTGAAACCTGTAAATTAGGGATACCTAAGGGACTTGCATCACGTGTCCTTTATTTACAGGTGTCCTTATTTTCAAAATGGTCATTGTATGTGCGGTAAACCGGATGAGCCAAATATCCCGGGATTGGCTGTATCTCCTGCAGCGTTCCCTCTTTTTTCGCCCTCACCTGTGATCGTGCCTAATTCTGGAGCCCTGCCAGTGGGATGTGATTTCAGTTCAATTTCTGTTCATTGGGTTTCCCAGTTCACTGCCATCCCGGGGTCATTTTCCATTGAGGGAGGGATGTCCTGATCCGCAGATCTGCTATGCTGGCAGCCTGTACAGGGCGAGGTGGCTGCTGTAGGGCCTGAATGCCTGGGAGATCCCTGTTGTGAGAGAAGTTCCAAGAACGAGGAGGCCATCTGAGGGTGGGGAAACCCCGAGGGTGGGAGAAGGAGGGAAACAGAGAGTAGGGAAGAGGGGAAACCATTCTCCTCTCCATCCCTCCCCCCCAAGCCTCCAGTCTTCCTCTCCCCCAACATTTGAACTCCTCCCATCCCCGTGATTTAAGTGCACCAGTCCCCCTTCAGCTATTTCACGCCCCCCCCCACCCCCGGCCATTTCAGGCTGCCCCACTGATATCTGGCCCTAACTCCCCCCAGTGACCGACCCCCCAGGCTGCTTTTCTGCCCAACAGCCAGCTAGCCTGTCAATCTGGCTGGTTGTCGCGCAGGGAAGCCTGCTGAGAATATTTAAAGGATGTCCTGCACTTAAATTCTGCAGGACGTCCGGCAAACTCATGCTTCCAGGTTTCCCATCTGGAAATTCCTCCCCCCCCTTACCCAGCATCCATAGCAGCAGAGAAACCCCTCTATCCCTGGGATAAATCCACGCAAGCATTCAATCTCAGAGATAGAGCGGTTTCTCAGCCGCTATGGATGCTGAGTAAAGGGATCCCCATTATACAACAGCCATTTCTTTCCCCACCCGCTGCTGCTTCGCGCTGACCATGCGTGTTCTGTGTTTCAAGTTGTAAACAGACTTGGTTTACAAAGCACGTAAGAACATAAGAAACTAAGAAATAGGAGCAGGAGTAGGCTATCCGGCCCCTCGAGCCTGCTCCGCTATTCAACAAGATCATGGCTGATCTTCTACCTCAACGCCATTTTCCTGCATTATCCCCATATCCCTTGATGCCTTTAATATCTAGAAATCTATCAATCTCTGTTTTGAATGTATTCAATGACTGAGCCTCCACAGCCTTCTGGGGTAGAGAATTCCAAAGATTCACCACCCACTGAGTGAAGAAATTTCTCTTCATCTCAGTCCTAAATGGCCTACCCATTATTCTGAGACTGTGACGCCTGGTTCCAGACTCCCCAGCCAGGGGAAACATCCTCCCTGCATCCACCCTGTCGAGACCTGTAAGAATTTTGTATGTTTCAATTAGATCACCTCTCATTCTTCTAAACTCTAGAAAATACAGGCCTAGTCTACTCAATCTCTCCTCATACAACAATCCCACCATCCCAGGAATCAGTCTGGTGAACCTTCATTGCACTCCCTCTATGGCAAGTATATCCTCTCTTAGGTAAGGAGACCAAAATTGTACACTTATGCTCCAGGTGCAGTCTCACTAAGGCCCTATATAATTGCAGTAAGACATCTTTACTCCTGTACTCAAATCCTCTTGTAATAAAGGCCAACATACCATTTGCCTTCCTAATTGCTTGCTGCACCTTCATGTTAGCTTTCAGTGACTCATGTACAAGGACACCCAGGTCCCTTTGAACATCAACATTTCCCAATCTCTCTCAGTTTAAAAAATACTCTGCATTTCTGTTTTTCCTACCAAAGTGGATAACTTCACATTTTTCCACATTATATTCCATCTGCCATGTTCTTGCCCACACACTTAGCTTGTCCATATTCCCTTAAAGCCTCTTTGCATCCTCCTCACAACTCACATTCTCACCCAGTTTTGTGTCATCAGCAAACTTGGAAATATTACATTTGGTCCCCTCATCCAAATCATTGATAGAGATTGTGAATAGCTGGGGCCCAAGACCCGATCCCTGAGGTACCCCACTAGTCACAGTCTGCCAACCTGAAAAAGACCAGTTTATTCCTACTCTCTGTTTTCTGTCTGTTAACCAATTCTCAATCCATGCCAGTATATTACCACAATTCCATGTGCTCTAACTTTGTTCACCATCCTCCTGTATGGGACCTTATCGAAAGCCTTCTGAAAATCCAAATGTACCACATCCACTGGTTCCCCTTTATCTATTCTACTAGTTACATCCTCAAAGGAACTCCAATAGGTTTGTCAAACATGATTTCCCTTTCATAAATCCATGTTGATGCTGCCAAATCCAACACAGCTTTCTGTACGTTGAGTGCTCCAGAAATGTAGGTTTTTTTGTGCTGTGTGACATCAAAATGTTCTCTCTATGCAAGATAAAGAGAACATTTAATCAGTACAACCCAACAAGTTCCCTCCACAAGCTAAATATGAATGATAAAGGCCACAGAGCCCCCAACCCCCCCCCCACCGGACAGACCACCCGGCATCGGACCACTAGACACCGGACACGACAAGGGCAAACCAAGCCCAGTCGACCCTGCAAAGTCCTCCTCACTAACATCTGGGGACTTGTGCAAAAATTGGCACAGCTGTCCCACAGACTAGTCAAGCAACAGCCTGACATAGCCATACTCACAGAATCATACCTTTCAGCCAACGTCCCAGACTCTTCCATCACCATCCCTGGGTATGTCCTGTCCCACCGGCAGGACAGACCGACCAGCAGTGGCGGTACAGTGATATACAGTCAGGAGGGAGTGGCCCTGGGAGTCCTCAACATTGACTCCGGACCCCATGAAATCTCATGGCATCAGGTCAAACATGGGCAAGGAAACCTCCTGCTGATTACCACCTACCGCCCTCCCTCAGCTGATGAATCAGTCCTCCTCCATGTTGAACACCACTTGGCGGAAGCACTGAGGGTAGCAAGGGCACAGAATGTACTCTGGGTGGGGGACTTCAATGTCCATCACCAAGAGTGGCTCTGCAGCAAAACTACTGACCGAGCTGGCAGAGTCCTGAAGGTCATAACTGCCAGACTGGGCCTGCGGCAGGCGGTGAGCGAACCAACATGAGGGAAAAACTTACTTCACCTCATCCTCACCAATCTACCTGTCGCAAATGCATCTGTCCATGACAGTATTGGTAGGAGTGACCACCGCACAGTCCTCGTGGAGACGAAGTCCCGTCTTCGCACTGAGGACACCATCCAACGTGTTGTGTGGCACTACCACCGTGCTAAATGGGATAAATTCAGAACAGATCTAGCAGCTCAAAACTGGACATCCATGAGGCACTGTGGGCCATCAGCAGCAGCAGAATTGTATTCCAGCACAATCTGTAACCTCATGGCCCGGCATATTCCTCACTCTACCATTACCAACAAGCCAGGGGATTAACCCTGGTTCAATGAGGAGTGTAGAAGAGCATGCCAGGAGCAGCACCAGGCGTTCCAAAAAATGAGGTGCCAACCTGGTGAAGCTACAACTCAGGACTACATGCATGCTAAACAACAGAAGCAACATGCTATAGACAGAGCTAAGCGATTCCACAACCAATGGATCAGATCAAAGCTCTGCAGTCCTGCCACATCCAGTCGTGAATAGTGGTGGAAAATTAAACAACTAACGGGAGGAGGAGACTCTGTAACCATCCCCATCCTCAACGATGGCGGAGTCCAGCACGTGAGTGCAAAAGACAAGGCTGAAGCGTTTGCAACTGTCTTCAGCCAGAAGTGCTGAGTAGATGATCCATCTCTGCCTCCTCCCGATATCCCCACCATCACAGAAGCCAGTCTTCAGCCAATTTGATTCACTCCACGTGATATCAAGAAACAGCTAAGTGCACTGGATACAGCAAAGGCTATGGGCCCCAGCACCATCCCAGCTGTAGTACTGAAGACTTGTGCTCCAGAACTAGCTGCGCCTCTAGCCAAGCGGTTCCAGTACAGCTACAACACTGGCATCTACCCGACAATGTGGAAAATTGCCCAGGTATGTCCAGTCCACAAAAAGCAGGACAAATCTAAACCGGCCAATTACCGCCCCATCAGTCTACTCTCAATCATCAGTAAAGTGATGGAAGGTGTCGTCGACAGTGATATCAAGCGGCACTTATTCACCAATAATCTGCTCACCGATGCTCAGTTTGGGTTCCGCCAAGACCACTCGGCCCCAGACGTCATTACAGCCTTGGTCCAAACATGGACAAAAGACCTGAATTCCAGAGGTGAGGTGAGAGTGACTGCCCTTGACATCAAGGCAGCATTTGACAGAGTGTGGCACCAAGGAGCACTAGTAAAATTGAAGTCAATGGGAATCAGGGGGAAAACTCTCCAGTGGCTGGAGTCATACCTAGCACAAAGGAAGACAGTAGTGGTTGTTGGAGGCCAATCATCTCAGCCCCCGGGGCATTGCTGCAGGAGTTCCTCAGGGCAGTGTCCTTGGCCCAACCATCTTCAGCTGCTTCATCAGTGACCTTCCCTCCAACATAAGGTCAGAAATGGGGATGTTTGCTGATGATTGCACAGTGTTCAGTTCTATTCGCAACCCCTCAGATAATGAAGCAGTCCGAGCCCGCATGCAGCAAGACCTGGACAACATGACCTGGGCTCATGAGTGGCAAGTAACATTCGCGCCAGATAAGTGCCAGGCAATGACCATCTCCAGAGAGGGTCTAACCACCTCCCCTTGACATTCAACCGCATTACCATCGCTGAATCCCCCACCATCAACATCCTGAGGGTCACCATTGACCAGAAACTTAACTGGACCAGCCATATAAATACTGTGGCTACAAGAGCAGGTCAGAGGCTGGGGATTCTGTGGCGAGTGACTCACTTCCTGACTCTCCAAAGCCTTTTCACCATCTACAAGGCACAAGTCACTTGCCTGGATGAGTGCAGCTCCAACAACACTCAAGAAGCTCGACACCATCCAGGACAAAGCAGCCTGCTTGATTGGCACCCCATCCACCACCCTAAACATTCACTCCCTTCACCACCGGCGCACAGTGGCTGCAGTGTGTACCAGCCACAGGATGCACTGCAGCAACTCGCCAAGGCTTCTTTGACAGCACCTCCCAAACCCGCGACCTCTACCACCTAGAAGGACAAGGGCAGCAGGCACATGGGAACAACACCACCTGCACATTCCCCTCCAAGTCACACACCATGCCGACTTGGAAATATATCGCCGTTCTTTCATCGTCGCTGGGTCAAAATCCTGGAACTCCCTTCCTAACAGCACTGTGGGAGAACCTTCACCACACAGACTGCAGCGGTTCAGGAAGGCGGCTCACCACCACCTTCTCAAGGGCAATTAGGGATGGGCAATAAATGCTGGCGTTGCCAGCGACGCCCACATCCCGTGAACGAATAGAAAAAAACCCAGCTCTTCTTCCAGAAAGACCTTCACTGTTCCGCCACCTTTCTACAAAGATCTTACAGTCCTCCCATTTCAGAATCTAATTGTTTCTTAAATGGTTCAATGATTTTGGCCTCCACCATGCTGCATGAAGGTCCTTTCCATTTGTTGATCACTCCTTGTGTAGCTTTCTAACATTAGTCCTTAGTTTGCCTTTTCCTAGTTTGATCCTGTGTTGCCTTCTCCAACTGTCCAGGTTTAGTCTGAACTAATTTTCTAACTCCAGAAGCACTTGGAGCTATTATTGTTAGAACAATGCAGGTTATGGGGCAATATGATGATCATTTTAAATATTTCTATCAGGATGTGCGTAAACGAGCTTCACGTCGAACCTCCGCTGAAGTTACAGTGGCGGAGCGGGAGAAGCCAGGAGGAAATTTCCGGCCTACGTAAGGATGGGACAGCGTAGATAGATGCAGACTGCTTCCAGTAGTTGAGGGGTCAAGAATCTCAGACCATCGATACAAGATTAAATGTAAGAGATTTAGAACAGAGAACAAGAGAAACTTCTTTGCACACAGGTTTGTGTGGCTGTGGAATTCACTTCCAGGATTAGTGGTTATGGCAGAAACTATGTCAACATTCAAGATTAGATTGGATAAGCGGAAGAAGGAAAAGGGGATATGGGAAATAAGAGGGTGAGTAAATGCAATTAGAACTATTTGCTCGTGTGGAAGGTAAATGCCAAGACACAAGCCAAATGGCCTGTTTTCATGCTGTAATTTCTATGTCGAGCACTTTTGCATTTTGAGATATATGGAGCATATGGAGCAGTTTATTTTAAAAGAAATTTAAGAGCACACCCGGCAGCAAGGAGTTGAAATTGGAAGCCTTAAGGATCAAAATTAAATCAAGGAAAAAATGAGTGCCAGACCTGCTTCCAGCTTTGTCTCCAGAGCTGCATCGTTCACGATTCATGGATGGGTTCAGGAAGTAGTGGTGGCAGCACTGAGTGACATAAAAATCACTTTGGGGCCTTGCCTGCATCATCTGACTCCTATTTACATATATTCCTTAGGCCCACGCTGCTTCAGCAGAACCACTGGCCACCAAAATCGAGGCCCAGCTGAAAATTGGAACGGACAGATTTCCTTCATCCCACCATTGGTGGCGGTGTCTTCAGTCATCTAGGCCCAAAGTTCTAGAATTCCCTGCCTAACTTCTTCAGCGCTTTCTCTTCCTTTAAGGCCCTCCTTAAAACCCACCTCTTTGACCAAACTTTTAGTCACCCCTCCTAATATCTCCGTGTCAATTTTTGTCTGTTTATGTAGTGCTTCGGGACATTTTTCATTTTTAAAGGCACTATATAAATGCAAGTTGTTGTTGTTAACACCCCTATATTATTTCTCCCTATATGGGCTACCACCACAAGGCCTGGTCCTAACTGTCCCTTCTAACCTTTCCTCAATGTGTACAGCTCAAGCTACAAGTATATAGCTTACTGTGGGTCTTGTCTTTCTAATAAACATGGCTATCTAATTTCCTGAGCAAAGAATTTCCTAAACCACAGTCTCAGTGGCCTACAGACTGTGTATTTGTCCTAGATGTCTGCTCTGGTCTTCTAGCTGCCTTATCTTCCAGGGCCTTGTTACCTTCTGCAGTGTTGGAACAGTGCCTGGAATTTATTTGTTGTTTATTGTAATCTCTTGGGTACCTTTGCAAGCATTCTTACCATTCTTGCTTCTTTTCCCAAACTTAATCCATCCAATATCCCCATTTCCCTGGTTTCCCTCAGCATTAGTCACCATATTATCGCAGCCCTATCCCTGATGGTTCACACTCAACATCTACTGTTTACCTGACCAACTCACTGACCAAGTGAGCGATTTCTCACTTAATGATGCAATCTGCTCTGAACAAAAATTCTGTAACTTTTATCTGTTCTGGAAAGTTCCTCTACATTTCTCCCTAAGGCCATAACTCTTTCTTTAAGTTTACTGATCAACAAACAAACAGTGACCACATCTTAACGCCCCTTTAATATATTCTGCTTTCTCGTTTGTGAACATTCCACATTCCTCATCACCTGCATCTTAATTTTACTTCTTAGATACTATCCTTCAATACATTGTTTCCTATGTTTACTCTTTTTATAGTTTTACTTTATTATCACTAATATTTGCTTTTAAATTTTACTACTTACTGGTGTCCCCTTATGATTTTTGCTTCCTTCGAGCATCCCTTCTAATATTGGCTTGCCTCACTGGATCCCTTTGCTTGTCCAATATCCAATTTTGGAAAAGCCGCAATTTCCTTCAACTAAACATTGGGAAGACCATCATAAGCGGCCCCTGCCACAAATTCTATATCCTTGGCAATGACTCCATCCCCTTCTAGGCCACTGTCTCATACTGAACCTGCTTGTTCCATCCAGCCCTCTGACCTTATACCCTCTCCAGCACAAATACCTCCTAATTCCACCCCTGTATCATGAGTATCCTGCTCAATTAGCAAACAACACAGAAGGCATTACTGCCAATCACAATCCTGTCCTCACTTGTTGTCCACATACTGTGCACTACTACAATCACCACCAATTTACAGGCCGTAAGGTCATGGAGGAAGTAAAGGAGGTCAGCAAGGTTCGAAGCCATAAATCATGGGACTTAATTTGGGATAGGATTCTGGCAGTGGAGTTCTGGATAAGTTGAAATTTGTATGCTGTGGAGATGTGGAGGCTGGTAAGGGCAGCTTTGGAAAAGTTGAGTCAGAAGGTGACTGTTTCAACAGTGGCAGGGACAGCATTACAGAAATGGAAATAAGGGCACAAAATAGAACTGGACACAGAGATTCTGCACTGTCAGTTATAGCCTGAGCGAACAGCTGGGGTTGGGGGGAGGGGAAAGAATCAGGGACTAGCGGTGGAGTTTCTGGCAAGAACTGAACAAAATGGCTCTGGTCTTGCCCATGCTTGGCTGGAGGAAGTTCCAGCTCATCCAAGATCTGATGCTAGACACACAGTCAAACAGCACAGTAGTGCTCATGCAGTTGAAAGGTACTGGTGGAAAGGTAAAGTTGGGTATCGGTAGATTCAAACAAAAGCTACCTCATGCCTACAGATAATGTTTCCATCAAGCAGCATGTACAGGAGGAATAGGAAGGCAGAGAATAGATTGTGGAGCACAAATGGAAGTGACAGTGCAGGATTGAGATGAGAAGCCATTCCCAGGGGTGCACTGGCTAGATTGAGACAGGTAGGAATAGAACCATAAAATGCAAGAGGTGGATTACTGAGGCAGTGGAGGAAGGTGGAGTAGTGGACTGTATCAAAGGCAAGTGGTTGAGGAAAGAAAATGCTTTCCAGCAGGGAAACTCAATAGTGAGCAGGAATGGCAACCCTGGCTAATATTTGTCCTACCCAGGGACACGGAGGCCAATTATAGTTCCCCAACCACCATACAAACTGAGATTAAATAATTTGGCACAGACCAGGAATTGAACCTAGGACCCACCTCACTTGAATGGCTCAGTGAATTTATTCACTAAACCATTTGAGAAGGGAGCACCCAGTTTCAGGGCGGTGAGAGAGAAGGGAACAGAAACTAAATATAGATTTGCATCATCATTGCATTTGTAAATTAGGGATACTTCTTTGCATGCCTCAGAAATTATGTGTTACGTAAAATAGGTTTCCTCGTAAACAATTAATTTATAATGTGCAGTTCCCATCCTCCTCCCATCTTACAAGTACATCAATTAAAATTTAGGAGAATTCAATGGTGTTACAAAAAAGACCTGTTAACAATAGTTGATAAATGAAAACAATTACAAAGTAGTATCTAATCGAAAGCTTTAGTTGATATTGTAAAACCATGACTGCTTTTTGTAATCATCGTCCAATCCACAAATTTCGATTACAGCCTTTAGTCATGCAGTTTCAATTTTACATGGTGGTTTATTCTGAACTGATTTAGTTCTCTGTGCAGACTAACCATTATGCACTCCAACCATTATGCACTCCATGACAATGTACAGAGACATTCACAAAAATAATTAACAACCTTAACTTTGTTGCAGCTTTACTGAGAATTTCTATGCTCATCATATTTTTAAAAAAGGTACAAATTTCATAGAGAAACTACAGCACAGAAACAGGCCATTCGGCCCAACTGGTCTGTGCCGGCATTTATGCTCCACACGAGCCTTCTCCCTCCCTACTTCATTCATCCCTCTCAGGATATCCTTTTGTTCCTTTCTCCCTCATGTACTTATCTAGCTTCCCCTTAAATGCATCTACGCTATCTGCTTCAACTACTCCTTGTGATAGTGTGTTCCACATTCTTTTCACTCTTTGGGCAAAGAAGTTTCTCCTGAATTCCCTATTGGATTTATTAACGACTATTTTATATTTATGACCTCTAGTTTTGGAGTCTTCCACAAGTAGAAACATTTTCTCTACGTCTACCCTATCAAACCCTTTCATTATCATAAAGACTTATATCAGGTCACACCTCAGCCTTCTCTTTCCTAGGCCAAGATTGGGAACTAAATATTCCAGGGTACTTGACGTTAGAAAAGAGAGGCAGAATGGAAAAGGAGTGGGTGTAGCCCTAATAATAAAGAATGACATAAGGACAGTGGTGAGACAGGATCTTAGCTCGGAAGATCAGGAAGTAGAATCAGTATGGGTGGAGATAAGAAATAACAAGGGGCAGAAAACACTGGTGGGAGTAGTTTATAGGCCCCCTAATAGTAGCAATACCGTTGGACAGAGTATTAATCATGTAATAATAGTAGCTTGTAACAAAGGTAATGCAGTAATCATGAGGGACTTTAATCTTCACATAGACTGGGCAAATCAAATTGGCAAAAGTAGTTTGGAGGACAAGTTCATGGAATGCATTCAAGACGGTTTCCTAGAGCAATACGTCATGGAACCAACCAAGAACAGGCTATTTTAGATCTTGTATTATGTAATGAGACAGGGTTAATTAGTAATCTCACAGTAAGGGATCCTCTGGGGAAAAGTGATCATAATATGATAGAATTTCACATTGAGTTTGAGAGTGAGGTACTTAAGTCACAAACTAGAGTCTTAAACTTAAATAAAGCCAATTACATAGGTATGAGGGGCAAGTTGGCTAAGGTAGATTGGGAAATTAGATTAAATGGTATGACAGTAGACAAGCAATGGCAAATATTTAAAGAAATATTTCAATATTCTCAATAAATATACATTCCATTGAGAAATAAAAGCTCCACAGGAAAAATTATCCATCTGTGGCTAACTATAGAAATTAAGGATAGTATTAGATTAAAAGAAGAGGCCTATAATGTTGCGAAGAAGAGTAGTAAGCCTGAGGATTGGGAGAGTTTTAGAAACCAGCAAAGGACGACCAAAAAATTGATTAAAAAGAGAAAATAGAATATGAAAGTAAACTAGCAAGAAATATAAAAACAGATTGTAAGAGCTTCTAAAGTATGTAAAAAGGAAGAGACTGGCAAAAGTAAACAGTGGTCCCTTAGAGGCTGAGACAGGAGAATTTATAATAGGGAATCAGGAAATGGCAGATGCGTTAAACAAATATTTTGGATCTGTCTTCACAGTAGAAGACACAAAAAAATACCAGAAACAGTGGGGAACCAAGGGGCTAATTAGAGTGAGGAACGTAAAGTAATTAATATTAGTAAAGAAAAAAGTTCTGGAGAAACCAATGGGACTAAAAGCTGATAAATCCCCTGGACCGGATAGGTTCTAAAAGAGGTGGCTGCAGAGATAGTGAATGCATTGGTTATGATCGTCCAAAATTCCCTTGATCCTAAAACGATCCCAGCGGATTGAAAAGTAGCAAATATGGCCCCACTATTCAAGAAAGGAGGGAAAGAGAAAACAGGGAACTACAGGCCAGTTAGCCTGACATCAGTCGTCGGGAAAATGCTGGAATCCATTATTAAGGAAGTGGTAACAGGGCACTTAGAACATCATAATATGATTAGGCAGAGTCAACATGGTTTTATGAAAGGGAAGTAGTGTTTGACAAATTTATTAGAGTTTTTTGAGGATGTAACTGGCAGGGTGGGGAACCAGTGGATGTTGTATATTTGGATTTTCAAAATGCATTCGATAAGGTGCCACATAAAAGGTTGTTATACAAGAAAATGGCTCATGGGGTTGGGGGTAACATATTAGTATGGATAGAGGATTGGTTAATGGACAGGAAACAGAGAGTAGGGATAAACGGGTCATTTTCAGGTTGGCAGGCTGTAACTAGTGGGGTGCCGCAAGGATCGGTGCTTGGGCCTCAGCTATTTACAATCTATATTAATGACTTCGATGAAGGGACCGAGTGTAATGTATCCAAGTTTGCTGATGATACAAAGTTAGGTGGGTAAGTAAGCTGTGAGGAGGTCACAGAGTCTGCAAATGGATTATAGACAGGTTAAGTGAGTGGGCAAGAAGGTGGCAGGTGGAGTATAATGTGGGGAAATGTGAGGTTATTCACTTTGGTAGGAAGAATAGAAAAACAGAATATTTTTTAAATGGTGAGAAACTATTAAATGTTGGTGTTCAGAAAGATTGAGGTGTCCTGGTACAAGAAACACAAAAAGTTAACATGCAGGTGCAGCAAGCAATTAGGAAAACAAATGGAATTTATTGCAAGAGGGTTGGAGTACAAGAGTAAGGAAGTCTTACTACAATTGTACAGGGCTTTGGTGAGACCTCACCTGGAGTACTGTGTACAGTTTTGGTCTCCTTATCTAAGGAAGGATATACTTGCCTTAAAGGCAGTGCAACGAAAGTTCACTAGGTTAATTCCTGGGATGAGAGGATTGTCCTATGAGGCAAGGTTGAATAGAATGGGCCTATGCTCTCTGGAGTTTAGGAGAATGAGAGGTGATCTCATTGAAACATAAAAGATTATGAGGGGGCTTGACAGGGTCGATGCTGAGAGGTTGTTTCCCATGGCTGGAGAGTCCAGAACTAGGGTGCATAGTCTCAGGATAAGGAGTTGGCCATTTAAGACTGAGATGAGGAGGAATTCCTTCACTCAGAGGGTTGTGAATCTTCAGAATTCTCTACCCCAGAGGGCTGCAGATCCTGAATCATTGAATATATAAGAATCAAGGGATATGGGGATCGGGCAGGAAAGCGGAGTTGAGGTCGAAGATCAGCCATGATCTGATTGAATGGTAGAGCAGGCTTAAGGGGCCATACGGCCTACTCCTGTACCTATTTCCTATGTTCTTAGAAGAGCCCAGCCTGTTTAGCCTTTCCGGATAAGGATATCCTCTCAGATCTGGTATCATCCTTGTGAATTTTTTTTGCATCCTCTCCAATGCCTTTCTATAAGAGAGACCAGAACGGTGCACAATACTTCAAGTGTGGTCTAACCAAGGTTCTATGCAAGTTTAATGTAACTTCTTTGCTTTTCAATTCTATCCCTCTAGAAATGAACCCAAGTGCTTGATTTGCCTTTTTAATGGCCTTATTAACCTGCGTCACTACTTTGTGATTTGTGTATCTGTACCCAGAGATCCCTTTGGTCCTCTATTCCATTTAGACTATTGTCTAAGCAGCACGAAGCCTCCTTATTCTTTCTACCAAATGCACCACCTCACACTTATCTATATTGAAATTCATTTGCCAATTACACACCCATTCTGCAAGTTTATCAATGTTCTCTTGCATTTTAACGCATTCCTTTGTATTAACAACACCCCCCAATTTGGTGTCATCTGCAAATTTTGAAATTGAACTTATTCTTTTAAAAGGGAGTGGCATTTTTGAATTCTGGCCTAACAAGAGGCTTTAGAAAGTAAAAGCAACGATTAAAATGCTTGTTCTTAGCACTGTCCATCAGCAAAGTCCAATTTTGTTAGAAACTTTAAAAAAAAAAGGACTTTAGGAAATATCATTAGGATTAGAGTAGTTATGGAAAAGGACAAGGAACAATTAAATGTGAGGAGAGCGAAGAGGGGATCTGGCCCAGGTGGACTGGAATCGAAGATTCGGAGGTGAAACAGTAAATGAGCAATGGAAGGCCTTCAAATGGGAAATAGTCCGGGTACAGACTAGAAACATTCCCACAAGGGGGAAAAGGAAGGGCATCCATGTGTCTGCCCATTTCACCAGTCAGTCTACTGACTAGAGCTCCTTGGATGACTAAAGAAAGAGATTAAAGTGAAACAGAAAAAGGAAACTTATGAAAAATATCAGGCTCATAATACAGTAGAGAACCAAGCTGATTACAGAAAGTACAGAGGAGAACTGAAAAAGGAAATAAGAGGGGCAAAGAGTATGAGAATAAAGTAGCAGCTAACATAAAAGGAAATCCAAAACTCTTTTCTAAACGTACAAATAGTAATAGGGTAGTCAAAGGAAGGGTGAGACTGATTAGGGACAAAAAAAAAGGGAGATCTTCTTATGGAGGCAGAGAGCATGGCTGAGGTACTAAATGAATACTTCGTATCAGTAGACTGACTGGTGAAATGGGCAGACACATGGATGATGCAATTTAATGTGGAGAAGTGTGAAGTGATGCAATTTGATAGGAAGAATGAGGAGAGGGAATATAAACTAAATGGTACAATTTTAATGGGGTTGCAGGAATTTGACAGATGTGTTCAAAATCATGTAGGGTTTTGATAGTTTCTCCTTATTCACTCTGTTTCCACTGGCAGGAGGGTCAGTAACCAGAGGACACAGATTTAAAAGGTAATTGGCAAAAGAACCCGAGGCAAGATAAGGAGAATTTTTTTTTTTAACGCAGTGAGTTGTTATGATCTGGAATGTACTGCCTGAAAGGGTGGTGGAAGCAGATTCAATAGTAACTTTCAAAAGGGAATTGGATAAATACTTGAAAAATTTGGGAAAGAGCAGGAGAGTCAGACTAATTGGATAGCTCTTTCAAAGAGCCGGCACAGGCACAAATGGCCTCCTTCTGTGCTGTATCATTCAATGATTCTAAGAAAGAAAGAAAGACTTGAATTATATAGCTCCTTTCACGACCTCAGGACATCCCAAAGCGCTTTACAGCCAGTGAAATACTTTTTCTGTTGGCGACTGTTGTAATGTAGAAAACACAGCAGCCAATTTGCGCACTGCAAGGTTCCACAAGCAGCAATAAGATAATGATAGATAATCTGCTTTAGTGATGTTGGCTGAGAGATAAATATTGGCCAGCACACCAGGCAGAACTCCTATGCTCTTCTTCAAAATAGTACCGTGCGATCTTTTACATCCACCGTAACGTCCGCAAGACGGCATTCCATCATTACTGCACTGGTGTGCCAGCCTGGATTACGTGCTCAAATCCCTGGAGTGGAGCTTGAACCCACAACCTTCTGACTCAGGAGGAGAGAGTGCTACCACTGAGACAAGGCTGACACCTTTAAAAAGGTTACTATAATCCTGTACAAAATGAATGTTTGGAATCACATACCAATAAGCTATCCCAAGTGCTGAGAACACAAAACAAGAATTATTGGCCATTCAGCTTAGTGAGCCCCTTCCCTCCATAGGCTTTGTATGATTTGCTGTATCACTCTACACAAATTACTCAGTTCCTGCAGAAGATAACCAATACAAACAAACTTATAAAATAAGTGGCCTGTAATTTATCACTGACTCCTCCTCCAAGGATAACCAAACAAAACTGCAGAACCTGATAAAATAACTTAACCACGCAATTCGCCCAAAGCTGACCAGCAGCACTCCACTGGTGACTCACCTACAGTCGGTGATATAAAAGAACCCGTGTGTCTTACAGACAATTAGATTAGGTGACTATCCTTTTAGGGACAGATCAGGTCAATTTAAAATAAACTGCTTGCATCCTAGCTGAACTTGCATGTAGCCAAGCTTATTGACATTACTGTTTTCTTGGCAAAATGGACAGAATCCTCAAAACAACATTAAAAATCCCAGGTAATCCATGTAATAAAAATGGAATTGGATTTATTCAGTCTATACAAATTGATAGCCCCAATTATAAACAGATGAAATCACAGAAAATAAGCCCCAAAAACACTGGTTTAAAAAAAAACCATGTAATCCCATACAATAAACACAGAATTTGACTTATTCAGCGACTGCAAACAAGGATTTTTATAGCTTGGATCTTCTCAAAAGCAGCTGGTATATTGTGCCGGCTTGCTTATCGAGTTGGTTCAATAAAAGGTGTCATATAAACTGTATTTAACAGTAACTTGTCAAAAGGCAGTAGCAAAAACAGTATCCAAGCCCTTCCACAAAAAACAATGAATTGCCACATTAAAACAAACAACCATTTACAGTTCTAAAATTCATCCCATTTATTGATTCAGCTCAGAAAATTCCACAAGTTATAAAAGTGACTGCTGTCAAGTGCCTAGCTGGCTAATGAAATACTGTCCAGCGGTAACAAAACAGGATGTTGTTCAGTAATTCAGGGAAACATGCAAATTATTCAGCTGCCATTTACAGTCATCTACCTAACCTTTCAAAGCAAACCCCACCATTCTTTCACATTTTGTAATGCCATTTCTGGTTTCCTGACAGTTGACACTGAGGAACTTACAAATAAACTGAACACCATGCTTCAAATTAAAAATTACAGAGCTATCTATTTCTGTGAATTATTTATAAAGAATGCACTTCTGGACACAATGCTTTGTTCTATGACTTGAAACAAAATATTTACCTCTCTGCTCAAATAGCTCTTGCATTTTTTTTGGAAGAGTCACATGATCAATTACCTTCCTCAGAAAATGCAATAGATTTAACAAGTATTTATACACCACCTTCCTCCCACCCTTCGGCCCCCTTCCTATTTGACTGAAGAACATAAGTTTTCTTTATGCAAGGCTGCCATAGAAATGGAAGGGTGCATTCACACTAAATCAGATTTGAAAAACCAAACTGACTCCAAAGCAAAGCAGAGGGAGACTCTATTCACCAGGAAGTCTCACGTCACTTCATTCCAGTTTCAGGTTGGGCCCTGACTCTGGCTTCAAGCTGTATTTATGCTATAACTGGGGCATTGGTGCAAAGTGAAACAACGCTACAGCAGCAATGTAAAAGCACATGATAATACAAACACCATAATGCAAGACAAACAAAAATCAACAGTGACATTTGTATAATTGTTTCACTTGACTTCATAAATTTGTACTAAATTTAGCTTTTGCGAGATTTAAAAAAAAATATTTGCATGTTAAGATCCAAAACAGATTTCCGTTGGTAAGATGCAATGTAAAATAATCTTTATAGCCAAACACAATAGAACAAGCGAAGCACTGACAAACCTGTACACTGGGAGGATTTTTAATAACAACAGCATATTGTTTCGAATCTATACCCTACCCTTCTGATATGATGAGCAGGATAGGCTGAAATATCAGCACTCTAATCATTTATGCCGGGGAATTTCCTTGGGGGCTCTCCCAATCAGTCGCTGTAACTTCGGCAGAAGATTTTCAAGAAACCCGTTCCCGTTTCTCTGTAGTTTCCACCAATCTTCTGCCAAAGTTACGGCGGCCGATCGGGAGAAATCCTGAGGAAATTTACGATGCAACTCGTGACATAGCAGAGTAATCTTGTCTAAGCCACTAAGGCAGGGGTTGGAACAGCTGATTTTTAAAACTGGGTCTACTTGGTGGCCGGCTTTAATGAATTCAACAAGTTAATTTTGTGAATGCCACCTGTTGCACAAGACTCATGGATTAAGAGCCAGCAACAATACCATGCTATTAAACCCAATATAAAAATCTTACGTTTGACAGCAATGGGCAGTATGTTCTACCTGTAAACTATGAATGGCAGAAAAAAACCCATGCAACAGCTAGTGGAATTGGCTGTAAAGCAGGAAATTCCAAGGGATGTGTGTGTTCTGGGGATTGTTTTTAAACTCTAGTTTTGATGTTGTTTGCTTTGGAGAAAATTGAAACTCCTCAACACATGGAGAATTAATTTGGAATCCAGAATCGAAACAGCTAGCTCAAAGTATGATTTTCAAAACAGGATCCACAAGGTCCCAATATGAAATCTGGATTTCTGTTAATCCATCTGTAATTTGAACAAATCAGCACTCCCTATTCGATAGGTTTCATTTAGTGCCATTAATGACCCAACTAACACTACTAAATTGTGCTGTATTACAGCAGGATCCCCATGGTCCACAGGCCAATTATCTTTCTCTCACACAACCCACTTGCAGCAGAGTTCTGCAAAAAAAAAACTGTCTTTCAAGAAAATGAACAAAATACTTAATAATAAACTTGTGGGTCGATTTTCATCTTCACTAATCTGGCGAAGTGGATTGCACGGCCCTTACAGAACCCGCCTGACTTTCATTCCATTAATTTCACCCATGGGGATCCTGCTATAATATAACACAATTTAGTAGTGTTAGTTGGGTCATTAATGGCACTAAATGATTAAGAACTTGTTGCAATTAGACACCGCTTAATCCACTTCCGATCAGACTTTCGAGCAGCTCTAAAACAGAGCAAACCAAAACAGACCAGAGCGAATGTTATGTAGTCCCACTGCATTATATCTCAATTTTTGTAAAGTTTCCTGCTCCAAAGGCAAACATAATAAACACAGGCACAAGCTGTCAAGATTGCCTACATGTCACTGCTTGCCAGAGTTTACCATGTGATGTATATCAATATAATGCAATGTATTATGTAAAACACCAGGACACACTAGTAAGTCTAGAACATTTGCAGAATAAAATTAAAAATGTTCTAATGACATCAACACAGGGGATCATTTTAATTTTGGTGGCAATAGTGTAAAACAGGCGATATTGGATTGGCCAACCATCATACACCTCTCCTGATTTTCCCGATACCGGTCAGCTGATTGATATCGTCTGTTTTACACTAAGTATTATTTATGGAAATTCAGCTAGTGGCTCAGTGAGTAAATGCGCTGCCTTTGCAGTAGGGAGTTAAGAAAGACAAAGGGGGTCCCAGATTCAAAGTCTAAAGTGTGCTAAGTTCATATTATACTGGATGACATTTGGGATGCTACACTATGTTTCAACGCTTCTGGGTTGGGGGAGGAAAGAACAACCAGTTCCTGTTCCTTATCACAATCCAGCGACATCTACTAGAAGTGAGCAAGCACGTAAACTGGGTTTCCTCCGCACTTCTGACAAAGTAACGCCAGCATAGCGAGAACAGCTCCAAGGAATTCACTGGTCCAGGTGAGACCAGAACTGGGCTCAGCTGTGATGCCCTCCATTGTCAAACAGCCTACTAACACATAGTCTAGCCTCACACATGAAGAATCCGGGCTGGGTATTTGATGGGCCGTAGGCACCCATGCAACAATACTTCAAGCACAAGTCAGGGCCTTCAGGAAAGGAACAATGAAAAGGTTAGATTAAAAAGTAGTTATATTACTTTAGAATTGACCCTTGCAACCAGATCTTCGATTCTGTAATTATTGTTCATTGTATATGTAGTCCATTCGTGGACTTCTGCCTAGCAATCCAAAACAGCTCAAGATGATTACTATTCTACATCCAATGCAAAACCTTTGACTTCTAAAATGTTTATAGTTGAAGGAGTAACAAAGTCTATGGCTGTAGTAAATCAGCTCCATGCCCAGCCCAAGTGCTGGTTGCCACTAAAGTGAATAAAGCCTTTCCAGGATGCATGCGGCCACTCCCTGTAATCTATATCACGCAGCAGCCGAGGAGAGGAAGAGACTCCCTGATAGGTAGCAAATTCAGTATTCTTTTAAACCAGATACCATATTGTTTTTCAGATAGAGCTAAGAGGGGAAGGGCAGGAAAGGGGTAGAAAGTACTCAACCCGTAAGACTTTCCCTCCTCTTTAAAGTGAATACTTGTTTGCAAACTATACTGCAGGATAAATTAAAGAAAAATAAAGCAGTCAAATTTATCCAAAATGGTAATCACTATTTCCCAGTTCTTCTGGCCTCTTCTACTCTTTTCTATCTTGATGGTGTCCTGTACTATGGTCCTTGGCTCTTCACCTCGATGGTGTCCTGTACTATGGTGTCCTGTATTATGGCCCTTGGCTCTTCACTGTACTTTTGCAATAAACATGGTTAACACTATTATACTTTTACGTAGCAGAAATGAATCAAGTATTAGTTTATATTTCCACCAGCTTCCTACCCCAGTTAAGGTAGAATTGATAAAGCTCACCATCAGGAGTGCGCAAGAATGGTGATTAATAACTCTGGCCTCTCACTTAAATGCAAGAAGTTGATACTGTCTTGGAAATTTAATTTGGTAATATACTTAATGCCTTTGTGTGGACTGAAAGTTGTAATATCTTCTTAATAAAACATAATCTATACCACATTATTGATCATGCTGAGGGAGAATCTATTCATGTAGCCCATAAATTCACACCAAACTCTGGGGCAAAAGAAACAAAGACAGGCCTCATCATAGTTAGCAATTTAAAAAAAAAACTTAAAACATCCTGAAATTATAATAATCTGTCCAACCAGATCGCCCCACACACCAAACCGATTAGACCGTTGAGATTTATTTACTGCTGTGGTAAAACAGATGCATTTTTGTAAGTCACCACATTTTAAGCTTTCTACGGACTAATATATTAAAGTGGATCTTTTTGAAAATAGATTTACAAATAGAATTGAATCTGCATAGTGAGACTTTGAAAGGGATCTGGGCGTGACAGTAAATTTGTTACTTTCAATGCTGAGTCAAGTGTGGAGAAGTAATTAAAAAAGCAAATGGAATGTTGCAATCATAGGCAGAATAGTGGAATACAAGTCTACAGAGGTTATGTTGAAGTTTTAAATGTGCTGGTCAGACCTGACTTGGAGTAGTGTGTGCAATTCTGGTCACCGTGCTTCAAAAGAGACATACATGCAATGGAAAGGATGCATTGAAAAGAGCAACAAGAATGATTGTAAATGTAAAAGAATGACCTACGAAGAAAGATAAGATTAGACAAACTCAAGCTCTAGGGTCAGGAAAGAAGGTTAAGGAGCATCGTCAAAGTACTTAAAGTATTAAATGGCATAGTGGACCCAAAATATGTCAAAAGTAAGTCAGGTTGATAGGACCAGAGGACATAAAACCAATGAAAAGTAAATTTAAAACAGATATTAGAAAAAAACTCAGCAATAAACATAGAAAAAAAAATCTCAGGTAAGGCAGTGGAGTCAAAGCAGGTACAGAAATCTAACATGCAAGATACCAGGGCGGGTGAATTGGAATACTAGAGGGACAAGTCCAATGGTCTTTTTCCCATGTTCTTAAAATGAAGCACTGCATTATTTTTGAGCTATCCAATGTTTCCTCCTCCCCTTATGGGCTATGTTTCAGAGTGCTGTGGAAAATCTGCAAGAAAATTTGGAATTTATTTTTTGTAATAGTCCCTGTAGCAAACAGGTGTGAAGTGTCAAAACTGCAGAGAGGCATAAGCATTGTGTTTTATCTAATGCTTCCTTCTAGTTACTTGATATTTCATATGCTGCAAATTTTAACATTCAGCATTTTCTAGGAAAAGCTATTTCACAATATATATGAGTGAAAATCTTTGATTTCAACTTTATTTTAAAAATTGAAAACAGTAACAATTTGAACCAATGAGAACTGAAGAAGTTGAACTACAAGATGTCCCTTCCCTCTCCTCCCCAATATAGCGTTGCATTTCATTACAACTCACAAAAATATACAGAAATATAAATGTTATGTGGGCAGCCAGATCTGAAATCTTTCTATCAACCCATCCAATACTACACAGGCTGCAACAATACATTCTGGTCTAATCATCAGGTAAATCAAACTCACGCTACATAAAGCAGTAATTACTGATTGGCAAATGATTACAGCGGTCCCTGGCATACAACAGTCATGTTTCAAAGTCGAACAAACAGAATGTGTTGTTCTTTTGGATCACATGCACATCACAGGTTTGCTTACACCATTTCAATAACTGAGATTACATTAACAGCATGTTTTCAGGAAAGATAGGGAAGGAAAAAAAGGGGGGTGTGGCAGTATTGATTAAGGAGAATATTGCAGTGCAGGAGAGAAAGGATGTCCTGGAGCAGTCAAGGACAGAATCTATTTGGTTTGGGTTAAGAAACAATAGAGGTGCCATTACACTACTGGTTGTATTCTATAGGCCACCAACTAGTGGGAAGGATACAGAGGAGCAAATTTGCCGGGAAATTAGAGAGGTGCAAGAACCATACAGTAGTGATAACGGGGGACTTCAACTATCCTAATATAAACTGGGATAGTAACAGTGTAAAGGGCAAAGAGGGGGAGGAATTTCTGAAATGTGTTCAGGAGAACTTTCTTGATTAGTATGTGTCCGGTCCAACGATGAAGGAGGAATTGCTGGATCTGCTTCTGGGGAATGGGATGGGTCAAATGGAGCAAGTGTCAGTGGGGGAACATTTAGGGAACAGTGATCATAGAATCATAAGGTTTAGATTAGTTATGGAAAAGGACAAGGAGCAATCTAGAGTAAAAATACTTACTTGGAGGAGGGCCAATTTCAGTGGGTTGAGAACGCATCGGGCCCGGGTAAATTGGAATCAAAGGTTGGCAGGCAAAACTGTAATTGAACAATGGGCAGCCTTTAAAGAGGAGAAGGTTTGTGTACAGTCTAGGTACATTCCCACGATGGGGAACGGTAGGGCAACCAAAGCCAGAGCTCCATGGATGACGAAAGAGTTATAGAGTAAGATGAAGCAGAAAAAGGGGGCATATGACAGATGTCAGGTTGATAATACAAGTGAGAACCAGGCTGAATATAGAAAGTACAGAGGAGAAGTGCAAAAGGAAATAAGAGGGGCAAAGAGAGAGTATGAGAATAGAGTAGCAGCTAACATAAACGGGAATCCAAAAGTCTTCTATAGCCATATAAATACTAAACGGGTAGTAAGAGGAACGGTGGGGTCGATTAGGGACCAAAAAGGAGATCTACACATGGAGGCAGAGGGCTTGGCTGAGGTACTAAAATGAGTACTTTGCATCTGTCTTTACCAAGGAAGATGCTGCCACAGTAAAAAGGGAGGTAGTTGAGATACTGGATGGGGTGAAAACTGATGAAGAGGAGGTACAAGCAAGTCTGGCTATGCTTAAAGTAGATAAGTCACCCAATCTGGATGGGATGCATCCTAGGTTGCTGAGGGAAGTAAAGGTGAAAATTGCAGAGGTGCTGGCCATAATCTTCCAATCCTCCTTAGATACTCGGATGGTGCCAGAGGACTGGAAAATTCCAAATGTCATACCCTTGTTCAAAAAAGGGTGCAAGGATAAACCCGGCAACTACGCCAGTCAGTTTAACCTCGGTGGTGGGCAAGCCTTTACAAATGATAATCCGGAACAAAACAAAGAGTCACTTGGACAAGTGTGGATTAATAAAGGAAAGCCAGCACGGGTTTGTTAAAGGCAAATAGTGTTTAACTAACCAGATTGAGTTTTTTTGATGTGGTAACAGAGACGGTTGATGACGGCAGTGCGGTTGATGTTTTATACATGGACTTTCAAAAGGCATTTGATAAAGTGCCACATAATAGGCTGGCCAGCAAAATTGAAGCCCATAGAATAAAAGGGGCAGTGGCAGCATGGATACTAAATTGACTAAGTGACAGGAAACAGAGTAGTGGTGAATGGTTGTTTTTCGCACTGGAGGAAGGTATACAGTGGTGTTCCCCAGGGGCGGTACGTGGACCACTGCTTTTTTTGATATATATTAATGACTTGAACTTGTGTGTTCAGGGCACAATTTCAAAACTTCAAGGGGACATAAGCAGGATGGTGGAATGGGCGTACACATGGCAGATGAAATTTAATGCAGGGAATTGCGAAATGGTACATTTTGGCAGGAAGAATGAAGGGAGGCAGTATAAACTAAATGGTACAATTCTAAAGGGGGTGCAGGAACAGAGAGACCTGGGGGTATATGTGCACAAATCTTTGAAGGTGGCAGGACAGGTTGAGAAAGCAGTTAAAGCATACGGGATCCTGGACTTTTTAAACAGAGGCATAGAGTACAAAAGCAAGGAAGTTATGTTGAATCTTTATAAAACATTGGTTCAACCACAACTGGAGTATTGTGTCCAATTCTGGGCACCGGAAGGATGTGAAAGCCTTAGAGAGGCTGCAGATGGACTAGAATGGTTCCAGGGATGAAGGACTTCAGTTATGTGGATAGAATGGAGAAGCTGGGGTTGTTTTCCTTAGAGCAAAGAAGGTTAAGAGGAGATTTGATAAAAATGTTCAAAATCATGAAGGGTCTAGATAAAGTAAATAAAGAAAGAGAAACTGTTCCCATTGGTGGAAGGGTCGAGAACCAGAGGACACAGATTTAAGGTGATTGGCAAAAGAACCAAAGGCTACATGAGGAAAAAACTTTTTTTAACGCAGCGAGTAGTTATGATCTGGAATGCGCTGCCTGAAAGGGCGGTGGATGCAGATTCAATCGTGGCTTTCAAAAAGGAATTGGATAAATATTTCAAGGGAAAAAATTTGCAGGGGAAAGAGCAGGGAAATGGAACTCACAGGATTGCTCTTACAAAGAGCCGGCACAGACTCGATTGGCCGAATGGCCTCCTTCTGTGCTGTAACGATTCAATGAATCTACGATTCTATGCAACAGGGCAAGCATAAGGGCGTGAAACATCAGAAAACAATCTTTACTAAAGTCATCCCAACTGCTTTGCAGAGCAGAATTTTGTTTTGTTTGTAAAATTTTATTTATACTTTATTCCCTTCCTGGAGAAAATATTGTATCCATTTTTGTAATAAGAAGGAATCACCTGCATACAGTTAACTGTGTACCATGAGAAGATGATAATAGGGTATATGTACCATTCGGCTAATGATCAGTAATACCGTCACGAGGTGCTGGAGGAAACCAAAAAGAAAGCCAGGAATGAGATGGTGGGACTAATTATGGGTAAGCATCTGCAGTAATCCAACCACTCCACGGGTTGCACCAATGGAATAGCTTGAGAGCTCTACTCTGTGTCAGCACATACGTTAACAAGCAGTTTACATGAGTTATGGAGATACTGAGGTTTACCAAAGGCTCAGTGGTAAATGTGTTGCCTGGTGTGGTACTGAATCATACCTGCTAAGGAAGGCCCAGAGTTCAATCCCTGAAGGGTGGTGTGTTAGCTGATCCCACCCAGTGCAAGGGCAAGGGCGCTACAATTGGCCTCAGTGCCTATAGGCTAGAAAAGTGAAATAAATCATCCATAGTTTCCAGCCCTGACTACTATCCAGTTACTGCTTCTAGAACATCTTCATGTGTGGATGTCAGGAGAAGACAAGATTAGGCTTGACTCTGATGCTCCACACAGCTGAATACCCTTCCGCATTCACTCTGTAGGCACATATGAAAAAACAGCCACTCGAGCAAGGTAGCAGAATCCATGAAATGGTACCTCAGCAAAAGTCACCATATTCAGAAAAGGGGTAGAGAAATGGGATAAACAAAGGTAAAATTTCAGGTAAAAGGCCATTAAATAAATGAAGCAAATGGCTCATTCTACCTGCAGTCAGGAAGGAGTCAAGCTGCCTCCTTACTACAGACATGCCTTGTTATCTAAGTGAATCACACTTTTCCTAATTGTAGGGCATGCTCTACTGCTTTATATGGCTGCATAATTTTCCATTACACCATGTGGCAGCAGCCAATTATGCATCACCTAAAGGGCCCTGAAATTCTGTGGGACTACCAACTTAACTTTGGTGCGAGACCAGCAGAAACCCTACTATAATATATTAGATTATCTACCATAAGCTTTTGGGAGACCATTGTTTATTGTGTTAGTCTCCCAAATGACTGCCTTGGTCCTTTCCCTGAGAAATCAGTGAGGTCCTAGAACCACAGACAGTTCCATAAAAAGGTGCAAGATGGGTCTTATTTAAATGAGAAACTGCTGATCAGTCGACAGGAGACAAAGATATCAATGATTTGACCTCATCAGAAGACCATGTACAGAGAGAAGATGAGCACAATGCAACAACACAATAAAACTCATTCTATAGTCCTAAATAGCAAGAAAGCAACCAAGAGGAATGAAGAAATAATGAATCGGCAAGAAGAAACAATGGAGATTCATAGAGCAGTCAATTGTGCCTCCTGTGTATCCACCAGTCTCAAGTCTACACAGTGGTGAGAAATGACCCCAACCATGAATTACTGTGGCATTTTGCTATTAGGGAGTTTGTTCACGCAAAGTTTAAGAATACAATTAAATGACTGCGACTGCCAACGCATAGGTCTCCCTGCATCAGCTGCAGAACCCGAAGCTCCAGGAATCAAAAGTATTGTATATCCACAAAAATGTAGCTTATAATTTTGCTGTTGGGTTAAGACGGTCTGTTGGAGGAAAGTAAATGTGCAGACCCCGTTCTGCACACTTGGATTAATAGCAGAGCAAGCAACAGGATATGCTGTTTGAGCACAAAGTAAACAATCTAAAATTTCCACCCACAAATGGTATCAAAACAATTATTTCCAAAAATGTGGTTTAAGATTATCTGTTAAGACAATGGGAGCTGTGGAATGTCCTGAACAGAGTGCTGCCACTGTGAGTGCAAAAGTGTGCATTTGTAGATAGATAGATCGATCATTGATGTAGCATGTTCATCATACCTAGTCCATATTTATCCAATTCACCAAGGAAGCACCAAAGTTGTGTAGCAAACAAAAACAAAATTATTTTTTATGTTATAGTCAACTTTCTGATGAGTATTTTTCACCTCCTGTGACATTACAACTGCAAAGTAGCAGTCACATGTTTCACAAAAGGGTACGGTGACATGGTTTGCTGGAAGAATACTTGGGAATTCACGATACAGTAAATATAAACAATTATATCTTAGTTCTCTAATTGAAATCACATTGTAGGGTGCGCTCTACTGCTTTACATGGCTGCATAAATTTCCATTACACCATATAGCACCACCTAAAGGGCCCTGCAATTCTGTGGGACTACCACCAGTCTCCTGCCATAACTTTGGTGTGAGACCAGCAGAAATCCCAGAGAAATGTTGTGAATGGCTTTTTAACACTATTATTCTGAGGTTTCCGCCAGTCTTCCGCCAAGGTTATGGCGGGAGACTGGTGGTAATCCTGTGGAATTTCAGGGTCAGGGCCAAGGCGATTACCATTGGTGAGGGAGAAACCACCTGACGTGGGGAAACATAGAAAAATAGGAGCAGGAGAAGGCCATTCGGCCCTTCAAGCCTGCTCCGCCATTCAATATGATCACGGCTGATCCTCTATCTCATTACCATATTCCCACTCTCTCCCCATACCCCTTGATGCCTTTTGTGTCTAGAAATCTATCTAGCTCCTTCTTAAATATATTCAGTGATTTGGCCTCCACAGCCTTCTGTGGTGGAGAATTCCACAGGTTCACCACCCTCTGAATGAAGAAATTTCTCCTCATCTCAGTCTTAAATGTCCTACCCCGTATCCTGAGACTGTGACCCCTCGTTCTGGACCCCCCCAGCCAGGGGAAACATCCTTCCTGCATCTGTCTAGCCCTGTCAGAATTTTGTATGCTTCAATGAGATCACCTCTCATTTTTCTAAAATCGAGAGAATGCAGGCTGAGTTGACCCAATATCTCCTCATACGACAGTCCTGCCATCCCAGGAATCAGTCTGGTGAACCTTTGCTGCACTCCCTCTATGGCAAGTATATCCTTTCTTAGGTAAGGAGACCAAAACTGCACACAATACTCCAGGTGTGGTCTCACCAAGGCCCTGTATAACTGCAGTAAGACATCTTTGTCCTTGTACTCAAATCCTCTTGCAATGAAGGCCAACACACCATTTGCCTTCCTAACTGCTTGCTGCACCTGCATGTTTGCTTTCAGTGATGGTGTCCTTGTACACCAAGGTCCCTTTGTACATCAACATTTCCCAATCTATCACTATTTAAATAATACTCTGCCTTTCTATTTTTCCTTCCAAAGTGGATAACTTCACATTTATCCACGTTATACTGCATCTGCCATGTATTTGCCCACTCACTCAACTTGTCTAAATCGCCTTAAAAGTCTCTTTGCATCCTCCTCGCAACTCAAAATCCCACCTAGTTTTGTGTCGTCAGCAAACTTGGAAATATTACATTTGGTTCCTTCATCCAAATCATTGATATATAATGTGAATAACTGGGGCCCAAGCACTGATCCCTGCAGTACCCCACTAGTCACTGCCTGCCACCCTGAAAAAGACCCATTTATTGCTACTCTCTGTTTCCTGTCTATTAACCAACTTTCAATCCATGCCAGTATATTCCCCCCAATCCCATGTGCTTTAGTTTTGCACATTAACCTCTTATGTGGGACTTTATCAAAGGCCTTCTGAAAATCCAAATAAACCACATCCACTGGTTCTCCCTTATCTATTCTACCAGTTACATCCTCAAAAAAGGCAGGGGCTGGGCCTTTTTTCAAAAAAAAAAGTTGCCATTCCAAAAATTAAATTGAAAGGCCTGTTATACAGGAGGGGAGAATATCTATACATAATAAAACCAGTTACTCTAACTCATTCTTTCAAAAACCTTTAAATGGGAAATCCTTACCTCCCTCAATCTCTCATCTTCCTACAACTTTCAGGTTTTTGAAAACCAAGCTTGGCACCACTACCACATACCACTTTATTTTGTCTTCTCTCCTACTCTTTTCAGTCTTGCTCTGGCACTGCATTATGGGGTTTGGCCCTTCACCTAGATTTTTCAATAATATAAAGAAAGTTTAGACCTTTCCCCTTACCCAGACTGGCAGGAAATCAGATACCACAGAATAAATCTTTCCCCAATGCACCATGATATTGGACGTAGACCTGTCACATGTCCACTTGTACATGAGCAGGGATATAAGTAAATAAGTACATGTATTCTATTATATTTTTCAACTGGAAACCTAGCTGTAACACTACCTAATTGTATTTATACACACATTATACTTTATATTTAACATTATATAAATCTGTAACCTTATTTCTGACCAAATCAGTTTGTCTTTTCAGAGCAGACGATTAGTACCATTAACAATAAAAATGATAGATTTAGGTTTATGTTTTGTACCACAGCAGTTAAAAAGATACTCTGCATATTCTGTACATTAAAGAACTCTCAGTACACCCAAGGCACTTCACATTCAAATAATTACTTTTTGAAGTGCAGTCATCATTGTGTGGGCAAACAAGGCAATCAATTTGCACAGATCCAGGTCCCACAAACAGACATGAGATGAAAGACAAGTATTTTTGGTTACGCTGGTTGAGGGTGGAATGTTAGCCAGGACTCTCCTCGTTCTTCTTCAAATAATGCCAATGGGATAATTTCTTATCCAATTGAACCATTTGAGAGATTAAAACTAAACTGAAATTTAAAAGGAACGCGTATAATACATTTTGTGCTAACATTACTAAAGATAATCATGAGGAATATAGAAAGTGTATTGGGGAGGTGAAAAGGGAGATTAGAAGAGGTTTTACAAAAAAAAAAACTAGATTACACAAGAAGGAAATAGTAATGGCTTTCGTAAGCAAATAAAAAGTAAAAGAATAGTTAAAGAAAGTGTAGAACCACTCAGAAATGAATGAGGGATCTAATTGTGGAATGTGAAGATATGATGGAGATATTAAATAAATATTTTGCATCAATTTTTACAAATGATAGTGGAAGCGAGAATGTAGGTATACTAGATCAGTGTTGGCCAGTAAGTTAGCCACTAGCCACATGTGGCTAATTGGGAATCCAGATGTGGCAAATTGAATTTCTAATTAGTAAATAAAAAAATAAATAGACATTGTCATTGGGCATGTTATCTCAATACTCAGTCGCACGGCATATGTACGTGCACTTTAATCTTTTTGTGGGTTTTGTTGATAAAAACGGTACGGCGAAAAGCAGTGTGCAAGTGGTCATTTTGGGTTCTTTACTTCATTGGTTACTGAATGGTGGAACATGTTTGTTAAGTAAATATACAAGTGATGCACATTTACTTGTATTGTGAGAGTGTAGTATGTAAAGCATTATCTACAAAAATTAGTGCATGCGACTAATACAGACTAATACAGCCAGACCTGTGGCTAGTCAGCAATTTCTATTGGACACCACTGTACTGGATGTGGATATGGAAAATTGTTCCGACACAGATGTGAATTTGTCACTAGAGTCTGATAGCACACACCTCAAGCTGTTGAAAGATATCAAAGAGGAGATAGCAGAAGGTCTGGCCACAATTTTTTAATATTCCTTAAACATACAAATTGTGCCATGGAACTGCTGAGTAGAAAATGTAGCACCCATGTTCAAGGGAGAGAAAGATAACTCGGTGACTATAATCCAGTTGGCCTAATATCAATTGTGGGAAAACTCTTAGAATTCATTGTCCAAGATTAAATTAGTAAGCATTTAGAAGTGTACGGGTTAATCAAGGACAGCCAATAAAGGACGGCCAGCATGGATTTGTTCATGGTTTTGACAAGTGTAAGAGTTTTTTTTGAAGAAGTTCCCAATTAGATAGATAGAGGGACTGCAGATGTAGTGTATATGGATTTTCAGAAGGTGTTTGATAAGGTGTCACAGAAGAGGCTTGTTAGAAAAATTCAGGCGTAGGATGCAAGAGGAAATGTAATTGCATGGATAGAAAGTGGGTTGATGTACAGGAAACAACGGGCTCAATTTTAACTCCTGTGCAGGAATGCGGTAAAGCGAGCCTCATGCCCGTCCAGGAGAGGCAGCAGGCAGGCTCAACCGATTTTAACGGCCAGGCCTCATTAACATGCTACTTGCCGACTTCCCGACCTAAAGCCTGGCTGTTAGTATCAGGCGGCAGGAGGTTGCCACCGGGGATCCACGGGAACAGTCCCTGTCACAAGGCAAATGTTCCAGGAGGGAAATCCTGGTCAGGAGTGGCTCAAGGTTTCCATGTGGGGCCCGGAGGAACACTCTTGCTTCTCCTGGCCTGACTCCTGTTCCCGGCAGGATTAGCCTGGCGGGGAAACCAACATTGCTCAGGCGTCAGGCTAAAATAGCAGATCGATTTAATATTGCAGTCAGCTAGGCCGGGGGTGGGGGGTGAAAAGGAGGTTGAAGTTAAGATCGAGCCCAAAGAGTTAGGGTAAATGGGTGTTACATGGACTGGAGAATGGTTATAAGTGGTGTACCCCAGGTGTCAGTGCATGCTACACTTTTGTTCTCTGTACGTATAGATGATTTGGACTTGGGTATAGGGAACACAATCTCAAAATTTGCCGATAATACAAAATTAGGAGGTTTGGGAGAAGAGTGTAAAAGACTTCAGTAAGCTATACAGGTGGCAGATGCAATTTAACGTAGATAAGTATGAAGAAGTAAAAAGGAATGGGAGCATGCAGTTAGTAGAAAGACACTGAAGGTGTGGATGAATAGGGATTCAAATCCATACTTCACAGAAAATGCGAGTGCAGGTAGATAAAGCCATAAAAAAGGCCAATAGAATTTTTGCTTTTATAAATAGGGGCGTAAAGCATAAAGAAGCAATGATGATCTTATACAAAACATTGCTTAGGCCATAATTAGAGTGCTGCACGCTGTTTTGGGCTCCTCATTAAAGAAAGGAGATTAAAGCCATATGTTCACTGTAAATTCACCAGGATGATGTCAAGGATGTAAAACTACGGTTACAAAGAAAGAGAGACTAGAGACACGAAGACTATTCCCATTGGGGCAGAGAAGGCAGAGGAGATTTAATAGACCTTTTTAAAACTATGATGAGTTTTAATCGTTTGAATCGAGAAAGACCAATTACTCTGGTTGGGGATTGTAAACAATTTTACAACACCAAGTTATAGTCCAGCAATTTTATTTTAAATTCACAAGCTTTCGGAGGCTACCTCCTTCCTCAGGTGAACGATGTGGCCTAATTATGGCCTAAGCAATGTTTTGTATAAGATCATCATTGCTTCTTTATGCTTTACGCCCCTATTTATAAAAGCAAAAATTCTATTGGCCTTTTTTATGGCTTTATCTACCTGCACTCGCATTTTCTGTGAAGTATGGATTTGAATCCCTATTCATCCACACCTTCAGTGCATTTCCACATCGTTCACCTGAGGAAGGAGGTAGCCTCCGAAAGCTTGTGAATTTAAAATAAAATTGCTGGACTATAACTTGGTGTTGTAAAATTGTTTACAATTGTCAACCCCAGTCCATCACCGGCATCTCCACATCTGGTTGGGGAGTCAGTGACAACAGGTCATCACTTTAAAATAGTTACTGAGTGAGCAAGGAAACATAGAAAATAGGAGCAGGAGTAGGCCATTCGGCCCTTCGAGGCTGCTCCGCCATTCAATATGATCATGGCTGATCCTCTATCTCAATACCATATTCCCACTCTCTCCCCATACCCCATGATGCCTTTTGTGTCTAGAAATCTATCTAGCTCCTTCTTAAATATATTCAGTGATTTGGCCTCCACAGCCTTCTGTGGTAGAGAATTCCACAGGTTCACCACCTCTGAATGAAGAAATTTCTCCTCATCTCAGTCTTCAATGTCCTACCCCGTATCCTGAGACTGTGACCCCTCGTTCTGGACCCCCCCCAGCCAGGGGAAACATCCTCCCTGCATCTGTCTAGCCCTGTCAGAATTTTGTATGCTTCAATGAGATCACCTCTCATTTTTCTAAAATCGAGAGAATGCAGGCTGAGTTGACCCAATATCTCCTCGTACGACAGTCCTGCCATCCCAGGAATCAGTCTGGTGAACCTTCGCTGCACTCCCTCTATGGCAAGTGTATCCTTTCTTAGGTAAGGAGACCAAAACTGCACACAATACCCCAGGTGTGGTCTCACCAAGGCCCTGTATAACTGCAGTACGACATCCTTGCTCCTGTACTCAAATCCTCTTGCAATGAAGGCCAACATACCATTTGCCTTCCTAACTGCTTGCTGCACCTGCATGTTTGCTTTCAGTGATGGTGTCCTTGTACACCAAGGTCCCTTTGTACATCAACATTTCCCAATCTATCACCATTTAAATAATACTCTGCCTTTCTATTTTTCCTTCCAAAGTGGATAACTTCACATTTATCCACATTATACTGCATCTGCCATGTATTTGCCCACTCACTCAACTTGTCTAAATCGCCTTGAAGCCTCTTTGCATCCTCCTCACAACTCACATTCCCACCTAGTTTTGTGTCGTCAGCAAACTTGGAAATATTACATTTGGTTCCTTCATCCAAATCATTGATATATATTGTGAATAGCTGGGGCCCAAGCACTGATCCCTGCGGTATCCCACTAGTCACTGCCTGCCACCCGGAAAAAGACCCGTTTATTCCTACTCTCTGTTTCCTGTCTGTTAACCAATTTTCAATCCATGCCAGTATATTACCACCAATCCCAAGTGCTTTAATTTTGCACACTAACCTCTTATGTGGGACTTGATCAAAGGCCTTCTGAAAATCCAAATAAACCACATCCACTGGTTCTCCCTTATCTATTCTACCAAAGAACTCCAGTAGGTTTGTCAAACATGATTTCCCTTTCATAAATCCATGTTGACTTTGTCTAATCCCGTTGATATTTTCTAAGTGTCCTGTAATCACATCCTTTATAATAGACTCTAGCATTTTCCATACTACTGATGTTAGGCTAACCAGTCTGTAATTCCCTGTTTTCTCTCCCTCCTTTTTTAAAGAAATAGTGGGGTTACATTTGCCACCCTCCAAATGCAGGAACTGTTTCATAATTTTCAACTTATCATAATTATGGAAGAGATTGAGAAATGTCTTCACACAAAAGGGTGCGGGCGCATGGAGTGCCTTGCTGCAAGGAGTGGTTCAGGCAGAGACCAATGCATCTTTTATGGGGAGGGAGGGAGGGGAGAGGAACAAAAAAAGGACTTGCATTTATATAGCACTTTGGATGTCCCAAAGCACTTCACAGCCAATTAAGTATTTTTGAGGCATAGTCACTGTTGTTGAAGAGCAGGGGAGTCCTGGCCAATATTTATCCCTCAACTAGCATCACTAAAAAACAGATCATCTGGTCATTATCACATTGTCATTCGTGGGACCTTGCTGCGTGCAAATTAGCTGCCACAATTCCTACATTACAACAGCGACTACACTTCAAAAGTACTTGATTGGCTGTAAAGCACTTTGAGACATCCTGAGGTTGTGAAAGGCACTATATAAATGCAAGACTTTCTTTTAATGGAGATAAATGCAGCAGTCAATACGTACAAAGCAAGATCCCATAAACAGCAATCAGATAAGTGACCCAATGATCTGTTTTAATGTTGGTTATGGGATAAATGTTGGCCAGGACACCAGGAAAAAATCCCCTGTTCCTCTTTGAATAGTATCATGGAATCTTTTACGTCCACCTGAGAAGGATGGCAGGTTTAACATCTCATCCAAAAGATAGCACTGGACTGTCAGCCTAGATTATCTCTGGAATGGGGCTTGAACCTGTGACTTTCTGATACAGAGGCAAGAATGCTACTACTGAGCCACAGATGACACTTAAAATACAACTCACATCTCCTCCTGAGAAATCAAACACCTAGGTGCATAAATGACCTCAACCTATATATGTACTCATTGCCTGCCCTCCTTTTAACAATGTTACTCTTGAGGATGAGCTACACTAGTTGTGGGAGTAGAATTTCTAAACTGACAATTGGGCTAGGATTAAATTGTGCTGTAATTATCAGAGATATACTTTTAGACAGATTGTATTCATTTCTGATTGTATAGTCAGTTATATGAAACACCAGCAAGATACTTTTAAACATTATACATTTATTTTCCTAATAAAGGGAAAGAGAAAGAGAGGTCAAAACAATCCATCAGATTTTTGAATATTCAGCTGATAGAATTGTTGGGCCAGTCCTGCTGAAGGACCACAAGGAAAGAAAAACAGTAGTTATGTCAAATAATCAGTATAGAAAGCTATTAATTTTACAGTTAGTTAATTATAGCCTACTGTCTATAACAATCTTAACCTATTCTTTCTAACAGCTATCCTGAAATAGTTTCTCATCATCCTACCAAACCACATTTTGGTACATTAGATTAACATTGTGGTCAAGAAGTATTTGGATATCTGTAATTGCTTGTTTCACTTAATAATTTATGTTTACCAGCACTGAACTAAGAGATACATAAAGGACAACTGATTTAGGAGATTTCTATTTAAAACATTGTAAAGACTGATTTATATTAAAAGGCTTCTGGATTAAGAGGCCAAGAATTTTATGCACCTAACATAGCTGCTTTGCCAAAAGTGTTACTCACGTGTTACATAGAGTGTGAGAAATATTCCTGCAAGGCAAAATCCCTCAAAGAACCTTAGCGTGCTGAACATAGTCACATTCACTGAAAGAGCTACTGTCAGTCCAAAGACCAATATGAACATGACTGAGATCACCAGCACCAGCTGTCGGCCAATCCTAAGAATTAAATGGGAAATAGATAATTAGAAGACAGAACTCTCAAAGGCAATATTTTTTTAAAAACATAAGAGCATCTTAAGTAAAACCAACAGTAAAACCCTAATTTTAAAGACAGATTCAACAAAACATAACTAGTGGATCAAACTACAGTCAGCCTTCCCCAACTATTTGGGCCTATGTTCACCTATCAACATGAACAGAACCAATTACATGAGAGAGAAGATAATGTTAATCAGGTATAAGACGACCCCATTTAACCGAGGAATTAACCCTATAGTCCTATTCTTAAATGTGGAATTGCCCAAGTATAACTCACATTCAACCATTTATAAAACAGAAAATGTTGAACTTACCAATCTGCTAAGCATCCCGTTACCAAGTAACCAATAATCAATCCAACCAGTAGTGAAAACTTGGCAATATGGACTTTCCACGCGGAATTGCAAACCAGGTTCCACTGGAGAGGATGAAGAAATAGTAACACGCTTAGAGACATTGTTAATAGTAAGCACAGTTCCATTGTCAAAATAATTGTGCTGATTGATACCACATTTTTCCTGAGGATTGTTTATGCTAATTCAGTCCTTTCGGTGTACACTTTTGGAAATATAAGTACAGATTTCCTTCCAAACCCTGCCATTTGTCCACTATGACATATTACATAACAAGGGAGTTAGGGAGGAAATTGCGGGTCCCCTAGCAGAGATATTTGAATCATCCACCGCTACAGGTGAGGTGCCTGAAGATTGGAGGGTAGCAAATGTTGTGCCTTTGTTTAAGAAGGGCGGCAGGGAAAAGCCTGGGAACTACAGACCGGTGAGCCTGACATCTGTAGTGGGTAAGTTGTTAGAGGGTATTCTGAGGGACAGGATCTACAGGCATTTGGAGAGGCAGGGACTAATTAGGAACAGTCAGCATGGTTTTGTAAGAGGAAAATCATGTCTCACGAATTTGATTGAGTTTTTTGAAGGGGTAACCAACAAGATAGATGAGGGCTGTGCAGTAGACGTGGTCTACATGGACTTCAGCAAAGCCTTTGACAAGGTACCGCATGGTAGGTTGTTACATAAAGTTAAATCTCATGGGATCCAAGGTGAGGTAGCCAATTGAATACAAAATTGGCTTGACGACAGAACACAGAGGGTGGTTGTAGAGGGTTGTTTTTCAAACTGGAGGCCTGTGTCCAGTGGTGTGCCTCAGGGATCGGTGCTGGGTCCGCTGTTATTTGTTATTTATATTAATGATTTGGATGAGAATTTAGGAGGCATGGTTAGTAAGTTTGCAGATGACACCAAGATTGGTGGCATTGTGGACAGTGAAGAAGGTTATCTAGGATTGCAACGGGATCTTGATAAATTGGGCCAGTGGGCCGATGAATGGCAGATGGAGTTTAATTTAGATAAATGTGAGGTGATGCATTTTGGTAGATCGAATCGGGCCAGGACCTACTCCGTTAATGGTAGGGCGTTGGGGAGAGTTATAGAACAAAGAGATCTAGGAGTACAGGTTCATAGCTCCTTGAAAGTGGAGTCACAGGTGGATAGGGTGGTGAAGAAGGCATTCGGCATGCTTGGTTTCATTGGTCAGAACATTGAATACAGGAGTTGGGATGTCTTGTTGAAGTTGTACAGGGCATTGGTGAGGCCACACTTGGAATACTGTGTACAGTTCTGGTCACCCTATTATAGAAAGGATATTATTAAACTAGAAAAAGAGTGCAGAAAAGATTTACTAGGATGCTACCGGGACTTGATGGTTTGACTTATAGGGAGAGGTTGGATGGACTGAGACTTTTTTCCCCTGGAGAGTAGGAGGTTTAGGGGTGATCTTATAGAAGTCTATAAAATAATGAGGGGCATAGATAAGGTAGATAGTCAAAATCTTTTCCCAAAGGTAGGGGAGTCTATAACGAGGGGGCATAGATTTAAGGTGAGAGGGGAGAGATACAAAAGGGTCCAGAGGGGCAATTTTTTCACTCAAAGGGTGGTGAGTGTCTGAAACGAGCTGCCAGAAGCAGTAGTAGAGGCGGGTACAATTTTGTCTTTTAAAAAGCATTTGGACAGTTACATGGGTAAGATGGGTATAGAGGGATATGGGCCAAGTGCAGGCAATTGGGACTAGCTTAGTGGTATAAACTGGGCCACATGGACATGTTGGGCCGAAGGGCCTGTTTCCATGTTGTAACTTCTATGATTCTATGAAGGCTAGTATTCTACTCTAGAGATAACTCTCTCTCTTCTGACTCTAACTTTCCCTCCTGCTCCAAAAAATCATCCTTCCTCGATTGTGAAATAAGGCCCTTCACATCCCTATTAATATGGTCCCAATTTTCTAATAATGCAAAATTCATCTCACCTCCTATTCCTTTAATGGTAGCAATTTAGTCAGTTTTACTCTGAACAAACAACATACACATCATCTACCTAAAATACTCTTGAATATCATCACTGATAACAATCAGCATGGCGAGGGGAAAAAATGTTCAGCATGTCAGCAGAACCAGTTGCAGTGCACAAACTAACACAGCATATCTTTAAAACAGTAAACATTAGACGAAGGGATGTTCATTATAGAAGTATTATGGTAGGGAGAATAAGGGGACCACATACTGATTGAATAATAAGTCTAAACGGGGCAGAACAGCAGAGGGATCAGGGAGTACAAATATACAAATCACTAAAAGTAGCAATACAGCTTAATGAGGCCATACAAAAGCAAACCAAGCACTGGGGTTCATTTCTAGAGAGATAGAATTGAAAAGCAGAGAATTTATGTTAAACTTGTATAGAACCTTGTTTAGACCACACTTGGAGTATTGTGAACAGTTCTGGTCTCCATATTATAAAAAGGATATACAGGCAGTGGAGAAGGTGCAAAAAAGATTTACTAGGACGATACCAGAACCGAGAGGTTATACCTATCAGGAAAGATTGATCAGGCTGAGGTTCTTTTCTCTAGAAAAGAGAAGGCGGATAGAGGTCTTTAAGATTATTAAAGGGTTTGATAGGGTAGATGTGGAGAAGATAGTTCCACTTGTGGGGGAGGCCAGAACTAGGGCCCATAAATATAAGATAGTCACTAATAAATCAAATAGGGAATTCAGAAGAAACTTCTTTACCTAGAGAGTGGTTAGAATGTGGAACTCGCTGCCACAAGGAGTAGTTGAGGTGACTAGCATAGATGCATTTAAGGGGAAGCGAGATAAACACATGAGAGAGAAAGGAATAGAAGGATATGCTGATAGGGTTAGATGAGGGAGGAAGACGACTTGTGTGGAGCAAAAAACACCTGCAAGGACCTGTTGGGCTGAATGACTTGTTTCTGTGCTCTACGTTCTATGTAATTCTATGTAATTATTGTGACCCAGAGTACACGATGAACAGCTTGGAGTTTAGTACTTCTGTTAAATGCAACTGACATGCTCATTCATGACTTATCCAATCATGAAACCTATCTCATAGTTCCTCGTGTATCTATTTATCTGCTATCATAATCACCATAGTGAATAGAATTGAAAGTGATGGCAGCTATTTAGAAGAAACAGCTGTGTGTTACCCCCCAACCCCCCAGGAAACAGGGGAGAAGGGAACATATGTGGTTGACTTTGTAAGGAAAGCTGGACCTATGATATTTCAAAAAATGTACATCAAAAGGACTGAATTAACACAAAGAAACCACAGGCAAAATACGCTATCAATCAGCACAATTACTTCGACGCTGAATACATCTTAAAGTCCAGATCTTATCCGACAATTATATCGAAGTGCAACATTTTGTTACATAGGAATACTGTGTACAGTTTTGGTCTCCTTACCCAAGGAAGGATATACTTGCCTTAGAGGTGGTGCAACAATGGGTCACTAGATTAATTCCTGGGATGATAGGGTTGTCCTATGAGGAGAGATTGAGTAGAATGGGCCTATACTCTCTGGAGTTTAGAAGAATGAAAGGTGATCTCATTAGAATCATAGAATGGTTACAGCACAGGAGGCCACCATTCGGCCCATCGAGCCCGTGCCGGCTCTCTGTAAGAGCAATCCAGCTAGTCCCACTCCCCGCCCTTTCCCCGTAGCCCTGCAATTTTTTTCCCCTCAAGTACTTATCCAATTCCCTTTTGAAAGCCATGATTGAATCTGCCTCCACCACCCTTTCAGGCAGTGCATTCCAGATCATAACCACTCAGTGCATAAAAAAAAGTTTTTCCTCATGTAGCCTTTGGTCCTTTGCCATTTACCTTAAATCTGTGGCCTCTGGTTCTCGACCCTTCTGCCAATGGGAACAGCTTCTCACAATCAACTCTGTCTAGACCTCTCATGATTTTGAGCAAATCTATCAAATCTCCTCTTAAGCTTCTCTATTCTAAAGGAGAACAACCCCATCTTCTCCAGTAACTGAAGTCCCTCACCCCCTGAACCATTCTAGTAAATCTCCTCTGCACCCTCTCTAAGGCCTTCATGTCCTTCCTAAAGTGCGGTGCCCAGAACTGGACACAGTACTTCAGCTGTGACTGAACCAGTATTTTATAAAGGTTCAACATAACGTCCTTGCTTTTGTACTCTACAGAAAATGATGCAATGTCATGACATCATACATGCCATTCATGATATTGAATCAGCTTGCTGGCACCAAAATGCATTGCTGCTGTTGCAGCAGCACGCCCACTGTCCCCAGAAAAACTAGCAGCAATTAGAAAGACACTGAAAAAAAGTCTTTTCCTGGCAACAGATTGAAAAAAAATCCTGCATGTTTATTTTAATGCAGCTGTCAACTGCATGGAGATCTGCACTTATGTCGGTCTTCAGCTACTGAATCCCATAAGGACAGCCATTATTCTGCAGCACAAACAGCTAAAAAAAATTCTCTTACTTTTAACAGAAACTAAAACTTAAAAAGTAGTAGCAGATACTTCCAGCAACATGATGATATTTACAATCATCACTACAATGTCCCCTCCCCAACAATGATAAAAAGAGGAAAGGTGCCTTACAAAACAATCTGCATTCATCGTCCTATCCACTTTTAAGCTTTATAAAGTAGAGGCGGGACCCGGTTTATAGGGTGGAGCCTTTTACAGTGAAATCATGTTTGCAAAACATTTCACAGAATCAAAAGTCATCTGACAAACTGATTAAATGGGGAAAAGCTGCAAGTTCACTTACAGCAAACAATGCTCTCAAAGTAAAATTGTTATGTACTCAGGAGGGAGTATAAGGACATTAATCTAAATCAGTATTTTAAAATATTCTATCTATATCAAATACAAAATCAGTGTGTAACTAGAGAGAGCTGTAACAAGTACAGATGTATCGCAAAATTCACTGATGTTTGCTGGAAACTTTATACTCGGGTACCAACAGGAGAGAGATTTTCCCACAGGGTAAACGCTGTAGTATGAAACCTCCGTGGTGGTATTGAGTGCAGATTGCATGGTGCGTTACAAAATGTTGAGATACAACTGCAGCAGCTCTTGCATTTTTGCTACAGACATGGTGGTCTGGTCAGGCTAAGCTCCAGCAACTCCTGTGGTACTGCCTTTGTAAAGTGCATTACAATTTACTGACAGCCCTGGAGATTTGGGACCGCTCCTACATACAGATACACACTTTTAAGCTTGACCTGAAAGAGGCCTAGCGCGTAACCTAGATCCCCAGGTGAGTCCATTTCTGTTAAAATATGCATTAGCGTAGTTTTGAGTGACACCAATTTTATATCTGTCTCCATGCTGAAGCACCTGGTGTCTGGTGTCCTCTCAGATCCTTCTCATGATGACAGCCTTTATCAGAATTGGCTGTTCAGTGATAAGTAGGAACATTGTTATGGTGAAGTACTGACCTGCTAAACCATGATGCTGCACTTTAGAGTTTGGTTCCGAGATGGTGGAAAATCAGCTATTTTGTCAGTGCTATTTGGGGATGGGCTAGTTTCTCAGGTACAACTTGACATTTAGTTTTGCACTCCTAAATCTTTTAGTCCATCGTATTTTAAAAGTAAATTATAAAAGTGCTTTCCAACTGTATACAGCAAGTTCGATCAGTGCATTTAAAGGTAACCACTGAATAACAATTTTAAAAAGTTTGATACTTGCTAACTCATTCCCTCATTTACCATGACCAGCCACCAGGCATTTGCTTGAATTACAGTTTGATTAGCATCCTCTGACACAGGTTTGAAGATTCAGGTGGTGAAATAACTCCTCTACTAATACCGTCCAGAGTCAGCACAGAATTAAAAATTGAGTCCTTGCCATCCATTGGAATGAGGCTACTATGTCTGCACCAAGCATCTGGCAGAATACCAGACACAAATTAATGGCTGGTCCACACAGGATTATATTCCTTCCATTTCACATTACAGTCTCAACATTTCAATGTGACCCTGCTCCCTCTTTTTCTCTTCAAGACATTGACCCCTAAGAAGCAATTTTGCAATACCACATCTAAGCAGGTACTTTGAGGGATCAGGGGTTGGAGAATCAAGGCAACAATGTCAGCCTTAGCTCAGTGGTAGCACACTCACCTCGGAGTCAGAAGGTCACCTGATATACTTGAGCATATAATCAAGGCTGACATTTCAGTGCAGCATTGAGGGAGCACTGCATCGCTAGATCCCCCACCATCAACATCCTGGGGGTCACCAGAAACTTAACTGGACCAGCCACATAAATACTGTGGCTACAAGAGCAGGTCAGAGGCTGGAGATTCTGCGGTGAGTGACTCACCTCCTGACTCCCCAAAGCCTTTCCACCATCTACAAGGCACAAGTCAGGAGTGTAATGGAATACTCTCCACTTGCCTGGATGAGTGCAACTCCAACAACACTCAAAAAGCTCGACACCATCCAGGACAAAGCAGCCCGCTTGTCTGGCACCCCATCCACCACCCTAAACATTCACTCCCTTCACCACCGGCGCACAGTGGCTGCAGGTATGTACCATCTACAGGATGCACTGCAGCAACTCGCCAAGGCTTCTTCAACAGCACCTCCCAAACCCACGGCCTCTACCACCTAGAAGGACAAGGGCAGCAGGCACATGGGAACAACACGACCTGCACGTTCCCCTCCAAGTTACACACCATCCCGACTTGGAAATATATCGCCATTCCTTCATTGTCACTGGGTCAAAATCCTGGAACTCCCTACCTAACAGCACTGTGGGAGAACCTTCACCACACGGATTGCAGCGGTTCAAGAAGGCGGCTCACCACCACCTTCTCCAGAGCAATTAGGGATGGGCAATAAACACTGGCCTTGCCAACGACGCCCACATCCCATGAACAAATAAAAAAGGCACTGCACTGTACTTCAGAAGGCATGTTAAACCAAGGTCCCCCTTGGCTGCTCAGGTGGACATTAAAGATCCCAAAAGATTCACAGAGCAAGGATTTCTCAGTGTGTTGCTCAACATTGCTCCCTCTATCAATACCATTCAAAATCCAGTCAGTCATTTACAGCCACGTTTACCTATATAGCAATAGTGACTGCACTTCAAAAGTGATCCACTGACTGTAAAGGGCTCTGGGATGTTAAAAGTGTTATATAAATAGAAGCTCTTTCATTCTTCATTACAATGTTACATCCCCATCTCCGACCCACGCTTCCTGGAAGTGCAGACTGCAAGTTGGGAACAAAGGATCTCAATCACCTGTCCAGCTTGCGTCTGGTTCCATTGGTACAGGTACCCCTCTGATATCTCACCCAAGTGTCCATTCGTCACAGGACTGATTCTGCAGTCAGGCACTCCCGGTGCGGAACAGCACTCGTATGGAGAGCTGGCCAGCAAATTGCAGGCACTCTCCATTTAAATTCAAAGGATAGGAAATCAGGCAACGCAGGCCTATGATTTCCTAGCCAGTGGTCCCTGTGAGCACCATTCAATGTCGGGAGCGCCTGCCATAGAATCATCCTCTATGTCTCTACAGCCTAGAGAGAAAAGAGTTAAGGCAGGGGAGGGGAAACCTCATTGAAGAATATAAAACAGCTTTGATAGAGAAAATCCTGAATATTACTTGAAAATTAGACAGGATCGTAGGATTAGAGGATGTAGGTATAGACGTAGACGAGATACTAGAAGGAAAATCTTCATGCAAAAGGTTAATAGACGTCTGGAATAATCTGTCAGACAGGGTACGAGAGACAATGGCCCCGAAATTTATGGGAGGGTGAGGTCGAAAACGGACAAAGACACCAGCAAGGCCGCGGACGTGGAGATCCTACCAAATTTAACCGCAGGATCTCATTATAATTTTCTTGTTCAGCTTCCTGCTCTGCAGCCGACCAAACTGACAGACCATTGGGGCCAGCTCCCGGCAAATCAGAGGTGGGTGGGAGGGAAGTCGGTGATCGCGGCGGGAGTGAGGGGGAGGCCGTCGTGGCGGGAGCAAGGAAGAGGCCGTCGCGGTCGGCAAGGGGAAGGCTGAAGTCTTCCTTGAGGGGAGTGGGGTGCACTCCTGCTCCTCCTGGCCTACAAGGCTTGCTAGAAAAGGCATTTACCTTGTGAAGCCAGCAGCTCCAGCCTCCCTGTGACTTCCCGACCCCTGGGAAACCCGTGCAGCAACAGTGAATTTAAAAATCGGGCTTCCCATTGCACGGTAGGAGCCCAATTTAAATATGTTAATGAAGTTTTCCGCCTCTCCACGATGGGACACTCGGACGCCTCGATATCCGCCGCTGGAGAAAAGGTGGCAGGCGCGTGCGCAGTGTGTTCCCCAAATTTAAGATTTAAACATCCCCCGCCCGTCGTGAGGGGTTAATATCGAGGCCGATGTCTTTAGGCCCGTTTCATTTCATAACAACATAAGAAATAGGAGCAGGAGTAGGCCATACAGCCCTTTGAGCCTGCTCCGCCATTCAATAAGATCATGGCTGATCTTTGTCCTCAACTCCACTTTCCCAGCGGATCCCCATATCCCTCGATTCCCGTAGAGTCCAAAATCTATCGATCTCAGCCTTGAATATACTCAACGACTCAGCATCCACAGCCCTTTGGAGTATGGAATTCCAAAAATCCTCAACTCCGAGTGAAGAAATTCCTCCTCATCTCAGTCTTAAATGGCCGACCCCTTATCCTGAAACTATGTCCCTTTGTTCTAGATTCTCCAGCCAGGGGAAGCAGCCTCTTAGCATCTATCCTGTCATGCCCTCTTAGTATCTTATATGTTTCAATGAGATCACCTTTCATTTATGGACGTGCACTTGAAGTACCATAACCTACAGGGCTACGGACCAAGTCCTGGAAAGTGGAATTAAGCTGGAGAGTTCTTTTTCAGCCGGCACAGAAACAATGGGCCAAATGGCCTCCTTCTGTGCTGTAACTTTCTATGATTCTAATAAACTCCAGAGAATACAGGCCCAGTCTACTCAACCTCTCCTCTTAGGACAACCCTCTCATCCCAGGAATCAATCTAGTGAACCTTTGATGCACCACCTCTAAGGCAAATATATCCTTCCTTAGATAAGGAGACCAAAACTGAACACAGTACTCCAGGTGAGGTCTCACCAAAGCCCTGTACAATTGTAGTAAGACTTCTTTACTCTTGTACTCCAACCCCCTTGCAATAAAGGCCAACATTCCATTTGCCTTCCTAATTGCTTACTGTACTTGCACGCTAACTTTTTGTGTTTCTTGTACCAGGACACCCAAGTATCTCTGAACACCAACATTTAATAGTTTCTCACCATTTAAAAAATATTCTGTTTTTCTATTCTTCCTACCAAAGTGAATAACCTCACATTTCCCCACATTATACACCATCTGCCACCTTCTTGCCCACTCACTTAACCTGTCTATATCCCTTTGCAGACTCTGTGTCCTCCTCACAATTTACTTTCCCACCTAGCTTTGTATCGTCAGCAAACTTGGATACATTACACTCGGTCCCTTCATCTAAGTCATTAATACAGATTGTAAATTGAGGCCCAAGCATCAATCCTTGCAGCACCCCACTAGTTACAGACTGCCAACCTGAAAATTACCTGTTTATCCCTACTCTCTGTTTTCTCTCTTTTAACCAATCCTCTATCCATACTAATATATTAGCCCCAACCCCATGAGCCCTTATCTTGAATAACAACCTTTTATGCAGCCCCTTATCGAATGCCTTTTGAAAATCCAAGTATACTACATCCACTGGTTCCCCTTTATCTACCCTGCTAGTTACATCCTCAAAAAAACTCTAATAAATGTCAAACACAATTTCTATTTAATTAAACCATGTTGACTCTAATATGACCTAATCATATTATAATTTTCTAAGTGCCCTGTTACCACTTCCTTAATAATGGATTCCAGCCTTTTCCCGATAACTGATGTCAGGTTAACTGGCCTGTAGTTCCCCGTTTTCTCTCTCCCTCCTTTCTTGAATAGTGGAGTTACATTTGCTACCTTCCAATCCGCTGGGATCGTTCTAGAATCTAGGAAATTTTGGTAGATCAAAACCAATGCATCCACTATTTCTGCAGCCACCTCTTTTAGATTCCTAGGATGTAGGTATTCAGGTCCAGGGGATTTATCGGCTTTTAGTCCCATTAGTTTCTCCAGTACTTTTTTCTCTACTGATAATAATTACTTTAAGTTCCTAACTCTCATTAGACCCTTGGTTCCCCACTATACTTGTAGAAGCTCTTACAATCAGTTTTTATATTTCTTGCTAGTTTACTCTCATATTTCGATTTTCTCCCTTTTTAATCAATTTTTTGGTCGCCCTTTGCTGGTTTCTAAAACTCTCCCAATCCTCAGGTTTACTACTGTTTTTTGCAACATTATAGGCCACTTCTTTTAATCTCATACTATCCTTAACTTCTTTAGTTAGCCACTGATGAATCACTTCCCGTGGAGTTTTTACTTGTCAATGGAATGTATATTCGTGAGAATATTGAAATATTTCTTTAAATGTTTGCCATTGCTTATCTACCATCACACCTTTTAATCTAATTTCCCAATCTACCTTAGCCACCACTTTTGTAGGTGACTTTGGTAGTACCTTAGCCAACTCGCCCCTCATACCTATGTAATTGGCTTTATTTATGTTTAAGACTCTAGTTTCTGACTTAAGTATGTTACTCTCAAACTCAATGTGAAATTCTATCTTATTATGATCACCCTTCCCCAGAGGATCCTTTACTGTGAGATTACTAATTAACCCTGTCTCATTACACAATACAAGATCTAAAATAGTCTATTCCCTGGTTGGTTCCATGACGTATTGCTCTAGGAAACTGTCTCGAACGCATTCCATGAACTCGTCCTCCAGTCTGCCTTTGCCAATTTGATTTGTCCAGTCTACGTGAAGATTAAAGTCCCTCACGATTATTGCATTACCTTTGTTACAATCTCCTATTATTCCCTGATTAATACTCTGTCCAGCAATATAGCTACTGTTAGGGGGCCTATAAACTACTCCCTCCAGTGTTTTCTGCCCCTTGTTATTTCTTATTTCCACTCATACTGATTCTACTTCCTGATCCTCCGAGCCAAGGTCCTTTCTCAGCAATGTCCTTATGTCATCCTTTTTTAGCAGGGCTACCCCCACCCAAACTCCTTTTCCATTCTGCCTCTCTTTTCGAAACGTCAAGTCCCCTGGAATATTTAGTTCCCAACCTTGCAACCGTGTCTCTGTAATGGCTATTAGATCAAATCCGTTTATCTCTATTTGTGCAACTAATTCATCTATCTTGTTACGAATGCTCCGTGCATTCAGATAAAGAGCCTTTAATTTTAACTTTTTACCATTTTCCCTGCTTTGTCCTTGTTCGCTGATGCACTATTATTGTTAAATTCTCTGTCCCTTCCTGACACACACTGCTTATCTTTACCCAAATCACTACACTGCTCTGTTGCCTTGACTTTTCTCTTTAGATTTCTAAATTTCCCTTCACCTGACTCCTCCCCCCCCCCACTTTTTAGTTTAAAGCCCTACCTACAGCCCTAGTTATTCAATTCGCCAGGACACTGGTCCCAGCCCAGTTTAAGTAGAGCCCATCACAACGGAATAGCTCTCTCTTTCCCCAGTACTGGTGCCAGTGCCCCATGAATTGAAACCCCTGTCTCCCACACCACTCTTTGAGCCACACATTTAACTCTCTGATCTGTTTGTCCCTATGCCAATTTGTGCATGGCTCAGTTAGTAATCCAGAGATTATTATCCTTGAGGTTCTGCTTTTTAGCTCCTTGTTCTTATTTCTACCCATGTCGTTGGTTCCTACGTGGACCATGACAACTAGATCCTCCCCCTCATGCTCCAAGTTCTTTTCCAGCCGTGAGGAGATAATTCTTATTTCATTTCTTTAGAAATATACCTTCTAGCACAGTTTCCAGATCAGGTTTTTTCCCCAACATGCATGCAGTTCTGATGTCCTTGGATAACTATGAAACTTGTGGAAGTGTATGGTCAGTTCTCATTTATCATCAAGACATTCTGGAATATCGTAAATAAATTAAATGTTTTATTTTCTCATTCCTACAAAACTAATTTAATTTGAGAAATATCTCAGCATATGATTTTATATCGTTATCTTCAGTAATCTGAAAAATAAAATTCGTGTATTATTTTTTTTAAAGGCAGGAACTGGAAACAAAGATCTCATGTTGCCTAGTCTTCAGCTCTCAGCAACTACTCCTTTGCAGTAGAAGGAGAGTGTACTGCTGGGAGCTAGATAATGGTCATATTGCAACCCCACTGAAATACACCAACCTGGTTCCTCACCATGACAGCTACCCCTCGATGAGCTAAAAACATTAAAACTAGGATGCTGTGGTGCCAGACCATCAACTCACCATGAAGTGGTGCAACACAACTTCCATCCCCCACCTCTGCCATTCCTGATCTCAGTCATATCACAGTGGAGAAAGACAGAGAGAGAGACAAAGCAAAAGTACGAGAAAGCAAAAAAAGAGAAAGAACTTGTATTTACATAGCACCTTACACAACCTCAATACATCCCAAAGTGTTTTACAGCCAATGATGTTCTTTTTTTGAAACATAGCAAGATTCCACAAACAGCAATGAGACCATGACCAGATAATGTGATTTTTAGTGCTGTTGGTTGAGGGATAAATATTGGCCAGGACACCTCTCGCTATGGAGCACTCGCTTGCTCGTCTTCAAATCGTGCCATGGGATCTTTTGCGTCCACCTGAGAGGACAGATAGGGCCTTGGTTTAACATCTCATCTGAAAGGTACTGCAGTGAAGTGTCAGCTTAGAGAGAAAATAAATAAACTCAAAGGAAGAGTTATCTCAGGGGTTCTCCATGCACACCTCCTATTGTTGGTTCAGGAAATGTTAGCAGAAGCTTGGTAGCTGGTTCCCTCTTCTCTTAATTGCAGCTGGTGTGTGACCTGGGGGAAATTTCTGAGGGTGAATACCCTCAAATTAAAAGAAAACATTAACTCAATTTGAAAGAGATCAAATGATCAATGATAATAGTGCTCTACATGGAACTAGACCTTTACTATTAACTCTGTACAATTTATTCTTAGGTGTGAAATTTATTAGCATAGATGTGACAAATAGGAAAATTTCTGTCTTGATTTCAAACAGATTTTATAATAGCTGGAGTTAAAATGAAAGCTGTCCTCCTTCTCAAGGAATCAAAATAGAAGACTGCAGGCATCAATCTATGGGAAAGTCTTTATTCAGAAACCAATTAAGTCAAACTTGCATTAGTGACCAGAAAACTTTAATTTAAATGTTAATATACAGTATGTGGGTTGCAAAAGAGTATGTAGATTATTATATTCTATTTGAATACTGAGCCATTAAGAAAATCCATCATGAAGTAAAACCAGACCTTAGCACCTCACTCTCAACTTGTTTTACTTCAAAGAAAAATGAAGGGCATCCCTAGGCATATCTCTCTGAAGTTCTAGTGAAAGGTTTATACACTGAACATCAACTCATCTTTTATCTTTACAGATGCTGACAGACCTGCTTTGTATTTTCAGCACATTCTGCTTTTATTTCCTATATATGGCAGCCCTGGCTGCTAAGCTTTAATTCGGACAATAGCATCCGGATTCTGAACTTGGTCTTATATTGTCACAGAATCGTAAAGCACAGAAGGGGGCCATTCGTCCCATCATGCCTGTTTGAGCTCTTTGAAAGAGCTATCCAATTAGTCCCACACCCCTGCTCTTTCCCCATAGCCCTGCAAACGTTTCCTTTTCAAGTATGTATCTAATTGCCTTGTCCAAGTGCAACATCTCACCTTGAAGATCTAGCAAATTTTATGGGACCCACTGACCTCTACACCTGAATTACTGATATACACGCCCAGCAGGTGAAGTTCTGAGCTGGAAGCACAAATTTGTAAAATATATTCTTATACTTCATCATAAATTCTAGATGGAAAAAGTTAAACAACTTTGCTTTGGACAATAAGAAAGTTGAATGTTGTTTCAATTATTTTTTGTATAGAAACAATATTAAATTGATTTCATTCTGTTAACAGAATTGCTGGATTTTCAAAAAAAAGTTTATCTCCAAGGTCGGTTGCCTTTGATTTTTTTGTTTTAGAAGGCTTATATGGATTTAAAAGGCAATGGTAACAACACGCTAAAATGGCAGCTATTCTCTAAGTTTAAAAGGATATAAACAGAGATGGGCTGTCTGTGAGAATGTGTGTATTATTTTAATTAGGAATTAGTTAAGAAAAAGGCTCACTTCAACCAGGACAGTGTGTTTAAAATGTAAATGAAAGATTGTAAGGGAGCAGTGATAATTCCACTGTAAATTGTAATATTGTACTTTAAAAGTTTCCTTCAATCATCTGCAGCAATTGGTCTTTGTAATGTTGTATTTTATTCTCAAGGAAATATTATTTGAGTCCGCATTACTATATCAGGGAAAAACGACATTGTTTCGAGCAACAAGAAAAAAAAACAAAGAGAGCCCAGTCTGCTGATGCTCTTTCTCATTCTGAACATGTCAGAAGAAAGAAACTCCATAACAAAAGCTTATGTTACGTTATTCTCAGGAAGAGAGTCTTCACAGAACTACAAGGCATCGCAGCTTACTGGGCTGTCTGCTTCCACTGAAGGAAGTCTAAAATTTGAAAAAGGGTAAATTAACCACTTGCAGACACTTCCTACATCTTTCCTAAACATGTATTGTGCTGGATAGTATTTGCCTAGGAGGATAAAGAAATGATTTTGTGGCTTTCGCTCTGTAACATTCAGGTCCTGGAAGTGCTATTTTCCGTCTTTCAAGGGGAAGCAATATAGCAAGAACATTACATGAATTTCTCTGCTTAGGGTTACTGCTCAATAGGGTAACTGGTAGCCCTGGGCTACACAACCCAAGATGCAGAATATCAGACCACAAGGAGTGTGGCTCACTTGTGGGTAATCTGATACAACCATCGAAAGAAAAATGGTGTTTTAAAAGTTCCAGCTATATCAGAACCAACCTCCAATTCTTGTTGCCACACCAGATTATGTTGACATCACTAACGAACATAGATAAAAGGTTCATGTGGGAATAGAGAAAAACCATATTCAAAGCAAGGGTCTTTCCTGCCCAACATCTTAGTTTTCAGTTGTAGTTATCCTAGCTTTTATGTGTAGTTTTAGGTTCCCATGTTATTTTGCGTGATGAGGGAAGGAGGAACTAGTACTCTATACATTGCTCCCTTTCCATTTCACTCTATAGCAGAATACCTCAGACATTTTCTTCATGATTTAAAACTAGACAAAAATGATCTGGATTTATAATCCCACAGGATTCAAAAACTGCACTGTTCTGATGGCGCCAGTTATTTTAAGATCACATTAAACCCAATATTTATATATGAAAATACCACACATAGGATGACCGGTCAGAAGGAGGAAAACATTTCTGAAGAAAATGATGGTTTTCCAATTAAATTTTAAATTAGGAGAATTTAAAAAAAAAACGTAAGTCGGAATGGGAAAAAAATAGAAACATTGAAATATGTAAAAAAAAAACATGGTAAATAAATGTGAGTGTAATGGATAGCCATAAAAAAAGTGTGATAAAACCCAATTGGTCCACTAATGTCCTTCAGGGAACGGAACCAGTCACCCCACCCAGTCTGGCCTACATGTGACTCCAACCCCAGACTGTGTGGTTGACTCAATGCGCTCTGGGCAACTAAGGATGGGCAGCACTGCCTTACCAGTTGAGAACATAACAAGAACAATTTTTTTTTTAAAACTACATGGATCAGTGATTTTCAGAGAAGAACAAGTGCTTTTCCTAAACGTACTAATTCTAAACCATAGCCCAGAGAAACATGTTTTAATTTAGACAAACCACAATGTCCCACCCACTCCCAGATGCTTGTACTGTGGTCTGTACATTGTCTTTTACAGGATGTGGGAATAACCCAAGATAATAAATTGACACTCTCAAAGCTGTCTTCTAGCTTCCCCCCACCCCCCCCAAAAAAAAATTAGAGGGTTGGGCAGTGTGCAAATACAATGGGGAATTTTTTTTTAAAATTTGTTCTTGGGATGCGGGTGTCGCTGGCAAGGCCAGCATTTATTGCCAATCCCTAATTGCCCATCTTTAATTGCCCTTGAGAAGGTGGTGGTGAGCCACGTTCTTGAACTGCTGCAGTCCGTGTGGTGAAGGTTCTCCCACAATGCTGTTGTTAGGTAGGGAATTCCAATATTTTGACTCAGCGACGATAAAGGAATGGCGATATATTTCCAAGTCAGGATGGTGTGTTACTTGGAGGGGAACGTGCAGGTGGTGGTGTGCCCATGTGCCTGCTGCCCTTGTCCTTCTAGGTGGTAGAGGTCGTGGGTTTGGGAGGTACTGTCGAAGAAGCCTTGGCGAGTTGCTGCAGTGCATCTTGTGGACGGTACACACTGCAGCCACGGTCCACTGGTGGTGAAGGGAGTGAAGGTTTAGGGTGGTGAATGGGGTGCCAATCAAGCGGGCTGCTTTGTCCTGGATGGTGTCGAGCTTCTTGAGTGTTGTTGGAGCTGCACTCATCCAGGCAAGTGGAGAGTATTCCATCACACTCCTGACTTGTGCCTTGTAGATGGTGGAAAGGCTTTGGGGAGTAAGGAGGTGAGTCATTCGCTGCAGAGTACCCAGCCTCTGACCTGCTCTTGTAGCCACAGTATTTATGTGGCTGGTCCAGTTAAGTTTCTGGCCAATGGTGACCACCAGGATGTTGATGGTGGGGGATTTGGCGATGGTAATGCTGTTGAATGTCAAGGGGAGGTGGTTAGACTCTCTTGTTGGAGATGGTCATTGCCTGGCACTTGTCTGGCATGAATATTACTTGCCACTTATCAGCCCAAGCCTGGATGTTGTCCAGGTCTTGCTGCATGCGGGCTTGAACTGCTTCATTATCTGAGGGGTTGCGAATGGAACTGAACACTGTGCAATCATCAGCGATCATCTCCATTTCTGACCTTATGATGGAGGGAAGGTCATTCATGACCTTATGATGGAGGGAAGGTCATTGATGAAGCAGCTGAAGATGGTTGGGCCTAGGACACTGCCCTGAGGAACTCCTGCAGCAATGTCCTGGGGCTGAGATGATTGGCCTCCAACAACCACTACCATCTTCCTTTGTGCTAGGTGTGACTCCAGCCACTGGAGAGTTTTCCCCCAACTCCCATTGACTTCAATTTTACTAAGGCTCCTTGGTGCCACACAATCAAATGCTGCCTTGATGTCAAAGGCAGGCACTCTCACCTCACCTCTGGAATTGAGCTCTTTTGTCCATATTTGGACCAAGGCTCTAATGAGGACTGGAGCCGAGTGGTCCTGGCAGAACCCAAACTGTGCTTATTCGACAGATTAGGTATGATATGGATTATCTGCTGACATATGGGCTTTCAAGTTGTTATACTGCAGATGGCATTTGAGAGCAGCACCCACTTTTGGAGCAGGATCAAGTTATACTGCCAACCCTGCACTACTCTCAGATTGGGGGGGGGGGGGGGGGCGCGCGGGGGAATGGGGAAGTAATAGTCCTCTATGCATGCACACTCAGAACTGGTGCAGTTTCCACAATGATTGCATCAACTGTTCACTTGATAAATTCAGACAGGTAAACTTTCAAGTTCAATCCCCAGTCTATGTTGAGTTGACTGATCTCTGGTCAGGCAGCTTTAAGGGTATTATAACTGGCCTCGGTGCCCTGGGTTGGGGGAGGCAAGTCAGACAGCATTTCTATTCCTGATCAGTATCTGGTAACCTCTGGTGTGTGCAGGTGGATGAGGATGTGGTTGAGGTTAAGGTCAGGCTGAGCTGTGATGGCCCCTGTGACAAAGAGCTCGTCAACAAGCCCTACTAACGCCCATACATGAATAATGGGCAGAGTATCGGATGAGAGTGGCACCTGTGAAAATCTACCCCAGTAGAGAGGCAACTCCTTCAGAACTGGTCTAGTTTAGGTGGACCAATAAGGGCAGCACTGAACCCCAGTGTAATCTGGGCAGAAATCAGTACCATAAGTGCCCCTCGATCAGAGAAATCCACCACTAATAAAACCATCTAACATGAGGACCAATTAAACTAAAAGAAGCATAGCATAAAGCCTAATACCAGGATCTTGCTGTAATCAATTATGCAGTTTACATCTTGCAGTACTGAAGTCGGAACAGACAATGGGAGAAAATCGGCAGAGAAATAAAATGTGCAAAGACCCACCAATCACTGCCTGAATGATTATAATCTTAATGTTTAGTCAAGAGCTGCTAAAATAGGCACCTCTTTATCACATTTAAAATAGAACGTGTTCTGGTGAACTGCCTGAAACTTGTTTGGAAATCTATTTTGCACCAGTTACAGGTGTACTACAGAAGTGGTGAAGCCCAAACAGTTGGAAATTATCCCCTCAAGGTGGTGGTCTCATACCCAAAATCTGAACTCGCTGGTTTGGCTTCAGTTGGACTGCACATTTTGCATTGCTGTGAGACTGAAAGCGCTGTGCAGCAATAGAAAATATTCAGGTTAACTGGCCAACCACCCTACCCAAATCGCACTGTCCAACTACAACAGATGAACTGACTACTTGTTAAGGTCGTATAGATTCCACCACCGTGTGGAACTGTTTCTTAATATGTCCCAGCTCCTGCAGCAGCGAATGGCAAATTTGGGAGGGGGGAGGGGAAAGAGGACAGAAAATTACAATTATTGAAATAAGAGGTTACTTTAGTACCATGTTAAACTATCTGACAATTTTCAGTTAAGACAGTTTTCACTTCCAGTTATTCGTTGATCACGTATGCTGAGTGGGCGTAGCAAATGTCACTCTCTGAACTGCCTTAAAATTATCCAACAGGAAAGGAAGAACTGCCTTTAATGTTCTATCGTTTGAGACTGTTACTTTCACATATATATTACAGTAAAACACCACCTGTGAGACATAGAAACGGTTAGCTAGCCACCGCAGATTGTTTCCACACATTGCAAAATTGGAGGAATATTTTGTTGCATATCTAAATCCATGTGTAAGTGTGTAACAAGCTGTTCCTATCCACAGACCCGTTGCGCACACACACACACACATCCCATCCATTTACAGGTATTATCTGGATCCAACATGATTTGTACGGCTGCCTGCCATCACCTTACCTTAGTAACTATGTTTTGAGTGAGGGCGGCGTGAATCTTGTAGTCCCACTCCTTACACTGACATTCCCGACTGGTGGTATTAATGTCAGACTGCTCGCCGGTACGGCCTTTGGCCCCTGGCGGGGTGATTTTCTCCAACTGACCAGTCCGATTGACCCCGACCCTGGCGTGAGCGATGAGGACAGTGCCCAGCCGAGTGCCGTTGCTCTTGCAGAAGATCTGGGGTTCGGCAGTGAAAAAGCAGTCGGAGCTTCGGCTCAGTCCGATCAGGATGGCGGGGATCCATGTCAGCAGGATGATTTTCTTCTGGTAGCTCCCGAGTCCTCCCAGGAGGCGCAACACCGTCCCGTCAAAATCCCCGATACCCCGCGAGGGTTGCTCTGCTGATCTGGAGTCGGTGGCGGCAGCAGGAGGTTGATGCTGATCGTCCCTTTCCACAGCCATTGATTTAAGACTTTTTAAAAAAATATATATGAATTTCCCCCCCCCCCTCAAACCCTGTCTAAATAAATAAATAAATAAATAAATTCCTTTGAGGCAACCGGAGATTTCACTGGCGAATTATTCCATTGGACGCGGGCGAAAGAGAAAAATAAATGCTTTCGGTATGTCCTTTCGGCTACATTAAAAAAAAACGCTAAGCAGTTTTCCCCCCTCCCCGCGTCCAGCTGTGAATATGCCTCTTAAAATGAGCAGAGAAGAAGCGAGCCCGCCGGATCCAGGCACAAAAGAGTGGAGTGGAGTGAGCACAACACACACCCGGACTGTCCCGACCACACCGTCCTTAGAGAGAGAGAGAGAGAGAGAATTAAACCGGTTTGCACGGCGTTCCCGGAAGAGTCAGCTCCTCGCAGCTCGCAGTCCTGCCCTCCCCCTCGTTACTTCACTCACACTCAGACTACAGGTACCACACCTGCCCTTAGCCCATCTCACCACCCCCCCACTCCCCGGATCCTTACTTCCCAGCTCACCGTCAACACACAGGAGAACCAGAAAAAGAGCACTTTAAAAAAATAATAATAATTAATATTGTGTTTTTAAAAAATATATAGAATGAATTCCCCTGAAACTAGATCGCGGTCTTCAGTCAGGGCGAGTCTGCCTCCACCAATACCTGGCTCTGAATCACACCGGCACTGTTCTTAAAGCTGCACTGTCGCTCCTGCCGGCATCCGGCAACTTTTCTACACGTTACAAAATGACAGTCCCTCCCCCCACACTCCACCACTTTTTTTTCTTTTCGTTCTTCGTGGCTGCGGTTAAAGTTTTCTGCAAAAATGCAGTAACTCGTGTAATTTGCGTTGTACAATCGAAAATAAGTCTAATCATGATAGTTGCAGCTTTAAGAGCTGCTGCAACACTGGGAGTAGATTCGTCAGTAATTTGATGTCACTGAATAACATTTTTTTTTACAACTCTTAAATACAATCATTATATCTCATTTAAAAATATTTTTAAAACATTGATGACTTGTTTGGAGGGGGCGGTGTTTGGGATCAAGGTCTGATCATAGGTCTGATGTAAAGTGTGGCTGGTGCCTGATGCGGAGTTTTCCTTATTGAGTTGAGAGGCTGGTATTCAAGACACTGCACACTGGTAGGTTGAGCCCACATCCCTGGGAATATTGACTTTTTATAAATAGTTTTTGATTCGCTTCTAACAACAAATTACTGAACAGCAACGGTTAATCTTAGAGTCGGTGTTTACTGTCTACACGCTTAATAGGGTTGCCAACTCTCCTCGGACGTATTCCTGGAGATCAATCCTCAACTCCAGGAGACTCCCGCTCAGCACGGGAGGTTTGGCAACCCTAACCCTTAAGGCGTTTTAAACTTTTATAGTTAATGTTTCTATGATATGTTCTCCCTAAAGACTGACACAGTAGGCTACATGTACACAGTAATCAAATAAACAATTTCTCTGCTCACCAAAAACGGATCCCACTTTGTTACACATCAGATCAATATACAGACTCGGGAAGAGAAAAAGAAAACACCCTTAACAGATTCCCGAGATACATAAATAACCTGCTCCAGAACTCTCCAGAAAGGAAAAATGCACAACTTTGATTTACAAGTTATAGAAATAGCAATGAGTTGTACAGCTATAGATATATATGTCTATAGTGATACTGAGCTTTCTCTAGGTTCTGTCAACATTATCTGGTGGGCATTCAAAACGTTTCATACCTTGACGATTATATGTCCTAGTCGTTTCTTTAAGTATGTACGCTTCAGATTCTGAAATGAGACATTAAGTTGCAATGGGTTCTTGGAATGTGGAATGCATTATCACAAGCAGCAATCAATCACAACATTTAAGATGAAGGACCAAGGAAATTGGATTACAATAGTCACCTCCAAAGTGAGGCTAGTAGAGGCATGATGGGCCGAATGGCCTCATTATGTGCTGAACTTCCTATGATTCCACAACCAGCCATTAACATTTATTACTTATCCATATGATTTTTTTTCTCTGCAATGTATTTGTTATTTCACATTAAATGTATGGGCTCGAGTTGAATACCCTGCTTGAGTTGGGCATCCAAGGTCAGAAAAACCCTGAAATTGGTTGCAGTCTGGTCCCTGATGTAATATGTAACCCACCTAAATTACAGGTGCTGATTCGGTGCTGATATAAACTGGACCCACCTGAAAGGTGGTTTCACTGGTACTGAATTCAGTATTATTTAGCACTAAATTGTCAATTTCATTCAGAGGCCACAGAATGCCTGGTGTAGGAAGTGAAGAAATGTTGCAGTATGGATACTCTTCTCAGGTTGGCTCTGAGGCATGATGTTTTGAATAAAGGGAGCTTTCCCCCGCATCTATCCATGGCATTACCTGACCTGGAGGTGCTTGATGCTGACACTGGACGCCTGACGTGTTCAATTTCTCAGCATTAACATCTCTCGTCTTGATGAGCACAAAAATTCATAAGCGAAAAATATTCTAAGAAAAAGAATGACCATTTGAGCAAGGTATCAGAGGACCCATGGAACCATACTCCAGTGTAAATCAGAAACTTCGTGAGAGGAAACAAGAACACTAGGAATTAAAAAAGGATCTTTTAATTATTCCATTTTTGCATTTCAATTCTATTTCTTTTGTGCCTTGCCCAGGAGTGTCAGGGTGCTATACTGGCTAGCAGTTGTATTAACAGCCAACATATCAACATCAACACGACACTAAATAATTACCTGGAAGTGGCTGCTATTGTGCTGGGCAGAGGAGTGCAGCACATCTTCAGAGCTATGTTACTTAATTCTTAGTAACGGATTTCAACTATTGTCAGTGCGGTTCCAGTATTAGAAGTGAAGTATAATATTAATACCATTTTATCCCATGGCCCATGACTCACAAATAACTCATGAATGAGTTATAGACATAGAAACATAGAAAATAGGAGCAAGAGTAGGCCATTTGGCCCTTCGGGCCTGCTCCGCCATTCAAAATGATCATGGCTGATCGTCTAACTCAGTACCTTGTTCTCACTTTTTCCCCATATCCCTTGAACCCTTTAGCATTAAGAAATATATCTATCTCCTTCTTGAATACATCAAATGACTTGGCCTCCACTGCCTTCTGGGGTAGAGAATTCCACAGGTTCACCACCCTCTGAGTGAAGAAATTTCTCCTCGTCTCGGTTCTAAATGCCATACCCCATATCCTGAGACTGTGACCCCTGGTTCTGGACTCCCCAGCCATCGGGAACATCCTCTCTGCATCTAGTCTGTCTAGTCCTGTAAGAATTTTATATGTTTCGATGAGATCACCTCTCATTCTTCTAAACTCCAGTGAATATAGGCCTAGTCGGCCCAATCTCTTCTCATACGTCAGTCCTGCCATCCTATGAATCAGTCTGGTAAACCTTTGTTGCACTCCCTCCATGGCAAGGACATCCTTCCTCAGATAAGGAGACCAAAACTGCACACAATACTCCAGATGTGGTCTCACCAAGGCCCTGTATAACTGCAGTAAGACATCCCTGCTCCTGTACTGAAATCCTCTTGCAATGAAGCCCAAAATCCCATACATGCCTTCCTAACTGCTTGCTGCACCTGAATGCTTGCTTTCAGCGACTGGTGTACAAGGACACCCACATCTCGTTCCACCTCCCCTTTTACCAATCTATCACCATTCAGATAATAATCTGCCTTTCTGCTTTTACAACCAAAGTGGCTAACCTCACATTTATCCGCGTTATACTGCATCTGCCATGTTCTTGCCCACTCACCCAACTTGTCTAAATCACATTGGAGCCTCTTTGCATCCTCCTCACAGGTCATATTCCACCCCAGCTTTGTGTCGTCTGCAAACTTGGAAATGTTACATTTAGTTCCCTCATCCAAATCATTGATATATATTGTGAATAGCTGGGGCCCAAGCACTGATCCCTGCGGTACCCCACTAGTCACTGCCTGCCACCCGGAAAAAGACCCGTTTATTCCTACTTTCTGTTTCCTGTCTGTCAACCAATTCTCAATCCATGCCAGTATATTCCCCCCGATCCCATGTGCTTTGACTTTGCACACTAACCTCTTGTGTGGGACCTTATCAAAAGCCTTCTGAAAATCCAAGTACACCACATCCACTGGTTCTCCCCTATCTATTCTATTAGTTACATCCTCACAAAACTCCAGTAGATTTCTTAAGCATGATTTCCCTTTCATAACCCCATGCTGACTTTGTCCAATCCCGTTAATACCTTCCAAGTGTTCTGTTATCACATCTTTTACAATAGACTCTAGCATTTTCCCCACTACTGATGTTAGGCTAACTGGTCTGTAATTCCCTGCTTTTTCTCTCCCTCCTTTTTTAAATAGTGGGGTTACATTTGCCACCCTCCAATCTGTAGGAACTGTTCCAGAGTCTATAGAATTTTGGGAGATGACCACCAATGCATCCACTATTTCCAGGGCCACTTCCTTTAGTACTCTGGGATGTAGATTATCAGGCCCTGGGGATTTGTCAGCCTTTAGCCCCCTAGCACTATTTTTTTTACTAATACTGGTTTCCTTCAGTTCCTCCCTCTCTTGGTTCCCTAACATTTCTGGGAGGTTATTTGTGTCCTCCTTTGTGAAGACAGATCTAAAGTACGTGTTTAATTGTTCTGCCATTTCTTTGTTCCCCATTTTAAGTTCCCCCATTTCTGACTGTAAGGGACCTACATTTGTCTTCACTAATCTTTTTCTCTTGACATATTTGTAGAAGTTTTTACAGTCAGTTTTTATGTTCCGTGCTGGTTTACTCTCATATCCTATTTTTCCCCTCTTAATCAATCTCTTTGTCCTCCTTTGCTGAATTCTGAACTGCTCCCAATCCTCAGGCTTGCCGCTTTATTAGGCAATTTTATATGTCTCCTCTTTGGATCTAATACTATCCCTAATTTCTTTTGTAAGCCACAGTTGAGTCACCTTTCCTGTTTTATTTTTGCACCAGACAGGAATGAATAATTGTTGTAATTCCTGCACACGTTCTTTAAATATTAGCCATTGCCTATCCACCGTCATCCCTTTTCATAAAGTTCCCCAATCTATCATAGCCAACTCGCACCTCAGACTTTCGTAATTTCCTTTATTTAGATTCAGGACCCTAATTTCGGATTCAACTACTTCACTCTCCATCTTAATGAGGAATTCTATCATATTATGGTCGCTCTTCCTTAAGGAACCCTGCGCAACAAGATTCTTAATTAATCCTTTCTCATTGCACAATACCCAGTCTAGGATTGCCTGTTCTCTAGTTGGTTCCTCAATGTATTGGTCTAGAAAACCAGCACATACACACTCCAGGAATTCCTCCCCCACAGTATTATTGCTAATTTGGTTTGACGAATCTATATGTAGATTAAAATCACCCATGATTATAGTTGTGCCCTTCTTGCATGCGTCTCTAATTTCCTGTTTAATGCCCTCCCCTACATCTCCACTACTGTTTGGGGGCCTATAGACAACCCTGACCAACGTTTTCTGCCCCTTGGTGTTTCTTAGCTCCACCCATACAGATTCCACATCGTGATTTTCCGAACCAATATCCTTCCTCACTATTGCATTGATTTCCTCCTTTACTAACAACGCTACCCCACCTCCTTTCCCTTTTTTGCCTGTCCTTCCTAAATATTGAATACCCCTAGATGTTCAGTTCCCATCCTTGGTCACCCTGCAGCCATGTCTCCGTAACTGCAACTATATCATAACTGTTAATATCTATCTGCGTTGTTAATTCATCTACCTTATTGCGAATGCTCCGCGCATTAAGACACAATGCCTTTAGACTTGTCTTTTTAAGATTGTTAGTCATCTTAGTTTTATTTTGCACTATGGCCCTATTTGTTTTTTGCCCTTGTTTTCTCTGCCTTCCACTATTGCTTCTTCCCTTTCTGTCTTTTATTTCTATCCTTGTTTCCCCTTCCTCTGTCTCCCTGCTCAGGTTCCCATCCCCCTGCCATTCTAGTTTAAACCTTCCCCAACAGCACTAGCAAACAACCCCACGAGGATATTGGTCCCGGTCCTGCTCGGGTGTAACCCAGCCCGCTTGTACAGGTCCCACCTTCCCCAGAATCGGTCCCAATGTCCCAGGAATCTAAATCCCTCCCTCCTACACCATCCCTGCAGCCACGCATTCATCTGGTCTATTCTCCTGTTCCTACACTCACTAGCACTGGTAGTAATTCTGAGATCACTACCTTTTGAGGTCCTACTTTTTAATTTATCTCCTAACTCCTTAAATTCACCTTGCAGGACCTCATCCCTTTTTTTACCTATGTCGTTGGTACCGATATGGACCACGACTACTGGCTGTTCACCCTCCCCCTCCATAATGCCCTGCAGCCGCTCTATGACATCCTTGACCCTAACACCAGGGAGGCAACATACCATCCTGGAGTCACGTTTGCTGCCACAGAAACGCCTATCTGTTCCCCTTACAATTGAATCCCCTATCAATATAGCCCTGCCACTCTTATTCCTCCCCACCTGTGCAGCAGAGCCACCCGTGGTGCCACAAACTTGGCTCTTGCTGCTTTCCCCTGATAAGCCATCTCCCCCAACAGTATCCAAAGTGGTATATCTGTTTGAGAGGGAGATGGCCCCAGGGGACTCCTGCTCTACCTGCCTGGTCCTTTTACTCTGCCTGGCGGTCACCCATTTCCTTTCTGCCTGCATAATCTTTACCTGCGGTGTGACCACTTCACTGAACGTGCTATCCACGATAATCTCAGCATCGTGGATGCTCCACAGTGAATCCACCCGCAGCTCCAGCTCAGAAATGCGGTTCGCCAGTAGCTGCAGCTGGACACACTTCCTGCACATATGGTCGCCAGGGACATTGGTAGTGTCCATGACTTCCCACATAGTGCAGGAGGAGCATATCACGGGTGCGAGCTCTGCTGCCATGACTTGCCTTAGATTTACACTGCGTTCACCTCTCGGACCCTCCTCTCGCTCTCAGACTCTCCTTTTATACCGCGTTCACCTCTCGGACTCTGCTCCCGCTCTCGGACTCTTCTTTTACAGGGCGCTCACCTCTCGGACTCTCTTTTTATACCGCGCTCACCACTCGAGACTCTCCCTTTACACCACGCTCACCTCTCGGACTCTCCTCCCGCTCTTGGACTCTCCTTTTACACCGCGCTCACCTCTTGGACTCTCCTTTTACACCGCGCTTAGCTCTCGGACTCTCCTTCTGCTCTCGGACTCTCCTTTTACCTTATGATGATCACTGTATGAGTGGGCCATTAATGGTCTTGCAGGTACTCGCCAAGTATTTAATTTCTATCATAACTTTAAAAATGTAATGCCCAGTAATAGTAATAATTGCATTTTCCTAAGTAATTGTCATTGAATTTGCATTGGGATAATTAGAAACAATAAAGCTCCTTTAACACACTATTTAATACTTTAATACATTCATTTGACGTGTTTTCTTCCTTCCAATTTTTCTCCCTTACCCGTTGTCTCCTAAAGGTGATGACTCATGCTGTGGTATATTTCACGGGTGGTGGATTGTTGACACCTTGCCTAGATGACCATTGTTTATATGTGAGGCTAGACAATTTGTGTTAGTACAGAAAAAACTACATCTATATAGCACCTTTTACAACCTTAGGACGTCCCAAAGTGTTTCACAAGCAATTAAATATTTTTGAAGTGTCATCACTGTTGTAACATAGAGAAACACAGCAGCCAGTTTGCACGCAGCTAGGTCCCACCTTGTTTTTGATGGGAATCAGGAGAATGCCCCAGTCTTCAAAAAATGCATCACAGTCTTTTACATCCACCTGAGAGGGCCTCGGTTTAACGTCTCATCTGAAAGACCTCTGGCAGTGCAGCACTCCCTCAGTATTGCACTGAAGTGCCAACCTTGATTATGTGCTCAAGTCCTGGAATGACCTTGAACCCACAACCTTCTGACTCAGAAGCAAAAGTGCTATCACTGTCACTGAGCCAAGTTAAGCTATTCAATTATGGAGACCATTACATCCATGCCTGATCCTGTCCTTGTGTAACATTCACACACAGGCGAACAATAAGTACACTGGATAGTGACCAGAAGCAGAAATGCTGGTGATTCCTCCCCCCAGCCCATCCCAGAGACACATGACACATTGCAATGTCACTAATGCTGGCCTCATTGAGAACAGCTAACCAGCAAAGATCAGTGATCTGACCTAGGAATAATTTATATGACTCACTGTCACTGAACCGTGGTGAGGTGGCTGATTTTAATTTCTCTTCAGAGATCCATAGCCACCACTTTGAAATTCCCCTTAATTGCTATCTTGAGAACATAGAGGAAAATGCTAGAATTAAACAACAAAGCAAAACATGTTGCTTTTTGTATTAAGTAGGGTGTTTTCAAAAATATCATCAAAGGGACAACGTAAATCAGCTTCATTCCACATTCAAAGTCATTCCACTTACTACATTTTCAAACTTGCTCTTAAAAGTGTCCATGTTCACAGGAATCAGCATTTCAAACCATATAAATTCAATATAGTGTTTTCACACCTTTATTCTGTCATTGCCATGTGTGTGTATGGCGAGAGGGGGGAGGAGGTAATGATCATTCACGTGTTAATGACGGAAGTGAAAAGAGAATTTGTAATTCTAGTTGTAGTAAAAGTATTCAGTGATTGTTGAAGAACACTGTTAATCCATGAATGGGTAGGGCCATGTAACAATTGTTTTCCTTTAATTCCCATTTAGCAGCAACAGATAAGCAGCACCAACCGACCAAATTGTTTGAGCTTCATGAACCAAATTTATTTTTAAAATTTGAATTCCCCTGAAGGTGCTGACTCATGTTAGTGAACGAGCCAGACCCTGGCAGCCCTCCAATATCTCATCCACATAGTCATTCTTCCTGTGTGAATCTAGACATGGGGTCATTTTTCTGAAATGCATCAACAGTGGACGAAGTTCCCCACAGCTAGTATGTACGCTGACCATTACCCTCCTCCCCTTCCCCCCCCCCCCCCCCCCAGGAGCGTTGACAGATTATATGACCATGGAAGATATCAGAGATTAATTTGATTCCATCCTTATCCAATATTCACATATACACTTCTGGCAGAGTCACTGAATAACAATCAGGAGTGGGAACCCTGGCTGTTTATTGCTCCAGGAGCTTTGAGTTAATTTTAATGCTCCCAGCAATTCTAACAGCACAGATTGGGGATCAAACCTGGGACCTTTCTGATCTGCATGGCTCTTCAATACACTTGCATTTTACCCACTACAGCCATCAGGGTGCTATCATTCTTCTATTCTGACATGTTTACTGACCCGCTGCAGCACTTACTGACAAGTTTGATTTAGACCCCAGAGAATCTGATCACAGCAAAAATGGACAAGAACATCAAAAAATAGTCTATTCATCTGTGCAACCTGCCACAACATTCTTTTCTTGGGCCTTGTCCCATCACCTGCCCCATCTCAATCAGTAGAATATGAAAACCACGCAATAGTCAATCACCAGTAATGAAGGAGGCCTTACATTACCTATGGTCCAGTTGTTTTCTTGCTGGGTGAACTTTAAATTGTCAGCTTGGTTCAATTGAAAGCATTCTTGCATCTGAATTAGAAGGTTGTGGTTTTAAGCTCCACACTAGGACTTGTCTGTAAACTAGGCTGACTCTCCTGTACAACATTAAGGAATAGCTCATTGTTGGAGATGCTATCCTTTGGAAGAGATGTTAAATTGAGGTCCAGTCTAGCTATTCCAGTGGTTTGGGTAGATCCCATGGTACTACTTGAAGAAGAACAGGGAGTTCTCCCAATGTTCTGGCTAATTCTACCAAAAGCAGATTAACTGGTCATTGTTGTATGTGGAATTTTGCTGTGTGAAAAAGTTATTGTACTTCAAAGTAACTTATTGTATGTCAAGTGTTTTGAGATGATTGAGAGTTCTGATACAGCGTGAGACAAATCTTTTTCTTTAATGTTGTGTGCTCTGCATTAGTTTGGAAATTTTGCCGAGTACTATAGGAACAGACCCAAGCCTGTCAAAATGTGTGCCGAAGATAGTTTGCTTAAATCATCACCAGTGTTGCTTAAAAGGCCCATAATTGGAAGGTACTGATCAATGGCAACATTTAAACATTAATGCTCAAATCCAGATAATTCAAATGTTATGCAGACAGGTGGTATTAAAGGCTTAGTTTTCTGCAATCTGCACATCATAAATGAATGCAAATTTCAATCCAATTCTGGTAAATAACATTCAGTAGCTCCAAGCTTTCATAAAGTCAGTATTGGCCTTAGTTCAAGCATATGAGTTTTCTTGTTAGACTGCTTTTCTGGTAAGACTAGTTCCATGGAAAGCCAGGGACAGCCTTTGACAAAAATCTGCCACGACAGCTGGCGATGGAGATGAGGAGGGAAACAGTTCACAGTGAAATGTATCCTACTGTTTGACTTTTATGCTTAAAATTGTATTTAGAATATTTTATTGCAGGAGCTTTCTTATCTAGTGTTGACATTGTCATGTGCGCTAGGGATAACTTTATTTATTTCTTCATCTTATTTCATCACATTTCTTTGTTAACATTTATTTTTTCCATTCCTCCCTGGTCCTTCTATGCTATGTACCATCTCCAGCTGAAAGGTAGCCAGTTATCTGCCATTGCAGAGAGTCTCTTTGGTTGACACGGCTACTACCAGGCCTCATTGCCTCCTTATGGTTGTGGGCAGCCTTTGGTTTAAAGCCAGGGAAAAGACGCAGCTGTGAGTAGAGAGTGCCATGCCAGCTTTAGGTCCACCTCTCTTCCCTATGAATGCACAACAAAGCAGAATACAAGTAGTTACTTGTATGTGTCCATTTGAATTGGTACCATTAGGTGTGACATTAAAAACATTTTGACTGTCAGCTACAAAGTTGAACTTGCAGCATTAAGGACATATAAATGTAGGCGTGAAAGATTGTCTCAGTGGTTTCCCTGTTCCTTCACTGATGTTGCACTATGTTTGGAGCACAATACTTGTAGTATGCATGTTATAGCCAGAGACTTTATTCAAATTGATAAACTGTGGCTAAACTTAGCTTGGCACTCTTCTAGAGAACTCTTTACTTATCTTCTGCCATGTTTCGTGCAATGTTTCCTGCACATTGTGGTGTAGTCGAGTGTTCCCTTCAGCCCCATATATGGCTACCCTCCTCTGCTGCACTTCTTCCCGCAGAACATTCAAACGTTTTATCATCAAAGGGGACATTTCTGGCCACATTTCCTTGTCCACTTTCCATTGCTGACCTGGACAATTTCCTAGAGTGAAAAATCCATCTGCCTGGAAGTGGGAGCAGCAACCATTTAAGAGCGGCTGCTCTTCAGATATCGTACCCCCTTCCAATCATAGAGCTCCCCGCGCTCATGAAAAATATGTAGGAAGCATATTCTAATTGTATTCATGAGCTGATCATGCTGAATTTGACATGGTCAACTCCCCAATCAGTAGTGCAGAGTCTTGTGATAATGCAGTAGTGCTGGCACCCCTTTCAGCTAGAATCTGGGCCTATCTTTATAACAGTATGTTTTCAATAGAGTATTTTTGTAGCTCATGTCAACTGAAACCACTCTGTGGTGTTACTTGGTGATTGCGATTTCACCCCAAAACATCCATATCTTCACACAAGTGACTTGTAATGGAATATGACTCCACAGCTGCTGTTAGCCCTCTGATACCTTGCCAAATGGTCATTATTCATGTGTGAGCCCAGGCGGTGAGAGTTATCAGACTATTGAACGATATAGGGTGACACAGCCAAGTCCAACCTTATCCTCACCCAGTTTTCCAGCAGGAGTCATTGGAGATCAATTAAGAGTGGGAACCCTGGGTGATTTTTTGACCACCTCAGCGAAAGAGATACTGAAGCCAATTGTGGCAACCTTATCCTTGTTGAAAATAGCCAATTTCAGCCCATATTAGGGACCTAACCCAGGTCCTTCCTAATCTGTATTGCTCACTACCTCATCATGTAGATCATTTACCCGAGCTATTTGCACATCTTAACTGTTTGATGTATGTTATACAAAACAAATACCTGGGAGTAAATCACAAATCTGAATGCTGATTGATTTGAGATTGCAGGAACAAAAGTAATGCTTAATGCAATGTAAAAAAAATAACAAAAAATAAAAACCAGAGCCATAAGTTTCTTTGGAATAGCAGCAAAGACTGAAGTTTGCATCCAAAATTCCTAACTTCAGATCAGTTGTCTGCTTTGTCAAGAATGTAGATTTAAAACATGAATGCAGCCTTGTTGCTCACTGTCACAGGTCTGTTATTCTACAGGTACATGGTTTCCCCCGACTCACACACAGAATACAGCTCGTTTGGTGTCAGTTCCAAACCAAGCTGTATCTTTTCCAATGTTGCTAGATTTTGTACCAGTGCCTTTTTTCTAAACATTACAGGGCGTTCTCCTTTAAGAGCTGTGCCAATCTTTTCACTCCGTAATAAACATCAATCAAGTCCTATGTTTATTTGCATAAAAGCTTTCACCATAGCAACAAACACAAAAAAAATGAATCAGTTACAACATGGAAACATCTCAGCACACCATAGAAGCAATGATTTATTTACATGTTTTAGTTAATTCTGTTTCTCAGCTGGATCACATCTTCTGCTCCTAATTTCTGCCATCAAATAAACTGGTGTATTCAGTGTGCCCCCACCCCTGCCCCCCATCCCTTTACCCATAAGAAATTTCCATTTCCAGGCTGAACGGGCTCCTTTTTAACGCTGCAATTATGAGGCCAGCCACTTTTCTTTGATACAAGCAAACTGCTGGACAACGCAACATTCAATATGCAAGGTCTTTGATATTATCATTGCAATTAGGACATAGTCTTTCATTCATTTTATTATCTCTTATGTTTTTCCTCAACCATAGCAATATTCACATAATAAATATAACACAGTTTATATTTTTGTCAGGGGACGCTTTATGGTTTGTGCTTTGTTTCCATTTTGTTTTGAAAGTATTCAATATCTTTAAATAGCTTTCTTGCAGATCGATGATGATACGGAAAGTGTGTGTGTTCTCCAAGTTCAGAGGAAATTCAGTAATTTGAAGGTAGGAAAAGAAAAAACAAAAATGTAAATCTGAAATAAAAATAGAAAATGCTGGAAATGCACAACAGGTCAGTCAGCATTTGGAAGGAAAAGATAGGTTGACTTTTCAGCTGGGACGGTTCATCATTTCCAGCATCTTTTCTTATTTCAATAACTTGATCGTTTGAGACAAGGACCTCAAATTTCCTCAGGGGTTCCGCTGGGTCCCACCACAAACCAGCAGGAGTCTGGCAGAACTCACTGGAAAACAGCAGGGACGCATTTGTGCCAGGCCTTGTCAGTTTCCAGGATTTTCCGAGCAGCCTTGTAAGGGGTGGAACGTCTGACCACCCTTGAGTCCAACAACCCCCCCACCCAAGGCGGCAAAGTGCCAGATTCTCAATAGCATAGTTTCCCACCAGCCTCATGCAAATTAGTTGCCCTCCCACAGATCCAGTAAACTCTGGAAGAGTTGGCATTGGTGGGCATGATCCCAGTATAATCACCCGGATCACAGTTCATGGATTTTCCAGGCCAATATTGTTAGTCACACTATTACCTCCTTGATATCAGCATCAGCTGTAGCTATCATTGATCTGTCTGAAAAATCTTACCATTAGCATTCCTCCAATAGTCCAACTTTTATAACACCGGGGGACGTGTGGTTCTGGTGTCAGGTTCTCTGTGATTGTGATGGTGACTGCAATAACTGCAGACGAACTGCTGGGGCTTAAGCCAGATCTCAGTGCTTTTCTGAGGAACACAATAGCAGCTGCTGCTGTATTCAACATTCTCTATCAATCCAAAGTTCCTATAGCACTATGGAATTCTTTTCCAGATGGTCCTTTGTTTACTATCTGTTCTTGGCCTCAGTGCCTCTGAGCTAGGAAGGAGGAAAATGGGCCAGAATTCCCACTCCGGTAACTCCTGTTGGAAAGTGTATGTACATCTGAATGTCGGATGAGAGCATGATCATGTTTGGCTGTGATGCCTGCCGTACAAGATGAGGCCGATCAGCAGCCTTGTATACCACCGTAAGTCACTAATTTCTGTCCTTGGCCAAGCCCTGTTGTTGTGCTATCAAATAAACAGAAAATATTTTCGGAAATACAATATATGAGTGCCAGATCTGACAGCCATTTTGTTAAGTATTCCTATCCCCATTTGGGGGATAACAGTGAAGGAATTACCTAGATGGAGATTTGCTCTGCTTGTTTTTTTTAGAAAATAATTTATAGCAGCAGTGTGAGAAGCATGAGTATTTAATTAAATTACTATTAATCAATTTTACAGTGATAAGTTAAAGTATTATACAAAATGGTGTCTCCAATGGAGGGCACTCAGATGAAAGTACATTTCTCTTATTCACTTTAAGTATTCAGGACAGCAATTGGGTTGAGTGTCCCTGAATTAGGAGAGTAATAAATCAGTCGCCACTCATAATCGCTACCCATTGGCCGCTGGAAAGGGGAGGGAATGTGTGTGTGTGTGTGTGTGTGTGTGTGTGTGTGTGTGTGATCGCGCTTGAGTCCGCTCATGCTTACCTACACACGCATGTGGTCATCCAGTCAGAAGAGCAGGTTTGGGCCCCGCTGGGATGCTCCCCACAGCCTGCGGACTCACCACCAATGCTGAGGTGTGAAGAATGGGTGGATGTGTGAGGAGCTGAAGGGTTGCTGGCACCATCCCAGTATGAATCAGTGCCTTCAGGGGAGGAAAAGAAAAAGTTGGGAAAAAAGGGATCTGAGGTCTTTGCACTTTTGGCGAGGAGCCTCGCTTGTCAGAAGTGTATATTAGAAATTCGGGTTTTCTCCGTACACGATTTTCTGATCATTCATTTAAATGGCTGGAAAATTGTACACCAGTTTGATATTTGCAGATGGTGGGGGAGGCTCTTTGGCCCCAGGGATCTGTACTGGGGCCACAGCTTTTCACTATGTTTATAAATGACTTGGGTGAAGGAATAGATGTCTCACAGAGGTTAGTAATTAGAATGTTTACATTTCCTAACTTTTCAACATAACACATAATAACCAAATGATAACTAAAGGCTTTCTGTTTGCTTTAGGTCCGAGTATTTTCTAAGTGGCGAGAAGCTAGGAACTGTGGATGAGCAGAGAGATTTAGGGGTCCAAGTACAGAAATCTGTAAAAGCTAGTGGACAGGTACAAAAAATAGTATAAAAGGCTAATGGAATATTGGCCTTTATCTCAGGGGGGCTGGAATATAAAGGGGTAGAAGTTATGTTACAGCTGTACAGAGCTCTGGTTAGACCCCATTAGAGTATTGCATTCAGTTCTGGGCACCACAACTCAGGCAGTATATATTGGCCTTAGAGGGGGTCATGCGCAGATTCACCAGAATGATACCAGGGCTAAATGGGTTAAATTATGGGGACAGGTTGCATAGACTCGACTTGTATTCCCTTGAATATAGAAGATTAAGGGGTGATCTAATTGAAGTGTTTAAGATGATTAAAGGATTTGATAGGATAGATTGAGAGAAACTATTTCCTCTGGTGGGAGAGTCCAGAATAAAGGGGCATAACCTTAAAATTAAAGCTAGGCCATTCAGGGGTGATGTCAGAAAACACTTCTTCACACAAAGGGTAGAGGAAATCTGGAACTCTCCCCAAAAAAGCTGTTGAGGCTGGGGGTCAATTGAACATTTCAAAACTGAGATTGATCGATTTTTGTTAGGTAAAGTATTAAGGGTTATGGAATCAAGGCAGGTAGATGGAGTTAAGATACAGATCAGCCATGATCTAATTGAATGGCGGAACAGGCACGAGGAGCTGAATGGCCTACTTCTGTGTATAGTTGGAATATTACTCCTCTGATTCCAACACACTGCACCAAGTGGGTTCATGGTATCAATTTATTGTAGGATGTGCTTGCTGTCTCACTGTGCTATTGTGGGGAGGTACAGATCAGAGGCAGGATGCTTTCTCAGAAGGATGAAGGGAAGTTTAGGAGGGTAGTTCATCCTTAGCTGTTCATAGAACCATAGAGTAATAGGAATTTACAGCACAGAAGGTGGCCATTCAGCCCATCGTGTCTGTGCCAGCTAAAAAAGAGCTATCTTGCCTAATCCCACTTTCCAGCTCTTGGTCCTTAGCCTTGTAGGTTATGGCACTTCAAGTGCATATCCAAGTACTTTTTAAATGCGATGAGGGTTTCTGCCTCTACCACCCTTTCAGGCAGAGAGTTCCAGACCCCCACCATCCTCTGGGTGAAAAAATTTCTGCTCAGCTCCCCTCTAATCCTTCTACCAATTTCTTTAAATCTATGCCCCCTGGTTATTGACCTCTCTGCTAAGGGAAATAGGTCCTTCCAATCCACTCTATCTAGGCCCCTCATAATTTTATACACTTCAATTAAATCTCCCCTCAGCCTCCTCTGTTCCAAAGAAACCCCAGCTTAATCAATCTTTCCTCACAGCTAAAATTCTCCAGTCCTGGCAACATCCTAGTAAATCTCCTCTGTACTCCCTCTAGTGCAATCACATCTTTCCTGTAATGTGGTGACCAGAATTGTACGCGGTACCCTAGCTGTAACCTAACTAGTGTTTTATACAGTTCTAGCATAACCTCCCAGCTTTTATATTCTATGCCTCAGCTAACAAAGGAAAGTATCCCATATGCCTTCTTAACTAACTTATCTACCTGTCCTGCGGCCTTCGGGGATCTGTGGATGTGCACTCCAAGGTCCCTCTGTTTCTCTACACCTCTCAGTATCCTCCCATTTATTGTGTATTCCCTTGCCTTGTTTGTCCTCCCCAAATGCATTACCTCACATTTCTCCAGATTGAATTCCATTTGCCACTTTTCTGCCCACCTGACCAGTCCATTGATATCTTCCTGCAGTCTACAGCTTTCTTCCTCACTATCCATGATGTGGAGATGCCGGTGATGGACTGGGGTGGACAAATGTAAGGAATCTTACAACACCAGGTGATAGTCCAACAAATTTATTTTAAAATCACAAGCTTTCGGAGATTATTTCGGAGATTATTTCGGATGTGACGAAGGGGATAATCTCCGAAAGCTTGTGATTTTAAAATAAATTTGTTGGACTATAACCTGGTGTTGTAAGATTCCTTACATTCCTCACTATCAACCACACGGCCAACTTTTGTATCATCTACAGACTTCTTAATCATGCCCCTTACATTTAGGACTAAGTCATTGATATATACTACAAAAAGCAAAGGACCTAGTACTGAGCCTTGTGGAATCCCACTGGAAACAGCCTTCCAGTCACAAAAACACTCGCCGACCATCACCCTTTGCTTCCTGCCACTGAGCCAATTTTGGATCCAACTTGACACTTTCCCTTGGATCCCATGGGCTTTTACTTTTTTGACCAGTCTACCATGTGGGACCTTGTCAAAAGTCTTGCTAAAATCCATGTGGACTACATCAAACGCGCTACCCTCATTGACCCTCCTTGTTACCTCCTCAAAAAATTCAATCAAGTTAGTCAGACACGACCTTGCCTTAACAAATCCATGCTGACTGTCCTTGGTTAATGCGTGCCTTTCTAAATGACGATTAATACTGTCCCTCAGAATTTTTCCCAATAATTTGCCCACCACCGAGGTTTGACCGACTGGCCTGTAATTACCCGGTCTATCTCTTTCTCCCTTTTTAAACAATAGTACAACATTAGCAGTCCTCCAATCCTCCAGCACCACGCCTGTAGCCAGAGAGGATTGGAAAATGATGGTCCGAGCCTCTGCTATTTCCTCCGTTGCTTCTCTTAACAGCCTGGGATACATTTCATCCGGGCCTGGCGATTTATCCACTTTCAAAGATGCTAAACCCCTTTCCTCTCTCACCATGTTTATCCCATCCAGTATTTCACACTCCTCCTTCTTAACTACAATGTCAGCATTGTCCCCCTCTTTTGTGAAGACAGATGCAAAGGGCTCAATTTTAGGGGGAAATTGCGGGTGCGTTGGGGGCGGGGGGGCTCCGAAAATCGCGGAAATCCCGTTCGGGTTTGGAAGCCGGCTCCAACCCGCCGACTTCCGAGTTTCCCAAGGACCCCCTGTGTGCGTGCGGGCGACCCGAAACTGGAAGTCCCACCGGCAATTAAAGCCGGCGGGATTACAGTTAAAGAGCCAAATGTACCTCCCTGAGGTACTTAAGGTACTTTACCTGTGACAGATTAAGTGATTGTAATGATTTTTAACTTACCTGGGCGGCTTGCCCACCGCTTCTGATTCATGCCTGGTGAAACCAGGCGTGAAGGGCCGGATCAGGGGAAAAGAAACTAAATAAATTACATAAAACACCAGAGAAGGAAGTTAAAACACAAAATGAACCTACCTTTGCACCCTGCTCTGATGTCCGATGTCTCCCTCTCTGATTTCCCCCTTTTCACCCCCCCAGTGTCCTCCCGATGTCCCCCTCTTCCCCCCCCACAAAATCCTCCCGATCTTCCCCTCCCTCTCCCCCCCCCCCGATCTTCCATCCTCCCCCCCCGGATCTTCCAGTCCTCCCCCCCCTCCCCCCCCCCCCCACCCCGATCTTCCATTCCAGCACCGGATGACGTCTCGCTCTCTCTCTTTCTCTCCACCCCCAACCATGTTGCAGCTCCTGACGGTAGCCAGCCTGTCAATCAGGCTTGCTGCCGGGCACGAAACCCGGAGAGGACATTAATCAGCAATCACCATGCCATCGCGTCGGAAACGATAAGTTTTGTTTATGCAGGTTTGCCACGTTTCCCCCCCCCCGTCCCCGCTGCCAACCCGCCACCATTGCAAAATCGACCCTAAAGTATTCATTAAGAACCATACCCACGTCTTCCGCCTCCACACACAGGTTACCTTTTTGGTTCCCAGTTGTCATTGTACCATCTGACAATCAGATCAAGAGTAGCACGAGCGGAGGCCTTTTAACTGAGAAATGATGCCTGGAGACTAAGGGAGGAGGGTAGGAAATATATATATTCATACCCATACTGGTTTTTACTCTCGGCCTGAAATCTGGGTCCTGAGTAGGTGACACCTAACTTCAAAGTATTGGGGTATGAAATGTGCTGTCTGGCTGGACTCAGCCAGTTCAATCCTTGCAGCATGTTTACTAAATCAAGTTTATGTTTTTATGTTCCACACATCGGATTTTTATTGTGATAAAATTTAAATTATTTTGGTACAGTGTTGGAAAAGGTCCTGTTGTGTAAATGAATCCCATAGGTGCGTATAATCCTCGACAGGCTGAATTCTCCAGTTACATTTCAGTGTGAGCACAAACATTTTCTCCTTATTTGAAGCAAAGGATTTATTTCCAGTTTTCTTCCTTTCTTTCCTGAAGGTACTGACTCACGCTGAGGTATGGTTCCCCGGCACTAACATCACTCCAGTCCCTCATTCATTTGACAATTCTTCATGATTGCTGGTCAGCTATTTGACCACACAGGGGTCCTATCCTCACTGATGCCTACACGCTTTCCAGCCGGACAGTGGACAGCGTTTAGGAGCAGCACCCTGGCTCATTTTCCTCCTCTTTAGCACAGGAATGTTAAAGCTAACTGTGGCACACCAACTGAACTGAAATCAGCTAACTCAACACAGACAATGATGGGGCTTTATTGACCTGTACAGTACAGCTCCACTTCAGGCTAGTTTGCTAGCATTTACTAGTTGGGACCACTTTTTCGACTTTTTTTTTAGTTAAATACTATAAACCACTTCAATGCTGTGTGCTGGTAGATCCTATCTCCAGGTCAGGAGGTGTTAAAATGGAGGCCTTTCTGGGTCTCGGAATGCTTTTTGTTGATACCCAGGGGGTTGGTATTCCCTAGTTCAGACAGGGTCCTGTGTGGTCTCTGATCAAAGGCTAGCCCTGCTTGATATAGCTTTTACTGTCTTTCAATGCTTTTGCTTCTTTTTAAACAAGGCTTAATTCTACATTAAAGAGGTTTTTCTGTAACTATATTCATTTCTTTTGTTCAGCTCTTTGTAGGATTATGTTTTCCCTTCTGATTCTCTCTCCTGCTCCTCTTCTCCCGAAGCCACTTACCCATACTGGGGTGCGCTTCCACGGGTTCTGACTGCTGTTTGACACCTTGTCCAAATGGGCACTTTTTCCACACACAGTTCTTCATCAGGCACATAGTGTTTGGGTTCACTTTCCACCAGGAAAGACTGGATAATGAACAACTGAAATCTGCTAACTCAGTGCTAACCAGGGATTGAATCTAGCACACTCCTGTCTATATGACTCAGTTCCACAGAAAACAGTACAGTTGCCAACCGAACTATCAGGGGATCTGTTTTTAAATATATATAAATGAATGTAGCTCTTTTGCTGTGCTATACAATCTCAGTATCATAGAGTCAAGTACAGTAACAGTGCTGGTAGTGAGCTTATCATACTGGTCAGTGTGCCACATGCATTGTTGTCATAGAAACAGGCCACGAGTCCAAAATGTCAGCCTAACAAAGTGCATACAAACATGAGAAAGCATGGAACAATTTATGGCAATTTGGCCCATTAAGCCCATTCCTTCCACAGACTAGGTACAACTGCACCACGTATCTGATCTCACAAGAGAAAGTTCTGCAATATTTCTGACCACGACGGGTTATCAATCAAAGCTGCAGCGTATGAACCTGTGCTTACAATCTCCATTATGCAACCCTGACTGGTCCTTTCCCACGGATAATATTTTCATAGCCCCAACAGCACAGAAGCCATCTCCTAGTTTTCATTTCTTTCATTTTTTTATTTAAAAAGATAAGCTTTTAAATAAGCTGGGTTATAAATCAATTTGTCACGTTATCAGCAGTAGAATCAGCTCATTGCAAGTCTGATCTTGACAGAAGGGATCCTTTATGAGCAAATGTCTTAGGGCATCAGGAACTGGAGGATGGTCCTGTCCTTTGGTAGAACTGGGATGCGTGGCAGCATGGAGGGATCCTATGCTCTGCCATCACCGTATAGTGGGAACCTGAGGTTTGGCAGAGAGTGCTTCCCCCGCCCCCCGGCCCACCAAGCAAACTTGCTGCAATCTGCCTCCCTCCCCGCGATCTGCCTCCCTCCCCGCGATCTGCCTCCATCCCCGCAATCCAAAGCCGATTCAGGTTTCCCGGCCGCTACACCTCCACCCCCCGCCCCCCGCCCCCCGCCTCCCGTAAACCCCGCCATAACCTTGCAATAAGAATGTTTTCTCTTCAATTTTATTCAAACCCAGCTCCACAGACAACACCCACCAACACAGAAACCACTCTATTGCATGGAATCAAAAGCAAAATACTGCAGATGCTGGAAATCTGAAATAAAAACAGAAAATGCTGGAAGTGCTCAGCATTTGTGGAAAGACAGAGTTAATGTTTCACGTAGATGACGTTTCGTCAGAACTGACGTATTTGATGGGGATAACTTTAAGAAGTCACACTCTGAATTCATAAAATTCTGCCTGATTTTCTATCTGTCGGTACCCCTCTGAGCTTTAATCCTATTTCTAATCAAATATTTATTGAGCTTTTTTTGAACTAATTAATCAACACATCATTAATTGCTTTTATTGGGAGTCTGTTCCATTCTACAGGAGAAAAACATTTTTTCTGCTCTCTAGTCTTGTTTGAGGCTGCTAATTTTGTGCTCGTGTCTTGTTCTGCAATCACAGTCCAAGCTAAGTACCCTGCTTACAGATACAGCATCCATGCTTCTCAGCATTTTATTTACCAAGGACATGCCCATAACCTTTACTTTTAAGGTAGTGCTGAACTCACCTTGCTGTGCTGCAGCCAGCGGTAGTCCCAACTCCAGCAACAGCGTAGTAAAGCAAATCAAGTAATGCCCCTGCCTCCAGAGGATCAGAGATCCACCAAAATAGGAGTCCTGCAGGCACCCTTGGCAGTAGTGCCACTGTTGACAGTAATATAAAGTTGCCGTTGAAGGTGAATGCACAGTAAGAAGAAAGAAAGAAAGAACTTGCATTTATAAAGTGCCTATCACCACTTCAGGACACCCCAAAGCGTTATTCAACCGATGAAATAACCATGGCAGTTAATTTGTGCACAGTCGGGTCTCACAAACAGCAATAAGACATACAACCAAAGAATCTGTTTAGGTGTTGTTAGTTGGGAAATAAATGTTGGCCAGGACACCAGGAGAACTTCTCTACTCTTCTACAAATAGTGCCATGGGACCTTTTACATTCATTTGAGCAGGCAGATGGGACCTTGGTTTAGTATCTTATCCAAAAGAGTGCACCTCCAACAATGCAGCACTCTCTCTGTCCTGCAGTGAAGTGTCAATCTAGATTATGTCCTGGAATGGGGCTTGAACCAACAACCTTCTGGCTCAGAGACATGCATAATGGTTTTCCTATTGTTCTGGTTGCTATGGAATTCACTCCACAGCACCAGGACCCCGAAGCAATACTATTTGCAACAATGATTAGAATAGTCAAATTAAGGTCCTACGCTTATTGTAGGACCCTTTTCTGATACTGGGCTATCCCAGTGCCTGTCTCGCTGCGTGACAAACTCGCCCAGCAACCCGTGGCGCTAACAGACAGGAAGGACCCGTCAGCAGCGCTATTTAAAGGGCTCATCCACTACTCACAAATTAGTTGCTAGTTTGTTATTTGAGGCTGCTGGATAACTTCTGGCCATTTTTTTTAGCATGTTTTCTAACTGAAAACTTAATTCTGACTGCTGAGAAGATTTTGCTGGTGTTGCACTGTTTTTGGCTGCCTTCTCAACAGTTGCGCAGCAGAATGATCTGGTTGGGCCGCCTTTGGGGCTGGGGGAGGAGGGGGAGCAGCAAGGAAGACAGCAAAGAGCAGGGGCAGCTGGGACAAGAGGGAGGAGGAGGGCCCTGTGCAGGGGGCCATACACACAGCGGCACTTCAGGGAGCACCTCTCCTACATGAGCTTCTCGGAGGATCAATGTCTCCAGTGCCTTTGCTTCACCAAGAAGTTTGTCACCGAGCTATGTCACCTGCTGCAACCACAACTTCTGCTTCGTACCACAGCATGGACAGCACTGCCTGTGACTGTCATGGTCACAGCAGCCCTTGTGTGGCATCTTCCTCAATAGAAAGAGATTTCACTCCCTCAACGTCCAGCTGGTTTGCAACCACAAGCAGCGCATAATGCAGGTCTGTGCCCGGTATCCTGGCAGCATTCATGACTCTTTCATGAGTAGCGAGGCTGGAGGTGTGAGCAGAAACTAAGAGAGCAGCGATCACATCCCACAGTGTTGTTCCCTGAGGGGGGGAACATGATCTCCCTCCTCCCGTCCACCGCCTGGACCAGGGGCTCCAACACAGCATCGGAAAACCTGGGTGCCCTGTCTGGACTTCGCAGCCATTTTTCTCTTCAGAAGCATCCTCTCTTGTCTGCAGCCAGAAGCGTCTCCCCTGTATGACCTGCTGGCTGCCTTTAAGTGGTGACAGAGATGCCCGATTTCTAGTCCTCTTCCAAACAGGCATGCAGCCAATGAATAGCATGGGTAGTACTGGCTGCACGCCCGAATCATTTTAATGAGGTCCTAGCACAAGTTTAATGTGCTGTCTGGGACCACACAAATAGGCGCACATGTTTCCGGGTGCGATCGAATCTTTAGGCCGCTGTGTTAATTAGTTCCTTTTAAAAAAAAGAGATGGATAAATAAATGATTAAGATTGAAGTTTATGGGGAAAACAACAGACCCAGAAAAACAGATACTGAGGGATTTTCTCATTCGGATCTTTCAGATCATCGAATCGTCTCAAAGATTGACTTTTCCAATATTCTTTTAGCCAGCCTACACCCTTCATAAATTTAAGCTAACCTTTAATTCCATGGTCCACGTCCTCTCTCACACAAAGTCTCGCACTTCATCACTAACATCCTTGTCAAGCTCCACTGCTTTCCTGTGCTCCAGTGAATCCACTTTCAGATCCTTGTCCTCATCCTCATAATCCTTCACAGACCTCCCCCACTCTATCTGAGCAACCTTCTCCAGCCACACGCCCTTCCCACACCCTCTGCTCCTCTGATTCCACATTACTGCCCGTTTCTTGCCCCCTCCATTCCACCTTTGAAGGCTGATCATTCAACCACTGTGTCCTTGGCCCCTGGAACTCCTTTTCAAAATCACTCAGCCTTGCTACTTTCCTCCTTTCTGTCAAAAGCCTCTCATGAAAAGACAGACGAGCCTGTCCCAGTAACAATGCAACAAAGCACTGTGGCTTCCAGTGTTCCCGCCCACTGGTAGTCATGTAATCTCCTGGGAGAAGCAAAAAAAGCAGATTTTCAAAACCCTAGGCCAATTCAGGGGGGAAATAATCTGGAAAATTCCTTTCTGACCCTATAAGGCAATGAAAATGAGTTCCTGGAGATCACAGTGACCATGAGATACAAACCCAAGTCCCTCCTACTTTCTGTACGCAGTGATATTAGCCACCGCAAAAAACTCATCCGGTTCCTTTTTGAACTGTCGCAGTGAATCTGCGCTCACCACTTGATCTGATGACTTTGTGTCAGGCATTGACAACTCTCTGTGTGAAGAAATACCTCCTGACATCTATCCTAGTCCTATGTTTGCGTAGCTTGTAGGTATAACCCCCATTATTCATAACTAGTTCAAAAGGTCCAGCCACACAGTCGCAATCTAGTCCATGCAACATTTTAAATACTTCAATTAAATCACACTGAAGTCTACACTTTTCTAGAGTAAAAAAAAACCAGGTCTCTAAGCCTATTGTGATAACTAAGGGCTTTTAAACTAGGGATCCTTCTAGTAGCCTGTCTTTGAATCTTCTTGAGGACTAAAACTAGATACAGTATTCCAGATGGGGTCTTGTACATGGACATTATGGTTCTTTTAGTTTTATAGTGAATTGTCCTAGCTCTGCATCCTAGTACTCTATTAGCCTTGGCAAAAGCCTCTCAGCATTGGTCGTGTACCTTCAGAGGCTCATGTAGTATAACGCCTAGGCCCCTTTCCTGCTCGACAGACTTTAATTCTGTACCGAGCCTGGTATATACATGCTTGGCGTTAGCTCTTCCCACGTGTATGACACTGCATTGATCTGCATTAAAAGACATCTGCCAGATGGGGACCCATTCTCCCATCGCATTCAGATCAGATTGTAGTCTTTTCTCCACGAAGGTCCTGACACTAGCACAGATCTTCGTGTCATCAGTGAACTTGCAGATGGTAACCACAGCACCGTCATCTAGATCATTAATATAAATCTTAAAAACTATTTCTTTGACTGTGCCTTTAGTCCTTCTTAAATTTCCTCCTTTACTGTTCAGTGTCCAACTCTCTGTCTTGTGAAGTGTCTGTAAACATTCTTTTATATGAAGAGAGTTATATCAATTTAAATTATTGTTGTTTGTCTTCACTGGCCTAATGAGTAGATTTGATGAATTAACGATGCCAGCACATTATGGCCGTGTGTATCAGGAATTCAGGTGCAGAAGTCAGTGCATGCTACTGCTGGCCTCCACATCTGAATTTCCAATATGTGCTTCAGTCATGTGAAGCTCTGAAATGGGAGTGCTAATTCATAGGGGTTGAATTTCCTTGGGGGGGTTCACCCAATAGTCTGCCGTAACTTTGTGGAAACCCCGAATTCCATTTAAGTGCCACTTACCTCTGTTCTCTGGGGTTTCTGTGGATCTGCTGAATCAGGTGGACTATCGGGATAACCTCCTTGGAAACTGAATCCCATAAAATCCATCTCTTAGTTGCATGTGAAATAACCTTTACATAACACTGTGCTCTTCTGATGCCCCTCATATCCCTCTGTTCATGCCTCTGATGCTCCTTTCTATCTACTCCATGTGCCTCTGATATCCCTCTCCCATTCCCTAATATGCCAATGATTTATTTTCTCCCATCCCCAAATCCGTCAGGTTCCCTTCCTGGCATCAAGCCTCTGATATTCCAGGCCTCTAATGCTCCCTTCCAATGTGCCTCTCAGTCCACCCTCCTTAATGCGTTTGCATTGCTTTCTGCTACCAAAGTAAGAGGCAGATTCAAGGACCAGGAGGCTGGGTTACCCTAGCCTCCCTTGAACTGTGAACCTGATCACTCGGCAGTGTGAGGCACTGAAAAGAAGCTGGGAGCTTCCCCACGCAGAGGGAAAAAAGATCAGAGACTGAGTCACTCAGACTGCTGTGACACCTCCCCACGGTTGATTACAGTGCTGGAAATAACCTTTATGAAACCGCAATCATGCTATAAAAACATCTTTCTTCCAAGGACATTCCTTGAGGAAACAAAATGTTCTTGTAACAAAGATTCATTATGAAGAAAAAGAATAGTCTCAACAGGGGGGGGGGAAATTATAAAAACAGAAAATGCTGGAAGTATGCAGCAGGTCACTCAACAATGCTGTGTAATCTTCTCATTTACCATTTTTATTTCAGATTTCCAAAACTCATTGGCCCTGATATTTACAGGATGCGGGGAGGGTGCGGGGTAGTGCAGGGAAAACCCAGCAAGTCTGGGGATGCTGAGGTCCTGCCGAATTTAACCACAGGACCACATTATAATCTTATTCTTCCGTTTCCCGCCTGGTAGCAGGACAAATTGACAGGCTGGCCGGCTACTGGACAGGAAAACCAGCGGCAGGAAGCCGCAGCCTGGGCCTCTTACGGACGGGGCCTAGCAATCAGGAGGGGGGAGGGAGCAAGAGATTGGGGCTGGAGGGAGAGAGAGGCCGCGATCGGCAGAGGGGAGGACAAAGGCTTTCTTCGGGGGCCGGGGGGAGTGCTCCTGCTCCTCTTGGCCCACAAGGAGTGCTGGCAGCACCAGCCTCCCTTTCACTGCCAGGTGTCCAGAGCCCTAGGAAACCCGGCCAGCGTTAATTTTAATTCAGGCTCCCAACTGCACTGTGGGAGCCTGATTTAAATATGTTAATGAAGTGTCCCGCCTCTCGAAGGTACAGTCTGGGTACATTCCCATGAAGGGGAAAGGAAGAGCAACCAAAGCCAAAGCTTTGATGACGAAAGAGATAGAGAGTAAGATGAAGCAGAGAAAGAGGGTGTATGACAGGTGTCAGGTTGATAATACAAGTGAGAATCAGGCTGAATATAGAAAATTCAGAGGGGAAGTAAAAAAGGAAATAAGAGGGGCAAAGAGAGAGTATGAGAATAGACTGGCGGCCAACATAAAAGGGAGTCCAAAAGTCTTCAATAGGCATATAAATAGTAAACAGGTAGTAAGAGGAGGGGTGGGGCCGATTTGGGTCCAAAAAGGAGATCTACACATGGAGGCAGGGGGCATGGCTGAGCTACTAAATGAGTACTTTGCATCTGCCTTTACCAAGAAAGAAGATGCTGCCAAAGTATCAGTAATCGAGGAAGTACTTGAGATACTGGATGAGCTAAAAATTGATAAAGAGGAGGTACTAGAAAGGCTGGCTGTATTTAAAGTAGATAAGTCACCAGGTCCGGATGGGGTGCATCCTAGGTTGCTGCGGGAAATAAGGGTGGAAATTGCGGAGGTACTGGCCACAATCTTCCAAACATCCTTAGATACGGGGGTGGTGCCAGAGGACTGGAGAATTACAAATGTTACACCCTCGTTCAAAAAAGGGTGTAAGGATAAACCCAGCAACTATAGGCCAGTCAGTTTAACCTCGGTAATGGGGAAACTTTTGGAAATGATAATCTAGGACAAAATTAACAGTCACTTGGACAAGTGTGGATTAATAAAGGAAAGCCAGCATGGATTTGTTAAAGGCAAATTGTGTTTAACTGACTTGATTGAGTTTTTTGATGAGCTAACAGAGAGGGTTGATGAGGGCAAAGCAGTGTATATGGATTTCCAAAAAGCATTTGATAAAGTGCCACATAATAGGCTTGTCAGCAGAATTGAAGCCCATGGAATAAAAGGGTCAGTGGTAGCATGGATACAGAATTGGCTAAAAGACAGAAAACAGAGAGTAGTGGTGAACGGTTATTTTTTGGACTGGAGGGAGGTGTACAGTGGTGTTCCCCAGGGGTCGGTGCTGGGACCACTGCTTTTCTTGATATATATTAATGACTTGACTTGGATGTACAGGGCACAATTTCAAAATTTGCAGATGACACAAAACTTGGAAGTGTAGAGAACAGTGAGGAGGATAGTGATAGACTTCAAGAGGTCATAGATAGGCTGGTGAAATGGGCAGGCACATGGCAGATGATATTTAACACAGAGAAGTGCGAAGTGATACATTTTGGTGGGAAGAATGAGGAGAGGCAATATAAACTAAAGGGTACAACTCTAAAAGGGTTGCAGGAACAGAGAGACCCAGGAGTAAAAGTGCACAAATCGTTGAAAGTGGCAGGGCAGGTTGAGAAAGCGGTTAAAAAAACATACAGGATCCTGGGCTTTACAAATAGAGGCATAGAGTACAAAAGCAAGGAGGTTATGTTGAACCTTTATAAAACACTGGTTCAGTGACAACAGGAGTATTGTGTCCAATTCTGGTCACTCCACTTTAGGAAGGATGTGAAGGCCTTAGAGAGGGTGCAGAAAGGATTTACTAGAATGGTTCCAGGGATGAATGACTTTGGTTACATGGATAGACTGGAGAAGCTGGGGTTGTTCTCTTTAGAGCAGAGAAGGTTGAGAGGAGATTTGATCGAGGTAATCAAAATCATGAGGGGTCTAGACAAAGTAGATAGAGAGAAACTGTTCCCATTGGTGAAAGGGTCAAGAGCCAGAGAACATAGATTTAAGGTGATTGGCAAAGGAACCAAAGGCGACATGAGGAAAAACTTTTTTACACAGTGAGTGGTTATGATCTGGAATGCACTGCCTGAAAGGGTGGGGGAAGCAGGTTCAATCGTGGCTTTTAAAAAGGAATTGGATAAGTACTTGAAGGGGAAAAAATTGCAGGGCTACGGGGAAAAGGCGGGGGAGTGAGACTAACTGGATTGCTTTTGCAGAGAGCCAGCATGGGCTCGATGGGCCGAATGGTATCATTCTTTACTGTAACCATTCTATAACACGAAACCCCCCACCGTAAAAATGGCGACGGGCACGTTCGCGGTGGGTTGGGGACGCAATCCCTGTTTTTACTTTTTTAACACCACCCGCCCCCCCAAACCCTGTGATGCCCATCGTGGGGGTGGGTGGAGAGGTTAATATTGAGGCCATAGTCTTTCTTTTCATTTCTCCTGTTCTTCTCTTTGTGTGTGTGTGTGTGTGTGTGTGTGTGTGTATTTGAAGTGTGTGTCTGCATGGTTCTGCACATTTATAGGAGAGAATATACTTGTGTCTTAGAAATTCAATCGCGCCCGGAATCGGGTGTGCAGGGGGCAGGGCGCATACTGCATGTGCCTGTTGCAATTGACTTAGGCAGCATGTAATATTCGCAAGACTCCCCTCCCTGGCTCCCTTCACTCTCCTACAATCACTGCACCACACTTGTTTCTCCTCATTCTCACACACTGATGGGCATCTACCAGGTGCACTGGGCACGCCTGCCAGAGAGCTTGCGCACAATGTTGCGGTACATGGCGGAGTCCAGCTCCAACTTGTTTCAAAGCTTTGCACAGAGCATGGAGACCATTCTGTCCAACATGGACCAAGTGGTCAGATCCATCAACATCTCAGTGAAACCCACCACGATGGAACCTCTGCTGACAGCTTTGATGGCAGCACAGACTGCTGCCATGTGATCTCAGACGGCTGCCCTCTTAATCCTTGGCATTGTCGACAGGGACCTTCAAAGCATCACATCACTCCTGTAATCTGTTCTCACACAGAGACGTAGGTGTGCTGAGGCATCGTCCTAGGAGTGTGGCCTTGACTCCAAGGCAGAGGCACCTGCTGTTGTGGATGGTAGCATACCTGCTCACCCGCCATCCACTCCACCAATGCCCTTGTTAGTGCCACACAGGCAGCCTGGCCACACTGCTCTGGCCCACGCCGAGATGCTGCAGTCTGTAGCCAGACCCTCAAGGCCCACAGCTGCTCGAGGTCGTCCACCACGGCCGTCTGAAGTGTCCTCAATGGAAGCTCAGCAGCTTCCACCTCCCAAGCTGTAATCACTGAGGAAACACTTCGTAGGACCATTAGGATAGAATCATAGAAAGGTTACAGCACGGAAGGAGGCCATTCGGCCCATCGAGTATAGAAAAACGTGCGAACAAGGTAGGGTGATTCTTAAATATAATTGTTAACTATCACATAGAGGTGTAATTGAGTTGATTGATAAATTTGTTTTTGGTTCTGGATTTGATGTTGATGCTTATCTTTGTGGTGCGGTGAGGGCAAGACCCATAAATCTGAACTGAAGGAAGGCAATCAAATGGTGGTTGTAAGGAAAGTGGTAAGTGGTAAAGTGGTAATGCAACAGATGACCACAAATCTGTATACCCGCCCACAGTCCAGGCAGTGGAAACGTTGTTCGAAGACGCCGATTGTTTGCTCGATGATATTCTTTGTGGCAGCATGGCTCTCGTTGTAGGCCTGCTCTTCTCTTGTGCCTGGGTTCCTGATAGGAATCACGCGCCCAGTCGACCCCCTGCTGCCAACCTGCCTCCCTCCTAATATCGAGCCCTTAACCACCTGGCTGGATTTTGCAATGTGTTAGGCATTACCGATGGCACTCATGAACGTATAGAGGCAGAAGGGTTCAGGGCTGGCGCAGGATGAAAAATTCATAACTGCTGCCAGGATACTGAGCACAGACCTGGATTATGCACTGGTTGTGGTCGCAAACCAGCTGTACGTTGATGGAGTGGAATCCCTTTCAGTTGACAAAGATACCGAGCTGGTGATAGGGAGCACGCAATGTGCTTGCTGTCTATGGCACTTTGCAGCTTGGGGAAACCTGCCATGCAGGCAAAACCTAGTGCTCTCTCGCCTGCTTCGCTCTGTCAATAGGGAAGGAGATGTAGGTGTTCCTCCTGCCACCATGACCTCCCTGATACAGTGGTGTACTGCAAAATGTTAAATGTCGCTGATGTCACCTGCTGCAGCCTGAAAGGAGCCCGTGGCATATAAGTTAAATGCTATGGTGACCTTGACAGCCACAGGCAGTGCAGACCATGCCCTGGTGTGAGGCTCGAGCTGTGGCTGAAGCAGGTGATATAGCTCGGCGACAGCCTCCTTAGTGAAGTGAAGGTGCCTCAGATATTGCTCCTCAGTAAAGTTAATGTAGGAGACGTGCTCCCTGAATACCCGCTGCGGATGTGGCCTCCTGCGCAGTGCCCATCTCCTCCTCCCTCTTGTCTCAGCTGCTCCTGCTCTCTGCTGTCTTCCTTGCTACTCCCCCTCGTTCTCTAGCCCCAAAGGCAACCCTATGAGACCACCCACGGCTGCAGCCAAACTATTTCTGAGGCAGCCAAAAAAACTGCAAGACCAGCAAAATCTTTCTCTCGACAAAGTGAACTTTCCAAAGTGATAAAATACACCAAAAAACGTCCAGAAGTTAACCAACAGCCTGAAATGATAAACCAGCAGTTAATCTGTAAGTACTGCATCATCCCTTTAAATAGCGCTGGTGAGTGGACCTTCCTGCTGGTTAGTGCCATATTGTGCTGTGTGAGTTCAGCACGTGGTGAATGAAGCGCTGGGGCATTCAAAAATTGAAAAAGGGTCCTGCAAGAAGCACAGGGCCCTAATTTAAATAAAATATTCTTTCCTTTAAATAATGCGGACCTGCAGTTCTGACACTAGTACATCCACCTTTAACCAAAATGGCGGGCGGCGCACTTCCGGTTAGAAATGCGCGCGCGCTTTATGCCCACCATATTGGGACCTTAATAGGCCGGTTAGAACCTGGAAAGTTCACTTTGTCAAGAGAAAGATTTTGCTGGTCTCATTTCAGATTAGGCAAGGATTAGACTCTGAAACCTGTGAGACAGAACATAAGAACATAAGAAATAGGAGCAGGAGTAGGCCATCGGCCCCTCGAGCCTGCTCCGCCATTCAATAAGATCATGGCTGATCTGATCCTAACCTCAAATCTAAAGAACACAAGAAATAGGAGCAGGACCCGGCCACACAGCCCCTGGGCCCTCTCCGCCACCCACAGGGCCTTGATCGATCTGAACTCAGCTTCATGTCCAATTTCCTGCCCGCTCCCCGTAACCCCTAATTCCCTTTACTTCTAGGAAACTGTCTATTTCTGTTTTAAATTTATTTAATGATGTAGCTTCTACAGCTTCCAGGGGCAGCAAATTCCACAGACCTACTACCCTCTGAGTGAAGAAGTTTCTCCTCATCTCAGTTTTGAAAGAGCAGCCCCATATTCTAAGATTATGCCCCCTAGTTCTAGTTTCACCCATCCTTGGGAACATCCTTACTGCATCCACCCGATCAAGCCCCTTCACAATCTTATATGTTTCAATAAGATCGCCTCTCATTCTTCTGAACTCCAATGAGTAGAGTCCCAATCTACTCAACCTCTCCTCATATGTCCGCCCCCTCATCCCCGGGATTAACCGAGTGAACCTTCTTTGTACTGCCTCGAGAGCAAGTATGTCTTTTCCTAAGTATGGACACCAAAACTGTATGCAGTATTCCAGGTGCGGTCTCACCAATACCTTATATAACTGCAGCAATACCTCCCTGTTTTTATATTCTATCCCCCTAGCAATAAAAGCCAACATTCCGTTGGCCTTCATGATCACCTGCTGCACCTGCAAACTAACTTTTTGATTTTCTTGCACTAGGACCCCCAGATCCCTTTGTACTGCAGTACTTTCCAGTTTCTTGCCATTAAGATAATATCTTGCCATTAAGATAATAATCAATAACATCAAAATATCCTGGAGCATTTTCCAAGAGACATTAGAGATGGCGAGACAACAATAGTTTCCAGTAATGTTAACTGATAATATGATTAGTACCAGATTTAAATTGCGCTTTTGATAAATTATTTTTAATGTAGATACTAATTCACAAGATTAACAGAATATTGAGATAAGATCATTGACAACTGATAGTCAGAGAGCTCATGGGGAAATCTTTAGCACAAGCCTTGGACAAACCATTTAAGCTCTTTTGTGTCCCCATTGTTACATTTTAGGGTTTTTACTCTAGATACTTTTCTTGGGTCTGTGGTTTCAGACCACTCCCACAGGCAATCCTACCAAATACCTGGGTAATTTGAGGCATATCCAGGAATTGAACAGAAAATCCTTCTTATTGTATTTTAGTTTGCCGCCTATATCACATGCCCTCACGTGATTTTCTTCAAGGCGGTAGGCGGTAGAGTAAACATTTTACTGGACTGTGATTTCGGATTTAATTGCCTAACAAATTTTTAAATAGTAAACGGATAAGTGAACAGTAGCAATTACGCTTTGGGGGGAATTTTATCCCCTTCATGGCGGGCGGCGAATGCCCCTACTTCCGGTTTGGAGGCGTCCGAGTAACCCGCTCTGGAGAGGCGGGTCCGACATTATAATATTTAAATGAGGCTCAGTTCCTCAGATTTTGGGAGCCATCTGAATTTATTAGCTGCGGGCCGAGTTTCCCATGGCTCGGGAAACCAGCAGCTAAAGGGAGGCGGGAGCTGCCAGTTCCAGAAGGTAAGTGCTTATCCAGCACTGCTTGTGGGCCAGGAAGAGCAGGACTGCTTCCCCCCGGCCCCTCAACCTAATCTTCTGCCGCAATCCCTGGCTATCTCTTCTCCCCCTCCCCCCCCCCCCCCCCCCCCCCCCAGGCGATCACTCTCCCTCTCCCTTGATCTCTCCCCACCCACCCTCCCGAGATCAGCCGACCCCCCCCCCCCCGCGATCTTCAGATTCCCCCGCAATCTCTCCCTCCCTCCCTGCCTCTTCACTGCTGTGCTCTGAGCTCCCCTACACTGTACCCCGATCTTCTCCGATTGTTGGGGACCGTCCCCAATGGTCACTGGCTGCGGCCTTCTACCTTTGGCTTTCCCACCCAGCAGCCAGCCGGCCTCTCAATCTGGCCGGCTACCTGGCGGAAAACGAGTTTAAAAAATGCTATTAAGGACCTCCGCATTCCCGGGATTTCCCTGATTCCCGGCCACAAACACGAGATCCTGCTCCCTCCTTGCCTCCCCATAAATATCGGTGCCAAATGTAGATTTTCTAGTGGTTATAAGCTTTGGATATAGCACTCATGTCTGCAACGCTAAACTGCAATGTAAATGTTAACCTTACATGGCAGCTCTTTTGCTGACCTTCCACAGAGTCTCTCTGCCCTATCCACCTCACTCTAATAGCTTCACATAGACTCATCAATCTTATAAGAAAGGCTGAGAAATACATTTCTAAAAAGGACTGCGGCGAAGCAAATATAAACACGTGGCTCTTAAACTCAGGAAGAGCTGCCAAATAAAATTGCATACAAACAAGACCTGCAGATGATTGTATTTGAATTGAATGGCTTGTTCCCTCCCCACCCTCCATCATACCTGACCCAGACAATAACATCTGCTTATGTATCAAAATAAACTAGGCCTTTAATGGGTCAGCTTGGTTTTTAACTTTATGTTTACCATGACAGAAAGAAAGAAATCCTACCACCTTCTAACACCAGTTTTGAAAATGTTTGTCACACATTCACCATTCACACATATGCAATTCCAGCAGGGATAGTAATCAGGAATAAGAAGCGTAGCCATTTTTTCTCTCCCTAATCGAGGGGACTGAGGCCATTTGTAGAATTGCTAAGACTTCTACTGCTGACATCAGTTACATTGGTGCAGGACAGAAATCAAAGCTGAGACCTTTCTGGTTAACAGCAGGACTCCTAGTGAAAAAAAAAACTTTGAATAAAATATGACTGTGGGTCATTAACCCTTTGAAAGAAAGACTCGCATTTATATAGTGCCTTTCACGACCTCAGGACGTCCCAAAGCGCTTTACAGCCAATGAAGTACTTTTGAAGTGTAGTCACTGTTGTAATGTAGGACACACAGCAGCCAATTTGTGCACAGCAAGGTCCCACAAACAGCAATGTGATGATGACCAGATAATCTGTTTTTTTTCGTGTTAGTAGAGGGACAAATATTTGGTCAGGGCACCGGGAAGAACTCTCCTACTCTTCTTCGAAATAGTGCCATGGGATCTTATACTTGCACCTGTGAAGGTAGACAGGGCCTCGGTTTAATGGCTCAAATGAAAGACAGCACCTCCGATAGTGCAGCACTCCTTCAGTACTACACTGGAGTATCAGCCTCGATTTTGTGCTCAAGTTCCTGAAATGGCTCAATAACCCATTGATGGCTAGGATAGGATTTGGCTACCAACATAACAATAACTGCTCACAGAATAAACATGCTGTCCAGAATCCCGTGTCCTCTTGTAGTTTCTTTCAACTCTTCTCTTGTTTTAGATACTGTTCGTAGCCTGACAAGGCAACCAGGCAGCCTCCTGACAGACCTTGAACAACACCTGTTCTTATCACTGGAGGATGCAGGAAAGAACCTGGGGTGACTTCTCCCTTGACTTTCCTTTCCTATCTTTGGAGAAACACCTGAATTTCACTTGGCACCATGTCTGATGGTATTGCTGAGATCTGAAACTCTGTAAAGGGAGTTGTGGGTGGGAACCTGTGTTCATCACTCTGTGTCATGGTGTGATGGTGGGAACCTGTGTTCATCACTCTGTGACATGCTGTGATAGTGGGAACCTGTGTTCATCACTCTGTGTCATGGTGTGATGGTGGGGACCTGTGTTCATCACTCTGTGACATGGTGTGATAGTGGAAACCTGTGTTCATCACTCTGTGCCATGGTGTGATGGTGGGAACCTGTATTCATTACTCTGTGACATGGTGTGATAGTGGGAACCTGTGTTCATCACTCTGTGCCATGGTGTGATGGTGGGAACCTGTGTTCATCACTCTGTGTCATGGTGTGATGGTGGGGACCTGTGTTCATCACTCTGTGTCATGGTGTGATGGTGGGGACCTTTGTTCATCACTCTGTGACATGGCGTGATGGTGGGGACCTGTGTTCATCACTCTGTGACATGGTGTGATAGTGGAAACCTGTGTTCATCACTCTGTGCCATGGTGTGATGGTGGGGACCTTTGTTCATCACTCTGTGACATGGCGTGATGGTGGGGACCTGTGTTCATCACTCTGTGTCATGGTGTGATGGTGGGGACCTTTGTTCATCACTCTGTGACATGGCGTGATGGTGGGGACCTGTGTTCATCACTCTGTGACATGGTGTGATAGTGGAAACCTGTGTTCATCACTCTGTGCCATGGTGTGATGGTGGGGACCTGTGTTCATCACTCTGTGCCATGGTGTGATGGTGGGAAACTGTGTTCATCACTCTGTGTCATGGTGTGATGGTGGGGACCTGTGTTCATAACTCTGTGCCATGGTGTGATGGTGGGGACCTGTGTTCATCACTCTGTGCCATGGTGTGATGGTGGGAACCTGTGTTCATCACTCTGTGTCATGGCGTGATGGTGGGGACCTGTGTTCATCACTCTGTGCCATGGTGTGATGGTGGGAACCTGTGTTCATCACTCTGTGTCATGGTGTGATAGTGGGAACCTGTGTTCATTACTCTGTGACATGGTGTGATAGTGGGAACCTGTGTTCATTACTCTGTGTCATGGCGTGATGTTGGGGACCTGTGTTCATCACTCTGTGTCATGGCGTGATGGTGGGGACCTGTGTCCATCACTCTGTGACATGGCGTGATGGTGGGGACCTGTGTCCATCACTCTGTGACATGGCGTGATGGTGGGGACCTGTGTTCATCACTCTGTGACATGGCGTGATGGTGGGGACCTGTGTTCATCACTCTGTGACATGGCGTGATGGTGGGGACCTGTGTCCATCACTCTGTGACATGGTGTGATGGTGGGGACCTGTGTTCATCACTCTGTGACATGGTGTGATGGTGGGGACCTGTGTCCATCACTCTGTGTCATGGTGTGATGGTGGGGACCTGTGTTCATCACTCTGTGACATGGCGTGATGGTGGGGACCTGTGTTCATCACTCTGTGACATGGCGTGATGGTGGGGACCTGTGTTCATCACTCTGTGACATGGTGTGATGGTGGGGACCTGTGTTCATCACTCTGTGACATGGCGTGATGGTGGGGACCTGTGTTCATCACTCTGTGTCATGGCGTGATGGTGGGGACCTGTGTTCATCACTCTGTGACATGGTGTGATGGTGGGGACCTGTGTCCATCACTCTGTGACATGGTGTGATGGTGGGGACCTGTGTTCATCACTCTGTGACATGGCGTGATGGTGGGGACCTGTGTTCATCACTCTGTGACATGGCGTGATGGTGGGGACCTGTGTTCATCACTCTGTGTCATGGCGTGATGGTGGGGACCTGTGTTCATCACTCTGTGACATGGTGTGATGGTGGGGACCTGTGTTCATCACTCTGTGACATGGCGTGATGGTGGGGACCTGTGTTCATCACTCTGTGACATGGCGTGATGGTGGGGACCTGTGTTCATCACTCTGTGACATGGTGTGATGGTGGGGACCTGTGTTCATCACTCTGTGACATGGCGTGATGGTGGGGACCTGTGTTCATCACTCTGTGACATGGCGTGATGGTGGGGACCTGTGTTCATCACTCTGTGACATGGCGTGATGGTGGGGACCTTTGTTCATCACTCTGTGACATGGTGTGATGGTGGGGACCTGTGTTCATCACTCTGTGACATGGCGTGATGGTGGGGACCTGTGTCCATCACTCTGTGACATGGCGTGATGGTGGGGACCTTTGTTCATCACTCTGTGACATGGTGTGATGGTGGGGACCTGTGTTCATCACTCTGTGTCATGGTGTGATGGTGGGGACCTGTGTTCATCACTCTGTGACATGGCGTGATGGTGGGAACCTGTGTTCATCACTCTGTGACATGGTGTGATGGTGGGAACCTGTGTTCATCACTCTGTGTCATGGTGTGATGGTGGGGACCTGTGTTCATCACTCTGTGATATGGCGTGATGGTGGGGACCTGTGTTCATCACTCTGTGACATGGCGTGATGGTGGGGACCTGTGTTCATCACTCTGTGACATGGCGTGATGGTGGGGACCTTTGTTCATCACTCTGTGACATGGTGTGATGGTGGGGACCTGTGTTCATCACTCTGTGACATGGCGTGATGGTGGGGACCTGTGTCCATCACTCTGTGACATGGCGTGATGGTGGGGACCTTTGTTCATCACTCTGTGACATGGCGTGATGGTGGGGACCTTTGTTCATCACTCTGTGACATGGTGTGATGGTGGGGACCTGTGTTCATCACTCTGTGTCATGGTGTGATGGTGGGGACCTGTGTTCATCACTCTGTGACATGGCGTGATGGTGGGAACCTGTGTTCATCACTCTGTGACATGGTGTGATGGTGGGAACCTGTGTTCATCACTCTGTGACATGGTGTGATGGTGGGAACCTGTGTTCATCACTCTGTGACATGGCGTGATGGTGGGGACCTGTGTTCATCACTCTGTGACATGGTGTGATGGTGGGAACCTGTGTTCATCACTCTGTGTCATGGTGTGATGGTGGGGACCTGTGTTCATCACTCTGTGACATGGCGTGATGGTGGGGTCCTGTGTTCATCACTCTGTGTCATGGTGTGATGGTGGGGACCTGTGTTCATCACTCTGTGATATGGCGTGATGGTGGGGACCTGTGTTCATCACTCTGTGACATGGCGTGATGGTGTTGGAACTTACTGCTGTCCCATAACCATCTCACCTTTTAATAGCAACTATTACATCAGCAGCCTTTTGTTATGTGACTATGGCCCATTAATAAGCTTCCTAGTGGAAACAAAATGACCTTTGTTATGTGAATATAGGCCATTAGCAAGGCTTCTCCCAGTGGAAATAGAACAACCTTTGTTATATGTATATGGGCCAACAGCAGGGCTCCTAGTGAAAATAAAATAACCTTTGTTATATGACTGTAGGTCATTAAACCTTTGAGAGCTATGATAGAATTTTGGCTATCAACATAAAAATATAACCTGTTTTAATTTGATTCGGGGAGCATTATTGTGAACATGTATTTATTTCGCAGGAATTTTTGTTTTACCAGTTTCCTCCCATTTTGCGGGGCTACAGTTCCACAGACGCTGGCAACTCTCCAGTGCCTCACTCAAGTGGCTATTCTTTGGGTATGAGCCCAGGCAATCAGTCTTCTGCTGATTCAACTGTAGGGTCAGCACAGCCAAGCTCACCCATTATCCTCACTAAAGGCTTACACTTTCCAGCAAGGATCATTTGTTGGGGATCAGGACGGAATACCTGGCTGATTTTCCCCCTCCCTAGTCTGATGACACTGATACCAATTGTAGCACCCTAACTGCTGCCTGGCTGAGATCATCAACTAACTCGGGTAAAAGAACTTGCATTTATATAGTGCCTTTCACGACCTCGGGACATCTCAAAGCGCTTTACAGCCAATGAAGTACTTTCTAAGTGTAGACACAGCAAGGTCCCACTGACAGTGCAGATGTTGGTTGAGGGATAAATATTGGCCAGGACACTGGGGATAACTCCCCTGCTCTTTTTCGAACAGGGCCATGGGATCTTTTACATCCACCTGGGGAAAATGCTGGAGTCTATAATTAAGGACAGGGTGACTGAACACCTCGAGAATTTTCAGTTAATCAGAGAGAGCCAGCATGGATTTGTGAAAGGTAGGTCGTGCCTGACAAACCTGATTGAATTTTTTGAAGAGGTGACTAAAGTAGTGGACAGGGAAATGTCAATGGATGTTATTTATTTGGACTTCCAGAAGGCATTCGATAAGGTCCCACATAAGAGACTGTTAGCTAAGATAGAAGCCCATGGAATTGAGGGAAAAGTACGGACTTGATTAGGAAGTTGGCTGAGCGAAAGGCGGCAGAGAGTAGGGATAATGGGAAGGTACTCACATTGGCAGGATGTGACTAGTGGAGTCCCGCAGGGATCTGTCTTGGGGCCTCAATTATTCACAATATTTATTAACGACTTAGATGAAGGCATAGAAAGTCTCATATCTAAGTTTGCCGATGACACAAAGATTGGTGGCATTGTAAGCAGTGTAGATGAAAACATAAAATTACAATGCGATATTGATAGATTAGGTGAATGGGCAAAACTGTGGCAAATGGAATTCAATGTAGACAAATATGAGGTCATCCACTTTGGACCAAAAAAGGATAGAACAGGGTACTTTCTAAATGGTAAAAAGTTAAAAACAGTGGATGTCCAAAGGGACTTAGGGGTTCAGGTACATAGATCATTGAAGTGTCATGAACAGGTGCAGAAAATAATCAAGAAGGCAAATGGAATGTTGGCCTTTATATCTAGAGGACTAGAGTACAAGGGGGCAGAAGTTATGCTGCAGCTATACAAAACCCTGGTTAGACCGCACCTGGAGTACTGTGAGCAGTTCTGGGCACCGCACCTTCGGAAGGACATATTGGCCTTGGAGGGAGTGCAGCGTAGGTTTACTAGAATGATACCCGGACTTCAAGGGTTAAGTTACGAGGAGAGATTACACAAATTGGGGTTGTATTCTCTAGAGTTTCAAAGGTTAAGGGGTGATCTGATCGAAGTTTATAAGATATTAAGGGGAACGGATAGGGTGGATAGAGAGAAACTATTTCCGCTGGTTGGGGATTTTAGGAGTAGGGGGCACAGTCTAAAAATTAGAGCCAGACCTTTCAGGAGCGAGATTAGAAAACATTTCTACACACAGAGGGTTGTAGAAGTTTGGAACTCTCTTCCGCAAACGGCAATTGATACTAGCTCAATTGCTAAATTTAAATCTGAGATAGATAGCTTTTTGGCAACCAAAGGTATTAAGGGATATGGGCCAAAGGCAGGTATATGGAGTTAGATCACAGATCAGCCATGATCTTATCAAATGGCGGAGCAGGCACGAGGGGCTGAATGGCCTACTCCTGTTCCTATGTTCCTATGTTCACCTGAGAGGGCTGACGTCTCACCCGAAAGATGGCACCTCCGACAATTTGGCACTCCCTCAGTACTGTACTGAAGTGTCAACCTCGATTATGTGCTCAAGTCTCTGGAGTTGGACTTAAACGCACAATCTTCTGATTCAGAGGCAAGAGTGCTACCCATCGAGCCAAGGCTGACACCTTAGGTAGCCATGGGATCGAGCCTGGGTCCTTTCTGTTTTGTATGGTTCAGTATCACTTACTTATAGCTCACTGATTTGGATCTATTCTCACAATCATCCGGGGAATGGATGATTGTGAGAATAAACCTGAAACAGTGAAACCTGTACAAATGTTTATTCCTCCCCCCCCCCCCACTTTGACTAATAGGTAATACTGTAAGTGGAACTTCTACCGGACAAAAGAGTACAAGAACAGGCTTGATGGGTCGAATGGCCTGCTTCTGTTCCTTTGTTCCTAGCACACCTTTGTTTACACCGAAACCGGTACTGTAGTCAGCATTTATAATTCTCTGTTTGTACAATGAACACCTCCTCCCAAAAAATACCATGCATGCTTCATTCCTCAGACATCAATTCACTCTCCTCTTCTGTTATGGTTGTGGCTCACACTGTATTCCTTTTCTAAAAATGACTCATTTATCCCTGCGTGCATTAGGGTTGCCAACTTGGTTGGGTGTATGTCCGGAGGTTTCATCACATGACCTCCTGCCTCGAACCACCCCGACCCACACTCCAGCCATTGGTCCATCCTCCAGGTGCGCTGCCTTCCCACACAATTGGAAAGGGAACAGACTGTTATCCGATTGGATTAATCTTGGCTGTTAGTCAAATAGCCTTTTTTGCCCCACCACCAATATTTTTATAACTAAGAAATGAAAGTGTTCAAAGAAAAGAATAAAACTACAATTTTTTCTAATGGCCCTATGATTTTTTCTCCTGGGTTGCTCGCAGCAATGTCCTGGAGATTAATCTTCAATTCCTGGAGACTCCAGGACAATCCTGGAGAGTTGGCAACCCTAGTGTGGATTTGAACATTGGCCTTGAGTATGCGTGTAATGTGCATGTGTATGTTTTTAAAATATTATATTATGGGAAACTAATTGAGGATGAACTGTGGGAAGTAGAGTAAAGTTGAGCTGAGACAGGAGTGTAAAAACAGCAAGGATTTGGGTGTCAGGCCTGGTTTTCATTATGTCCAGGCAGGCAACCACGTGCATCAAGATGGCCACAGAGTGAGACCTAGCTCGTAGTTGAGTCTCACTGAATCTTTTTTTTTCTTCCTTGCACCTCTGTGTAGCACGTTGGGTTGTTTTTCTATATTAAAGATGCTGTATAAATGAATGTTACATTAGTAGTTGTAGTAGTATCAGGATGAGGAGGAGGAGGAGAAGGAGCTAATTCGAAAGTGGAGAAATGGGGACGTCTAAATTGACCTTATTTTGCAATCGTAAATAAGATGTGAGGTAACTAGTGTAGACTCCCAAAGACATCTTCCCCAGATCGCTCCATGTTATTAAACTAAATAGTTTGCTCTTAACAGAAACACAATTCAATGCAAGGGAAATTAATGTACAGCTGTGGGGGAGGGGAAGAAAGTGGATACATGAATCTGACTTTACCTATAATTGTTCTTAAAAGGGATTCAATCCTTTGCCTGTTGTTAAATTGGACCAGCCTGTACGGAGAGCATCATAAGTAGTGTCAGAAAAACCTGCTCAAAAGATGTTTCTAAAATATTACAAATTAAGGTGCATTGAAATATGTTGTTTGATCCTGGGTCTAAAAAATTAATTCTGGAGCTTTCCTTAGGTTTTTTTCTCCTTTTTTCTCTCAAAGGCTGATGGTGATTACTGTGTGTGACTTTGTTAGAACAGCAAGTAAAGACTTGAGAAAAGTAACACAATTTGAGTTTTCTAATTGTCTTAGCAATACAAAAACATTTAAACTGCTTAGATTTACAGTATTGATCAAACACTCTGCACTATAACTTATATGTGCTATTATAAAAGTGTTCTTAAATTTAATCTCTATTGATCTTCTTTCTCTGTCTTCAGGCTATGCTGTGGAATGTTTCAGCTAATGAGTTACATAACCTTAGGCAGGATGATACTTCTTCATGGGGTGAGATGAATCTCCCAAGGAGTTCCATCTATTCTAGATCTTATGCTTAATTCATCTATGGCTACAGCTCAGCTCAAATGTCAGTCCAACCTTATATAGTCTAACACAAGCCACCCAAACGGGGGTCTAAAATAACCAGGATTTAAACACAGATCCTCCAGTCTGGTATCAACAATTCTGCTGCTGAAAATACCAAGCAGAAAGAGCAACTCAAATTAATCTTCAAGAAGGGTATCAGAGGCTTTGTGACCAAACCAGAAATTTCTGATTGATAAAATTATTATAACTCAATGCAGTGCTGTGGTTTCAACACCGTTTTTGTGTCTCTAGCACCGTTTTTGTGTCTCTAGCAGCTGCTAGTAATACTGTATAAGCAGATGGATGAAGGGCCTGTCTGTAGTTGTTATTTAAGATCATAGGGCAATTTTACAAATTTGTGCTCCCCACACAGAGGGCCCTTCTAGATTTCCCATCCATTAAAATGAATGGAGAGAAAATCCTGAGGGACCTGCTGACCTCCACACCCAAATTCCTGATATGTCCTCCATGTTGGGATTGCAAATTCGTAAAATGACTTCTTATCTCTACTGTTGGTCTCTAGCAGTTATTTGGAGGGGGGGGAGGTCTAGAGGAATACTTTCTGCCAGAAGTATTCTCCTCATCTGCATTTGCAAAAGATATAGCAGCACACATTACTGGCTGGGCACTGCTGCATACTCAGCTACAAAGAAGAAGACTTTGCATTTATATTCCACCTTTCATAATCTCAGGACATCCCAAAGAGTTTGACAGCCAATGAATTACTTTTGAAGTCACTGTTGTAATGCAGGCAAAGGTGGCAGCCAATTTGTGCACAGCATGGCTCCACAAATAGCAATGAGATAAATGACTACATCATCTGTTTCAGTGATGTCATTTGAGGGATAAATGTTGGCCAGGGCATCGGGAGAACTCCACTGCTCTTCTTTGAATCTTTAATATCCACCCACGGAGGCAGATGGGGCCTTGGTTAAACATCTCATCCAAAAGGCATTGCAGTACTGAAGTGTCAGCCTAGATTAAGTGCTTCAATCTCTGGAATGGGGCTTAAACCCAGACTGCCTAACTCAGAGATGGAAGTGCTACCACTGAGCCAAGGCTGACACTAGAAAGCTTTCTGGTTGGGCGCAACCCTGCATTGGTTCCCAGGCTGATCTAAAATGTTAGTCCCCATTGAAATGAATGTAACTACTCTGGATGAAACCCATCTTCATAAATGACATCATCAGAATAACCAACGAGGAAACAAATCCCAAAATGGCACGTCTCCACAATACTATCGAAAGTTAATCATATTTAATGATTGGTGATGAATACCAGTATCTTTATTGCCTTATCTTTGCCGAATATATATGGAAAGAACAGAAATGACACCCCTTTTAACAATGTGTAAAATATTAATGTCATGTATTGAGTTTCAGAAACACTCCAATGCATACTTTGTGAAAGAAATTAAGTTGGCAGCAGCTCCAGGAAGATTGTTCTCCCTGGGCCAGACAATTATTTGTAATATTCCAGATCGTGTTCCAAAAACCCATTAAAACTAAAGTAATAATGCTTAGCCACTGAATATCAGATGGCTATTTGACTTTAGCAGGCGATTACAGTTCATAGAATCATAGAAAATTTACTGCACAGAAGGAGGCCATTTGGCCCATCGTCTCCGCGCCAGCCGAAAATGAGCCACCCAGCTCAATCCCACTTTCCAGCACTTGGTCCATAGCCTTGTAGGTTACGGCACTTCAAGTGCACATCCAAGTGCTTTTTAAATGTGATGAGGGTTTCTGCCTCTACCACCCTTTCAGGCAGTGAGTTCCAGACCCCCACCACTCTCTGGGTGAAAAAGAAATTCTCAGCTCCCATCTAATCCTTCTACAAACCACTTTAAATCTATGCCCCCTGGTTATTGACCTCTCTGCTAAGGGAAGTAGGTCCTTCCTATCCACTCTATCTAGGCCCTTTATAATTTTATACACCTCAATTAAATCACCCCTCAGCCTTCTCTGTTCCAAAGAAAACAACCCCAGCCTATCCAATCTTTCCTCATAGCTAAAATTCTCCAGTCCTGGCAATATCCTCGTAAATCTCCTCTGTGCCCCCTCTAGTGCAATTACATCCTTCCTATAATGTGGTGACCAGAACTATACGCGGTACTCAAGCTGTGGCCTAACTAGTGTTTTATACAGTTCTAGCATAACCTCCCTGCTCTTATATTCTATGCCTCAGCCAATAAAGGAAAGTATCCCGTATGCCTTTTTAACCATCCTATCTATCTGTCCTGCTACCTTTAGGGATCTGTGGACATGCACTCCAAGGTCCCTCATTTCCTCTACACCTCTCTGTATGTTCCAATTTATTGTGTGTTCCCTTGCCTTGTTTGCCCTCCCCAGTTGAGCCTGGTCATGTCTTCATCCAATATCCATGTGCACTTCCCAGCACCTACCTGAGAGGAAATAATAACGATTTGTCCCATCACTAATACTGCGGAAAACTAGCATCCCCAACACCACCTGGCTGAAACCAGTTAACTCAGCACAAATGTGGGATCAAAACGAGGACCTTCATGGTCAGTATAGTTCAGTAGTCCACTGAAGCAGCTGACAGAAAGGCTGTATTGTAAAATCACTGAATCCTGAATAACAATTGGACAACATATAGAATCAGAGAAAGGTTACAGCGTGGAAGGAGGCCATTCGGCCCATAGAGTCTGTGCTGGCTCTATGCAACAGCAATCCAGCTAGTCCCACTCTCCTGGCCTATCCCTATAGCCCTGCAAATTTTTTCCTTTCAAGTACTTATCCAGTTCCCTTTTGAAGGCCATGATTGAATCTGCCTCCACCACCCCCTCGTGCAGTGCATTCCAGATCCTAAACGCTCGCTGTGTAAAAAAGATTTTCCTCATGTCACCTTTGGTTCTTTTGCCAATCACCTTAAATCTATGTCCTCTGGTTCTTGATCCTTCTGCCAATGGGAACAGTTTCTCTCTATCCACTCTGTCTAGACCCTTCATGATTTTGAATACCTCGATCAAATCTCCTCGCAACCACCTCTATTCCATGGAGAACAACCCCAGCTTCTCCAGTCTATCCACGTAACTAAAGTCCCTCATCCCTGGAATCATTCTAGTAAATCTCTTCTGCACTCACTCTAAGGCCTTCACATCCTTCCTAAAGTGCGATGCCCAGAACTGGACACAATACACCAGTTGTGGCCGAACCAGTGTATTATAAAGGTTCATCATGACTTCCATACTTTTGTACTCTATGCCTCTATTTATAAAGCCCAGGATCCCGTATGCTTTTTTAACGGCTTTCTCAACCTGCCCTGCCACCTTCAACAATTTGTGTTCATATTCCCCCAGATCGCTCTGTTCCTGTACCCACTTTAGAGTTGTGCCCTCTAGTTTACATTGCCTCTCCTAGTTCTTCCTACCGAAATGTATCACTTCACATTTTTCTGCGTTAAAATTCATCTGCCACATGTCCGCCCATGCCACCAGCCTATCTATATCCTCTTAAAGTCTATCACTATCCTGCTCACTGTTTACTACCCTTTCAAGTTTTGTGTCATCTGCAAATTTTGAAATTGTGCCCTGTACATCCAAGTCCAAGTCATTAATATATATATCAAGAAAAGCAGTGGTCCCTGCATCGACCCCTGGGGAACACCATTGTACATCTCCCTCCTGTAGGTCAAACAACCATTCACCACTACTCTCTGTTTCCTGTCCCTTAGCCAATTCTGTATCCATGTTGCAACTGCCCCCTTTATTCCATGGGCCGCAATCTTGATGATAAGCCTACCATGCGGTACTTTATTAAACGCCTTTTGAAAGTACATATGCACCACATCAACTACATTGCCCTCATCTACCCTCTCTGTTACCTCATCAAAAAACTTTATCGGGTTAGTTAAACATGATTTGCCTTTAACAAATCTGTGCTGGCTTTCCCTAAGCAATCCACACTCATCCAAGTGACTGTCAATTCTGTCCCGGATTATCATTTCTAAAAGTTTCCCCAACACTGAGGTTAAATGGACTGGCATATAGTTGCTGGGTTTATCCTTTTTTGAACAAGAGTGTAACATTTGCAACTCTCCAGTCCTTTGGCACCACCCCCATATCTACGGATGTTTGGAAGATTATGGCCAGTACCTCCACAATTTCCACCCTTACTTCCCTCAGCAACATAGGATGCATCCCATCCGGACCGGGTGACTTATCTACTTTATGTACAGCTAGCCTTTCAAGCATATCTTCTTTATCAATTTTTATCCCATCCAGTATCTCAACTATATCTTCCTTTACTGAGACTCTGGCGGCATCTTCTTCCTTGGTAAAGACAGATGCAAAATACTCATTTAGTACCTCAGCCATCCCCTCTGCCTCCATGAGTATATCTCCTTTTTGGTCCCTAATCGGCCCCACCCCTCCTCTTACTACCCGTTTACTGTTTACATGCCTGTAGAAGATTTTTGGATTCCCTTTTATGTTGGCCGTCAGTCTATTCTCATACTCTCTCTTTGCCCCTCTTATTTCCTTTTTCACTTCCCCTCTGAACTTTCTATATCAACCTGACATCTGTCATATGCCCCTTTTCTCTGTTTCATTTTACTCATTATCTCTTTTGTCATCCAGGGAGCTCTGGCTTTAGTTGCCCTACCTTTTTGCCTCGTGGGAATGTACCTAGACTGTACCCGAACCATCTCCTCTTTAAATGCTGCCCCCTGTTCAATTACAGTTTTGCCTGTCAATCTTTGATTCCAATATACCTGGGCCATATCTGTTCTCATCCCATTGAAATTGGCCCTCCTCCAATTGAGTATTTTTACTTTAGAGTGGTCCATGTCCTTTTCCATAGCTATTCTAAACCTTATGATACTATGACCGCTGCTCCCTAAATGCTCCCCCACTGAGACTTGCTCCACCTCATTCCCTAGAACCAAGTCCAGCAATGCCTCCTTCCTCATTGGGCCGGAAATGTACTGGTCAAGAAATTTATCCTGAACATATTTCAAAAAATCCTCCCTCTCTTTGCCCCTTATATAATTATTGTTCTCCCAGTCTATATTAGGATAGTTGAAGTCCCCAGTTATCAAAATCTATAGCTTTTGCACCTCTGTAATTTTCCTGAAAATTTGCTCCTCCATATCCTTCTCACTAGTTGGAGGTCTATAGAATACACCCAGTTGTGTAATGGCACCTCTTTTATTTCTTAACTCTAACCAAATAGATTCTGTCCTTGACCTCTCCAGGACATCCTCTCTCTCCAGCACTGCAATATTCTCCCTAATCAATACTGCCACCCACCCCTCCTTTCTTTCCTTCCCTATCTTTCCTGAACATCTTGTATCCAGGGATATTTAGTACCCAATCCTGCCCTTTTTTGAGCTAGGTTTCCGTTATCGCCACAACATTGTATTCCCATGTGGCTATTTGCGCCTGCAGCTTACCAACCTTGTTTACCACACTTTGTGCGTTTACACACATGCACTCAAACCTGTCTTAGAATTTCTTGTACTCTCTCTTAGTCTGATCCCATCTAATACTGTAACATTACTTGCTCTAGTGCTATCTTTCTCCCCCGATCCTTTGTGCCCCTTGTTTCTCCTGTCCAATGCTACATCCTGGTGCCCATCCCCCTGCCAAATTAGTTTAAACCCCCCCCACCACAGCACTAGCGAAACTCCCCACGAGGACATTGGTCCCAGCTCTGTTGAGGTGCAACCCGTCTGGCCTGTACAGGTCCCACCTTCCCTAGAACTGGTCCTAATGCCCCAGGAATCTAAAGCCCTCCCTCCTGCATCATCTCTCCAGCCATCCATTCATCTGCTTTATCCTCCTATTTCTATACTCACTAGCGCGTGGCACCAGGAGTAATCCGGAGATTACTACCTTTGAGATCCTGCTTCTTAATCTCTTTCCTAACTCCTTAAAATCTGCCTGCAGGACCTCATCCCTCTTTCTACCTATGTTGTTGGTACCGATATGGACCACGACCTCTGGCTGTTCACCCTCCCCGTCCAGAATGTTCTGCAGCCGCTCAGTGACACCCTTGACTCTGGCACCAGGGAGGCAACATACCATCGTCGAATCACGTTTGCGGCCGCTGAAACGCCTGTCTGCGCCCCTAACTATAGAATCCCCTATCACTATTGCTCTCCTGACATTTCTCCTCCCCCCCCCACCACCGAACTGAATACTGATTAGAGAGTGAGATGCACTTAGGGGACTGCTCCTCCTTGGTCTGTCTGGTGGTCACCCAGTCCCTCTCTGTCTGCACTTTCTTAAGCAGTGTGGTGACCACCTCCTGAAACGTGCTATCCATGTAGCTCTCAGCCTCGCGGATGCACTGCAGTGACGACAGCTGCTGTTCAAGCTCCGAAAACTGGAGCTCGAGCTCCTCCAGCTGACGACACTTCCTGCACCTGTGGTTGTCCAGGACAGTGAAATCAGCATGAAACTGGAAAAGACAATCTTATATTTTTGAAGAACAGCATTGGGCAAGCTGCTGATACTCTGGAGTCAGTACCTCAGTACGAATCACCTCCTTTAAGAGAGGAGGGAAGAAATAGGAAGAGTGAATACTTCCAAAATCATCATTGCATTTACACAGTTATTATTTGTTTCCACTATTGAAAGAATGGCTTGTGTTGCATTACCGGGTCTCACTTGTTTTCTAACATAAACAGGCTTTGTCTACCAGTAAAACATCCAGATTTAGTACAACACCACCTGCTGGATATTGGAGAATACTGTGAATAAATAGGCAGGTAACAGTCCTTTAACAATGTCTAACAGCACAGTGCCACACTTACATTTCCAGATATTTTCCTCAATTTTTTTTAGTAAAAGTATGATTTTATTTTAATTTGTTATACTTTATCTGTGATACATTACAATTTTGCAATGAAGGCACAGTACAATAAAAAGAAAACTAAAACCTGTGGGAATTACACAGAATCTACAGCACAGAAACAGGCCATTCGGCCCAATTGGTCTATGCCGGTGGTTAGACTCCACACAAGTCTCCTCCCACTTTAATTAACTCTTCCCTCCTTGCTCCCATATCCCTCTATCCCTTTGTCCCTCATGTGTGCATCAAACCTCCTCTTAAATGATAACAATGCATTAGCTTAATTGGAAACATAGGTGCTGAGGCCACACAACATTGGGGGCGAAGGACTGAGGCACACTCTGCTATCAGACAGGTGGGTCTGATTAATGCTAGGATAAATTGATGGATTTAGGATTTACCCACGAGTGAGAGAGCAGCACTATTAGCAGACTTTCCCAAATTGCCAGACTTGCTAAAATTAAATAGATGAACCCAGTAGTGTTAAAAGTAACTCAGCACATGTATAACAAAGATTTTTTGTTAAATTTACAAAGCAACATTGCAAACAACTGCTCCTTTGAGCACCTCACCTGTTCCACCCCTTTCACTTCTCCTTAATAATCCTTGCTTGCTATCACCTCTCCTTCCAATCCCACCCAGAGCTCCCAATCTCTCTCCGCTTCTGCGCTGAGCACTTTCTCATCCTCAGTAATTTCAATCTCCATCTCAATTCGTCTTGCTCTCTCTCCTTTGATTTCACATTCTCCTGTCATCCCTAAACCTCTCCCTCCATATAAATTTGCCTGCCCATATTCACGCCATGCTTTGACCTTGCAATCTCACGTGGCCTGTCCACTGCCACGATCTTGATCACAGAAATGGCCATCTCCAACTTCTTTATATCCCTCCCTGCCCACATCTCCCTATCCCCTTCCAACCCCACCTCCTTCTGCATCTTCCCCAGAAAAACTCTCCCCAAAGTCACTCACAATTGTACTTTCAACTGCCAACTCATCTTCAGTAAATTAACTAAATTAGAAAAAGTCTACAACAATGAAAATTGTACGAGGCCTGTTGGAAGGAGAAAAGCCAAATTGGTTTTATTGCCCACTTTCTACTGTTCTATGTATATTAAGATATGCACACAGTGAAGTCAAAACATCTACATTACATTTTTAAAATGCCAAAAGTGCCCTCCATGTCCAACCTAGTGATACTGAAAGCCTGTTATAGCTGTGTTGAGATTTTTGGAATCCATCACTGAAATAAAGAACTACAGTATTGGATCACTGCTGCTTTCACCCGTGAAATGTGAACAGTGAATGGCACTGAGTAGGCAGAACACAGAAAATTACATCTTTACAAAGCTGCTAGCCACTAGTCAATTCTCCTTCCGTAAACATCCTGGCACTTCCAGAATTGTAAAGGATAAAAGAATAATTACAGATGCAAAGGAAACTAAAATATGCATTAGTGATAATATTCCTGGCACTTACACACATACTGCTTTAACCTATCTTCTATTGATGTAGATGAGTTCATGCATGTTCATTCAATAATAGTTGGCAAATTAGGAAATGAAGCACTGGTCAGGAATGTGGCTTTGGTTCTTTGGAAAACTGATCTAGTGAGAGTTCCTCCTGAGCAAAGGGCTGGTGACCCAAAAAATGACTTTGGAAGCTGCTGACTGAATGATAGTTATGGTTGTTCTAGTGGTGAGAAAGATGCTGACCGCTTAAGACTTGTAACTAAATGCTCATTTCTACCTATTACACTCCTGTACAGCCTATTAAAGGTTAGAGGGAGTGAGCAGGTGAGTGGGAATAGACCTGTTGGCTCATGTGAAAAAAAACACTGGCACACACTTGATGGGCCTATTGGCCTGTTTCTATGCTGTAATGTTATATTCTATTCTTGACCAGAAAGGTCTCAGGTTCAATCTCTACTCTATGTGGCAATGGCTGCACTATAAACGGTCTCAGCATCGCTGGGCTAAGGAGAAGAAAAATCAGCCAGAATATCTGCTTCTACTGGCCATCTGGTGATCCCTCCTGGAAAGTACGCATGTGCAGTTGTTGGAGTGCAGACATCATGGTAGCTTGATATGAAGACTCCCATGATTGATATAGCTCAGCAGCCCTCAACACTTGAAGAATAGCCACTTCAGCAAGTACTAAAGGGCTTGCTACTGGGAGGTAACTTTCATCTTCGCCCACTGCTCGGTAACCTGACGGTGCGGATCACCCACCCAATTTTCATTCCATTGATTTCAATGGAACTAAAGCAGGCGGGTTCTGTAACGGGCAGGTGATCCATTCTGCCAAGTTACCACCCAGGCGGCTAAGTTGAAAATTACCCCTATCTTTAGGATAATGCTGATTATAGAACTACATCCATAATTTAGAACACGAGGAGTATAGATGTATGAAGTTTAATGTAAATAAATGTTGTTCTTTAAAAGCCAGACCAGCAATCTCTTGATCAAATGGCCCCGCCCCCTCGTTCCTTCCACTGTGGTATATATACTGATCCCAGGAACCACGTAAATCATAGACAGAGAAGAAAAATCTGGAATTAGCCTTTAGAAAGAAGTGACAAAGGGATGGCAATGAATTCCATGGCAATGAGCTTTTAGTGTGGAATCTATATACCACAATAACAATCAACACAAACTGAAGGGCTTCCCTGAACTGTTCCTTTGATCTTCCGTAATGAATAACACATTTCATTTAATTGTATATTACACTAAAGTCTATAGTCCTGATGTCCTCTCATTATTTCCTATGTAAACAATAGCCCATTTAAATGCCACTTTTTTGCCCAATAGCCCATTTAAAAAACACTTTTTTGCTTAAAACTGTGGCCAGTTTTATTCCCATTTGTAACGGCCACCAACAAAAGTACCCATGCCCCTGTGAAAAGTAACCAACCCGCCCAACTAAAGAAACAGTCTTAGTACTGTGTTCCGAGCATCCCATTACAACTATTTCATTACAGATATAATTGCTAACTCAGAATGGCTAAGATAGGCTCATGCAATTCTCTGAAGTATTCCTTGATGGTTTCTGCATTCTCATAGTTCCACCCTTCAATTTCTATAATTTAGTAGTTTAACAATTTCTAGCTTTACATTATTATAAAGGACAGCTTTGCCAGACTGCTGTGATGATTTTATTAATGTATCATTGGTAAAATTATAGGAGTTCTTTGGGAATTTTAAGTATAATGGAAGCTATATTGGAAAATTGGTGGGTGGCGGAGAACTAAATTAGCTTTTCCACATGGTTTATGTTTTGGAGATCAACTTTTCCAAGCCCTGGTGTTTTTGCAGAATAATGTTCTCACAGATTAGACTGACAGCTATTTGTACTACACTATGCAATACTCTATACAGCTATGCTACATTCTACAAAACAAATATCTGTATAGTCAGAAAGCCATGCTAACCTAATTGACCTCCCATTCACATCCCTTTAAAGAGGCTACATGTTGCTGATCACTTGGGCCTGAACATTTCTAGCATCCTTAGTTGTATTATTCAGAAACGTAAGAGTCAGTTTCTGTTGCGCTGTTAGTTTCAAAGGCGGTTTCTGGCTTGCTTGTGAGGGCATGGATTCTTTTCTGATTTCATATTCCTCCAATATGTTTGTTTTACTGATTCTTTAATGAGCCATCCAGGCAACAGATCAAACACTTAGTAAACTATGCAGGAGGGTGATGAATAGGGGTGAGTGTATATTCAGGCCCAAAATCAGTGCTTATCCAAGCGTGGGTAGTATTGCTTTAACCAAGCCAACATGCGGCTTTTTTATGTTCAAATACAGATAAACTCAGAATGTTCTTACTGTTGAAATGATAAAAACATAAATTCTCTAACTGAGCCAAGACTTCATTTTGTCATTAAGCTGAAGGTAGGACAATAGCAATTTTAGACAATTGAATCTGGCTTAGCTTTGACAGAAGGCTTTGTTCCTCCTCTGTGGTAATTACCTCCTCAACAGTCATTCCTATTGACATTCGCCTTTTGTGTGCTGAACAAAGTGAAAGAGTAACTAGGCAATATTTCTTCATAATGAAATAAAACAAGGAGTCAAAAAGAAGCTGACCAACATATAGTAGAGATGAGAGGAGGGAGAGCAGGTGAAGGGAGCAGGACAGGGAAGAGATGTTGGGGGGAAGGTGCAATTTTAAGAGTCCACACAGCCAATGGGAAGCCTCACCTGCCAGTAGCACAACTGAGGAAAATGAGATGGAGACAGGGAGGGGTTGGCTATGAGCAAGGGATTTACAGGACTAAATGTGGATATACAATGCTTACGTAGTAGTGCTAAGAACATTTTTGCTTGTTTAGGCTTCTTTTAGCATTCTCCTCTTGGCTCAAGAAAGTTGGCACTTTTGCGAGGTCAGATGGTGCACAGAGTTAGGTCACAGTGATGTTTAGAAGTAAAGCATAAGTAATGGTAAAAAATAACAAACCAGGGAGGAGAAAAACAGATTTAAACACTTAACCAATGAGGATGTAGAGAACTGACATCAGTCACACATAGATGATAGATTTGACATTTATGACGTCAAACGTAGCCCAAAAATTAATGGCCCATCTGGTGGACTCCCACCCTAGGTCTGGCAGAATTGCAGCGGAAGGACCAGGGATTAGGTTGGGACCTAGATACACCAGGTTCCTGCATTCCCCCACAGTTTCTATGGAGCCTTGGGGCGGCACCTCCATCAGCTCTAAAGAAGAGTACCCATGTCAGAAGGGGCATGGCCAGGGGAAGAGGATTCCGAGGCCAGGAATTTCCTCATTCCTGCCCTGGAAGAACAGCAACAGCTGGGAGTGAAAGGAAGTTTACCGGCTACTGCAGGGGCACAAGTTGGGCTCACCCAGGGGTTCAAGCCTGAGTTGTGGCCTGGTCCTGCAAAGAAATTTTTTTCAAAGATAATTTTTTTAGCCCCTTAAAAAGGGACTGATGGTCACCCTTGCAGTATGTTTCCAGGGGGCCCTCGGCAACCACCCAGAGCGGGCAGTTTCCACCGGAATTACTGTCCTCCCCTGGTCAGGCAGCACCTAAGTAGCACCCCTCGTGGCAGGAGCTAGCTGCATTAAAAAGTGGTGACCTCCCCATAACTCTGCAACCTCTGGCAGGGTTAGGAATGAAGGTCACCTGCTGGTGCATCCCAGCATCCATACCAGGATGTCACACCTGTGGTTTTGCAGGCCAAGAAATTTTCTTGCAGTGGAGTAACCCAAGAAAAGCCAAAGCCAGAATTAATAAAGTGAAAGGCATTCGTATCTCAGTGTGTATCTATATTGTGAATGAGATCACTTATCCCAACAAAACCTTCAGGAGTAGTAATTATAATATTGTTATTTTAAGAATTATTCTTCTCTCTTTCAGTTCCCCTCACCATCAGCCCCTCCCCCACCCGACCCCCCCACACACACATATACATATACACACACCATTCCTTGACTGGGATAACAGGCAGGCGACCTGTTCCCTTGCCTCTGCCAATGTAGTTTTGTAATCTATTGCCATAATATGCACAACAATGGTTCAGCTGATTTTCCTTCCCTCGCCATGGGGAATGATTCCCCATGCATATCTCTCCCTGACCAGGAACTTAGGGGATGAATTTCTGTGGGGTTCTTCCGCTTGTCTGGCATAACTTCGAAAATCCATGGATGTTTGGGAGAACTCCCGCAGAAATTCAGCCCCTTACTGTACTTGTGGAGAGAACTGCAGGTACAAACCAAGATGTCCTGTCGCACCTGATGCTGGATGTTGGCACACAATACTATCTGTTCTCAATGATATGTTTTATACACTGGAAAAAGTTTTGTTACAAGGAATGATTTCTTTCTTTGTGTTATTATCTGTTTTTTAATTTTCAAAGGTAACACTGAAAACATAAAACTCACTACTGCTTTACCAGACAGCACAGCTTGGAATTTCTGATTTGTACAAATGTAAATTGGGCAGACCATGGTCATGAAACTGGGCGGAGTTCCATCACGCCAGAACTCCGCACACTTTTGCACTCACACCAATTTTCACCATTTTGTCATCTATGCCTTGTTTGCTTTGTTTCGTCTTGCTTGTTTAAAATAATGACGGATAATAACGGGATATGACGCTCGACTTGTCGATCGACAGTTCCGACGGGCCACAGCGAAGAATCGCATAGACCCCCTCAGAAGACAAACACGGGACGCAACCAACAGAGTACCCTTCGTCGTCCAGTACTTCCCTGGAGCGGAGAAACTACACCATGTTCTCCGCAGCCTTCAACATGTCATCGATGACGACGAACACCTCGCTAAGGCCATCCCCACGCCTCCACTGCTCGCCTTTAAACAGCCACCCAACCTCAAACAGACCATCGTTCGCAGCAAGTTACCCAGTTTTCAGGAGAACAGCGTCCACGACACCACACAACCCTGCCACGGCAACCTCTGCAAGACTTGCCAGATCATCGACACGGATACCACCATCACACGAGAGGACACCACCCACCAGGTACATGGTTCATACTCCTGTGACTCGGCCAACGTTGTTTACCTCATACGTTGCAGGAAAGGATGCCCCGGAGCATGGTACATTGGCGAGACCATGCAGACGCTGCGACAACGGATGAACGGACACCGCGCAACAATCGCCAAACAGGAGGGTTCCCTCCCAGTCGGGGAACACTTCAGCAGTCAAGGACATTCAGCCACCGATCTTCGGGTAAGCGTTCTCCAAGGCGGCCTTCGAGACACACGACAACGCAAAATCGTCGAGCAGAAGTTGATAGCCAAGTTCCGCACCCATGAGGACGGCCTCAACCGGGATCTTGGGTTCATGTCACGCTACACGTAACCCCACCAGCAAAAAGGGGGAAAAAATTTATATGTTTTTTAAAATTCTCTCTCTCTCTCTGCCATTTTGAGTTTCTTTCTGCCTGCCTGTGTAATAGACACAATGTATATCGAGTGTACTGGGACGTGCTGTTCTCCGTGACTGGCCTGTTTGAATAACAACGACACCTTTTGATTGGTGTGATGCTGTCCCAACATAGTATAAGATATGCGATTTGAGAACCTTTTCATTCATTCATCTGACGAAGGAGATAATCTCCGAAAGCTTGTGATTTTAAAATAAATTTGTTGGACTATAACCTGGTGTTGTAAGATTCCTTACATTTGTTTAAAATAGGCAGCATCAGTTCCAAGCTTATTTATGATTAATTTTTGGAGGAGTTTAGATTTGCAGTTTCCAATTGTGTTATTGCTGTGGAGCTACCATTTCCACCCCTGCATAAACAGTCCAGTGTGCATCTTCCCCTTTTCCTCCAGACATGCCATCATCTGCAGACCCTTCTCCATGCACAGTAACACACAAATATTCAATTCATGCCTGCACATGAAAGTAACTTCCATATCTTTCCAAGAACAATGTTTGCAGGCACAATAACTTTAGTGCAACCATAATTTTTAATGTGAAATCACATTGGGTGGGTGCTTAGTGTTTCTTACTATGGTACTTCCCCTTGGTGCCAGTGTACGAAGAATGTATTCTTCAAACAAGCCATGTGTTTCTCCTAGGCATTATTTTAGTAGGAAGAATGCATGAGGTGATGGGCTCCAACGTTGCAATTGGAGGTTCCTGAGCCTGAGATGGCCTTGTTTCATGACAGCTAAATTCTGAGATGGATCTGCTGCAAGCTTCACCTCTTGAACTGCTGTATGAGCAGCCTGATCCTATGTTCTTTCTGCCACATGCACCATTGGAGGGGACCAGCGGGAGGGCAAGCACGTGCTGCTATCCTGAGATTGCAGCATTATCCAAGTCCATCCCTGACATACTACGAATCCTGGGCATTGGCTTAACATTTTTAAAAATTTATTCATGGGATGTGGGCGTTGCTGGCAAGGCCAGCATTTATTGCCCTAATTGCCCTTGAGAAGGTGGTGGTGAGCTGCCTTCTTGAACCGCTGCAGTCCGTGTGGTGAAGGTTCTCCCACAATGCTGTTAGGTAGGGAGTTCCAGGATTTTGACCCAGCGACGAAGAAGGAACGGCGATATATTTCCAAGTCGGGATGGTGTGTGACTTGGAGGGGAACGTGCAGGTGGTGTTGTTCCCATGTGCCTGCTGCCCTTGTCCTTCTAGGTGGTAGAGGTCGCGGGTTTGGGAGATGCTGTCGAAGAAGCCTTGGCGAGTTGCTACAGTGCATCTTGTAGATGGTACACACTGCAGCCACAGTGCGCTGGTGGTGGAGGGAGTGAATGTTTAAGGTGGTGGATGGGGTGCCAATCAAATGGGCTGCTTTGTTCTGGATGGTGTCAAGCTTCTTGAGTGTTGTTGGAGCTGCCAAGTGGAGGCAGGCATCCAGGCAAGTGGAGAATATTCCATCACACTCCTGACTTGTGCCTTGTAGATGGTGGAAAGGCTTTGGGGAGTCAGGAGGTGAGTCACTCGCCGCAGAATACCCAGCTTCTGAACTGCTCTTGTAGCCACAGTATTTATGTGGCTGGTCCAGTTAAGTTTCTGGCCAATGGTGACCCCCCAGGGTGTTGATGGTGGGAGATTCCATGATGGTAATGCCGTTGAATGTCGAGGGGAGGTGGTTAGACTCTCTCTTGTTGGAGATGATCATTGCCTGGCACTTGTCTGGCGCGGATTTTACTTGTCACTTGCTCAAGCCTGGATGTTGTCCAGGTCTTGCTGCTTCATTATCTGAGGGGTTGAGAATGGAACTGAACACAGTGCAATCATCAGCGCACATCGTTACTTCTGACCTTATGATGGAGGGAAGGTCATTGATGAAGCAGCTGAAGATGGTTGGGCCTAGGACATTGCCCTGATGATCTCCTGCAGCGATGTCCTGGGGCTGAGATGATTGGCCTCCAACAACCACTACCATCTTCCTTTGTGCTAGGTATGACTCCAGCCACTGGAGAGTTTTCCCCCTGATTCCCATTGACTTCAATTTTACTAGGACTCCTTGATGCCACATTTGGTCAAATGCTGCCTGGATGTCAAGGGCAGTCACTCTCACCTCACCTCTGGAATTCAGCTCTTTTGTCCATGTTTGGACCAAGGCTGTAATGAGGTCTGGAGCTGATTGGTCCTGGTGGAACCCAAACTGAACATCGGTGAGCAGGTTATTGGTGAGCAAGTGCTGCTTGATAGCACTGTCAATGACACTTTCCATCACTTTGCTGATGATTGAGAGTAGACTGATGGGGCGGTAATTGGCCGGATTGGATTTGTCCTGCTTTTTGTGGACAGGACATACCTGGGCAATTTTCCACATTGTCGGGTAGATGCCAGTGTTTTAGCTGTACTGGAAAAGTTTGGCTAGAGGCACGACTAGTTCTGGAGCACAAGTCTTCAGCACTACAGCCGGGATGTTGTCGGGGCCCATAGCCTTTGCTGTATCCAGTGCACTCAGCCGTTTCCTGATATCACGTGGAGTGAATCAAATTGGTTGAAGGCTGGCTTCTGTGATGGTGGGGTTATCGGGAGGAGGCCGAGATGGATCATCCAGTCAGCACTTCTGGCTGAAGATGGTTGCAAATGCTTCAGCCTTGTCTTTTGCACTCACGTGCTGGACTCTGCCGTCATTGAGGATGGGGATGTTTACCGAGCCTCCTCCTCCCGTTAGTTGTTTAATTGTCCATCACCCTTCACGACTGGATGTGGCAGGACTGCAGAGCTTTGATCTGATTCGTTGGTTGTGGGATCACTTAGCTCTCTCTATAGCATGTTGCTTCCACTGTTTAGCATGCATGTAGTCCTGAGTTGTAGCTTCACCAGGTTGGCACCTCAATTTTATGTATGCCTGATGCTGCTCCTGGCATGCTCTTCTACACTCCTCATTGAACCAGGGTCGATCTCCTGGCTTGTTGGTAATGGTAGAGTGAGGGATATGCCGGGCCATGAGGTTACAGATTGTGCTGGAATACAATTCTGCTGCTGCTGATGGCCTACAGCACCTCATGGATGCCCAGTTTTGAGCTGCTAGATCTGTTCTGAATCTATCCCATTTAGCACAGTGATAGTGCCACACAACACAATGTCCCCAGTGTGAAGACGGGACTTTGTCTCCACAAGGACTATGCGATGGTCACTCCTACCAATACTGTCATGGACAGATGCATCTGCGACAGGTAGATTGGTGAGGATGAGGTCAAGTAGGTTTTTCCCTCGTGTTGTTTCTCTCACACCTGCCGCAGGCCCAGTCTGGCAGCTGTGTCCTTCAGGACTCGGCCAACATGATCTCTCATCGTCAGAAAAGTAGACCAAATGATATCAATGAGGTCAGTGATGTCAGTGAGGCCCTACGTCATGGTTGTCTATAACTAGTTGTTAAACCTGATGAAGCTGAAAAAGATAGCTCTCACCAATCTGGCACTCCAGACCTTCATGGCATCAGTCATGGAAGAAGCACAGGCTGCCCTTAAGGCCTCTGTTATAAGGGCCTCCACTGGAGATGTCCCAGGAACTGCCACATGCTCCAGTGATGTAAGAGCATCCGAAAACAAGACAGGTTCCACATGTACACTCTACCTCACCATCACCTCCCTCGACCCCTCCACTGTCTCTGATTTGTCACATTGCTTGTCCGACATCCAGTACTGGATAAGCAAAAATTTCATCCAACTAAATATTGGGAAGACCGAAGCCATTGTCTTTGGTCCCCGCCACAAACTCCGTTCCCAAGCAACCGACTCTAACCCTCTTTCTGACCACTGAATGAGGCTGAACCAGACTGTTCACAACCTTGAAGTCCTATTTGATCCTGAGATGAGCTTTCGACCACATATCCGCTCCATCACCAAGACTGTCGACTTCCACCTCTGTAACATCGCCCGTCTCTGCCCCGCCTCAGCTCATCTGCTGCTGAAACCCTCATCCATGCCTTGTTACCTCTAGACTCCTGGCCGACCACCCATCTTCCACCCTCCATAAACTTGAGCTCATCCAAAACTCTGCTGCTCGTATCCTGACTCACACCAAGTCCCGTTCACCCCTCACCCTTGTGCTCGCTGATCTACATTAGCTCCCGGTCCGGGAACGCCTCAATTTTAAAATTCTCATCCTTGTTTTCAAATCCCTCCATGGCATCACCCCTCCCTATCTCTGTAACCTCCTTCAGACCTACAACCCTCCGAGATCTCTGCACTCCTCCAATTCTGGCCTCTTGCACATCCCCGATTTTAATCGCTCCACCATTGGCATCTGTGCCTTCAGCTGCCTAGGCCCTAAGCTCTGGAATTCCCTCCCTAATCCTCTCCACCTTTCTACCTCTCTCTCCTCCTTTAACATGCTTCTTGACACCTATCTCTTTGATCGAGCGTTCGATCACCTGTCCTAATATCTCCTTATGTGGCTCAGTATCAAATTTTCTTTGGAAATTGCTCCCGTGTAACACCTTGGGACGTTTTACTATGTTGAAGGTGCTTTATAAATGCAAGTTGATATTGTTGTTGCTAAAGTACTCCCCCATCCCAGCTGCCGTCAGCTCACCACCTGACCTGGTCCTATGTCTGCACCAACGCCATGATGCTCTGCAAACATGGCTCTCTTAAAAAGACCTGTGAGATCTAAATGCCTTATCTCTTCAGCCACGTGGTGGTGCCCCTAGTCCGCAATGTCTTTTTCCTCATGTGTCACCAGCAGCTGCTCCTGCTGTCTGGTGGTCTGTGTATCACTCAATGCAGTCCACTCTGGCTCACTTTCTCACTCCCCTGGGGTGGATGTGTCTGAACTGGTGGTTGGGAAGGATAGATTGAGTGATGTTGCATGCTGTAAAGTGCTGGCAGCATCAGATGCAGTGGGGCCTGTGCCTTTTACCTCTGATGCTTCTATAGGAGGGAAAAGGTTAGAATAGTTTCCTGCAGAGTGTAGCACACATCAATTTCAGTAGGACTGAAATGAGGGTTTCAGGATATTGTTCACAATTACTGCTAGGTATAATAGGATGAGAAAGCAGAATGTCATCATGAAGCCACAGCTTCCACATACACTTCTCCTTCCCCATCTCCGGCCTCCCCAGGATTTGGATCACTTCCTCCTCAAAGGGAGCGAGAGGTTGGTGGTTTAGGCATCCGCCACCTGTCAGAGCACTCTCCCAGCTGTCTTGTCCCTGAAAAAGGGCAAAATTACCATTGGTTTCTATGTCATGCAGTAATACAGCATGAGGCCCATAATGGGTGTGATGATACTGCATGCAACAGGCAATTACATGCCATGGTGTGAAAGCATGTAAAAATGTGAGTGAAGGAGCACTTGCAGGTGGATCTTGGTTGTGTAAAGGGCATTGATGGTAAGCAATTCAAGCACTTTAACACAGTGTGATAGGATGGTCATTTTAAATGGCAGACATGATTCATACAGTGTATTCCTGGTAGGTATGGCTGTCTCCTCTCACTTTAGCTGATCTTGTAAGGTTATTAAACTTTTAGGAACATAGGAACAGGAGTAGGCCATTTAGCCCCTCGAGCCTGTTCCGCCATTCAATGACATCGGGCTCGATTTTCGGGTGAAAGAGCGGGTGCGTTGGGGGCAGGGGAGGGCTCCGAAAATCGCAGAAATCCCGAGCAGGTTCGGAGCCCGGCTCCAACTCGCAGACTTCCGGGTTCCTCATTGATGCATCCCAGTGCGCGCGTGCCTCCCGAATGCAGGAGTCCCAACGGCAATTAAAGCTGGCGGGATGATAATTTACATAGTTGTTGAGCTCGTTGAAGTACTTGAACCACTTGATTGTCTCCACATTTTGGCAGGGGTGCGACTTTGAAGCATCCTCAGTGTGTTTCCTGTGCTGTGGGTAACACTCCCTGTTGCAACAGTCGTGTTTCAGCCAGCAGCCAGTGGGAGGTGGGGAGAAAACATAATTTATTGCAGCAGGGCACTCTGTCACTTCAGACAAAGTTTTGGCTGCAAGACCTTTGTGTTTTCACTCAAAATTCTCACTTTCCACCCAAAATTCTGCTGTTCAAACATATTTAACTACTTTGCGGACCACCTCAAACTCACACCGTCAGGATGGAGGGAAACCCCATGGCTGCATTCACCACTATATCCGAGGACGAGCAACATCACCAGCCTCGCCAGGCATGGCGTCCACCTCCGTCACATGGAGCTCCACAACACAGTGCTGTGCCACAGGCATCTGCACAATAGCATGGAGGGCAACAACAGAGAGAGTGATGTCACAGGAGGCACTACCCTCGCCACAGGGTCTACAGACCGAGGCTCAGCTTCCTGGACCTCCCTGAGGAGCAGTGCATACATAGGCTCAGAGTCAGTCGGCAGGTAGTCGCAGACATCTGCAGCCTCCTTCATGCCGAGCTGCTCCCAGCTGGGCCGAGCAGCATCTTCTTACCTGTCGCTGTCAAAGTCACCACCGCCCTCAACTTCTTCCAGGGTGCCACCGGAGACATTGCCGGGGTCTCTCAGTCGTCTGCACACAAGTGCATAAGGCAGGTCACCGACGGCTTGTTTCGCAGGGCCTCGCAATACTTTAACTTCCCCAAGGATGACCTCAGCCTGATGGAGAGGGCAGTGGGATTCCATGCTGTGTCTGGCTTCCCACGGGTGCAGGGTGCAATCGATTGCACCCACATAGCAATACGAGCACCTCCACACGAGCCAGGACTGTTCATCAACAGGAAGGGCTATCACTCCATCAACACTCAGCTCGTTTGTGACCACCGCAAAAGATTCCTTCACGTGTACGCCAGATCCCTGGCAGCTGCCAAGATTCCTTCATCCTCCGGGAATCCAACATCCCGCCCCTCTTCCACGCACCGAACACACTTAACGGCTGGCTCCTCGGGGACAAGGGATACCCCCTGCACATGTGGCTCATGACATCTCTGAGGAACCCCATCACCGAGCAACAGTGTCGATATAACGACAGCCACATCACCCCCATGTCTACAATTGAGCATGATATAGGGCTGCTCAAGATGCGCTTTAGGTGTCTTGAGCAGCCCTGGGCACAACAGGGCACAACAGAGAGGGGTGCCGCTTGAGGAGGCTCCATCCACATCTGCCACCCACATTGAGGAGGAGGAGGTGGAGGAGAGGCTGAGGAGGAGCAGGATCAACCCATGGGCAGAACAACGGCTCACCTGGCTGCTCGTGAGACCAGGGAGTCACTGATATGTGAACGGTTCTCCTAACATCAGACAGTGTGAAGAGTCCAGTCCTCACACCACCTGGAAAGAACAGCGCCCACACCAGCCCCCCCACCCCTCCCTGCACAAAACAGACTTGTAACTATATGTACACCCATTGTAGAGTGACCCAATGGGTGGCATCAGGTGTCAGCATTTATGGTGAACCTCATGAAAGGGCCTTATTACAGAAGCCGGTCAAGAATGGCCAAGACGTGGCAGTAGTGGTGACAATAATAATATTTAATGTGAGTTTAACAAAAAGCTAATATAAATAAAAAACATGACCAACCGCCGAACACCCTTGTGCAACCCCTTCGTGCTCACAAAACATTCACCTTATGCTTACGACTACTTCTACGTGGTGCATCCCCTGTGGCTGCAGCAGAGGTAGTGGCAGGTTGCTCTTGTTCATGCCCTGACAGATTAGATGCTTTGGGCCTACGTCCTCTGGGTTCTGGAGCCCGTGAGGACCCCTCCACAGACTGCTCCACCTGCACCTGTGCAGGGGCAGACTCGGCCACCTGGAGAGGAGGCAACATTGCGGGTACTATTTGAGAGGGGGGCAACAGGTGAGAGGTGGGAGCACTTTGAGTGGCGACCCCACTTCCATGCCCCTTTTCGCCATCATCCCTCCCCTGGGCCAGGCCTACACCACTCCTACCACTGTGCTGGACAAGATTTGGAGGACATGTGTGAAGCCTTGTAAGGCTAGTGCTAGTGTATCTGCCTGCCTGTTTAAGGCGGCAGAATGTTGTTCACCCTGAGTCCGAATGGCCATTGTCAGGGCCTGGATGGACTCATTTGTGAGCCGTGCTTGAAGCTCAAGGGAGGCTAGCCTTCTCTCCATAGCAGACATTTCCACACTTACCCGTGACACTATCTCAGAGACGCCCGCATGTCCCTGTGACAGTATCTCAGAGATTCCCTCCCATACCTGTGCCACTATTCCACTGATGCAGGAGTTGGACTCCTCCATCCTCTGTGTGATTGTGGAGAGTGCGCGTGGCACCTGTTCCAGCACCTCGCAAATGTGCTGCTGCCCCTCGATCATTCTCCTTTTAAAGGATGGCCCCCAGGGTTCAGCATCTGTGTCTAGCTGAGCAGAGCCTGGAGAAGAGTGCTCCCTCTGACGTGGACTCTCCACAGCTGCCCCTGTCACCAGTGTCTGCTTGTGCTCACATGTGTGTGGTGACTCACCATGTGCGACCCCAACTAACTGAGGACTGGGACCCACCAAAGTGTGAGTATCTGCGCTGGTGAATGGCTCATTCACATATGATGGTGCACCCTCAGAGGCCGGCAGGTCCTCTGAGGAATCGGCCTCTGCCGTCACAGCGGTCGCTGAAGGCCCAGTAAGAGAACACAAGGCAATATTAAGCATGATCACAGATGTGTCATGTTGCAATGAACATACAGAGGTGCTGAAGATGGCAGGCATGTTAACATCAATTCATATTGCGTGTGCTGAATGTTAAAGTTAAGTCACCAGACGTTTGTCGGGTGCCAGTCTTGGCGTTCCCGACGGACAGGCACTCGAGGATTCTGCTGAGCTCCAGCGCCTCCTTCTCCGTATCTGTGAGGATGACGATTTGATGCGGCCCCCCTCCGGTCCTCGCTGACAGCCTGTGATGCGGGTGCGCAGTCCGCCCACTGCGCAGCTTTCGGACGGCAAACCCGGAAGCCACATTAAGTGGCTCCAATTGACCCGCAATCAAGTGGAAAACGGACATTTTATTGGGCGGGTTACCCAGGCGCCCAAACACCCCCCCCCCCCTCCCCCGCTGCCATCCTGCCTCCACGCTAATATCGGGGCCATCATGTCTGATCTGTGACCTAACTCCATTTACCCGCCTTAGCTCCAGATCCCTAATACCCTTGGTTAACAAAAATCTATCAATCTCAGATTTAAAATTAACAATTGAGCTAATATCAACTGCTGTTTGCGGAAGAGAGTTCCAAACTTCTACCACACTTTGCATTTAGAAGTGTTTCCTAGTCACTCCTGAAAGTCCTGGCTCTAATTTTTTGTTCTGCTGAGTGTCTATGCATGTGGTCGTCAGGTTCAGTGCCCTAGCCATATCCTTCTATTACGCCTGGACAGCTTTCCTTAGGGGCCTGCATTGCTCAGTGCCAAAACAGAGCCTCCCTCCTCCATCTGATGTCCTCTAGCAGCACTTCCACATTGTTTGCTCTTTTAAACTGCTCCAAAACCTTAAATCTTACAGCAGCATTCTATTCCTTGCTCCCAACTGGCAAGCTCCCAATGAGAGGCATTCCCAATGCCTGGAATTCACCAGAAATATTAAAATGAGGCTGCCCCTGGGAATTACGTCAGTGCCCGTGCACATGTGTTAGGTTGACGTAATTCGCTTTCCAACTCAATTCAGCGGGGGTCAGAAAATCTGGGTTCATGTGTCAAATACGGATCTGTGTTTAACCATTTAATATGGGTCCATATTTAATGTAAATGTCTAGTCAAGAACACAAATGATATGAGTAAGTATAGACTCTCAGCCGACACTGACGGCAACAATGTGATGAATGTTAAAAAAAAACTAATTATGGAATACAAAAAGCTCAGTTAGAACCAAATGTCACTATTCCCTCTAAGGGCTGAAGTAATTACCCCAGAAATATGACTCAACAGCCATTAAATTTGGCAAATTGGTCTCATCTTGTGAGACTAACCTTTCCCAAGCCTACATGATCCTGTAAATCTGTCCACTATGGTCCATTTACAATTTAATAGTTTTTTCCCTCCAATTTTCAGCTCTCTTGAAGCAGTTAACTCACACTAAGCATCCCTCCTGCACCTTGCCTGGTTGACTATTATTCAGGTGCAAGTCTAACTGGGGTGTGGGCAGGCTATTTCAGCATGGGAGATATCACAGCCGAGCCCAGCCCTACCCTCACCTGATGTCCACATAAATACTTGCAAGCAGCAGCGATTAAATAATGATCAGGAGTGGGAACCCTGACTAATTTTTCCTTTCCCTGGTCCAGAGGTGCAAAGGTGACTTGTAATCACCATCGAACATTCAAGTTAAGATCAGTTAACTCGCCACAGATCAAAGATAAGAACGTAAGAACATAAGAAATAGGAGCAGGAGTAGTCCAATCTGCCCTTCGAGCCTGCTCCGCCATTCAATAAGATCATAGCTGATCTGATCCTAACCTCAAATCTAAATTCATGTCCAATTTCCTGCCCGCTGCCCGTAACCCCTAATTCCCTTTACTTCTAGGAAACTGTCTATTTTTGTTTTAAATTTATTCAATGATGTAGCTTCCACAGCTTCCTGGGGCAGCAAATTCCACAGACCTACTACCCTCTGGGTGAAGAAGTTTCTCCTCATCTCAGTTTTGAAAGAGCGGCCCCTTATTCTAAGATTATGCCCCCTAGTTCTAGTTTCACCCATCCTTGGGAACATCCTCACCGCATCCACCCGATCAAGCCCCTTCACAATCTTATATGTTTCAATAAGATCGCCTCTCATTCTTCTGAACTCCAATGAGTAGAGTCCCAATCTACTCAACCTCTCCTCATATGTCCACACCCTCATCCCCGGGATTAACCGAGTACTGCCTCGAGAGCAAGTATGTCTTTTCTTAAGTATGGACACCAAAACTGTATGCAGTATTCCAGGTGCGGTCTCACTGCAGCAATACCTCCCTGTTTTTATATTCTATCCCCCTAGCAATAAATGCCAACATTCCGTTGGCCTTCTTGATCACCTGCTGCACCTGCATACTAACTTTTTGATTTTCTTGCACTACCTGGAACCTTCTTAATCTGTGTAGCTAATATCACGGATCATGGAATTCAGTAACAGTTTTTTAGCTATCAGTGACTGCCATTTTGTTGATGAATTTGAAGCTGGAAGTTACACAATTTATCTTCCAGCAGCCAGATTCCAGGGTTAGATAGAATATAGTATTCTGATATGTCAGAAATCCAAGCTATCACTTCACCCCAAAATGGATAAGCTGAGGGACCTCTCATGAGAGATGCACTGGAAATACAGCAAGGTGCCAACACATCCAATAAGCCTACTGTTTTGCATAGACTAATAAGTGGTGATATCAGGCTAAGCCCAAAGCCACCAGAACATCTACAAGTAACACATTAAAAAAAAAGTGGCACTAAGAAAAAAAAGGTAGCCTGCCCAAACTAAAAATCAATAACTGGTTAATTCAAATAACAATGATCATTTTACATCAATAATATGTTCTATCCCCTGCAGTGCCCATCGAGTCCCAGGCCCATTTGATGTAAATGTACTAGAGGAGGAATGTAACATTCTTAATTGTATCAGATGCATGAATGTGTAGAAAAGGCCCTCCAGCATAACCCTTCTTGGCTGAATGGAAGCTCACTGATTTTGTGGATCAAGCAATGGATCTCAAACTCTGGTAACTAGATAATTAAATGGCCTGGAAATTCCTTGTGGGTCACTGTGCTGACAGAAGTCCAATGGGACAGGACTTCTACCCTTCAGTCTGCCCTGATGGTGAACCAACCGAAATCCCAGGGACAGGTTCATCAGCATAAAAATGGTGGGTGCTTGTGCTCCTTGGATGTCCACCCCAAGGGAGGGTCTGTAATTTCAGAGAGGGAGGGCATGGGCCAGTATAGCTGAACTGGCCGAAGAACAAATTTCTCTTCCTGAGTTGTTTGGTTTAATTGGCTCTTTCCTGAGATTGATTAATTTCTTTTTCAAAAAATATACTTTATTCATAAAAATTTGCAGCGATACATGCAATACAGTTGTCATATCACATTCCAAACGTACACAATACAGATTTTACAATTTGCAGGTTACATCAGGTACAGTTCAATGAACACATTGTACATAATTACAGTTCATGACACTCTAGGGTGCCTCATTGCATTACACTCAATACAGATTATTGATTACAGATTCATTACAGGTATATTACAGAATCATTACAGGTACATTATAGCAATTTGAATTTTACATTCTGCCCGGTGGTTTTTCCCTGACTGCAGCCCCTCGGTATACAATGGCGGGAAGGCTCTGAATGGTTGCCTTTCCCCACAGAGCCTTTGCGGCGGCCGCACCCAGCCTCAGTGTGTCCCTGAGCACGTAGTCCTGGATCTTGGAATGTGCCAGTCTGCAACACTCGGTCAAGGACAGCTCCTTGCACTGGAAGACCAGCAAGTTTCAGGCAGACCAAAGGGCGTCTTTCACCAGTTGATGGTCTTCCAGCAGCAGTTGATGTCCGTCTCTGATGCTCGGGACGAACCTGGACAGATACCACTGCATCTCTCTCCAGGCCTTCTTTGCAAAGGCGCATTCCAGAAGGAGATGGGTGACGGTCTCCTCGGGGACAGCGCACGGTGGCGCTGAGACTTCGTGAGTGCATGAAGGATCTGACGGGAAGGGCCCTTCTCACCACCATCCAAGCTAGGTCTTGTTGCTTGTTTGAAAGCTCTGGCGATGAGGCGTTCTGCCAAATGACATCGACAGTCTGCTCAGGGAAACATCCGACAGGATCCACCATCTCTTTTTCCCTCAGGGTCTCGAGGACGTTATGTGCGGACCATTTGCTGATCACCTTGTGGTCAAAGGTGTTTTTTTGCATAAACTTTTCGACGAAGGACAGGTGGGGCGGAACGGTCCAACTGGACGGAGCGTTCCGTGGCAGCGTGGCCAGGCCCATCCTTCTCAACACCGGGGACAGATGGAACCTCAGCACGTGGTGACACTTTGGGCTCGATTTTCGCACTCGCGGCAGGGGGGTTGCAAAAATCCGGGATTCCCGGGGCGGGTCTGAAGCCCGGCTCCAACCCGCCCACTTCCGCGTTCCCCAGTGACGCGCTGACGTGCGTGCGCAGCCCCCGCATGTGGGACTCCCGCCGGCAATTAAAGCCAGCGGGGTGCCACTTAAAGCACTTAAACAGGTACTTCAGGTCATTTACAGACCTGATTGACCTGATATTTTAGGAGGGCTGGGATTTTGAAATTAACTGAGACTGTTTCCCATACTGGGGGAAACACTCCCAGTTCAAATGGACGTGTTGCGGTCATCAGCCTGTGGCAGCTGCAAAGTTCCATTTGACAGGTGGGGCGGGGGGAGACCCTCACCCATTGCAGGAGGCCACTCTGTCACTTTGGACAAAGTTTGGCCTCCACCACCCTCCCCTTAACAATAAAATTCACAAACTTGCACACTTACCCCGGTGTCCAGACACATTTACCTACCTTGCGGACCCCCTCAAATGTACATCTTCTGGATGGGGGCTGTCGTAGCTGCAGTCATGACCTCCTCGGAGGGCGAACAGCATCACCAGCCTCACCAGCCACGCCGTCCACCTCTGACACGTGGAGCTCCACAACACAGTGCTGTGACACATCCATCTGCACAGCAGGAGGGGGGGCAACCGCAGAGAGAGATGCGTCGCAGAGGGCACTACCCTCGCCACAGGGTCTACAGACCGAGGCTTAGCTTCCTGGACCTCTCTGAGCAGCAGTGCAGATGGAGGCTCAGAGTCATTCGACATGTAGTCGTGGACATCTGCAGCCTCCTTCATGCCGAGCTGCTCCCTGCTGGCCCGAGCACCATCTTCTTACCTGTCGCTGTCGAAGTCACCACTGCCCTCAACAACTTCTCCTCCGCATCCTTCCAGGGTGCAACCGGGGACATCGCCGATGTCTCTCAGTTGTCTGCACAAAAGAGCCCTGCAAATACACCTACACCCACTCTGCAGTGACACATTTACCTACCTTGTGGACCCCCTCAAATGTGGCATCAGGTGTGGGTCTTCATTGTGATCCTCAGGAAAGGGCATTATTGCACAAACCAGACAAGATTCGCAAAGACTTGGCAGTAGTGGTGCCAATATAATATATTATGTAAGTTGATCAGAAATTAAATATAGGTAAACACCATGACAAACCCTCAAACACCCTTGTGCATCCCCTTCATGCTCACGACACGTTTGCCTTACGCTTCCTACTGCACATACGTGATGCATGCCCTGTGGCTGCAGCACAGGTAGTGGCAGGTTGAGTGAGGCTGACCGTGAAAGAGATGCATGAGAGGGTGAGTATGAGATAGAGCCATGAGATTGTATGAGGATTGGGTTGAGTGGTAGTGGCGGGATGAGTACTGGCGAGGTGAGTAAGTGCAGGTAAGATGAGGATGAGGTTTGAGTGGGTGTGAGGGGTGATGTGATAGAGTAGTGTTGGCAGTGCAGAAGGAGATGTGGGGTGGGGGCAGTGATGTGGCAGACGGAGTGTAGGGGAATGAGTAAGTGTACTCACTTCGGCTGACCTACTTAGGTGATTGAAGCGCCTCCTGCACTGTATGCAGGTGCGCGATATGTTGGTGGTGCAGGTGACCTCCTCTGCCACCTCGAGCGAGGCCTTCTTGGTGGCAGAGGCAGGCCACTTCCTCCCGCCCACCGGGGGGAAGATCTCTGTCCTCCCCCTCCTCCTCACCTCATCCAATGATACCTGGAGTGAGGCATCATTAAACCCAGGAGCAGCCTTCTCCTTGGGCTGTTCCATGCTGAAATTTTTCCTATTTTCTGCAGCATCAGTCAGTGGAGGACTGCCCCTTCATTAGAGCTCCTCCAGCTGACAGACCTTGCTGCGCATGTGCAGTCTGCCCGCCGCGCAGCTTACCAGCAGGAAACCCGGAAGACCAGGTAAGTAGCTCCAATTAGCCTGCGATTCCGTGCGGAGCACCCCGATTTCACCGGGCGCGTTACCCACGCGCCCAGTCCACCCCCCCGCTGAGAACCCGCCGCCCTGCTAATATCGAGCCCTTTGTGTTTGTGTACCGAGGGTCTACGCACAGCTTGATGCAGCCGCACACAAAGGTGGCCATCAGGATGAGGGCCACGTTGGGCACGCCTTTCCCCCCTTTCTCTGGAGATTTGTACATCGGATACAGTCCATTTTTGATTTCCAGATAAAGTGGAAAACGGCTCGGGTGACTGTCGCGGCGCAGGAGTGAGGTATGGACCAGACCTGCGCCACATACAGCAACACCAAGAGCACCTCGCACCTGATGACCAGGTTCTTGCCCACAATCGAGAGGGATCGTCGATCCCACAGTCCCAGTTTCTGCTTGACCTTGGAAATACACTCCTCCCAGTTTTTGGTGCACGCCCCGGCCCCCCCGAACCAGATCCCCAGCACCTTCAGGTAATCCGACCTGACGGTGAAGGGGACAAAGGATCGGTCAGTCCAGTTCCCAAAGAACATGGCCTCGCTCTTGCTACGATTTACCCTGGCCCCCGAGGCTAGTTCGAACTGGTCGCAGATGCTCATCAATCTGTGGACCGACAGTTGATCCAAGCAAAAGACGGCGACGTCGTCCATGTACAGGGAGGCCTTGATCTGAGTGCCTCCGCTGCCTGGGATCGTCACCCCTCTTATGCCTGCATCCCTCCTGATGGACTTGGCAAAGGGTTCGATGCAGCACATGAACAAGACGGAGGAGTGAGGACAGCCCTGCCTGACTCCAGATTTGATCGAAAAGCTTTCTGATTCACACCCGTTGATTGAAACTGCGCTACTAATGTCTGTGTAGAGCAGTTGGATCCAATTGCGGATTCCCTCTCCAAATCCCATTTTGGAGAGCATGTCCATCATGTACGTGTGGGATATTCTGTCAAAGGCCTTCTCCTGGTCCAGGCTGATCAGGCAGGTGTTCACCCCCCTGTCCTGTACGTAGGCTAAAAGAGCGCTCGAGTCGCAGTCGGACTACAGCGACTACCCCGCGTCTGACGAGGAGGGACGACAGGAGCGATGCAGCCAGGCTTCTCACCAAAAGCGTCAAAACGTCCAAGGCGACAGGGACAGGATCGACACCCCCCCATCTCCAGAACACTGGACGCGACAATGCCTCCAGCACCCTCCAGCCGTCCGGCAAGCCGGGAGCAGCGAAGTGCCCAGCGCACACCAGCTCCGGGACATTGGGAGCAGCACCACAGAGAGCGAAGAACGGCTCCGGGAAACTGGGAGCAGCAACAACGAGGAGCCCCAACCGATCGAGGATCGCACGGACTCTTCACCCGACACCACGCCACCGATGTCACCCCGGCGGAACGACGACCCCCTCTCTGAGGCAGAACAGAACTCGTACCTCAGCTCAGGGAGCGTGGAACACTTTGCACAGATCACTTGGATGCAGGGACACGGCCAAGAGCTGGAAACAGCAAACGGACTGTCGGGTGAGACTTTAAACTGTTGTTAAAATGGGTCTGAAAGTCTCATCCATTAACGTGCGTAGCGTTAAATGCACTACACGATGTGTGTTGATCTTGGACTACCTGGCCAAGGTCAAGAGCGACCTGCTGTTCTTACAGGAGTGTGGCCTGCCGCACCTCAGCAATTACCGGCAATGGTCGCAGCGGTGGGCCCACGGGCCGTCGATCTGGTCGGGAGGCAACGATTGCCGTGCCTCTGGCCTGGGGATTCTGCTGCGGGGGGGCAACTTCACCATCACCGAAGTAAAGGAGGTGGTGGGGGGTCGTCTCCTCGTAGCAGACGTAATGTACAAAAACGCTCCGCTCCGGCTGACCAACGTGTATGCCCCGGCTCTGAAGAGCGAGCGACTGGCCGTCTTCCAGCAGCTCCCTCTGCAGCTGGCGAAGTCCAGGCCGGTCGTTCTCAGCGGTGACTTCAACTGCATCATCGATGCGGCTGGACGATCCGGCAGAGCCGACAACAAACTGGACACAACATCCAAACTCCTGATGGAAGCGGTGAAAGACACCAAGCTGTGCGACGTCTTCAGCAACCCTGCAGACGGAGCGGCGCGTCAATACACCTGGTCCAGAGCAGACGGGTCCGTCCGTTCCAGGATAGACTTCCTGTTTGTGTCCCGGAAGCTCAAGGTCAGATCCACCAAGGTCATACCGGTGTTCTTCTCTGACCACTGCCTCCTCCTGGCCGACTGTCACCTACAGGACGATCAGAGAGTGGGCAGGTGGACATGGAAGCTGAACGTGAAACTGTTGACCCCGGGAAACATTGAGGAACTGAAGAGGGATTACAAAGGTTGGAGAACCGTAAAGCCCCTCTTTGATTCCCTAGTGCACTGGTGGAAAGCCATCAAAGCGAACATCAAGAGGTTCTTCATCCTCAAGGATGTTCAGAAGGCGAGAGGCAGAGGGAAACATCCCGACTCCAGAAAAACATGCAGAATCTTCTCCTGCTGCAGTCGATGGGGATCGATGTCGGGGAGGAACTCAGAGAGGTGAAGGACCAGCAAGCCTCGCTCCGAGGCCTCCAAGATCATCTTCCGGTCCAGAGTCCGCTCCATGGAGCAGGACGAGACTTGCTTGTGTTTCTTCTTCCAAAAGGTGCACAGAGAGAGCTCTGTGATCAGCAGCCTGAAGGAAGGGGACAGCTCGGTCACATCCTCATATACTGAGGATCTGCAAATCCTTTTATGCCAGACTGTACGACGCAAAGCCCACAGACAGCGCGGCCTCCCAATCCTTCTTGTCGTCTATCACGGAGATTCTAGACGACAGCAAGCGGGAGAGTCTGGATCACCCGCTAACTCTGGACGAACTGACAAAGGCTGTCCGTTCCTTCGAGAAGAGTAAGACTCCCGGAAGCGACAGCTAACCGGTGGAGTTGTACTCGGCTCTGTGGGACTGGATAGGCCCAGACCTGCTGGAAGTGTACGGGGGTATGCTTCTGGCAGGCAGCATGTCAGACTCCATGAGGAAAGGCATCATCACCCTCATCTACAAGCGGAAGGGGGAGAGGGAAGAAATCAAAAATTGGCGACCCATCTCACTACTTAACGTGGACTACAAAATCCTGTCCAAGGTCATCGCCAATCGGGTCAAGTCAGCCCTGGAGGTGGTGATCCATCCCGATCAGACCTGCGATGTACCCAGCAGGAAGATCTCTGATAGCCTGGCGCTACTCAGGGATATGATCGCCTGCCATCTCCTTTTTGGCATTCAAAAATGCCATTGTGGGCCCCACTTATGCCGAGAAACAAAATCAACAGCGGTGGTGTATTATGTAAGTACACTTTCCAGTGGCTATTGACCAAGGACAGACAACAATGGCATCCATAGAGTTACCTGTGGGCTGGACTGTGCTACCCTTTTGACCAGGTTTGCATGGTTGTGTTTGGTAGGGGGAGGGGGCAGTGTGATGGGAGAAATTAAGGAGGGGAGAATTACACAGGCACATTATTCAAATGACTGGTCTCCATGGGATTTCTGATACTGTACCAGTAACAAATCTTACAGCAAAAAATGCTAATACTTATCCCAAGCAACATTAGCTCAACCACATTTAAAGCTAAGGAGAAAAAACACAGGTGCATTGAAGCCTGTGACATAGCTAACTCTATTATAAGGACTTGATGAAAATCTGTATTAGATTTTTATATACAGACAGTGGTAAGTCTATAGTAATAAATAATGTACCTTGAAAATGACCTTCAGTCTGAAGAGCCTCATCTGATTCCAACCTGCCTTCTCACCAAAAAATCAAATTTAATTATGAGCTGTGGAAACTGTAATATCCTAAGATTTGAGTGAGACTTAATTCTGTTGAAATCCTAATTTATAAAATGTATTAGGGAAAGAAAAGAAGTTCCTAACGGATATTGATTTAACATATTGTCTGCACTAGGTGTGCAGAGACTAATTGATTTTGTCTAGGAGAATTCTAAGGCTCAAATTCTTCAGCGCACCAGTCTTATAGGGGTAATTGGAATGGTTACCATGACAAATTGGTAGCAGTACTTTTCATCCTCCTTGGGACTATAAAAATTCTCATATACCAGAGCACACATCTGCAGAAAATGTTAGTCACTGGCTGCAATTTATTCATCTGTTTGTACCCAATGGAGGAATATTCTACACACTGTTCTCCTTTTTCAGAACTTTTATGCACCTCCATCGAGATTTATACACAGAATGTCCAAAGGCAACTAATGTAATATATTTATAATGTGTAGCAATTGTGTTATGTGTGACAGACTAAACAGAAATCCCATGGAGACCAGTCAGACTAAACAGAACACATATCACAATTGCTACACATTATAACTATATTACATTAGTTGCCTTTGGTGTATAAGCATTATATAACACTGGTGGTCACTAGAAATTGTTATTTATGCCACAGTCATAGTTTTTATTGTAGGAAAGATATTTTAAATTGGCGATAAAGCCATTTTAAAAATCTTTTTCAGGCAAATTAATTTTGCCAGATGGGCAGAGTTCTTGATTGATTGGTGGAGCACTGGTGTCAGTGATTGGTGGAGAGCTGGTGTCAGCGACTGGTGGAGAGCTGGTGTCAGCGATTGGTGGAGAGCTGGTCTCAGTGATTGGTGTAAATGTTTGGTGGAGTGGTGATGTCAGTGATTGGTGGAGTGATGTCAGTGATTGGTGATGTCAGTGATTGGTGGAGAGTGGTGTCAGTGATTGGTGGATTGGTGAAGTCAGTGATTGGTGGAGAGCTGGTGTCAGTGATTGGTGGAGAGCTGGTGTCAGTGATTGGTGATGTCAGTGATTGGTGATGTCAGTGATTGGTGGAGAGCTGGTGTCAGTGATTGGTGGAGAGCTGGTTTCAGTGATTGGTGATGTCAGTGATTGGTGGAGTGGTGATGTCAGTGATTGGTGGAGAGCTGGTGTCAGTGATTGGTGATGTCAGTGATTGGTGGAGTGGTGATGTCAGTGATTGGTGGCATGCTGTTATCAATGATTGGAGGAGTGGTTCCTGCTGCAACTCACCAGCCAATGACTCCTGTTGCAAAGTGTGCATCTGTGGACGTAAAACGATGACAGGATCAGGTTTAGCTGCAATGGCCTCTGTGGTTAACAGTCTGACAACATCCACAGTCAGGATTTACCATAAAGACCAACTGTTTGTCAGGGATATTGTAGAGCAGCTGACATGTAGGTTTGTACCCCAGCAAGGTGTCAACATTGGAATATAAGAACAGGAATAGGCCATTCAGCCCCTTGAGCCTGTTCCACCATTCAATTAGATCATGGCTGATGTGTATCTTAACTCCATCTACCCTCCCCCCCCCCCACTTGGTTCTGTAATCCTTAATACCCTTGCCTAACAATCTCAGTTTTGAAATTTTTAATTGACCTCGCCTCAACAGCTTTTGGGGGAAGAGAGTTCCAGATTTCCACTACCCTTTGTGTGAAGAAATGCTTTCTGACATCACCCCTCAATGGCCTAGCTCTAATTTTAAGGTTATACCTCATTATTCTGAACTCTCCCACCAGAGGAAATAGTTTCTCTTATTCAACCCTATCAAATCCTTTAATCATCTTAAACACTTCAATTGGATCACGTCTTAATCTTCTCTAGTCAAGGGAATACAAGCCTGGTGTATGCAACCTGTCCTCATAATTTAAATCTTTTAGCCCGGTATTATTCTGGTGAATCTGGTCTGCACCCTCTCCAAGCCAATATATCCTTCCTGAGGTTCAGTGCCCAGAACTAAATGCAGTACTCTAAATGGAACATCTTCAGGAAAGAAGAAAACTGTCAAAAATTAAAACCTGTGGGGCTTCAAATACTGAGAATGTGCCTGCGATGGATGTATCTGCCTTGGGGAAGAGATGTTGCAGCCTTAGGCTGATTAAAGCAATAACCATTTGAAGGTCACAGCAGCTCTGTGAAAGAGTTAGAGGGCCTAGATGGTAAAAGATGAGTGTAAAGAGAAAGCAATTATTTTTTTCCCTTGTGTCTTCCATTTGTTTTGTAACGACTTCATGCCTTGCACCTATGGAAATGGAAATTCTCTATATATAGTGCAAGGCCAATAATGATGAAGCAACTCCTTCATAATTGTGAAAGCATTATTCAATGAATGATTTAACCGCGTAACCTGCAAACTTCAAAGTAGGTTGTGACATAGGTCATAAGTTGAAAACTCTTCAGATTTAAACAGTTCTTGTGCCAATTATTCTGTTTATAGCACAGAACTGTAAGGAAGCATTGATGATGTCAACCATACAATTAACTTTCTAAATATACAGATAGATATAAATATATATAGTCATTTCCCTGGAGACAGACTGGTTACTAACCTCATTTAGTGATGCTGGTAAGAGTCCAGTGGTTGTTAGGGAATGTTACCTAGCTTGAACGGTAAAGGCCTATAATGCAGGACACCACCATGGTTGAAAAGAGCAGGAGACAAGCTAAGTCAAGGGATAGTGGTTAGGTTTTAAAAGAGTGTAGACAATAGAAAGAAGGGAAACTAATGGAGGTAAGGAGTTCCATGGTTTAGAGGTTTTGGGAAAGAATTAAGTAATTCCAGGTCTTTCTGTATTCAGAAATTCCATTGCACACTTGGAGGACGATTTGAATGTCTGAAAGTCCAAATTGTTATCTCGCACATGTATATGAACACCTGTATCGGTAGCAATGGATGATGTTCAGGAACCACTTTAAGAAGATGCTTCAACTCTGATCAAGAGACACGATAGAGGTTGTCAATGTCTTTGACAATCTGAAATGACATTGTTTTCAGAGTTGTGCAAGAATTGCACAATCTCACTGGTGTGATCTGTTCCTGGTCTCTTTATCTGTTTTCACTCTCCCATCTCTGTATCGTTCAACAACCTACATGAACCAGTAGGTCTTTTCCTGTCCGTCATTTTTCATATGTTCGCAACCACCATGAGGCAGTTCTTCTCCATAACCAACTATTAGGGACTCTGTGAGGGCATTGCACATTTTCTCTCTCCTCTCCATAAGGCAGTGACTCCTGCTGGTGTACGTCTCCTCAGCCCTCCAGTCACTCACTCTAGCAGCTCCCTTTCATTTGTGAGCCTAGACTGTGAGCGTCGGCACGCTGTTCAAATATGGGGGGCCTCACTGAATTGTGTCCTCATCCAACACCCAGGCACAAAATTCCCAGCAGTGGTCACTGGATAATAATCAGGAGCAGGAATCGAGGCTGATATTTCCCTTTCTCCAATCCAGGAGCACTGCGGCAGTTACAGCATTACCACCCAGCTGAGATCAGCTCCCCCGGGGATTGAACCAACTAGGGAATGGACCTACCTGATCTGTAAGGTTTACGTGCACACCAGGCTTTTGCTCCTTCTCAGGGATGGGAGGAATAGCTACACTCCACTCAGCTTTGCTGCTGTACCGCGCTCCCCCCTAACAGCTCAGCTGAGATTATTGTCGGGAGATCACCTCCATGAATCCGCTTCTCCACTCCACCCTAACTGTGCCAGCTGGCTGCCCAGATTTAGTTCCAATCTTATAGTCAGTACAAGTAGATTCATCTTATAACTATATTTATTCATAATTCTGAAATAAATAGCAGCCATAAGGTTAGTACACTGATTAAAATATCATTTAATTGATTAATACTGTTTCCAATAAAATACATTTGAAGATACACTGTATAAAACAATCTAGACTTTAATAATTTACTATTTACATAAGCCAAAAATAGTAAGTTAGTACATATTTGTTTAAAAGGCGCTTGCACAAGAGAACCTGTGACTGTGCACTCTATACAGAAGCAGCAAGGTGCAGAAACAGCCTCGTAGCCTGGGTGCCGTATCAAAACATCAATAGCTCCAGCCCTTGATTTCCATTAGCATCTTCTGTTGCTGATGCTGCCTCCGTGAATACTGATAGGTATTTTTGTGTTGGCTTCACAACAAAAGCTTTAATAGAGTGCGTTAAAAACCAGCAGGGGACATGGTGAGAGATTCCTCCAAGTGCTGAAACAATGTTAGTTGAGATAATTACTTTTCTCATTTACTGTTCCATCAGGAATGGAAACCAGTCTCACAGATCATCCAGGCCCCTACGCTGACATAGAATCCTTCCCAGATCCAGCTGTGGTTCTCTCAAACAGGAAACACATCCACAGAAGTTAATATTGTGGTTCAGAACAAATCTCTACTAGTTCTTCAAAGTTATTGGATCGGACCTGTTTTTTTCAAGGTGGTCTTTTTAAGACTAAATGCTTATCATGGTGATTATTACATTTTTTTAATGAAGTAAATGTCTTGTGCTTTTCCGACATAACTTTGTTGTGTGGATTTCTGGTATTGTTTGAATTAGACAAAAGCAACCAAGACCACGGGGCCTCCTTTGTCAGAGTAGCTTTTCACATGTCACTTGCTTCTTCTTCTGTAAACATTAAGTGAGAATCTGAAATAGAATTGTTGCTGTATTCAAGTATCCTTCACAAATTGGACCAGCCTGCTGAAAGAGGTGTCAAAGGTCAACATTCATGCTCCAATTGATGTTTGGCTGTGAGGAAAGAGAGGATAGAAAGAATGGGACAGGGGAAAAGTCAACCTTTAATTAAATATGCCTTGTGTTAGAATCACTCCAAGATATCCGTTTCAAAAGGAACTAGTTGATAGTACGATAAGTTTGTAACGTAGGCGCTGGGATCATTGTTCTCGGCTTCTTCAGAAAACTCACTTCCATTTTCAAATCTGCAAGAAAGCAAGTTTCAGTCAGTGGGGTCAGTGTGGACTGAAAGCATGTGACATGCATACAAAACACACACATCAGCTAAATAACGAAGCCTCCAGAGCATGCCGAAGGACATGTTGCAATCAAACCACAGCAGTTATTTGTTTCACAGAAAGAATTCTTGTTTGTTAATGAGCATTTTCTTTCTTTTCTGGTAAAGACTTTATCACTGCACTTACGTAACAACAGTGACTGAACTTTAAAGTAATTTATTGTATGGGAAGCATTTAAGGACTGAGAAATGGGGATAAGGGGCCATATAAATGCGAGTTATTTTGTTCTTTCTTAATCATTCTCAAGTTATCTTCTTCCCCACCTGCCACCCCTCCCCACCTTAAACTTTTCAGATTTCCATGCCTCTGGATCTACCTCTTACCTCTGCAATTCATGAGTCAGGCACAACAGCAATCCAGTAATAATCCCTCCCCCGCACCCAAAATAAGGAAGTGCCTTGTCTCCACTCAGTTCCTTCCCACACTACCATGACCAGAAGTAACTCAGTATTGGGTGGAGAAAATGATGCATGTGATCTCACATCCCATACTGCTGTGCATTACAGCTCCAACGTTTTGCGCAACCCCACCCATTAATGAAGATTTATAAAATAATTCTGTAATTTCCAAAACTGCACGTTTAATTCAACAAAAAGTGACAGCCACTGGGGTGAATTTAACAAATAGAAGCTTCAAGCACAAGGTTTCATGCGGTGGAAATTCATATCAGCATTTCTGCCACAGAGGTCAGCACATCCCAGGAGACTCCATGGCACCTCGAGGGTAAGGTGGCCACTCTTCATCACGTGTAAGTAAGCCTATAAAGTGTCTTTCAAATTCATACTCATATGCGCTATTCCTCATACAGACATCCTCCTCCCTTCTCTTTCCACACTTTCATACTTCTACGGTCAAATAGTCACAGCAGCCTTAGGTTTTTTATATTGAGAAACCAAGGTGAAAGGCTAAGGCCCATAGTGCAGGCATCACCAAGGCTGAAAAGAATAATAGAGGTGAGATAAATCAGACTTAGTGGTTAGATGACTTAAACCTTGGATTTTAAGAGCCTTAAGTCTGAAAGAGGAAGGAAAGACTGAGGGAGGTAAGGAGTTCCACAGTTTTGAGATCCTGAGAAAGGATGCTTAAAAGTCGCTGTAATGAGTCTTGAATTTAACACAGTGAGAATGTAGGTAGGAGGACGTGTGTGCAGTTTGGTGTATTAGGAGCTGCTGGAAGAAAGAACAGAGGAAAGTTCAGAGGAGAACTGGCTAGTATTGATAAAATGAAGACAAGAAAGGTTGCTAGGAAGAGAGGTTGGAGCCGAGAGGTGAGAGAGCGATTGCCTGTCGGATAAGATTTTTTTCTTTTATCCTGTCGAGGAGTGCTAGAGAAATGTGAGAAGGTATAGCAGCAATAAAATAGTGTTAAACAGACTTGGCCTTTGTAGGGGTTAAGAGTATCCATGCATAGGACGCTTTACACAGTCTTCATCTGGAATTATTCCTTCAATCACAGCCTCACATGCATGCAGCCTACTAAAAGCCTCACATGGTATGTAATTACTTACATAATGCACCTGTCATCACCCCCACTCTGGTCTGTAGGCTGGTACCTGGGTTTGACTACATCTCTTGGAACAACAGGGCATGCTCACATTTTGCATTCTTTTCAAAGTAGAGGACCACTCAAAGCATCAGAGAGAGATTGGCCACAGAGAGACCCCCAACCTCTGCCGTGTCACTTTGGAGCTCCAGAGGAGGCAGGAAACAGAGAGAGTCAAAGACAGGGAGTCGGAGAGCAGGGGTCAGCTGCAGGTTCATCGTGACATTCTGCTTCTCACCGTATCATCCTCTGGTATTGCACATTAACCATCAGCAAACTAAATCATGAAAGTCATATGTGAACTGTAATCCTCAGCAACCCACTTTAACCTCTCTCCTTGCTCTCCTCTCTCTCCTCTAGATGTACCAGATAAAGGAGAAGCAGAGGAGGAGGAAGAGCTATCAGATCCATCTGCATTCGGTAAACCAGCACTTCATTACACTCTCTCTCTGCCAAGCACCAGCTCTGAGACATCTCCCCAGGGGGCATGTAATGAGGAGTCTGGCTCCCAGATCTTACTTTTAAAAGGATGCTCGATCAGCATGAAACAAACCTGCAGGCAGTGGGGATGGTCTCTCAGAAGATGGCAGGTCAACTGGAGGACTCCACTATATGTACCTGCGGCACCCTGATAAATGGCTTTGCAGCACTGCAGTCAAGCTTGCAGCTCAGGCTGATCTGCAGCAGAGGCCCCAAGACAAAGGCACCAAGGGCAGTCTCTACCTCTGCAATGGATGCTCAGACTGCTGTCAAAGAGGCCTGGGGAACCAGACTGAAGAAGTCTGTCCCTTCTGGCTTCCAAGTGACAGGGGCTGGGATACAAACAAGTATCTCTCAAGCTTCACGGTTGTCCAGTGGATGAACTGATTTGCTCTAGTCAGCCATGCCTCAGTGACCCACTGTGACCTCTTTAGATTTGTGAGGCTGGCAGAAATGGGAGCTCCACAGCAGAAGACACAGAGGTAGATGGTAAAGAAACTGTCAGCAGTAAAGAAACAAATACATGATCACGTCAGCAGAGATGTAAGTTTTCTGTGAATCCTTTTAAAGCAGTGACTGGGCCCTTTAAATCAACTTCTGTCTTTTCTTAGTGCCTAGCAACAATGGAAACCCATTTATACCGGTCTGATGGGCACTCAGTGTAGATGAGGCAGTAATGACAGAAAATGGTACTTACGATGTCACCAAGACATTACTGTCTCATTTAAATACTTCCAGCATTGACTGGAAATGGCAGTGAATAATTGGATGGGCGCAAAAATTGGGAGTAAATGAGGCAGTGTGGTATGGTGATATCCTGCGTCCCCTTTTCTGCTGCAAGAATAATGCCCAAAAATTGAGCAGTAAAAGAGATAAATTCAAGCTTTCGTCTCCACCTTCATTTGCTTCAGACACACAGCATGTCGCCAGGGGCCGAGCAGATGGATTGAACAGACTCACTTATTGTCACTTGTGTTTATATAACATATTTCATGGATTGACAAGTTGGATGAGTTGGCAGCCCATCTGTCAGCAGAAAGTGCTGCATTTCTACTCATGCAGCATGTTCTTGTTTCACTTACATTACTAACTTCAGAAGGGTCTTCTCTCAGCACGTAATATTCATTACTCCCCTGCGTCTCAACGATGGCTCAGCCAGTTTCTCCAATGGATGGCTCAGCATGGATCAGGAAGATCCCAGGTTTGAACCCTGACTTATGCTGAAAACGCTGCTCTCAGTCAGAGTGGCAGTAGGGATGCTACAATTGGCCTCAGTGCCCCTCCGTTGAGGAAGTGCACGCATCTGGATGTCAGTTGAGGACAGGATTGAGTTCAGCTGTGATGCCCCGCACAGTCTGATAGCCTACTGACATTCACTGTCAAGGCCTATTCATGAATAATGGCCACGTGGGCAAGACACTGGAGGACCACTGGCACCGTCCAACCATTCCTAAGCAATTCCTTGCCTTTTTTTCACATTCCTTTACTCCTGCAGGTGCGGACTCGTCTCACAGTGTTGCTTCTCCAGCAGTCCTCCAGTGCTTTGCCCAAGGGGCCATCCTTCAAATGTCAGTCCAGAAATAAAGGTTGCAAAATCCCTGAGAGCTGCTCCCGCTCTGCTGGCATTACTTCACCGGAGGTGCGGACGAAATTCCATTTACATGCGTAAATGGGGCCACACTTCCGGCCAAGTAACACTGGCGGAGCGGGAGCAGCTGTGAGGAATTTCCAGGCCTAAATATTGGTGCAGCATTTGCAGAACCCCTAGAATTCTGTTGCACTCCAAGAACAATTTCTGTGGCAAGTCCAATGAAATTCTACCACGAGAATGTGGATTCTGTAGCATATCTGTCCTGGATTTGGAACATCTCAGTCCGAGAATAATAATTTTTTTTTAAATAAGTACAAAATAGCCCAAACTAATGATTTTTATTTAGAGAAGTTGAGCACTTTAAAATGGGTCCACTGTGCTGTGTCTTCCATGCGCTGCTCAGTAATTTGCAGTGATTGCTGACACTCAACTATCTAATCTGCCAGGTGTTAGGTGTTAAGTGTTAAGTGGTAGCTAGGTTGAAGTTGCAGCTAGCCAAACTGATGGGGCCTGACATTCCAGAGGGGTTCTCCCACCCTCCCCATATAATTCTGGTGGGAGATTAGCAGGAACCTTAGGGAAACGGCATAAACAACTGATAAAGGCCGTTTGCGCCATTTCCCTGGGGTGGGTTCTGCCGAAGTTAGGGCGGGAGAACAGGAGAACTCCTGCAGAATCTCAGGGCCATGTTGTTCTCGGTTGGAATTCTGGCATTTGCACCAACATATAGCCGTTATTACATTGGCACTTGTTTAGTGTGCCAGCTGCTCACGTTTACACTGGTGAAACTGATTCTCTTATCACAGCAGTGGAATTGTGGAGCTGCGTTTTTGTGGGTCTTTGATTCTACTGTTGGATAACGGAGTTGGTTTTAGTTTTATAAACACGAGCAGTCAGGGCACAGACACCACTCTCCCAAACTAAACAAGCGCCAAATGTAAAAGCACCTTATTGAAGTTGAGACAAATTGGATTAGCTAATCCCCATTCTTTTCCCACCTCAATACTTTATCTGCCTAGCTCGTAACCAATACATAGGGACTGATAATCCTATGGGATGCTCCCCATATTATTGGCCATGAGAGCTTCAGGCCCACTACATGCCAGAAATGCTCAGTATCTCAAAATGTGTTAGAACAAAGAGACTTGTAATGATAGTGCGATGGCCTCCACAGGCAAATATCCTCCGCTCCACAATTCTTTGTCTTGTGTGGGACGCACTGTGAACCTGCACAGATTATTAAGAAACCAAATATGATGCAACTTAAAGGGCTTCCCATAATGTACAGCACCAATTCTCAATGGATGCATCAGAGGAGGCCTACATGAAAAAAATATTTAATCCTGTTTATTTTGCCCTACAGCAACCAAATATCTGCAAGAGGAGCTAAGTTTCCTCAATGTTTCAAAGAAAAAAGGCCAGCAGCCTGTCGCTGACACCTGACATTCCGGCGCCCAGCTCCCTGCGTGTCATGCACTACAGTGGCACTGCAATATTGGATGTACTGATCTCACTTGGCCGTAGCCTACCGGGTGTTCTGAATCTGAATGGTACCAGGTGGCACCAATCTTCTAATCCCACTGATTTGCACCTCATTAATTCCCACCTGTTTCACACCTTGCACACTGCACCTGGACTCAAGCTTCTGCAAAGCCTAGAGATGAAGGAGTTTAGGTCAATGGGGTAACTTAATCCCCATGCATTTCACTTGAAGGTGAAGGGGGATTAGATGGTTGCTGTCACCTGACAGCATTGGGACTCAGAACAGCAGGTACTGGTACTGTCACACCAGGTACTGCTTCCAAAATAATTGCAATGGAGAAAACTGCTTGGGGAAGGAAAACAAGGAAAAAATAGTGGGTGAGAAATTTGTGACAGGGGCTATTGCTGTTTCCATGGGCACAAAACCATGCTATCACAGCCTCATTGTAAAACTCTCTGTTATAACACTCTCTGTGTTGTAAGGCCCACCGACATTACCAAACCTTCTGGAATATTTATTACTTTTGCCAATTTTCTCCCTCTCTTAAAGGCAATGACTTCTGTTGGGATAAGTTTCATCAAGTGTTGGCCCCACTCCAATACCTAACCCAAATTTCCATTATTTATGTGTGAGCTTTGAATGTGATTGTCGCCAGGTGACTCACTCAGGGTGAGGATCAGAGCAGAATCCAATCCTCTTCATCCACAGTGAGGATCAGAGCTCAGTCCAATCCTCTCTTCACCCACAGTGAGGATCAGAGCCGAGTCCAATCCTCTTCATCCACAGTGAGGATCAGAGCCGAGTCCAATCCTCTCTCCACCCACAGTGAGGATCAGAGCTCAGTCCAATCCTCTCTCCACCCACAGTGAGGATCAGAGCCGAGTCCAATCCTCTCTCCACCCACAGTGAGGATCGGAGCTCAGTCCAATCCTCTCTTCACCCACAGTGAGGATCAGAGCTCAGTCCAATCCTCTCTTCACCTACAGTGAGGATCAGAGCTCAGTCCAATCCTCTCTCCACCCACAGTGAGGATCAGAGCTCAGTCCAATCCTCTCTTCACCTACAGTGAGGATCAGAGCTCAGTCCAATCCTCTCTTCACCCACAGTGAGGATCAGAGCTCAGTCCAATCCTCTCTCCACCCACAGTGAGGATCAGAGCCGAGTCCAATCCTCTCTCCACCGACAGTGAGGATCAGAGCCGAGTCCAATCCTCTCTCCACCTACAGTGAGGATCAGAGCCGAGTCCAATCCTCTCTCCACCCACAGTGAGGATCAGAGCCGAGTCCAATCCTCTCTCCACCGACAGTGAGGATCAGAGCCGAGTCCAATCCTCTCTCCACCTACAGTGAGGATCAGAGCCGAGTCCAATCCTCTCTCCACCCACAGTGAGGATCAGAGCTCAGTCCAATCCGCTCTCCACCCACAGTGAGGATCAGAGCTCAGTCCAATCCTCTCTTCACCCACAGTGAGGATCAGAGCCGAGTCCAATCCTCTCTCCACCTACAGTGAGGATCAGAGCCGAGTCCAATCCTCTCTCCACCCACAGTGAGGATCAGAGCCGAGTCCAATCCTCTCTTCACCTACAGTGAGGATCAGAGCCGAGTCCAATCCTCTCTCCACCCACAGTGAGGATCAGAGCCGAGTCCAATCCTCTCTTCACCCACAGTGAGGATCAGAGCTCAGTCCAATCCTCTCTTCACCCACAGTGAGGATCAGAGCCGAGTCCAATCCTCTCTTCACCCACAGTGAGGATCAGAGCCGAGTCCAATCCTCTTCATCCACAGTGAGGATCAGAGCTCAGTCCAATCCTCTCTCCACCCACAGTGAGGATCAGAGCCGAGTCCAATCCTCTCTCCACCCACAGTGAGGATCAGAGCCGAGTCCAATCCTCTCTTCACCCACAGTGAGGATCAGAGCCGAGTCCAATCCTCTTCATCCACAGTGAGGATCAGAGCCGAGTCCAATCCTCTCTTCACCCACAGTGAGGATCAGAGCCGAGTCCAATCCTCTCTTCACCTACAGTGAGGATCAGAGCTCAGTCCAATCCTCTCTTCACCTACAGTGAGGATCAGAGCCGAGTCCAATCCTCTCTCCATCCACAGTGAGGATCAGAGCCGAGTCCAATCCTCTCTTCACCTACAGTGAGGATCAGAGCTCAGTCCAATCCTCTCTTCACCCACAGTGAGGATCAGAGCTCAGTCCAATCCTCTCTCCACCCACAGTGAGGATCAGAGCTGAGTCCAATCCTCTCTTCACCTACAGTGAGGATCAGAGCTCAGTCCAATCCTCTCTCCACCCACAGTGAGGATCAGAGCTGAGTCCAATCCTCTCTTCACCCACAGTGAGGATCAGAGCCGAGTCCAATCCTCTCTTCACCCACAGTGAGGATCAGAGCTCAGTCCAATCCTCTCTCCACCCACAGTGAGGATCAGAGCTCAGTCCAATCCTCTCTCCACCCACAGTGAGGATCAGAGCTGAGTCCAATCCTCTCTTCACCCACAGTGAGGATCAGAGCCGAGTCCAATCCTCTCTTCACCCACAGTGAGGATCAGAGCCGAGTCCAATCCTCTCTTCACCTACAGTGAGGATCAGAGCTCAGTCCAATCCTCTCTTCACCTACAGTGAGGATCAGAGCCGAGTCCAATCCTCTCTTCACCCACAGTGAGGATCAGAGCTCAGTCCAATCCTCTCTCCACCCACAGTGAGGATCAGAGCCGAGTCCAATCCTCTCTTCACCCACAGTGAGGATCAGAGCTCAGTCCAATCCTCTCTCCACCCACAGTGAGGATCAGAGCCGAGTCCAATCCTCTCTTCACCTACAGTGAGGATCAGAGCCGAGTCCAATCCTCTCTTCACCCACAGTGAGGATCAGAGCCGAGTCCAATCCTCTCTCCACCTACAGTGAGGATCAGAGCCGAGTCCAATCCTCTTCACCCACAGTGAGGATCAGAGCCGAGTCCAATCCTCTCTTCACCCACAGTGAGGATCAGAGCTCAGTCCAATCCTCTCTTCACCCACAGTGAGGATCAGAGCTCAGTCCAATCCTCTCTTCACCCACAGTGAGGATCAGAGCTCAGTCCAATCCTCTCTTCACCCACAGTGAGGATCAGAGCCGAGTCCAATCCTCTCTCCACCCACAGTGAGGATCAGAGCTCAGTCCAATCCTCTCTTCACCCACAGTGAGGATCAGAGCTCAGTCCAATCCTCTCTCCACCCACAGTGAGGATCAGAGCCGAGTCCAATCCTCTCTTCACCCACAGTGAGGATCAGAGCTCAGTCCAATCCTCTCTTCACCCACAGTGAGGATCAGAGCTCAGTCCAATCCTCTCTTCACCCACAGTGAGGATCAGAGCCGAGTCCAATCCTCTCTCCACCCACAGTGAGGATCAGAGCTCAGTCCAATCCTCTCTTCACCCACAGTGAGGATCAGAGCTCAGTCCAATCCTCTCTCCACCCACAGTGAGGATCAGAGCCGAGTCCAATCCTCTCTTCACCTACAGTGAGGATCAGAGCTCAGTCCAATCCTCTCTTCACCCACAGTGAGGATCAGAGCTCAGTCCAATCCTCTCTTCACCCACAGTGAGGATCAGAGCCGAGTCCAATCCTCTCTCCACCCACAGTGAGGATCAGAGCTCAGTCCAATCCTCTCTTCACCCACAGTGAGGATCAGAGCTCAGTCCAATCCTCTCTTCACCCACAGTGAGGATCAGAGCTCAGTCCAATCCTCTCTTCACCCACAGTGAGGATCAGAGCCGAGTCCAATCCTCTCTCCACCCACAGTGAGGATCAGAGCTCAGTCCAATCCTCTCTTCACCCACAGTGAGGATCAGAGCTCAGTCCAATCCTCTCTTCACCCACAGTGAGGATCAGAGCTCAGTCCAATCCTCTCTTCACCCACAGTGAGGATGAGAGCTCAGTCCAATCCTCTCTTCACCCACAGTGAGGATCAGAGCCGAGTCCAATCCTCTCTTCACCCACAGTGAGGATCAGAGCTCAGTCCAATCCTCTCTCCATCCACAGTGAGGATCAGAGCCGAGTCCAATCCTCTCTTCACCCACAGTGAGGATCAGAGCCGAGTCCAATCCTCTCTTCACCCACAGTGAGGATCAGAGCCGAGTCCAATCCTCTCTCCACCCACAGTGAGGATCAGAGCTCAGTCCAATCCTCTCTTCACCCACAGTGAGGATCAGAGCCGAGTCCAATCCTCTCTTTACCCACAGTGAGGATCAGAGCCGAGTCCAATCCTCTCTTCACCCACAGTGAGGATCAGAGCCGAGTCCAATCCTCTTCATCCACAGTGAGGATCAGAGCCGAGTCCAATCCTCTCTCCACCCACAGTGAGGATCAGAGCCGAGTCCAATCCTCTTCATCCACAGTGAGGATCAGAGCCGAGTCCAATCCTCTCTTCACCCACAGTGAGGATCAGAGCTCAGTCCAATCCTCTCTCCACCCACAGTGAGGATCAGAGCTCAGTCCAATCCTCTCCACCCACAGTGAGGATCAGAGCCGAGTCCAATCCTCTCTTCACCCACAGTGAGGATCAGAGCTCAGTCCAATCCTCTCTTCACCCACAGTGAGGATCAGAGCTCAGTCCAATCCTCTCTTCACCCACAGTGAGGATCAGAGCTCAGTCCAATCCTCTCTTCACCCACAGTGAGGATCAGAGCTCAGTCCAATCCGCTCTCCACCCACAGTGAGGATCAGAGCCGAGTCCAATCCTCTCTTCACCCACAGTGAGGATCAGAGCCGAGTCCAATCCTCTCTTCACCCACAGTGAGGATCAGAGCTCAGTCCAATCCTCTCTCCACCCAGAGTGAGGATCAAAGTTCAGTCCAATCCTCTCTTCACCCACAGTGAGGATCAGAGCTCAGTCCAATCCTCTCTTCACCCACAGTGAGGATCAGAGCTCAGTCCAATCCTCTCTTCACCCACAGTGAGGATCAGAGCTCAGTCCAATCCTCTCTTCACCTACAGTGAGGATCAGAGCCGAGTCCAATCCTCTCTTCACCCACAGTGAGGATCAGAGCCGAGTCCAATCCTCTCTTCACCCACAGTGAGGATCAGAGCTCAGTCCAATCCTCTCTCCACCCACAGTGAGGATCAGAGCTCAGTCCAATCCGCTCTCCACCCACAGTGAGGATCAGAGCTCAGTCCAATCCTCTCTTCACCCACAGTGAGGATCAGAGCTCAGTCCAATCCTCTCTTCACCCACAGTGAGGATCAGAGCCGAGTCCAATCCTCTCTTCACCTACAGTGAGGATCAGAACCGAGTCCAATCCTCTCTTCACCCACAATGAGGATCAGAGCTCAGTCCAATCCTCTCTTCACCCACAGTGAGGATCGGAGCCGAGTCCAATCCTCTCTTCACCCACAGTGAGGATCAGAGCTCAGTCCAATCCTCTCTTCGCCCACAGTGAGGATCGGAGCCGAGTCCAATCCTCTCTTCACCCACAGTGAGGATCAGAGCCGAGTCCAATCCTCTCTCCACCCACAGTGAGGATCAGAGCCGAGTCCAATCCTCTCTTCACCTACAGTGAGGATCAGAGCCGAGTCCAATCCTCTTCACCCACAGTGAGGATCAGAGCCGAGTCCAATCCTCTCTTCACCTACAGTGAGGATCAGAGCTCAGTCCAATCCTCTCTTCACCCACAGTGAGGATCAGAGCCGAGTCCAATCCTCTCTCCACCCACAGTGAGGATCAGAGCTCAGTCCAATCCTCTCTTCACCCACAGTGAGGATCAGAGCTCAGTCCAATCCTCTCTTCACCTACAGTGAGGATCAGAGCTCAGTCCAATCCTCTCTTCACCTACAGTGAGGATCAGAGCCGAGTCCAATCCTCTCTTCACCCACAGTGAGGATCAGAGCCGAGTCCAATCCTCTCTTCACCCACAGTGAGGATCAGAGCTCAGTCCAATCCTCTCTCCACCCACAGTGAGGATTAGAGCCGAGTCCAATCCTCTCTTCACCTACAGTGAGGATCGGAGCTCAGTCCAATCCTCTCTCCACCCACAGTGAGGATTAGAGCCGAGTCCAATCCTCTCTTCACCTACAGTGAGGATCGGAGCTCAGTCCAATCCTCTCTCCACCCACAGTGAGGATCAGAGCCGAGTCCAATCCTCTCTCCACCCACAGTGAGGATCAGAGCTCAGTCCAATCCTCTCTCCACCCAGAGTGAGGATCAAAGTTCAGTCCAATCCTCTCTTCACCCACAGTGAGGATCAGAGCTCAGTCCAATCCTCTCTTCACCCACAGTGAGGATCAGAGCCGAGTCCAATCCTCTCTTCACCCACAGTGAGGATCAGAGCTCAGTCCAATCCTCTCTCCACCCACAGTGAGGATCGGAGCCGAGTCCAATCCTCTCTTCACCCACAGTGAGGATCAGAGCTCAGTCCAATCCTCTCTTCACCCACAGTGAGGATCAGAGCTCAGTCCAATCCTCTCTTCACCCACAGTGAGGATCGGAGCCGAGTCCAATCCTCTCTTCACCCACAGTGAGGATCAGAGCTCAGTCCAATCCTCTCTTTACCCACAGTGAGGATCAGAGCTCAGTCCAATCCTCTCTTCACCCACAGTGAGGATCAGAGCCGAGTCCAATCCTCTCTTCACCCACAGTGAGGATCAGAGCCGAGTCCAATCCTCTCTTCACCCACAGTGAGGATCAGAGCTCAGTCCAATCCTCTCTTCACCCACAGTGAGGATCAGAGCTCAGTCCAATCCTCTCTTCACCCACAGTGAGGATCAGAGCTCAGTCCAATCCTCTCTTCACCCACAGTGAGGATCAGAGCCGAGTCCAATCCACTCTCCACCTACAGTGAGGATCAGAGCCGAGTCCAATCCTCTCTTCACCCACAGTGAGGATCAGAGCCGAGTCCAATCCTCTCTTCACCCACACATTTATTTGTGTGTTTGTGTTTTGAAAATCCAGTTGACAAGCTGCCAGTACGTAGTTTGTGCAACTTGACAAAAAAAACAGCAAGGGATGCAAGTGAGATGAAAGCTGTCTTGAAGGACAATTTTATAAAGCCCTGCTTAGCATGTCACAGTACTGGTTGATCTTGGACAGGCTCAGCTCCCCCTGGAAGAGCCCACTCTGAGTCCACTGTCATCAGTCGCAACGCTGGTTTTGTTAGCAGTGCAGTTATATAAATGTGGCATCGCTAATGCAGCTGGAGAATCAGTTCAGGAGATGTTGAGGCAGTGCTCCTGGTGGTGACAAGCGACAGTGTCAGCTGTGGCTCAGTGGTAGCACTCTTACCTCTGAGTCAGAAGGCTGTGGATGCATGTTCTACTCCAGAGACTTGAGCACATAATCTAGGCTGACACCTCAGTGCCGTACTGAGGGAGTGCTGCACTGTCGAAGGTGCCGTCTTTCGGATAAGACATTAAATCGAGGCCCTGTCTGTTCTCTCAGGTGGACGTAAAAGACACCAGAGCACTATTCGAAGAAGAGCAGGGGAGTTCTGCCTGGTGTCCTGACCAATATTTATCCCTCAACCAACATCATTATTAAAAACAGATTATCTGGTCATCACATTGCTGTTTATGGGACCATGCCCTGTGCAAATTGGCTGCCGCCTTTCCTACCTTACGACAGTGACTACACATCAAAAAGTACATCACTGGTTGTAAAGTGCTTTGGGACGCCCTGTTTTCGAGAAAAGAGCCATTTGAATGCCTGTCTTTTTTCTTTTTAAATGTAAATCGACGGTCCTGGTGACCCTGGTCATATTTACTTTTCTAGCTACGGGCGAGCTGAGCTCCAGCCATCGGGACAGTTTATGGTTCGAAAATGAAAGTTATAATCTCAATTTTTAAACAACTGTTTGTCTATAGCTGCTGATCCTGAGGAAACTGCTGTGCAGTGTAAACAGGGTACAGAATTAGTCCAAGGAGAAGCAGTTCGGAAATAAATAGGGGCCATGAGGAGTCTTCTTAAAGCTTGAAATGTTAACAGGGATGTTATTCACAGTGCAAGAAGAACAGAGCCTTTAAAAACCAAGTAACCCTTAATTACACAAAATGAGCAAGTTACAGATGCTGCCTTGCCAAGGGGCGAGCTGGTCATAGTTCATAGAGCTAGGAAAACAGTTAATAAAGGGTATAAGATAAGATATTCTTCAATTGCTGCGACAGACTTTGAGGACAGGATTTGGAAAACTGTTCCCATGTGATTGAATATCAGGAGTTGCTGCACTGCAATGCTGCCACAGTCAAATCTGAGGGCTGGTTAATTTGAGTGAAGTCTGGCAGGTTACATCATGGAGTAAATTTTCTGAGGCCCTGCATACAGCGGGCAGCTTGTTGAAGAGTCACTGGTCTACTGCTTTTGACTTTCCAGCCACTGGCTGTGGGGGTAAATCTCGGAAAATTTATCCCCACGTCTGAACTGAGGTGGCACAAGTTTAAAAAATAAAATCAGTGTATAGGTGCAAACTGCAAGAAGAGGACAGAAAGACAGATTGTGGTGGGCAGTTTAGTTCTGTGGGTTGGTTAGCCTATTCTGCATTCCCCCTTGAATTGTGGGAGATTTTGAAATTCTGACAATTATAAAAAGGAAGAACAGAAAAGCTTTTACAGCAGAGAATTCAAGGTCACTATTCTACAGTGAAACTTTGAATTGAAATGTAATGGATTATAGTCCCATTTAATTTCCTTGAGCATATTAAAAATATATAGCAAAACAAAGATGTGAATATTATATTACACAGATCTGCTAATAAAGAAGAACATGGCTGCCCCACTAAAAACTATGAATGAGACCCAGCTCTGCTTCTTTATAAAAAGAAAAAAGACGTGCATTCATATAGCGCCTTTCATGACCTCAGGACGTCCCAAAGCGCATTACAACCTATGAAGTACTAAGTGACAGGAAACAGAGAGTAGTGGCGAACAGTTTGTTTTTCAGACTGGAGGAAGGTATACACTGGTGTTACCCAGAGGTCGGTACTAGGACCACTGCTTTTTTTTTAATATATATTAATGACTTGGACTTGGGTGTAGAGAGCACAATTTCAAAATTTGCAGATGACACAAAACTTGGAAGTATAGTAAACAGTGAGGAGGATAGTGATAGACTTCAAGAGGATATAGACAGGCTGGTGAAATGGGCAGACACATGGCAGATGAAATTTAACGCAGAGTGTGAAGTGGTACATTTTGGCAGAAAGAATGAGGAGAGGCAATATAAACTAAATGGTACAATTCTAAAACGGGCGCAGGGACAGAGAGATCTGGGGTATATATGCACAAATCTTTGAAGGTGGCAGGGCAGGTTTAGAAAGCAGTTAAAGCATATGGGATCCTGGGCTTTATAAATAGAGGCACAGAGTATAAAAGCAAGGAAGTTATGTCGAACCTTTAAAATAGATTGGTTCGGCCACAACTGGAGTATTGTGTCCAATTCTGGGCACTGCACTTCAGGAAGGATGTGAAGGCCTTAGAGAGGGTAAGAAGAGATTTATTAGAATGGTACCAGGGATGAGGGACTTCAGTTATGTGGATAGACTGAAAAAGCTGGGGTTGTTCTCCTTAGTGCAGAGAAGGTTGAGAGGAGATTTGATAGAAGTATTCAAAATCATGACGGGTTTAGATAAAGTAAAGAGAAACTGTTCCCATTGGCGGAAAGGTCGAGAACCAGAGGACACAGACTTAAGGTGATTGGCAAAAGAACCAAAGGCGACATGAGGAAAAACTTTTTTATGCAGTGAGTGGTTATGATCTGGAATGCGCTGCCTGAAAGGGTGGTGGAAGCAGATTCAATCGTGGCTTTCAGAAAGGAATTGGATAAATACTTGAAGGGAAAAAAATTGCAGGGCTACGGGGAAAGAGCGGGGGAATTGGACTAACTGGATTGCTCTTACAAAGAGCCGGCAAGGACTCGATGGGCCGAATGGCCTCCTTCTGTGCTGTAACCATCCTATGATACTTTTGAAGTGTTATCACTGTTGCACTATAGGAAACACAGCAGCCAATTTGCACACAGAAAGGTCCCACAAACAGCAATGAAATAATGGCCAGGTAACCTGTTTTAGTGATGATGGTTTCGGGATAAATATTGGCCAGGACATTGGGGAGAACTCCCCAGCTCTTCTTCGAATAGTGATATGGGATCTTTTACTTCCATCTGAAAGCAGCGCTCCCACAGTACAGCATTGAAGTGTCAGCCTGGATTATGTGCTCAAATCTCTGGAGTGGGACCTTCTGACTCAGAGGCGAGAGTGCTACCAACTGAGCCACGGTTTATGTGATCAGACAGGGAGACTTTCTTCCTTATTATGAATTATTGGATACAGCCTGTGTTCTTGCTCATCACAGGCCTGTGATTACTGTCTCCTAGACTTGCTGGCTGCATTAACCGCTTTCGGTGGCTGCACAAGCAGCAGCTCACTGCTGAGAACATTATTGGCCCCGGCTCCCATATCTCAGGCATTACCATTATATTTGTTGAGAAATGAAACATGCAGTTGAAAATAAATGAGGTGGGGGGAGGGGGAGATTTCTTGCAGAGGTTCTCCTGCTCATCCACCACTTTCCTGGGGCTCCCCCCAAGCTTTTCCTCCGAAGTTACGGTGAACGAGCAGGAGAACCTCTGCGGAAATTCAACGCCAAGCTCTTTCTGTATTAGAAATGGGCCTTTTTCTGCCAATGCTACTCCTCCTTTCCCATCCATGGATAACCTCAATGAGCGGTGAGGACAGTAATGCTACTTATTATTCGAGGAGGAGGGCGGAAGCTTCACTTTTGTGGGCTGTAATCTCACATACCTGTAAATCCTGAAGGTCCTAATTCCACCGGTCAGTGCATCAACCTGTGCAGTTCTCCAGCGAACATCGACATATCAACTGTCCCCCCCACCCTTCCCCCCCACCCCATCTATAACTATATCACCAAATAAAGCAGAGGCAACTTACGTGACTGGATGTAGACAAGCTCCCAATCAGCCCAGTAGATGTAGAAAGCAGATGTAAACGGAACCACTAAACCATCACCCCCTCCCAACCCAGCAGACAGGAGAAACAGAAAACATTCTTACTAAAATATATTACCAGTGAACTGACGAGGGTCAGGGCACCTGTAGTGAATCAGGGAAGCAAGACTAAGGTCAGCACCCACAACGCCGAGTTTTTGATCTCAGCCATGACAATGTAGCCAGATTCCAAACCCTATACTTTCCCACAGGAGGAGTAATTGGCCTGAGGAAGAATCATCATGGGCCGCTTTTATGCACCTTCTTAGCAGTCAGTTCAGAGCAAGATTAGCAGTGTCCTGGGAGAACGTTGACAATCCACTCCAGGATGGAGACCTGACTTCAGAAAGGGAGGAACAATGAGGTTCCCAATATTTGCTGAGTTGTAGATTTTGAAATGTTAGCCAAATGATAGATAGAAGCAATTACCAGACTTTGCACACCTCAGCAGAGAAAGCTCATTTGCTGTTAAGCAGCCAATGGGATGAACCAGGTTAAAAATCAAATAACTGAGAATAGCCCAGCCTCGGCTGAGCGACTAATGAAGAAATTTGAGGGTCGATGTTCCACTCCCAGCACTGCCTTGGAGAAATTAGTATGGAACGCAGCGAGGCCATAGAACACAGTGCCCAAACTTGGACCAAATTTTAATCCATGCACCATTCTTAACCGCGAGGACAGGCAGACGAGCTGGTTCCAGGGCTCTGCCAATGTTGGTCTATAACTGATCCACTGGCAGGTGCCAAATCTTCTCTGCCTCCTAGTCAGGGCCTGACTTCCATTCCGTGCCTCCCCACAAAACCATAGGTGAGATGACAACTCTGAGGAATCATAAGCACAGTACATTGCTCTTGTGCAGTGTTACTGCCCCAACCTGGAACCGTGTGACTTCAAAGAGAGAACAAAAAGAAGGACTTGCATTTATATGGCACCTTTCACGACCTCAGGAGGTCCCAAAGTGCTTTACAACCAATGAAGTACTTTTGAGGTGTAGTCACTGATGTAATTTAGGAAACACAGCAGCCAATTTGCGCACAGCAAGGTCCCACAAACAGCGATATGATAATGACCAGAGAATCTGTGCTTTGAGGGATAAATATTGGCCGGGACACCCGGAAGAACTCTCTTGCTCTTCTTCGAATAGTGCCAGGGGATCTTTTATGTCCGCCTGAGAGGTCAGACAGGGCCTCAGTTTAATCTGATGTCCAACTCCCCCCCGCCCCCCGCCGCCATGTCCGATTCACCTCCGCTCCCCTCCCCGGCTGCCTACCCGCCCGACAGCCAGCCAGCTAGCCTCTCAATCTGGCTGCCTGTGGCCGAAAAACCGATTCGAAAAATTTAAATCAGGTCCTGCCGTTAAATTCGGCAGGACTTCCGGGAAACCTGTATTTCCGGGTTTCTCGGCCGGTAAATCCCACCGCCCCCCCACCCCCCACCATTATCAGGGCCAAAGTGTCTGCCAGGGCATATTCCCTTCATAACCCAGGCCCTATAAATATTGTTGTCATTTATCTGTCTCTTTTTGGGAGAATTTAAATAAGAGTTTATTCACATTGTCCAAACAAACAGGCCTAAATTTACCTCTTGCTTTAATGACCTCTCTGTCCTCTGAAAATTAACATTTACCATGGATGGATTTCTTTTGATACTTGTACATTTCACTCAGAATGACATAACAACACATGTGCTACCCCAACACAGCAAGAAAATTAGCTTTATTTTTAAAAGTAATATTGAATAAACTATATATATATATATATAGAATAATAAATAACCGGTGGTGAGCTGAAGACTATAATACAATCCTGTGGGTTCTGCTGGTGTCCATAAATTGCTTTAGTCTCGTTGTCTGAAATCCATTACAGCCTTGAACTCTACTGCTGGTTATCAGTCATCCCATTTAAACTTACTTCAATCACTCATCATAAAACCACATTATGAAAAACATTTACACTAAAGTCAAGAAAAGATTTACTCACAGATTTTCTGTGGAATCTGCCGATATGTGCTGCTCTTTCCCATTCGGAACACTGTGGTCAAAGACAATGGTTTCTGTGTTTGCTAAGCAAAATCCATTTGAACGCATAATTTCTGTGAAAAAATAAAACAATACTGGTTTGTTTCAGGTAAATGAGAAGTGTACAGCTGGGGTCGCTGCATGTCTAGATGAGCTGGGATGTAAACATTTAGCCAAGGCAGAGGGGACCTTTTGGAAGAGCAGGGCCTACCTCATACTGTTCCTCTCCCTCCAATTTAATCTCACTCTCCCATGAAGGTGCTGACTTTTGCTGGATACAGTTCCACAGGCAATACCAAACCTGGGCTGCCTTCCTCATGTGTGAGCCCAGCCAGCAAGTGGAAGCAGATTGTTCAACCATGGGCTTGTCACAGGCCCTTTCCTCACACTAGACACACACGCACCCACACCCACACACTACGCACACACATCCACACACACACCCACACACACACCCAACCAAACACCCACACACACACCCAACCAAACACCCACACCCACACACTACGCACCCACACCCACACACTACGCACCCACACCCACACACACGCACTCACACCCACACACACACACACACGCACCCACACACACCCACACACTACGCACACACACCCACACACGCACCCACACCCACACACTACGCACCCACACCCACACACTACACACTCACACCCACACACTACGCACCCACACCCACACACTACGCACTCACACCCACAAACTACGCACCCACACCCACACACTACACACTCACACCCACACAATACGCACTCACACCCACACACTACGCACCCACACCCACACACATACGCACCCACACCCACACACTACACACTCACACCCACACACTACGCACTCACACCCACACACTACGCACCCACACCCACACACTACACACTCACACCCACACACTACGCACCCACACCCACACACTACGCACACACACCCACACACATACGCACCCACACCCACACACTACGCACACACACCCACACACTACGCACCCACACCCACACACTACGCACTCACACCCACACACTACGCACACACACCCACACACATACGCACCCACACCCACACACTACGCACACACACCCACACACATACGCACCCACACCCACACACTACGCACACACACCCACACACATACGCACCCACACCCACACACTACGCACACACACCCACACACTACGCACACACACCCACACACATACGCACACACACCCACACACATACGCACCCACACCCACACACTACGCACACACACCCACACACATACGCGCACATACGCACACACACCCACACACTACGCACCCACACCCACACACTACGCACACACACCCACACACATACGCACACACACCCACACACTACGCACACACTCACACCACACACCCACACCCACACACACGCACCCACACCCACACACTATGCACACACACCCACACACTACTCACACACACCCACACACGCATACACACACAAACACATACAACACACAAACATCATGCACACACACACAAACACCACACACACACTTTTCAGCAGGAGTCACTGGATAGCGATCAAGAGAAGGAAGCTTGGCTGATATTTTTCATCTAGCCCTGATGTGTTAAGGTCAATTCTAACTCACCCATGACTATCCTGGCTGAGATCAGCTTAACTCAGCACAGGCTGGGGATTGGCCCGGTACCTTCCTTGCCTGTGTGACTTATCCCCACGTTGGGCATTGCATATGCCAACTGAGCTATCTGAGTAGAGGCTGTCCTCAAAGGCCCAAAATTCACAGGCCTTTTGAAAGGCCTCAAAAGAGACTCATAGCAGCCCTTAGTTGGCATGAATTCCAGAGAGGCCCTTTAAAGGCAGAAAGTGTGGAATTCCTGGGGTATTGTTCTGTCTGGAAGCATAAGGCCATTTGGTGGTGGTGAATATTGGGTGAACAGTATACTTTTAGCACTGGTCCATAGGTACACTATTGTTCATGTTTCCACCTGGCAATTAACCACCGACATTAAATATATCAAATCAGAATATGTTTTTAATAATTGCTTAACTAGCTTAATAAGCTAAAAGTGAGCCTTTGACCACAATAAGTTACTGTGGAAATAATGACGTAACACAATTGACACCAGAAATTACTGTTGGCAATATTAGCAGATGAACACTTGAATTGTTCATATGACAGTCCCCTGCCTGCTATTTTAACAGAAGCATTAATCTATTTAGAGTAACAGCTGAGCCCAATCCTGCTCTGGCCCAAAGTACTGAAGTGTAATTTTCAAAATATATTTAACTCTGAACAATTAATTCTGTTCAATTATCTTTATTGCCATAAGTATTAGAACTTTATAGTCATTTTTAAAATTATATTCTAAGGATATTTTAGCAGATATTAAGCAAAGATCTGTTCCTCCAATTGCATTTTGATGTGAAAAATATAAGGGGGGGGGGATCAGTTTTAGTGAATGGAACCAACACAGAACCTGCCCGAAAAGGAAGCCTCAGCCCTCCTCTCCCCTTCTCCGCCCACGATCAGCTCGAACCCCCCCCCCCGTCTGATTCACTGTCCCCTTGGGTCCCAGGCAGCATCAGCCTCCTGCCCGATTTTCCGCTCCCGTCCGCCAGTTCTTATATCATTCCCTCCAGCTTCAGGAGGGAGACAATCCAGTGAAATGGAAACGAGGCCTGTGAGTTAAAATGGCCCGGGCCTCACGCTCAGCTGTCTGCAGGGGGTTTTCAGACCACCCTGCAACCCACCTGCCCCCAACACACCCCGAGTTAAAATCAGGGTTAAAGTATTTGCCAAACCCTTTTTTCACTTCTTTACAAGTGTTGAGGGTGGTGGTAAATAAATTGTAGTGAACTCATCACCGTGTCATTTCCACATGAGATTGTGATGAAAATGATGCTGGTCCTTTGGCCTTCCTCCCTCCTCAAATTAACAAAGGGTTTGCCATTTGCCACACACTTTCGTGAAGACAGAGTCCCTACAAAAAAGAGGGACTGTTATCCTCACAAAAAGCATTCTTTCTATTATCCGGCTTGACTTGCTTTGTTTTATATTTAAGGAACTTCAGAGTACAGTGGATTTGATCAATCTTGAAGGTGCCTGTTTCTCTACATTCCGCAATCATCCGCTCATCAAAATATGTCAAAGTGATACTTTCCTGCTGTTATGTTAGTGGCTCACCAATGACAGAAATATAAAAGAGAAATTTTAGGCCTCTGATATTGATTGACAGCTTGAGGTGAATAATTTAGTACCTATTTCATACTTTGACTGACGTTTTGCTAAAATTCATTACCACCAATACTCTTCTGGTTCAGTCTCGCTTTCACTGTTGCAAGTTCAACCAGAAGATGGCGGTAAAGTGCCTATAATAAACCCTTAGTGACTGCGTCCCCTTAAAGGGGAATGGAATGTGACAAGGTTTCATGTGAAATATTTCCAGTAATTTACCATCTGTGAAGCTTCCTTATCATTTGTGTCTAAATACAGCTAAAGCTCTGAGAGAAGAATTTTATTCTATGTAGCACCTCCAAATGAAAACAATTCTCGAAGATTTCAAAACTATCTGTAAATATATTAAGGGTTTAGTTCTGACAAGCTCAGTAACATAAAGGTTAATGCTTGGGATACGATCAACTCACGATAGAATATTTTTTAAAGCGCTAAATGATCTCCCAAGGCATTGCTCACAGATAATCTGGGGTCTGGAGCATGGTTGTGATGTTTAAAGTGAACCTAGAGCATCCCTTTAAGGACACTGCTCAAGTACTCCCTGTGCCGATGTGACCCTAAGGCCAATCATTGCTGTTTGGTGAAGGACATTTGCAGATTTACAGGTCCTTATCATTTTCTGCCCCAGGTCAGAAAAGCCCAGCCTGAAATGATGGCCTTCCTTTCTATCTTTTTATATTCTTGAGATGCCTGTAGTGGGGCAGACATTTTCAAAACCTTTAGATAAATAGATATTTTAAATTCCTAAAAAGGTTCAATTTTGTTTTGATAAAGAATACTGGAATTTAGTTGATCTCAGCTCTTGGTGGCAGTAGTTTCTACATTTGGCCTGAATGATCCTGTTCCAGGGAGGGACAAAATAACAAAAGGGCCTCACTGCTAATCACTGTTCAGTGGCACCTGCTGGAAAGTGCACGTGAGTAGACGTCAGGTGTGAATGGGTTCAGGCTAGGCTGTGATGACTCCCCACAAGTAGAATAACCTGCTAACAATCACGGTCTAAACTCACGCATGAAGAATGGCCATTTGGCTAAGGTGCTGGAGGGCCCCTGAGACCTATGGAACTCTTACTCCGGCAAGACTCAGCACCTTCAGAACAGAAGACACAGAAAAAGTACTGGAGAGTAAAAATAGGTATCACCGAAGTTGTATGGTGGCATAGTTCATTGGTCGTCCAATGTGCCAACGGAATGGCAGAGCATGGATTCATGTCCGCATTGCCCATAGGGCATGTTCCTCATCTCTGCTGCCAGGGGGCGCTGCATATGGAGACAAGGCACATTAACTACAGGGAAAGAAAGAACATTCGGAAGGCCATTCACTTCAGAATGTACTGGTGCATTTTGTCGTAGTTTGTTCAAGCATAGTAACGGCAGAGGCCTGGGAGCAGATCATCTGCCTCCTCTTGGCCAAGGGATTATGTGTGGTGCATGTGGGAGTGGGGGAAAATGAATAAATTAAAAATGGATATGATTTCAGTAGAGATCAATCTGCATTGAAATTTATATAAATTGATGTGAAATGGGATAAACTTGTGAGAGCTCCACTCTAAAGGATGACAGAGGTTTTGTTCCCCCCAATTTCCTCCCTCCTCTGCTGAATGTATTGACATGCTGGGTATAGCTTCAAACGTGACGATAGTCCTCTGGTTCTACATCTAAGTGATCATTCTGCATGGGTGAGCCCAGCCAATGAGTGTCAGCAGGCTATTTGACCAGATAGAGCCTCACAATCAAGCCAGCTTGTGTCATCTCCCAGCATCCACGTGCACAAAATTTCCAGCAAGGGTCAGAGGCCAGGGGATGCTGGTCAGAATTGGAAACTGGCTGATTTTCCTCTCCTTCTGCTTTCCCGGGGTCTTGAGGTGAATTGTAATGACCAACTGCTGTCCTTAATAAGATCAGAAAGTTCAGCACAGACCAATCCAGGGAGCACCATACCCATTGGAGCAGCTGGATTTGTTTAGGTTAATCAACACACAGTGGAATCGTGTCATTTGCTAAACATACAAAGAGACACAGAGTTTGATATTTGATGAGTACATTTGATTGATCTGCCTCAGAAATGCAATGAACCTCTTTTAGTCTGAATATCCACCCCTCTTAGTCAGAAACCATTTTCTGGGTATTCATTACTTTGCTGTTGGCAATGGAAACTTTTTCACTTAAGTTTAATTTCTGTTCCTTCAATCTTATGTTGCAGTAACAAGACAATGAACTGAGGATCATGCTCTCACAATCAGACACAATGTGGAGATGCCGGTGATGGACTGGGGTTGACAATTGTAAACAATTTTACAACACCAAGTTATAGTCCAGCAATTTTATTTTAAATTCACAAGCTTTCGGAGGCTTCCTCCTTCGTCAGGTGAACGATGTGAAAAATGTACTGGACATGAATCCATGCTCTGCCATTCCGTTGGCACATTGGACGACCAATGAACTATGCCACCATACAACTTCGGTGATACCTATTTTTACTCTCCAGTACTTTTTCTGTGTCTTCTGTTCTGAAGGTGCTGAGTCTTGCCGGAGTAATTTTCACATCGTTCACCTGACGAAGGAGGAAGCCTCCGAAAGCTTGTGAATTTAAAATAAAATTGCTGGACTATAACTTGGTGTTGTAAAATTGTTTACAATCAGACACAAGGCCTGATCAATGATGTGTTTTCACAACCTTTAGCCACTTTTATATTGCACTAGTGTTAGATTCCCCAAGTGCAGGTCACACATAGCTGACTACAATAGCCGGGACTTGCTAAGCCTGGAAGACCCATTGTCCTGGCAGCCGGTCTTAACGATTCCTGGCAGTTTTACATGCCTGGCTGCTATGTATAATTAAGATCTAATGAAGCTCATTTTGGATAACATTTTGCTTTTTACCTTGGCTATTTTTTTCAGCAAAGGTCAAAGTTATGGAGCATTCAGGTTGTATAACCTACCTTACCCTGATAGCTGTTCTTAACTGCTGTTTCCTGGCTCTAAGATGGGCATGATGGAGGTCAGCAGTACAAATGCTCAAACTTACACCAACTTACAGAAAAACATCTGTAAGCAGGCTGGGAAGCAAAATTCCCCTCCCTCCTCCCCCCCCCCCTGTTTTGTTAACCCCTACCTACATCTAGGGAAATCTGTATATCTGGAGCACAGGAGATTGTAAATGAAATGGGCCATTTGGTGTAAATGTTCGGAACATTTCATGAAAAGTCCTTTCCTCATATCCCAAGGGCAGAATATCATGAAAGGCTACTCAGTTTACCAAAGTGGGCTACCTAGCTGTTTTTGAATGCATGTGAGCATTTGATGCAGAACTGGTAAACTTCCCATAAAAAAAGACAGATCTTTACTTTCTTTCTGGTGCTTTTTTCCCCCCAACAATTGATGCTACAAGAAATACTGATGCTCAATTGGAAGTTGGTTATTTTGCTGAACAGGCTTGAGAATACAAGTGGCACTGTCAAGACAGAAAAGCAGGGGGAAATGGGAGGGGAACATAAGTAAATAACAGGCTGGACCTGGGCCAGTGAGATCTGAAACTGCAACCACTTATGCTCAAACACTCCACATTAGCTGTGTTTCCTTTTTACTTTAAGTTCATTCCATGTAACTGCAACTCTGTAATCGCACCACCTTGGGCGCATATACCTTGATCATGCGACACTACTGCTGCTTCTGCTCCAAACATTACCAAAGCATTATTGCCCCGAGGGCAGGCCAAAGAGGATGCAGTGAATAATGTTTTTCAGCACCCCCAGGATGATCTAAGGCACTTCTGGTTGCTCTCCAGCAGAACAGGATAATAGAAAGAATGCCTTTTGTGAGGGTAACATTCCTTTTTTTTTGTAGGGTCTCAGTCCTCATGAAATGTGTGGCAAACCTTTTGTTAATTCGGGTAGGGAGGAGGGCCAAAGAGCCGCCAATCATTTTCATCACAATCTCATGTGAAAATGACAGGGTGATGACTTCACTACGAGTTGTACCGTCACGCTGATTTGCAGAATCCCATGGAACGAGTTCACAGCTACCTGCAGTGGTGCCCCAAAGTCAGGAGGGACAAAGCACGGAAAAGGTTCTCTCACAAACCACTGAGACCTCGGACACGCACCTACAGGAGTCTGTTGGAACTGAATGGAAGAGATTTGGAGATTGTGAGTATAGAGCACTGATGCTGAACTTTACTCACATTGGAGATACCCTAAGTGCTGTTCTCACCAGGCCTCCAGCTATGGTGCCCAGCATCAGTGGTGTGGCTACGTAAAGGACTGATGAGGTGCCTCCCTCTCAAGGTGGCTGCATTATCCTTACACTGCAGTCAGGCCTCACATAGGATTCAGCAAGTGCCTGAGAGCAAGCAGGTGCTAGCTAGCAGCCACTGTACTGCCACACGAGTTTTCAGCTGTTACAGTGACATTTGGAACCTCTGCACCCAGAGGAACATGGCCACAACCATTCCAGGAAGCTACTGGCACCCAAACTTCTTTCTGCCATCACTTTTGCTCCTCCCACACAGGCACTACTTAATCACAGTTTTAAGGTTAAGTAAATCGAGCACACCGTACACATTCACTGAGGGGCAGCACAGCTGTAGGTAACAGGTAAGGTCAATTTTGTGCAGACTCTTAAATAAATGATGAATCTTTATTTTCCCCTTTGTTTGATGGTTCAATGCTATTGGGAGGGAGGGGGCAGGTGAAGGCTGTAAGCGCGGGAACCATGGGCAACCTGCCAGGTCAGTATGACAACAGGGAATTTACCATTTGTGCACCCTGCAGACAAAGTTGGAAGAAAGATGGTAGGTGGGAGCAAGTGTTGTTTACTACATGTAGTTCTGAGTGACAGTGTTTTGGGACACTCTCCTTCCTTATACATCAACACACTCCATCTCTGCCTCCTTCTCTTCCTTGTCCTCTTTGTGTGGGTCTGATGTGCCACTGGCCTCCTCATCCTCTACTTTCATGCTCATCCCTCCTTGAGGTGCCAAAATGTACAGCAGACAGAAGACGTTAATGATTTTGAACCATTTTGATGGAGTGTACCACAGCTCCTTCAGTCCAAGCAATGCAGGTTCCTAACTGGAGTTAGGAGCCACGGTTGCAAAAGGTAGCCCTTATCCCCCAAGAATCATCTGAACATTCTGTCCCTCGGTTCATACAATACAGGTATTGTGGACTGCTAGAGAATGAAAGCATCAGGGGTGCTCCCTGGAAAATGGGCATTAACATCCAGGATGACATTTTTGTGGTTGTAAACTAAGGCACATTAATGGAATGCTGTCTCCTCCTGCATTGGGGTTGTCATGTGGTGCTGCCGCTATTTGGCATTTTAAACACAAATGCAGTACAGCGAAAGCAAGGATTGTACAAAAGGGATGCACCAGGGACTCCAAAAAGATACATGTACAATGATGAATGCACAACCTCCTAAATGCTTCCAGCAAAAAAAATAAACAAATGCAGGCAATACAAACCAACAAATTTGTTTTATGATAACCCACTAAGCCTGCTCAAGTGTTTATGTGCCCGGTTTTCATGGACTAGGTTAACGCTGTGGGAGGAGCCTCACCCAAACTCTCAAAATTCAGTGTGGGGCCTTGATTTAAATATTAATATGAGGCACACTCATGCTGATTGCTTGGCCTTCTAGAACTCCCCAAATTGTGCCTTTAAAAGTTGCGCCCTCAACAGTGTGTGCCCTATTTTCGACCCCTGCTGGCTGCATGTGTGGCCCCACCAGCAGTACAGAGCCTCACAAGATCAGGGCTGCAGTGTCACATGGACAGGAATGGTCTGTGGTGAGGCCTGTACAAAAACCCACAGTATAAACAATCTGTCTACACCATCACTAATATTATCAAACCAACTGCTCTAAGAAAAGAAATGGCAATTCATAATGAATTTGGGAGATTTACCTTTTGACACTCACCCACCTTTTTAATTAAGCTACCTTCAGTCAAAAGGCCTGAATTACCTCTGGCATTAGAAAATAAGGAAGTACAGAATGAGAAAAACTATTCTACCCATGTCACTAGTTCTTTCCACAGACTATGTACAATCTAGCCTACGATGGGCACAACTTTCCAAATGTTCCTTCACTGATGACCTATACAAGGTTAAAATAACTTGTTTTGATATGTAATCAAATGCTGCCGAGATGCATCCTTTATTTGACTAGTCATGTTGACAACAGCTTTGCATTGGCTGAGTACTTTCAGTGAATGATCAATAATCACACCCAAATCCTTTTCCTTCTCTATCAACAGTACTCTGCATCAATTGACAGAAAGCACAATTCATGAGGTGGAGCAGGACTCCTTGATGATTTTTCCTCTTCCTGTCTGACATAGCTCTCTGCTACCATGAAACACTACCCCTAGTACTTAAGAACTATTGAGACTCACCCACAAACAGTACTTGAACCTCAAATGACAATCGAGGTTGGGTTTTGAACTGACGTGGGCCTACTGCTGCAGGTGGCAGCCCACTCAGCACGGAATGAACCTTTGTAACTCGAAGGGTTCAGGCAGATGGCTATTAACTGCTATTATGATTGAGTGTACGATTCAATCAATACCACCACGGGCGCAATCGGAAAATCATTTATTTTAATAATCTCTGCGTTGAAAATATTTTGTAATAGCTAAAACGTTCCAGGCATGGCTTCTGAAGAATTTATTTTTAAATCCTTGTTTGCGCAAAAGCACAGAATCGATTTGTCAAAGTAGAGCACCACAGACAATACAACTAATAGACAGAGTGTTCCACTTGGTGCTTTTCTGCACTCTAGCTAGTCCATTGAAAAAGCACAGCTTCAAACTAGCTGTCTTTTGTAAAATTCATCTGGCCCACTCCATAATGTGTCAGTGAAATGGGAAGAATTGTCAAAGGAATCACTCACCTGATATTTTGACAGGGCTTTGGAAACTCATCTGAACCTTCTGGATTGTGTCATTTTTTAATACTTGGTCTATTGATGATCTTTCAAAGAAGGTGAGGACAACTTCTGACCTGGAATACTGAATAAAGGGGCAGAAAATTAGTGTGTGAGATTGGATAAACTCAACCATTGTAAACAAAGTACTGCATTTATGCAATTTATTGAACTTTTTTCCTATCACTATTGTGGATTGGCACAATGAATTACTGTAGGATTGCAGGGGGCTGTTGTTATGTTGGTAAATGTAACACCATGGTATTCCAGCAATATCCCACTGGCAACAAGCAGTGGAACGGCTGTGAATCTTTTTTTCCGGTGATGATGGTTGAGTGAGCAATGCTGGCTCAAACACTAAAACTCCCTGCTCATCTTTGAATAGCGCTGTGTGATTTTTAATGTAATCAGAACAGACATATGGGATCTTGGTTGGATGTCCCATCTGAAGTAGTTTTCGTACATAAGAACATAAGAAATAGGAGCAGGAGTAGGCCAAATGTCCCCTCGAGCCTGCTCCGCCATTCAATAAGATCATGGCTGATCTTTGACCTCAACTCCACATTTCCACTTGATCCCCATTTCCCTTGAGTCCCTAAGAGTCCAAAAATCTATCTATCTCAGCCTTGAATATACTCAACGACTGAGCATCCGCAGCCCTCTGGGGTACGGAATTCCAAAGATTCACAACCCTCGAGTAAAGAAATTTCTCCTCATCTCAGTCCTAAATGGCCGACCCCTTATCCTGAGACTATGGGCTCGATTTTCGCACCCCCGAGCGGGTGTGTTCGTGGCGGGGGGGGCTGCGAAATTGGAGATTCCCGGGGCAGGTCTGGAGCCCGGCTCCAATCCGCCCACTTCCGGGTTCCCCAGTGACGCTCAGACATGTGCGCGCAGCCCCCGCATGTGGGACTCCCGCCGGCAATTAAAGACGGCGGGATAGGAACATAGGAACAGGAGTAGGCATTCAGCCCCTCGTGCCTGCTGCGCCACTTGATAAGATCATGGCTGATCTGTGATCTAACTCCATATACCTGCCTTTGGCCCATATCCCTTAATACCTTTGGTTGCCAAAAAGCTGTCTATCTCAGATTTAAATTTAGCAATTGAGCTAGTATCAATTGCCGTTTGCGGAAGAGAGTTCCAAACTTCTACCACCCTTTGTGTGTAGAAATGTTTTCCAATCTCGCTCCTGAAAGGTCTGGCTCTAATTTTTAGACTGTGTCCCCTACTCCTAGAATCCCCAACCAGCGGAAATAGTTTCTCTCTATCCACCCTATCCGTTCCCCTTAATATCTTATAAACTTCGATCAGATCACCCCTTAACCTTCTAAACTCTAGAGAATACAACCCCAATTTGTGTAATCTCTCCTCGTAACTTAACCCTTGAAGTCCAGGTATCATTCTAGTAAACCTACGCTGCACTCCCTCCAAGGCCAATATGTCCTTCCGAAGGTGCGGTGCCCAGAACTGCTCACAGTACTCCAGGTGCGGTCTAACCAGGGTTTTGTATAGCTGCAGCATAACTTCTGCCCTCTTGTACTCTAGTCCTCTCGATATAAAGGCCAACATTCCATTAGCCTTATTGATTATTTTCTGCACCTGTACCTTTGTATATAATTAGTTACTACAATCCAGTGTTTTTGTAGCTTTGCCAATTTGTTTGGCTTAAATATGTTTTCTCATTTCTGGTTATTATTCATTATCCTATCTTCTATAGATTGGTTGGTCTATTGTTCATTTACCCTTCCCTGCTTTTTAATTACTTCTTTGTGCTACTCAAAGTAGAAAAGTCACCCAGTCCGGGTGGGACGCATCCCAGGTTACTGAGGGAAGTAAGGGTAGAAATGGCGTAGGCTCTGGCCACAATCTTCCAATCCTCCTTAGATATGGGGATGGTGCCGGAGGACTGGATAATTGCAAATGTTACACCTCTGTTCAAAAAAGGGGAGAGGGATAAATCCAGCAATTACAGGCCAGTCAGCCTAACGTCAGTAGTGAGGAAATGTTTAGAGACAGTAATCCGGGACAAAATAAATTGGCACTTGAAAAAAGTATGGGCTAATAAAGGAAAATCATGTTTGACTAACTTGATTGAGCTCTTTGATTAAGTAATGGAGAGGGCTGACGAGGGTGGTGCAGTTGATGTGTATTTGGACTTTCAAGAGGGCATTTGGTAAAGTACCACATAATAGACTTGTTAGCAAAATTAAAACCCATGGGATTAAAGGGACAGTGACAGCATGGATACAAAATTGGCTAGGGGACAGAAAGCAGAGAGTAGTGGTGAACAGTTGTTTTTCAGACTGGAGGGAAGTATACAGTGGTGTTCCCCAGGGGTCAGTATTAGGACCACTGCTCTTTTTGATATATATTAATGTCCTAGACTTGGATATACAGATATAATTTCAAAGTTTGCAGATGACACAAAACTCGGAAATGTAGTAAACAATGTGGAGGATAGAAACAGACTTCAGAAGGACGTAGAAAGACTGGTGAAATGGGCAGACATGGCAGATGAAATTTAACACAGAGAAGTGTGAAGTGATGCATTTTGGTAGGAAGAATGAGGAGAGGCAACATTAAATGGTGCAATTTTAAAGGGGATGCAGGAACAGAGAGACTTGGGGGTGCACATACACAAATTTTTGAAGGTGGCAGGACAAGTTGAGAAGGCTGTTAAAAAAGCATACGGGATCCTGGGCTTTATTAATAGAGGCATAGAGTACAAAAGCAAAGAAGTTACGCTAAACCTTTATAAAATACCGGTTAGGCCTCAGCTGGAGTATTGTGACCATTTCTGGGCACCACACTTTAGGATGGATGTCGAGGCCTTAGAAAGGGAGCAGAAGAGATTTACTAGAATGGTGGCAGGGATGAGAGACTTCAGTTATGTGGAAAGACTGGAGAAGCTTGAATTGTTCTCCTTAGAACAGAGAAGGTTAAGGGGAGATTTGATGGAGGTGTTCAAAATCATGAACGGCTTTGATAGAGCAAATAAGGAGAAACTGTTTCGAGTGGCAGATGGGTCGGTAAGCAGAGGATGCAGATTTAAGGTAATCAGCAAAAGAACCAGAGGCGATATGAGGAAACATTTTTTTATGCAGCGAGTTGTAATGATCTGAAATGCATTTCAGGCACTTCTAGGTCAGGTGTGACACAGTTAAATGCAGAGTAAAGTTCCCCTTATTCTGTCCCAACAATATAACTCAGCTCAAACCTCAGAAGGACATCCACAACTGCACCTGTGTAACATTTTCCCATTGCCCACATCAGTTATCCAAGTGGTCTTCCTGAGTGAGACAGAATTAGTACAAAATGTCCCTGTTTTTATTTTCAGTTTCTATTTTGCTTTGTCTCCAGCCTGTTTAGATTCACTTGATACTGTGGTGGTGATGTCAACCCATTTGTCTCTTGTCCCCTACCCTCCCCCCCCCCTCTCGCCATTAATGGCAGATTTTCATCTTTACCCCCTGGGCTTTAAGCATGGCCTGGGCAGTACACGGAATGGAAAATCGGATGGGGGAGGGTTCCACCTGATATTCTCTCCATTTAAATGAATGAAAAGAAAATCAGGCAGACTCTGCTACCAGCGAACAATTCCCCACCCACCCCCCCTCCCCCTCCCCCCGCAACCTGATTTTCCTCAATGCACTCCACCCAACTGATAATTCACACCTAGGCAGTACAGTCGAAAATGTAGCCCATATTGAGAATTTATTGTGATGCAGGTGAGGGGTGCTTTTCCACCAACTGTCCAAGTAAACTACTGTAAGGACTAGCACAACACCAGGTTATAGTCCAACAGTTTTATTTGAAATCACAAGCTTTCGGAGCTTTCCTCCTTCGTCAGGTGAGGAGGAAAGCTCCGAAAGCTTGTGATTTCAAATAAAACTGTTGGACTATAACCTGGTGTTGTGCAAGTCCTTACATTTGTCCACCCCAGTCCATCACCAGCATCTCCACATCAAGTAAACAACATCCACCTTTTACAGACTGATGGAGCGATTTAAGGGAGTACCAATGCAGAGTAATACATCCACAGGTCATATACAGAAGGTAACCCAGCTGCCTATTCATTGGTACGACCAATGGTACCTCCAGCGGAAGATCAGGTGGACAGAATTTGGGGTTCAATTCCATTTTAACCAGAATGGTCAGACAGTTCCAGCTCTGTGAAAGGTACCAACCCTCAACTAGAAATTCCCTAAGCACTCTACTGTGACCTCAGGCTCCAGCTCTGGAGGTAGGTGTCACATAGGGTCCGTCTATCCGTCATGTTCTGCCCTAGGGCAGGTCCTAACTCAAGTCTCACACATGAGATTCTTGAGGCACTTACCAGGGAGGAGTAGCTGAGGTGGTTTCCCGTTGCCTTCCTCACAGTTTATATCTTCGGAGTACCTTCTGACATAGTATGTACGGTATGGTAATTTGATTTGCCTTTCCCTCCGCCTACTGCTGGTGGAGGTAAAAGTCACTCCTCCTCATAGCACTACACATTGCTTCCCAATCAGTTCATCCCCATGCCCTTCTCCAAGCATTTCTGTATTCATGTTGGGTTCCACATTTGTGAATATAACGGCCATATAGAACAGTGATGGAATACATTACAGAAAAGCTTGCCATTTGATATATGTTATGAATTAAATATCCATTTATTCTATTGTTAAGAATCTCTAATCAATCCTTTAAAATAAAGTCATTTTTATTGTAGAAAAAATACTTCCTTTATAATGAGTGCCAAAATTCATAATATGCTCATGAGGATCAAATGATTTGACAAACTACTCAAATTTTACTCTCATAGTACCTTCAATGCATTGTTGCCTTGTCAGACACATTAAACTGGTTATTTTATGTTTGTCTGGTTCCATTCACCACTTTCATTCTATTTTACAACAACCAATAGCAGAATTCTGAAATGTACAGAAGTTGGTAAATTATTTTCCAGATCTCACATGGTTGAAAGCACGGGAGTGTTTGGAAAGCTATGAAAGGCCTTCGGTACTCTGAGGATAAGCAGCAGTTAGTAATAGTGAGTGATGTATAGTGATACGTACTTTGCAGGGCAAGTTAATTATAATCTTCAGAACCTTCTCAATTTCATTCAGTCTTGCTTCTATGTCATGGGCTTCTTTCACTGCAACTAATCCTAGAAAAAAAATAAAGAGATAACGTAAGAATTACAAAACTGACTGTTGCCAAATGCTGTAACTGCATTAATTTTAAGTCTGTGAAATCAGTTGACAACAATCCTGTAACAAATGAACTCGGGTAAGGAAGTTAGGAATCAAATGTAGAAATTTTAGGATCAGGAAAAGGCCATTAAGCCAAACAAGCCTGCTTCTTTTTTGCTGATTAGTCCTATCAACCTACTTTCTCATCATGTCCCTCAATTACTTTTCTCTCCAGAGACACAACCAATTGTTTCTTGAACCCATTCATAATGGCCCTTGGCAGTAACTTTATTTCCCTTTGTCTGAAAAAGCAACAGGGGTTCCTGCTGTAGTTGTCTGATGTCGTATTACTGCCACGTGAAGCTTTGATTCTGAAGGCTGTATCAATTTTGTCAATTCCCTTCGCCTGGTTCCATTCTTATCTATCCAGTTGTAGCCAGAGAATCTCCTGTAATGGCTTTTCTTCCTACTCCCTCACCATTACCTCTGGAGTCCCTCAAGGATCTATCCTTGGCCCCCTCCTATTTCTCATCTACATGCTGCCTCCAAAAACACAACGTCCGTTTCCACATGTGCACTGATGACACCCAGCTCTACCTCACCACCACCTCTCTCGGCCCCTCCATTGCATCTGATTTGTCACGCTGCTTGTCCGACATCCAGTATTGGATGAGCAGAAATTTTCTCCAATTAAATATTGGGAAGATCGAAGCCATTGTTTTTGGTTCCCACAACAAGCTCCGTTCACTAGACACTGATTTCATCGCTCTCCTTGGCCACTGACTGAGGCTGAACTAGAATGTTCGCAACCTCGGTCTCCTATTTGACCCTGAGCTGAGCTACTAACCCCATTTCCTCTCCAAGGTTGCCTACTTCCACCTCCGTACGATCGCCCATCTCCACCCCTGCCTCAGCCCATCTGCTGCTGAAATTCTCATCCATGTTTTTATTACCTCCAGACTATTCCAATGCTATACTGGCCGGCCTCCCCTCTTCCACCGTCCGCAAACTTGAGCTATTCCAAAACACTGCTGCCTGTATCCTAACTCGCACCAAGTCCCGTTCACCCATCACCCCTGTGCTTGCTGGCCTACATTGGCTCCCGGTCCAGCAACGCTTCGATTTTAAAATTCTCATTGTTTTCAAATCCCTCCATGGCCTCACCCCTCCCTATCTCTGTAACCTCCTGCAGCCCTACAACCGTCCGAGAACTCTGCGTTCCTTCAATTTCCGTTACCCCTCCATTGGCGGCTGTGCCTTCAGCTGTCTAGGCCCTACGCTCTGGAATTTCCTCCCTAAAACTCTCCGCCTATCTACCTCTCTCCTCCTTTAAGCCGCTCCTTAAAGTCTACTTGACATGGGGGTGTATGATGCTGATGAAGCAAGCCGACAATAGGGTATTGCTCTGCAAATACGTTCTGTAGTGTGGTACTGAGCCATATAAACTACAAAGGTACAAGGTCCAATCCCTGATTTGTGCTGTTGCCTGATTGAGGCCTGTAGCACCTCCAGCACCACCCCCACTGTAGTGGGATCCTTGGCTGTTTCTTCCCCCCGCCCTACCATTATTGTTGATCTTTGCTGGAAAGTGTGCATGTGTGGATTTCTGATGAGGACAAGAGTGCCTGTGTTGGCCCTAAACTCTGGAATTCTCTCCCTAAACCCATCCACCTCTCTACCTCTCACTCCTTCTTTAAGATGCTCCTTAAAACCTACCTCTTTGACCAAGCTGTTGGTTACCTGTCCTAACATCTCCTCATGTGGCTCGGTGTCAAATTTTGTTTGATAACGCCCCTGTGAAGCACCTTGGGACGTTTCACTATTTTAAAGGTGCTATATAAATGCAAGTTGTTGTTGTCTTCCACAATTGAATAACCTGCAAAGCTCACTGCCTAGGTTCAAACATGAATAATGGCTAACTGGGGGAGGTACCAGAGAATGTTTGACACCTGTATGAACTGTACCCCAGCATGAGTCAGTGCTTTCAGAAGAGATGGTGGGAATGGCAGTTAAGGATGAGCAAGGGAATAAAATGTATTTAATAATTGTATATATTAACCTTTGTCAATCTAACTGACCAAAGCACACTCTATGAATGCTGTAAGAGCAGGGGAATGGGACTAATTAGATAGCTCTTTCAAAGAGCCGGCACATGTATGATGGGCCGAATGACCTCCTCCTGTACTGTACCTACTATGATACTACTACTATGATACTATGATACCTCTGACCAAGCTTTTGATCACCAGTCCTAATACCTCCTTACGTGGCTCGGTGTCAAATTTTGTCTGATAACGCTCCTGTGAAGCGCCTTGGGGTGTTTTACCATGTTAAAGGCTCTATATAAATGCAAGTTGTTGTTGTAATCTCAAAAACACATCAATAATGTAATCTTGAAGTCTCTTTTGCATAGAAACGAAGCCCAATTTCCTTACCTTTTCATTGGTGATTAAATTTCTGATATCTGAAAATCATTTTATTGCATTGTGAGCCCTTGTTACTTGGGAGTCATTGCAGAGTGGATTAAAAGTGAACAACGGGGCATATTTACATTGTGTGGACACTGGCAGTAAAAGAGTACAGGCAGTGGTGTAGGTATTTCTATGAAATTAATTCAAGGAAGTTACACTACAAAATTCACTCTGAAGCTGAATCCATAGGACAGACCTTGCAATTGAGGCAGAGTTTTAAACACACATCTGTGACATGAAATCCCGGTGACGCTGAACCTGTAACTTATATATTACAAAATTACTTCCATTGGAAATGATTCTGTAACGTAGTGCTCCCGATCACTCGATGGGCCAGAATTTGCTGTCAAAATAATGATGAGGCTAATGGTGCTCACTGTTATTTGTGTGCAGATCGCACAGCAAATTCAGGCGAGGGCAGATGCGCAGTTAAACACAAAAATCCAGAAGTTGCTGCCCGAGATGCACCGCTCCACAGTTAGCTTTGTGAAAACAGCATCTTGCTGTCAGCCTCACCGTTCAAATGCATTGAATGGTGTGAAGTTCCTGCACTTGCATGGTAGATATGAACTAAAGTTGCCTCAGAAAGTTAGGGCTTCTCAATTTCAGTCTAAGTGCCCTTTTTAACAGCGTGATGAGTGTTAATTACTGCCAAACAACCACTCTGGCACTGAAAATTAACTATTATAAGTGTGGAATCTCATTCCTTCAGCTTTTAATTGAAGCACGTCCATGTTTTCACCTCTGTTACATCTTGTTGTTGGAAATTGTCTGCAGCCTGTAGCCTGGAGGCATTGTCACCAGCCTGATAGTTGTTGGGGTTCCCATGGTAGAGGGTAACCAGCAAGAGGCAGTCATTAATGACTGAGTTTCCAGTGAGAGCGATGACTTTTTATTACACTTGATGATGATGTGACGAGGTAATTGTAAACTCTGCTGGAGAAACTGGTTATAAAGAAGAATATAAATATCCTGGTGCTGGAAGGAATGGAAGATAAAGGAGCAAAATATCATTGGAGATTTTTTTAAAAAATGTAAATAATTTTTTTTAAACTTTGACTTAATGGAGAGTAAAAATCGGGCGAGGTGTAAAACCAGTGTCACACCCGATCCTGTCAGCTTCCTGCCAGGTGGGTTAGGTTAAAATTGCCATGCAGAATGGCCACTTTGAGCATGCCACCAAAACAGGCATTTAGTAGAGTGGGTGACAGAACCACTCTGTGATGCTACACACTGGTGCTCATCCGGGTCACCTTAGGTTCTGCATTTATATGAAGTTTTATATTGGGCACATTATATATTAGTTAGAATTTTTATTTTTGGTGGAACAACAGCTGAAGATTGACTGGAATTGTGTGAGAAGGAAGAAATCACATTTTCTCATCCCCTGATTATTTATGTCTATTTTTCTTATTTTAGTGATTCCTAAGAGGGGAAAACACTTCCTTGTATTTTGCTGTTTTATCTTCCATTCCTTCCAGCACAAGGATATTTATTTTCTCTAAGTGTCTTCTTTATAACCAGTTTCTCCAGCAGAGTTTACAATTACCTCGTCACATCATCATCAAGTGAAATGAAAAGTCATCGCTCTCACTGGAAACTCAGTCATTAATGACTGCCTTTTGCTGGTTACCCTCTACCATGGGAACCCCAACAACTATCAGGCTGGTGACAATGCCTCCAGGCTACAGGCTGCAGACAATTTCCAACAACAAGATGTAAAAGAGGTGATAACATGGACGTGCTTCAAATTTATAAGCCTGTATTATTTTACATAATAAATATTGTGAAAGTTGTTGTCAGCCCAGTTGCTGAACTCCCAGTTAGCACAATTCACGATCTGGAAACTGGATGGGAAGCCATGCAGTAGTGACTTGTTCCATCAGAGAAAAAATGGAAGGGAAATGGGAGGGAAAATCTGTCATTGTACAGCTTGCCATTTTTGAGCCATACATCGAGCCGGCTAATTACAGAGCAGTGAGTGGGTGGTCCAATTTTTCCCCTCTCATCACCTACAGGGGCTGACATTTTGCTGGTGTTCCATAGCACCAGCACTCCCCTGTTACCTTCCCGATGTAGTCATTATTCATGTATGAATATAGACAGTGAGTATCGGCAAGCAATTCAACCATAGCTGGGGGGTTTTCCCCCTCTCACTAACGCAGTGGTGCTGTAGCAGATTCTAGTGCCCCCAACTGCTGCCTTGGGTGAGGTTAGACTGCAGTACCCATACAGACCAAAAGATCCCAGATGTGATCCAAGTCTTTGCTGAGTGCACTGGGAAGTGTGTTTACCTATCGAGAATTCAGGAGAAGCACAGGTCATCACTGATGGCAGTCATAGAGAAGAATGTAGCCAAAGCATCATCTTACACTCTGGGAGTGAGTCCATCCTGATTCTACCATTCATCTGGTGTACAGATCATTGAATAGAATTTTGTAATTTAATGGTCTGTCATTTTTAACATTTCTGCCTGACTGCTAAACAGAGCAACTGGTTTCAATTCTCTATTCAGCCACCTCTGCCAAATGGGGAACTGAGACATGAGCATATTCGAGAAATTTAAAATAGCTGCATTACAAGTTATTAAAGAGGCAACATTTCATGAAAAATCATTCGGAAATCTTTAATGGTTGTTTTCAAATCACAGCACAACATAAATCGCATCAAAACAAATCATGACAAAAATGCCACATAACTTTTCTCCTTCCCCAAATAATAAAAGGCTTGCCACCCTTTTTTTGTCGGAATAGTGCCTCTTTAAAATATTGGGAGCTGGAATCACTTCCCTATTTCTAAGTTTAGTTCTGTGGGGATTTTTAAGATGACAGCTAATTATCTCAGGAAAGAGACAGAAGCCACTTCACATAAAATAATGAAAATATTAATGTACTCTTGCCTCAATTTTAAAATTCTCACTCTTGTTTTTAAATCCCTCCATGGTCTCGTTCCTCCCTTTCTCTAACCTCCTCCAGCCCTACAACCCTCTGCAATCTCTGATCACTGACCTCTTGTGCATCCCCAATTTTCATCGCTCCACCATTGGCAGCTGTGCCTTCAGCTGCCTAGGCCCTAAGATCTGGAATTCCCTCCCTAAACCTCTCCACCTCTCTACCTCTCTCCTCCTGGTATTTGGCCACCTATCCTAATATCTCCTTATGTAGCTCAGTGTCAAATTTTGTTTGATAGCGCTCCTGTGAAGCGCCCTGAGATGTTTTACTATGTTAAAGGCGCTATATAAATGCAAATTGTTGTTGTTTAGAAGGTTTTTCCTAAAAATGAAATTGAAATAATCTGAAAAATGATCATAAAATTATTTTGATATATTTTATGCTACGTTCGTGGTATAAATAAAATACTGGACAGTAAACACAATGCCACAGTGAAAAACGGTCGCAAATTTGATCTCCGTGCCCCATGGATTGTGTTGGTTTTAGCTAGACAAGCAGCATCAGAGAGGGTGAAAAAAATCAGCCAGAAATCCCACTCCTAATTGCTATCTGGTGACCACTGTTGTAATGTGCCTGCTGAGTGAGGGCAGTATCAGGCTCAGCTGCAGTGTCCACCATAGTTGAATAGCCTGCTAACACTTACTGCCTTGGCTCACATACGAAGGGTGGAACTTTCAACTTCGACGGGGGCATAAAAAAGGCAATGGAAAAGAAAGTCAGGCAGGGGGTATGATGGGAGGCCGAAAAATATCTCCTGCTTTACACCCCACCCTCCCGCCGAAGTTGAAAGTTCTGGCAGAAAGGTGGCCACTTGTGTAAGTTACTGGAGGGGGTGGGGTGCTGGTGTACCCATGGAACTTGAGTGTACCACTACCTTCAGGAGAGAAAGGAAAAATGGGAGGGGGGGGGAACTAGAGGAAGGTTTATATTCAACCTTTCGCTGTTCCAAATCTGGAAGAATTTCATGTTGGATACAAAAGTGGAAAAGTGTTCTATTTCCTAGGATTAGCATCCCTTATGATTCGCTCTTCTCTCTACTCAAAAAAAGAGTATAAATATTGGACTGAAATTTGTTAGAAGATAGTAACACAATCTGATTATGCCTGTCAAACTCAATTGCATCACAATGCAGAGGTTAGCATAGCAATTGATTCTTCGTAAGAGAGGCACTTGACAAAATATTTTATAAGTGACTCATAAAAACAGTCTTGCCATTATTAAGCTCATAAAGAGCAACCCATTTGCTGCATTCACTATATCGTTCAATACCACAACCCACAACTCACTGTTGAAAGGACCAATGCTATCTGGAATTTCTGGCTTGCAGTCTGGAAATTCCTGTGTATAAACAAACCTGTTGATCTTCACTACCACAGATGATGTGGCATCATGAGTCCAGAGTGCTCTTTGTGATGTAATTGAAGTATTTCAAGTGCAATCCTCACTTAAAAACTTCTAATTAATGGTGGCTCTTTTAAAGAGTCATTACTGCTTTCTCAGGGAGCTTTCTGACCAGCTCACCAGGACTGGCTGCTTGAGAAACACTGTCAAACTGCCATATTCATTTGAAATTCCTCAAATTTCTATTTTGTTTTTCAATAAAACTAAAATAATTCAAGATAAAGATTCAACATATGGCACCAGTATAAACAATTAAGCATTGAACCCCGACTTTAACCCTCCCCAATCCCATGCCTGGCGAGAATGAGACATGTAGGGGGGTTAAAATAGGGGCAGCATCCGCGCCATACTCCCACCCGCTGTCAATTTAACGACCGGGTTTCGGGAGGCACCAGCTGCAAGCAGGCGAGGGCCTCATAAATATGCAAAAGTCGGGGTCTCATGACGCAAATAGGCCCCCGATGCAATTTCAACTTGCAGTCGCACAAGTCTCAGCCCGTGCCAAAGAAACCTGGTGGCAAACAGGATCGGGGGGGGGGGGGGAACCAGAAGAGGCCCTGGAAGGAAAGCTTTTTTGCATTTTTTTTAACACTTTCCTTGAGGGCCAGGAGGAGCAGGAGTGAAATCCTGCTCCCACCCGTTGGCAGGTTTCGGGCGGAAGTCTCACCTCCAACATGGTAATGAGGTCGGGCACGCCACACTCACGATCCAAGTTAAAATCAGGGCTTCGTAAAAACTATTATTGCTATTAATATTGTTTTGTTTTGCTCTATCTATATATAAATATGAAGTTTTACTACGTTAAAGGCACTATATAAATGTAAGTTGTTGTTGTTGTCGTAGTAAATAGTAAGAATCTTTGAGCCTGACCGTTCATGAGATAAATTATAATTAGTAGAAATATAGGAGTAAATTCTACGAAAAATGTTCTGGGGGAAAAGCTTCGCCCAACAGGAGCACTTATTTGAGCATATAATCCAGGCTATTTCGCTGCAGTACTGAGGGAGTGCTGCACTATCAGAGGTGCCGCCTTTTGGATGAGATGTTGAACCGAGGCCCAATCTTCCCTCTCAGGTGGATGTAAAGGATCCCTCAGCACTATTCAAAGAAGAGCAGGGGAGTTACAATATATATATCCCTCAACCAACGCCTAAAACAGATGATCTGTTCATTTATTTCATTGCTGTTTGTGGGAGCTTGCTGTGTGTAAATTGGCTGCTGTGCTTCTTACATTACAACTGTGACTATGCTTCAAAAGTACTTCATTGACTGTAATGCACTTAGGACATCCTAAGGTCATGAAAGGAGCTACATAAATGCAAGTTCTTTCTTTCTTCTTTTTTCTATTGGTAATTCAGGTGTGGAGGTCTGCGCACTTGATTTGCGGGCCACATAATTTTGCTTCAAGTTTCTGGAACCTCGTAATATTAGCACTCATATGCTGGAATGTTGTCTGAAAAGCATTCCTTGAAACAGAGCTGATAGTGCGAATAGTGTGTATCATGGTGCTTTACTTTAATTACTTCATTAAATCATAGAGATATATTGTCTGCCCATAGCCCTTAGTTCTAAAGGCGGATCCCAGGCTGGAGCCCTTTATGATTGACAGCTCAGTGGGCAGAGACCCCCCCCCGCAACTGACTATCTTAAGGCGGCAGTGGTTAGAGACAAGGCTATCTCTGTCTCAGTAATAGAGCGATCTTTGATTTCGCAGCCAGCTTAAAAAGATTGTCTATATTTTTAAAGCCTGAACCAGCTTATTTTCAAAGAGTTAAACTAGATAAAGTGGTCCTCTGTCTTGAAGCTAATGCTCAGAAAGCAAGGTGCAGCTTTATTGTTTTCATAAACTATATAGAATGTACAGCACAGAAACAGACCATTCGGCCCAACTAGTCCATGCTGGTGTTTATGCTCCACACGAGCCTCCTCCCATCCCTCTTCATCTAACCCTATCAGCATAACCTTCTATTCCTTTTTCCGTCATGTGCTTATCTAGCTTCCCCTTAAATGTATCTCTGCTAGTCGCCTCAGCTACTTCTTGTGGTTCCACATTCTAATCACTCTCTGGGTAAAGAAGTTTCTCCTGAATTCCCTATTGGATTTATTCGTGATGATCTTATATTTATGACTTCTTGTTCTGGTCTCCCCCCTCTACGTCTACCCTATCAAATCCTTTCATAATCTTAAAAACATTTATCAAGTCACCCCTCAGCCTTCTCTTTTATAGAGAATAGAGCCCCAGCCTGTTCAATCTTTCCTGCTGGGTATAACCTTTCCCTGATAAACTGAAGAGTGTATGGGATTACATATTCAAACTGTATACTGTTCATTCATGTATTTTATGTAAATAAATCAACACTTGGTCCAAACCCTTCACTTCATTTCAATAGAGTTGCTAATTCAGTCTACCTTCTCTCACCAGAGGAGAATTCATGTGGCAGCACGTGTTACATTTCAGTAGCCGGTATGTGGAATAAGGGTTCTCTGTTATGATTCCCAGGTCATGCTAGCATTTATCTAGATACTGGACAGATAAGGGTGTGCTACAGATCGTAAAGGTCGCAGGGTCTGTTTATAGAAGTGACTGGTGATGCTGAACCCAAGAGATTATCCAGTGTAAAAACCCAAAAACTATGACAACAGGTTTAGTTACTTTAGTATCCCCACAAAAACTGGGTATTATGATTCTGCAGCCAGGATGAGAGATGGATTTAGTAGCGTAAACATGGGAGATGGTTCACAAAAGTGGTGTCACAGAATCCAAACTAAAATAGCATCGGTTTGAGAGTAGCTTTAGATGCTGGGCAAAATTTCCATTACATTAGCCCTGATATTAGCAGGGAGGCGGGGTGGCAGCAGGGGGGCGATTGGGCGCATGGGTAACCTGCCCAATAAAATCTGTCCGTTCCCCACACGATCGCGGGTCAATTGGAGCTACTTAACGTGGCTTCCGGGTTGGCGTCCGAAAGCTGCGCAGCGGGCGGTCTGCGCACCCACATCAAAGGCTGTCAGCTGCAGGAGCTCTATTTAAGGGGGCAGTCCTCCCATGGCTGCTCCTGGAGCAAACACGCACACAGCACAATGGAGCAGCAGAGGGGAAAGGCTGCTCCTAGATATAGTGAAGCTTCACTCCAGGTGCTACTGGAAGGGGTGAAAAGGAGGAGGGAAATGTTCTACCCGGCGGACGGGAGGAAGTGCCCTGCCTCTGCCACCAAGAAGGCCTGGCTCAAGGTGGCAGAGGAGGTCACCAGCAGCAGCAACATCTCCCGCACCTGGATCCAGTGCAGGAAGCTCTTCAATGACCTATCTAGGTCAGCAAAAGTGAGTGTACTTACTCATTCTCCTACATTCCGTCTTCCACCACCCCCACCCCCAACTCATTCTGCACTGCCAACACTACTCTATCACATCACTCCTCACATCCACTGAAAGCTCATCCTCAACTTACCTGCACTTCCTCACCTCCCCATTACTCACACCATCACTAACACTCAGCCCAATCCTCATACAACGTCATGGCTTTGTATCATATTCACCCTCTGAGGCATCTCTTTCACGGTCAGCCGCACCCAAACCAATGTATTCACTCACACCTCTCTACTTTCTCCCCTTATAGGAGAAGAGAGTCCAGAATGCACGGGAGAGGGCGAGGACCAGAGGGGGTCCGCAACAGATAGTCGTCCTCACAGACGCGGAGCAGGAGGCGCTGGAACTGAGCCACACCCTCGAGTGCCTGTCCGTCGGGGACGCCAAGACTGGCACGCGACAAACATCTGGTGACATAACTTTAACATTCAGCACACACAATATCAATTGATGTTAACATGCCTCGCTATCATCAGTACCTCAACATCTGTGATCACGCTTCATATTGCCTTCTGTTCTCTTACAAGGCCTTCAGCGACCGCCATGACGGCGGAGGGCGATTCCTCAGAGGACCTGCCGGCCTCTGAGGGTACACCGTCACATCTGAGCGAGCCATCCACCAACGCAGATACTCACACCTCGGTGGGTCCCAGTCCGCAGTTAGTTAGGGTCGCACATGGAGAGTTAACACACATGTGAGCACGAGCAGACACTGGTGGCAGGGGCAGCTGTGGAGAGTCCACGTCGGTGGGAGCACTCTTCTCCAGAGAGGTCCAGGAAGCTGAGCCTCGGTCTGTAGGCCCTGTGGCGAGGGTAGTGCCTCCTGCGATGCCGCTTTCTCTGTTGTTGCCCTCTGTGCTCTTGTGCAGGTGCCTGTGGCGCAGCACTGTGTTGTGGAGCTCCACGTGGCAGAGGTGAACACCGTGCCTGGCGAGGCTGGTGATGTTGCTTGTCCTCGGATGTAATTGTGAATGTAGCCATGGCGCCCCCCCCCCCGCCAACCCTGATCCTGACAGTGTGAGTTTGAGGTGGTCCGCAAAATAGTTAAATATATTTGCACAGCAGAATTTTGGGTGGAAAGTAAGAATTTTGAGTGAAAACACAAAGGTCTTGCAGCCAAAACTTTGTCTGAAATGACAGAGTGCCCTGCTGCAATAAATGATGTTTTCTCCCCACCTCTCAAATAATTATTTGCATCTCCCACTGGCTGCTGGCTGAAACACGTCTGTTGCAACAGGGAGTGTTTCCCACAGCACGGGAAACATGCTGAGGATCCTTCAAAATTGCACCCCTGCCAAAATGTCTCCTCAATCAGGTATCTCAAGTACTTTAACTATCTGTCAAGGTATGTAAATCATCATCCCGCCGGCTTTAATTGCCGGTGGGACTCCCGCTTTCGGGAGGCATGCGCGCACCCGAATGCATCACTGGGGATCCCAGAAGTCAGCTGGCAAATCACCAGAGGACCACTGGCACCCTTATAACTGCATGTGTTTAAGAGAGGAGAGGAAAGAGAAAATGTGTGTGTGTGTGTTTGTGTGTGTAGGGGAACAGAAGCTTAACTTTCGTTACTCTGCTTAGTTCCCTTACAATCTACAAAGAGTGGAGAGTTTCATCCTCTCAGCCTGGGCTTGAAATAAAGTCATAGATCTTAACAAACAGTGGTTCCATGGTTCTACCTTGTCCCATGAAAACAAATAATGCAAATAGATGTATAATATTTATTATCTCCACCAGCTGAAATGTTGCTTCTAATGTGACGAATAATACTCAGGTGGAATTGTAGAAAGCCTAACTTGCAGTTAGCTCTGATTGATGAGTATGGCTCACTTTAACAATACAGTATTGAGTTCAGTCCTCAGGTCATTAATTATTTAATGGTCACTTCATTTCTGTTTTGGCACCATTCCATATTTCCAGGACTTTGATTTTCTTCAGGGATTTTTACAAGTTACTAAACTGTTCCACCAATCAATTTGTTGCTAAGTGGCCAGATTAACACCATAATCAACGTTGGGAGCTCGTAATGCTATTCGAGTGTAGTCCCCAACAAAAGTTAAGCTTCTGTTCCCCCTACACACACACACACACACACACATTTTCTCTTTCCTCTCCTCTCTTAAACACATGCAGTTATAAGGGTGCCAGTGGTCCTCTGGTGATTTGCCAAACTGTCCATTCGTTATGTGTGGACCTAGAAAAAATTGCCAGCAAGCTATTCAACTATAGAGAGCCTCACAGCCAAGCCCAGTATGTTCTTATTTGACATCTACACTCATGCACTTTCCAGCACAGGTCATAGAAAAGTGATCAGGAATGGGAATGTTGGCTGATTTCTCCCCTCCCTAGCCCAGCGGCATTGAGGGCAATTGTAGCGGCCCGAGTGCTGTTCTGGTTATGATCAGCTAACTCAAGCACAGACCATGGGGATGAACTTGTGACATCCCAACCAGTATAGCTCAGTATCAAACGGTGCATTTACTCATTGACCCATCAAGAGAGTTTGAACTTCTCTTCTATGCACAGACTCTTCGCTTGCAAGTCTTGTTGCATTTTCAGTAGGACATAGCTGAAGTAAGACAAGCACACTTTACTGCCTTGGGGAGAAATGTGCTTGGATTAGGATTTCTATACACTGCTTATAAGACTACAACAAAACAATTTTTAATTGCACCTCCACCCATAAGTACTGATTAGTTGGCCAAATCATGAGATTTGGAGCAATGGTGGGTAATGGAGTTGAGATACAGATTGAATGCAGTACTCCAGATGGAGTCCGACCAAGGCTTTGATTAACTGAAGCAATACTTCCTAACTTTTGTTTTCTAACCCCCTTGAGATAAAGGCCAAAATTCTATTAGCCTTTTTGATAACTTTTTGTACCCGTGTACCAGTGATTTATGTACAGGCTTTGGTCCTCCACAGTTTCTAGTCTCTCACCATTAAGAAAATATTCTGATTTTTCATTCTTAAATCCCAGGTGGATAATCTCACACTTTCCCACATTGGACTCCATCTACCACAGTTTTAACCACTCACTTAAGTCTGTCTATGTCCCTCTGTAACTTCCTCTTCCCATCTACACATCTTAGTGTGCCTTCTAACTTGATTTCAATGGAATAAATATTGGGTGGATTCTACAGAGGGCAGGCGATCTGCGCCGCGAGGCTACTGCCCAGGCAGCAAAATTGAAAACTGTCCCCGTAGTCTTTCGCTGAAAATTGTTAGTGCACAAAAACTTATCTGTGACACGTGCTAGGCATTTCAAACACAAATGCAGTGCGATATTAGTAACAAATGTATTTGCATGAAAATCCTCTGCCTCTATTTTACCCATTTATTTCAGACTCGTTAATGCTTTTGCCAAAATAGTCGACAAAGGAATTTCATATGAACACATTAATGTCACATGTTGCAATTACATATTGTGGGATTTTTTTTGGAAGAGTCTGTCTGGATCAGGAATTACATATAATGGGAGGGAATGGGAAATAATTTTGGTGCAGCAGAATTCTATGCTTGAATCAAAATTATGGGATAGAAATTGGATGCGTTGCGCCTGTTTTTCGAGCATAAAACAGGTGCAAATCATACCAATTTAGCAGTGCGACAGCCTGTGTCTAATCTATGCAGGCATTGGTCCCACTGCTAAATTCATGTGGCCTTTTTTTAGGTATCTTGGGCGCACCATCGCCGACAGCTCCCGCCGAGTATGTCAGTGAGGCCCGAGGAATGATTTCCATCAATCCTCGGGCCTCTCGGTATAGGCACGTGCTGGTTGCGCAGCACTGAGAACGGGCCCAGACTAAAATCTACCCCTATGTGTTTAGGTTCAAGAATGTGTTTATAAAGGCTCCTCTGATAGTCCAGTAGCTCAGCCAGTGATGAGCTGAGCCGTAGAGAGCACCAGGATTCCAAGTTCGATCCTCGTTCTATGCTGAAATGGCTGGTCTCAGCCAAGGAGGTGGTGGGGGTGTTACAATTGGCCTTATTGGCCCTGAATTCGGGAGGCAAAAAAATTCAGCCAGAGTTCCTGGTGTTGATTGCTATCCAGTGACCACTGCTGGAAGTGTGAGTGTAGATATCAGGCATGGACACCCTCAGGCTCCATTGTTATACCCCCAGCAGTTAATAGCTAGCGTGTACTGTCAAGTCATATATATGAGCAATATCCATCTGGCAGAAGCACCAGAGAGCAGCTGGCACCTGTGGAACTAAATAACAGCAAGGACTCAATCTTCAGGATGGGAGGGGAGGGGAGAACATTGGTGAGGGAAAAAAATAACGAATGTAGTTGTAGGTTGGTATGATGGTCCAGGAGACTAATGCCCCAAATCTCCAGAATCTCCCCACGTGACAAGCCACTGTTCTGAACTTCGTCATCATGGGCAGTTACCAGTTAGAAGCCAGGCATTTTTCTGCAGACAGGGAAGGTAAATCAGAGGGAACATTGCTCCAGGCTGATCTTCCCTCCCCCGAATAGTGGCTGGTTAAACAACAGCTTTGGAACAGGTCAGGGAGACGTTACCTGCTTTCCTCTTGGTCTGGGATGGCATGTTTTTTTTTATTCGTTCACGGGATGTGGGCATCGCTGGCGAGGCCAGCATGTATTGCCCATCCCTAATTGCCCTTGAGAAGGTGGTGGTGAGCCGCCTTCTTGAACCGCTGCAGTCCGTGTGGTGACGGTTCTCCCACAGTGCTGTTAGGAAGGGAGTTCCAGGATTTTGACCCAGCGACAATGAAGGAACGGCGATATATTTCCAAGTCGGGATGGTGTGTGACTTGGAGGGGAACGTGCAGGTGGTGTTGTTCCCATGCGCCTGCTGCTCTTGTCCTTCTAGGTGGTAGAGGTCGTGGGTTTGGGAAGTGCTGTCGAAGAAGCCTTGGCGAGTTGCTGCAGTGCATCCTGTGGATGGTACACACTGCAGCCACAGTGCGCCGGTGGTGAAGGGAGTGAATGTTTAGGGTGGTGGATGGGGTGCCAATCAAGCGGGCCACTTTATCTTGGATGGTGTCGAGCTTCTTGAGTGTTGTTGGAGCTGCACTCATCCAGGCAAGTGGAGAGTATTCCATCACACTCCTGACTTGTGCCTTGTAGATGGTGGAAAGGCTTTGGGGAGTCAGGAGGTGAGTCACTCGCCGCAGAATACCCAGCCTCTGACCTGCTCTCGTAGCCACAGTATTTATATGGCTGGTCCAGTTCAGTTTCTGGTCAATGGTGATCCCCAGGATGTTGATGGTGGGGGATTCGGCGATGGTAATGCCGTTGAATGTCAAGGGGAGGTGGTTAGACTCTCTCTTGTTGGAGATGGTCATTGCCTGGCACTTATCTGGCGCGAATGTTACTTGCCACTTATGAGCCCAAGCCTGGATGTCGTCCAGGTCTTGCTGCATGCGGGCTCGGACTGCTTCATTATCTGAGGGGTTGCGAATGGAACTGAACACTGTGCAGTCATCAGCGAACATCCCCATTTCTGACCTTATGATGAAGCAGCTGAAGATGGTTGGGCCAAGGACACTGCCCTGAGGAACTCCTGCCGCAATGCCCTGGGGCTGAGATGATTGGCCTCCAACAACCACTACCATCTTCCTTTGTGCTAGGTATGACTCCAGCCACTGGAGAGTTTTCCCCCTGATTCCCATTGACTTCAATTTTACTAGGGCTCCTTGGTGCCACACTCGGTCAAATGCTGCCTTGATGTCAAGGGCAGTCACTCTCACCTCACCTCTGGAATTCAGCTCTTTTGTCCATGTTTGGACCAAGGCTGTAATGAGGTCTGGAGCCGAGTGGTCCTGGCGGAACCCAAACTGAGCATCGGTGAGCAGGTTATTGGTGAGTAAGTGCCGCTTGATAACACTGTCGACGACACCTTCCATCACTTTGCTGATGATTGAGAGTAGACTGATGGGGCGGTAATTGGCCGGATTGGATTTGTCCTGCTTTTTGTGGACAGGACATACCTGGGCAATTTTCCACATTGTCGGGTGGATGCCAGTGTTGTAGCTGTACTGGAACAGCTTGGCTAGAGGCGCAGCTAGTTCTGGAGCACAAGTCTTCAGCACTACAGCTGGGATGTTGTCGGGGCCCATAGCCTTTGCTGTATCCAGTGCACTCAGCCGTTTCTTGATATCACGTGGAGTGAATCGAATTGGCCGAAGACTGGCTTCCGTGATGGTGGGGATATCGGGAGGAGGCTGAGATGGATCATCCACTCGGCACTTCTGGCTGAAGATGGTTGCAAACGCTTCAGCCTTGTCTTTTGCACTCACGTGCTGGACTCCGCCATCATTGAGAATGGGGATGTTTGCAGAGCCTCCTCCTCCCGTTAGTTGTTTAATTGTCCACCACCATTCACGACTGGATGTGGCAGGACTGCAGAGCTTTGATCTGATCCGTTGGTTGTGGAATCGCTTAGCTCTGTCTATAGCATGTTGCTTCCGCTGTTTAGCATGCATGTAGTCCTGAGTTGTAGCTTCACCAGGTTGGCACCTCATTTTTAGGTACGCCTGGTGCTGCTCCTGGCATGCTCTTCTACACTCCTCATTGAACCAGGGTTGATCCCCTGGCTTGTTGGTAATGGTAGAGTGAGGAATATGCCGGGCCATGAGGTTACAGATTGTGCTGGAATACAATTCTGCTGCTGCTGATGGCCCACAGCGCCTCATGGATGCCCAATTTTGAGCTGCTAGATCCGTTCTGAATCTATCCCATTTGGCACGGTGGTAGTGCCACACAACACGTTGGATGGTGTCCTCAGTGCGAAGACGGGATTTCATCTCCACGAGGACTGTGCGGTGGTCACTTCTACCAATACTGTCATGGACAGATGCATTTGCGACAGGTAGATTGGTGAGGACGAGGTCAAGTAAGTTTTTCCCTCGTGTTGGTTCGCTCACCACCTGCCGCAGGCCCAGTCTAGCAGCTATGTCCTTCAGGACTCGGCCAGCTCGGTCAGTAGTGGTGAGAGGAGACTGCTGTTGCCATTTACAGCTCCTCCAAACCCATCTTTCATTTCTTTACTTGTCCCATTACCACCCTCCTTGCCTTGCACCATGATCCCTTTAGTCATTTAATCGCTCCTGCCTTCTATCAGACCTTCCCTTTTGTTCTTTCCTCCCCTCCTCAACCCCTCCCCCACCCCCATCCCTGGCACTGTACTTGCTTAAAAACTGTTAAATCTTTAACTTCTTCCAGTTCTAATGAAAGGTCATCGACCTGAAACATTAACTCTGTTTCTTTCTCCACAGATGCTGCCTGACTTGATGAGTATTTACAGCATTTTCTGTTTTTATTTCAGATTTCCATCATTCGCAGTATTTTGCTTTTACTAGTACTAAGATTTATGGTTGCACAATTTAGAAGGTTGTTAGAGGCTAGGAATTCCTCCTCAGGGAATGAGAAGGGAAAATTGGAGAGTGAGCCACCCATTGCTGCTTTCACACACCTACCTGCAGGCAAAGTGAGTGACGTTCACAAAGACTGGAAGCATGTCGTCCACCCATCCTCTCAATCATGAAATGGCACATGGCCAAAAGGGGAAAGAAACACAACAAATATAAATCACAAAAAGCAATGTTTCTGTAACAAGCTCTTTGTGTGGTTCTAAATGAAAATTTAGAGAGTCTACTGTACTTCAAAGTACTAAGGGCATTCCTTGGAAGGAAGAAACCAAGGAGGAAGTGTGAAAGTAAGCAAGTAATAATGGGAGGGGACAGGGCAAACAAGTAATAATGTGGGGAAATTTTATCAAGGTACAAATTATTTTTAAATTAACAATTTTAAAGTGAGGAACTATTTTTTTAAAATTTTACATTTTCACCACTAGATGTGTTAATCATCACTTCTGAAAGCTTAGTCATTGATTAATATAGTTCTGCCCGACTATTCAAATTGACTTTCATAACACTGGATCCTCTGGGAGACTCTAAAAAAAATGACTAATTTTTATTATCAGAAGTGTTTGGATAGCCTTCTCTACATTGGTAGACTGAACCAATAAAGAAGGACTCAACTCCACACATAATCCAGGCCCGACAGCATGAATAATCAAACATCATATCTGAGGTAATTAACGGTGATCCTGGATAACTGCTCCATCCCACCTTTTACTTTTGGGAGGCTCACGGAGGGAAGCCAACGTTCAAAAAGGAAATCTCAAGCTAATTAATAGTTATCCAAGTTTCAGGAGTGTGTATGCACTTGCTTCACTATTGTCTTGTGAATATTTGATTTATGCACCTTGGATTGGACTTTCTAGAGAACTCTATTCCCAGTTTTCCTTTGAGAAACTTTAATTAAATTTCCAAAATGGCTTTGTGGGTAAATGCACTCCCTAGTGTATTGCAAATTCATGCCGACCAGGAAGATCCAGTTTGATTCCTGGGTCCTGAAATTCCTGGATTCTGGGAAGCTGGAAAATAAAATTTCCACCTGGAGGGGGCAAGGAATTTGGGGCAGAACCCCATGATTCTGTGCCTACTGAATGAAGTATCCCTTTTAAATTCCAACGGGGGCGAATGTGAGCAGATCTTTCACTTGCCTCCCCCACCGCCCGCACATGAAGAGGGTTCCCTTACGTACCTTATGGAGGCCCAAAAACCTTCTCCTAGAGGCCTGCTTGCTCCATTAGAATCTTTTCTAATTCAATCTACAAGCGGAAGGGGGAGAGGGAAGAAATCAAAAATTGGCGACCCATCTCACTACTTAACATGGACTACAAAATTCTGTCCAAGGTCATCGCCAATCGGGTCAAGTCAGCCCTGGAGGTGGTGATCCACCCCGATCAGACCTGCGCCGTACCCGGCAGGAAGATCTCTGATAGCCTGGCGCTACTCAGAGATACGATCGCCTACGTACAGGACAGGGGGGTGAACACCTGCCTGATCAGCCTGGACCGGGAGAAGGCCTTTGACAGAATATCCCACATGTACATGATGGACGTGCTCTCCAAAATGGGATTTGGAGAGGGAATCCGCAATTGGATCCAACTGCTCTACACAGACATCAGTAGCGCCGTTTCAATCAACGGGTGGGAATCTGAAAGCTTCCCAATCAAATCTGGAGTCAGGCAGGGCTGTCTTCTCTCTTCCGTCTTGTTCATGTGCTGCATTGAACCCTTTGCCGAGTCCATCAGGAGGGATGTGGGCATAAGAGGGGTGACGATCCCAGGCAGCGGAGGCACTCAGATCAAGGCCTCCCTGTACATGGACGACGTCGCCGTCTTTTGCTTGGATCAACTGTCGGTCCGCAGATTGATGAGCATCTGTGACCAGTTCAAACTGGCCTCAGGGGCCAGGGTAAATCGTAGCAAAAGCGAGGTCATGTTCTTTGGGAACTGGACCGACCAATCCTTCACCGTCAGGTCGGATTACCTGAAGGTGCTGGGGATCTGGTTCGGGGGGGCCGGGGCGTGCACCAAAAACTGGGAGGAGCGTATTTCCAAGGTGAAGCAGAAACTGGGACTGTGGGATTGACGATCCCTCTCAATCGTGGGCAAAAACCTGGTCATCAAGTGTGAGGTACTCTCGGTGTTGCTGCACTTGGCACAGGTCTGGCCCATACCTCGCTCCTACGCCGTGACTGTCACCCGAGCCATCTTCCGCTTTATCTGAGATCAAAAATGGACCGTGTACGCAGGGACACGATGTACAAATCTCTGGAGAAAGGGGGAAAAGGCGTGCCCTGCCCAACGTGGCCCTCATCCTGATGGCCACTTTTGTGTGCAGCTGCATCAAGTTTTGCGTGGACCCTTGGTACGAAAACACAAAATGTCACTACGTGCTGAGGTTCTACCTATCCCCGGCGTTGCGAAGGATGGGCCTGGCCACGCTGCCACGGAACACAGTTCCGCCCCACCTGTCCTTCGTCGAAATGTTTATGCAAAAAAACACTTTCGACCACAAGGCGATCAGTAAGTGGTCCGCGAGACCCTGCGGGAAAAGGAGATGATAGGTCCTGTTGGTTGGTTCCCCGAGCAGACTGTCAATGTCATTTGGCAGAACGCCTCATCGCCAGAACTTTCAAACAAGCACCAAGACCTAACTTGGCTGGTGGTGAGAAGGGCCCTTCTTGTCAGATCCTTCATGCACTCCCGGACTCTCAGTGCCACCGCACACTGTCCCCGAGGAGGCTGCGGTGCAGACAAAACCGTCACCCTTCTCCTTCTGGAATGCGCCTCTGCAAGGAAGGTCTGGAGAGAGATGCAGTGGTATCTGTCCAGGTTCGTCCCGAGCACTTCCGTAACACAGGACTCTGTGCTCTACGGGCTCTTCCCGGGGACACACACCGAGACAGACATCAACTGCTGCTGGAAGGCCATTAACTCGGTGAAAGACGCCCTTTGGTCTGCCCGAAACTTGCTGGTCTTCCAGTACACGGAGCTGTCCTTGACCGAGTGTTGCAGACTTGCACATTCCAAGGTCCAGGACTACGTGCTGAGGGACGCACTGAGGCTGGGTTGCGGCCGCCGTAAAGGCTCTGTGGGGAAAGGCAACCATTTAGAGCCTTCCCGCCATTGTATACCGAGGGCTTGCAATCAGGGAAACCCCCCCCCCCCGGGCAGAATGTAAAATTCTAATTGCTGTAATGTACCTGTAATAAATCTGTAATGTACCTGTAACAAATCTGTAATCAATAATCTGTATTGAGTATAATGCAATGAGACACCCCAGAGTGCCATGAACTGTAATTATGTACAATGTGTTCATTGAACTGCACTTGATGTAACCTGCAAATTGTAAAATCTGCATTGTGTACATTTGGAATGTGATATGGCAACTCTATTGTATGTTTTGCTGCAAATTTTTATGAATAAAGTATATTTTTTGAAAAAAAAATTCAAAGAATTGTCTGCTCAAAATACCAACCTATCCTTTTTCTCTTGCCTGCTGTGTGTTTCCAGCATTTTTTGTTCCTGTTCCTACTTTAATCTTCTTGGCCCCAAAATTGCCCGGGAGGTTCTACCAATGTCCTGCCATAACTATGGCGGGAGACCCGTGGAACCCCCAAGGAAAGGAGGTGGACCTGGTTACATCAGGGGTCTGCAATTTCTGCCAGTTTCCACTTTGACTTGTAGGAGACAGAACTTCCGCCCACCCCTTACAAGGCAAATGATGGGCTAGAGATGGGACCAGGGGTGAGGAGTTCCTAAGTCGGGTGATCACATTCCTGCTGCTGAATGGGGGACCTGGAGTATTAGTGGTGGCTGGTATAGCGAGAAAGATGAGGCATATTGGCCTCCACAAGGGCACACGTAGACCTGAGCAGTGACAAGTCTAATGTTTTTAAGGATGCGCTTACCAGGGAACTTTAGCTTTGCTGTAAAGTTACTGTATAAATCCACAGTCAGGATCCAGCCTGCCTGTAGAAAAGCGATATGAGACTGCCTGGGGAAGGTAGTGTCACATTGCTTGGGTTTGACATCGCATGGAGTGTAATTCCAGTGCCATGTCAAATTAGCACTCCTGGACCCTTTTTAAACCTAACTGATGTTAACTTAAATGTTCAGACAGAGTGGACACTGCTGCCTATACTCTCTAAACATTTCAGTTATAATTACTGGGACTAGAGCTCTATGAATGTGTGTAATCACAAATGTACTGAGCTCTCTCCTGCACAAGAGAATTGGCGTTCCAGTCACTCAACCACACTGCAGCACCAGTCTGACAATGGTAGTTGCACTATAAATGCAGCATTATTCTCTGTGCTAGTTCTACTCCATTAATTATTTCTATGCCAATCATTTTTTTGACCAATATGCTACATTCTTCTTTTTTAATGTTATTTTCTGCTAGTCTGCCCAGTTGCGTAACTGACCTAAATATCTTCACAGATTGTTAACTGCATCTTCTATCCCTATTCCTTTCCCTATGTTAGTGTCCACTGAAAATTTAAGAAGCTTAAAATTATTTTCTGCATCCAGGTAATATAAGTATCTAAGAAAGAACAGGGGTCCCAGCACTGACTTCTTTGCTATTTCATTCATCATTTATCCCATGAATCTCTCATGAATACTATATGTTTCCTATTTTTATCCAACTTCTTCTCCAGTCTCATGTAGTACTCTGAAGTACCATGCCATTTTGGACCTTGTCAAAGGCTTTCAAAGTTTCAATCTCTACTTTATTTGTAATATCTTCAAAGAAGTCAGGAGATTTTTCTAAATCCATTCTTCTTACTAAACCATTGCCTCGTAGGTACTCCTCCAGCCTATTCCTCAGAATGGTTTCCATTATTTTACCAACTGTTGATATTAGGCTTATGGGCCTGTAAGTTGCTTGGGTTACATCTGTCCCTCTTTGTAAATATGGGTACGTTTGTTTGCTTCAGATATGGTGGAACCCACCAGTACAAAATGATTCTTTCATGATTGTAGCCAGTGCCCACAAATTGCCTCCCTGGGCTTCTCCAGCACCCTAGGATTAAGCCATTTGGCCAAGCAGACTTCATTCATTTTACCTTTATGAAACTGAAAAATGATTTATTTTTGTGGTTAACCTCCTTTGCTATATTCACCTCTAGGCTTCTCTTTGCAACCCTAATTAGAGTTACATAGAATTTACAGAACAGAAACAGGCCATTCAGCCCAACAGGTCTATGCCGGTGTTTATGCTCCACATGAGCCTCCTCCCACCCATCTTATCTAACCCAATCAGCATAACCTTCTATTCCTTTCTCCATCATATACTTATCCAGCTTCCCCTGAAATGCTATTCACCTCAACTACTCCTTGTGGTAGCAAAGTCCATATTCTAAGCAATCTCTGGGTAAAGAAGTTTCTCCTGAATTCCCTATTGGATTTATTAGTGACTATCTTACATTTATGGCCCCTAGTTTTGGTCTCCATCACAAGTGGAAACATCTCCTCTACGTCTACCCTATCAAACCCTTTCATTATCTCTCAGCTTTCTCATTTCTTGAGAAAAGAGCCCCAACCTGTTCAATCTTTCCTGATTAGGTATAACCTCTCAGTTCTGGTATCATTCTTGTGAATCTTTTTTGCACCTTCTCCAGTGCCTCTATATCCTTTTTATAATATGGAGACCAGAACTGTGCACAGTACTCCAAGTGTGGTCTAACCAAGGTTCTATACAAGTTTAAAATAACTTCTCTGCTTTTCAATTTTATCCCTCTAGAAATGAATCCGAGTGCTTGGTTTGCTTTTTTATGGCCATAATATATAGATACAGGCAGGCATGGAAGCTTTTTGAAATGGTTACCATGAAGGCAGGCAGGTCTTTGAAAAAGCTGCCTGTAGGTTAGAAAGTAGGGGAGGTTATCTCTTTAACCCATATCGGCATTTTCCTATATTCCTCCCAAAATTTTCCCCTTTATTCCTCTGTAAGGTTTGTATAGATTGTCTGTCTTTCTTAATTCCACTTTAATTGCTATTCATATTAAATTAATATTGATCCATTTTGGAAATTGCTTGTTTAATTTACACTTATTTTTCTTTAAACTATACAAAAGAATGAAATTAAATGTGCAAAATATTGCATATCTTCCAAATAGTTTTAGAAGTTTTCAATTTTTCTTTAGCTTAGCTATCACTCAGCACGATGCCTCACTCAATTTCTTTTAATTTGTTCCTTTGAAGTTTGCCTTTCTGAAACCGTATATTTCTGTCCTGGTCCTCAGTGCCACTGATTGAAAGGTGATCTAAAATATAATCATATCATTTGATTCGTTGTCCCCACAGATTCTACTAGTTCTACATTTTGGACACCATCTTGTTTACTTGTAAGAACCGAATCAAGGTGCGAGGTACCCCTGTGAAGTTCATAACACATTGTCAAGAAACAGTCTTGTACCACATTTACTATTTCTGATTCTGTATTTTGCTTCTTAGTGAATACCCTATTAAGGTGCAAACAATCTCTTCTGTACCAACTAGAATTTCTCCAAAACAGTTTTAGAAATAACTGAGACTAACGAAACGTAGCCTACCAAACTAGCCAGCTACCCATTTACCCCTATGATTCTACTCATCAACTTACTGTGCCTGATTTTGCTGTGAGCGGCGAATGAACAGCACCAGTCATTCGTTACACTTGTACTTGCCCAAAGACTTTCTATGAGCTTTTGTATGGCAAGTTGCTGTAAATTTGAAATCCAGTCAGTGCAGCGCTCTCTAAAGGGCATCTGGGGCCTGTGTGAACAGGGCAAGCAACTGTCTATCCCTTTAACCAATCAGATTGAAGAATTGTTAATGAGCAGTGCAGAGTCTGAACCAGAAAGTGTAAGTTAGAATAGTGAATTCAATGTCAAATCAGGTACAAAAAGTGAAATAAACAGAGAGGGAAAGATTGGATTAAGAGACAGAGATAAAAGAGACAGAAAGAAAAAGTAAGAAAAAAATGTTTTAATTTAATTTTTTTTAAATGTCTAACAGTAATTGAAACCTGAAGGAATGAGACTCCACACTTGTTTAAGTTAATTTTCAGTGCCAGAAAGGTTGTTTGGCAGTAATTAAGACTTACCATGCTGTTAAAAGGATACTTACACTGGAATGGACAATGGCGAGTTTAGTCTGTGTCTACGACATCAGTACAGGAACTTCATGCTGTTCAATTCATTTGAATGGTGAGTCAGACGGCGAGATGCCGTTTTCATGCAGCTTACAGAGGGACGACACATCCCAGACAGCAACTTCCCGATTTCTGTGTTTAACTGCGCATGTGCGCTTGCCAGAAGTTGCTGTTCGATTTGCACATAAATAACGGTGAGCGCTGTTAGCCTCACCATCATTTTTACAGCAAAATCTGGCCCATTGTTTAATTCCTTTTTAATGAAATATTGGGAGAAAGATTTTCCAAGGGGAACTCATTTCATAGTTCAAAATGTTTGAAGAGTCTTAGATCAAAATCAGCACTGCTCAAAGTCCTTAAATCAACGCTATGGGATCTTTGTTCTCTGCACTAAAGTTGTTTCTAAATTATCTTCTCCTCAAAGCACTGACACATGCTGACTCATGATTCCATGGGTGCCAGGTCACCACCGCCAGGTACCAAATCCAAGAGGTCATTCTTCCTGTAGAAGGTTAGATGGTGAGTATGAGCAGGCTGTTTGAGAGGGGTTGAGGGAGCCATGACACCCAAACCTTGTCATCTCCTCACACACACAAGTGCACGCATGTACACACACTTTCCAGCAAGAGTCACTGCTGAGTTTCCCCCCACCCCACCTTTTGTAGCTCAGGGACAATGATGCCAATTCAGGCACTTGAGGTGAAATTGGCTAACTTAGTTCAGACAGGATCAAACTTGCTCGGTATGGCTCTACCCACATTGGGTAGTCCACTTACTCACCGAGCCATCGGCAGAGATTTCAGTAACAGCAATTGGATGCTTTAGCATCTTTCATTCTGGAATTTGGTTGGGTCAGTTAGATGATGGTACATCATTCCTGCTAGATCATTTTCTACCAAACCGAAAAAAAGTTCTCCAAATAAAAATGTTACTTAAACAGCTCAGGATTTTTGCCATATGTCCTGTGAGTCATTGGATATCTCTTGATATTGATGTAATGATAGTTATTTGTAGGTGAAACATGAAGAAACTGTATAATGTTTAGGGTGGAATTTGCTTACACTTTGGAGAAACACAATGGGCCTGGTTTTGCTGTGAGCGGCGAACGAACGGCACCAGCAGTTCATTAGACTTGCACTTGCCCATAGACTTCCTATGAGCCTTTGCATGGCAAGTTACTGTAAGTTAGAGATCCATTCAGTGTGGCGCCTTCTACAGGGCATCAGGGACCTGTGTGAACAGGGCAAGCAACTGTGTATCTCCTTAATCAATCATATTGAAGAATCGTTAATGAGCAGCGCAGCGTCTGAACCAGGAAGTGTTAGTTAGAATAGTGAATTCAATGTCAAATCAGGTACAGAAAGCAAAATAAAGAGAGGGAAAGAAAGATTGGATTAGGAGACAGAGATAAAAGAGACAGTTAAAAGAGTATTTACACTGGAATGGACAAGCCTTAACTTTTTTTGGTGAGTTTAGTCCGTATCTACGACGTCAGTGCAGGAACTTCTTGCTGTTCAATTTATTTGAATGGGGAGCCACATGCGAGATCCAATTTCGCACAGCTTACGGAGAGACGACGCATCTCGGACAGCAATGTCCCGGTTTCCATGTTTAACTACCCGTGTGCGATCGCCGGAAGTTGCTGTTCGATTTGCACGTAAATAACAATGAGCGCTGTTAGCCTTACCGTTATTTTTACAGCAAAATCCAGCCCATTATTTCTATTGAAGATCAGCAATAATTCTGAATATACAACTCTCTAGCCTCTGTCTTTAAATTCCCAGGCAATTTGCCTACTCTCACTTTTGTGCATCTGTGACTCCTCCCTCGCTGCGTCACTTATTCCCTTGTGGACAATCACCATCAGCACCTCTCATGCTCCCTGAATTAGTCCATCTTAGTCTCTTCTGTATATCTACAACCTTAGGCTAAGTAAACTAATGAATGCCCTATTAGCTTTATCTTTACCACACAAAGCAACTATTCATGAAACTCACTACTGCGTCCCTACAACTATAACCTCCATTTTTTCTACACAACTCTTGCCTTTGTTTCACTATGCGGCACAGATTTTACTCTTCTTCCTTTGTCTAAGGGAGTGCTATCCAGAGAAAGAAACATGATGATTTATTTTATTTGATGCGTTACTGCTCTATTTTTTCTTACTGTCTTTTCTTATTGTATTACAGGTATTGAAGATAGTTAAGAATGTGGTGCTGCAGCAGATGGAGCACATATAAGGGGATCGGAAAGGGCAGGCGGTGTTTAACTTTTATAATAGAGGGGCAGCAGATACAGAGCGGGAAGGTGGATTGTTAATTAACTCAAAAGATTGGAAGTTGACAGCAGGCCTTCCTGTGCAGATAACTGGCATGAATCTGAGGCCGTATATGAAGCTCTGTTCAGAGCAAATGAAGATGGCATACATGATGACACTGGTGGTTCCATAGGAAATAAGATTCGAGGCAACATATGAAAGAAAGCTGCTGAAATATGCAGAGTCGGGGCTGAATGCAGAGATGTGAGGTAAAAGTGTGAATATCACGGGGCGGGGGGGGGGGGGGGGCTGGTGGAAGGGTCGAACTTCCAATCGGTGAAGTTCATGCACTAATTCTTGGAGTGCTCATACTAAATTCCTGTCTGTCCTATTGTTCTTCAGGTGTTAGCCTATTTCTTTAAATGGGTTAGCGCCTGTGTAGCAGTAACGCACAGGAATGTAGTATGAGTGCATTAAGCTTTTGTACGTTATCTTCGGAGATTAGAATTTCTATCCTGGGATGTTGGGGAATTATGGAGATGTAGATAAGGAGATTCATAAAAAGGCTGGAGCTGCTCCCCTGGTGGCTTATTGAGTTTATTCAGTGAGTAGCTGAGTCATACAAACCAAGAAAGTCCCAAGTTTGATCCCTAGTCTGTCCTAACTTAGTTGATATCAGCCAGAGTGGTGGTAAAGGTGCTACCACTGGCCTTAGTGCCCCAGGGTTAATGAGAAAATTTGGCAACCTCCCGCTCCTCATTGCTATCATGGACCCATACTGGACATCAACAATAACTACAATATGCACATCTATAGCAAGTTAATGCAAAAAAAATACCAAGGCACTTCACAAATGAAAATAGGCAGGTAAACATACACCAAGCTCTGCAGAAAAAGATTATGAGAGAGAACCGAAAGCCTAATTGCAAAGACAGGTTTTGAAGGCTTTTAAAGGAGAGAGAGGGAGAGGTGGAAGGGTTTGGGAAGGGAGTTCTAGAGAATAGGGCCAAAGCAACTGATGGCTCTGCCACCAATGGTGGGAAAAGGGGAAGAGGGACGGAGGTGACGATAAGATCAGATTTATTCCAGCACAGTCAAATAGTCTACCAACACTCACTGTCAAAGGCTTAGAGTTGAATAATGATCATTTGGATAAAGCACCAGAGAGCACCCAGTGCCTGTGAAAGTACACCCCAATAAACAATCAGCATCTTCAGGAGGGGAGGAGAGAAAAAAACAATAGATGTACAAAATAATGAGCTGGTTTGTTATGTTACACGGAAGATTGTGTGTTAATTTTTCCAATGAGCTGTATCTTTGTCAGCCGTCTATTAATTTACCTCAATGTTTTATTAATTTACCATGTCTTGTGAGTTAGCACTCAAATTAAAAACAACTCACTGAAGGGCAATGAAACTTGCACCAATTACTTTGATCAATTATCATTCCTGGAACCTATTGGGTTCTCACCTTATGATGTCTGCTGTCTGGAAAAGCCTCCACAATGTTTTGATATTCTGAATCACAAGTTTCAGGATCATTGCCTAATTAAAATTAGTCAAAAACCATAGGTGACAAGAATAAGACGGAAACAGATTTATTCTTAAGATAATCTTTTTCAACAGGGGAGAACATTTTCAAGGATTATTTTTTGTCAAAGGCTTGGGAATGGAAGAAACAAAATTCTGGTGGAGTAACGAAGAGATCAGAAAGTGCAATGGGTAGAGTGTCGGAGTGCTAACCACCACATGAGAAATTGTTCTGGGTAAGAATGACTGTGCAGGAGCTGGTGGGGATGGCAGTCGACACTCCCAGTACCTGGTCCTCTCCAGGCTGAGCAATAGTGCTGTAGGGGCCAAAACCACAAAAATGTCTATGAACACCCGATGATGTGCGGGGTTGGAGAGCATATTACTATCTGTGTGAAATCGTACAATTCTGTCAAAGGGGCAATCACTTTTATGAAGAAATGTTTACCAGACCCTTTTTTCAAACCCACAATGCACGGTCATACATCACGGCCAAACACATCACCATATCACTTGTGTGTGTCATCCGGATAAAACTGACTCATTGTAATGGTTCTTCTCCCTCTTCAAACTATAAAAAGTTTAATTACTTTTTCATGGATTAATATGGAATAACCCACTCCCCACACCCCCACCCACATTTTATGGAAAGCTTTTTTTGGACCCTGTGCTGTAAAACATTAAAGGTTTCTGGTGTAATTCCACCAGCAGCCTGTCAGGGGCAGCAAGCCTCAGTCAATAAAGAGAGGGGGAAGGGGTAAAGTCGCATCAGCGCAACTCAACTTTCAAATCGCAAAAAGGTGAGAAAAATAGATTGGTGTGAATCAGCTGAAGCACTTCTCCAAAACCGGTCTGTTTATTACAGGTGCATAAAAGGAGATGGAGTTCCCTTAAAATGTTCAACAGTGGCCCAAGTGACTGGCGATGGGCATAGATTGAAATGCAGTAAGTAGACGATTAGAAAGCAATTACAAAAAAAGGGGATCAGGAAACGAAGTGGAGGGATTGTCTTTCTCCCTGGTTAGCATGTCCACATTCAATAATAGAAGACAAGCTTCACTGGTAACTTTATACCGGAAAAGCTATTCTGCCACGCAGCTCACACATGCGTAAGGATTTCGTATTTCCTTTGCAGAAAAAAACCCCGCTACCTAGAAACTAAGTATTCATCATCTCACTCTAAATAAACAGTGACTTCAGGCACAACAGAGCGTTCAGAATAGTATCTGCAGAAGCCAGTTTTACAAATCTCATCGCGTTTTGCTCTTATTGCAGCTGACGTTGTTAAAATAATATTCATAAAATCATTTTAAAATTAATTTGCATTTTTCTGACCAAGAAAAATAGTTGATTTTTTAAAAAATCCAACAGAATAAGAGTCGAATTATTTTATGCTGTAGATTTTTTTTTGCATGAAGAATAAGAAATGAGTCTTTCGTTTAACAAAATATTGTACTTAAAAGTTGAATTCCAGTATGTAAATCCTTTTAATGTACAATGAGCTGGCCTTTCCACAACAGAAAATCTGCTGTCACTGATCTACTCAGACTGTGGGGTGTTTAAAATAAAAGATTAAAAATGATCATAGTTTCATCCAGGCAGTGACAATGTCGGAATCTATATACGGTACATTGACCCGCACATGAGATGGGGTGTCTTACACCAGCGCTCTTTAAATCTATCTAAGAACTTTTATTGGTAAAAAGAATTATTAGTTTTTAAAATCTACGCCACCGTGACGCACAATCTATTTTTTTCTTATTCAGTGAGAGATTTTAGAACTTAAGTTAACTTAAATTTCATAATCACGGAAGGGGGGGGGATAATAAATATATTGGTGAGCTAAGAGATTTTGTATCGAATTTTGCTCGTCACCTCAGTTTCTATTCGGCAAGTAACAGATTATTATTTTTAAAAGTTTATATTTTAGGAGACACCACGCCCAACATCTTGTGTTCTTCAGCCATTTAAAATTTTTTAAAAGTTTGCTTTTTGCTACTCTTTGGAATATAGGATGTGTAAAGTTTAAAGTGAATCAAACCTTGTACTAGAGGCGAGCGGGAGAGCTGAGCCTGGTCTTCAGGGAAAGCGTCCATTAACCTCTTTGACACCCTGACCAGGTCCGAGTAACTCCGGTGTAAGTACAACACGTTCCTGTCTGACCACTCCGTCCTGATCTCGAAAAACTCTTCTTCCCTCCGATTGACCAAGAGTTTCCTCACTCCGTTCACCCAGCAATCCTTGACGAACATATTCACCAGAGAAGTCCCTTCAAACACCGCTGACGCCATGCTATATCAACCCAGCATGTTGGAGGAACACAAGCAACTCCTTTGGTGGGGGGGGAGACCTCCAGCTCCTTTTCTTTAATAGATCCACTGCGGGTCTGGTGGAGGAGCTTTCACTGACCGCCCAGTGACAGCCTCGCACTCCGGTGATCTGCTGCTTTCAGGCCACGCTCCCAAATACTTGCTGCAAAAAGCTTCTTGCTTTCCCTCCCTTCCTTTTCTCTCTCTCTCTCACTCCCTTACTTCAAATGTTAGGAATGTGAATCTAGGAAGCCCGAGATACGTCTTGCAACCTACTTGATCTGTCACCGGTGCCCGGCCACAAGGTGCTGCTGTCACTTGTAAGAGATGTCCAGTCCCAATGCTGATTTGTGGCCACACGTCCAGCCCTCCTCTGATCTCACTCACTCCCTCCCTCCCGTCCCCACTTCCAAGTGCTTCAACTTTTCCTCCAGCACGTACTTCCAGGGAAGTGAGTTCTCTTCCGCATGATCCCTGACATCATTCCCAAGAATGTCCTCCCCTCCCCGCCTCCCCACACTATGAATGATGTGCCTGTTGAGCTGTTGAATCGGAACTAATGCACAATACAGTCCAAGGGAATAACAGTCCTCACAAAATACCATTCAAAGAAATCCACACTGCTGCTCTCTCCCGAGGGGCAACAACACACGCCCAAAGTGTTAGAATCCGCTTCGTCGCAACGTCTCTTCATTCATTCCGACTGGAAAGACCAAAGGAAGTTTTGGAAATGAATTGCTCCTTGTTTATAACAGGTTACCCAGGTAACGCGCGTTCTTCAATTCTACGTAATGGTCCCCAGAGAAAGGGTCTGTATTAAAAACTCAATCATATTTCCATAAAGTGGGACATGTGCACGTGGACAAGTGTAAACAAACTGAAATCCAGGAAGTGAATTATATTCGCACCGGTCTGTTTTTAAAAGCTCTTTTTTTTTGCCAATTTCCCCAGAATACAAGTAGGTAATATATTTTTTGTATAAACCAACACACGGTTCTGCGACCAACACGTTTTAAAAAGAAAACGAAGGCAGATGCTTTGTTGAATGAGGTTGGATTTATAAATCATAGAACTCCAACTAAAGGGATGCATATTTCACACCGGCAATAATTGGAATAAAACTGACAGATATAAGAAATAGGAGCACCTGTAGGCCATATGGCCCCCCGAGCCTGCTCCTCCATTCAATAAGATCATGGCTGATCTCCCACCTCAACTCCACTTTCCCACCTGATCCCCATATCCCTTGATTCCCCTAGAGTCCAAAAATCTATCAATCTCAGTCTTGAATATACTAAAGGACTCAGCATCCACAGCCCTCTGGGGTAGAGAATTCCAAAGATTCACAACCCTCTGAGTGAAAAAAATCTTTCCTCATCTCAGTCCTGAGACTATGACCCTTAGTTCTAGACTCACCAGCCAGGAGAAACAGCCTTTCAGCATCTACCCTGTCAGACCCTCTAAGAATTTTATAGGTTTCAATGAGATCACCTCTCATTCTTCTAAACTCCAGAGAATATAGGCCCATTCTACTCAATCTCTCCTCATAGGACAATCCTCTCATCCCAGGAATCAATCTAGTGAACCTTTGTTGCACCCCCTCTAAGGCAAGCATATCCTTCCTTGCCTTGGAGACCAAAACTGAACACAGTACTCCAGGTGTGGTCTCACCAAAGCCCTGTACAATTGCAGCAAGCCCTCCTTACTCTTATACTCCAACCCCCTTGCAATAAAGGCTAACATATCATTTGCTTTCCTAATTGTTTGCTGTACCTGCATGTTAACTTTCAGTGTTTCATGTACAAGGACACCCAAATCCCTCTGAATACCAACATTTAATAGTCTCTCATCTTTTAAAAAATATTCTGCTTTTCTATTCTTCCTACCAAACTGGTTAATTTCACATTTCCCCACATTATAGTCCATCTGCCACCTTCTTGTCCAATCACTAACGGGCCAGAAATTGCTCCGGAAATAATCGAGGAGCTCAACAGCGCTCTCCGTTGTTAGTGGTGAATTGAAAGAGCAAGTTCTGGTGCTCGCACATGTGCAGTAAAACACGGAAATCTGGAACTTGCTCCTAGTGGTTCGCTGGCGATATGACATACGAACATATGAATTAACAGCAGGAGTAGGCCATTCGGCCCCTCGAGCCTGCTCTGCCATTTGATAAGATCATGGCTGATCTGATTGTGACCTCAACCCTACTTTCCCATCTACCTCCTATAACCTTTGACTTCCTTGTTAATCAGGAATCTATCTAACTCAGCCTTAAAAATATTCAATGACCCTGCCTCCACTGCTCTCTGGGGAAGGGAGTTCCCTCTGAGAGAAAAAATTTCTCCTCATCTCTGTCTTAAATGGGAGACCCCTTATTTTTAAACTGTGGCACCGAGTTCTAGTCTCTCCCACAAGGGGAAATATCCCCTCAGCATTGACCCCTTCTAGTCCCCTCAGGATCTTATATGTTTCAATAAGATCACCTCTCATTCTTCTAAACTCCAGTGTATACAGGCCCAACTTGTTCAACCTTTCCTCATAAGATAACCCCCTCATCCCAAGAATCAGTCGAGTGAACCTTCTCTGAATCGCCTCTAAAGCAATTATATCCTTTCTTAAATAAGGAGACCAAAACTGCACACAGATATGGTCTCACCAATGCCCTGTACAACTGTAGCAAAACATCTCTATTTTTATATTCCATTCCCCCTGCAATAAATGACAACATTCCATTTGCCTTCCTGATCACTTGCTGTACCTGCATACTAACTATTTGTGATTCATGTTCTAGGACACCCAGATCCCTATGTACCTCAGAGTTCTGCAATCTCTCTTCATTTAAATAATATACTGCTTTTCTATTCCTCCTGCCAAAGTGGACAAGTTCACATTTTTCCACATTATACTCCATCTGCCAAATTTTTGCACACTCACTTAACCTATCTATATCCCTTTGCAGACTCCTTATTTCCTTTTCACAACTTACTTTCCTACCTACCTTTGTGTCATCAGCAAATTTAGCAACCATACATTCGGTCCCTTCATCCAAGTCATTGATATAGATTGTAAATAGTTGAGGCCCAAGCACTGATCCCTGTGGCACTCCACTTGTTACATCTTGCCAACCTAAAAATGACCCATTTATGCCTACTGTGTTTCCTGTTAGCTAACCAATCCTTTATCCATGCTAATATGTTACCCCCTACACCATGAGCTCTTATTTTGTGTAGTAGCCTTTGATGTGGCACCTTGTCAAAAGCCTTCTGGAAATCCAAGTACACAACATCCACAGGATCCCCTTTATCCATGTTGCTTGTTACTTCCTCAAAGAACGCTAATAAATTAGTCAAACACGATTTCCCTTTCAGTGTTAACTCAGCCTAATTTCATTGAGATTTTCTAAGTGTCCTGAGATAACTCCTTAATAATAGATTCTAACATTTCCCTATGACAGATGTTAAGCTAACTAGTTTCCTGCTTTCTGTCTCCCTCCTTTCTCGAATGGAGGAGTTACATTCGCTATTTTCCAATCTGATGGGACCCTTCCAGAATCTAGGGAATTTTGGAAAATTAATACCAATGCATCTACTATCTCTGCAGCCACTTCTTTTAAGACCCTAGGATGAAGTCCGTCAGGACCTGGGGACTTGTCAGCTTTTAGTTCTAATAATTTTTTCAAAACCCTTTCCCTGGTGATTGTAAATGTTTTAAGTGCCTCCCTCCCTTTCACCTCTTGATTCACAATCATTTATGGCATGTTATTTGTATCCTCTACAGTGAAGACGGACACAAAATATCTGTTCAATTCATCCGCCATTTCCTTATTCTCCATTATTAATTCCCCAGACTCTCTCTCTAGAGGACCAACGCTCACTTTACTTACTCTTTTCCTTTTTAAATATCTGTAGAAACTCTTACTATTTGTTTTTATATTTCTAGTTAGCTTTCTCTCGTACTCTAATTTCTCCCTCATTATTATTCTTTTAGTCATTCTTTGCTGTTTTTTTACATTCTGACCAATCTTCTGACCTGCCACTAATCTTTGCAGAATTGTATGCTTGTTCTTTCAATTTGATACTATCTTTAACTTCCTTAGTTAGCCACAGATGGTACGTCCTTCCCCTAGAGTTTTTCTTTCTCACTGGAATGTATCTTTGCTGAGTGTTATGAAATATCTCATTAAGTGTCTGCCACTGCATCTCTACTGACATACCCCTTAACCTAAGTTCCCAGTTCACTTTAGCCAGCTCTGTCTTCATGCCTTCATAATTGCCCTTATTTAAGTTTAAAACACAAGTCTTAGACCTACTCTTCTCTCCCTCAAACTGAATACGAAATTCAATCATATTGTGATCACTGCTACCTAGAGGCTTCTTTACAGTGAGGTCATTAATTAATCCTGCCTCATTACACATTACCAGATCTAGAATAGCCTGCTCTCTGTTTGGCTCTAGAATGTGCTACTCTAAGAAACTGTCCCAAAAGCACTCTGTGAATTCATCTTCCAGGCTACCTTTGCCAATCAGATTCTTCCAATCTATATGTAGATTAAAATCACCCATGATTATCGCTGTTCCTTTCTCACAAGCCCCCATTATTTCTTCCTGCATATCCTGTCCTACAGTGTGGTTACTGTTAGGGGCCTATAAACTACTCCCACAAGTGACTTCTTGCCTTTACTATTTCTTATCTCTACCCAAACTGATTCTACATCTTGGTCTTTAGAACTAAGGTCATTTCTTTCTATTATACTCATGTCATCCTTAGTTAACAGAGCTACCCCTCCACCTTTTCCTAGCTTCCTGTCCTTTCGAAATGTCAAGTACCCTTGAATATTCAGGTTCCAGCCTTTGTCATCTTGCAGCCATGTCTCTGCAATGGCTATCAGATCGTACATATTTATTTCTATTTGAGCTGTCAATTCATCCATTTTGTTACAAATGCTATGCGCATTCAGATACAAAGCCTTTAGTGCTGTCTTTTTACTATTTTTGCAACCTCTAGCCTTATCTGCTGGTGCATTCTTAAGTTTGCATGCTCCATCCCTTCCTGCCACTCTCTGATTATCATTTCCCTTATTGCTACCTTGCTCTCTTGCCTTGTCTTCTTTCTTTAATTTATCACATCAGCTTCGAATTAAAGGGATATCGCACTCTGCAATCAGAGAAATCATTGAAAAAGCGCCAACTTGCTTATCTGTCCAGCTGGAAAGTAACTAATTACACCATCAAACAGGTATGCTTAAAAATACCAAGCTATAAATTGGGCCATGTAGCGCCCGTTTTGTAGGCTTCTAGCGTGACATGCGCCGGACACCATCTTGATGAAGGCATTTGCGCACGCGCAGATAACATACGCCATCAGCGTGTAAAGTAAGGAGAATATGCATTAGATCAGTGTGCAACGCTGATTAAAAAAGACAGATACGATTTTGGAACTTAACAATCCAGCCAACACACTGTCTTAACTTCACACAGCTGAACAGGTCGTAAACAGCATGGAGGACACCACCACCCCCACTCCCACCAGCGCTATTTAAAGGGATCATGCAGGATTTACAGGTTAGTTGCTGGACTATTGCTTCTGGCAACTGATGCATTTGTGCCTGTTTTTGGAGGTCTCCTATACTTGAATACTAGGACTAGGGGATATAGCCTAAAAATTAGAGCCAGGACTTGCAGGAGTGAAGTTAGGAAATGCTTCTACATGCAAAGGGTGGTAGAAGTTTGGAACACCCTTCTGCAAACGGCAGTTGATGCTAGCTCAATTGTTAATTTTAAATATGAGATTTTTGTTAAATAAAGGTATTAAGGGAAATGGGGCTAAGGCGGGTGTATGGAGTTAGGTCACAGGTCAACCATGATCTCCTTAAATGGCGGAACAGGCTCGAGGGGCTAAATGGCCTACAACTGTTGCTATCTTCCTATAGTAAAGTTTCAATACTCTACAGGGAGTGGGCTGGCTAGCTGACAGGTAACAGCAAGGGCACTGGTGGAGTGGCAGGGGTGGGACAGGAATGCTGTCATCCTGAGAGAGGACAGCGGGTTCATGTTCCATGGAGCCACTGCCACTTGCTGCCTCCTGTTGTGCATCACCTTCTCCTGCAAGAAAGGGGAAAGTGTGTCGGTGAGTGTCCTGCAGAATGTTTGGGTGATGTGCCTGTCATGGTTGAATAGTTGTCAGTATGTGTGATCTGTGAGTTGTGGGTGTGTGGTTTGCAACAGTGGTAATGTGTGAGGGTGAGAGGAAGCATCTGATTGGAAGAGTTGAGTACTGATTGAAAGAGTTTATTGGTATGTGGGTGATGGGGAGTGTAGTACGTGGAGCAGTGGATGCGGCTAGTGGTGCAATTGATAGGAGATGCCACTTGACAGTTGGACCTCACTCACCTTGACCACTCGTGTCAAAGCATTGAACTTCTTCCTGTACTGCATCCATGTTTGTGATGCTATGCGCCTGGCAATGACTTCGTCCCATACTGCCTCCCACTGCCTCTGGAGCATATGCCTGGAGGGGCACTTGCCCCCCTGCGCATATAGGATGCCCCTCCTTCTGTCCACCTCTTGCACCAAGGCCTCTAGTGCATCATCAGAGAACCTTGGTGCACGCTCTCTCGCAGGCCTGGTACAAACTCAGATTGGCATATTGGTGAGGTCTGGCGTGCAAATTGGAGGATGTGGGATTTAGTAGTTCAATGTTCAATGTTTTAATATAACTCAACAGTTTGTAAACGTAGGGGCAGGACCTGCATCTGTGCTTTACGTGTGCGATGTCTGATCTCCGTTCAGACTCCGTGCGGACCCGTATCTTATATTTTGCAAATAAAGGGTGCAGGCTGCCTTTAAGAGATGCCGGCTGCCTTTAAGAGGTGCAGGCTACCTTTACGTGATGTTAGCCACTCTCGTGATATCGGGGCCCCGCTGCTGGTGAGCAGCCACTGGACAGCGCAGCTTATCTACACTTATCTACCCTTATCTACCCTGCTAGTTACACCCTCAAAAAACACTAATAAATTTGTCAAACACCATTTCCCTTTCATAAAACAGTGTTGACTCTGCCTAATCATATTATGAATTTCTAAGTGCCCTGTTACCATGTCTTTAATAATAGATTCTAGCATTTTCCCTACTACTCATGTCAGGCTAACTGGCCTATAGTTCCCTGTTTTCTCTCCGTCCTTTCTTGAATAGCGGGGTTACATTTGCTACCTTCCAACCCACCTATCAACAAACTCTTTCAATCAGCACTCAACTCTTCCAATCAGATGCTTCCTGTTCTAGAATCTAGGGAATTCAGGAAGAGCAAAACCAATGCATCCACTATCTCTGCAGCCACCTCTTTTAAAAACTTAAGATGTAGGCCATCAGGTCTGGGGATTTGTCGGCTTTTAGTCCCATTAATTTTTCTTTATTAATATTAATTACTTTAAGTTCCTCACTCTCATTAGACCCTTGGTTCCCCACCTGTTCTGATATGTTTTATCTGTCTCCTACCGTGAAGGCAGATACAAAATGTTTGTTTAATGTCTCTGCCATTTCCTTATTCCCCATTATAATTTCTCCTGTCTCTGCTTCTAAGGGACCCATGTTTACTTTTGCTAATCTCTTCTGTTTTACATACTCGTAGAAGCTCTTACAATCTGTTTTTATATTTCTTGCTAGTTTACTCTCATATTCGATTTTCTCCCTCTTTATCAATTTCTTGGTCATCCTTTGCTGATTTTTAAAACCCTCCCACTCCTCAGGCTTACTACTCTTTTTGGTAACATTGTAAGCCTCTTCTTTTAATCTAATACTATCCTTAACTTCTCTAGTTAGCCACGGTTGAACCACTTTTCCCGTGGAGTTTTTATTCCTCAAGGGAATGCGTATTCGTTGAGAATTATTTCTTTAAATGTTCACCATTGCTTATCTACAGTCATATCTTTACTCTAATTTCCCAATCTACCTTAACCAACTCGCCCCTCATACCTACGTAAATGGCTTTGTTTAAATTTAAGACTCTAGTTTTGGACTTAACTACGTCACTCTCAAACTCAATATGAAATTCTATCACTCTTCCCCAGAGGATCCTTTACTATAAGATTACTAATTAACCCTGTCTCATTACACAATACTAGATCTAAAACGGCCTGTTCCCAAGTTGGTTCCTCACCATATTGCTCTAGGAAACTGTCTCGAATGCACTCTAAGAACTCGTCCTCCAACTTTTGCCAATTTGCTTTGCCCAGTCAATATGAAGATTAAATACCCCATGATTATTGCATTACCCTTGTTACATATAAAGCAGAGTAAATAGACAGGAATCCTGGAGCATAAGATAGAGAGGAATCGGGTCTGACACAGGTAGGGGATTGTAAACCAATGACAGTCATCGTTATACATGTTACATACCATTGCAACTGTTGGATCTTGTATAGGTCACACTTTACAGGTGGTAATGGGGAAGTTAGCGCTAGTTTCAGGAAACTGAGCGAGATATGCGATCATCTTTAGTTGCGTTACGGCAAGAGAAGTTGCATCTGAATTGTTTAAAACACATTATAATGTGAAATAAACTGCAGCGATTTTGGATGTTTTAAAAAGGCAGAAGTGGAAGAGGAGATTTGTATACGAAACCCAATGATGGAAAATTCCCATAATGGGCCTGTGAAGTAATACTGACCAGGATGACAATGGTATTACTGGTTGGAAGAAAAGTTACATTTTAAAATTGTCCCAACTGAAAAGGTAAAATATGTCTGAATTAAAACCTTCGATTACCCCCTATTCACCATTGGAAAAATTAACAGCAAGTTACAAAAGGATAAAAACAATAAATGAGTATAGCCAATACTAGGTTTATAAAACTAAACTTTCTGAGATGGAGTTTATGCTAATTTGGTATCGCTCACTCCAACTTTGCCTTTCGTGAGTTATGCATGGGATCCGGTATCCTGGAATCGATATGGGTTATCCTCACTAGTCAATTCACAAAGCTGATGTTCCTATTTTGAAAACAGAAGAAAGATCTGGAGCACTGGCCTTCATTTCCCATCTCCTGGCACAGCTAAACATAAGAATATAAGAAAATATGAAATAGGAGCAGGAGCATGCATATGGCCCCTCGAGCCTGCTCCGTCATTCAATTAGATCATGGCTGATCTTCAACCTCAACTCCACTTTCCTGCCCGATCCCCATATCCCTTGATTCCCCTAGAGTCCAACAAGTTATCTATCTCAGCCTTGAAAATACCCAACGACTCAGCATCCACAGCCCTCTGGGGTAGAGAATTCCAAAGATTCACAACCCTCTATGCGAAGAAATGCCTCCTCATCTCAGTCTTAAATGGTCGACCCCTTATCCTGCGACTATGCCCTCGAGTTCTAGACTCTCCAGCCAGGGGAAACAACCTCTCAGCCTCTACCCTGTCAGGCCCCCTCAGAATCTTATATGTTTCAATGATATCACCTCTCATTCTTCTAAACTCCAGAGAGTATAGGCCCATTCTGCTCAACCTCTCCTCATAAGACAACCCTCTCATCCCAGGAATTAATCTAGTGAACTTTTGTTGCACCGCCTCTAAGGCAAGTATATCCTTCCTTAGATAAGGAGACCAAAACTGTACATAGTACTCCAGGTGAGGTCTCACCAAAGCCCTGTACAATTGTAGCAAGACTTCATTACTCTTGTACTCCAATCCCCTTGCAATAAAGGCCAACATGTCATTTGCCATCCTTATTGCTTGCTGTACCTGCATGGTAACTTTTTTGTGTTTCTTGTACCGGGACACCCAAGTCTCTCTGGACACCAACATTTAATAGTTTCTCACCATTTAAAAAATATTCTGTTTTCTATTCTTCCTAGCAAAGTGAAAAACCTCACCTTTCCCCACATTATACTCCATCTGCCACCTTCTTGCCCACTCACTTAACCTGTCTATATCCCTTTACAGATTCTTCGTGTCCTCCTCACAGCTTACTTTCCCACCTAACTTTGTATCGTCAGCAAACTTGGATACACTGATCTTCATCCAAGTCATTAATGTAGATTGTAAATAGCTGAGGCCCAAGCACCGATCCTTGTGGCACCTCACTAGTTACAGCCTGCCAACCTGAAAATGCCCCGTTTATCCCTACTCTCTGTTTTCTGTCTGTTAACCAATCCTCTATCCATGCTAATATATTACCCTCAACCCCATGAGCCCTCATCTTGTGTAACAACCCTTTATGTGGCCCCTTATCCAATGTCTTTTGAAAATCCAAATATACTACATCCACTGGTTCCCCTTTATCTATGCTGCTAGTTACATCTTCAAAAAACTCTAATAAATTTGTCAAACAGAATTTCCCTTTGATAAAACCATGTTGACTCTGCCTAATCATATTATGATGTTCTAAGTGCCCTGTTACCACTTCCTTAATAATGGATTCCAGTATTTTCTGGACAACTGATGTCAGGCTAACTGGCCTGTAGTTCCCTGTTTTCTCTCTCCCTCCTTTCTTGAATAGCGGGGTTACATTTGCTACCTTCTAATCTGCTGGGACCGTTCTAAAATCTAGGGAATTTTGGAAGATCATAACTAATGCATCCACTATCTCTGCAGCCACCTCTCTTAGAACCCTCGGAGGTAGGCCATCAGGTCCAGGTGATTTATCGGCTTTTGGTCCCATTAGTTTCTAAACAGTACCTTCCACTTCACGGAGTCACAAATGCAACAGCATAACTCTGGAATCAGGTCCTGGTCTGACCTCAGGTCACATCAGTGTGAAACCCTTGAAGCAGGATGTCTCAATCCGCTTGGTGTGATACTGGGTGTAATTCCAGTGTGATATCAAGGCAAATTTTAAAAAATGCGCAGGGGGCTAACTGGACCTTCTGGGCATTTTACAAAGGGAAGCAAATTTTTTTTCAATGGTATGAGGCCCATAATCTAAAAACGTTTTTTAATATGACTGGCTGGGATCAGAGCTCTACCTGTGTCTTTGTACATGAGCACAGAGCTCTGGCCTGTGTCTTTGTACATAAGCACAGAGCTCTGGCCTGTGTCTTTGTACATGAGCACAGAGCTCTGGCCTGTGTCTTTGTACATGAGCACAGAGCTCTAGCCTGTGTGTTTATACATGAGCACAGAGCTCTGGCCTGTGTGTTTATACATGAGCACAGAGCTCTGGCCTGTGTCTTTGTACATGAGCACAGAGCTCTAACTGTGTGTTTATACATGAGCACAGAGCTCTGGCCTGTCTGCAAGAGTATAAATCCAGCCGGCCAACATAAATCAGATGATGATGGCTATCACGTGCAATTTGTAACTACCAGTAAGACATTATAACCACAGCCTAAAATGGATGAAACACAGGCTACATAGAGCACAGATAGATGTGAATTCCACAGTCTCCAATAATTAAAAATGTTAGTACCCAAAACAATCCAATTATCTTTAGAATCCAAACCAAATCTAAACAGCAAATCCCACTTGCAGGTAATGGCCACAAGATGTAGTATCGTGCAACAGGTCCTACCTGGTCGTGATGCTTCCTCTTTCAACCTAGCTTCCCCAGTCATGCTAGTGGACTCGTTTTCTCACCAATCATAAGTGTTTCTCATGACTGCTGTTGCAAAGTCCATAGGGAACAGCTGATCAAAGAGGCATGAGTTTGTACAGCACTCACAGTTATAGCTGAGTTCAGGGTCACAGGCAGCAAATTCAGAATTGTACACGTTCCTTCTAAATACCACCCTCCCCTCATGCCCACTGGCACGTGTATTTCTGGGGGGAGAGGGGTGTAGCGAGTCAGGGGCATGCACCCCTGACAGTTTAGAATTTTTACTTTAAAAATGGTGCATTCTGGTTAATTTTAATACTGTTTTACTTCACAATTGACTGATTTTTAAAATAAAATGATAGGGAAAATAAATGACTTTTGGTTTTATCCTATTCAACAGACCATCACTTCTCCAAAAGCTATCTGAACAGTCACTCTCCCTTTTACAGAAGTGCTAGCCTGCGCCCACCGCACCCCCCCCCTTCCGACCTTCACAGAGGCACATTCTCCGTCCAAGCCCCTAGTTCACAGAAGCACTTTCCTCCACTAAACCCACCAGTTCACAGAGACACTTTACTCCCTCTAGCATCCCAGTTTATACAGGCATCCTTCCCCCTCTAAACGCTCCCAGTTCAGAGGCACTCTTCCTCCTTGATCTCTCTGCCAGTCCCAGCTATAACTCCTACCTAATGGTGTTGTTGCGCTCTGGGAACAGACTCTGTGCTGTGGGCGGAAATTCCAGATCTATTGCAAGACCAGAAATTCCCACTTGCAGCCACAGTACACAGGTCTGAACTGCAGCTGTGATCAGCAGTGAGAAGATCATTAAGGAATGGAGGGACAGTGACTTCCTGGCCAGATTCCTTGGAACAGCAAATCAGATTTACATCAAGTTACATCGAAACTACAACACAGGAGCAGGCTCTATGAACCAATTGGTTTGTGCCGGCGTTTATGCTCCATATGAGCCTCCTCCCTCCCTACTTCATCTAACCCTATCAAGATACCCTCCTATTCCTTTCTCCCTCATGTGTTTATCTAGCTTCCCCTTAAATGCATCTATGCTATTTGCCTCAACTACTCCTGTGGTAGCACTTTCCTGCCAGATTGTACAGATTTGTGTACAGGGCATATGTCTGGATACACTTCTGGCTGGATTTCTCCCATCAGGCTATGCAGTAAGTTGTCAATCAAGTGCTTACAGGACAATCTTTAAGCTGGTTTCCTTCCATGTAGCTCTTAGATATATGGAGAGCATCCTTAGTTTACCCCTTTGTCATGCAATTACCTGCATTTTGAAGCTCACTCCCCCACATTGAGATAACAGTTACATTTTTCAACATTTAACACATCTGCCATTTTCTAATCAGACGACTCCACACTTTGGGCTCACTTGTTCTTTTTCTTGACTCTGTAGCAAGAGCCTTGAGAACTGTATAAACCTGATGGGAAAGAGGTCACGGGCTTGACTAGCAAACTAAGCTAAACACCAGCTACAGTGAATTCCAGAAAGAGAAAGGTTAATAAAGAGAGACCCTCGCCAGGTAAATTCAAAGTTTACAAGAAATAGAACATTTCAAAATGAATGAGGCTTGAATCTATTGACTGCTTTTCCAAAGGAAAAGACCACAGCAGCAGAGGACTGACCTGTAAGGAAAGATTAGGGAAAATGTTTTTTTTTAGGTTTAAGAGATATCCCAAGTGGTTTCGAAACGGTAAACCCAGATTATTGCTTTAAAGTAGGCCATGACAGCAGGAATGATATAGATTCAAATTGGTGTATGGAATTTATTTTGGAGGCAAAACCTTTACAGACATACAAGAGTCATTTGAACAAATGAGCTAAGATGGGCTTAATGGCCATCATCAACCGTAAGAAGTCACAGTGATGCTAGGTCTATTGAAAATAACACTGAATAATACCAGTATTTGAGTCTGATTAGACTTGGGCTGGTGGAGTGGGCCCTATATGAACATCCTTCCAAGAATAAGTTACTTATTTATAGTAGTCCATGTGAGTATCCCAAGCAAAGCGTTTTCATCATTTTTCTCTGTTCTGAAGAAGAACCCAGCCTAAAATGTCTCCATGGATGGTGACTGACCTGCTGTTTGTTTCCAGTTTTTTTTTGGTTTTGTTTCCGGTTTCCAGCATTTTCCTTTTTACTGGGGTGTTTCATCAGCTGGACAAAGGTTCAGCTTTATCTGAACTGGCGAGAAGTTTGACATTTTGCAATCCCTTTGAGAGTACATTTGTTAAATGAGGCTTCTGACGTGGAGATCAGCGTGCCTGATTCGTGACACTCCCAATTTTCTAGTGATTCATTTTAATAATTTTGTAAGCCTTTCAAAATTTACCCTATGATGTTTGGGCTGGGTACCATTACCAAACCTAAAACAGTGTTACCGGAAAGGCCAGTTATATCTGGTGACAACAAAGTTTAATGAATAATCAAGTATATCCTAGATCATGTGAAAGAAACATACTGCCACCTAGTCCCATTAAATGCAGTGCCTCCTTTTAGCAATACTGGGAGAATAAATATTAATCTGAAGATGGAGCTCTTTGGTCTTCAGTACATTTAGATCATGGGGATAGATGTGCAAACTATCTAGCCTCAGATAGATTCCATCCAGACTTTGAGTAAGATAAATATGACCCAAGACTTAAGTTTCTAGTAAGAGCAGAAGTTTGAAAAGATTGGGGCAATTGTTCACAAGTACATTGTTTACATGGATGTGGTATCAGTAGCATCACATGCATAGAGTAACGGAATAGGTATAGGAGGCAAGTATGAGAGAGATGTGTGTGGCACAAGCACAGGAAAGAGAAGGAAGGGAAATAATAAAGAACTGTCACATTTGCCTGTCATTTCCACAATGAACAAAATCCCATGGTTGAAGTGCTCCTGCCTGTTACTATGGCACTTAGGAGCACATCCCCACAGATAGCATTACAATAGGAAGTTACATTTAAACCCTATGATTTACTTAATTGAGAAAAAATAAAAATAGACAGTGCAGAGCTTCTTTCCAAACAGCTCAGTTGGTGAATGCATTGACCAATATGGGAGTGAGTCAGGAAGGTCTTAGGTTTGGGAAGACCAAAACCACTATCTTCGGTCCTCGCCACAAACTCTGTTCCCTCGCCACTGATTCCATTCCCCTCTCTGGCCATTTTCTCAGGCTGAACCAGGTTGTTCGCAACCTTGGTGTCCTATTTGACTCTGAGCTGAGATTTTGACCCCACATCCTCTCCACCTCCGTAACAAGACCGCCTACTTCCACCTCCGTAACATTGCCCATTTCCCCCCCCACCTCAGCTTATCTGCTGCTGAAGCCCTCATCAATGCTTTTGTTATCCCATCTTCCACCCTCCATAAATTTCAGTTCATCCAAAACTCTGCTGCCCGTATCCTAACCCGCACTGACCCATTCGGCCATCACCCCTGTGCTCGTTGTCCTACATTGGCTCTCGGTCCATCAACGCCTTGATTTTAAAATTCTCACCCTCATCTTCCAATCCCTCCATGGCTTCGCCCCTCCCTATCTCTGTGACCTCCTCCAGCCCTACAACCCTCCGAGAACTCAGTGTTCCTCCAACTCTGACTTCTTGTCCATCCCCTGCTCCCTTCACCCCACCATTGGCTTCTGTATCTTCAGCCATCTAGGCCCTAAGATCTGAAATTCCCTCCCTAAACCTCTTCACCTCTCTATCCTTTAAGACCCTCCTTAAGCCAAGCTTTTAGACACCCATCTTAACATTTCCTTCTTTGGCTCAGTGTCAACTTTTGTCTTATTACGTTCCTGTGAAGTGCCTTGGGACATTTTCCTATGTTAAGGAAGCTATATAAATGTAAGTTGTGGTTGTTTAATCCCAGGTCTGTACTTAGTTACCAAATCTTAACCAAGCCGTCAGCAAGGCATTATAATTAGCCTCAGAACCATGGAGAGAGAGGGGCAAATCAGTCAGAATCAGGTTCAGTTGTGGTGGCCCAATGGGTGTGTGTGTGTGTGTGTATGTGTGCATATGTGTGAGCAAACCTGAGTGGAGGGAATTAATCTTACCAGAGGGAGCATTCAGTCTCAGTCACCCTCTATCCCAGGTTTATTGGTTTCAGTGGCTGAGTTGGATACCTCATAATTCCAAGTGTTAAGCAATTTTGAGGTATCAGTAAAGAAATGCAGTGAACAGGGAACATGCAAGTAGCCTGCTTTATCATAATTGACGTTTGAAATCTCGGTCCAGGGGAATTTTGTTTTGATATTCCTGATGCAAAGTGAGTTCTGTGGGATTATGTGCTGATGACAGAAATGTGCAGAGTAGCTTGTCATTACTTCACCAAATTGAAACCAACAGACATAAAAAAACAGGATGGAATAAGCTGCAGACTTCAATAATTCATAGCAAGTACTGTATTTTCAACACATTACACAAAATTGGTTAAATCAGATCACTAGATCAGCTCTATGTTCCCAGTGCACAAACCATAAACAAATGTCCTGTAAGATTGAACTTTACTGAAGAAGCATTCGACTTAAAGCAGGATCTTTGCTCCTCATAATTTAAAATAAATTAAAATGGCAGAAAATGGAAGGCTTGTAATATTGATGACTGTGAACATGCCGCCAGTGAAAGCCTGTGACAGGCCTAGAAAGTATGGTATTCATAAAATCTTGATGTACTGTAATAAAACAAGGAATCTCTCCAAGCTCCAAGGGATGGGTCTCAACATCAAGCTTTCAAAGCTCAGAATATATTTATTTAATTAGTAACACCCTTGGTAGTTATTAAGTATACATAAGTAGGTGTTATTCTGGTTTTCACAAAGGGATTCGAAGGCTTTGTGCCTCAGTAGGAACTGAACACTAGTTACTTTGTGAGAACTCTTATATAGCTTAGCCTAATGGATAGTGGTCTTTTTTTTTTCTGATTTTCAACTACAGATGGGAGGCCGATTGAAAGATATTGCTAAGCAACCAAACCCCGATAAAGATAGGAAGGAAGTAAACTTGCCATTAAGGAAGCTCAATGCAACATTTAAGGTACTGGCACTGGCCTATCAGTAGCATAATTTGCATTTTAAGAAGCAGTTTAAGTATTCTGGTATTTTCATTACAAGTGATAGTGTATTCATCCTTTTGTGAATGAATAGAATTATTGAAGCTACCAGATGACAACAACTAATGGCGAAATATCTAGAGGCTACATTATAGGAGAATAGAGAACTACATGATTAATATTTTCAGAGATGAAAGGTGATGTCATATTTTCATAAGCTGGTTATGTAGGTAATCCTCACCCATAAAAATATAAATCATCCCAGGGGACAATTCCCAGGATTTTCTCAATGGGAAAAGGAGTGATTACCAACAACCAATAGAAACGAAAAGGCATTGATTACAACAACAACAACTTGCATTTTTATAGCGCCTTTAACGTAGTAAAACATCCTAAGGGGCTTCACAGGAGTGTTATTAAACAAAATCTGACACCAAGCCACATAAGGAGATATTAGGACAGGTGACCAAAAGCTTAGTCAAAGAGGTAGGTTTTAAGGAGCGTCCTAAAGGAGAGAGAGGTAGAGAGGCGGAGAGGCTAGCGTAAAATTTCAAATACTTTCCAGTCCAGAAAAGTCCAGAATACCTCCATTTAAAGTGTGGGGTAGGTATCCCGGGGATGGGGTTGCAGGTGTGGTCATGGAAGTTAGCTGCAATTCCACAGCTCTTAGTTCTTTAGGTCTGAACTTTGTGGCTGTTTTTAAAATCTAGAAATCGAAAGAATTCGTGTGTGGTTCCTTTACCTTGCTAGAGTAATACAGCTTCTGATTTACTGTGGTACGGGCAACCAGCCAACAGAATAGAAAATGTATTTTCCAATTTAATACTCCAGGGCAATAAAATTCATTTATCATGAATTACTGCCAACAGAAGTGAAGAGGAATGGCAACTCTTATTTATTTTTTTAAAATATTAAGAACAACCGGGTATGAAGGAAGGTATATTTTATTTTTATGTGCTAACATATTAAAATTAAAATTCCACCAATCTGAGGGACCCACTCTGCATCCAAGAGTAACAGCATCTCAAAGGATAGAATCATAGAATCATAGAAGTTTACAACATGGAAACAGGCCCTTCGGCCCAACATGTCCATGTCGCCCAGTTTATACCACTAAGCTAGTCCCAATTGCCTGCAATAGAATCATAGAAGGATGTAAAGTAACCTTTCCAAAACACAGGCTGTGTTGCAGGCAGCAGAAAGACTGACAGTCTGTCCTGCGTTAAACCCTCTTGGAACCTTTCAGTAAATAGCCTAATGTCTCAGCAAAGCCAAAAAAAAAAATCAGATAGCAAGGTGACAGGTGAAAAAGAAAAAGAACTGATTTCCTTTCACAGAATGGATCGATTTGCTTTGCCCCATTTAAGTAAATATGGAGATATAGGGAGCGGGCTCCGGTGGGGGGGGAGGGGGGAGGGGGGAGGGGCAGGTGCAGGGCACATTCCTTTTCAATAGCCACTCACTGCAGGAAAAAATGGCTCAGAGCACATGGCAAGGAAGCAAGACCGGGCGAAGACCAGCTATCATTCAGACCCTTAGCAAGATGAAGCAGGCGATCATTGGCCCATCAAAATTGGAGATGGCAAGGCTGGGGGGCTATAGTAAGCAGGGTGTCTGCCTATTACATGTACACCTTCATTTAACTCAAGCAATTGCACATTCAACAAGCTTTCCAATGTCAAGCTGCATATTGATGCCTGTCATCTGCTACTGTCTAGCCTGGCAGTGCCCTGCTAACGCTTGTGCCTTTCTTCTTTCTTTAGGTCCTGTCAAAGAGGATTTGGAGGAGGACAATCCTCTGGAAGATATACTGTCACCTGCGCCATCCCTCCCAAGCATAATCCCAGGTGGGTTAGAAGGTGAGTTAGAGGGGTCTGCAGTTGGTGAAGCTCCTAGTATGTGAGCAGGAACAGTGGAAAAAACAGCCCAGGAGATGTCTTGCTGGAGGGCAAGCTTGCCTCCAAGCTCTGCTGAAGTGGACAGAGATGTTGACTTCAGGGGGCCAGCCTTCAAAAGAAAACTCCTTTCCACACACAGCAATCATACAATGTATTGGAAAGCCAGCCAAGGATTTGCCATACCACCATGTCTGAAAGTTTGGAGGACTCCCCTTCCAACTTGTATGGCATCCTGTCGTAGGGAATCAGCACTCTGCATTATAACATGGAGCATGTGGTCACCTCCATGGACTCTCAGCTGGGGCCTCACACCATGGCCCTGATATTTATGGGGAGGCGGGCATGGTGTCGGGATGGGGGTGGGGGGGGGGTGGCAGGGAGCAAGAACTACCGAAGGGCCGGGGGCGTGGAGGTTCTGCCAAACTTAACGGCAGGACCTCATTATCATTTTTTTGTTCCATTTCCTGCCTGGCAGCCAGCCAAATTGACGGGCTGGCTGGTGGTCGGGAGGGAAGGCCAGCAGAGGAGGCCGCAGCCGGGGACCCTTGGGGATGGTCCCCAGCAATCGGGAGTGGGGGGATGGTCAACAATCATGGCAGGGTGGAGAGAGAGGCCATGGGGGGGGGGGGAGGGAGAGGGAGGCCATTGGGGGGGTGGAGGGCAGGTTGGAAAATGCAGCAGGAGGGAAGAGAGAGCCCACAATTGACAGGGGGAGGCCAAAGGCTTCCTTGAGGGGATGGAAGAGCACTCCTGCTCCTCCTGGCTAACAAGGAGTGCTGGAAAAGGCACTTACTTTGTGGAGTCAGCAGCTTCCGCCTCCCTTTCACTGCTGGTTTCCCCACCCCTGGGTAACCTGCGCAGCAACAGTCAATTTAAATATGTTAATGAAGTTTCCCGCCTCTCCACGGTGGGACACTCGGACTCCTCGATATCCACCACTGTAAAAAAGGCAGTGGGCTGTGGGCTTATGCGTGGCGTGCTGGAGACGTGTTCCCCATATTTAAGTCTTTAACCCCCACCCCCGACCCTCTCCCACCCATCGACTGGGGGTTAATATCGAGGCCCAGGAGTTTGTGTCACAAGCTTTTTACAGCTTTGCTGGAAGCTCAAACTGCTGCCATTCGGATTCTGGGCCCCAGCGTCTGCTTCACCTTGGATAGGCTGGTGAACCACATGGAAATGGGGCTTGAATCTCCTCAGGTCTGTTCTCCTGCAGATCAGAGGGAGTGATGAGTTGCAGCCCCATGGCAGTGGCAGTAGTACAATGGGAGTATCTCAAGGGTCCTCACTTGACCAACAGTAACCTTCCAACAGCTATACTGAAGCCTCTAGGGGAGCAGCTCATAGGAGATGGAGAGTTAGTAACAAATCATTGAAGAAAAGCACTACAGGTTAACACTTGGGTAAAAATTGATTTCAAGGCAATAATTGCTTTTGCCATGAAAGAAATAACCTTTTCAAGTTTGTCACTTTTGTTTGCAGTGTAGTTTCATTGCAGGCTATGAGTCTGCACTGTCCAGATATCAGACATGTGATAGTTGGTTGAATGGTTTAAATGTTCTTTATTGCAGGGTTGAAGGAGTGGTGAAGGATTTAACAAGGACTGTTACTACAGAGGGTGGATTGTGTTACATTTCAGGGGAATGAGCAGATCAACTGAAGCGTTGCACAATCCTCTCATCTCTGGTATCTGTGGCTACAAGGTGCTGTGATGAATCTCCCTCTTCCGTTTCTTCCTCACCTGCACCCAAATCTTCCTCGTCAGATGAGGGGAGTTCCTCCTGTTGTTCCTCCTCCATGTGTAAACCTGTTTGGATAGTGAGATCGTGCAACATGCAGCGCACGACCACAATTGGCGAGACTCTCTCTGGGATGTACTGAAACAAGCCCTCTGACCTATCCAAGCACCTAAACCACTGCTTCAGAAAGCCAATTGTGTGCTCAATGATTATGCCAGTGGTCCCATGGCTTTGGTTGCACCTCACCTTTGCAGGCATGCTGGAGTTACGGAGGGGTGTCATCAGTCATGCATGGAAGGGGTTTCCCTATTCCCCTAGCAGTCATCCTCTAACAGGTGGAGTAGTGGGAGAATGTTGACTGGTACAGGATTAAGGCATTATAACAGCTGCCTGGAAACCTGGTACAAAGCTGCATTATTCTGTGGTGGTGATCACTGACTAGCTGCACATTCATCGAATGAGATCCTTTCCTGTTAAAGAATGTTCCTGGCAGGTCTTCTGGTGCGTTGATGGCTACACATGTGCAATATATGACCCCCTGTAGATGAGGGAAGCCAGCCACAGCAACAAATCCTAGAGCCTTTTCATTCTGGCTGCTGGCATCCATTGGGAAGGATATTCACTGAGAGCAGTGCCAGACACATCGTAAAACAACATTAAAATGATTTTGTTCCATTTATCAAACTCTGGCACATAATAATCCAGAACAAGGAGGTGTGCTGCAGATCCTTTGTAAGTGTAACACCGCTGGGAGAGAGAGTCAGCGGCAGATGCTATCCTCCATACACAGAGCAACACAAACACTGCCTCTTTATTATTCCAATTTGTATTTTTTGCCAATCCATTAAATTTTCATAATGAAAGATGTCTTTATGTGTTAAAATACCTCATTTGTTTCAAATTATGCTTCAGTGGGGATTATGGTGTGTATGTAAAGGGATGTAAATCTGCTGGAAGTTTCTGACAGAAACTACTGGTAACATAAAAGGATCAACATAAACAGGGAACTCAGCACTATTTGCCAGTTAACATATTATATATTACATATAAGGTTTTATATTATGTACAGTACTTTCCTCTGGTGCATACTGTAAATTTACTTTTCCCAATGAAACAATGTAGGCTGAAATGTAGGACTATAAATTATGCTGTGTGATATTAAGTATCCATATGTAATTACAATGGCCCGGAATTTGCTCTGAGTGGTGAGTGAACAGTGCCCGCCGCTCATTAGATTTAAATTTGCCCACAAACGATCCACGGGCTTTAGTGTGCGAACTTCCTCTAATGGTGAGCTGCAAAAAGTGCAGCTTCCTCTCCAGGGCATCTGTGAGCTGTGTGAGCGGGGAAAGGATGGCTCTGTCCCCTCAACTAATCAGATTGAAACATCCTTGACAAGCCGCGCAGCCACAGAACCAGGAAGTGAAAGCTACAACAGTAAATTCAATGTAAAATCAGTTAGAGAAAGCAAAATAAAGAGGGGGTAAGAACTATTCAATTAAAAGACAGAGATAAAAGAGACAGAAAGAAAAAGTAAAAAAAATAAAAATTAATTTTTCTTTAAATATCCAGCAACAAGTAAAATCAGGAGTAATGAGACTACATTTTTAAAAGTTCATTTTCGGTGCCAGAGAGGTTGTTTGGTAGTCATTGAGACTTACCACGCCATTAAAAGTTAACTTAGACCTAAAAATCTGAGTATTCCTTTTTCTGTGTAGATTAGTTTGTTTCCAGCTGGGCAGTGCAGCAACTTCATGCTGGTCCATTCATTTCACTGGTGAGCTGTCCATCCCGCACAGCGTTCAGAGCAGGGCATCTGGTAGAGAGCAACTTCCAGATTTCGGCATTTGCCCTTAAATAATGGTGACACTGTCCAGCTCTCCGTTATTTTTAGGGAAAATTCCGGGCCATTGTCTTTTAGTGAAGACATTAAAGTAGTGGATACAGTAATTGTATTAAACATATTAAGCATACATATTGTTGTATCACACACAGTCACTTCTAGGCTTGAGAGATTAAGCTATAATTAGCATGGAGAAAGAAGTCTGAAAAAGAAGCACAGTCTAAGTATTTCAAATTTAGAGTTTCCCTGACGGTTTAGCAGACAATGTCCAGTATCTATCTAATGCAGATGAGGAAGACTACACATTCAATCACCAGTCTGTGCTGAGTTAGCCATCGCAACTGGCTTCAGTGCTTCTGACTATGGAGAGGAAAAATCAGCCAGGGTTCCTACTCCCAATTGCTATCCAGGAATCTTGCTGCAAATTGCATATGGGTGGACATTGCGTGAGACTGGATCTGGCTTGGCTATCAAGCACTCCATGGTTGAATAGCCTGATCACTGTCAAACATACAGCCACTTGAGTGAGGGACTGACGAGTGGTTAAAACCTGTAGCAATCTACCCAGCCTGAGACATTGGGGATAATTTTAACCTAACCCCCACCCCACCCCAACCACCTCCTCTCTCCACCCTCACCCCCAACTAACTGGTTCGGACTAGACACCCGTTTTTCTTCCTACGAATGGCCAATCCAATCCTGCCTGGTGAGTTAGGTTAAAATGACCCCCAGTATCTTTAGGAGATCAGGAGGCGAAAGCTGGGAGGAGAATAAGTACAAATTCTTACACCATGGGAAACCAAACTTTAAAATAAAAATTTGCCCCTTCATATCAGATCAGAGGCAAAAAGACACGAGACTAGGAGGCTTAAAACAGAACCTAAACATTTTACTATCTGTAGAACGTCCTACTCCTTTCTTAGATTCTAATTATATGTTTACAAAGTCAATCCTTTCCTACTCTCTTTTGATTGAATGGTAAGCAGGATATTCCATTGTGGAATCACACGGCGAGGCCAAAGGAAATGCCACTGCAGATTGACAGCAGACATGAGTTTAGAGGCTGCATGCTCAAGCGGCAGAGAACCTCTTGAAAAACATTATCAAATTGTAATGAAAAGCTTCTCTGGTGATCAGAAATAGAGTGGTTTCATTGACTGGCTGGCAGGAATATGAAGCTTTTATATTTGGTTCTCTCCCATGTTTCTGTTAGCGAAACAGAATATTATCAAGCTCGGCACATTTCAGTTCTCCCTTATTATAAGTCTGCCTCAAAATACGTTTTTTTCCCATAACAATTCATTTTTAGGCAAAGACAAGAGGGTTTCATTTCCGCGAGGGTTCTCCGGCTCAAACACCGTAACTTTGGTTGAAGAGCCGCAGAAACCCTGGAAAAACGGTGTATACGCCTTTTGCTCCCTTTTTCCAGGGTTTCTGTGGCTCTTCCGCAGAAGTTACAGCAGATGATTCGGGAGAAGCCCCCGGGAAATTCACCCCCAAAAACAGAAGATGCTGTAAGCATTCAGCAGGTCAGTCAGCATCTGCAGATAGAGCAGATGGAATTAATGGGGTAGAAATTCAGATGTGCCTGTTTTTTGGGCCCAGACTCGGCACACACCCGAACTGAGAAGCCCCAGGCCAGCCCGAAATTGGGCCTCGGGCCTCATCTAAACATTCCAGGCGAGCTGCAGGCACCTGTCAGGCCTCCACAGACAGCTTGCCCTTCAGGAGCATTTAATTTTGGGCTGCTTGCCTTTCCTGCAGTGGCCTCAGGTAAGTCCTGGAAGAGGTGGGGGTGAGGACAGCGGGAAGGGTGGGGCCAATGACGGCCATCAGCAGTCGTGGCTCCATATTAAAATGAGACTTTTTTTTTACTGACCTTGTTGATGGTGGCTGCTTGCTGGATCCACATCCACGCCAGCAAAACCTGGGGAGCCCAATTTCCCTCAGAGGTCCTAAAACAGACGTTAGGCCCTTCATTAGCATAGGCAAGAGGCCAACTGCCTGTTTTAGGCGGCCGCCCAAGATGCCTGAAAACCGCCCGAGGTCAAAATGTTGTCGGACGTTTTCAGGGGTGATTGAGTGATGGGAGTAGCCCTGCAAAATTGTTCATTTTTGCCCCAGTTTCCTTCCCAGAAAACAGGCGCAACGATGACCAACTTCTACCCCACTGTTTCGGGTGTGGACCCTTCATCAGAACTGGGGTTGAAGCTGGGATCTCCTAGATCCGACAGTTTAGTGCCACGTGATGCATTACGTTTGTTCATTGAAACCAGAGATGAAGGGGTGGTAATTGATTATGGGCCATTTTCAGGCACATAACCAACAGCGCTCAGACAACACGTGCCCCAACCGGGAGGCCCGAGGTTCACCTCAAATTAAGCTTTGGGCCTCATTTCGATAATTTGAGCAAGCTGCTGGCGCCTGTTATGCCTCCAGAGGTAGTTTGCCCATTTGAAACAGATCAATTTGAGGTCGCTTATGTAGCTGGCAAAGGCCCTCAGGTACATCCTGGGGGAAGGACAACGGGAGGGGGGCCAATTGCGGGTCGGCAGTGGCCTTTGGGAGTGCTGTGGAGCAGGGCGAGTACTCCTGTTCCTTCTGGCTCTACACTAAGTTGTAAAAAAAAAATTAACTTACCTTTTTGGTGGGGCGGCTTGCTAGGCCCCATCCACGACAGGAAAACCTGAGCGGAGCAGGCCCAACGCCTGTATCACTCAGGCCGGCTCAATTTGGCAGAGGGGTCCTCAAACAAGCTTTAGACCCCCAATTAACATATGCAAGGGACATAACGTCTGTTTTAGACGGCCGCCAGAGGCACCTAAAAAAAGTCCCGGAGGCATTTGGCAGTGAACCGTATACTCACACAAATTGGGTGCAGGACGTCGCACTGCTAAATTCGTCATCCTTTGTGGCAGTTTTACACTCAAAAAATGGATGCACTCCATATCAATTTCTAACCTGATGGCAAAGGCAAATGTATCAAAATATTGCCTCTCGTGTGCTGGGAGCACAGAGATAATTGAAAGCACCAGTATTATATTTAGTTGGTGATATTGAGCCTTTGAGAAAACAAAGCTGAGATAGTTGCCTGAGGTAGAGGAATAAATGAGAAGGTCATTGACTGAGTATATTGAATTTGTACAAACTTTAGGACACTCAGCAACCAGTCGGAATGTGGAAATTTCAGCAGGTATGATTCTTGTACGAATGCTGTGACTAGCAGCAGAATAGGTAACTGCTGAATCCACATTACTTGTCAGTAATATTGACAGAAGAAAATCTACTTTTCAATTGCCAGTTTTCTTTCAAACAATTTGTCACTTATGAAAACTGTTAACTTTTTCCAAATGGCACTGTTTACAGTTTGGGCTTTTTCCACAACACCTTTTCTTATGTTTATGGCTGGATGCCACGTACTGTAGACAGACCAAGTCCCTCATGAACCAATACTTGTGTCTATTTACTCTGCCATGTCTGGGTTAGTATTGTCCAGGTCTAACAATTAACTCCAAATCACAATAAATTGCTGACTACAGAACATGTGGGGTGCCCTCCAGAAAGGGAAAATGCAACTTCTAGACTACTGTGTACATGCTGAAACTACTTGTCCACGTTTACTTATGGTTAAAGTAATTTACAGAAGCAGAAAGATTGGCAAGATACTAATGCAGTACAATAAAAAAAACTTACACTGCATGCATGAATCAAGTACTTGTCACAAAGTAAATGCTATGATTAGCTTGGGGTCAGTACAAATCAGTAGTACTTAGTTTGGAAGAGGTGGCGGTATCCAATTAAAGTGACACAACCACAAAGGCAAAAATGGTCTTCTGAATTGCCCAAGGACTGGAATAACCTTCTGGAACCTTTCCATGCCAGTTTAGGAATAATCCCCTCTCTAGCATTGCAGAATAGAATACTACAAGATTCGTTTTCCTAGAGAGCTTGAAATCATACTGGAAAGTCACCAAGAGACTGATGTACACAAATAGACAGTGCAGTTAGTAATGGTTTAATCAACATTATTGTCATAATTGTACAATGCAGCTTCTTGCCATCTGAGGTGCATGGACTAATTGAATAAATTGATTTCTTGGTACAATCACTGTTTGTGATCCCTGCATCGTCGGTGAGAAGCCTTTGTAGAATAAACTCATGGCTGCATTGTTCAAATGGCCCAAAACGCCTATTCAGTTTGACATTCCGACCGTTGAAGACGGTCCCTGGCAATCGGGAACGGGGAAAGCCAGAGATCGGGGCTCGGGATCGGGGCTTGGTGGAGAGGGGGATCACAGCCCGGCAATTGGGAGCAAGGGAGGGAGAGATCGGGGCTCAGGATCGCAGCTTGGGGGCGGGGGCAGCGAGGAGAGGCCGTGATCGGCAGAAGGGAGGCCAAAGGCTTCCTTGGGGTCCCGGTGGGAGCACTCCTTCTCCTCCTGGCCCACAAGCACTAACCTGCTGGAGCCGGCTGTTCTTGCCTCCATTTCGCTGCTGGGTTTTCCGAGCCCTGGGAAACCCGGCTGGCAACTGTTAAATTTAAATCAGGCTTCCAACTGCACTGTGGGAGATTGATTTAAATATAATAATGAAGATGTGATACGGGCAAGTCATACAACTCGCCGCTGTAAAAATGGCGACAGGTACGTACGCGGAGTGTTGGGGGTCGCGTTTCACGTTTTTTACAGTTAAACCACTTCCATGACCCTCTCCCACCCATCGTGCTGGGGGGGGGGGGGTAATAGAAAGAGCTATCCAATTAGCTATCCACTGCCTCGCTCTTTCCCCATAGTTTTGTAAATTTTTTCCCTTCAAGTTATTGTTGAATCTGCTTCCACCGCCCTTTCAGGCAGTGCATTCCAGATCATAACAACTCTCTGCGTAAAAAAATGTTTCCTCATGTCGCCTCTGGTTCTTTTGCCAATCACTTTAAATCTGTGTCCTCTGGTTACCAACCCTTCTGCCACTGGAAACAGTTTTTCCTTAGAGGCCGGCCATTTAGGACTGAGATGAGGAGGAATTACTTCACTCAGAGGGTTGTGAATCTTTGGAATTCTCTACCCCAGAGGGCTGTGGATGCTCAGTCATTGAGTATATTCAAGGCTGAGATAAATAGATTTTTGGACTCTAGGCGAATCAAGGGATATGGGGATCGGGCGGAAAATTGCAGTTGAGGTCAAAGATCAGCTATGATGGCGGAGCAGTCTCGAGGGGCTGTGTGGCCTATTCCTGTTCCTATTTCTTATATTCTTTATAATTGAAGTCCCTCATCCCTGGCACCATTCTAGTAAATCTCTTCTGCACCCTCTCTAAGGCCTTGACATCCTTCCTAAAGTGTGGTGCCCAGAATTGAACACAATACTCCAGCTGAGGCCCTACCAGTGTTTTATAAAGGTTCAGCATAACTTCTTTGCTTTTGTACTCTATGCTTCCATTAATAAAGCCCAGGATCCCATATGCATTTTTAACAGCCTTCTCAACTTGTCCTGCCACCTTCAAAGATTTGTGTGCATACACCCCCAGTTCTCTCTGTTCCTGTATCCCCTTTAAAATTGTACCATTTGGTTTATATTGCCTCTCCTCATTCTTCCTGCCAAAATGTATCACTTCACACTTCTCTGCGTTAAATTTCATCTGCCATGTGTCTGCCCATTTCACCAGTCTGTCTATGTCCTCCTGAAGTCTGTTACTATCCTCCACATTGTTTACCACATTTCCGAGTTTTGTGTCATTTGCAAACTTTGAAATTATACCTGTATATCTAAGTCCAGGTCATTAATATAATTCAAAAAGAGCAGTGGTTCTAATACTGACCCCTGGGGAACACCACTGTATACTTCCCTCCAGTCTGAAAAAAAACCTTTCACCACTACTCCCTGCTTTCCGTCCCTTAGCCAATTTTGTATCCATGCTGTCACTGTCCCTTTAATCCCAAGGACTTTAATTTTGCTTACAAGTCTATTATGTGGTACTTTATCAATTGCCTTTTGAAAGTCCAAATACACAACATCAACCACACTACCCTAATCATCCCTCTCTGTTACTTCATCAAAAAACTCAATCAAGTTTTTCAAACATGATTTTCCTTTAACAAATCCATGCTGACGTTCATTTATTAGCCCATACTTTTCCAAGCACCAATTAATTTTGTCCCGGATTATTGTTTCTAAATGTTTCCCCACCACTGACGTTAGGCTGACTGGCCTGTAATTGCCGGGTTTATCCCTCTCCCCTTTTTTGAACAGGGATGTAACATTTGCAATTCTCTAGTCCTCTGGCACCACTCCCATATCTAAGGAGGATTGGAAGATTGTGGCCACAATCTCACTATATGAAGTTACTAAACACAATTGGATCTCCCTCCTAATAATTGGGAAAAGTGGTGCTTTTAGTTCACTGGTGGTAAGGGTTTACCACTGGGCTTTGACTACTGCTTTATCAGAATGTTTAGTGTGGTGTCTAGTGCTATTAATTCCCTTTAATATGCAATATTCTAACTGGCAGTAAAATGACCAACTCCTGTGATAATGTTCTGAGTTTGTATGATTCACTGGTGTAAAGACTTAGTTAAAATCAAAACTGAAGATAAAAGTAACAAGTAAAGAGTATTGTAGTAACAAAGGCCGGATTGACAAATTACCGCTGTATAAACAGGACAGGCTGAGCAAGGGTCATAGTTTGTGGTCTTCTTGCATTAACACAGTACCTACTGAGACAAGTCAGATTGATAGTTTTGCATTCCAGTTCATTGACCCATGGAGACACAATTGATCCCATATTCTAATACAACACCGATTTTTGAGAACATATCGGGTTATAATTTGCTGTATCAGGGTATCGAATGGATCTGCTGTTAGTTAGACTTGCTCTTGCACATTTAGGTTTTTACATTTTTTGTGTCTCAAGTTGCTGAAAGTGCGAGCTGATAATGGGGTAGCGAGGGAAACAGGGCATCTGGGAACAAGACAACCAATTATGTATCTCCTTAAACTATTCAGATTGAAGGATTGTGAAATTATCAGCGCAAGGACTGAGAAGGAAGTATAAATTAGAGTGCGTGAATTCAATGTCAAATCAGGTACAGAAAGAGAGATAGAGTGAGGGAAAGAAAGATTGGATTAAGAGAGAGAGAAAAAAAGAGACAAAAAGGAAAAGTAAGAAAAAAAATTAAATTTTACATTTTACATTTTTAAAATCTTCAACAATTAAAACCTGAGGGAATGAGACTCCATAGTTGTAATAGTTAATTTTCAGTGCAAGAGAGCTTGATTAGCAGTAATTAACACTTATTACGTCGTTAAAAAGATGCATAGACTGAAATGGACAAGACTTAACTTTCTGTAGCGAGTTTAGTTTGTATCTACCGTGCAAATACAGCAATTTCACGCCATTCAATGTATTTGAATGGTGAATCAGACAGCGAGATGCTGTTTTTGCTAAGCTAATGGCGGATTAGCACATCTCGGACAGAAACTTTTGGATATCCGTGTTTAACCTCACAGCTGCCCCTTGCCTGAAGTTGCTGTACCATTTGCTCATAAATAACGGCGAGCACCATTAGCCTCACCGTTATTTGGACAGCTAATTCTGGTCTAATCTTTCTCACTTTAGAGCAATTCAGATGTCACAACATCAGCTAGTGTTTGTTTCTGCATTTCAGTTTATCACAAAGTAAAATGTTCATTCACAAGGCCAACTGCTCGGCCGCTGGAAAGTATCAGTTCTGTGTCAGTTATCCGTAAAACTACAAGCAGGGGTTTGTTAAAGGTAATGGCATAAAGGAATTGATTGTCAGGGTACCATTAGGCAAGGAACATGTTAGCCAATTTGGTAAGTTTTAATTGGACTGATGTCAAACAGTGTCAAGAATTGTAAATTGCCATTGATTTTTTGTACCTTGTAATTTACAATCATTTACAGGCCAGGAGGTTAATCGCTTCTGCTGGAGGGCCAATTGTCAAAAAGCAGTGCTATGTTCTAACTAAGAGAGCAAACTATTTTCAAAGCTTCAGATGTTTAATAAAATGTAAATATTGATGTATATGTTTATCTCAAAGTGGGCTGCATGGGATTCATTGGCAAAGCTGGAGAAAGCAGCAATCTCAGTTCTACGCTTGGCAACAACTTCGCAACCTAAAACCTGAGGAGCTGTAGAGTGAGGGTAATGTCACCAGGCCAGGCATGGTCAGCAACATGACCGGGAGGAGGGAGGCAAAGGCCGAAAGCCAAGATCATGATGTGGGGTGTGACATTTATGATCTGCAAGGGTGATACAGATGGCAAAGCCATTTAAATGTATCTATTTATTTTATCAAAACAGGTTACATTTTACACAGTATTGTTCCCAGTGAAAATCAGCTGGCTGGTCTTGGAATTGAGTGGTATAGTGCTTCAGTGAGTAAAAAACTGTTTCTTTCAACTGTGGGTCGCAGCCTATTTGGAGGAATGTGAAAATTAAATCAAACAAATTCTAAGAATTGGGACACTGTCGGGGAGTTAAACATCTAGGCCTGGAATTTCCTCTGTCGGCGCATCCCGAAAGTTAAAACTGAAAATGCGCCCATCCACGCGTCCATTCTGCTGATGTCAAGTTACATTCAAATTCCCTGTCAATCTCATAAGCATACGATCGAACGTAATTGGAACAGAACCAATGGAGCCTCAAGTTGTTAGGATGGAGGACTATAAAAGTGGGAGAAAGAAAACTTTTCCTTCAGAGTGAGGCTGGGGAGTCCAAGGTAAGTAGCACACAGCTCTCTGGCATAAAGATTTTTAATTAACTCGCTTAAATTGCTCTGCAGAAAGTCTCAATTGTCTCAAATCTTGCCCTTCTCTCAGATGACTGACTCAGAGGGGAAGGCTGCCAGGAAGAGGGCTTTCAACTGCGCAGAAGACAACCTGCAGGCCCTCCTGGATGAGGTCAAGGCAACGTGAGACTGGCTTCTCAGCTCCTCCATGCCCCAGCTCTCGTGGTCAGGAGATGGGCATGAACGGAGGTGGCAGAGGTACTGAATGCCGCATCCATAGTGCCCAGGACAGTGGAGCAGTGCCGTAAGAAAATCAATGACCTGACCAGTGCAGGGAAGGTAAGACACTTACCATGCTCTCCCTTTCTTCCTTGCCCACTGTGGGCACCACACTCGAGTCTCTGAGACAGAACTATTTGATCAGTCACCTTGTAGCGAAAATCCCCCGGAAAGATGCAGACCATAAGCACTTTGAATTGTTCCACACATTCAAACGACCATAAGCCTAATTTTTCTCTTTTTTTGTCTTTTCAGGGCAAGAATGTGCACAATGACTCGGAGAGGGCAAAGAGTGGAGGGAGTTGGAGGACGGGGTGGGGGTAAAGTCAAGAGCCAGGCAGTATCTGTTTGCTTGCCAACTCTCAATGCTCGCGGTCCGTGGCTCAGGCTCCCCCTTCCATTCACCCCCCACCCCAGGGCACCTCAGCACTGCCAAAGGCAATCAGTCTAATCCTCTGTTTTTTCTTCTCACAGGTCATCCAAGAAGCCAGAAGGCAGTGACCGTGGGGGAGGAGGAGGTGGAGCAGGAATGAAGGTGGGGGAGAGGGAGGGGTAGCAGCTTCCAGAGAACGCAGACACTGGCTTTGTTGTGCAACTTGTACTCATTGTGCTGCCAGATGAAGGGTCGATGATAAGCCAGAGACATACACCACCATTCTTTCCTGGGAGTGCAACGTCTCTCTCACCTTCATGACACCCCCAAGCAGAGTGAGATTCAGAGTCACCCAGCTCTCCTCAGCTGGGTACCAGCGCAGAGACATTCCACCTCAATGCCAGGTGAGCTCTCCAGCATTACAACCCAGTTTCAGGGAACGGGGAAACTCTAAGGAGGTGGAGGAGATAGGTGGCTATGGACTGCTGAGTCAGTGGAATGTCACTTGACAGCTGCCAGCCTGAAGAGGCACCTACTAGTGGAGCATCAGAGGGCCATGAGGAATCTGGGCTCCATCAGCAGCAACATGATGCTTCTTGAGTGTATGGCCTCACAGTCAACACCAACAGGTGATGTTAGAGAGCTTAGGTGGCGGCTGCATTGGGACACACATCAGGTCCCCTGGCAATGGACAGTGAGGGAGCAGTCGGGGCCGATGGAAGCCCAGACCTGATCTTGGGGCTTTGGGTGACAGACTGGAGGGCACTATGAATCGTGGATTCCAGTCTCTTACCGAGGCCTTGCGGGATCTGATGGTTGTCATCGTTCCACCCATCAGACTGATGAACGGGGCTGCAGACCACGACCGCAGTGGAAGGGCGGCTGGTGCAGTCCAAGTGCCTGCTGCTGCCACCTTTCTGGTCTTCCAACAGCAGGCTGCACAACCTCCCTCCTGGGATGCAGGCAGCAGCAGACCTGGTTGACGAGCACACGGCCGTCAGCATGGACCGATCACAGGCTGATGACTCATTGGACCGGCATCTTTCCACCACGCCCCACCTTTCCAGTCCCGAGTTTACTAGGACACAGCACAGGGGAGCAGCTTGTTACTTTGCCACTGGTAAATTACAGAGTGAGAACAGCAGGTGACAATATGTTCTTGAACCAACAAGAGAACAGGCCATATTAGATTTAGTGATGAGTAATGAGCCTGAATTAGTCAACAATCTAATGGTTATAGACGCCTAGCCAACAGTGACCATTACATGATTGAATTTAATATTAGGTTTGAGAGGGAGAAGGGTGAGTCACAAACTAAGGTTTTAAATTTAGATAAGATGGACTTTGAAGGGATGAGGGAAAAATTGACCACAGTAGACTGGGCAGAACTATTAACAGATAAAACTATAGATGAACAGTGGGAGGTGTTCAAAGAAATGTTTGGTAGAATACAAGACCTGTACAAGAGCTCTACTTGTGTATTTAAACAACCTTGGTCAACAAGAGAAGTGAGAGATAGTATAAAGCTAAAAGAAAGGGCTTGGTGTAAGGCCTCAGAGTCTGCTGTAATGCTCAGCACCACCACTGGACAGGTGGTGTTAGAGCCTTAAATGGTGGCTGCACTGGGACATACAGCAGGTTCCACGGCAACGGACAGTGAGGGAGCAGTCGGAGCTTCCACCTCGATGGAAGCTCAGACCTGATCTTGAGGCTTTGGGCTTTGGGTGACAGACTATATGGGTCCCAATATTAATGGGGAGGTGAGGAGGATGCCATCAGGGGCCTGGGGAAAGTACTTCTCCTCCTCCCGGTCCACAAGGAGTGCTAAAAGAGCCACTTACCATGGGGAGCCAGCAGCTTCTGCCTCGGATCAGCTGCTGGTAATCCCACAGCCCGGGCCTCCTGTTGGAATCCTGGAACGAGGCACGGTATTGGTAAAGAATTGAGGCTTTATTGTTCACAGACAGCAAATGATACACACGTCGTCGAGCGGTATCTAACAACGCCAGACTGGAAATATATTACTTGTCTAGGACTGGACAGCCGGCGTGGGTGGCACTCTTGTATTCCTCGATACATCTGCTTCTGTTATATTTCCCCTTTTAGGACCACACAGGGTTAGGCCGCCTTGCCAGCATTTGCGTCCCCTGGATATATCTGATCCCTTCGATATTCCGACTGTGCTTCTGGTAGATATGGGTCTATCTTTACACACAGTTTCCTGCCTAGGGTATGCCCAGTCCTGCACGTACTGACTCGCAGGTGATTTGGTCAGGTAGGGATTGTTTCCTTTGACCTGTGATAAAAGCTGATCTTGGCTGTGTCCATTGCAAGTTTTTGATACACAACCACATTCCTCTCTTACTGTTTTAATGTTTCCCCAGGTGGCTGACCCATTGTGTACCTGCATTCCTTTCTTCTAGTGAGCTGATGGCCTGCTAATTTCTGGTACCTTCACACCTCTTCTTTTCAGCGGGGTTAATGGCTGCTGATTCATGTTTATCCTGCACACTCCTGGTTTGGCTGCTTAATCTTAGTTCCTTTAACCCGTCTACAGTTAATTTCATATTTCATCGTTTTTTAGCCTATTCACCTTTATTTTACACACCCCCTCACTTTCTGTTATATTGAAGTTGAGAGACTGATGATGTCATCAGGCCACAACTTTGGTATGTTAATTAGAACCCCACCTGCCTTTTGCCAGAGTCTCATCCATGGTCTGAATTCTGCATTTTAAAATTCAAAGAGTTGGGGTCGGGTTGCCCGATCCTGATTTTAACCCCTCCCCTCCCCCCTGACCCTCTCCCGCTCGTCTGAGGGGGGTTAAAATCGAAGCCCATTTAACCCAGTTAACCTTGAGACCTGATTCCTAATTATTTTCAGGATTATATATGATATGCTGGATCAAGCCAATGTAATTCATCAAGAAATGATTTATTAAGAAAATATACAATGGAATACAAGTAAACAGGATTTTTATTGAGGTACAACAGGATGGGTTCTATGTGAAGCAATGGATTAGCTTTAGATTTTAAAAATTTGATAACTTTTTGTCTGATAATTTAGCGCTGCCTTGCTTTATGGAAGAATCAGCCAAACAACAAATTGATTGTACACCTTAGCAAAGGTCCATTAAAGATCATTTTCCCTCTTTGTGCAATAGGTAATTACCCTATTGGAACAACTGTTCCAGTTGTTTGCTCTGTTTTTAAATACATGTTCAGATGACTCATGAATCTGAATGTCTTGCTGCCTGCTACTTAGCAGATCTTACAATTTGTTTTAAGAATGTATCTAATCAATCATTGAAATGAATACTACTGGTGTGCTTTCAGTTCCCAATAATTCCATCCAGTGAAAATAACATGTGTAAAACTATCACTGAATTGTCACTTCCACACCACTCATTGTGTTAACGATTTAAACTTCATGTTCAACAGTGCCCAGGAAACAGCCAAACATCACATCTGGTGACAGCATGCTTCAGTTTGACTTGTGACAACAGATACATGTAAAAGGACATACTGGATAAATATATATCCAGAGAATGGACCTCACTCATTACATACAACAAGTCCACAGCTTTGAACCTTGGTCTTAGTGACAGAATAATAAGGACACACATTCTTATGATTCTAAATAAAAATGATTAACTTTGATTTGAACCTGGTGGTTTCATGTAAATAACTGTTTTTTAAAATTTGTTCATGGGATGTGGGCGTCGCTGGCAAGGCCAGCATTTATTGCCCATCCCTAAATGCCCTTGAGAAGGTGGTGGTGAGCCGCCTTCTTGAACCGCTGCAGTCCGTGTGGTGAAGGTTCTCCCACATTGCTGTTAGGTAGGGAGTTCCAGGATTTTGACCCAGTGATGATGAAGGAACGGCGATATATTTCCAAGTCGGGATGGTGTGTGACTTGGAGGGGAACGTGCAGGGAAATGTTCCCATGTGCCTGTTGCCCTTGTCCTTCTAGGTGATAGAGGCCGCAGGTTTGGGAGGTGCTGTCGAAGAAGCCTTGGCGAGTTGCTGCAGTGCATCCTGTGGATGGTACATGCTGCAGCCACAGTGCGCCGGTGGTGGAGGGAGTGAATGTTTAGGGTGGTGGATGGGGTGCCAATCAAGCGGGCTGCTTTGTCCTGGATGGTGTCGAGCTTCTTGAGTGTTGTTAGAGCTGCATTCATCCAGGCAAGTGGAGAGTATTCCATCACACTCCTGACTTGTGCCTTGTAGATGGTGGAAAGGCTTTGGGGAGTCAGGAGGTGAGTCACCGCAGAATACCCAGCCTCTGACCTGTTCTTGTAGTATTTATGTGGCTGGTCCAGTTAAGTTTCTGGTCAATGGTGACCCCCAGGATGTTGATGGTGGGGGATTCGGCGATGGTAATGCCATTGAATGTCAAGGGGAGGTGGTTAGATTCTCTCTTGTTGGAGATGGTCATTGCCTGGCACTTGTCTGGCGCAAATGTTACTTGCCACTTATGAGCCCAAGCCTGGATGTTGTCCAGGTCTTGCTGCATGCGGGCTCGGATTGCTTCATTATCTGAGGGGTTGCGAATGGAATTGAACACTGTGCAATTATCAGCGAACATCCCCATTTCTGACCGTATGATGGAGGGAAGATCAGTGATGAAGCAGCTGAAGATGGTTGGGCCTAGGACACTGCCCTGTTGCTTAACGTAGGCTACAACCAAAGGCTGGCAGCCATTCTACTGCACTGAAGATATTGGCCCCAATATTAGCGGGGAGGGAGATTGGGCACGTGGTAAACAAAAATGAACCAAACTTACCGTTTCAGACGTGATTGCTGATGATTAACGTCCTCTCCGGGTTTTGCGCCCGGCAGCCAGCCTGATTGACACGGGGGAGGGGCGGGAAAGAGACAGAGCCAGACATCATCCGGCGCTGGACTGGAAGACCAGGGGGAGAAGAGGGGGAGATCGGGGGGGGGGCAGATCGGGGGAAGACCGGGGGAGAAGAAGGGAAGACCGGGGTGAAGATCGGGGGGAGCCATCGGGGGAAGATCGGGGTGGGACATCAGAGGAAGATTGGGGGTGTCAGCGGGGGAAGGGAGAGATTGGGGTGGACATCGGAGGAAGATCGGAGGGGACATCGGGGGAAGAACGGGGGCGGAGATCGGGGGAAGATCGGGGGGACATCGGAACGGGAGACATTGGACATCGGAGCAGGTTTCAAAGGTAGGTGCATTTAGTGTTTAATGCCATTGCATGTTTTTTTATTTAATTTATTTAGTTTCTTTCTCCCTGATCCGGCCCTTGATGCCTGGTTTCAACAGGCGTGAATCGGAAGCGGTGGGCAAGCCGCCCAGGTAGATTAAAAATCTTTCTAACTACTTACGTTGTCACAGGTAAAGCGTCTTAAGTACCTCAATGCGGTACATTTGGCTCTTTAACTGTCATCCCACCGGCTTTAATTGACAGCGGGACGTCCGGTTTCGGGTCGCCCACGAACACACAGGTGGGTCCCTGGGAAACTCGGAAGCCGATGGGTTGGAGCCGGCTTCCGAACCCGAACGGGATTTGTGTGATTTTTGGAACCCCCCCTGCCACCAACGCACCCGCATTTGCCTCCTAAAATCACCCCCATTGACTTTCTTTTCCAGACCTTTTTGTTATGGTCAGTAGTAGTTTGCACACTACATTCTTGTGTTAGGCAGAAAAAGGATCTACAGCCTACTTAGCCTTCATGTGGAAACCACATGGGTACAATTGGAGCTGACTGAAGAACCAATTTAAAAAAGAGCACTGTGCGGGTTTGGGGACAGGGGGGTGAGTTGAAACAATGTAGTCATTAGTGTGCAAATGTATAATGGTGAAGATCAAGGAAATGCTAAATTGAAGTAAGATAAAACAAACTCAGGACAAAGCATTTAGCTACCTATTCTGTTCGAGTGATGCCAAAGGCAATAATTAGGCTTTCAATTCCCTGGTTGGCCTTAGCAAATTGACAGCATCATTACATCAATATCATCCTTAGAGCACTGTTTGTTCATTACTACAAATGTAGCTTTCTTATAAATCTCCACAGAATTACAGAGTGCATTAACCGCTCATACAATCTGAAGGAAACTGGGTAGAAAGTGGGAAAAGCCAGGGTCGTACATGAATAAATGCACTGAATGTATTTGCTCCCTGCAAGTTTCTAGTGTTAATGGAATTTTATATCATTTTGGAATCAACATCATAGCACTGTAAAACCCCCCGTGTGCATATTCAAAATGTTGATGTTAGCATTTATGAAAAAGAAATTCTGCATGTTTACATTAAAGTCATTAGAACCCCATGTACATTAATTGTCATTACTGATGATCGACATGGTATCAAGTAACATAATTGCTTCCTTCTCCTAGCCTCCCTCCATCCTCCCTTACCGCCCACCATGTTTTCTTACTGATAAATTAGGTCTTTTACAGTAGCGTTTATCAAGGTTAGTTACGTATGCATATACTTTGGCCCTGAATTTCCTTGGACCTCCTGCCGTTGTGCCACTGTAACTTCATCGGTAGTGAGGCGGGTTTCCGTTGCACTTCCGACAAAGTTACAGCGCCGCATCAGCAGAAAGTCCGAGGAAATTCTAGGCCAAATGTTATTGCCTTGTCCATCTATGCTAGATATGATTCACTTTGGTACATCTTGGGCAACTCTAGCAGTTTATATTATTTTTTATTGTAATTGGCAGTAGGTGCAGAGATGGTTTCAATGAGCTATTGACCTTTCCTTTCAGGTTCATGTCCCCAGCCGTCTGGGTTGATTTTGGAATTTTAAAGTATCCCTTGTACACCTTGGCGTAAGTGTTCTGCCTGTTTCTGTCACTTTTAATTTTCATTCCATTTCAATACCATTTCACTGTGTGGTTACAGATTTAGACAAGTTTTAACATTTTAATATTCAAACTGTAATTGGCCTTTATGTACAGATCACCAGAATCTGATGCCAATTCTGTAATGAACTCCAATGAACTTGTGCCAACGCATTTTTTTAAAGAAACATTAACTGGATTTTCTATGGAGGCGGCCGAAATTCTGGCAAGTTCCACTGATTTCCCCTCCCTCCTCCAATTTTTTCCCATGACTTTTTAATCTGCGATACATTACAATACAGACTTAGAAAGCTCAGGAGGAAAGACTAGCTGCAACAGTTAAGTCTAATTCACCACTAAGTATTTACATAGCTGAGCATCTATCCAGTGAGATTCAGATGAGATTTTCCACACACGCTTTGGTTCATTATAATGAATGTTTGCTTCTTGTCTTTCCCAGATCAGTCTGACCTTAACTAAAAGGTCTGGCCTCTGGTGATTTTGAAACTAAACAGACCCGTGTGGCAGAAGGTTCCTGCTCGAAGGCAACAATTGTTCATTCTGAATGAATTATAACAGAAGGGGCGTTTCTCGATTTGTGGAACTCTGCAAATAAAGGGGTGGATTGGGCTGAGAGGGAGCCTGCAATCACTCTGCAATCCTGCAATCAGTCTAATTTGCGGGCGTCTGGTGGGCAAGATAACAAAAGCACAAAAGGCAAAGTGAAATAACTTAAAATAAGTGCAGTAAAAAGAACTGTAGGGAATGAAATTTTATGTGGAAAAGAAAGGAATGCTATGTAGAGTAGGCCCACCAGCTTATAGCAGATATAAAGTTTTGCCTTATTTTGGCCAATCTGGGCCAACTTCTAAAATAATCAAGCACATGTCTACAGGCATCAGTTGAGGCAGAGACCATTGCTTCTTTTAGAGGAAAAGTGGGGGAAAAAGTTGATGCAGAGAAAGATACAAGGCTATGGGAAGGGACCAGTGCAGTGGGATTACTTTTGGATCGTTCTAGCAAATAGCCTGCACAGACACAATGGACTGAAGGCTTCCTTCTATGCTGTAAACTTCTATAGTTCTATGTTGAACATCAAGTGAACTAAAACCTTAAGGGAGTGACAATTGAAGTCAATTGAAAAGAAAATCAGGCCACTGATCCACTATTGCCCGTTTTGCACGACTGCCAGAGACCAATTTCACCCCTAAGTCTCTTTCAACTTTACTCTTAACTATTTCAACACCATTTATGGAGTACTCATATCACCCAATTTTCTTCCTATATATAGTACTTTCCACTTGTCATTGGTTCCACACACTTACATATTTTGTCTAACTCATTTTGCCTTTCCTGCTTCCTCGATTCAACTGCTCCCCGCCCCAGTTTGATATTATCTCTGAATTTGACCAGTTTGCATCCAAGTCGTTATTCTAAATTAAAAACTATAAAGATCCCAACAATGATTCCTGAGACACTCCACTTAGCGCTTATGTCACTTCTCCAACAAATACCCAGTGTTTTCTATCCTTCAGCCAATTTCTTATCCATTCCCAGGTATTACCAGAGTCTCCAATGCTTTCAGCTTAAGTAATAACCTTTCTTTGTAGAACTTTGTCAAATGCTTGTTGGAAGTTAAGATCTACCATGTTGTAAGGATTTCCACTGTCCATTTGGGATGCCATTTCCTCAAAAAGATCAAAATGTTTGACGAGGGGAGATCTTCCTCTTCTGAATCCATTTGGCTGCTATTAACTAGATTGGTATCGTACGGGTACAGCACTGATTCACCAGAATGATACTGGGTCTTAAAGGGTTAAATTATGAAGCCAGGTTGCATACATTTGGCTTGTATTTCCTTGAGTTTAGAAGGTTGAGCAGTGATCTAATTGAGACGTTTAAAATGATGAAGAGATTTGATAGGGTAGATATAGAGAAACTATTTCCTCTGGTGGGGGAATGCAGAACAAGGGGACATGGCCCCGATATTTACGAGGATGTTGGGGAGGCGAAAACGGCCGGGGAGCGCGTCGAGGCCAGGGACGCAGTGATTTCTTCTCTTCCATTTTCCGCCCGGCAGCCAGCTAAATTGACAGGGAAAATCAGCGTCAGGAGGCCGCAGTCGGGGAACCTTGGGGACGGTCCCCGGCAATTGGGAGGGGAGAAGGACGGAGACTGGGGCTTGGGGGGATGGGGGGAGAGAGGCCATCACTGGAGAGGGGAGGCCACAATCGCAGCATGGAGAGGACATCGGTGTATGTGGGGGGGGAGGTCTGAAATTGCGGCGGGGGGAGAAAGATGTCGCGATCGGCAGAGGGGAGGCCGAAGTCTTCCTTGAGGGGCCGGGAGGAACACTCATGCTCCTCCTGACCCGCAAGGAGTACTGTATAAAGGCACTTACCTTGTGGAGCTGGCAGCTCCCACCTCCCTTTCACTGCCAGGTTTCCTGCCCCTGGGAAACCCACGCAGCAACTGTTAAATTTAAATCAGGCACCCAATTGCATTGCGGGAGCCTGATTTAAATATGTTAATAAATTTTCCCGCCTCTCCACGCCCCACTGTGAAATTGGCAGCAGCCGTGTACGCAGCAGATTGGGGACGCGTTCCCCATCTTTTCATATTTAATCCCCTCTGATCCCGTCTCACCCATCGTGGGGGCGGGGGGAATTAATATTAAGGCCATAATCTTAAATTAGAGTTAGGCCATTCAGTGGTGAAATCACGAATCACTTTTTACATAAAGGGTAGTGGAAATCTGGAACTCTCTCTCCCTGAAGGCTGTGGATGCTGGTTCAATTGAAATATTCAATACTGAGATCAATAGATTTTTGTTACATAAAGGTATCAAGAGATTATGGAACAAAGACAGGTGAATGGAGTTGAGAAAGCAGATCAGCCATGATCTGATTGAATGGCAGAAGAGGCTTAATGGGGCTGAATGGCCTACTCCTGTTCCTATGTAGGAAGACTTTTAGTCTTAATAATTCATTGCATTATTTTACCTGCAGTGATGAAAAATTAATGGGTCTGTATTTGTCAGGATCTGTTCTGTCAGTCCTTTTGAAAGTGGACACCACGTAATCCTTTTTCCAATCTCCTGGGACAATATTTATCGACTCTTTCATAATGAAAATCAACACCTCTGAATCTCGTCCTTCCCTGCATCCTGCAGCATGTTGTAGTAGTGGGTTCACTTTTTTTTCTGTTGTCAGTGCTCAGGTTGGAAAGCTGAATCAATGAATAAACAGGATATGGTACATTGATCTGCAAATTAACTATTCTTATCTGCAGTTGATAAAAATCCTGAGGTAAGCACAAAATTAGCTGGAGTTCTATTTCACTGTTAAGCGGAGAAGTATCTGCTGTTATGTCGCAATAAAAGGATGAATGGCAATTAAAACTCCACTGGTAAACCTACAGGTCCTATCATAGGATCTTACAGCACAGAAGGAGGCCATTCGGCCCATCGTGCCTATGCCAGCTCTTTGAAAGAGCTACCCAATTAGCCCCACTTCCCTTCTCTTTCCCTATAACCCTGCAATTTTTTCCCCTTCAAGTATTTATCCAATTCCTTTTGAAAGTTACTAATGAATCTGCATTAGTAACTTGCTTTTGCATTCTATTCTTCTATTTATAAAGACTGGGATCCCGTATGCTTTTTTAACTTTATCAACTTGTCCTGCCACCTTCAAAGAATTGTGTGTGTGAACCCCCAGATCTCTCTGTTCCTGCACCCCCTTTAAAATTGTACCATTTAGTTTATATTGCCTCTCCTCATTCTTCCTACCAAAATGAATAACTTTACACTTCTCTGCATTAAATTTCATCTGCCATGTGTCTGCCCATTTCACCAGTCTGTCTATGTCCTCCTGAAGTCTGCTACCGTCCTCATTGTTTACCACATTTCCGAGTTTCATGTCATCTGCAAACTTTGAAATTATGCCCCCTATACCCAAGTCGAGGTCATTAATATGTATCAATAAGAGCTGTGGTCCTATTCCCGACCCCTGGGGATATCACTGTATACTTCCCTCCAGTTTGACACTACTCTCTGCTTTCTGTCTCTTAGCCAATTTTGTATCCATGCTGCCACTGCATGGGTTTCAATTTTGCTAAAAAATCTATTATGTGGTACTTTATCAAACGTCTTTTGAAAGTCAATATACACAACATCAACTGCACAACCTTCATCAACCCTCTCCGTTACTTCACCAAAGAACTCAATCAAGTTTGTCAGACACAATTTACCTTTAACAAATCCACGCTGGCTGTCATTTATTAACCCCCTTTTTTTTCCAAGTGACAATTAATTTTGCCTTAGATTATTGTCTCTAAAATTTTCTCCACCACCAACATTAGGCTGACTGGCCTGTAATTACTGGGTTTATCCCTCTCCCCTTTTTTGAGCAGGGATGTAATATTTGCAATCCTCCAGTCCTCTGGCACTACTCCCACATCTAAGGAGGATTGGAAGATTGTGGCCAGAACCTCTGCAATTTCCACCCTTACTTCCCTCAGCAACCGAGGATGCATCCCATCTGGAACGGGTGACTTTTCTACTTTGAGTGCTGCCAACCTTTTTAGTACCTCCTCTTTATATATTTTTATCCTATCTTTCTCTATTACCTCCTCCTTTACTATGACATTGGCAGCATCCTCTTCTTTTGTGAAGACAGATGCAAAGTACTCATTCAGTACTGCAGCCATGCCTTCTGCCTCTACTGAAACACAATCCACTTGCCCCACTTCATTCCCCAGAACTAGATCCAGCACTGCTTCCTTCATTGTTGGGCTGGAAACATACTGATCAAGAAAGTTCTCCTGTACACATTCTCCACCCTGCCCTTGCCCTTTACGCTGGTTTTTATCCCAGTATGTATTAGGATAATTGAGGTCCCTCGTTATCACCACTCTATTCTTTTTACATTTTTCTGAAATTTGCAGATTTGCTCCTTCATTTGCTCCTCCAGATTTGCTCCTGCCTTGTGTTATGTAACTTTGGATCCTGCTGAAATACAGTTCCAGAGATGCCACGAGCCTTCCAGCACCCTCACCCCAGTAGCCATTCTTCACATGTGAATCTACACAGTGACTGTGGCAGGCTATTCAACTGTAGAGGGCATTACAGCCAAGCTTGATCATCTTCTCGCTTGACATCCATAATTTTCAGCCTGGTTCACTGAATAGTAACCAGGAGTGTGAATCCTCGGGGTAGATGTTGAACCCTCCAGCTTGGTGGAAATGGGGCGGATGTCCCTCAAAAATGGTGGGGATTGACTTACTGCCCTTACCCGCCATTGTGGCCACCTCAATTTTCCTCTGGGCCTACCATTGGGCGGTCGGAGCATTCACCTGAGTCAGGCAATAGGCCCTTTTAAATTGACAATCGGAGTCCTATGACGTTCTTAGGATGCCGTTCGCCATTTTAGGAAAATATTGGGCAGAACAGTACCGCACATACTCCGCTCAGTATCAGCTGGTGCTGCTGCCAGAAAGGAGCTGGCAGCTAAGTTTGTGTTTATCTTTGTGGGACCCGGAAGAGCAGGAACCTGGCCCACTGCAGCTCGAACACCACCACCACCCCCCCGCCCACCATGGACCTACCTTCTTCTGGCCTGGAGGTTGGCTAAGCCGCCCGATATTTTGGAAGCCTGGAGCCGGCGGCCTGCCCAGAGTGCTCGTTTTCTGCCCACAGCGCCAGACTGGACTGGGCTTTGTTACTTATATCTCCCATCCCAACTATCAGCCGGCTGGCTGGCACACTCAATCGATCGGCCGCCCAACGTCCAGTTGATTTTTCCTTTCTGTAGTCTAGGGGCACTGAGGTCAATTGTAAAACACCTCAATTGCTGCATTGTTGAGATCGACTAAGTCAACGAAGACAGGGAATCAAACTTGTGGTTTTCTGCTTTATATGGCCTACAAATGGTGGCGCCTTTAATCAGAAACTACTTGGGAAGCTTCTTCCATCTTTAAATGACCACCAGTCAGTCCCACCATCAGTTTATAAATCGATTGAGAGCCATTCAGAAAATCCCTGGCTGGTGTCTTGAAGTGGTGCTGTGTGATATTTGTAAAGAAAGTGCTAATGCATTGGTATAAAAATCCTTTGTTCACTAATTTAATAAAAGCATTCATTTTAAATGAGTTATCTGCTTAGTTAAAGTAGTGGATATATGAATTTCATAAGAGCACATCAACGTATTTGTTACTAATATCTCACAGCCCAATTTCAAGGCATTAGTGTAAAAGTGCCAATACTCTCCTTGCTGTATTTTTAAATATCTTTTTAATGGAGTATTAGATGGTTTCCATTAATGGACTGAAAATGCCAACAGAGACAATTATGAGGTAGTGGATCAAATCAGCTGCAGTAATGTGCTATTTTTGGCTGGTATAAAAGGTTAACACTAAACAGTAGATTTTGCGCGGCCCTACTCACAATGTAAAGCCTCACTTGATTGGAACGCAGATCAGAAAATCTGGTGCAGAAAGAACCAGAAATCAGGAGCATCACGAATAGAGTGAGTTACCCTCACATCCAATTCTCCAAAATGTACTCCCATCAAGTGAGGATCTCTGCTGGGAGTGGTTTCATGCAAAACCTACCCTTATGTATCCAATAATTTACATTCTGAATAGGGTTTAATCCACGATGAGAGGAAAGTGACATTGACAGTGACAAGTAAAATGGATAATACAGCAACTTGCATTACAAAAACAGAATTGGTTACATGATTCCACTGATGCTTTCTCTCTGTGTATGTTTGTTTTTTTATACATATACTTCCCTTCACTCCCTATTTTGATCGTATTAATATCCCTATCCAGCTCTTATTTTTCCATTTTGTAGAATACAAGGCATCTGAAATGAAGACTGTGAGTCTTCCCCACAGATGCTCACTACCTTCCTGTGTGTTTCCAGCATTTTCTGTTTATAATTCAGATTTCAAGGAACTGCAGTATTTTGCTTTTTGAAGAGTTGTTGAGTTTATTGTACCTGATGTGGAGAGATTCTCAGTGATTTCATTTATTCTGTCTATAAAACTGACAACCACAATAATAAATGATTCCTGCCTATAGAATCATCCCAGTTACCAGGGGTGATTTTACTGACAATGGTTAAAGCACCATGCATTCTGAGGGCAATCGATTGGCTATTCCAGAAAGCTGGCAGTTTTGTTCAATTTGCCAGGAATCCTCAAAAATAGCCAGCTGGATGGCAAACTGTTTATGCTGATATTGGCAATCCCAGAGCTCTAACTGCTGGGGGATGATTCCCTTTAGTCACTGTGTGTCAGCGATATTATAAACATAGCAGGAAGATTTCCCTGATCATTATTTCCAGCAAAACTGTAGACACATTCTTTCAACGTGTAGCAACTGAAGGAAATCTTTCCCTCATATGGAGCTATAAGTGCTGTTAACCAATCCAATGGCATACGTCAACTATAAGGGCTTCCAGTCCCTTATCATGCAGGTGGTATGCAAAGCCAAGTAAATCATCCATCTGAACAATATTAAATTCCTTGGACAACACACCACTCATTCACTCTGAAGTGACTGTGAGTTGGGTAAGATGACTGACTCTATTGAAACTGTGCCTAATGACATCATTAGCCAACCAAGCGTTGTTGGAAACAGGTACATGCCACTACATGCTCCTTTACTGATCACACCTTTGGTATCCTGACGTACAGGTTTTAGTACATGGTTAACTCTGAGAGGGAGGTCTGTAAAGCAGGTGAGATTAGTGGTGTAGTTGTGGTGTACTGTATGCAGCACAACATAGCAATAATGGGGCGTGTTCACCTAGGCATTATGAGGAACTATACTATCCAGGCTCTAGTAAGAGATGTGCTGCCTCTGGGGGTAGGGGTTGTGCCCTTATATTTGGTAAGAGAGGTTTTTATTTACCTCTGGGAAACATTTTAATTGAGGGACTCACTCTTGTTCACATCATTTCTATCCCCCGCACTGTCTGTTCATTGCGTAGCATACCTCAGTCCATTAATTGTGCATTTGTTTGATCAAGAATAGACATCCTCAGGTTATTTTTATTATCACCAAAGAAGACCGATGGAATATTTTTAAGTTTGAGTTAGATAGATTCCTGATTAACAAGGGAGTCAAAGGTTATGGTAGGTAGACAGGAAAATAGGGTTGAGGTCGCAATCAGATCAGCCATGATCTTTTCAAATGGCACAGCAGGCTCGAGGGGCCGAATGGCCTACTCCTGCTCTTAATTTGTATGTTTGTATGTTCGTATGGATGATGTGTCTACATTCACTTCATAGGAAATGATGTATAAATGAACATAACCAGAGTTCAGAAATAAATTCATTCTCCAAACTGTTTAGGTAGGTGCCTAATGTGTATTTCAGCATGTCAATCTTGAAATCTTTACATCGAGTGACTATGCCTGCCACGCTGTTATTTTGTTGAGGGAGGAACGTTGGCGAAGACACTGGAAGAACTCCCGATTCTTCTTTGAACGGTGTCATGGGGTCTTTACTGTCTCCCTGAACAGGCAGGAGGGGCCTCAGTTTAACAACTGAAGGGCAGCAACTTCCTCAATATAGGTGCTGTTCTGTAGTGCACTGTAGTTAGCCAAGGTTATATGCTCAAATCCTGGAGTATAATTTAAACCCACAATTTTCTAATCCAGAATTAAGAGTGCTATCAACTGAGCCATATTGACACAGTCAAACATTAGGTCTGTCTGGACAATAGAATTAAGAAGGGTAAGGGGTGACTTACTATACACCTTCAAGATTATGAAGGACTATTGTCATGTTTCAGAATCTTCCAACCATTTTTTTACAGAAAGAATTTGAAAGAAAAGAGTTACACTTAAGTGTTGCATTTGTAAAGCAAAGTGTATTCACACAAATGGAGAAAAAAGGTGCGGAGATGGAATGGAATTAAAATGCTAATAAACTAAGCTTTGATATTGGTACCCCAAAGAATGTAAATGATAAGTAATTTGTTAACTTGTTTTGGTATTCGATAAACAACATCTTACATATGTTAAGTTGATAAATCTCTGGTCCTGGGCGCTCGGCAGGGATGATCTGGCAGACCTTACCTTCTGGCTGTGAACGCAAGGAAATCAAAAACAGAGGCAGAGACACAGGTAGTCAGACAGATTTTTAAACGGAAGCTGCAACGTCAAGCTTTGGCCAGGCTCAGAAGGAGACTGGGTAGGAAGTAGTTAGGAATTATTTTGATTAAGTCAAGTAAGATGACCCTTTGATGTGGGGAAGTGTAGCATGTTAATTTTTTTTGTATTATTACACGAAGACAGCTGTACTAATTGAATTAAGTTCGATCATAACTGTTGCTCAGTATATTCACTTGAAGTAAAGCAGCTTAATGATTTGTATCTTGCCTCGTCCCACTAGGCACTTTATTCAGTTTGCCTTTGGAGAGACGCATGGGCGCATTTGTAAAAGACCCGGTTCGGATAACAAGGAGGTACCATTGTTACACCCCTGGATAGATATAAGATAGTACAGGTACACTGCTAAGCATAAGACGTCAGAACACTTATGGGATTGATTAGCATTGCGGTACCTGAGAGAATATCTAAGGCAAGACTCTAAATTTGCAAGTTGTGATAAGGTCCATAGCGATAGATTGTTGTCACAGGTAGGTGAAATGGTAATAAGAGGGCACAAATTTAACAATGATGCGACAAGGGAGATCAGAAAAAAATTCGGTGTACAGAGGATGATTAGAATTTGGAATTTTCTGCCACAAAACATTGTTAAAGCAGAGTCCATAAATTCTTTTAAAAGATCGTTGTTTGATAAAGAGGAATATTAAAGGATATGGAGAGTGGAGTCAGAAGCGAAGGATCATATGGAGCAAAATACCAACTCAGACTAACATGCCAACCACCAGTGTTTCACACTGACAGTCAGTGGCTGGGATCATGGCAAAGATAGAGGGAAAATTCGGGCAGTGAGGTCACCACCCTGATTGGGATTTCCCTCCCTTCCTCGACCAGCTGCTCCTTTCTTACTCGCCACATGCAAATGAAGGTGTGGAATGGGGCCTGGGTCCCAGATGATTTCTCGCCTGTCCACCCCACTTACCACCACTTCCCGAGTATGCCATGGGGAAGAGGATGATAAGCCCTGGGAAGCTGTAAGGCCCTCTGTGCAAGAAGAGGGCCTTTAACATCCTCCTTTTCCTCCAGTCTGACTCCAAACACTTAACTGCCAAAGGCCCGGGACATGGCCAAGGCCTTCAGTGGGACCATGATTCCGATCTTTTAGGAACTTCTGCCCCTTTAAGATCCCTTGCTGGATCTTCTCTGCTGCAGCACTGTTGATATTCCCCTCTTCACACTGGTGGGCACCAGCTTGGTGGGAATCCCACCAAGAGTTCATCATGCCTATGGGATGAACCCCAGCCCAGGGAAATGGGTTGGAGCAGATTTGGAGAGTGGGTGAAAGTCTCCCCTCACTAGAACTCCACCCCGAAGACGGGAATCTCAGCCAATGTTTATTCAGCCCCATCAGCAACAGACCTCAGAATCCAGCATTTGACAGTCTGAGACAATTCTTCTAAAGTTCACCCCAGAATACCCCAGAATGCCCTGAGATTTTAATGGTGAGCAAGCACAAATTAGCAGCATTCCACATATGTGCACAAGTTGCTGGCATTTATGCATGCATGGAACACCACAGATTGACACATGTGTGAATCAACAAAGTTACACAAATCAGCCCAGAGGTTGGGAAACACATCGTTCATAAGCTGACTTGGCAGCAGTTGGCGGCACACAGATAAGGAACAAAATAATTGCTTGAATGATTATTTGCTGAAAGATTTTGTACTACATTACAAAGTCGTGTAACCATTTGTTTTTATAGGGTCATTCTTGAGTTCTCAGCTTTTGGTGCCCTGCGTCAGCTTTTGCTAGTTTTCTAGGTTGGTCTTTGCGGAGCGAATAGCTTCCTTCCGAACTGTAACAGTCTGTGATTCTATAATGAATTCCTTATATTCATTTCTTAGATCGGGAACACCTATTTACAAGAGACATTTTTGATAACTTAGGGGCCAAAATTTCTGTCTTCTCTAATTTTAGTAAGAAAGTAAATATTAGTAAAAAGTATATCAAAGCTAATTATCTCAACTAATTGAATCTGTAATTCTCTCTAAGTCTCAAAATAAACTGAGCCTGCTATGGGTCAGTAGTCTCCTAGGGTATGAATAACCCCTTTTTCCTCATGATTACTTTTCTTTAGCAAAGACACAAATTTTGAACCTAATGTATAATCTGATTGCTGTATTGATGTATTCTTAGAATTAGGTACCTATAGAACAGAGTAGGCTAGATGTTCTTTGTTCTTCACTGGGAGATCAGCATTCTCCAGGCACCGTGAAGGCACATCAGGTCTCCGCCAACACTGTGCTGCATTGCGATTTCCTGGGTATCTCTCTTGTGCCTTAAATGGGTCTATTCTTATTGTAAATGAAAATAAGGAAATGCTGGACATGTTAAATAATTACTTTGCACAGTATTTACAGTAGAGGAAGAGGATAGCATGTTGGATGCCCCAAGGAAACTAATTTTGAATCAGGAAATGGGGACTCAACATCGTCCTTCACTATGGAGAAGGACGATGTAGACATAGAAATACGGCAGGGGGACTGTGATATACTCGAACATATTAACATCGAGCGGGAGGAGGTATTGGCGGTTTTAGCAGGCCTAAAAATGGATAAATCCCCAGGCCCGGACGAAATGTATCCCAGGCTACTGTGTGAGGCAAAGGAGGAGATTGCGGGGGCTCTGACACATATATTCAGAACCTCTATGGCCACAGGGGATGTGCCAGAGGACTGGAGAACCGCTAATGTAGTACCATTATTCAAGAAGGGGAGTAGGGAAAAACCGGGGAACTACAGGCCAGTGAGCCTAACATCAGTGGTAGGAAAATTATTGGAAAAAATTCTGAAGGACAAAATTAGTCTCCACTTGGAGAAGCAAGGATTAATCAGGGATAGTCAACATGGCTTTGTCAAGGGAAGATCATGTCTGACTAATTTGATTGAATTTTTTGAGGGGGTGACTAGGCGTGTGGATGAGGGTAACGCAGTGGATGTGGTATACATGGATTTCAGTAAGGCCTTCGATAAAGTCCCCCACAGGAGACTGGTCAAGAAGGGTGCCTTGGCACTTTGGATACAAAACTGGCTTAGTGGCAGAAGGCAGAGGGTGATGGTCGAAGGTTGTTTTTGTGACTGGAAGCCTGTGGCCAGTGGGGTACCACAGGGATCGGTGCTGGGTCCCTTGCTGTTTGTGGTCTACATTAACGACTTGGATATGAATGTAAAAGGTATGATCAGTAAGTTCGCTGATGATACAAAAATTGGTAGGGTGGTAAATAGCGAGGAGGATAGCCTCAGTCTGCAGGACGATATAGATGGGTTGGTCAGATGGGCGGAACAGTGGCAAATGGAATTTAACCTGGAAAAGTGCGAGGTGATGCACTTTGGAGGGACGAACAAGGCAAGGGAATACACAATGAATGGGAGGACCCTAGGCAAGACAGAGGGTCAGAGGGATCTTGGTGTGCAAGTTCACAGATCCCTGAAGGCAGCGGAACAGGTGGATAAGGTGGTAAAGAAGGCATATGGGATACTTGCCTTTATTAGCCGAGGCATAGAATATAAGAGCAAGGAGGTTATGATGGAGCTGTATAAAACACTGGTTAGGCCACAGCTGGAGTACTGTGTGCAGTTCTGGTCGCCACACTACAGGAAGGATGTGATCGCTTTGGAGAGGGTGCAGAGGAGATTCACCAGGATGTTACCAGGGCTGGAGCGCTTCAGCTATGAAGAGAGACTGGGAAGATTGGGTTTGTTTTCCTTGGAGCAGAGGAGGCTGAGGGGGGACATGATTGAGGTGTACAAAATTATGAGGGGCACAGAGAGGATGGATACTAAGGAGCTTTTTCCCTTCGTTGAGGGTTCTATAACAAGGGGACATAGATTCAAGGTAAAAGGCGGGAGGTTTAGAGGGGATTTGAGAAAGAACTTTTTCACCCAGAGGGTGGTTGGAGTCTGGAACTCACTGCCTGAAAGGGTTGTGGAGGCAGGAACCCTCACAACATTCAAGAAGCATTTGGATGAGCACTTGAAATGCCATAGCATACAAGGCTACGGACCAAATGCTGGAATATGGGATTAGATTAGACAGGGCTTGATGGCCGGCGCGGACTCGATGGGCCGAAGGGCCTCTATCCGTGCTGTATAACTCTATGACTCTATGACTCTATGACTATAATTAACATATGCAAATTAATAGTAATGAAGAAAATTATGGCACTAAAGAGCGACAAATCCCCGGGACTAGGTAGTTTCCATCCCGGAGTTTTAAAGGAAGTAAGTGAGAACATTACAGATGCCCTAATTAAAATCTTCCAAGGTTCTCTCGATTCAGGAACCGTTCTTTTAGATTGGAAAATTGCACGTCACTCCGCTATTTAAGAAATGTGAGAGAGGGAAACCAGAGAATTATAGACCAGTTAGCCTAACATCTGTAGTCGGGAAATTACTAGAGTCTATAATTAAAGATAGGGTGACTGAACACCTTGAAAATTTTCAGCTTATCAGAGAGAGCCAGCATGGATTTGTAAAGGGTAGGTCATACCTGACGAACCTGATTGAATTTTTTGAAGAGGTGACTAAAGTAGTGGACAGGGGAATGTCTATGGATGTTGTTTATATGCACTTCCAGAAGGTATCGGATATAGTCCCACATAAGAGACTATTAGCTAATTTTGAATCTCATGGAATTGAGAGCAAGTTATTGACCTGGTTAGGAAATTGGCTGAGTGGCAGGACACAGAGAGTAGGGATAATGGGCAGGTACTCAAATTGGCAGGATGTGACTAGTGGTGTCCCATGGGGATCTGTTTTGTGGCCTCAACTATTTACTGTATTTATTAACCACTTAGATGACGGGATAGAGAGCCACATATCCAAGTTTGCCGACGACACCAAGATAGGCAGCAGTGTAAGCAGTGTAGATGGAAGCATAAAATTACAGAGAGATATTAATAGATTAAGTGAATGGCCGAAACTGTAGCAAATGGATTTCAATGTAGGCAAGTGTGAAGTCATCCACTTTGGACCTAAAAACGATAGATCAGAGTACTTTCTAAATGGTACTTTCGAAACAATGGAGGTCCAAAGAGACTTAGGGTCCATGTAGATAGATCATTAAAATGTTATGGACAGAATCATACAGTCATATAATCCTAGAAAGATTACAGCATGGAAGGAGGCATTTTGGCTGATCGAGTCTATGCCGGTTCTATGCACGAGCAATCCAGCTAGTCCCACTCCCTCGCCCTATCCTCGGTAGGTACAGGTACAGAAAATAATCAAAAAGGATAATGGAATGCTGACCTTTATATCTAGAGGACTAGAATACAAGGGGGTAGAAGTTATGCTACAGCTATACAAAGTGCTGGTTAGACCACACCTGGAGTACTGTGTTCAGTTCTGGGCACTGTACCTTAGGAAGGATATATTGGTCTTGGAGGGAGTGCAGCGTAGATTTACTAGAATGAATACCTGGACTTCAAGGGTTAAATTACGAGGTGAGATTACACAAACTAAGGTTGTATTCCCTGGAATTTAGAAGATTATGGGGTGATTTGATCGAAGTTTTCAAGATGATTTGATCGAAGTTTTCAAGATATTAAGGGGAACTGATAGGGTAGATAGAGAGAAACTATTTCTGCTGGTTGGGGAGTCTAGGACTAGGGGACATAGTCTAAAAATTAGAGCCAGGACTTTCAGGAGTGAAGTTAGGAAACACTTCTACACGCAAAGGGTGGTAGAAGTTTGGAACTCTCTTCTGCAAATGGCAGTTGATGCTAGCTCAATTGTTAATTTTAAATCTGAGATTGATAGATTTTTGTTAACCAAAGGTATTAAGGGATATGGGGCTAAGACGGGTATATGGCATTAGGTCACAGATCAGACATGATGTCATTGAATGGCGGAACAGACTTGAGGGGCCAAATGGCCTACTTCTGTTCCTATGTTCCTATATATTGAGATGGGAGGGGATGTTCCTGTCCCAGTGGAGGGGGTCCTGAAGAAAGCTAATGTGAAAGCCTGTTGCAGAACATTTGTGGACTAGAGGATCTGCGGGGGTTCGGGGACAGGTTCTGGTGAAGCGCAGGTGATCTGAGGTTCCTCGGGGCTGCTCAATGCTCAAGCGCAAGGCCCAACCAGATGTTGGCCCTACATCTGGAGTGTGCCTGGGCCATGCTTCTTCACCTGTTGGGAGACCAGTAGCGACCCATAAAGGAGACTGTATCCTATTCTAGTTATGTTGTCAGCAGAGTGGACATCATTTGGAAGCATCTTGCCAAAATCCATGGGGTAGTGTCCCACCTCAGCTTCATCTACACCCTCTATGCTTTCAAGGCAGAATGATCCAATTGCCTGTGAGCTGCCTCTGTAGCAAAGTTATCTTCCTCCTGGGTTGGCTGGTGAACATAATTTCCTCCTTGGCTAATTCGTTCATACCATTAAACCTTTACATACCAGGTGCATCTGTTCTTAGTGATTACATCCCCTCTCATGTGATCTCCACCTGGCTTCCCTTCTGGCCCTGGGAATAAAAGCACTGAGCCCACTACCAAAGATTTCAGTGCTTGTGGACGCCACCTGCAAGGTAAGCAGATATAACACAAATTTCTGTGTGTGCAGGAAAACACGAATTAATAATTACCCTGTACAAGACCAATGTTCCCACCACAACTTTATAAATGACAACCTAAAAGCTTCGAATCATAGAAATTTGCAGACCAGAAAGAGGCCCTTTGGTACATTGTGTCTATGCTGGCTGTTTACAAAACAAATCCCATTAGCAAAAACTAACAAAACCTGACTTACACCTTCAAAGAATCTGACCTAGGCCCCCAAAAAGCTAGCAACTCAAAACAGTCCCGATTATATACCTCTTACATATCAAAATAGGTAATTACACTGAGAGTGCAATGGGACACAGGCTTGTTGCGTAAGCTGTAGGTATTTTCAGTCTCATCTACATGCTGTCTCTTGGCGGCATCATCTGAAGATGGGATCAGATTCCACAGGTACACTGACATCGCCCAGTTCTACCTCTCCTCCACCCCTCTCGACTCTTCCACTGCCTATGTGTTGTCAGACAACATCCAGTCTTGGATTAGCCACAATTTCCTCCAGTTAAATATTGGGTAAACTGAGGCCATTGTCTTCGGCCCCCACCAAAAAAATTCCATAATCTTGTCACCGATTCCATCCCCACCATGTTGAACCAGACTGCTCGCAAACTTGCCATTCTATTTGACCCTAAGCTGAGCTTCCGACCCCATATCCCCATCGTCACAAAAATCGCCTACTCACATCCACAAAGATCGCTCATCTCCACTCCGCTTCAGTCCATCTGCTGCCCAAACCCTCATCTCTGTCATTGTCACCTCCAGACTTGACCATTCCAATGCTCTCCTGGCTGTCCATAATCCATAAACTTCAGCTTATCCAAAGTTCTGCTGTCTGTATCCAATCCTGCACCAAGTCCCGCTCACCCATCACCCTTGTGCTCACTGACCTACATTGGCTCCTGGTTCTCCAATGCCTCAAATTTAAAAACTCATCCTCATGTTCAAATCCCTTCATGGCCTGACCCCTCCCTATCTCTATAACCTCCTCCAGCCCTACAACCCTCCGAGAACTCTGCTTTCCTCCAACTTTGGCCTCTTGTGATTTCCCCACTCGCTTCACTCCACCCATTGGCAGCTGTACCTTTAGCTGTCTAGGCCCTAAGTTCTGGAATTCCCTCCCTAAACCTCTCAACCTTTCCATCTCCCTCTCCTCCTTTAAGGCCCTCTTTAAAAACCATTTCTTTGACCAAGCTTTCAGTCACCCCTCCTAATATCTCCTCCTTTTGCTCGGTATCAGTTTTTGTCCAATTACGTTTCTGAGGAGCCCTTTGGGATTTTTTTTACGTTAAAGACGGTATATAAATGTAAGTTGTTCTTCTTGTTGCTTCACTCATATTAAGGAAAGAAATGCAAATTTATGAAAGTCTGAATGAGAATACACATGTTATAAATCTATTTTATTTTTCACACTTTGGGGTACACTTCACTGCACAAAGTGACATCTGGGTTTTCAGCAGACCAACCAGGCCATCATTTCCCCAAGAGCTAGCTCAGTGGTCACTCTCCCAACTCCAACCCCTTGCCACTGTTCATACAGGCCATCTACTCCCTCCAACTCTCCACCCAGTTGACGCTCTCCTCCTCCAACCCTCCCAATTCATGTTATCACTTCTTTCCCTCTTCAACCTCCCCATTATTTCTGACATTTTTCTCCCACCCCCCTTCAATTCAACTGGTTCCCCATCTTCCACCACAAATTCAAACTAGCAATCTTCTCCCCCTCTTTCAAACTTGCACTCTTCTTGCCCCATTCAAACTAACACTTTTCTTCCCCTCCCCCATTCAAGCTCGACCTCTTCTCTCCTTCCAACTACCTCAGTTCGGGCTGGCACCCTCCTTCCAGCCCACCGCTTCAGTTCATGCTGGCACTCTGAGCACAGGGACAGACAACCATTTTTCTGAAATAGAAAATCAGGAGCCAGATGCTTTGGAGCATCTTGCCTACCTTGTACTCTACAAAAGTAGTTTTAGCCAATGGTGCCACATACCTGTTTGTATTATGTGTGGTTTCTGCTCACTCGCCTCCAAACATCCACAGGCTCTACTTGACCTCCTAATATGTCCAACCATTATACAAAGAGTCAGTTTTAAATATGAACATTTTAGTTAGATTATTTTCATTCACTTGTTTTCTTCAAAAATTCAAGTTTTTAAGTTTGCAACCTTAGGTCTGCTTTACTCTTAAGACCTAATTTCAAGTTTTCCAATACAAATGCTAAACTGAGTACAAGTAGAGGGCAGTTGCTCCATGTATTTAACTTGGTCCAATTCAATCCTTACTTGTGTCTACAACCTCTATTTTACTCCATCTCTCTCCATGGACATAGACTCCAATTAACATCTTTTCCATATCCACAGCTTCTGTTCACTCGTTCCTGCGCCCTTCTCCTATGTGAGTCTATCCACTTCTCTGGTGTCATAGAAAATTTGAGCATATCCAGGATAGGATACAGACTTTAACCAAATGCCAGCCAGCAGAAAGCATCAGGATCTGATGACAAAAGGGTACTTGTGATCCCTGTACTCTGAATGATAAACACTGTCAGTAAATGGAAACCATCACATTGAAACTTATTACTGCGTCGATAAAAATCAATTTGTTTGGGAACCAGATACAAGAGGTGGTTTCTGTGTACTAACCAGGAGTTCCTTAGATTCAGGAGTTCCCCATGAGGCACTAGTCCAATTCCTGGGTTCAAAATGTGGACATAAATTGCTTGAGCTTTGCTCTTGTAAGTTATGATGTCACCCAGATACTTTGATTGGATTATGCCTTAGAGTTGTCTATTATACTCTGGTTAATAACACCATGCATTGAATTAATGTACAATCAAACTATAAAACTGTGGGTACCATAGTATGACAGTGAAAGCTAATTCAGTCCCATACGTTCATACCAACGCTACCACTAATTTATGCTTTCCATAGTTAGTTACCATTCAACACTAAGCTCTTCAAATAAATTCCCCACCGCATTGAAGGGAAAATTCACCAATCCCGCACTAGCAGGGAGCTGTGCTCAAAGAAAGTATAGCTCAGAAATAGAGTTACGGCACTGAAAAGCCAATTCTCCTAACCATACTTCCTTTTAGTGCAGCTCACCATTAGGATTACGGGATTTGTGAATTTTCTCTTATGATTAGTCATGTTTTATTTAACCAAAAAACTGAGGTAAACGGGTGAGTGCTGTGGTGCACAGACAGATCCAAAGCTGAAAGAATGGGAGAAAATATTAAGCCAGATTTTTCTGTCAAAATAACGGTGAGGCTCATGGCATCGCCATTATTTATGTGTTAATGGTATAGCAACTTCAGGCAAGGAGCAAATGAGCGGTGAAATGCAAATATCCAAAAGGTTTCTGTCTGAGTTGTGCCGCTCCGCCATTAGCTTTGCAAAAATGGCATCTCACTGTCTGCCTCACTATTGACTTGCATTGAATGTCCTGAAGTTGCTGTATTTGCGTGGGAGATACAAACTAAACTCACCATATATATTTAGATTATTGAATATCACGCCGTTAGATGCCCTGCTACAGCAAATTCTGGCCCAATAATTCAAGAAGTAATAGGCAAGACTCTCTCTCACACACTCATCACAATCTCACAACCTGCTGCTTGAGGACAGCAATATCATGTCAACATGTACGCACCCTGACACTGGACGGGAACTAACAGTTTTCTGAGGAATTCTACCAATTGTAAACACAAGGACTTTTCCTGCAAATAAATAATCAGTGTTTATAAAGACAAATACAACATTTTGACAACAAAGATCGTTCCAGAAGATTAATGAGAAATTTGTGGATAATTTAGAACGAATTAAGGATGAGTTCAGGAGGTATGAATATGAGTGACTCCTGTATGATATGCAGGCTTGCTTAGCTGTAGGCCTGCATATATCTGGAATGAGTGAATAAAACATAGATCGGACATATCCCATGGACCTGTAGCGACCTGAATAACCATCTAATTCTACCAGTGAACGGTCTTGGGATTATATCCCATTTGACCCATACAACAACCCTAATTCAGTCCTGTCAGGTTGGGAGAAATTAATAAAACAGTTCAAGTAATCCATGATGAGCTTTGATATCACCAGTACTACATAAAGGAAAGCTCTGCTTTTGTATTATGAGGGAGATCATTTACAAGATATAATTCACACTCTATCACGCTCTGGAAATATTGCAGACATTGATGTGGCTAAGAAAGTCCTAATTAACCATTTCATTCCAAAGCAAAATACAACATATGAATCAATCATATTTCAACAAGCTGAACAACAGAAGAATGAATCTTTAGATGCCTTTCTTTTACATTGACAAGCAGCAAAATTAAATTTCACTAATACAGAGCATGAAATCAAAACAGATTATAGAAGGATGTTCATCTAAAACTTTGCAGCACTGAACCCCGGGGAAGTCCTCCTTAGTTGGGTTTTTAGAACTGGCTTGTGCACTTAATCTAGCTGAACGTCATGTACAGATGTGGAAACTAAGCAACAAGTTGCTATCAACCAGATAAACATCAAGCAGAAATCATATCATGCCGAGATGAAATCACAGCCAGGCCAGGTCACCTCCAATTGCACATGTTATTACTGTGATGGAAAATACCTCCATACTGGTCATTGTCCAGCAAAAGGCACAGAATGTTGTGCATGCAAGAAACAAAAGCACTTCTCCTGGTGGTGTGAGTGATCCAACTGTAGATCTCAACAAAAGCACCTGATGAAAGAGATTCGATAGGAAGAACGAGGAGAGGCAATATAAACTAGAGGACACAATTCTAAAAGGGGTACAGGGACAGAGAGACCGGGGGGTATATGTACACAAATCATTGAAGGTGACAGGGCAGGTTGAGAAAGCTGTTAAAAAAGCATAGAGTACAAAAGTATGGCAGTCATGATGAACCTTCATAAAACACTGGTTCGGCCACAACTGGAGTATTGTGTCCAGTTCTGGGCACTGCACTTTAGAAAAGATGTGAAGGCCTTAGAGAATGTACAGAAGAGATTTACTAGAATGATTCCAGGGATGAGGGACTTTAGTTATGTGGATAGACTGGAAAAGCTGAGGTTGTTCTTCTTGGAACAGAGAAGATTGAGAGGAGATTTGATAGAGGTGTTCAAAATCATGAAGGGTCTAGACAGAGTAGATAGTGAGAAACTGTTCCCATTGGCAGAAGGGTCAAGAACCAGAGGACACAGATTTAAGGTGATTGGCAAAAGAACCAAAGGTGACATGAGAAAAAACGTTTTTACACAGCGAGTGGTTAGGATCTGGAACACACTGCCAGAGGGGGTGGTGGAAGCAGATTCAATCATGGCCTTCAAAAGGGAACTGGATAAGTACTTGAAAGGAAAAAATTTGCAGGGCTACAGGGATAGGGCGAGGGAGTGGGACTAGCTGGATTGCTCTTGCATAGAGCCGGCATGGACTTGATGGGCTGAATGGCCTCCTTCCGTGCTGTAACCTTTCTATGATTCTGTGAAAGAGATTCAAAGAGCCGGCACAGACACACTGGTCCGAATAGCCTCCTCCTGTGCTGTATGATTCTAAGAAACATGGCATGGCCCAGGTACATTATCATAGAAATATAGCCAGTCAAAATAGCACAATATGCAGTGAGTTTCTGAAACAGAACCTACTATATGTAGCTGTGGAGATGATGACGTGTTTATTTACCATATCAGAGCCTCCCACCATCAATTCAGTAATCAGCAACAAACCAACCTCAATAGTATATTTTCAAAGGCTTTTTTACTGTTGACTCTGGTTGTCCAAAAATATAATAGACCAGTTATCATTCTATTTTTACTAGTTGTGAATTTCAAGTGAATTCCACCATACACAAATACAGTTATTTTCATTTGGTACAAAGACACCTCTTCCCCTGCTTGGTAAGTGTGTTACTCATGTCGAGTCTGGCTAGCAAGCAGTCTGAGCTGATGTGTTTGGTGCAGAGGGAAAGCTTGGATATCTACTTGTACCACATACAGCACAAGCTCTACAACTCATTAGTCTACCCTCACCAGTATGTATCAATCACTATGCCAACATTGGAGCATGTTATTTGCAGTAAATTCTTTCAAGTATTCAATAGTATAGCCAAACTGAAGGGCATAGAGCTCAAGCTGCATGTTAACAAGTCTGCTGTTCTGGCTGCTCAGCATCCTTGCCAGGTATCATTTCCTCTATGGAAGAAAATTGAAGCAAAGCTGAAAGAGTTGGAGGAGAGTGGTACAATTGAAGACACAGGTGATCTTACACCTTGGGTCTCTCTTTTTTTATTCATTCACGGGATGTGGGCGTCGCTGGCGAGGCCAGCATTTATTGCCCATCCCTAATTGCCCTCGAGAAGGTGGTGGTGAGCCGCCTTCTTGAACCGCTGCAGTCCGTGTGGTGACGGTTCTCCCACAGTGCTGTTAGGAAGGGAGTTCCAGGATTTTGACCCAGCGACGATGAAGGAACGGCGATATATTTCCAAGTCGGGATGGTGTGTGACTTGGAGGGGAACGTGCAGGTGGTGTTGTTCCCATGTGCCTGCTGCTCTTGTCCTTCTAGGTGGTACAGGTCACGGGTTTGGGAGGTGCTGTCGAAGAAGCCTTGGCGAGTTGCTGCAGTGCATCCTGTGGATGGTACACACTGCAGCCACAGTGCGCCGGTGGTGAAGGGAGTGAATGTTTAGGGTGGTGGATGGGGTGCCAATCAAGCGGGCTGCTTTATCTTGGATGGTGTCGAGCTTCTTGAGTGTTGTTGGAGCTGCACTCATCCAAGCAAGTGGAGAGTATTCCATCACACTCCTGACTTGTGCCTTGTAGATGGTGGAAAGGCTTTGGGGAGTCAGGAGGTGAGTCACTCGCCGCAGAATACCCAGCCTCTGACCTGCTTTCGTAGCCACAGTATTTATATGGCTGGTCCAGTTAAGTTTCTGGTCTCCAGTAATTGTCTCCAAGCCCAACAATCTATTTGTGTTAGTATGCAAGCAGCAAACAAAGCAATGAAGCATGAATAATTTGATACTCAAACCCTGGATGAGAATATCACAGAGGTAAGTGAATCATGCATTTTCACAAAACTAGACTTGAAATTGGGGTCTCACCATTTAGAGCTCAATGAGAAGAGTTGCTATGATAAAACTTTTGCCAACAGATTAGCCTGTTGGATTGGTGTTAGGGTTGCTCTTCACCATCTTATCAATGATTTGGATGTAGGTTTAAGTTTACTGATGACACAAAGGTGTGTGCAGGAGTTAGGAGTTTAGATGAAATAGGCTGATCTAGATAAACTGGGGAATTGGGCCCAGTTATAGCAGGTGTTCTTCAATGTCAATAAATGCAGCGTGATGCATTGGGTTTGCATTAATTTCAGGCATGTGTATACCATGCTGGGTTACCCACTTACGGCTGCAGAGCTGGAGATGGATCTGGATGGTTGTAGTTCATGAAATACTGAAGATCCATGAGGCTGTGAGGAAAATGAATCGGGTGTTAGAATGTATAGCTAGAACAGTTAAATACAAAACTAGAAAGCTTTGGTATTGAACGCTTTGGTACAACCCCATCGAGTACTTTGCCCAGTTTTGGTCCTCTCACATAGTGAGCAATATCAAGGCCCTGGGTCAGGTCCAGAGGAGGGCTACCAGGATGATACCTACTCTTAAGGATCTTAATTATCAAGATAGACTGGGGAACATGATCTTTTCCCATGGGAAAAATCGTAGACTTTGAGGAGGTATGCTTGAGTTCTCTTAAATGATGAGGGTAATAGATTCTGTTTGGGTGGATAGGTTATTTGAGCTAGATAGGGAGGGGAGGACTAGGACCCATTAATACAAAATAAGAAAATACAGAGTCGCATTGGATGCCAAGAAGTATTTATTTTTGCAGAGTTGTCAGAATAGATTGCCAAAATATGTGGTGACTGGATTCATTACAGGCTTTCAAAAAGGGAGCAGGATGAGGTCCTGCGAGTATTTCAAGTTATAGTGTTTCAAGTGCACATAGACTGCACCATATCTGGAAATATCAGTTGGTTTTTTCCAACCCTTTTTCATAAGTTTCATGTTAAGTCATTATTCAGAGAGACCTGAGGAATTATTAATATAGTATTCTATACCCAAAGCAATCACTCTAGCTGATATTCAGCAGGTTGTATGTAAGGATCTTACACTGCAAGCAGCCATAGTGTTTATACACAAATCAAAGCAGTCTATGAGCAGATATGTCTGGTTCTCCATGAGCTATCTGTCACTGAGGATGATATCATTTGACACAGTACCTGTATAGTCATCCCAAGGAAGCTATAGGGTTGGACAATATCTTTTGCCCACATTAGCCAGCACAGGGTAGTCAAAAACAAAACCCTTCTCAGAACCGCGCATTCTAAAAGAAGTTAGGGAAGAGATAGCAGAGTCGCTATTACATATATTTAAAAATTCATTAGAAAAGGGAATAGTGCCAGAGGACTGACAGACAGCTAATGCGATTCAATATTTTAAAAGGGAGATAGAACAAGTCCAGGGAACTAACAATTAGTTTAACGTTGGTGGTAGGAATGATAATGGAATCCTTACTCAGAGATGTAATAGAAAAACATCTAGAAACTGAAAATACAATAAGGAATAGTCAGCACAGATTTCAAAAGGGAAGTTCATGCTTGACCAACCTTATTGAATTATTTGACGAAGTAACAGAAAGGGGAGACAAGGGTAATGTAGTAGATGTAATATATTTGGCTTTTCAAAAGGCCTCCGATAAGGTACCGCATAGTAGACTCATGACTAAGGTCAGAGCATGGGTAGTCAGGGGACAAGTAGTAGAATGGATAGCAAGCTGGCTACAAAACAGAAAACGGAGAGTAGGGGTTAAAGGTAGTTACTCAGACTGGCAAAAGGTGGGAAGTGGTGTTCCACAAGGATCGGTGCTGGCACGAATGTTGTTCACCATTTACATAAACGATTTGGATGTGGGAAGCGGAAGTACAATTTCAAAATTTGCCGATGACACCAAATTGGGGGATATAGTTAATACCGAGGAAGAATGTGACAAAATACAGGAAGGAACGCCTTCCTGTAGGAAAGATTAAATAGGCCCCTGCCTATTTAATCTTTCCTGATAAGTCTAACCTCTCATTTCTGGTATCATCCTAGTAAATCTTTTTTGCACCTTCTCCAGTGCCTCTTTACTATTTTGGTAGGAATAGTAAAGAGGCCACATACTCCTTGGAAAATAAGAGTCTAAACGGGGTAGAGGAGTCAAGGGATTTAGGGTAAAGATGCACAAATCACTAAAAGTAGCGTCACAGGTTTTTTAAGACCATAAAAAAAGCAAACCAAGCACTGAAGTTTATTTCTAGAGGGATAGAATTGAAAAAATGAGAAGTTATGCTAAACTTCTACAGAACCTTGGTTTGACCACACTTGGAGTAGTGCGAACAGTTCTGGTCTCCACACTATAAAAAGGATATGGAGGCACTGGAGAAGGTGCAAAAAAGATTTACTAGGATGATACCAGAAATGAGAGGTTAGACTTATCAGGAAAGATTAAATAGGCAGGGGCTCTTTTCTCCAGAAAAGAGAAGACTGAGGGGTTACTTGATAGAGGTTTTTAAGATTATGAAAGGGTTTGATAGGGTAGACGTAGAGAAGATGTTTCCACTTGCAGGGGAGACCAGAATTAGGGGCCATAAATATCAGATAGTTATTAACAAAATCAATAGGGAATTCAGGAGAAAATTCTTCACCCAAAGAGTGGTTAGAATGTAGAACTCGCTACCACAAGGAATAGTTGAGGCAACTAACATAGATGCTTTTAAGGGGAAGCTAGATAAACACATGAGGAAGAAGGGAAAAGAAGGGTATGTTGATAGGATTAGATGAACAATGGTAGGAGAAGGCTCACGTGGAGCATAAACACCGGCATGGACCTGTTGGGCTGAATGGCCTGTTTCTGTGCAGCACATTCTATGTAATTCTTTGTAACCAAGGAGTGGTTTGCAGACATTGAAAATAAGGTAGATGAAGCTACAGAAAGACATGCTATCAGTAAAGGAAGGAAAGGGTGTAGAACATTCATCCAGACACCAGAGGGAGAACTAGGAGTTTTCTGAAGTTAATGGAGAAACAACTGAGGGATGGCTGACCTTCCTCCCCCCCCCACCCCCCGCAACCCCCTCCTACCCCCCTCCCCAACTCCCACCCCCTCCTCCACCTCACCTCAGTGCACTGTTATTTTCAAGATCCTGATGAGTGATCTCACGCTTTATTAGTGTCCTGAACTGTTTCTAAAAACACAACATAATCGCTCTGGGAAAAGTAACTGTTATGTTACAAAATTTCTGAAGAGCCTGGGATTCTTACTCTCATTCACAAACAATAGTAACCACAGGAGTCTTTTAATCCATAATTTGACTTCCATTTTCTACTATAAATTTCTACTATAAATTGTACAATCCAATTTAAGGCGGGTTTCCAAAGATGTGAACAAGTCACAGACCATAATGGTAATACAATAGTTTTATTACACTTACTAGTAAAATATTTCTCTGGGGATGTGAGAAGTTTGGAAGGAAAGAAAGTTTAAAAAAACAAAATTAAAATGAAAGAGAACCACTTTAATACAAGCATACAGTATGCAGGTTTTTTAAAAAAAACATTTTCCTTTTTGTGTTAAAATAATTGTAAAATATAGTTGTTCATACTTCAAAAGTGTGTTTGGCATCTTAGGGATGTGTGTGTGTGTGTGTGTGCATGTGTACATATGGTGAGCCACCAAACTGGCTTTCTGTATGCCAAATTTCATGCTTTTAAACCAGAAATCCCTGATAACACATGACCCTTTGATGTAGTTATGATCAGGGTTCCATTGAATTGTTTTCAAATATGCAGTTTTGGATTATTTTCAAAAGTATAAATAAAGTAAAATAATGAGCAGAGCATTATTAACTTTGTTACTGTGTGATCTATGAGGAAGCCAGACAGTCTTGCTACATGTAGCTGCTGTGTACCAAAGAACTTCAGTCCTTCCAGCCAACAGTCTATACTTTCAGTCTTATGACAGGATGCCTATGAGATGATGTCACCATCTAAACCCCATGCCATTTCCCTGTTGTTTCTCTCTTACACATGAATGAAAAAAGCTGCAATAAATAATGGGACACCAAGCTGATACCCACATCTAACACACTCACTATTATTTCAACCTGGAAGCCTTGGTTTCAGCAGAGTTAAATTTGGAAAACTCCTGCAAAGCTTTACTTGTATCTATGTGAAATTCTGCACCGTTATTTCATTCAAACAAAAACCTCAAGTGGAATTTCATTATTAGCTTTTAGTCCTGAAGAGTTCAGTAGCTTATTCTGAGTCATACAAAAAGATGTGTTTGGATTTTTTCCAATTTCTATATACATCACGCTTATTATAAATACAAAACCGAGATTTTTCTGAAGTAAATCATTTAGTTTCATTTATGTTTTAAATGTTTTACGACACTCTTGCCAGGAACTTCCTCGGAGGTTCTTCCGATCAGCCACTGTAACTTTGACAGAGAGCCCAGATAGACACGTAAACCGGGTTTTCAGCCGATCTGCTGCCAAAGTTACAGCAGCTGATCAGGACAATATCTTATCTTTCTACTGGGCATTTTGCAGCCCTCTGACCTTAATATTGACTTTAACAACTTCAAACCTTAACTGTGGCTTCCACTTTCTCTTCGGCAGGAAGTGCTGGCCATGCGGGAAGAGTATGCCACCGTTTCTGGGGGAGGGGTGGGAAGGCAATAGGTTAGTGCTTGGGATGGGGAACCTCTATCACAACATTGTGCTGGTAGCTAGGTCTGCACCCTTGGTGCTGACCTGCTATTTTCTTCTCTCTGGCCCATGGGTTGATGGAGCTTTCTCCGCTTTGCCAGTTTTTCTTGCTTCTTACTTCCTCAGCCCCCACCCCCATTAGCTATTCACACATTCTCTGTATCACGTAAAAGTATTTTATTTCTTTCATTTATGTAATTGTGCCTCATATTGTCTCATGCTAATATCACTTCTGCCATTTAACCATCTCCTGTTTACCACTTAAGCACTTTTCAGCTCATTCTATTTCTTTTGTGTGTGTGTTTCCTTCCCCTTTCCCTTTGTCTGTTCCTTTATAAATGCTGTTCTTCTGCACTATCCTCCAGTTTTGACGAAGGGGCCACAAAAATATTAGCCCAGAAATTATTGGAGCGCCGTGAATTGGTTCTTTCCCTCACCCTTCAGGTCGTATTATTTTTGCACTGCAAATTGCTGGAAATGCAAATTGATAACAGCGCAGTGATGTCAATGGGGCATCTGGGACCTCATGAACATTGGGTCCAATGGGCTATCTCCTTATTGAAATTTAAGGATAGAGAATGAAACAACAACAACAACAACTCGCATTTATATAGCGCCTTTAACTAGTAAAATGTTCCAAGGCACTTCACAGAAGCATTATCAAATTTGACACCGAGCCACATAAGAAGGAATTAGGACAGGTGACCAAAAGCATGATCAAAGAGGTAGGTTTTAAGGAGTGTCTTAAGGGAGGTTAGAGGGGCAGAGAGAATTAGGAGTTCCAGAGCTTAGGGCCTAGGCAGCTGAAGGCACAGCCGCAAATGGTGGAGCGATTAAAATCGGGGATGCGCGAGAGGCAAGAATTGGTGAAGCGCAGAGATCTCAGTGTTGTAAGGTTGGAAGAGGTTACAGAGATAGGGAGGGGTGAGGCCATGGAGGAATTTTAAAACGAGGATGAGAATTTTAAAATCGAGCGCTCCTGGACCGGGAGCCAATATAGGTCAGCAAGCACAGGGGTGATGGGTTAACGGGACTTGGTGCGAGTTAGGATACGGGCAGAGTTTTGGATGAACTCAAGTTTATGGAGGGTGGAAAATAGGATGCCAGCCAGGAGAGCATTGGAATAGTCAAGTCGAGAGGTAACAAAGGCATAGAAGAGGGTTTCAGCAGCAGATGAGCTGAGCGAATGGCGGAGATGGAAATAGGGTGAATTAGAGTCATATTAGATACAGAAAGAGAAATAAAGAGAGGGAAAGAAAGAGAGTGGATTAAGAGAAAGAAAAAAAGGCAGAAAGGAAAAGTAAGAAAAAAATTTTAAAATGTAAAATTTAAAATTAAAAAACCTGTAGGAACAATTTGCTATCTGTGGGAGTGAGACTCCTTCATTGTTCCCTTTCTGGACCTCCAAGGCTGAGTAGCATGTCAGGGCCATAAATCAGGTCATTAACAGGGTTCTTACAACACAAATTACCAGCCCTAAATGTCTCCTGCGAGATTAATTGATGTTAATGGTGCAAATCCAACAATTTCATGACGCACAATAGGGAGCCTCACAGCGAGGTGGTAATTTTTTTCAATTTTGGCAAATCGTCCAGCAGTTTGTGGCGAATCGGAACTCCTGACGTATCTCTCCTACACCACAAATTGCTAGGTTTTTTACGCAGTAATAACGGCGTATGCTGTGAACTTGCTGTTATTTTTCAAGCATTTTCTGGGCCGATAACTCCTCTGTTTCTCTCCACAGATGCTGACTGACCTGCTGAGGGTTTCCAGCATTTTTTGTTTTTCTTTCAGATTTCCACATCTGCAGTGTTTTGCTTTTTATGTATCAGGGGTAAGAACTCTGCTTTATCTTCCCTTCTGTAGCCCAGGGACACTGAGGCTAATTGCAGAGCCCCTACTGCTGCTCTCATTATTGAGCATGAGAAGGCTATTTGCCCTGGACATCCAAGCCTAATTCAGTCCTCACGTGTCGGCACTCTTCTCAGCAAGCGTCACTAGATACCCTGATTTCTCCCCTCCATGGTTAAGACATACTGAAGCCAAATGCAGCGCCACTTCTGCCATCGTGATTGTGATGAGCTAACACAGCACAAACCATCAATTGAACTTGTGACCTTCCTGCTCTGTATAGTTCAGCCCCACCATGGCCAGTGCACTTCTGTGTCATTGATGAGCTATTAGAGCTTATTACACCTGTGGATTGATTGGCTGAAAGGATGTCACTTGTGAGAAAATAGTTGTTACTATTTCCTATTAATTTGTGTCAGCAGCCGATAGTCTTCAGTACATGACATCACCAAGCAATGGAACACAGGCTATTTCCCAGCAAGGTCACAAAGGACCAGCAGTAGCATGCACATCACACTCGTTTTGACTTGGGAAATTATATCAAATAAAACAGAATGAAATTAAAAACCCTGCCTTAAGTCTGCCGACAGCAATAAAACCTGGCTGGATTGCAATTTATCGTGTGATGGTGTAAAATAGCAGAAAATGGCAAACTAATTCATTCCCTAACAGTAAGCAGTACTCATGTGTTACACTCAAATCCAAATCTATAGCCTGACAGTACACCATTAAAGTTATTCTTACTGCCTAAAGTACAGTTTTCTACTTGAGACATTAAAAGATGGAGCCTGTCAAGCCATTTTACCAATGTTCAGTGCAGGAGGAATGTATTGATTGGTCTAGCACCAGTCATATTGCCTTATATGTACGGACAAAGGAAGTTCTTGTTGCAGAGAAATTAAAATGTAAGAATATAGGAACATAGGAACAGAAGTAGGCCATTCAGCCCCTCGAGCTTGTTGCGCCAATCAATTAGATCATGGTTGATCTGTATATTAACTCCATTTACCTGTCTTAGATCCGTAACCCTTAATACCGTTGCCTAACAAAAATCTATCAATCTCTGTTTTGATATTTTCAATTGGCCCCTAGCCTCAACAGCTTTTGGGGGAGAGAGTTCCAGATTTCCACTACCCTTTGTGTGAAGAAGTTCTTTCTGACATTACCCCCGAACAGCCTAGCTCTAATTTTAAGATTCAATCACCCTTTAATCTTCTATGCTCAAGGAAATACAAGTCTAGTCAATGCAACCTGTGCTCATAATTTAACCCTTTTAGCGCTGGTATCATTCTGGTGACTCTGCGCTGCACTACCTCCAATCTCAATATATCCTTCCTGAGGTGCGGTGCCCAGAACTGAACGCAGGTACTCTAACTGGGGTCTAACCAGAGCTTCATATAACTGTAACATCACTTACACCCCTTTTTATTCCAGCCCCTTGAGATAAAGGCAAACATTCCATTAGCCTTTTAAATTATTTATTATAGCTGTCCACTAGCTTTTAGTGATTCCTAAATTGGACCCCTAAATCTCTCTGCTCCTCCATAGTTCCTAGATTCTCACCATTTAGAAAATACTCTGATCTTTCTTAGGTTCAAAGTGGATGACCTCACACTTCCCCACATTGAACACCATCTGCCACAGTTTTGCCCACTCACCTAATCTTTCAATGTCCCTTTGCAACTTTCTGTTCCCATCTACACTACTTACTGTGCCACCTAACTTAGTGTTGTCAGCAAATTTGGATATACTGCTCTCTATTCCTTTATCTAAGTCATTTATAAATATAGTGAAAAGCTGAGGCCCCAGAACAGATCCCTGGGGAACACCACTGGTCACATCCTGCCAATTGGAGTATATACCCATTATCCCTACTCTCTGTCTCCTACATCCTAACTAATTCCCAACCCATGACAATAGGTTGCCTCCAATTCCATGTGCTCTCATTTTTATTAACAGTCTCTTATGTGGAACCTTGTCGAATGCCTTCTGGAAGTCCATATAAATAACATCCATAGACATTCCTTTATCTACCCCGTTAGTGACCTCCTCAAAAAATTCAACTAGGTTCGTTAGACATGACTTACCCTTTACAATTCCATGCTGGTTTTCTCCGAACAGCTCATATTTGTTCAAATTTGATCTGGAACAAAGAATTAGGGTGAATTTCCATGAATTTTGATGAATCCTGATTTAAGAAACTGCACTGTCACCCCTGCTGTACGATGCAGGGACATGTTAGCAATAGTCCTGCTGTATTAGACACTCCTTTAGTATCTGTTATCTTAGTACAGGAACTGTGGAGGAACAGAGAGATCTAGGGGTCCAAGTACAGAAATCACTAAAAACTAGTGGACAGGCAAAAAAATAATTTAAAAGGCTAATAGAACATTAGCCTTCATCTCAAGGGGACTGGAATACAAAGAGGTGGAAGTTCTGTTACAGTTATATAAAGCTCCGGTTAGACCCCATTTAGAGTACTGCATTCAATTCCGAGCACTGCACCTCAGAACGGATATATTGACCTTGGAGGGGGTGCAAATTCATCAGAATAATACCGGGCTAAAAGGATTTTAAATTGTGGGGACAGGTTGCATAGACTAGGCTTGTAGTCCCTCGAGTATAGAAAATTAAGGCGTGGTATGATTAAGGTGTTTAAGATAATTAAAGGATTTGATAGGGTAGAGAGAGAAAAACTATTTCCTCTGGTGGGGGAGTCCAGAACAAGGGGGGCATAACCTTAATATTAGAGCTAAGCCATTCAGGGGTGATGTCAGGAAGCACTTCTTCACACAAAGGGTAGTGGAAATCTGGAACTCTCCCCCAAAAAGCTGTTGAGGCTGGGGGTCAATTGAAAATTTCAAATTGAGGTTGATAGATTTTTGTTAGGCCAGGGTATTAAGGGTTATGGAACCAAGGTGGATAAATAGAGTTAAATACAGATTAGCCATTATTTAATTGAATGGTGGAACAGGCTCGAGGGGCTGAATGGCCTACTCCTGTTCCTCTGTTCCTATGTACTGTGGAATTTTGTCCACCTCGTTTATTTTATGAGCTGCAACATTTATATGTAGATTTTTATCTGTACTATAAAATCAGGCAACTAAACTTATATCTGAATACATGAAGCGTATTGTGTGGGTGACTAGAGTTACACCATGATGGTCCATAACAAGGAGGATGTGGGTCCCCATGATTTTTTACCCAGTAGGTCCCTGAACTCAGCTGGTCCATGAGGGGTGATACAGTATAGACGCAAGTAGCTTCCCCAGAGGGAGCAGAAGCAAGAACTCATCCAACTCTGAGTGAAGAGTTACAGAATTGTAGTGCCAAAGGCCTGAGAACAGGTGTTTGCACACCCTCATATATGGGCAACAGTGAATGGTATGCGGACATCCTCTTTGATTTATTCCACAGTTTTCTCCCCTTCTTGAATGAAGGTATTGACTCTATGCTGAGCTACAAATCCATAGGTACTGGTAGCCCTCTAGTACCTCACCAAAGTAGCCATTTTTCATGCATGTTGCTATTTCGGGTTTTTATGCTATATTTTCCTTGGGTTCAGCATCACTGGCCACTCCCATAAGCAGATCTCGCATCCATTACAAGCCAGAGTCACTTCTTCCCTGTCCACTAGCTAGGTAAATGTAGTGTCGAATAGTGGGGCCCTTGTCACTGCACTACCGCTTACTGGAATATATCACATGCTGCTACATAATCACCTTAACTTTCATAGGCAGAAGAATAACGCTCTGTCAGATTATGGCTCAGGCTATAAAACCACCAGACAATTTTATTGAATGTTAAAACAGGTAAATGAACAGTACTAAAATCAGTAGATTTACAGCAGTTACAAATTTCCTTGGAATCCAAACTAACTAAGGCACTAACTCTCAACACAAGACAGATCCCTAAAACATGGAGGGGGGGGCGGTGTTAAATTGGGCCACGTAGCACTTGTTTTTCAATCGCTCTGGAATTTAACCCCCACGGTTCCTTTCATTTTTATGTACCTGTACACGACCACAGTATCTCTGCTGGCTTCTGGCTGTCCGCTATTTGATTGCAAAACAGCCAAGATATAGCTCCAAATTTCTTTGAAGATAATCCCAATACAAAAGGAATTCAAAATTATATATTTCTCGTAACTACATTAGATGTTCTGCCATTTACAGGATTCAAAAAGGTATTTGCCCAAACATACTGGGGGTAATTTTAACCTAACCCGTGCAGTGGGAGACTGAATTTGGATTGGATCGGTTGCCCTTATATAGGGTCCCAAATCTGAGATTTGTACTCTCTGCAGCCTGTAGAAATAGTTAGCCATACCAATTTTAACTCTGTGTGTTTGCTGTGACCAGCAAGAAAGAATCTAATAAATAATCCATCATGGACAAAAATGCTTTATTTTTGCCAAAATATCACAGGAAATAAAAGCAGGCTAATTGCCTGTGCATAACATCACAGCCAAGTCTGATTCTGTTTTCACCCAGCGACCATCCATACGTGGATTCTCCAGTAGAGTGGGCACTGGCCCATTTTTCCCCTTCCTAGTCCAGAATCAATTATTACAGCCTCAACTGCAGCCCCGCCTGTCATCAGCTAACTTAACAAAGATCAATTCTCTTTCTTCTTAAAGGGAAAATATATTGTACCCAGTGAAAATCTCCCACACTGAGACATCGGCTTCATATTATATTCCACTTGTTAGTGGAGGAAGATTTAAGTTTCATGGTTGTTAATGATTCCAGCATGCAGCTTGCATTCATGTTTTAAGCCTAGGGAGTGTTTCAATATCAAACTTGAACCCATGACAAATTTTACTGTCAATTTTGGCATTAATTTGCAAATGTGATGTGTTTAATGTTACTAAAATTATAAAAGGGCTTTGTGTGTGTTCCTGTGGACTGGTGTCTCTGTGTGAACATCTGTAATATATATAAACTGAGGACACCAGTATTTTTGGACTCTTGGCATTATGCTGCATAAACCAGATGTTTCCTATCACCAATTACCCACTACTTTTTGAAACACCATCATGTCTGTGAGTAAATTATATTGGTCATCGTCTCATCCAGAGTATTTATACATTTACACTTAACTCATGAGAAATCGTTGCTTGGGATTGGGGCACAATCTGCATTTCATGATGACTCAAGGCTGGATTTAGGGATGAATGTTTGCATTTTTTTTAAATTTCAGATTTGCCTTAAAAGGGCATAAAACTCAATAGTTGTAAAGTTGAAGCCTCATCCTCATCCTTACCGTCTGGTACCCGATCCTCTGTAACCACCAAGAAACATGGACGGACATCCTCTCGCCAACCCCACCGTGCAGCTAGCAAAGGTTGCCAGGCACCTGGGGAAATCCTAACCATCCCACAGCTGGCAGTAATAATCCAGGCCCACCCGTAGACCCAGCACCAGAATACTAAGGAATTAGACACAGACTGCAGGTAATACGTGTTTGGCATTTATTTTGGTGAGTTCTCTTATCATGTCTAAAACAGTTAAAATAACGAGTCAAGTTTGAAGAAATGGGTATCATTATCGAAGTTCACACTGCTGGTAGGGAGCCACACCCACCAGCTGCATATATGAGCAAATCACGGGCACACTGCCTGCCCTCAGTTTGCAGTCCATTAAAATGAATGAACTGAAAAGTCAGAGACAAAAATCAGGTGTGGAGGATTGCATGCTCGTACCAGAGCCCAGGCAATTTTCCTTCCATTAATTTAAATATAAGGAAAATCAGGCAGGCTCCATCATGAGTGTATGGGAGTGGGGGGGGGGGGGGGGGGGGGGGAATTTTGCCTTTGGGTGATTGTGTAAAATGCACGATATCAGCTCAGTTAAACACTTCTCCCGATTTTCGTTTCTAACCCAGGTTCTGCCCACATTTCAAAGGTCCTGAATAGTGTCATTTCTACAGCCACTTCTTCCATCACTTCCTGTTCAAATCTCTTCAGTCTGGCTTTCAAAACTACCCGAATCAAAGTCACCAATGAGATTCTGGGTGACTGTGACTGTGGCTTGTTATTAATCCTCCTCTTTGACTGCTATTCTGGTATCCTTTGCTATAGTTACCCTCAGATTCATTTTAAGATACATAATTTACACTAATATAGTTGTAACTTCTCTTCATTCATCTCCCTCACATCGCCCAGTTCATCCAATAATATTCATCGCTCACTGTTTGATTTTCAGACGGCACTTTAATGACAGAACTGCGATTCCTACATCAAACTTGTTTGAAGAAATGCGGTTTTTAATAACTGATGAGGCTGGAGTCCTAACAGAGAGCTGAATATTTATTTCTGCAAAATATGTGCCTTATAAATCTGAAATATATGAAGGGGAGAGGGAGATGGCCCCAGATTTATCTGCACTGTGGACGGTCACCTCTCCCCTCCATTCCCTGCACTGATGTCTAAGATGAGAATGGTGACTCAACAACATGGCAGCAGTTAAACTATTCACTGTTTTAATTAGGAATAAACAAAAATAACACAGTAGCACCAAAATTCACTGTTTGTGCAGCACCAATGCTGACAATAATAGCAGGTGAAGAAATTGAACCCATGATCTTATGGGTCTGTTAAATCATTGTGATTTTCATGTTTTATGGATCAGTAATAAAGATATTGACCCAGACTCTGACATTTTATCACAGTAAAAGAGCAATTTGGCTCTGAAAACGGTACTGTCTCTGACAGATGAGATCTACGAGCTCAGTATTCAGCGCCACTCAGGAAGAGCCTCTCCTTCTGTGACTGTGAGCTCCTGGTATTACTTTCTCTCCTTCTTGGTATTTTACTATAGTATTTCACCAACCAATGGACTAGTATTATCATAATGAATAGATGGCATAAGCACAACCACTGGTTGAGGGAGGGATAATGCAGGGCACCTGTTCCTCCACTCCTCAAATATTTTTGGCATAGGTTGTGGGCCCACTCTTCCCCCGCTCCAAATTCCACAATTGCTCCTGATATCCCCTCCCAACTCTGTACATGGTGGCACCTCTGATAAGTGCATGGGGATGGCACAACACAATAGGGTACGAAAACACCGTGCCATAAAGTGACCACAATTTGAACTTGCACTTGTGATTTACACCCTGATGAATTACTGATTAGGGTGAGAGAGGGTTTGAAGCTGTGAAACTATTCCCCACTGGGTTGGCAACTCTGGACATATTCCGGGAGGCTTGATCACCCAACATCTATCACATGACATTTGATCGCATGACATCTAGTCACATGATACCTGGCCGCAGTTTTTAAATGTTACCATATAAAGTTAGACCACACATGCTAAACACTTTCCTCTAACTGTTCCATCTGATTAGAAACTCTTGCATTCTGTTTCTCCATGTCTAGACTCTTCAAAATAATTAGCAAGACATGTTAATAGATCCAACGACAACAAAAACTTGCATTTATATAGCACCTTTAACATAGTAAAACATTCCAAGGTGCTTCACAGGGGCGTTATCAAACAAAATATGACACCGAGCCACATAAGGTGGTATTAGGATAGGTGACCAAATGCTTAGTCAAAGTGGTAGGTTTTAAGGAACGTCTTAAAGGCGGAGAGAGAGATAGCGAGGCAGAGAGTTTTAGGGAAGGAATTCCAGAGCTTAGGGCCTAGGCAGCTGAAGGCACGGCCGCCAATGGTAGAGCGATTAAAATCAGGGATATGCAAGAGGCAAGAATTGGAGGAGCTACAGAGATAGGGAGGGGCGAGGCCATGGAGGGATTTGAAAACCAGGATGAGAATTTTAAAACCGAGGCGTTCCCGGACCGAAATAACTTTCTAAAAGCAATGGAGCTCCTTGATAACAGGGTTATCTCCTCTCAACCTATTTGAAAGAAAGACTTGCATTTATATAGTGCTTTTCACTACCTCAGGATGTCCCAAGGTGCTTTACAGCCAATGAAGTACTTTTGAAGTGTAGTCACTGTTGTAATGTAGGAAATGCGGCAGCCAATTTGCACACAGCAAGATCCCACAAACAGCAATGTGATAACGTCCAGATAATCTGCTTTTAGGTGTTGGTTGAGGGAGAACTATTAGCCAGAACACTGGAGAGGAGTTCCCTGCTCTTCTTCAAATAATGCCATGAGATCTTTTATGTTCACCTGAGAGGGCAGATGGAGCCTTGATGTACCGTCTCATCCAAAAGACGGCACTCCCGACTGTGCAACATTCCCTCATGGTGTCAACCTAGATTATGTGCTCAAGTCTCTTGAATAGGACTTGAACCCACAACCTTCTGGCTCAGAGGCAAGAGTGATACCACTGAGTCAAGGCTGACACTATATAACTCAGCGAGTAAAACTAAAGCCAAATTATATTATTTTATGTACAAAATTATATTTAGATCCTGGAATTAGATATATTAGCCTTTTTGCTGTCCTCAATTATTTCTAGACACCAGATTGACTTTTTGGAAGATCTAATTTCCTCCACAGTTTCCAGGGTACAAATTACCTGCTAATTATTCCTCCGGCAAATTTGAATTTTTATAGCAAGAAATGTTGATCTTAAATCATAACACAGCTCTTTTCCTCCATACATGAGACTTTAACATGAGTTACAAAATTCAACTGACTTACAAAGAACCCCTTCTGCAGCTGTGTGCCACTTTCCTCTAAAATGTTTAGGACTGTGTTATCTGGGCAGAGACATCCACCATTAACCCCCACAATCACGGAACGGATCCTATTAAGATTGGGGCGGGGGGGAGTCACATTTGAAGCAGGGAATAATAGATCAAATAAACAAAAACCTGAGAGCCCGGGAGCCCAGCACCACATGGGTCATACCCACTTATAACGGCACAACTACCGATTACCCTGATCCCACCCTGAAAAACGGGCGCTTCACCGTCAAATTTCTAGGCCAAGAGATTTTTAAATTGAAATGGTTTTAATTGATTTTTATTTTACTTGGAGTTTTTCGATCGATAAGTTGAATTAATTATTGCTGCGAGTTCCTTGACTGCAATTGGGGGCCATCTCTGACCCGCGAGATGTGAAAATACACAGGCACAAACCGCGAATGCAAAATACTTTTCTCCTGGATTACTAGTAGCAGTGCCCGAGAGGTCAATCCTCCGCTCCTGGAGACTCTCAGACATCCGGAAGGGTAGGCGGCCCTATTCCCCACGGAAAGAAAGGAAAATTTCAGCAGACTCAGTCCTCACACACCTCTCAGCATCCAGTTACAGAGTCCTGTGTGCCATAGTTTGTGAAAGTGCGTCACAATTACAACTAACACAATATGATAGATTTTCAAAAAAAGGAAGCAACAGGGGAATCTAAAAGAAAGAAAATGGGGGTAATTTTGATTTTGTGCGATAGTATAAAAGGGGTGATGGAAATAAAAACCGGGAGAGATGTAAATCAGGCTGTTGATTCGCTATCACCCCTTTTACACTATGGTACAAAGCCAAAATTGCCCCCAATAACTTTAAAATGAGTGCATTAAGAAAGACAGCAAAATAGCTGATTATGTTTCTTTCAAAGAAAGGGAGCCTGCAGCTGCATGAGGATTTATCTCATGTGTCACAGAGCTGTTGAGAATGGAAAGATTTGTCCAGCACAATTTACAGTGAAACCATTCACTCCTGACATTTAATCTATCAATACAAATCACTTTGAAGGCTCATCATTCCCTATTCACTCTTTAGTGTGGCCAGTGGGCAGGCAAAGCTTTACTGAATTACCAGGGCTCTTTCAACCTCCTGTACTGTGCAGCGTTATCAAAGCCACATGGAGTAGTATTTTCAACACATTCAAGCTGTTTACTTGCCAGAGGACCATGCACTTCTCAGGCTATATTTAGAAACTTTCCAAAATAAAATCAACATCCTTCCCTATCAAGTGGCTTCCTTGCTTTAATTAAACACCGTTCTATTTATAAATGAAAAGGTAGCATTTCTTCTCCGCCCGCAGTTTGTAAAGACCTGTTAAAGGTGGCAATGGAATGGAGTGATTCCTTATCTACTATTCTTAAATATTAAAATTCTAATAACGTTTCTGAGGAGAGATTGAGGATGAAATTGGACTTGGGCGGGGACGCAAAACAGGCAGAATCGCATTTGCCGCCCATTTCACAACATACCCGACATTCAGTTCTATTGAAGTCAGTGGAATTGAATACGGGGGGGGAGGGAGGGGGGGTGCGTATAACGGGCGACAGATGCAATACCACCAGTTTTACGTCCCCACTCATGTCCAATTTAACCCCCATAGACTGTGGGGCAGGCACGCTGCAGAATGATAAGAACATAAGAAATAGGAGCAGGAGTAGGTCATCCAAACCCTCGAGCCTGCTCCACCATTCAATCAGATCATGGCTGATCTTCGACCTCAACTCCACTTTCCTGCCTGATCCCCATATCCCTTGATTCCCTTAGTGTCCAAAAATCTAGCGATCTCAGTCTTGAATATACTCAAAAACTGAGCATCCACAGTCCTCTGGGGTAGAGAATTCCAAAGATTCACAATCCTCTGAGTGAAGAAATTTTTCCTCATCTCAGTCCTAAATGGGCAACCCCTTATCTTGAGACTATGAACCTTAGTTCTTGACTCTCCCGTCAGGGGAAACAGCCTCTCGGCATCTACCCTGTCAAGCCCTCTAAGAATTTTAGACATTTCAATGAGATCACCTCTCACTCTTCTAAACTCCAGAGAATATAGGCCCATTCTACTCAATCTCTCCTCATAGGACAACCCTCTCATCCCAGGAATCAATTTGGTGAACCTTTGTTGCACCCCCTCTAAGGCAAGCATATCCTTCCTTAGGTATGGAGACCAAAACTGTACACAGTACTCCAGGTGTGGTCTCACCAAAGGCTTGTACAATTGCAGCAAGCCCTCCTTACTCTTATACTCCAACCCCCTTGCAATAAAGGCTAACATACCATTTGCCTTCCTAATTGCTTGCTGTGCGTGCATGTTAACTTTCTGTGATTCGTGTACAAGGACACCCAAATCCCTCTGAATACCAGTCTACTACTAATCTCTCATTTTAAAAAAAATATTCTGCTTTTCTATTCTTCCTACCAAAGTGGATAATTTCACATCTCCCCACATTATACTCCATCTACCACCTTCTCGACCACTCACTTAACCTGTCTATATCCCTTTGTAGCCTCTTTCCCACCTAGCTTTGTATCGTCAGCAAACTTGGATATATTACACTCGGTCCCCTCATCTAAGTCACTGATATATATTGTAAACAGCTGAAGCCCAAGCACTGATCCTTGTGGCACCCCACTAGTAACAACCTGCCAACCCGAAAATGACCCGTTTATTCCTACTCTCTGTTTTCTCAATCCATGATGATCCATAGTCTCCTTCAACACTGAACAAACCATGGAAAAAATGAATATTGAGGCTGTTCTCTAGTAATGCTCATCTGTCATCCATGTTTCCAGATAAAATTGCATGGCTTTTCAGGATGAAATGTATTTTAGTATTGTTTCATTGAAATTAAATGGATATTTGAAGGTTTAGAATTAGTGGCCCCGGTACCGACGGGGCTGAGGGGATGGTGCAGGGTAGGCCGAAGAACCTGGTGGGGCCAAGGACTCGGAGGTCTTGCTGAATTTAGCGGCAGGACCTCATTATCATTTTTTAATTCGGTTTCCCGCTCGGCAGCCGGGAGGGGAGCAGGCTGTAGATCGAGGCGTAGGCGGGTGAGTTGGCCGTGATCGCGGGACAAGATGAGTGAGAGAAGATATCGGGGGTTGGGGGAAGGGAGGTTGGTGATCGTGGCAGGGGCGAGGGAGAGACCGCGATCGGCAGAAGGGAGATTGAAGGCTTCCTTGAGGGGCCGGGGAGAGCATTCCTGCTTTTCCCGGCCCACTAGGAGTGCCGTTGAAAAGCACTAACCTGCTAGAATCTGCAGCCTCCATTTCGCTGTCTGGTTTCCTGAACCCTGGGAAATCCGTGTGGCTCCCAACTGCACTGTTGGAGCCTGATGTGATTATGATAATGGAGTTTCCCGCCTCGCCAAGACGGGACACCACGAACAGCTCGCAACCCACCGCCGTAAAATAGCGGCAGGCGCGTATGCGCAGGTTGGGGTCGTGTTTCGCCTTTTTTAGGGTTTAGCTCCCCCATCACCCGACCTCCTCCCGTCTGTCATGGGGTGGGGGGGGGGCTTAATATCAAGGCAAAAGAATTGAGTTTTTTGGACAGTTTTCAATGCACAACCTGATACTCTCTCAGTGGCCCAATGGATAGATGCACCATGTTTTTTTTTATTCGTTCATGGGATGTGGGCGTTGCTGGCGAGGCCGGCATTTATTGCCCATCCCTAATTGCCCTCGAGAAGGTGGTGGTGAGCCGCCTTCTTGAACCGCTGCAGTCCGTGTGGTGAAGGTTCTCCCACAGTGCTGTTAGGGAGGGAGTTCCAGGATTTTGACCCAGCGACAATGAAGGAACGGCGATATATTTCCAAGTCGGGATGGTGTGTGACTTGGAGGGGAACGTGCAGATGATGTTGTTCCCATGTGCCTGCTGCTCTTGTCCTTCTAGGAGGTAGAGGTCGCGGGTTTGGGAAGTGCTGCCGAAGTAGCCTTGGCGAGTTGCTGCAGTGCATCCTGTGGATGGTACACACTGCAGTCACTGTGCGCCGGTGGTGAAGGAAGTGAATGTTTAGGGTGGTGGATGGGGTGCCAATCAAGCGGGCTGCTTTGTCCTGGATGGTGTCGAGTTTCTTGAGTGTTGTTGGAGCTGCATTCATCCAGGCCAGTGGAGAGTATTCCATCACACTCCTGACTTGTTCCTTGTAGATGGTGGAAAGGCTTTGGGGAGTCAGGAGGTGAGTCACTCGCCACAGAATACCCGCCGCAGAATGTGGAGTGCTCCTGAGCTATATGGGTCAGGAAGGTCCCAAGTTCAGTTCCTAGTCTATGTTGTTCTATTTCTGGTCTATGCTGAGTTAGCTGATTTCAGTAAAGGTAACTGTGGGACCTCTACATTTGGCATCAGTGTCCCTATGTAGGGGAAGGAAAAATCAGCCAAGGTATCCACTCCTGATTCTATTCAGTGATCTCCACTCTGTCAACTCTGGGCTTCAGCAGGAACTGGCATAGCGGTGCCAGAAATGACACAAAATCATGTCAGCGACATAATGATGAATTATAATATAAAAATGAAGCTCCCACCTGTATCAATTGGCAGCTTCCATTGCCCAACCCAAGAGAAATCGAACTAAGTGCACATGGGGGTAATTTTGACTCTGGGTGATAGTGTAAAATGGGCAATATTGATTTAGCCCCCCGTTATACATCTCTCCCGATTTTTATTTGAGATATATAACGGGGGGCTGAATCAATATCGTCCGTTTTGCACCATCACCCAAAGTCCTTAATTACGCTTAAAGGGTGGAAATCCGGTGGAACTGATTTTCACTCAATTTACTGCTCCATTATGCCCCATCTGTGCTCATTTATGGGGCGTACGGAGACAATAATTGCCCCCTCCTCTGGATTTACACATGAAGAATAGCATCTTGGATGAGGTATCAGAGAGCTTCTGGTAATTCTGCAACCATGATTCCATGGCTTCGCGAGAGGAGAGGAGAAAATGAGGGGAAAGAATTATATTTTAAAATTCTGGCAAACAATTTGAGAGTCAGTTAAGGTATTTTCAAAGTTTACAGTTATCAATGGAGGCTATTGATGGCAAGTGACAAGGTACAGAAAACTTGATTTGTGTTATGAGTAACTGACAAAAAAAATCAGGACTCGCAGTTATCATGAATTCACCTGTACACTGTTATTAATTGATCTTAGAATAAATGCATTATGATACATGTGGTTTTAAATGAGAAATGTATCAAGTGGAGCACAGTGACTAAAGGCTGCTACAGCAGCAGACAGCAGTGAGACATCTAACTCATATAAGCTGATACCGCTTGTCAAGGAGTTTTAGTGATAACCTGGCAATGGAAGTAATCGCTTGCTCTTGTCAAAGTGTTCCAGTAAAATGAATGGACAAAAATCCATTCATGCAACAAATCTACTTGCAGATCTTGCTCCTAGCGATACACAATAGCTCATTCAAATGGAGTATTCATTTATACAATATAGGAGATATGAGATCAGCCATAAATGGAAACTGCCTGAGCCAAAAAGTTGCCCCTTTAGAAACCAAAGCAGATGGCCATATTGAGCCATCCTCTCCATTATGGAGAGCAGAAATTAAAGATGAAGCACACAGATATCTCAGTCATTCACCTCCAAGCTAGTGTAAGAGTTTAGTTGTATTTGCATATTACATTCAAGTTAGAATAATAGAATGGTTACAGCATAGAAGGAGGCCATTTGGCCCACCGAGCCCATACTGGCTCTTTGGAAGAGCAATCCAGTTAGTCCCATTCCCCCGCTCTTTCCCCGTAACCCTGCAAATTTTTTCCCTTCAAGTAATTATCCAACTCCTTTTTGAAAGCCCCTATTGAATCTGCTTCCCCCACCCTTTCAGGCAGTCCATTCCAGATCATAACTACTCGCTGCGTGAAAAAGTTTTTCCTTATGTCGCCTTTCTTTCTTTTGCCAATCACCTTAAATCTGTGGCCTCTGGTTCTCGAACCTTCTGTCAATGGGAACGGTTTCACTTTATTTACTTTATCTAAACCCCTCATAATTTTTAACACTTCTATCAAATCTCCTCTCAACCTTCTCTGCTCTAAGGAGAACAATCCAATCTTCTCCAGTCTATCCACGTAACTGAAGTCCCTCATCCCTGGAACCATTCTAGTAAATCTTTTCTGCACCCTCTCTAAGGCCTTCACATCCTTCCTAAAGTGCGGTGCCCAGAATTGGACACAACATTCCAGTTGTAGCCGAACCAGTGTTTTATAAAGGTTCAACATAACTTCCTTGCTTTTGTACTCTATGCCTTTATTTATAAAGCCCAGGATCCAGTGTGCTTTATTAAGTCCCAGCAGATTGGAACGTAGCAAATGTAACCCCGCTATTCAAGAAAAGAGGGAGAGAGAAAACAGGGAACTACAGACCAGTTAGCCTGACATCAGTCATCAGGAAAATGCTAGAATCCATTATTAAGGAAGTGGTAACAGGGCACTTAGAAAATCATAATATGATTAGGCGGAGTCAATGTGGTTTTATGAAAGGGAAATCGTGTTTGACAAATTTATTAGAGTTTTTTGAGGATGTAACTGGCAGCGTAGATAAAGGGGAACCAGTGGATGTAGTATATTTGGATTTTCAAAAGGCATTCGATAAGGTGCCACATAAAAGGTTGTTACACAAGGCAAGGGCTCATGGGGTTGAGGGTAATATATTGGCATGGATAGAGGATTGGTTAACGGACAGAAAACAGAGAGTAGGGATAAACGGGGCATTTTCAGGTTGGCAGGCTGTAACTAGTAAGGTACTGCAAGGATCGGTGTTTGGGCCTCAGCTATTTACAATCTGCATTAATGACTTGGATGAAGATTAGTGTATCCAAGTTTGCTGACGATACAAATCTAGGTGGGAAAGTAAGCTGTGAGGAGGACACAAAGAGTCTGCAAAGGGATATAGACAGGTTAAGAGAGTGGGCAAGAAGGTGGCAGATGGAGTTTAATGTGGGGAAATGTGAAGTTATTCACTTTGGTAGTAAGAATAGAAAACAGAATATTTTTTAAATGGTGAGAAACTATTAAATGTTGGTGTCCAGAGAGACTTGGGTATCCTGATACAAGAAACACAAAAAGTTAGCATGCAGGTACAGCAAGCAATTAGGAAGGCAAATGGCATGTTGGCCTTTATTGCAAGGGGGTTGGAGTACAAGAGTAAGGAAGTCTTACTACAATTGTATAGGGCTATAATGAGTCCTCAACTGTGTACGGTTTTGGTCTCCTTCTCTAAGGAAGGATATACTTGCCTTAGAGGCGGTACAACAAAGGTTCACTAGATTAATTCCTGGGATGAGAGGGTTGTCCTATGAGGAGAGGTTGAGTAGAATGGGCCTATACTGTCTGGAGTTTAGAAGAATGAGAGGTGATGTCATTGAAACATATAAGATTCTGAGGGGGCTTGACAGGGTAGAGGTTGAGAGGTTGTTTCCCCTGAGAGTCTAGAACTAAAGGGCCTAGTCGCAGTCTAAGGGTTCGGCCATTTAAGACTGAGATGAGGAGGCATTTCTTCACTCAGAGGGTTGTGACTCTTTGGAATTCTCTATCCCAGAGGGCTGTGGATGCTGAGTTGTTGAGTATATTCAAGGATGAGATAGATAGGTTTTTGGACTCTAGGGGAATCAAGGGATATGGGGATCGGGCAGGAAAGGAGTTGAGGTTGAAGATCAGCCATGATCTGATTGAATGGCGGAGCAGGCTTGAGGGGCCATATGGCCTACTCCTGCTCCTATTTCTTATGTTCTTATGTTCCTAACCGCTTTCTCAACCAATCCTGCCACTTTCAAAGATTTGTGTACAAATACTCCCAGGTCTCTCTGTTCATGCTTGCCCTTTAGAATTGTACCATTTAGTTTATATTGCCTCTCTTCGTTCTTCCTGCCAAAATGTATCACTTCACACTTCTCTGCGTTAAATTTCATCTGCCATGTGTCCGCCCATTCCACCAGCCCGTCTATATTCCTCTTGAAGTCTATCACTGTCCTCCTCACTGTTTACTACACTTCCAAGTATCATCTGAAAATTTTGAAATTGTGCCCTGTACATCCAAGTCCAAGTCATTAATATATATCAAAAAATGCAGTGATCCAACCCCTGGGGAACACCACTGTATATCTCCCCCAGTCCAAAAAACAACTGTTCACCACTACTCTCTGTTTCCTGTCACTTAGCCATTTTCGTATCCATGCTGCCACTGCCCCTTTTATTTCATGGGCTTCAATTTTGCTGACAAGCCAATTATGTGGCACTTTATCAAACGCCGAGATTAAAATTAGGTGTGATTGGCCTAGTTGTTGCGATTTCTGAAATATCCTTTGCAATTTTCAATATGTGCACATCTTTACATCATACAAAAATGTTATTTTTAACACTGGATACTGAAAGCAGTTTTAAGAAATGTACAGGATCAAAAAACATTTAGTGGGAGAGGAGAGAATTTGTGCTCATTAAGGTAAAAGATATTAATGATGCAAGTGATAATTTTGCCACTAGTGCCAGCATCAAACATTTGATGGAAACTGTTTCTTGTTTTGTGATGTTGGCAGCGAAAAGTAATATTTTTAATATTCAAAATTTGGTCTGGAGGTTTTAACTGCCCCCACCTGGCGGAAACCTGGTGGAGGGGCAGTTAAAATAAGGCCAGTCACTTACCCCTGCTTCCTGCTTCCTTCCCACCGTATCCCCAATATTAACCTGCTCTTTTGAGCAGGCAAGTGGGACACCCACAGGAAGGAAGCGGAGTCCTGATTTAAATATGTAGATCAGGTCCGATGATGACATCTGGACCCGATCTGTAATTTCTACCTGAGGCCTGAGTGGGGTGCGGGGTGGGGGGTGGGGGGAGAAGGGGCGCAGTGTCGGCTCCCCCATCAGGCAAAACCAGCCGAGAGCCGGATCCTGGGCCAGAAGGTAGGTTTTAAAGTTTTAATTTAGGTTTCCTTGTGGGCTGGGAGGGGCTGGAGTGCACCTCCTGGGCTTCACAACGAAGCCTTGGGCCTCCCTTGAGCCGGGCTCACCCCCTTCCCAATCCTGGCCTGATCCTTCCCCACCTCCCGATCCCTGCCCCGATGCTTTCCAAACCCTGCCCAGATCCTTACCCCACTCCCGATCCCTGCCCAGATCCTTACCCCACTCCCGATCCCTGCCCAGATCCTTACCCCACTCCCGATCCCTGCCCAGATCCTTACCCCACTCCCGATCCCTGCCCAGATCCTTACCCCACTCCCGATCCCTGCCCAGATCCTTACCCCACTCCCGATCCCTGCCCAGATCCTTATCCCATTCCCGATCCCTTCCCAGATCTTTACACCACTCCCGATCCCTGCCCAGATCCTTATCCCATTCCCGATCCCTTCCCAGATCTTTACACCACTCCCGATCCCTGCCCAGATCCTTACCCCACTCCCGATCCCTGCCCAGATCCTTACCCCACTCCCGATCCCTGCCCAGATCCTTATCCCATTCCCGATCCCTTCCCAGATCTTTACACCACTCCCGATCCCTGCCCAGATCCTTATCCCATTCCCGATCCCTTCCCAGATCCTTACCCCACTCCCGATCCCTGCCCAGATCCTTACACCATTCTCGATGCTTGCCCAGATCCATACACCACTCCCGATCCCTGCCCAGATCCTTTCCCCCCCCCCCCCTACTGACAGCCGAGGTCTATTTACATGGTTCCCCAGCTACAGCCTCCTTCCCCAAATTCTCGCTTGCACCTGCTGGTCAGGTAGTCAATCTGGCCGGTTGTCGAAAGGACTCTGCTTAGATTGGCAGAGCCTCCACGACCCGGCCTTGCCAGGTTCATCCCCGATTCTGGGTTCCCATGCAAAAAAAAACAGAAGTCCCGCTCATGGGCCAACCTAACAGTGGAAGCCTGGCTGGATTGGCTGCAGAGAGTGTCCAGAGCCTGCAGGATTTAAAGTGACCACAAGCTGCAGGCGCTCAGATCAGTTGCATCTGATTATAACTGAGCTTGTTGGCTTCCGAGTGTTCGGGCAATTGATTAATTGCTCATTTTGTGCACTCTGGCTTAGAATTGAAGGGGCTTTTGGTAACTCACTCTCAAGAAGCCGGAAAAGACAAGGATGGGTGCTGCTCTCACTGCACTGTACTGGGCTATGCTTGTCCAGGCAGATAGCAGCTCACCTCTGCAGCCTTCTTCAGCAAGACCTGCTGCCTGTAGGACTGGGGGCCAATGCAATGGCCAGTGGCTGTCAAAATTACTACCACCCTTAACTTTTACGCCTTAGGATTCTTCCAGACTGGGTGCAGGAAGAGGAGGAGAAAGAAGAGCAGCAGCAGCAGCAATAGCACAGCCTGCAACATGCAGGGAGAGCTGCACTAGGACCTCTCCGTAGGCAGCAAGCAGGGGTGCCTGTTTGCAGAAGCCCTCACTCACTCAATAGGGTGTACAGGCCAAGGGTCACCTTTCTCGACCTGTCTGAGGAATAGTACCAGAGGGGGCTGCGCCTGTCCAGGCAGATAGTGGCTCACCGCTGCAGCCTTCTTCAGCAAGACCTGCTGCTTGTAGGACCAGGGGGCCAATGCAATGGCCAGTGGCTGTCAAAATTACTACCGCCCTTAACTTTTAGGCCGCAGGATCCTTCCAGACTGCTACTGGAGACCTCGCAGATCTCAAGGACTTTGCAGTCGACCATCCACAAGTGCATCAAACTAGTCACCAATGCGCTATTTACAAAGATGAGCCACACATCTCCTTTCTCGTGAATGACAATAGTCAAAATGAGAGGCCCTTAGGATTCGCAACAAGGCTGGCTTCCCTCGAGTGCAGGGTGCCATCAGGGCACCTCAAGACCAGCCAAAGCTCTCATGAACTGCAAGGGGTTTCAATCCATCAATGTTCAGCTGGTTTGTGACCACACCGATGAATCGTGCAAGTCTGTGTCCGCATCCTGGGCAGCTACCATGGTTCATTCATCTTGCAGCAGTCAACTGTCCCCCCCGCCGACTGTTCCAACCTGGCAGGGAAGTTCGAGGATGGCTGCGTGGGGACATGGGTGACCCCCCCCTTCAACCGCAGCTACTGACACTGGTCAACCCTGCCACACCGCAGCAGATCAGATACAATGACAGCCATTCCGCCACAAGGAGGGTCATCGAGCTCTCACCGTCGGGCTCTTTAAGCAACACCTCAGGTGCCGATATACGTCCTGCACTATGCTCCAGACGGGGCCTCCCAAATAATAGTAACCGGTTGCGTCCTACACATCACCATCCTGAGAGGATCAGAACTTCAGGACACCAATGGGCACGAAGATGAACCCTCCAATGAGGAGCAGGTGCGGAGGCAGAGGAAGAACGGCAGCAGGTTACCTCGCGGCTAGAGAGGGAGGGGATTCTCTTATTGAGCAACGGTCCCGCTGAATACCTCAGTCCCCTTCCAGTAAAAGGAAAACCAATGGCCCTCACAGTAACAGTCCTGGTCAACTCAATCACCACTCCCTTAAATCCTGCATTCTCCAACGCTAAAAGCATTCAGCCAACTGCCACATCAAAGACTCTATGAAAAGACAGCCTCGTAAGCTGCTCTACAAATGCTCTGTAGACCAAATTGAGGAAGATTTTAATAGACAACCAGACACAATCATTTGCATCAAATTGGAAATCACCCAAGTGTCAATCCATAGTGCCTTTTTTAAAAGAAGGTTTACTCGATCAGCTACTTCTACGAAGTGCTCCCCTAGTGGCTTCAGCAGGGCTGGCGGTGAGCTGCTGGAGACCATGTTGGGGCCCCTGAGATGCTCGCAGCCTGTCACCTGCTGACTGAAGCTCCTCAGCTGCTGTCAGGGCTGACTGGCCCAGCCAGCTTTCAGGCACCGTGGCAGGGTTGGTGGTTGAGGAGGTGGAAAGGGAGCAGACATCTGAGAGAGGACAGCAGTTGCCTGCGCTGTGGCGCTCCCCCCAACCCCGCACTCACTCCCAACGGGCTGCAGCTCATCACTCTCACTGATCTGAGAGAGAGCAGACTGCAGGAGATGAGCGACACCTGGAAAGCCCCTGTCGACGTGGTTCACCAGTATCTCCATCTGGTGCACCTGTGTCTCCAAGGTGGTGCCCAGCGTCTGGACGGCAGCCGTCTTAGCTTCCATCAAAGCTGCAAATGCAGATGACACAAACAGTTGATGTAACGGCCCAGCTACAGTGTCCCTGGAGGTGGACAAACAAGCTCCAGGGGAGATTGCAGAGTGGAAATGTGAGAGAACATGCTGGAAGTGGGTTCCTCCATACTCTCGGAAATGATGATCAAGGTCTTTGGCAGGCCTTCCAATACCTGATATAATCACTCGTGCGCCTCAAACATTTTTTCTTTTAATGCCCGGACCATGGAGGTCAGCAACTCTGTCCTGCTTAGCAGAGCTAGGAGAGAATGACATCCTTCGGCACAATGTCTCCTGGGCTGTCCCTGCCACCAGTGCCTGCTCCTACTCACTGGTACTGTGTGTTTCACCAGGTGCAGGCCCCTCTAACTCGCTATCTATGTCCCCTGGAGGGTGCTAATGTCTGCTCTGGTGCTTGGGAAGGATGCATCACGTGACGGTGGATCCTCAAGAGGGGCTTCTGCTGCTTGCTGCCTTCACAATGGCAGGCTCCTCTCACCTACTCTCAATTGCAGAAGCTGCACCTCCTCTCAGTGCTCCTTCCTCAATTCACACTCAAGTTGGTACAAAACCACGGGCAAAGATACTCAACAGCAGAGGACCCAATCTGTATTAGGTAAATGTAATAAGATTTGCAGGAGGCACGTGATCCGATGTCATGTGATCAGAATGTCACGTGATCAAACCTCGAGGAATGCCTCCAACCAGAGTTGGCAACCTGACCCTCCCTAGCCAATTGCCTGAGCGCTGGGCACCATTCCTTCGGCTCCCGGCGGGCCTCCTGCCGCCTGACATTCTGCTCCTGCCCGCCACTTCCCACTGGCTTTGGACGGGAGACTTGCAGGGCCTAGTCAGAAGAGGCCCGGCAGGTAAAATCACCCAGGCCTTCTTTTAAAAAAGGCACTATGGATTGACACTTGGGTGATTTCCAATTTGATGCAAATGATTGTGTCTGGTTGTCTATTAAAATCTTCCTCAATTTGGTCTACAGAGCGTTTGTAGGGCAGTTTACGAGTCCGTCTTTTCATCGAGTTTTCATCGGTGCCGAGATTTTGTGCCTGCCTCGATCCCTGCCCACATGACCGCTGCTTCAAGTTACAATCGGGGCTCGTATAGAATATGGATTAGTGTCATGGAGTTCTATAACAGTGAATTCTGAAGTGTTCCTGTCTGGTGAAAGGATGCTGTTCCTCATGCCGGGACCCTAGGGACAATCTCGGCCGATGACTTGTGGGTGCCCGAGCCTGTGAGGGTCCGGCCGCAGACTGCTGCTCCTCGGCTGCTGCCGGGGCAATCTGGCCCAGCCGACCTCCTGGCACCATGGCGGGATTGGTCGAGGGGGTGACAAGGGAGCAGATGTGCTGACATCCTCGGAGAGGGCTACACAAACCACCCCCATTGCACCACTGCCATTCCTGCGGGACTGAGGCTCATCATGTTCACTGATCTGCGGGAGAGCAGGCTGCAGAGGATGAGTGGCTCCTTCAAAGCCTCCGTCTATTCGGTCCACCAATTTGTCCAGGGTGGACACCACCCTGTCCAAGGTGGTGGACACATGTCTCTCGACACTGGAACCCAGAGTCGGCATGGCAACAGTTTGAGCTTCCACCAAAGCTGCAAAGCCTGCGAACATGGACTCCTTTTGTGAGGCTCGGCTGCAGTGGCCTTGGAGGTGGTCACACTGTACAGGGTGGACTGCAGAGTGCTGAGGACATGGGAGATGACACCAGACAGGCTGGAAGCAGACTCCTCCATTCTGTCAGCTGTAGTAGTGAAACTCCTTGGCAGGCCTTCCAACACCGTTGTGTGATGTTAGCAGTTTTGTTTTCATGGCTGGGCCCTTGTAGTCATCATCTGTGTCCTCCTGAGCAGAGCTGGGACAGGACCTCACCCTCTGGTGAGCTCTCTCCTGCAATGTTGCTGCCACCTGTACCTGCTGACCACTGGTGCTCTCTGACTCACCACATGCAGACCCCTCGATCTCACTATCTGACCGATGATGAGTGCTGATGTCTGAGCTGGTGCCTGGGAGGGAGGGAGCGATTGACGGGTGTCCTCGGGAGGATTGTCCTCCTCCGAGGTGTCTTCTTGCGCAGGAGGCTCTTCCTGCTGAGAAGGACCTGGAGGAAAGAGAAATGGGATCAGTGTTAGGAAGAGAGATAGAAGCTGGACAATTGCAGGTGATAGTCTTGAGAAAACAGCTTGACGTTGTGTAGCTCGCTGCATCTTTGCTGAGGTGAATGAAGGAGTGTAAGTGATATGCAGACACCCTGCTCAGTTATGCCCCGATGGTGATGGCTCTGTCTGGGTCACTGATCTCCAGGACGTCCTGCTCTGCTTGGGCAATGATGTTAGGTACTCCTCTCCCAGTCTTGTTCCTCTCCTTTGCATTGCGTACTGTATTTTCCTGCAGAAAGAGAGAGTGAGAGTTAGTGAGAGGCTGCTGAAAAGGAAAGTGGAGATGTGTGGGGCTTTGCATATAGTGGATGTCTTGATAGGTGTAGAAGCAGCAAGATGGAGTGAAGATGTGGAGATGCTGAAAGTAAAGGGAAGTGTGTGTAATGTGAAGTGAGGAAGGAGTGCTGGAAGATGTTGGTGGGTGTGCAGGTGGTAGTATGTGAGAAGAGGATGGTGTCAGTGTGTGGTGTGAAGAGTGTGCTGGTAATGAGAAAGAGAGGTGTTGCAGTGAGTCATTGTGATTGAGGGGAGGGAATTATTGAGTGGTGGAGGAGAGAGTGAAAAGAGTATTGTGAAGTGCTGTTGAGAAAGGTGGAGAAATTAAGGGGTGTTCTCACCCTTGCTGCCCTTATGAGGTCTTGGAATCCCTCCCTACACTGAAGCCATGTCCTAGGGGTGATATTGGAGGCACTGACACTTTTAGCCACCTCTGTCCATGCCTGCTTTATCCTGGCCTTGGAGACAGTCTTGCCAGATCTGGGGAAGAGAAGTCCCTCAATCCCCTCACGTCCTCAATTAAAACCTCCAGCGGGACATTAGAGAATCATGGGGTAGCCTTTCTGCTCATCCTGGCTGTTAGAAAGCGTTTTCCAGTAGTGTCCAATGGTGTCCAACAGTTTCCAATAATTTTCAACAGTTCCAACACAGGAAATGAAAGTGGGGAATTAAGAACATAAGAACATAAGAACATAAGAAATTGGAGCAGGAGTAGGCCAATCGGCCCCTCGAGCCTGCTCCGCCATTCAATAAGATCATGGCTGATCTGATCCCAACCACAAATCTAAAGAACACAAGAAGTCGGAGCAGGACCCGGCCACACAGCCCCTGGGCCCTCTCCGCCACCCACAGGGCATTGACCGATCCGAACTCAGCTTCATGTCCAATTTCCTGCCCGCTCCCCATAACCCCTAATTGTAAGAAGCCTATCCCCTCTTTAAGTACAGTCAGGAGTCACGCCAGAAACTGTGCCCGTTTCAGTTGGGAGGGCAGCCCGCCCATAACATTCTACTGAGGCCCGGGAGTTAAAGTGGCCCAGGCCTCACATTCAACTCTCCGTGAGGGATTTCCGGCAGTGCCGCACGCCTCCTATCCTGTACGCACCCCAAGTTAAAATTGGGGCTTATTTTTTGGTCCCTCAATCAAGGAAATGAGATGAGTGCTGAAAAATGGACCATTATCCAGTTTTATAATCCATTAAGAAAAGCAAGCCATCTGATCAGCTGAGAAAGCCTGGTGAAAGTCTACTTTCCAAGAATGACTACTATTGGTGATGTTGGATGATCACAGTGTTGGAACACTTATTACCACAGCAAGAACTCCTGTGCAGCAAAAATAAGCTGGACACATAGGACCGGAGCCCACTTTACAACAACATTAACTCAACTCACTCCCAGAGCAGCAGATTTGATATGCTGCCAGCAGTGCAGCTTGACCCTGTAGTCTGCCCACTCATTTCCAACTGCTCAATCAGGTGCAATCTACTGGGAAATTGGCAGGGGCTTTCAGAACACAATTCATTTGAAGCTTTTGACAGCCAATGGTAGGAGGAGCTGCCACTGCATAGAAAAGACCTCCCATCTGAAAAGACCTCCCATGAATAGCTTTTAAAATTTATGCAGTTATATTTCAGTATTTTATTTAAGTATTATTAGGAATATTTTTGATTTCTTCAATGCCATTTCCAATAACCAAAGTAGCCAATATCGTCCCGTAAAAGCAATGTATTCAGAAATAGATCATTGACTGCTGTTGACATCTGGAATGAGCAATTATAATGGCCGTATGAGCACAGAAGTATTTCAGAGCCCATCTCTTTGATTCAAACCTAAGGTTCCTGAATTAAAAAGTAATAGAAAATGTACTGCTTGTCACATTTTGAGACCTATTGCAAGAATGCTCCCAGAGCCAGCACATCCAGGACGTTAAGGTACATTAGGTGTTTCAATTAATCCTATATTAGCGACTGCCTCAATCCACAGGGCAAGCAGGACAGAGGACCGCTTGGGAAATCTGCTCCCAGGATTGGCTAAATCAGCCATTGATAAATCCAGGATGTGTAAAATCACTAGGCATCTCATGTCCGGCTGCTTGGCCATGTTTTGAAGGTCGGTCCGTGTCCTGGAACATGATGGGCACCACACTGATTGACTGCTTTCTTCAACCTGTTCTGAGAATTGTATTTTGAGTTACTTGATGTTTATTTTAGAATATGTCGGCCCCAATATTCTTCACTCAGTTACCAGGCATCATGGAAACAGAAAAGGGACACCCATTACATTACCCTGGGGGTTTCAGGGCCTTCCTCAGAGATGCGGGCCTAGGCCTGTGTCCACAACTGGCATAGGTCACTAGCAGCCATGGAAATGAAGGGTTGCAGCCCAGCCCTCCTGCCTCAGTCTCCTCTTGGTGTGACAGAAGGGTGCCCATTTTGAGGGGCATCTGAAGAAGCTGGCATTAATCCTTGCACCTGTGATTCCATTAGATCAGTTCGAAGGGTCCAGGCAGCAAGCGAGGCCTGAGAAGGTCATTCCTACCTTCTTTTGGTGTCTCCTTATGGATCTTCAAGCCTGGTGGTCTTTTGGCTGCTGTTCTCCAACAGCAACCAAAAGGCCCCAAGGCCGTTGGATAGTCTCACATCTGCAGGCTTCTCAGAACTTCCTACTAACTTCCTAACTATGCTGTTACATTTCCACTAATACTTTTATTTTGAATTATGGATGTGATAAGTTGCAAGATCTTTCTTTCTAATACAATTTGAAACTTACCCTCTCATTTCTTTTTTTATAATTCTCCTCACCACTGCGTTCCTCCCTGGAAGGCGCTAACTGTTTGCTGGAGTACGATTCCATGTGTGAGCCTGCATAGTGAATATCAGAAGACTATTCAACTGTAGTAGACATCACTATCAAGCCCGATCCTGCCTTCACCTGATGTCCATTTCCAGCAAGGGTTGCTAGATAGCCGTAAGGAATGGAAACCCTCGCCAAGAGTAAGAAAAATTAAACAAATAAATAAAAAGTAACATAAATGTACTCGGTTAATAATAGTGGCAATGAAAAGAAAAACAATGAAGACTGAAATATTAACATTACTCTACCTGTATAAATGTTTGAAGAAAACCAATAAAAGTACCAAAGGCCCTGAAATTACTGTTGGCAATATTACTGAGCAAACACATTCATATAGCATTCCCCTGTGCATTATTCTAATGCAGGGTTTTAAATGAGTTAACATCTCTGCTAAAATAGATGGCAAAGGAATGTCATATGAACACATTAAACATTCATCTGCTGTTATCACCAAATGTAATTTCTAGGCTAATATGTCTATTTTTTAATGATGGGAGGGAAATAAAAAGAAGAAAAAATTGTAATTAAATCTGTGAGGCAATTTCCAAGCTGAAAACTAAATCACCACGTTATTTGCTATTTCCATTTTTGAGTTCTACCAGTAAGCTGCGTTGGCTAAAGTTTCAGAACAAGTGTTCTACAATGTGTGTATAACACAAATTTGCTTTCGGTTACTACTACATTCAGCTGGTTCACTCGCCAGACACCCCTTTGAGATAAGACACAAGGCCTTCCTTCACACTATGACGTGGGAATGAATCACAAATCTCTGCTGGTGTGTTAAGATCCTCAACTTGTACAAAAAACGGGGTGAAAAACCGACAGAAGTCCAAAAACACTGTTTCACCTCTCATTGAGGGAAAATAAATCCTAAAAAAGAATACAGCTTTACAGCCCTGGCATATGCCAGACGCTTTCTGCTCAGAGGATACTGCTCTATTTCAGCTTAAGGCCATAAACCAGCCAAAACAAAGAAAGGATGCATCTGTTGAGGCACAAAGAACATCTGCCTTCATCCCCAGCAGTCAGGTCGTAACCTCCGAATCCACTATAAACCCTAAACTGACCACTGTGGACTTTAACACTATGATGATCCAGTAACATGCTTATGGTAGGGCCTCGCAGCCACAGATGAGTTCAATTCCTTTTTTTTAAATCAATATACATCCAACTGTCTGATAAATAGGAAAGATAATAACATTGAGGTTTGAAGAGCAACTTGGGCCGAGAGGTTATCCGTATGTATATGGTACTGAGTTAGATTAGATTGTCACTCGTGCACATATAAACCTGAACCTAACTAAGGGATCCTCCCACTCCCCTCCCCTCCCCTAATCTGTAATTTATCTCCAGACCATCTGGTATTTTGTATAACACACACAATGTACTCTTTCCCTGTTTTTTGTTGTGGAAAATAGACACCACGGCATCAGGGAAAGCTCACTTCACAGGTGAGTAGGCCATTTATAATGAAGAAGAATGGACCATGGCACAGAGGGCCCCAAGCAAATCTAAGGTCAATAGAGGTCAAAGGGAGAACCCTCTAGTGGCTGGAGTCATACCTGACACAAAGGAAGATGGTCGTCGTTGTTAGACGCCAATCAGCACAGCCCCAAGACATCACTTCAGGAGTTCCTCAAGGCAGCAACCACTCCCAAACCCGTGACCTCTACCACCTAGAAGGACAAGGGCAGCAGGTGCATGGGAACACCACCACCTGCAAATTCCCCTCCAAGTCACACATCATCCTGACTTGGAAATATATCGGCGTTCCTTCATCGTCGCTGGGTCAAAATCCTGGAACTCCCTACCTAACAGCACTGTGGGAGAACCTTCACCACACGGACTGCAGCGGTTCAAGAAGGCGGCTCACCACCACCTTCTCAAGGACAATTAGGGATGGGCAATGAATGCCGGCCTCGCCAGCGACGCCCACATCCCATGAATGAGTAAAAAAAAAGCATCTTCAGCTGCTTCATCCTATGCCCTTCCCTCCATCATAAGGTCAGGAGTGGGGCTGTTTGCTGATGATTCCACAGTATTTAGCTCCATTACCTGCTCCTCTGATAATGAAGCAGCCCATGCCAGCCTACAGCAGGATCTGGACCTTGGGCTGACAAACGGCAGATAACATTTGCATCGCATAATTGCCAGGCAGGCAATGACCATCACCAACAAGAAAAGGTGCAACTGCTTCCCCCTGACCTTCAACAGCACTACCATTGCTGAGTCCCATCCCGGGGATCATCCTTCCAGCAACTTAACAGGACCAGCCATGTTAAACAATGTGGCTAGAGGGGCAGGGCAGAGGCTGAGTACTCTGTGACAAGTGACACATCTCCTGAATCCTCAAAACCTCTCCATCGTCTACAAGGCTCAAGTCAGAAGTGTGATGGAATATATACCTGGACGGGTGTGGCCACAACAACACTCAAGAAACTCAACACCACCCAGGACAGGGCAGTCTGTTTCATTGGCTCCCCTGTCACTGGACTCAATATTCAACCCATCCATCACTGGAAAACTGCACCATGTACAATCTACAGGATACACTGCAGCAATCGCCAAGATTACTTGGACAGCACTTCCCTCCCCTTTGATCACTATCACCAAGAAGGATGAGAACAGCAATGTCATGGGAACACCATCGCTTTCAAGGTTCCCTCCATGTCACACACCATCCTGACTTGGACATACATCACCATTCCTTCATCGTCGCTGGGTCAATATCCTGAAATTCTCTACCTCACACCATTGTGGGAGAACCATCACCAAAAGGGCTGCAGCAGTTCAAGGAGAAGGCTGAACACCACCTTCTCAGGGCAACTAGGGATAGGTGATAAATGTGGCCCTGCCAGCGTCACCCACATCTCAAAAACAATTAAACGAAAACCTCATCCCAAAAAAATTCAGTTCTTAATATGATATGCAAAAAAATACTGAGGCAGGAGAGCAGTTGTGCATGTTGGTGCATTTTTCTAATGTTACCTCGTTATAGTCAACACAATGTTTAAACAGTCAGCTACCTCCATGATACTGGGCAGTGTTACTTATTAGCTTTTTAAGGAGGACCTGATCCCAACCAATTGCTCAAATGCCACTCACTGGAATGCATTGATGGGACACTGCTGCGCACTTGAAATTTGTCACTGTGAGCTCTTGATTTCATGCCACTGTAGGTAATCGTTCCATGAGAAGTAAAAATAGTTACAGGTCCAATAGTTTTATTAAATGGTTCTGGCTATATGGAAGCTGGCATAACCATGCAGTTTAATAACATTCCCACATCACCTTTTGTTGGAGAACAAGAAAACATGAGAAAAGAGCACTGAATCTCATATCACAGCTGGATGTGCTGTGAGTGAAGACCAGAGAAACCTAGAGCAGCAGGTTTGCTGAGGGTTGGTATTGGCTCTGGACCATTTTATGTCCCTAGCGCTGTACAAACTGCAGAGACTGATAACTTCAGAGGAAAATGGAGTGCAGAGATTTATTTTTCAATTTTCTTCCACCCCCCCCCCTTCCTGCGCCCCCCACTCCCCCAAGTTAGAACTTATATTTGACGCCCTTCATCTTTCCATGATGGAGAATACAGGCCTCTGCTGTGACTAATCGAGCTGACCACTAGCAGAAGTATGTCAGCACTATAAAATGACGTACTTCCCAGTTTTCCTTCCTCCAGGAGGGACCTTGCCTCTGCTTGGCACTTGACCTCCCGAAAGCCTGATCAAGGCTTGAGTTTTCATCAAATGCAGGGGCTGTGGGAGTGAACCTACATCCTGCGTCAACAGACCAGTGCATTACGCCACCACATCACATTGATCAGCTTTGATAGTTAAACACACACAAGTTAATGCCTCCGTCAAAATAGTGGAGAGAGGAGTTTGATCTGAGCACATTAAGGGTATCGTATGATAAAATCGGCCACTGCATTTGGTACCTTACGCATGGCTCAAGAAAAGTGAAACGAAATAAGTGTAGAATTATGGAGTAAAGGAAGCAAACTATAAAAGTTACAACTTCTCTGTCATTTCTTCAATAATATTATACACCCTAAGAGACAATACAGGAGACTCTGCTTCCAATGATGATCTTTATGTTGTTGCTAGGGGCGCCACCACCCCTGGAAGAACCAGTCAAAACAACGACTTTAGATGGGTCTTAAAGACCCCAGAGGAAGCAGCACTCCCTTGATTATCTAACAATGCTGTAGATAAAGCCAGATGTGTATTCTGCAGAAGTGACACTCTTCCTAAAGCCTTCATTCTTTTTAGTAGATTCCCATTGATTTTTTTAAATCTGCAATATCCCTTAATGCTGTCAGTGCTCAGTCACTGTCCCTTTCCATACACCAAATTTTCACGCATGTGTATAGGTTTCATTCTCACTTCCGTGTTATATTCCAGCCAGAAGCAAATATGCTCAGCTCTCTCCACAAGAACAGCAAGGTCATTCTCTTCAGAATTGCAGTAGCAGAGCAACTGACTTCATTTACAGTGATCTATTGTAAAATAGTTCTTCCCAAGCCATTTCTCTGGGGAAAGCCACATTGTACCAGAGTGAAACACTCTTATTGTCATTTCACTCTTATTGTCTGAAAAACAGAAAGAAATAATAGCTGGGACCTTTGTGCTGCTGTGGACAGTCTGCCAATACTACTGCAGTTGTTGCTTATTTACAAATCAAGTCCCGTTCTTTCGCTTCAATTGCAGTGGATCATGACCTTCAAATACCTCCTATTCTTCTCAATCTCCCTGTTGTGTTTTCAGACTGAGCACACCTCCATGTGAACTTAGCCAACAGCACTGTAATTCTCACACGATTGTCAATCTTATTGGGGCCGTTATCAAGAGAATATGTAACCCTTCAGTGATTGATCCAACACAATCTTATAAATAAATAAAAAGCTCTTATAACTCTGACTTCCACGTCTTCCACCTTTAAGCCATCAAAGTGTAAATTATGATGTTTTTCATTAATGTATATCTTCACTGTCAAAGATTTTCATTGCAATTCCTTGCGGATCGACCCATTTCAAATATACCTTGTGCCAATCCATTTGCATTCAACATAACTTATAAGCTTACAACATGGCAAGGTATTCATTTTCACATCCAAATGACCAAATAGCACCGCATTGACACAGTATGTTGATGTTACAAGGCACTGCACTAGGGAGTGATCATGAAATGCATAGGATATGTCATTGATTTCCTACACAGTGAATTTCCGATATCGGCCAGTTATGGCAGTGCAGAGTTGGGACTGGTAGATTCCCGCAGGGAATAAAGGGATAGCTAGGCCCCTCTCACACACCTCCTATCAGCCAGGTTCACTGCATCATTGGCTGAGTCATGAGAGTGATGCTTTGGGTTCAAGAATGCTGAGTAACACTAGGGGACCAAGCAAATCGGGGGTGAAATTCCTCCTGTTGGTAATTTGACTAAAAAAGACGAAGAGGAAGGGCAGCGATGGTAGGGGAGGGAAACCCTGTTTCATACTTATGCTGCCTTTTTGCTATTATTGACAGGAGGAATTTCACCCTCAAAATAATTTAAGAGCTGGGGTATAAATTAAAACAAATGTTTAATGTTCATTCTGAGATTCACGATAACCTTTTAAAAGTTCAGGTTTTCAAGCAATGGAGTTAATGTTATATGATGTTACAACAAAAAGAACATTGTCCTATTTAAGGAGCAATGTGCTCTAACACACATTTTACCGCTTTTAATTGACCTGCCATTTTAATCATGAAGTGGCATTTGTTGCAGGATTTCATTATAAACAAGTTTCGCTGCAGAAACAAAGTTAAATTTCATTAATGCCTGCAGAGAGATCAGCCCCTCCACAGCGAAAACAAAGTTGAGCCCCCATTGCCAAGTGTTGCCGATGGTTACTGTTTACCTTTACCATCAATGACACCATGCCTCCAGAGGCGCATGCCCTGTCTCTTTTATGTTACAGTGCTTCCTCTGGAGGGTATTAGATGTCCCAGCCAGTTAACAAGAATGCAAACTCCACATGGGACTGAGGTTCCCTGGATGAATAAGAAGATTAGATCACATTTGACACTAACGTGTCAGCTTGGCTAAATTGGTAGTACTCTCACTTCTGAGTCAGAAAGTTGTGGGTTCTAGGCCTTGCTACTGACTGAGCACATGGGCCCTAAAGATCTGCAGGCATTTTCCCAATTGCCGGCCGTACCTTTGGCGGGAGTGGAACCCCCGGAGAGACAGCGTAAACGTCCAAAAGCAGCCATTTGTCTGGGGACTCCACTGGTCTCCCGTCAAAGTTATGGCAATAGAACCGTGTGGAAATTCATTGCCAATTTCTTTATACAGAGGGTGGTTAGAATGTGCAATTCTCTGCTACAAGCAAATATTGAAACAGAGTCTATAAATTCTCTTAAAAGGGAATTAGATAGTTGCTTGAAAAAGTGGAATACTAAAGAGTTGGCAGACTGAGCAGGAGCACTGGATTCAACTAGTGGCTCGTGTTGAGAAAAACATTAGCACTTGATGGGATGAAAAGGCTGTTACTGTGAAAAATACGAATCCTGTCTGCCTGGGAAATGGCCATCGTTGCCCTACAAATCCTACTCCCCTTTACCTGTCTTGCTTACTTTACAGTAGTTTTCCCCTACTTGTTCTGGCCACTCCACAGAGACTAGCAGAAATCAAGGGAGCAATTTTAACCCTAACCACCGGGCAACCGGTCAGGTGAGCAGTTAAAATCATCCAGATTATTTATCCACTCTGGAGACGCCGGGAGCTGATAGTTCCCAATTTTAACCTGCTCAACTGAGCAGGCGTCAATGACTGCAATTTTAACTCAGCGCCCTGAGTGGGAAACCGCAGTGAGTTTACTACCAGGCCAACCTAGCATGGGAAAGGATCTGGGCCAGAAGGGGCCCAAAAAGATGATTTAATAAAAAACTTTTTTTTTTACTTTCCTTGTTGAGCCAGGTGCAGCAGTAAAGCTCAGGCCTCCCCTGCCATGGACTCCACCCCACCCCCCCACATCTCAATTGTGAGACCCTTGCGGGACGGCCTTGGCAGCCAATACCGCCACTTACCTTGTCTCGCCTGGCGGCCTCCAGGCCACGGAATTTTCCAGGCTGACTTCCCAGCCGAAATGGGTGAAAAGTCGAGCAGCCAGATTGAAATGAGGCCCAGGAGTTAAAATACCCCGGATCTGATTTCTGGAGCAGCGGATGAGTTTCTAACTCACACCACTGCTCACCCGCCGAAAACTGGCCCAGAGTTAAAATTGGACCGCGGGTTTATAAAAGATTTTATAGATTTCAGGGGGATAAATTACAGTACAACCGTAACGCATGCGTGCATAGGAGGGCGAGCCAGCAAGGGGAGGATGGGAGAGGTTTGGAGCGATGGCAACCACTAATCTGATTCCACATCTGTGCACTAACACATTTTAAACCTTCTCCATGTGAAAGGGGCATAATGCCCACCTTTTGAATCTAAGAATATTCCTTAATATCAGCACTACATAACCATTGGTACAAACCTACAGTTCAATCCTGAAAGTGCAACTAATTAGCTAGATACACTCTTAATGGGAGTGAATAGAAATGCAATAATTTTGGGAGTGAATTGAAATGGAATATTGTCATCTCAATTGTGTGGTAGCTTCATGCATAAATTGTGCATTTAGCCGAACTCCATAGAGAAGGGACTTGACATTAAACATAACATTTTGGACACTACTTTGAATAGATGACTCCATGGGCATAATCAGTTTGAAATAAAATGCATGCAGCAGCCCTTTGTGTCCCAATGACAGTTCATCAGCTGACACATTTGACAGAGGATACTGAATAAAGCAGAAGCAGACAAAAGGAGGATTGAGAGGATTATCTAGAAGACACAATCTCCCACAAAGACGATTATTCCTGGAGGTGTTGCACACCAAGAGAAAAAGTGTAACACTTTATTTTTAAAGAATCATGTTGTGACACCAAGGCCCTGCATCCTTGTCATACAGCATAAGAAATAATGTGGAGGGGCCACAAGAAAGTATCCATGGGTCCATTTGAGGGATTCGAGTGTACAGCTGGTCCTCTTCCTCAGTTTTCTGCTCCTTCTCCTTGCCCTTTATTCCTTCTCTTCACCAGTTCCTGTACTCCTTCTCTCCTCCAGTTTCTCAATTCTGTTTCTGCCCCACTCTCTCTAATCCCTTCCTCAGTTCCTGTACTCCATCTCTCCCCCAGTTTCTCAATTCCTTCTCTTCCCAGTCTCTCTATTCTCTTTCCCAGTATTTCCATTCTTCTCCTCATCAATCTCTTCACTGCAGGAACTTTTCTTGCCATTTTCACTTTTTCTAAACCACTAATGAAATGTTGAGTCTGGACTCATCCTTTGAGCTTGCACAGTGCGGCCAAGGCCGTTTGTGCTACAAGGAAACTCCAGTTTAGTACAATGTCCTCCTGCACCCATCCCCCTCTTCTGAGAATTGCTTCCTCCCTCATCTCCAATGACTCGAATAAAAAAATATATTGAATGTAAAATAAATCTGCACACATGCATGTACACTGCCGAGCTGCACTTGTGATATGTTGTACACGTGCACAGCTTTTTTATACTTTTTATTTTATTGTGGTAAGGCAGAAGAGGAAGGGTAGTAATGGTAGAGGAGGAGGAATCAATGCAGAGAAAAGAATGAGCATGTATTTAGCACCTTATCACCTCTCCCAAAAACATCCCAAAGTGCTTCACATAAAACGAATTACATTGTGTAGGTACTTTCGTTTTGTGAGTAAACGCAGCAAGTAGTTTGAACACAGTAAAGTCCCAAAAGCAGCAATGAGATGAATAGTCTGTTCGTCTGATTTTGGTCCTGTTGATTGAGGGAAGAATATTGGTCAGGACACCATGAGGATTCCCTGCTCTTGAAAGGAAAGTGATTAGATTTGGTAAGGCAGAAGTTGTAGAGATTCAACTGGTAAATCCCGCTGGCAGTTCACATCAGGAGATTTACGCCTAGAAATTCAATGATGCCACACCCGCTTTTCAGGAGCAATACAGGCGCCTAAGCATCCAATATGGTGGGCAGGGCACGTGCGCTCATTATGTGCTGGAAGTGCACTACCTGCCATATTGGATTGGGCTGCTCCATAGGTGCCCATGGCACACGCCAGAACTATTCAAATTGCTGATTAAAGTATTCAAATTAGGGTCCTATGCTTGTTTCAGGACCCTTTTATTACATTGAGCTGCCCCAGAGCCTGACTCACCATGTGATAAACTCGTTCAGAAACCCGTGGCACGAACAGGCAGGAAGGACCCTTCAGCAGCGCTATTTAAAGGGTTAATCCACTATAAACAGGTTAGTTACTGGTTTGTCATTTGAGGCTGCTGGATAATGTCTGGGTGTTTTTTGGCCTGTTTTCTGACAGAGAATTGATTTCTGACTGCTGAGAAGAAGATTTTGCTGATGCTGGATGTTTTATGGCTGCCATCTAAACAGTTTTACTGCGGTCATGGGCAGTCTAGTAAGGGCTGCCTTTGGGGCTGGAGGACAAGGGGGAGCAGGAGCAGCTCGCAGAAAGGAGGGCATGGCACAGGAAGTAATACAAACAGCAGGTCTTCAGGGAGCACCTCTCCAACATGAACTTCTCAGAGGAGCAACTCAGGTGCCTCTACTTCACTAAGGAGGCTGTCACCGAGCTATATCACCTACTGCAGCCTCAACTCGAGCCTTGTACCAGGGCATGGACAGCACTGTCTGTGTCCATCAAGGTTATCATCACCCTTGACTATTATGCCACAGGCTCCTTCCAGGCTGCAGCAGGTAATAACAGCGACATCTCCCAGTATGCAGTCCATCATTGTATCAGGGAGGTCACCTTGTCTCTCTACATTAGGAGGAACACCTACATCTCTTTCTCCATGGGCAGAGCGAAGCAGGATGAGCAAGTACTAGGCTAGGTCTGGATTGCAGGCTTCCCCAGGGTCCAAGGTACCGTAGACTGCACCCACATTGCCCTACACGCTCCCCATCACCAGCCTGGCATCTTACTCCACTCACTCAACTTACAGCTGGTTTGCGACCATGGGCAGTGCATCATGCAGGTCTGTACCCAGTTTCCTGGCAGCAGTCATAACTCATTTATCCTGCGCCAGTCTTCTGTGCTGCTTTTATTCCAGCCATCCCGTCAGGTTACAGGATGGCTATTCGGCTACAAGGGCAATCCCCTCCAGACATGGCTCGTGAACCTGTCAGGAACCTGGTCACAGCTGCAGAGCAATTCTACAACAAGTGCTATGCTGCCACCAGAAACGTCATTGAACAGATAGTCAGCACACACAAGCAACGCTTCCGATGCCTGGACCACTCGGGAGGAGCTTTGCAATACAGCCCTGAGCGTGTATCCTGATTTGTGGTCGTCTGCTCCATCCTCCATAACTTTGCTATCGTGAGGGATCAGACCTTACCCCCACCAGGGCAGCAAGGAATGTAGCGGGAGGAGGAGCAAAAGGAGGAGGAGGAGGAGGAGAAGCAACATGAAGAGGAGGTAGAGCAGGAATGGTACCAGTGCCACGAGCTGCTAGAGCTCTCAAAGAGCAACACATCCAACAGTGCTTCACATGAACCATCCCTCCCATCCCTTAAACACCAACAGTCCTACAATCCTTATCATCACCTTCCATACTACCACCATTCAATTGCCTTCTTTCCATCCAGCCTTATGGGTCTTGAACTCTCTTCACTACAAATATAAACATGAACACCAAATCCAGGACAAACAGCTGAACTCCATTTGCATCTAATAGCTCCCAGAAATAATTCTGAATCACCCCTGCACAACAACAACAACAATAACTCCTCACATTTATAGAGCACCTTTAATGTAGTAAAACGTCCCAAGATGCTTCACAGGAGCGTTATCAGACAAAATTTGACACCGACCCACGTAAAAAGATATTAGGACAGGTGACAGGTGACAGGAGGCAGAAGTGGAGAGGTGGAGAGATGTATGGAGGGAATTCCAGAGCTTAGGGCCTAGACAGCTAAAGGCATGGCTGCCAAGAGGCCAGAATTAGAGGAACACAGAGATCTTGGAGTGTTGTAGGGCTGGAGAAAGCTACAGAGATAGGGAGGGGCAAGGCCACAGAGGGATTTGAACCCAAGGATGAGAATTTTAAAATCGAGCCATTGCTGGACCGGGAGCCAATGTAGGTCAGCGAGCAGAGGGGCGATGGTTGAACAGGACTTGGTACGAGTTAGGACACGGGCAGCAGAGTTTTGGATGAGCTGAAGTTTATGGAGGGTGGAAGATGGGAGGCCGGCCAGGAGAGCATTGGAATAGTCGAGTCTGTAGATAACAAAGGCATGGATGAGAGTTTTAGCAGCAGATGGGCTGAGGCAGGGGTGGAGACGGGCAATATTACGGAGGTGGAAGTAGGCGGTCTTGGTGATGGAGCAGATATGGGGTCGGACGCTCAGCCCAGGGTCAAATAGGACGCAGAAGCTGTGAACAGCCTGGTTCAGCCTCAGAGAGTGGCCAGGGAGAGGGATGGAGTTGGTGGCGAGGGAACGGAGTTTGTGGCGGGGACTAAAGACAATGGCTTTGTTCTTCCCAATATTTAATTGGAGGAAATGTAATAATGGATGTCAGACAAGCAGCGTGACAAATCAGAGGCAGTGGAGGGGTCAGGAGAGGTGGTGGTGAGGTAGAGCTGGGTGTTGTCAGCTCCACGACCCTTAGTGCCTGTTCCCTCTGCTTGTTTACTTATCCTTGGTTACAGCTTGGGAGGTGGAAGCTGCTGAGCTTCCATTGAGGACACTTCAGACGGCCGTGGTGGGCGACCTCAAGCAGTTGTGAGACTTGAGGGCCCAGCTGCAGACAGCACAGTGAGGACAACACAGTGTGCTGAGAGTTCGGTAAGTGTGGGAGTTTGGTGAAGTGGGGGAAGGAGGTGCTGCTTTGCCTTGCTTTTCCAAACTTTTCCTGCAGAGCGGTAGTGGACCTGAGAGTAGAAGACTGAGATTGTGGAATAAAAGCAGCAGCAGACCTGCACCAAGAAACAACTACTGTGCGACATCACAGGGACTTAACTCCTGGACCTGAGATAAATAAGAAGCAAAAAGTAATCCAAGTGGGACGTCACCAAGGAAGAGGTAAGTGATTGGCTGGTGAGTATTTTCCTGCTGAATTTGTCTAAGGTTAGAGTTTGTGGATTCTCTGGTCTCTGTTGTGTAGTGGGGGACTGCTGTTCAGCAAGGGCCCTTGAGTATACCTTTTTAATTGAAGTGAAATTGGTGGGATTCATTTAATTTGAATTAATTAGTTAAAGGGTAAGTCATGTCAGGACAGCCCAGCCCCGTGTTATGCTCTTCCTGCTCTATGTGGGAAATTAGGGACCCTTCCGGTGTCCCTGACGACCATGTGTGCGGGAAATGCATCCAGCTGCAGCTACTGACAAACCGCATTGCGGCACTGGAGCTGCGGATGGATTCATTAAGGAGCATTCGCGATGCTGAGAACGTCGTGGATAACACGTTTAGTGAGATGGTCACACCGCAGGTAAAGGTTGTACAGGCAGGAAGTAATTGGGTGACCACCAGGCAGAGTAAGAAGAGCAGGCAGGCAGTGCAGGGGTCCCCTGTGGCCGTCCCCCTCTCAAACAAATATGCCGCTTTGGATATTGTTGAGGGGGATGACTTATCAGGGGAAGGCAGCAGCAGCCAACTTCCTGGCACCAGGGGTAGCTCTGTTGCACAGGCTGGGAGGAAAAAGAGTGGAAGAGCTATAGTGGTAGGGGATTCTATCGTAAGGGGAACAGACAGGCGTTTCTGTGGCCGTAAACGTGACTCCAGGATGGTTTGTTGCCTCCCTGGTGCCAGGGTCATGGATGTCACTGAGCGGCTTCAGGGCATTCTCAAGGGGGAGGGTGAGCAGGCAGAGGTCGTGGTCCACATTGGGACCAACGACATAGGTAGGAAGGGAGATGAGGTCCTGCATCAAGAATTTAGGGAGCTAGGTAGCAGATTAAAGAGCAGGACCTCAAAGGTTGTAATCTCTGGATTACTCCCAGTGCCACGGGCTAGTGAGTATAGAAATAGGAGGATAGAACAGATGAATGCGTGGCTGAAGAGTTGGTGCAGGAGGGAGGGTTTCAGTTTCCTGGATCACTGGGCCTGCTTCTGGGGAAGGTGGGACTTGTACAAGTCGGACGGGTTGCATCTGAACCAGAGCGGGACAAATATCCTTGCGGGGAGGTTTGCTAGCACTGTTGGGGGGGGTTTAAACTAACTTGGCAGGGGGATGGGATACAGAGTGGAGCTACAATAGGGGGTGATGTGCAGCCAAATATAGAGAAAAAAACAAGTCAGCTTGGAAGACAGGGCAAATATGTGAGGGCAAGGCTGGATGGCATCTATTTTAATGCAAGGAGTCTTGCGAATAAGGTGGATGAACTGAAGGTGTTGATAAACACATGGGAGTATGACATTGTTGCTGTCACAGAGACATGGTTGAGGGAGGGGCAAGACTGGCAGCTCAATATTCCGGGGTACAGAATCTTCAGGCGAGACAGAGGGGGAGGTATAAGAGGAGGGGGGGTCGCAATATTAATTAAAGAATCAATTACTGCCATAAGGAGGGATGATATATTAGCAGGTTCCTCTAATGAGGCCATATGGGTGGAGCTTAAAAACAAAAAGGGGGCAAGCACTTTGATGGGAGTGTACTATAGGCCCCCAAACAGTCAGGGGGAGATAGAGGAACAGATATGTAGGCAAATCTCAGAAAATTGTGCAAATAATAGGGTAATAATAGTGGGGGATTTCAACTTCCCCAATATTAACTGGGATACTCAGAGTGTAAAAGGCTTAGAGGGTACAAAATTCTTAACGTGCATCCAGGAGAGCTTTTTGAGCCAGCATGTAGAAAGTCCTACAAGAGAGGGGGCGGTACTGGACCTAATTCTAGGGAATGTGGCCGGCCAAGTGGAAGAAGTGCTAGTAGGTGAGCACTTTGGTGACAGTGACCATAATTTGGTGAGATTTAAGGTGGTCATGGAAAAGGACAGGGAGGGGCCGGAAATAAAGGTTCTAAATTGGGGGAAGGCCGATTTTAATAGGATAAGGCAGGATCTGGCCAAAATGGACTGGGATCAGCTGCTTGTAGGAAAATCCGCATCGGAGCAATGGGAGTCTTTCAGAAGGGAGATTGAGACCATACAATGGCAACATGTTCCCGTAAAGGTCAAGGGTGGTTCCAAGAACTCCAGGGAACCTTGGATGTCAGGGGATATACGAGAATGGATTAGGAAAAAAAGGAGGGCTTTTGGCAGATACAAAAGGCTAAAGACGGAGGAAGCCCTAGAGGAGTACAAAAAGTGCAGGGGGATACTTAAAAAAGAAATTAGGAGATCAAGGAGGGGCCATGAAATGACACTGGCGAGCAAAATAAAGGAAAATCCTAAGATGTTTTATAAGTATATTAAGGGTAAGAGGATGACTAGGGAAAAAATAGGGCCCATTAGGGACAAAAATGGCAATCTGTGTGTGGAGCCGGCAGATGTAGGAGGGGTTCTAAATGAATTTTTTGCATCTGTTTTCACTATGGAGAAGGACGATGTAGACATAGAAATACGGCAGGGGGACTGTGATATACTCGAACATATTAACATCGAGCGGGAGGAGGTATTGGCGGTTTTAGCAGGCCTAAAAATGGATAAATCCCCAGGCCCGGACGAAATGTATCCCAGGCTACTGTGTGAGGCAAAGGAGGAGATTGCGGGGGCTCTGACACATATATTCAGAACCTCTCTGGCCACAGGGGATGTGCCAGAGGACTGGAGAACCGCTAATGTAATACCATTATTCAAGAAGGGGAGTAGGGAAAAACCGGGGAACTACAGGCCAGTGAGCCTAACATCAGTGGTAGGAAAATTATTGGAAAAAATTCTGAAGGACAAAATTAGTCTCCACTTGGAGAAGCAAGGATTAATCAGGGATAGTCAACATGGCTTTGTCAAGGGAAGATCATGTCTGACTAATTTGATTGAATTTTTTGAGGGGGTGACTAGGCGTGTGGATGAGGGTAACGCAGTGGATGTGGTATACATGGATTTCAGTAAGGCCTTCGATAAAGTCCCCCACAGGAGACTGGTCAAGAAGGTACGAGCCCATGGAATCCAGGGTGCCTTGGCACTTTGGATACAAAACTGGCTTAGTGGCAGAAGGCAGAGGGTGATGGTCGAAGGTTGTTTTTGTGACTGGAAGCCTGTGGCCAGTGGGGTACCACAGGGATCGGTGCTGGGTCCCTTGCTGTTTGTGGTCTACATTAATGACTTGGATATGAATGTAAAAGGTATGATCAGTAAGTTCGCTGATGATACAAAAATTGGTAGGGTGGTAAATAGCGAGGAGGATAGCCTCAGTCTGCAGGACGATATAGATGGGTTGGTCAGATGGGCGGAACAGTGGCAAATGGAATTTAACCCGGAAAAGTGCGAGGTGATGCACTTTGGAGGGACTAACAAGGCAAGGGAATACACAATGAATGGGAGGACCCTAGGCAAGACAGAGGGTCAGAGGGATCTTGGTGTGCAAGTTCACAGATCCCTGAAGGCGGCGGAACAGGTAGATAAGGTGGTAAAGAAGGCATATGGGATACTTGCCTTTATTAGCCGAGGCATAGAATATAAGAGCAAGGAGGTTATGATGGAGCTGTATAAAACACTGGTTAGGCCACAGCTGGAGTACTGTGTGCAGTTCTGGTCGCCACACTACAGGAAGGATGTGATCGCTTTGGAGAGGGTGCAGAGGAGATTCACCAGGATGTTACCAGGGCTGGAGCGCTTCAGCTATGAAGAGAGACTGGGAAGATTGGGTTTGTTTTCCTTGGAGCAGAGGAGGCTGAGGGGGGACATGATTGAGGGGTACAAAATTATGAGGGGCACAGATAGGATGGATACTGAGGAGCTTTTTCCCTTCGTTGAGGGTACTATAACAAGGGGACATAGATTCAAGGTAAAAGGCGGGAGGTTTAGAGGGGATTTGAGAAAGAACTTTTTCACCCAGAGGGTGGTTGGAGTCTGGAACTCACTGCCTGAAAGGGTTGTGGAGGCAGGAACCCTCACAACATTCAAGAAGCATTTGGATGAGCACTTGAAATGCCATAGCATACAAGGCTACGGACCAAATGCTGGAATATGGGATTAGAGTAGACAGGGCTGATGGCCGGCGCGGACACGATGGGCCGAAGGGCCTCTATCCGTGCTGTATAACTCTATGACTCTATGACAGCAGCATCTCAGCGTGGACCGGGACAGTCTGGCCCAGCTGGCTGTGTGGCACTAACAAGGGCACTGGCCGAGTGGGTGGGGGGGAGCAGGCATGCTGTCATCCTGAGAGAGGACAGCAGGTGCCTCTCCTTTGGAGCCAAGGCCACTCTCTTATGCTGCATCACAGCATTCCTCCGGTTCTGCCCGAGAACAGAGTGCAGAAGTGACACTCTGGTCCCCAGAACCAAGATGGCAGTTGCCCGAGGTTCCGTGCCAGCAGCGTTAGCTACCATGGAAGCTGTCAGAGCTGTCAGGATGGTAGGCACTACTGTAGTGCCGATGGAGCTGACCGCTCGGTCCATGTTGAATAGAATAGTCTCCACACTCTGCATGAAGCCAGCACGGATTTGTTAAAGGCAAATCGTGTTTAACTAACCTGATAGAGTTTTTTGATGCGGTAACAGAGAGGGTAGATGTGGGCAGTTGATGTGGTGTATATGGACTTTCAAAAGGCGTTTGATAAAATGCCACATGGTAGGCTTATCATCAAGATTGCGGCCCATGGAATAAAGGGGGCAGTAGCAACATGGATACAGAATTGGCTAAGGGACAGGAAATAGAAAGTAGTGGTGAACGGTTGTTTTTCGGACTGGAGGGAGGTGTACAATGGTGTTCCCCAGGGGTCGGTGCTGGGACCACTGCTTTTCTTGATGTATATTAATGACTTGGACTTGGGAGTACAGGGCACAATTTCAAAATTTACAGATGTCACAAAACTTGGAAGGGTAGTAAACAGTGAGGACAGTGATAGACTTCAAGAGGATATAGGCAGGCTGGTGGCATGGGCGGACATGTGGCAGATGAAATTTAACGCAGGAAAATGCGAAGTGATACATTTCGGTAGGAAGAACAAGGAGAGGTAATATAAACTAGAGAGCACAATTCTAAAAGGGGTACTGGAACAGAGAGATCTGGAGGTATATGTGCACAAATCGTTGAAATTGGCAGTGCAGATTGAGAAACCGGTTAAAAAAGCACACGGGATCGTGGACTTTATAAATAGATGCATAGAGTACAAAAGTATGGAAGTCATGATGAACCTTTGTAAAACACTGTTTGGGCCACAACTGGAGTATTGTGTCCAGTTCTGGGCACTGCACTTTAGGAAAGATATGAAGGTCTTAGAGAGGGTGCAAAAGAGATTTACTAGAATGGTTCCAGGGATGAGGGACTTCAGTTACATGGATAGACTGGAGAAGCTGGGGTTGTTCTCTTTGGAACAGAGAAGGTTGCGAGGAGATTTGATAGAGGTGTTCAAAATCATGAAAGGTCTAGACAGAGTAGATAGAGAGAAACTGTTCCCATTGGTGGAAGGGTCAAGAACCAAAGGACATAGATTTAAGGTGATTGGCAAAAGAACCAAAGGTGACATGAGGAAAAACTTTTTTACACAGCGAGTGGTTAGGATCTGGAATGCACTGCCCGAGGGGGTGGTGGAAGCAGATTCAATCATGGCCTTCAAAAGGGAACTGGATAAGTACTTGAAAGGAAAAAATTTGCAGGGCTACGGGGATAGGGCAGGGCAGTGGGACTAGCTGGATTGCTCTTGCATAGACTCAATGGGCCGAATGGCCTCCTTCAGTGCTGTAACCATTCTATGATTCTATGAAGCCTTGACACAAGTTGGAGCTGGACTCCTCCATACTCTGTGACATTGTGTGCAAGCTCGCTGGCAGGCTGCCCAGTGTACCTAGCAGTTCTTGTATGCCAATCAGCCTTCTTTGATACCCTGACCCCTTGAAGTCTGCATCTGAATCCTCTGCAGTAGAGATGTTAAGCAATCTCACATCCGGCCCTGGGATTTTGACAGTTTCTTATTACTGTGCATAGTTTTCTCTTTATATCCCTCCACCCAATCTGAGTCTGTGTCAACTGCTTCTGTGATTCTGAATATTGTTTGCCCACACCCTCTGGTTCACCAGCGGTGACCAGTCTTTCAATAACTGCACCCCTGCCTTCTGCAGCTCTCTTGTAAAACCGCTTTGCCTTGCTAATTGCCTCCCTGCTTTCAAAAGCCTTCTAAAACCTCATACTTTCAACTTCACCTTCAGTTTCTCTCTCCCAAATTTGACCTTTCAAACAACTTACCTTTACCAATGCTGGCACATTATAAACCACACTGATTAACAAAGCTCACATGATGCATTACCAGTTCATATCACTGCTTATTAAGCTGTTAAGTTTGCAAGATTATGTAATATTTCAGTGCATGGTTTAATTTACCATTAGCAACAAATCGCCATGCAGGAATACCGAAGTTAGGGCTATGGTTAAGGAAAAGAGCATTCATACCCACACACAGTGGAGGGCTTAATAGCCGAGATATTTGATGGCCCTGCGCCTGTTTTTCAGATGCCCAACTGGAGCCTAAGCCTCCAATATGCCGAGCAGGAAGCACTGCTCATTACGAGCCGGAGGTGTCCACCTGCCATATTGGTGTAGGCAAAATAATCAGGCGTCCAGGGCCGGCATATGCCGGCATATGCAAATAAGGGACCTAACGTTTGTTTAAGGACCCCTCTGCAATCTTGGTTTGCCCTGAGGAAAACCAGCTCTACATGCGGCCGAGCAGGCGGTCCTTGAAGCCCGCCACCAACAACATAAGTTTATTAACAATACTCACCTGAATGTGGAGCAGGGAGGAGCAGGAGTGCTCCTCCCGAACCCATATGAATACCACAGGCCAACTGCCAGCCACCACCCTCCCCCCCCCAATCACCGCCACCCTCGCCTCTCAATCACCGCCACCACCATCTCCCCCCCGATCTTTGCCGCCACCCTCCTTCCTGGTCACCGCACCCCTCCCTCTCAGCGACCTCAACCCTCCCTCCCAATTGTCCCCCTCTCGATTGCCCCCCTCTCCCCGGTGCTTTAAGGACTTACCGATTCAGTGGCCCAATCTTCAAGTCCTCTTCTCTGCTTGCCCATTAGTTATCTGCAGCTCGCCGGTTCAAGTGAGGCCTATCCATTCAGGTGCAGGGATTTTCTAGGCCATATTCGTTAATGTAAGTTCAATATACCTTAATTCTTATTATATAGTTTTTAAATACTTTTTTAGATTCTCTTAAAGTGGAAAGATTTCCTGGATGGCTGAGTAGGTCAATGCACCATGTGAGATAGTAATGGGTCACACTGACCAGAGGATTCGAAGTTCAATCCTTGGTTTTTGGTGAGTTAATGTTTTAATCTGTCTCAGCATTCTTGGACTGGGGAGGAGGCAAATCAGCGAGTGTTCCCACTTCTGATTCTTATTCAGTGACCCCCTCCTTCCAATGGTCACCAAATGGGCCATAGAATTATCCTTTAAGGGAGGACCAGCCACCCCATAATGGCAGCAGGGACTAGAGTTTTTGGCTTGTGTAGGCTGGCAGACACCCAGATGTACCCCTATTGGCACTGGCTCCATGCTAATTAGGTGCCCTCCCCTAACCCCGTATACTGAGCACTGGAGGGCACTGGCAGGTGCAATCCAAACATACCTTAATGGTGCATATACATTACAGAGCTTGGTGTTTTCTATAACATCATAAATACCTTGTATATGCAAACTTGTTTTAAAGTCATATTTTGCAACATTGTAGCTAGTCCTCTTAGCTTCCCCAGCACCGGAGAAGGCCCATATAGAGGAGTGAGCTCAGCAGTACTTCACTGGACTGTATGGCTTGTGTCAAGAACCCTGATAGAAACCTGCGGGCCTCGATATTAATGGGGAGGCAGGAAGTGGGTGCGGGAGCCCGGTAGCGGGCGATGAATCCGGCAAGGCTGGGGACGTGGAGGCTCTCCCGGCAGGGCCTCATTTAAATAAAACTCTGCAGACTCTCACCCGACACCCGGCCAGAGTGGGAGTGGGCATCTGGTGGCAGGAGGCCGCAGCTGAGGACCCATGTGAATGGTCCCTGGCAGCCGGTGGGGGGTGGGGTAAGCATGTGGAAGAATCGGGAGTGCGGAAGACTGTCATAAGGGAGGCCCAAGGCTTCCTTGTGAGGCCCAGAGCAGCATTCCTGCCACACCTGGCCCACAAGGGAGGGGGAAGGCTGACAGCAGGGATCAGGAGGGGGGGGATGGATCGGGAGGGGTGAAGGATTGGGGGGGGGTGAAGGATCGGGAGGGGGGAAGGATCGGGAGGGGAGAAGGATCGGGAGGGGGGAAGGATTGGGGGGGGGTGAAGGATCGGGAGGGGGCAAGGATCGGGGGGGGTGAAGGATTGGGGGGGTGAAGGATTTGGGGGGGGAAGGATTGGGGGGGTGAAGGATTGGGGGGGTGAAGGATCGGGAGGGTGAAGGATCGGGAGGGGGGAAGGATTGGGGGGGGTGAAGGATCGGGAGGGGGAAGAATTGGGGGGGGTGAAGGATCGGGAGGGGGAAGGATTGGGGGGGGTGAAGGATTGGGGGGGGAAGGATTGGGGGGGTGAAGGATCGGGAGGGGGGAAGGATTGGGGGGGGGTGAAGGATCGGGAGGCGGAAGGATCGGGGGGGTGAAGGATCGGGAGGGGGGAAGGATCGGGAGGGGGGAAGGATTGGGGGGGGTGAAGGATCGGGAGGGGGAAGGATTGGGGGGGTGAAGGATTGGGGGGGGGAAGGATTGGGGGGGGTGAAGGATCGGGAGGGGGGAAGGATCGGGGGGGGTGAAGGATCGGGAGGCGGAAGGATCGGGGGGGGGGTGAAGGATCGGGAGGGGGGAAGGATCGGGAGGGGGGAAGGATCGGGGGGGTGAAGGATCGGGAAGGGGGAAGGATCGGGGGGGGGTGAAGGATCGGGAGGGGGTGAAGGATTGGGGGGGGTGAAGGATTGGGGGGGGGAAGGATCGGGAGGGGGGAAGGATCGGGAGGGGGGAAGGATCGGGGGGGTGAAGGATTGGGGGGGGGAAGGATTGGGGGGGGTGAAGGATTGGGGGGGGGAAGAATTGGGGGGGGTGAAGGATCGGGAGGGGGGAAGGATTGGGGGGGGTGAAGGATTGGGGGGGGGAAGGATTGGGGGGGGGAAGGATTGGGGGGAAGGATTGGGGGGGTGAAGGATTGGGGGGGGGAAGGATTGGGGGGGTGAAGGATCAGGGGGGGGAAGGATTGGGGGGGGTGAAGGATTGGGGGGGTGAAGGATCGGGGGGGGTGAAGGATTGGGGGGGGAGGATGGCGGGGGTGAAGGATCGGGGGGGGAGGATGGGGGGGGTGAAGGATCGGGGGGGGTGAAGGATTGGGGGGGGAGGATGGCGGGGGTGAAGGATCGGGGGGGGTGAAGGATGGGGGGGGTGAAGGATTGGGGTGGGGAAGGATTGGGGGGGGAGGATCGGGGGGGTGAAGGAATGGGGGGGGAAGGATTGGGGGGGGGAAGGATCGGGGGGGGAAGGATCGGGAGGGGGTGAAGGATTGGGGGGGGAAGGATCGGGAGGGGGTGAAGGATCGGGGGGGGGAAGGATCGGGAGGGGGAAGGATCGGGAGGGGGGCAGGATCGGGCGGGGGAAGGATTGGGGCAGGATTGGGAGGGGGGAAGGATCGGGACAGGATCGGGCGGGGGAAGGATCGGGACAGGATCGGGCGGGGGAAGGATCGGGGCAGGATTGGTAGGGGGGAAGGATCGGGGCAGGATTGGGAGGGGGGTGAGCCCGGCACACGGGAGGCCCAAGGCTTCCTTTTGAGGCCCAGGAGGTGCACTCCAGCCCCTCGGGGTAGTTAAAATCAGAGCCCTCAATTCCAATTGACGTGCTACTGACATTGCCATTGCCTCCAAAGATCCCTTTGGAAATCACCTCTTTGTGATGCACACAGCCTCCAGAAACAGTAAATACCTTTTTACCCTGTCACTGTGCTGGTCTGCATGCTTTAGTAATGTTTCATGTACAGAGGGGTAATTGTACCCTATTGCCAAAGTGATGACTGCACTCAGAGTGGAGAAAAGAAAATGATGAAGTATGATGAGGGTAATGTTAACCTAACCCGCCCAATGGAAAACTGACAGGATCGGATCGAGCACCTGTTTTACATTCGCTCAATTTCATTTTCCACTGACTTCAATGGAAAATAAAATCAGTTTCCCGCCGGGCGGGTTAGGTTAAAATTACCCTTTATATTTTAAAGCAAAGGTGAGGAAATAAAAAAAAATGAATAACCATGGCCCTGAATTTCCAGGTAGTTCTCGCGGTCCCGTGTCATATCTTTGGTGGGAGATCAGTGGAACATAGAGAGAACCTATAGGCCATTTTTAGACATATACACCATTTCTCCGGGAATTCCCCTGATCTTCTGCCAGAAAATCCCCATGGAAATTGCAGGCAGAAGCTCTAATGAGCATGTACTAGACACCTCAGTGACACTTACATGTGGGAGAAACAGGGCACCCACCATTGCTTCAATCATATAATAGCAGTAAACACAGTGAGGTTAGACATCATTCCAGAGGATGTGATGATACTGTAACAGTATGAGGGAAATAACTGCTGGGAAATAGAGGAGGAATAACAAGGGGGAGGGCCTTTACCGAAAAATAAACCCTGAGGGCTGACATTGTTAGGCAATCTGTAATATCTAAAGAGCACGTGGGTGTGGAGTGAAGGATGAATTATTAGTAAAGCTTCTGGTTTAACGTCCCATGTCTCTACAGCATTTAGAAAATATTGCCATTGCATTGGACACCCATTGGTCACATGACACCCATGGTCATGGTCATATGACACCCATGGTCATATGACATAGCCTAAAGGCCAAATAATCTCCTGAATGCACCAAGGAAGTGTGGAATAATCAAGGTTTACACTTGCCCAGGAGAGTCAGATAGGGAATTGGAGAGTTAGGCAGAATGTAGAAAGAAATTCAGATTGGAACCAGACCTGAAGATAATAAATATGGCCCCGAAAATCCTTGTGACATGATTCCAGCAGTTATGACAGGATCCCACTGCCGCTGCCCTCCAATACTGATCCTGCCGGAGTTTCCAGGGGCAGTGGGAGGGCAGCTATTTTGCATGGAGCCAGCAGAGAGGTGCACACACTGCTATTAGGGTTGTCAACCCTGTTATTGCCACTATATCATAGTCCCAAGTGGTGATTTGACCCTGCAGCTCACCAATCTTATTTACCACGATACGTGCATTAACGCACATGCACTCCAATCTCATCTTAGACTGCCTTGCATTTGCCCCCTGTCTGATCCCTCTTATTTCTGAACTATTCTTTACTTCTAGTCCTATTTGTCTCTCCCAGTCCTCTGTTCTGCTCTCTGATGTTTCATCCTGGTGCCCATCCCCCTGCCAAATTAGTTTAAACCCTCCCCCACAGCACTGGTTAACCTCTCCATGACGACATTGGTCCTAGCTCTATTGACGTGCAACCCATCCATATTGAGCAGGTCCCTCCTTCCGCAAAACTGGTCCCAATGTCCCAGAAATCTGAAGCCCTTCCACCTGCACCATTTCTCCAGCCACGCATTAACCTGTCTTATCCTACTATTCCTATACTCGCTAGCACGTGGCACTGGGAGTAATCCAGAGATCACTACTTATGAGGTCCTGCTTTTTAACTTCCTCCCTAGCTCCTGAAACTCTCACTGCAGGACCTCAACCCTTTTCCTTCCTATGTCATTGGTTCCCACATGGACCACGACTTCTGGCTGTTCCCCTTCCCCCCTCAAAATGTTCTGCTTCCTCTCAGTGATGTCCTTTACCCTGGCACCAGGGAGGCAACACACCATGAGGGACTCACATCGGCGGTTGCAGAAACACCTGTCTGTCCCCCAAACCATTGAATCCCCTATAACAACTGCAATTCTACACTTCGCTGTGCCCCCCTGTGCAGTCCTTTGCCCCACGGTGCCATGCTCTGGACTGCACTTCTTCGAAGTGTCATCACCCTCACTGGTATTCAATACTGAAAACCAGTTAGTGAGCGCCGCTCTCCCGGAGGATTCCTGCACTGCCTGCATCTGCTTACCCTGCCAGATGGCCACCCACTTACTGTCCTGAACTCTCTGTGGCAGTGGGGTGACCACCTACAGGAACGTACGTTCCAAGAAATTCTCAACCTCACGTGTGCTTTGCAGTGACACCGGCCGCTCCTCAGGTTCAGAAACTCTGAGTTCGAGGTCGAGCAGCGGGGGCACTTCCTGCACGCATGGTCACCCAGTACACCTGAAATGTCCTGGTGTTCCCACGTGGCGCAGGAATTGCAGGCAATGGGTCTAAACTGTCCCACCATTCTTTTAAAGTCTATTTATATTATATGTATAGATATGCCTCTTGTGTTATTTATATGTTTTATCTTAGTACCTCTTTAACACATATGTATTATTTCTTTATTTAATATTTATGTATGCCAGATTCTAGTGGGGTGCCGCAAGGATCATTGCTGGGGCCTCAGCTATTTACAATCTATATTAATAACGTAGATGAAGGGATCGTATGTAATGTATCCAAGTTTGCTGACGATACATAGGTAGGGGGGAAAGTAAGCTGTGAGGAGGACAAAAAGAGTCTGCAAAGGGATATAGACGGGTTAAGTGATTGGGCAAGAAGGTGGCAGATGGAGTGTAATGTGGGGAAATGTGAGGTTATTCACTTTGGTAGGAAGAATAGAAAAGTAGACTATTTTTCAAATGGTGAGAAACTATTAAATGTTCATGTCCAGAGAGATCTGGGTGTCCTCGTACAAGAAACACAGAAAGTTAGCATGCAGGTACAGCAAGCAATTAGGAAGGCAAATGGCATGTTGGCCTTTATTGCAAGGGGATTGGAGTACAAGAGCAAGGAAGTCTTACTTTTAAAAAAAAATCGTTTATGGGATGTGGGCGTCGCTGGCGAGGCCAGCATTTATTGCCCATCCCTAATTGCCCTCGAGAAGGTGGTGGTGAGCCGCCTTCTTGAACCGCTGCAGTCCGTGTGGTGAAGGTTCTCCCACAGTGCTGTTAGGAAGGGAGTTCCAGGATTTTGACCCAGCGACGATGAAAGAACGACGATATATTTCCAAGTCAGGATGGTGTGTGACTTGGAGGGGAACGTGCAGGTGGTGTTGTTCCCATGTACCTGCTGCTCTTGACCTTCTAGGTGGTAGAGGTCGCGGGTTTGGGAGGTGCTGTCGAAGAAGCCATGGCGAGTTGCTGCAATGCATCCTGTGGATGGTACACACTGCAGCCACTGTGCGCCTGTGGTGAAGGAAGTGAATGTTTAGGGTGGTGGGTGGGGTGCCAATCAAGTGGGCTGCTTTGTCCTGGATGGTGTCGAGCTTCTTGAGTGTTGTTGGAGCTTCACTCATCCAGGCAAGTGAAGAGTATTCCATCACACTCCTGACTTGTGCCTTGTAGATGGTGGAAAGGCTTTGGGGAGTCAGGAGGTGAATCACTCGCCGCAGATTACCCAGCCTCTGACCTGCTCTTGTAGCCACAGCATTTATATGGCTGGTCCAGTTAAGTTTCTGGTCAATGGTGACCCACAGGATGTTGATGGTGAGGGATTCGGCAATGGTAATGCCGTTGAATGTCAAGGGGAGGTGATTAGACTCTCTCTTGTTGGAGATGGTCATTGCCTGGCACTTGTCTGGCGCGAATGTTACTTGCCACTTATCAGCCCAAGCCTGGATGTTGTCCAGGTCTTGCTGCATGCGGGCACAGGCTGCTTCATTATTTGAGGGGTTGTGAATGGAACTGAACACTGTGCAATCATCAGCGAACATCCCCATTTCTGACCCTTATGATGGAGGGAAGGTCATTGATGAAGCTGCTGAAGATGGTTGGGTCCAGGACACTCCCCTGAGGAACTCCTGCAGCAATGTCCTGGGGCTGAGATGATTGGCCTCCAACAACCACTACCATCTTCCTTTGTGCTAGGTATGACTACAGCCACTGGAGAGTTTTCCTCCTGATTCCCATTGACTTCAATTTTACTCGGGCTCCTTGGTGCCACACTCGGTCAAATGCTGCCTTGATGTCAAGGGCAGTCACTCTCACCTCACCTCTGCAATTCAGCTCTTTTGTCCATGTTTGGACCAAGGCTGTAATGAGGTCTGGAGCCGAGTGGTCCTGGCGGAACCCAAACTGAGCATCAGTGAGCAGGTTATTGGTGAGTAAGTGCCACTTGATAGCACTGTCGACGACACCTTCCGTCACTTTGCTGATGATTGAGAGTAGACTGATGGGGCGGTAATTGGCTGGATTGGATTTGTCCTGCTTTTTGTGGACAGGACATACCTGGGCAATTTTCCACATTGTCAGTTAGATGCCAGTGTTGTAGCTGTACTGGAACAGCTTGGCTAGAGGTGCAGCTAGTTCTGGAGCACAAGTCTTCAGCACTACAGCCGGGATGTTGTCGGGGCCCATAGCCTTTGCTGTATCCAGTACACACAGCCGTTTCTTGATATCAGATGGAGTGAATTGAATTGGCTGACGACTGGCTTCTGTGATGGTGGGGATATCGGGAGGAGGCTGAGATGGATCATCCACTCGGCACTTCTGGCTGAAGATGGTTGCAAACGCTTCAGCCTTGTCTTTTGCACTCACGTGCTGGACTCTGCCATCATTGAGGATGGGGATGTTCACAGAGCCTCCTCCTCCCGTTAGTTGTTTAATTGTCCACCACCATTCACGACTGAATGTGGCAGGACTGCAGAGCTTTGATCTGATCCGTAGGTTGTGAAATCGCTTAGCTCTGTCTATAGCATGTTGCTTCCACTGTTTAGCATGCATGTAGTCCTGAGTTGTAGCTTCACCAGGTTGGCACCTCGTTTTTAGGTACGCCTGGTGCTGCTCCTGGCATGCTCTTCTACACTCCTCATTCAACCAGGGTTGATCCCCTGGCTTGTTGGTAATGGTAGAGTGAGGAATATGCCGAGCCATGAGGTTACAGATTGTGCTGGAATACAATTCTGCTGCTGCTGATGGCCCACAATGCCTCATGGATGCCCAGTTTTGAGCTGCTAGATCTGTTCTGATCTGTCCCATTTAGCACAGTGGTAGTGCCACACAACACGTTGGATGGTATCCTCAGTGCGAAGACGGGACTTCGTCTCCACGAGGACTGTGCGGTGGTCACTCCTACCAATACTGTCATGGACAGATGCATTTGCGACAGGTAGATTGGTGAGGACGAGGTCAAGTAAGTTTTTCCCTTGTGTTGGTTCGCTCACCTTAGATACTTATCCTAAATACTTATCTCTAATTCCTCAGGCTCCACCCTCTGCACTGGTTGTGATATTGCTTATTCAGTATTCTCCCTGTTGTTCGTTTGGTATGCTCTCTGCCGCTCCAGCCGTGCCTGCTCTGTATTTATGCTCCTCGGGCCTCCCGTGATGCTCTCTCCCTCCAGCGATGCTCTCAAATTTCGGCCCGAATCTGGCAAGCTCCGTCAGGATGCCAGTTTGGCCACCTGCAGCTCACCTGCCGAATTTAAATGACGGGAGCCTCTTCGCTGTTGGAATGGGTGACCGACCAGTGCACTCTGCCGATCGGCCGCCCAAAAGTCAAAATCTATCCCAGTATATTTAGTGTATTATAGCCCAAAACAAACGACCTTGCTGAAAAAATGGTACAGTCAAGAACATTATTAGGAAGACTAATAACAGTTTATTAATGTATGACAACATAACTTTAAGGGAAAGCTAGATAAGTACATTAGGGAGAAAGGAATAGAAGGATATGCTGATAGGGTTAGATGAAGTAGGGAGGGAGGAGGCTCGTGTGGAGCGTAAACATTGGCATAGACCAGTAGGGCCAAATGGCCTTTTTCTGTGCTGTAAATTCTATGTAATACATTTAGGGAATGGGTTTTCCCAAGAGTAACTTCTGATGAGTTTTCACATCCACTCCAATTTGTTTATTAAAGAGAGCAGCCTAGAATTCAGATTATGCCCAAACTGGGGCATGATCCAAGTGCAGTGCCAGCTGCAGGACCACGTCAAATTTGTCCACCGTCCTCATCTGTATGTTACCAGCAAACTGTGAGTGCCAGTCACGGCTACAGAGGCAGCTCAATGGTCACGGGTGTGGGGGGGGAGTTAAATCTGCCGGCTGGTCCTAACGTAAGCCTGGGGGAAGAGACAATCAGGAGAGTGGTGGAGCGCAGGCCGGCAACAACCTGCAGTTCCAAGGTGGAGCCAGGAGGAACACACCTGCTCCTCTTAGCTCCCACATTCAGGCATGTAAAAAAACTTGAAACTAAACTTTGGGGTGGCAGCCTCCAGCAGTCTGTTTAAGGACGGTAGGTTTGGCTGCTGTGCACCTGAGACAACTGCAGTCAGTGGCCAATAAATTTCACAATGGAGCCTGAAACAGGAGAATTCTCTCTTCAAACCCTCTTTACTTAGCTACCTCTCTCTCCTCCTTTAAGGCCATTCTTAAAACCTACCTATTTGACCAAACGTTTGGTCACCTCTCCTAATGTCTCTTTCTTTGTCTTGACATCCATTTTTTGATTATGCCTTTGTGAAGCATTTTAAGGTTTTTTTCTATGTTAAAGGTGCTATTTAAATTGTTGTTGTTGTCATTGTCATTCATTGTCATTCATTGTCATTGTCGATGATGATGAAGAACCACAACAAAGGGCCATCTAACACATCTAAATCCAAAAAATGGAAATGGTGGAATGAATTGAACATAATAAAGAATAACACTGGCCAACGTGAGAGACAATTAGCCAGAGCATTGATGTGAATAAATCAAATGTTCAGGCTGCACTGAAACACAAGCTGAGTTCATAGCAGCATATGAATAAAGTGAACACAACTTGGACTTTAAATGATAATGTGCAGTTTCTAATTTTTATAACATTGATGAACTGTGTTGTTAATAGTTTCAATGAGCCTGTGGGATGAGTATGCCAGTTAGTGGGTGTATGCTGCAGGGGAAGGCTGGAATATCTGCTGAATCACTTAGGAAGTGTGACCTCCAATGACTGTCTCATACTTTAAGGAACAACACAATATTGTGTTTTCAACTGTGTGGGGTTGTGTGATGCTACCGTCAGCAATAATTGGAATGAGCAACTACTTCCTATCATTCTTGCTGAATACGCACTCATGGATTACTGGAAAAAGGGATGGGGGATGAAACAACAGATACTTCAACATTGAGAGGGTATTAGTGGGTTGAACTACCTACAAACTGCTTGATCCTATAAAAGATTGTTGGTGAGGAAATGGATGGACATTAAAAGCACAAAAGAACATGCAATGAGTTAAGCAGGTATAAGGATATGGGAGAGGCCCACACAAACAAAAAGACGTGAAGCTGTGGGAAATTGGAGAAAATGAAAGAAAAATGCAAATACAGGAGTTCTGAAATGAAAATGCTGGCAAAACACAATGGCTCCTCCAGTGTCAAAGTTTAACAAGAGGCCAACTCCATGGTTGCAGAATCCCCCCAGAGTCTCTGTATTCTGACAAAGCAGCTACACCTGAACCAGCAATCCGGCTCTCCTCCCCCAGACACTAACAAACCCATTGCAGATCATGAGTACTTCCTGCTGTAAAGGAAATGGAGGAGGTGGTTACGGTCTTAAGGTGCGAAAGTTAATGTTCAGACCAGAGGGCTGCAGAGTGCCCAGCAGATAGATGAAATACCATTGCTGAAGCTTGCATTGAGCCTGGTTGGCATAGTAGCATAGGAGACTAAAGACGGAGGGTCAAAAGTGGGAATGGGAGGGGGAATTAAAGTGGCGAGCCACGTCAGGGTCACTCACTTGCTGATAGGACAGGTGTTCGGCTAAGTAGTCACCAAATTTACAGGTTGCATCTCATTCAAATCATTAATTCCCTCTCTGACTGGAGTATATATTGATTCTCCCCTTCCCCTTTTTCTCACTAATTATTCCACCCTTAATAAAATACTTGCTTATCTTATCATCTTCAGTTGTGGTGAAGGGTGTACACCCAAAACGTTAACTTGTCTTTTCTATTTATGGATGCTGACTGACCTACTGTGTATTTCCAGCATTTTAATTTCAGATTTGCAGCATTTGCTGATTTATTTTCTGTTTTAAATTTAAATGAGGTCTCTTAAACTCAAAAAGAGCTGCCAATCAAATATATATTTAAACAAAACCCACAAAATGTCTATATTTGGATTGAATGCTTGGCCCCTTCTTAGAAGAATCATAGAAAGTTACGGCACAGAAGGAGGCCATTCGGCCCACCATGTCCATGCCGGCCGAAAAAGAGCTATCCAGCTTAATCCCACTTTCCCGCATTTGGTCCACAGCCCTGTAGGTTACAGCACTTCAAGTATACATCCAACTACTTTTTAAATGAGTTGAGGGTTTCTGCCTCTACCACCCTTTCAGGCAGTGAGTTCCAGACCCTCACCACCCTTTGGGTGAAAAAAATTCTCCTCAGCTCCTGTCTAATCCTTCTACCAATTACTTTAAGTCTATGCCCCCGGTCACTAATCCCTCTGCTAAGGGAAATAGGTCCTCCCTATCCACTCTATCTAGTCCCGTCATAATTTTATACACCTCAATTATATCTCCCCTCAGCCTCCTTTGTTCCAAAGAAAACAACCCCAGCCTATCCAATCTTTTCTCGTAGCTAAAATTCTCCAGCCCTGGCAACATCATCGTAAATCACCTCTGTACCCTCTCTAAAGCAATCACATCTTTCCTGTAATATCATGATCAGAATTGTACTCAGTACTCAAGCTGTGGCCTAACCAATGTTTTATACAGTTCTAGCATAACCTCCCAGCTCTTATATTCTATGCCTCAGCTAATAAAGGAAAGTATCCCGTATGCCTTTTTAACCTCCTTATCTGTGTCCTGCTACCTTCAGGGATCTGTGGACATGCACTCCAAGATCCCTTTGTTCCTCCACACCTCTCAGTATCCTCCCATTTATTGTATACTCCCTTGCCTTGTTTGTCCTCCCCAAATGCATTACCTCACACTTCTCTGAATTGAATTCCATTTGCCACTTTTCTGCCCACCTAACCAGTCCATTGATATCTTCCTGCAGACTACAGCTTTCCTCCTCACTATCAACCACACAGCCAATTATTGTATCATCTGCAAACTTCTTAATCAAGCCCCCCACATTCAAGTCCAAATCATTGATATATACCACAAAAAGCAAGGGACCTAGTACTGAGCCTTGCAGAGCCCCACTGGAAACAGCCTTCCAGTCACAAAAACACTCGTCAACCATTACCCTTTGCTTCCTGCCACTGAGTCAATTTTGGATCCAACTCGCCATTTTACTTTTTTGACCAGTCTGCCATGTGGGACCTTGTCAAAAGCCTTGCTAAAACCCATGTACACTACATTGAACACATTACCCTCATCGACCCTCCATGTTATATCCTCAAAAAATTCAATCAAGTTAGTCAGACACGACCTTCCCTTAACAAATCCATGCTGACTGTTCTTGACCCATGCCTTTCTAAATGACGATTTATGCTATCCCTCAGAATTGATTCCAATAATTTGCCCACCACCGAGGTTAGACTGACTGCCCTATAATTACTCGGTCTATTTCTTTCTTCCTTTTTAAACAACAGTACAATGTTAGCAGTCCTCCAATCCTCTGGCACCACGCCTGTAGCCAGGGAGGATCGGAAAATGATGATCAGAGCCTCCGCTATTTACTGCCTTGCTTCTCTTAACAGCCTTGTATACATTTCATCTGGGCCTGGCGATTTATCTACTTTCAAAGATTGTCGATTCTCTGGGACTGTTGTGGCCAAGATTTTCCTCTTTGGGAGCTATGCCACCATAGGTATGATACCTCTTTCTGCCCAACTGATGCACCTCTGAGCCTGGTGATTCTTCCAGGGTCAGCCTAATTTAAATATATTAAGTGAGCTTCCAGCAGGGTTTCTGCTTATTCTGGGATGCAGTCTGGGGGAGGAGAGGTGTGGAAAATTCCTGCAGCTGCAGAACTTGGTGCCTGCACCAGATACAAAAATGTCCATGCTCTTGCAGAGCCAGGGAAAAGTTTTGGCCTCAGACAAGTCCCATGCAAAGTGCCAGTGGGGGTCCGTGAATCAATCACCCTGCAATCGAACGCATTCCATGTGGTAAGCCTTTTAATTTTGAAAAAGCCTTTACAGTCATTAACATACAAATGTTCCTTAGATGCAGCGTTGCTATGGTGATAATGACAGAAAATATGACCTCTAACGTTACTCTGTCATTACCGCCTTGTTTGGTCACACCCTGGTGAAATTATGCTTTCGGGCAGTATGGGCAGAGAACTGGTGGTACGGGTCCCTTGCCAATTTTTCACTCTTCGTCACCCAAGTTATGCTGGAAAACTGGTGTCACTTCAGAGGAAAATTCTCCCTGTGTATCAAAACAAGCTGGGTCCTATTCTGTGAGTGATCCTTGCTTTTTATCTACGTGTTCTGGGACAGAAAAAAGAAACCAATACCATGATGCATCATAAACAAGAATGCTTCATTTTTGTCACAATCGTGCAAATCAACTATGTTGTTACACATCTCCATGGAGGTTTACCAGGATTGCACTGCCCCTTTAATTATCTGGTAAAAGTACCTAATGAACTCATTCTACCAACCAAATGAAGTCTTTCAAAATTTAATTCAATAATGTACCCTATTTAACTAATTGAATAGTGGATATTGACAAATTCAATAATGTACTTTCCTTTATTCATCAGAAGCCCCAGTAGAAATAACAGTAGCCTGAAGATAAAAGAAAATAGGAGATGAGAGTAAAGGTCAGACCAAGGTAAGGAATAACGGTAACATGAATGGCCAGGGAACAGATAATGTTATAGATCATAAGTATAAAATAACTGTTAAAAATAAAGCGACTGGGACAATTAATAAAAACAAATTAAATTGCCTGTACAGCAATGCACACAGCATCCGAAACTGGGGGCAATAATTTGTAGAGAGGAATCAGATGTAATAGGGATAATTGAAACATGGCTGCATAAAGAAGAGGATTAGCAGTGAAATATAACATATTTAGAAAGGATAAGGAAGGAAGAAGGGGTGATGGGGTAGCTATAATAATTAGAGATGATATAATGGCAGTAGAAAAAAAAGGACATAACTAACATTAAGATAGAAACAGAATCTATATGGATTGAGATAAAAAAAAGTGGATTGAGATAACAAAAAGTGGAATGGAAGTGGAAGGAGCAATATGTAGGCAAATCTATGAAATGAGTAAAAGACATCAAATAATAATCATGGGAGATTTCAACTAACCCCAGATAAACTGGCAAGACGAGGTAGGGAAAGGAGAAAAGGGAATGGGGTGTGTTCAAGACTCCCTTCTTACCCAGTATGTGAGAAGCCCAACACGAGAAGAATCACTGCTCGATTTAGTAATGGGAAGTGAACCAGAGCAGATAAGAGAAGTAAGTGTAGGGGAGCATTTAGGCAATAGCGATCACAACATAATAAGGTTTCTGATAATGATTGAGAGAGACATAAGTAAGACAAAGACCAAAGTAATATATTGGAATAAAGCTAATTATGAAGGGATGAGAGTGGAATGAGGGAAGGTAAACTGGAAACAAAATATTGACAAACAAAGAGAAAGAACTTCAGTGGGAAATATTTAAAACGGTGATCAAAGAGTCCAGGAGAAATATGTTCCACTAAAAAACAAGAACAAACTAGTCAATAATGAGGCAGCATGGATGAATAAAGAGATAAGGGTAAAATTGAAACTAAAGAAAAAGAAGTACATAGACAATAAAGGAGAGGATGACAAAAGGGAATATGAAGAGGTTAGGAAAGAAGTCAAAAAAACAATTAGAAAGGCAAAGAGTAATTATGAAATAAAATTATTAAAGAACATAAAAAGAAATAGTAAAGTATTCTATAGACACATAAATAATAAAAGGAAAATTAAGATAGGGATAGGGCCATTAAGGGATGCACAAGATAAGCTCAAAGGTAATGACAGCGAAATGGGAGAAATAGTTACTTTGGGGGTGACTTTAACCCCTAAGAATGGGTGGGTCGGGGAGGTGGGAGGTGAAAATAGTTGTTTTTTTGGGTCGCAACTGCAAAATTTTCGGACTTTGCATTCCCAGTGGGAAGCCTGTACTTTTACCGCCCACATTAAACTCAAAAGTGAAGCCTGGCTGCGGTCGCGACCCAATAAACAACTATTTTCAACTCCCACCCGTCCCCAACCCGCCCGTTCTTGGGGGTTAAAATTACCCCCTTTGCCTCAGTTTTTAACAGGGAGACTAACAAGGTGGACATGACATTAGAAAAAGAGATCAAAAGGATATCAAGACCTTTAAGATGGATAGGAGGGAGAGAATTGATAAACTAGACAAACTTAGAGAGGATAAAACCCCAGGTCCGGATGGATTGCATCCACACATACTCAAAGAACTAAGGAAAAGGTAGCAAAAGCACTAGTTTATATATAAGTCCAATAGAAAAGTGAATATTGCCAGAGGACTGGCAGCTAATGTTATTCCTATATTTAAGAATAGAAATAGAACTAATCCAGGGAACAATAGACCAGTTAGCTTAATGTCAGTGGTAGGTAAGATATTGGAATCTTTACTCAAAGATGTAATAGAAAAACATCTAGAAACCAAAAATATAATAAAGAATAGTCAGCATGGATTTCAAAAGAGAAGGTCATGCTTGACCAACCTTATTGAATTCTTTGAAGAAGTAACAGAAAGTGTAGACACAGGTAATGCAGTGGATGTAATATACATAGATTTTCAAAAGGCCAAATAGCCTTTCAGGGGACAAATAGCAGAATGGATAGCAGACTGACTAGAAAACAGAAAACAGAGAGTAGGGGTTAAAGGTAGTTACTCAGACTGGCAGAAGGTGGGAAGTGGTATTTCACAGGGATCGGTGCTGGGACCACTGTTCACCATCTACATAAATGATTTAAACTCGGAAATCAGAATTACAATTTCAAAATTTGCAGATGGCACCAAATTGGGGAGTACAGTTAATATTAAGGAAGACTGCGACAAAATACAACGAGACATTAACAAACTTCCAGAATGGGCGTGTAAATGGCAAATGAATTTCAATATTGATAATGTGAGGTGGTGCATTTTGGTAGGAAGAATAAGGAGGCCACATACTGCTTGGAAAATAAGAGTATAAATGGGATAGAGGAGCAAAGGGATCTAGGGGTACAGATACACAAATCACTAAAAGTAGCAACGCAGGTTAATAAGGCCATAAAAAGGGCAAATCAAGCACTAGGATTCATTTCCAGAGGGATAGAATTGAAAAGCAAAGAAGTTATTTTAAAGAAGTTATATTATAGAGCCTTGGTTAGACCACACTTGAAGTACTGTGAACAGTTCTGATCTCCATATTATAGCAAAGATATAGAGGCATTGGAGAGGGTGCAAAAAAGATTCACAAGGTTGATACCAGAATTGAGAGGATATCCTTAGGAAAGGCTGAACAGGGTGGGGCTCTTTTCTCTAGAAAAGAGAAGGCTGAGGGCTGACCTAATAGAGGACCTAATAGATAATGAAAGGGTTTGATAGGGTAGATGTAGAGAAAATGTTTCCACTTGTGGGGGAGACCAAAACTAGAGGGCATAAATATAAAATAGTCACTAATACGGAATTCAGGAGAAACTTCTTTATCCAAAGAGTGGTAAGAATATGGAACGTATTACCACGAGGAGTAGTTGAGGCAAATAGCATAGATGCATTTAAGGGGAAGCTAAATAAGCACATGAGGGAGAAAGGAATAGAAGGGTATCCTGATAGGGATGGATGAAGTAGGGAGGGAGGAGGCTTGTGTGGAGCATAAACTCCGGCACAAACCAACTGGGCCGAATGGCCTGTTTCGATGCTGTAATTTTGATGTAACTAGATGTAAGACTGAGAGGTGACCTATTGGAGGTCTTTAAAATTGTGAAGGGGTTTGATAGGGTAGACGTAGAGATGACTTTTCCACTTGTGGGCAGTCCAAAACTAGAGGCCATAAATATGAGATAGTCGCTAATAAATCCAATAAGGAATTCAAGAGAAATGTCTTTACTTAGAGGGTGGTGAGAATGTGGAATTTGCTACCACAAGGAGTGGTTGAGGCGAATAACATAAATGCATTTAAGGGGAAGGTAGATAAACACATGAGGGAGAAAGGAAAGAAGGATATGTTGATAGGCTGAGATGAAATATGGTTAGAGGAGGCTTGTGTGGAACATAACCTCCGGCATTGACCTGTTGGGCCGAATGGCCTGCATCTGTGCTGTAAAATTCTGTGTAATTCTATGCATTTCTGTGGCAGGAAAGCCTCAGCTGGAAAATATATTGTTTTGAGAGCCTAGTCTTTTTGGACGCCATGCTGAACTATTCATTGACTCTGTCTTTAATAATAGTTTCAAATTTTTCTTTTTTATGTTTTCTTTCAGAAGTTGGCCTTTGTTAGAAGTCAGACTCAATACATTTTTGTGGGATTGTCTGTTAGAATGAAGAAATTAGGCAACATGTCTCACCCGGTTTTAATTAAAATGTGGAAATGTGTACTTTTGGTGGCTGAAGTAAACACCGTCCCCCAAACAAAAAAAAGCGGTGACACAGGTAGCTGGCTTTGTAAATCGTTCAAAAATGATGAGCTGAAAGATGTGCGAATGACGTAATGAGTTCACTGGTATCAATCCGATATTGAGAAAAGCATATGTTCGTACTGAAATTGGAGGAAAGGGATAAGGGCATAAGGGCTTTCTACCCTGGCAAGGCAGGACTTGTGACCTTCCCAGAGATGCCTCTCTGAACCCAGCAGTATTTCTGGTCCTGGCGTCATTTACATTTGAGACAGGGGTTCCCAGGCCTCCCCCGGAGACTCTTGCCAGTATGGGGGCAGAGACTGACTGCGGCAGGAAAAAGAGGTGGGTGGGGTGCTGCCTTTTTAAAAAAAATTGTTTAAAAATGCTCTGAGAGCACTCACACGAGCCACTCTTCACTTTTTCCCCTTGTGCCCCTTCTGCTGATCTCTCAATGCTGGGGCCTAACAGGCAGTCCCTGTGTTTAACAATCCAAGAGTGCATCTGAGGGGAAACACAGTGGAGGCTGTCTTACTCTCACTCGCATGGATTAATGTGGGTGGATGCAGTCTTGTCCAACAGGAATAGCCACAGGTAAACAGCAGGGAGGCAGTAACGGAGCGGAAAGACAGTACTGATGCCACAAAGTGGTTTATTTATTCTCTCCTCTTTTCCCCCTCCTCCTTTCCTGACAGCGTGAACTCTTTGCTGCTGTATGGACCCACAAGTAATGAGTGCCCTCTGGTACCTTTCCTAATTGGGCATTCTTCATGTGTGAGTCTAGACAATGGACATGGGCTATTTTACATGGTGGGCATCACCGCCAAACTCGATCATTTGCTCATCCAACTTTTACACATGCACTTTCCAGCAGATGTCAGGAGGGGGATTCGTGGCTGATTTTCCCCTCCCTAGCCAACGGAAATAAAGGCCAACTGTACCACACCTATCACTACTCCTGCTAAGATCAGCTAATGGAGAAAGATTGGGAAATGCACTGATGACCCCCTGATTTGTACGGCTCGGTTACTGACTGCGTTTACCAAATGAACCTTTGGGATAGGCACTGTGGTTTACTTTTTAAAGTGAACCACCACAAAAACAATCATCATGCAGCTAGAATCCTTTATATATCATAGAAGCAACAAAGTCTGATTAAAAAAACATTAATTGCAGTAAGCAGTGACAGGGAGATTGCTGAGGGCAAATCATTCTTGAAGATAACAGGCACTTTATTTAACTGCATTATGAGGAAAGATTTGGAAACTCCAACATGTTCTCAGCAACGCTCCTTTTCTGTTCAAACCATGAGGAGAGAAACAAAATCCATTCGTTCATTCACCTGATTTGTTACAAGAACTGTTGATGAGTTTCTCCTGCACTGATTTTTACCAGGCATTTTTATATAAAGATTCATACCAGTCAAAATAATGTTTAGACTAGAACAACAAAGGGGGGAAATGTGATGTATGAATAATTCCTAAATGGCAATGACAGCTGTGAATGCAAAACGTCCAATATTGGCAACATGAGTGTGAAATCTGATAAAAAAATAAAACCGGTGTGAAACAAGCAACATTCATAGATCCCGTTGCACCAAGAGCATAAAAGGAGTACCTAAGTCGATTAGACTGGGCCAACGTATATCAAGTTGCTCCTGGGATCAGATGTAAAATCTAACAACTCAGATCAGAATCAATCCTCAAGTGGCTTTACTGAGTTTTATTTGGCCAATTACATAACAGGCTAATGTAACCTTCATGTTTACCTTCAAAGAAACAAGTTTCTATTATTCCCAAAATACCAATGAGTGTGGACAAATGTATCATGTGTTGTGACACTGAGCCCGTACAGACCAGCAAGGTTTCAAGCTCAATTCCTCATCTGTACTGAATTAGTGGTGTGGTGGGTGCTGTAAGTAGTCTCGGTGTTCTCAAGCTGAAAAGGAGGGAGGAATTATCCAGCAGTCCTGCTCCTGCACATTATTCAGAGGCTCATGCTGGAAGTACATGCCTATGAATGGTGAATGAAGAAAAGGTCAGATGTTTCTGTGATGGTCCCTACAGTCAAACAGCCCATTCACCCTCATTGACAAAGTTCAAATGTGAAGAGAAGGTTTGTGACGGTACCTCAGTATCAACCTTTGCCTTCGGCAGAATTGGAGTAAAATTAAAAAATGAAAGGAAAATCGGGTAGACTCCTTTACAGGCATACAACCCTCCCCACCCAGTTTTCCACTCTGTGCTCTACCCAGGCTATGCTTTAGACCCAGGTGGTAAAATTGGAAACATACTTCATTAAAGTCTAAATTGTTTCTATGAGAGGGAAATGTGAACTGATTTTTTTTTTGTTACTGAATTGGACAGAAATTTTTGGAACCAGGCATGTAGCAGACAACATAACTGTAATAACATGGAATTATAACGAGAACCGCAAATGCCATGTCAGCAGCAGCAATATACACAGCAGAGCATCTGTGCACAGCACTTCCTCTCTGATGAGGTAAAACTTTATTTGCAGAACAAACAGTAATTATTCCTATGCTAACCCTTCTAGGTCTGCAGGAGTGTATGTGTACCAAAATTTAAAAGAAAAATTGCAACTCTTTTACATTTAATTTTTTTCAAAGATCACTGTGAATTGAATGTAGCACATATCTCTATTACTACATCATAATGTCCATTAACTGAAATTTTACAGTCGATTACTTCTGTATATATTATGGGAAAGACTATGAGACTGAGTGCTTTGGTGCCACTAGGACAAGTAGGGAATGAATTATTGGGCAAGCAAGCCTTAGGCCTATTTCTTGACTGACGTGTACAGAGCACCATTCTGCAGCCAGGCTGCGATTTAAGAGCAGTGAATGATTGCACTTTTCATGTAACCCTCTCATTAAACCTTTGAAAATCATACTAACTCATTTAAAGTATACATTGCTGTGGGAGAACCTTCACCACAAATGAGGGGCATAGATAAGGTAGATAGTCAAAATCTTTTACCAAAGGTAGGGGAGTCCATAACGAGGGGGCATAGATTTAAGGTGAGAGGGGAGAGATACAAAAGGGTCCAGAGGGGCAATTTTTTCACTCAAAGGGTGGTGAGTGTCTGGAACGAGCTGCCAGAGGCAGTAGTAGAGGCGGGTACAATTTTGTCTTTTAAAAAGCATTTGGACAGTTACATGGGTAAGATGGGTATAGAGGGATATGGGCCAAGTGCAGGCAATTGGGACTAGCTTAGTGGCATAAACTGGGCGACATGGACATGTTGGGCCGAAGGGCCTGTTTCCATGTTGTAAACTTCTATGATTCTATCTATGATTCTATGATTGCTGCCATTTTGGTGTTCAGTGCCCATTGAAAACAGGCGTTGCTTTTAATGCTCTTCAGCCATTTTGGCTGCAGCATTTTTGCTAACTGTAGAACTTTGTTTTGCTACAGTACTCCGTTTACATTGTTATCATTTGTATGATTGTGGCCTAGTTTTTGCTTTTTCTGGATTTGTCTATGGCGCCCCATTTTCCACCTGTAGCTTGTTAGTAGCTACATTCTAAGTTGCCACAACCATAATTCTCAAGATAGGCATCCCACAGGGTTTACCTCTCTATCAGCTGGGCACTTGTGTCAACAGACCAAGGAGCATCTACTTAGCAGTGTCTGAAGTGCCTTTTCTTCTTATATGGAACTAGGGACACAGTCACACTAATATATGCTAGACCTTCAGACAAATACCATGATAGGAATGGCTCTGTCAGTGGTTTTTAAGGTGACCACAGCCTTCACTTCTATGCTATTGGATCCTTTCAAGGATATATGTCAAATTTTGCAACCAGCAGTGTATCGATTCATCTAGCAGATGACAGACGCATAATTTTCCAGGGCTACATCCTTCTTACTTAAGTGCCTGTTCTGCCCAGTGCGCAACAGTAATATCCACATATGCCAAAAAAGTGGGCCAATACACTATCCCACCAATGTCCTCTGGCCTACACCAGTCCTGTGCCAGTGCTTACCCTTTATAAAAGTATATGGCGCATGCCCTCTGCTATTTAATTTGGCACTCATTGGCAGTGATTCACCTCTGGACGCAGCAACTGGGGTGGCTGGCTGCTGGATATCAGTGTGTGCCCCTCAGAATGAAGTTGGTTCCTTGTGCTAGATCATGAGCTGGCCCTGCAACTGCTAGCAACACATCGGCTCCATGGCTGCCTGGACCTGCCCACTATCTGGCACATCTCAAGTCATTTGAGTGGGGTCACTGGGTAAGACAGGTTGGGCTTTGCCCCGAGAGACATCACCATCATCTGTGCCAATTTCTGCATTTCCCTGCTGGTAGACACACCCTCGCCATGGCCAGGGATCTATGTGGGAAATTAGGTCATTGATACCCTGCATCATTGCTGTCTCAATCCGATACCCCGGCATGTTGAAGCCAGCCAAGAAAGACTGCTGTACTTTGGAGCCCAAACTAGCTATTACCTCAGTCAGAGCATTAATTAGAGAAACTCTGCCTGCACTTTGCACCTATATAACTGTTGCAGATGATCCTGGAGTGGATGACACTAAGTTAGGAGGCACGGTAAGTTCTGTAGATTGAGGAAGTTACAAAGGAACATAGACAAATTAAGTATAGAATCATAGAATCATAGAAGTTACAACATGGAAACAGGCCCTTCGGCCCAACATGTCCATGTCGCCCAGTTTATACCACTAAGCTAGTCCCAATTGCCTGCACTTGGCCCATATCCCTCGATACCCATCTTCCCCATGTAACTGTCCAAATGCTTTTTAAAAGACAAAATTGTACCCGCCTCTACTACTGCCTCTGGCAGCTCGTTCCAGACACTCACCACCCTTTGAGTGAAAAAATTGCCCCTCTGGATCCTTTTGTATCTCTCCCCTCTCACCTTAAATCTGTGCCCCCTCGTTATAGACTCCCCTACCTTTGGGAAAAGATTTTGACTATCGACCTTATCTATGCCCCTCATTATTTTATAGACTTCTATAAGATCACCCCTTAACCTCCTACTCTCCAGGGAATAAAGTCCCAGTCTGTCTAACCTCAGTTAGACAGACTGGGACTTTAAGTAGGTGAGAGAAACTGTGGCAGTTCAATGTGGGGAAGTGTGAGACCATCCACTTTGGATCTAAGTAAGACAAATCAGAATATTTTCTTAATGATGAGAGATAAGGAGCTATGGAGGAGAAAAGGGAGAAAGGATCACTGAAAGCTAGTGCACAGGAACAAAAGTAACCACAAAGGCTAATGGAATGTTGGCCTTTATCTCAAAAGGGTTGGAATATAAAAGTGAGGCAGTAATGCTTCAGTTGTACAAAGCTTTGGTCAGACCCTATCTGGAGTACTGCATTCAGTTTTGGGCACCGAACCTCAGGAAAAAAACATCGGCCTTCAAGAGGGCACAGCGTAGTTTCACCAGAATGATACTAGAGCTTAAAGGGTTAAATTATGAGGACAGGTTGCATAAACTTGGTTTGCATCCCCTTGATTTTAATAGGTTGAGGGATGATCTAATCGAGGTCTTTAAAGTAAATGCAGAAAAACTATTTCCTCTGGTAGGGGAATCTAGAACAAGGGGGCATAACCTAAAATTAGAGCTCAGCTATTTAGAGGTGAAATCAGGAAGCACTTTTTCACACAAAGGGTAATGGAAATCTGGAACTCTCCCTCAAAAAGTTGTGGGTGCTGGGACAATTGAAATTTTTAAGACTAAGATCAATAGATTTTTGTTTTTTTTTATTCATTCATGGGATGTGGGCGTCACTGGCAAGGCCAGCATTTATTGCCCATCCCTAATTGCCCTCGAGAAGGTCGTGGTGAGCCGCTGCAGTCCGTGTGGTGAAGGTTCTCCCACAGTGCTGTTAGGTAGGGAGTTCCAGGATTTTGACCCAGCAACGATGAAGGAACAGCGATGTATTTCCAAGCCAGGATGGTGTGTGACTTGGAGGGGAACGTGCAGGTGGTGTTGTTCCCATGTGCCTGCTGCCCTTGTCCTGCTAGGGGGTAGAGGTCGCAGGTTTGGGAGGTGCTGTCGAAGAAGCCTTGGCGAGTTGTTGCAGTGCACCCTGTGGATGGTACACACTGCAGCCACAGTGTGCCAGTGGTGAAGGGAGTGAATGTTTAGGGTGGTGGATGGGGTGCCAATCAAGCGAGCTGCTTTGTCCTGGATGGTGTCAAGTTTCTTGAGTGTTGTTGGAGTGGCACGCTTCCAGGCAAGTGGAGACTATTCCATCACACTCCTGACTTGTGTCTTGTAGATGGTGGAAAGGCTTTGGGAAGTCGGGAGGTGAGTCACTCGCCGCAGAATACTCAGCCTCTGACCTGCTCTTGTAGCCACTGTATTTATGTGACTGGTCCAGTGAAGTTTCTGGTCAATGGTGACCCCCAGCATGTTGATGGTGGGGGATTCGGTGATGGTAATGTCAAGGGGAGGTGGTTAATCTCTCTCTTTTTGGAGATGGTCATTGCCTGGCACTTGTCTGGCACGAATGTTACTTGCCACTTATCAGCCCAAGCCTGGATGTTGTCCAGGTCTTGCAGCATGCGGGCAAAGACTGCTTCATTACCTGAGGGGTTGCGAATGGAACTTAATACTGTGCAATCATCAGCGAACATCCCCACTTCTGACCTTATGATGGAGGGAAGGTCATTGATGAAGCAGCTGAAGATGGTTGGGCCTATGACACTGCCCTGAGGAACTCCTGCAGCAATGTCCTGGGGATAAGATGATTGGCCTCCAACAAGGGTGAGGGTATCAAGGGATATGGATCAAAGGCAGTTAAATGGAGGTGAGGTGTAGATCAGCCATGATCTAATTGAATGTTGGAATAGGTTTGAGGGACTGAATGGCCTACTCCTGTTCATACGATTAAACTCTTGTTGGCATTCATTGTAAGGCTATATACTATAAGTAGAAGTGTGGGTACTCTTAGCGTGGCAATCTTCTTGAGTCCAGAAACTTTCTTCCACAACTGTACCCACAATCTATGAATGTAGGAGACTTGCTCCTCTACCTCCATCCAGGCATTTCAAACCAATCTCCCAGGCAAAGCATCAAGCCCTCAGCTCTAAGGAGGGCAACCCTCCTTTGCAGCATCTCCAGACGTAACATCCTCAGAGCTTCGTTGTTAAAAGTATCAGTCCTGCTCCACTTCTTTTTTTGCTGTCAGTCAAGTGCTATCAGGAAAAGACAAACTTAGAAAATGCGTGGCTCATTTTTAATTGTGAGTGACAGCCTTTTAAGAGCTGCTGACTTGCTGGATATCACACCTTGTGACCTCAGTGAACTGCCTGTGTGTACACCAATCTATTCAGGGAGCATGTGGAAATTATTGCAAAATAATGCAAGGTCAGTTGTACATGCAACTTACACACCATTCAGAAGGGAAGTAATTTTCACTTTAGGTGCAGGTACTTTGTTACTCGTATTTTCTTCTCTTACCTGTTTGTCTCCTTAATTCATTCCATTTTCTTTTCATCCCACTGTCTGAAATCATTCAATCACCACTGAATATTTCCAGACACTGGGAGGGAATACCCATGGCGGTCTTTGGGAATGGTAGCCTTTTACATTGGAGATAAACGTCTGTACTTATGTATTTTGTTTGTTTACAGTGGGACTGGTACATCAGGCCTCTGAACATAGGTAGTAAGCTGACTGAGAGGGTATACTCAGAGTACAGAATTTCCAAAGAGTGTGTTCTACTATTTGTGGAAGAAAAGGAACATTGTTGGAGCTGGGTTTGTTGCCAACTTTGTAATACTTTCATGTGCTTGTTATGCTGCAATAAGTATGTTTGTAAGGGGTGTATAGTGAAGTGGATGAGGAACCTTCATGGATGCTATACCTTAGAGAATTATTTTTTGGCAGAATGTGAATGAAATTGGGGCAAAAGGTTTTATGTAATATGACTACATAGCAAAAATGCAACTAAATAGAAAATGATCAATTAAAAAGGACAAAAACCCTGAATAAAGTTAACAAAATTAACAAACTGTTACAATGCAGACAATAGACTTGACACACAAGAATTATTATAAAGATATAATTATTTATGTACACACCCTTCAAAATTGCTAGAAGCACACTACATTTAAGGCAAATATATATGCTTTATAATAGAGTTTTGAAAGACACTGCAGTTTAAAACTTTCTGCAGTCCTTTTTTTATCCACTCTGTCTCAGTAGCTCCAAGCGACTCCTCAAGCAGCCTCTTCTGGTGCCAATTCATAAGTGCCACGCACTTCCGACTTTACTGTAAGCTCCAGAGATCTTCTTTTTCCAAATACAGCAACTTATTAACTGCCAGGTTACATTCCACCCAGAGTCAATATTACTTCTGTACACAGCTCCTTGTCACACATCAGTATAAATTCACCAAGGACCCTTTGTATTGTTTAAACAATACAGCAACTTGTGTAAACAAGGGCGACAAATTAAAACTGTCTGAATTGGGTTTTACTTTAACTCTCCTATTAAAATCACCTTGCTTAGCTGACATGATGAGAAATACTGTTCAACTTCACTCTAGTTTCATTGTACAATTTCATACATACAGAGAAGGAATGATTCAAAATCTTTATTTGATTCCAATTTTTTTTTTAATACAGGCTATGGTGTAATAATACATCTATCAAATGGAAATATTGTCTTGTCTGTGATATCTGGATCCACTTTATTGATCAGCAGGAATCATTTTCACAAATTGTTAGTCAGATCAATATTAGTTCCCATAGCCTACCTCTTAATGTGCCATTCAATGGAAAACTAAAACATTGTTTCTGCCACAACTCTGCAGCAGCACTGCTGACCAATTAGCCTAATGAATCTTTCTGACTTCAAACACAAACACTGCTGATTAGATGCAATTAATGGATGAAAGTAACAGAACATATCCCATTAAATCCTGAGCAGTACTGTAGCCTGCTGCTACAGCCAATGCTCCAGAACCAGACGCTCACACATTCAAGTTCCAACGGTTCCCAATATCAATAATCACAGGTAGGACGAGTTTACTTCTTGGCTTAGCTACCACCTCAGGGATCCAAACTGGGGGGTGGAAGGAAGACAAGAGAGGGAACAAGAATTCAGTCTGTTCATCTTACCCTCTACTAATAGATGCCCCTCCCAGTTGGCTGATCCGAATGGCACTAGTCATACCTTGAAATTATGGCCCTTCCCGACTGATTGTTTTCTTCAGTCAAGGACCACCACAGAAAAAGCATATATAAAAGTACCTAGATGTACCTAACCAAATCGTCCTGGCTCAGCACCCTGTTATCATATGACAAGGCTAAGGTTAGTGTCAGTTTTTAAATAGGTTTAGTTACAAGAAGAAACTAGCACCATTTTGACTTTAGTCGTGCATACCGACCTACAAAACTTGGAAAAGCTGACCAATAGATTCAAAAAAAGGAAACAGCCCAAAACTAACAACATACAACTGAAAAACAGCCCTGAATAAAAAGCCTTTAACCAAGGTCATTATCTCAAGAGGATTGAATAAGTTAAATTACTTTGTCTTTCAAGACATTTGGTAGTGTCTGGGATCACATTCCACAATTCAATTTGTTTTTCTGTGAAAACTGAAACCCCATGGCCTTGTGTATGACATATGAAAAGAAGTAATTACAATGGGAATGCAAAGGAAACACTGCAGCTATACCCAATATTTTATCCATTGTATTATATGGGACAAAACTATACAAAAGTGCAATTTTTGCAGTGATTGATTTAGAAACTTTTGAAGAGGGAAGTGATTACTGATACTGGAAAATTTATTTTCGCCAGGGTGGCGGGTAGGTGTGTTAGGAGTGGGCCCTCCTCCCCAGGAAATTTAGATTTATGATGCTTTTTCCAGCATTTTTGAAGTGTACTGCGATTCGGGTATTTGGAGCCAAATCATTTATTCTAGAATGGTTTTACCTATCTCCTATCATGTTGCACACGGGAGTCATATGATTGGGAGCAGTTCAGAATTCAGCAAAGGAGGTCAAAGAGATTGATTAAGAGGGGAAAAATAGAGTATGAGAGTAAACTAGCAGGGAACATAAAAACTGACTGTAAAAGCTTCTATAAATATGTCAAGAGAAAAAGATTAGTGAAGACAAATGTAGGTCCCTTACAGTCAGAAATGGGGGAAATTATAATGGGGAACAAAGAAATGGCAGAACAATTAAACACATACATACTTTGGTTCTGTCTTTACAAAGGAGGACACAAATAACCTCCCAGAAATGTTAGGGAACCAAGGGTCTGGTGAGAGGGAGGAACTGAAGGAAACCAGTATTAGTAAAAAAAAGTGCTGGGGAAATTAATGGGGCTAAAGGCTGACAAATCCCCAGGGCCTGATAATCTACATCCCAGAGTACTAAAGTTACTTTCTAAATGGTAAAAAGTTAAAAACAGTGGATGTCCAAAGGGACTTAGGGGTTCAGGTACATAAATCATTGAAGTGTCATGAACAGGTGCAGAAAATAATCAAGAAGGCAAATGGAATGCTGGCCTTTATATCTAGAGGACTAGAGTACAAGGGGGCAGAAGTTATGCTGCAGCTATACAAAACCCTGGTTAGACCGCACCTGGAGTACTGTGAGCAGTTCTGGGCACCGCACCTTCGGAAGGACATATTGGCCTTGGAGGGAGTGCAGCGTAGGTTTACTAGAATGATACCCGGACTTCAAGGGTTAAGTTACGAGGAGAGATTACACAAATTGGGGTTGTATTCTCTAGAGTTTCAGAGGTTAAGGGGTGATCTGATCGAAGTTTATAAGATATTAAGGGGAACGGATAGGGTGGATAGAGAGAAACTATTTCCGCTGGTTGGGGATTTTAGGAGTAGGGGGCACAGTCTAAAAATTAGAGCCAGACCTTTCAGGAGCGAGATTAGAAAACATTTCTACACACAAAGGGTTGTAGAAGTTTGGAACTCTCTTCCGCAAACGGCAATTGATACTAGCTCAATTGCTAAATTTAAATCTGGGATAGATAGCTTTTTGGCAACCAAAGGTATTAAGGGATATGGGCCAAAGGCAGGTATATGGAGTTAGATCACAGATCAGCCATGATCTTATCAAATGGCAGAGCAGGCATGAGGGGCTGAATGGCCTGCTCCTGTTCCTATGTTCCTAAGTGGCCCTGGAAATAGTGGATGCATTGGTGATCATCTTCCAAAATTCTATAGACTCTGGAACAGTTCCTACAGATTTGGAGGGTGGCAAATGTAACCCCATGTTTTTAAAAAGGAGGGAGAGAAAAAACAGGGAATTACAGACCAGTTAGCCTAATATCAGTAGTGGGGAAAACGCTAGAGTCTGTTATAAAAGATGTGATAACAGAACACTTGGAGGGCATTAACAGGATTGGACAAAGTCAGCATTGGTTTATGAAAGGGAAATCATGCTTAACAAATCTACTGGAGTTTTTTGAGGATGTAACTAGTAAAATAGATAGGGGAGAACCCGTGGCTGTGGTGTACTTGGATTTTCAGAAGGCTTTTGATAAGGTCCCACACACGAGGTTAGTGTGCAAAATTAAAGCACATGGGATTGGGGGGAATATACTGGCATGGATTGAGAATTGGTTGACAGACAGGAAACAGAGAGTAGGAATAAACAGGTCTTTTTCCAGGTGGCAGACAATGACTAGTGGGGTACCGCAGGGATCAGTGCTTGGGCCCCAGCTATTCACAATATATATCAATGATTTGGATGAGGGAAGTAAATGTAACATTTCCAAGTTTGCAGACGACACAAAGCTGGAGTGGAATGTGAGCTGTGAGGAGGATGCAAAGAGGCTCCAATGTGATTTAGACAAGTTGGGTGAGTGGGCAAGAACATGGCAGATGCAGTATAACGTGGATAAATGTGAGGTTACCCACTTTGGTTGTAAAAACAGAAAGGCAGATTATTATCTGAATGGTGATAGATTGGTAAAAGGGGAGGTGGAACGAGACCTGGGTGACCTTGTACACCAGTCGCTGAAAGCGAGCATTCAGGTGCAGCAAGCAGTTAGGAAGGAAAATGGAATGTTGGCCTTCATTGCAAGAGGATTTGAGTACAGGAGCAGGGATGTCTTACTGCAGTTATACAGGGCCTTGGTGAGACCACTTCTGGAGTATTGTGTGCAGTTTTGGTCTCCTTATCTGAGGAAGGATGTCCTTGCCATGGAGGGAGTGCAACGAAGGTTTACCAGACTGATTCATAGGATGGCAGGACTGACGTATGAGGAGAGATTGGGTTGACTAGGCCTATATTCACTGGAGTTTAGAAGAATGCGAGGTGATCTCATTGAAACATATAAAATTCTAACAGGATTAGACAGACTAGATGCAGGGAGGATGTTCCCGATGGCTGGGGAGTCCAGAACCAGGGGTCACAGTCTCAGGATATGGGGTGTGCCATTTAGAACAGAGATGAGGAGAAATTTCTTCACTCAGAGGGTGGTGAACCTGTGGAATTCTCTACCACAGAAGGCAGTGGAGGCCAAGTCATTAGATGTATTCAAGAAGGAGATAGATATATTTCTTAATGCTAAAGGGATCAAGGGATATGGGGAAAAAGTGGGAACAGGGTACTGAGTTAGACGATCAGCCATGATCATTTTGAATGGCGGAGCAGGCCCGAAGGGCCTAATGGCCTACTCTTGCTCCTATTTTCTATGTTTCTATGGGTCAATGCAGATGCAGAAAAGGAGGGACATGGACAGTGAGGGGGAACAAGAGCAGGAAATAAAGAGCAATTGGTGTTCTTTTGATAGATTTTTAAAAGATGGATATAAGCTATATTTCTGGACACACACACGATGGTGATAGAGTTGGCAGACTTCAGAAACTCACTCCATAGAGCCACTAGTGGCCAGAGCCTGCCACTACATCATGACAGCTGACATTCAAAATTCAATATTGACAGAAATGCATGATCAAACATCATGACAACAGGAAGTAAGGTTTGTGGACAGGAAATCCAGAATGTTCATCCATCCCCACATTATTTAATGCTGCCCTCCAGTCAACATTTCTCTTTTTCCTGAGGCCTCGGCAGCACAGAAACACCGCATGTTTGGGGGCACTGGTTTTAATGGTGACTGAGCAAATCAAAAAAAAATGGAAATACAGAAACTGTAAGACAAATGCTGGGTAAATAGCAGGTCAGTCAACATCAATGAAGAGTAAAGGTGCATTAACATTTTGGGCACAGGCCTTTCTTTTCGCGTTGTGGGCGTTAGTTGACCTGCTGCGTATTTCTTGCATTTCTGTTTTTGTTCCGTTTTTATAATATGGGATTCAGGATTTTTACCTGCATTTTAGGATTGTGTCCATTCTTCTGTGAAAACTGCAAGTCAGTGGTCTTGACTGTGTCCCATGGACTATTTTAATCATTTCAGTCTATTCTTATCGCTCGCTTCCAATCTCCTACCCAACTAGATATTTATCCAGCTACTTTTATTTTTGAAGTTAAGTGATGCAAACTCAACTGCTTTTTGGGTGGGATTAGGTCCAACGTACTACATCAACTGACAATCACATGCCACAGTCACTACTCCTTTTATCCGATTTCACTCCAACATTGTTGGCAACGTTACTTTGCAATCAGGATCTGCAATCAGCTATCCCATTACTCCGCCAGTATAGCAGCTTTATATTTATTTTTTTAAAAACATCAATTTATAAAGATGTTGGGTGGGGAGGATTCTTGCTGGAAAAAGCTAAGGGCACACATTCCAGAAATACTTTTATTTGGAAAGAAAAAAAAATTGTATCTCTTAAAATTAATGTATTTTTTACGGTTCCAATCAGTTTATAAAAATATGAGTTACTCAGTGAAGAATCATGAATGATGCAATCACCCCATTCATCATAAACCAATGAGTGGAGAGTGGAATGCAGTTCAAAAATGTTGTTTCAAAAATGTTTTTCTGGAAATGCCAGTATCAAGGGTTTGGATATGCTCATATTTGGAGCAGAAAACAAACAATGTGATTTCAATTGGCATTTTTAAGAAAGTTAATTAGACAAACTAATTCAAAAACTGTAAATAGCCAGCATTCTTACACAGATTCTTAGGGTTAGGAAAAAGGCAATTGAAATGCACAGACAAAAATGCCTAATTAGATACTTTCCAGTAAATGTATCACCCAGAGTGATAGTCAGTCAGTAAGGACCAAGATCCAACCACCAGTTTGACCTTAGTTAACTCATCTCAGCCAGAGCAGCAGTAAGGTTGCTGTAACTGTCCTCAGCACCCTGACCTAGGGAGGGGGCATCTGAACAGCCAGGTTCCCGACTCATGATCACTACAAGAACATAACATTTTCAGGGACAGGAAAAAGCCATTGGGCATGCCCTTAAAGGATACCATCAATTTTGCTTCCATTTAAGTTAATGGGTGAAAAATCAGGCAGGCTCCCTTATGGGCATGTGATCCTCCCCATCTGATTGTGCTCTATTGCTTGCACCAGGCAATCCAATATACCTACACGTAGGTACGGCAAAATCTATCCTTTTCTCTCCAGAAATGTATCCAATTGTTTCTTGAATCCATTTGTACCTTGTAATTAATTCCACAACTATCATTCTTTCAATGAAGTTCCAACACATTATCTTTATTTTTCCTAACTTTTAATTTTGTACTTGTGTCCCGATATTTGAACCCTTCATCATAGTGAACAATTTGCCATGATCAATTTTGGCAGTTTCCTTCACAATCTTGAAAACTTCAATTACAGCACCCCAAAGTCACCTCTTTCCCACAGAAAACAAGTTCCCCAGCCTTTCCTCATAACTTAATTTCCCAATATCCAGAATCATCTTTGATGCTCACCTTCGTACCCTTTCAAATGCCACTGCATACTTCCTGTGATGCTACTCAGTGACGGCTGCCTGGGAAGAGTGTGAATGAATGGATGTCAGGTAAAGTCAAAATCACGCTCAGTTGTGAGTCCCTCCACAAATAGCCCATTGGCATTCATTGTCTAGGCTCAAACATGAAGGATTGTCTTTTGGGAAAGTTATTGCACGATGCCCATGCAACTGTATCCCAATAAAAGTCAAAACCTTCGGGAGAAGGGGAGAAAAAAGGTGGCAGACTGGATTAAAGAAAGAAAATGCATAATCAAATGACACGCATTACAAGGGAGAAGTCTATTCATGATTAATAGCTAATGACATTTCACACTGTATTTGTTGTCAGTTAATCAAAACTGCTATAAATAGTGCAACATCAGGGGCCTTTTAACAGGTAATCCCAATTTGTAATAAGGACTCAATGAAGCAACAAACACAATCAGAGAGCAATCATTGACTGTGATTGCGTGTAGCTGTAGGAGGCAAAGAAATCTTTTAAAAAAGGATCAGAATCTCAAGGCAGTGTTTCAGGTAAGATGAATTCCTTTTGCCTGGGCCACAGAATTTTGGAGTTCATTCCACAGCTTCACCCAGCACACACACACAATATTGTTTCCTTCAACACAGGGTCACTCCAGGATTCAGTGCCTCTTTTCCACAGAAAACATGTTCCTCAACTTAAATTCCTGATATCCAGAACCATCTTTGTTGCTCACCTTCATACCCTTTCAAATGCCACTGGAATAGAAACTAGACTTTCCAATCCTGGGTTCTTTTTAAAATTTGCCAGTACCATAAAGTTCTCTGAAGCGGCCAAGCAAGCCACTCAGTTGTAAAAACAATGATCTTTTTTGAGATGCTAAACCGAGGCCCCTGGTAGACGTAAAAGATCCCACAGCGCTATTCGAAGAAGAACAGGGGAGTTCTCCCGGTGTCCTGGCCAATATTTATCTCTCAACCAACACCTAAAACAGAAGATCTAGTCATTTCTTTCATTGTTGTTTGTGGGAGCTTGCTGTGCGCAAATCGGCTGCCATGTTTCTTACATTACATCAGTGACTGCACTTCAAAAAAAGGACTTCATTGGCTGTAAAGCGCTTTGGGGCATCCTGAGGTTGTGAAAGGCACTATATAAATGCATCTTTATTTTTCCTTTATTTCTCAAGAAGGCAATTAGGGATGGGCAATATATGTGGCATTGCCAGTGCTGCCCACATCCCGAGAAAATAAACTATCGTCCCAGCTGAGATCAACCTGTTCAGCTCAGACCAGGTACTGAACCTAGGACCATCTGATCTGTATGGCTCAGTACTATACCAAGCAATGCATTTACCTATTAAGCTACAAATTCCATAGAAACACATTTAATACAATAGTAGAGAATACATTTTAAAAGATCTTCAGAAATATAGTTATTGCATAGGACATTCCAGATTTTAAATTTATTTTTCCATTTTTGTGAACAAAAATTCCAAGCATGTGTGTTTTATAGAAATCAAAAGGAATCCAATTCTGATGGCTCATTGGATAAATGCACTGCACGCTGTGACATTACAAACCTCGAAGGGTCCAGGTTCCATCGCTACTCTATACTGAGTTAGTTGATCAGCTGGAGGTTGACGGAGGAAAACTGAAGTTTAAACAGAAAGCCCTAGGCTCCCCAGATAGATCAATGGGTGAATTCACTGCCTGGGCCTACATCCGAGGATTCTAAGAGTTGGCTGCAGAGATAGTGGATACATTGGTTGTGATCGTCCAAAATTCCCTAGATTCTAGGACGGTCCCAGCAGACAGGAAGGTAGCAAATGTAACCCCACTATTCAAGAAAGGAGGGAGAGAGAAAACAGGGAACTACAGGCCAGTTAGCCTGACATCAGTCATCAGGAAAATGCTGGAATTCATTATTAAGGAAGTGGTAACAGGGCACTTAGAAAATCATAATATGATTAGGCAGAGTCAACATTGATTTATGAAAGGGAAGTAGTGTTTGACAAACCTACTGGAGTTTTTTGAGGATGCAACTTGCAGAGTAGATAAAGGGGAACTAGTGGATGTGGTATATTTGGATTTTCAAAAAGACATTCAATAAGGAGCCACACAAGATAAGGGCACATGGGGTTGGGGGTAATATATTAGCATGGAGAGAGGATTGGTTAACAGACAGAAAACAGAGAGTAGGAATAAACGGGTCATTTCAGGTTGGCAGACTGTAACTAGTGGGGTGCCGCAAGGATCAGTGCTTGGGCCCCAGCTATTTACAATCTATATGAATGACTTAGATGAGGGGACCGAGTGTAATATACCCAAGTTTGCGGATGATACAAAGTTAGGTGGGAAAGTAAGCAGTGAGGAGGACACAAAGGGCCCAATATTAGGAGGGAGGTGGGTTGGCAACAGGGGGTCGACTGGGCGCGTGGGTAACGCGCCCAATGAAATCTGTGTGCTCCGCATGCGATCGCAACCTAATTGAAGGTACTTACGCGTGCTTCCGGGTTTCCTGTTCCAGACCTGCGCAGTGGGCGCACTGCACACCCGCATCACAGGCTGTCAGCAGGAGGAGCCCTATTTAAAGGGGCAGTCCACCAATGCTCCTCCTGCAGCAAACAACCAAATTGGCAGCATGGAGCAGCCCAGAGGCAAGGCTGCTCCAAGGTTCTCAGACTCCTCGATCCAGGTGCTGCTCGATGGGGTCAGGAGGAGGAGGGAAACGTTTTTCCCAGCGGACGGGAGAAAGTGGCCTGTCTCTGCACCAAGAAGGTCTGGCTGGAGGTGGCAGAGGAGGTCAGCAACAGCAGTAACATCTCCTGAACCTGGGTCCAGTGCAGGGAGCGCTTTAATGACCTAACCAGGTCAGCCAAAATGTGTATACTTACGCATTCCCCCACACTCCGTCTTCCACATCACCTCCACCACCACACAACTCTTTCTGCACGGACACCACAAAGCCCTCGCATCGCTCCTCACATCCGCTCAACCATCATCCTCACCTTGCCTGCACTTACTCACCGCCCCAGTTCCCATTCGAACACTACCACGCAACCCAATCCTCATACAATCTCATGGCTATGTCTCACACGCACCCTCCCATGCATCTCCCTCACGGTCACCCCACCCACCCCAATGTATGCAGCGGGTCACTATGCAACCATCACTCAATCACGCCTCTCTGTGCTTTGCCTTGATAGGAGAAGAGATGCCAGAAGGCCCAGGAGAGGGATGATGGCGAAAGGGGACATGGAAGTGGGGACACCACTCAAAGCGCTTCCATGTCTCACCCATTGCCCCCCTCTCACCCAGTACCCGCAATGCTGCCTCCTCTCCAGGTGGTCAAGTCTGCCCCTGCACAGGTGCAGGTGGAGCAATCTTTGGAGGGGTCCTCACGGGCACCGAAACCCAGAGGGCGTTCGCGCAAAGCATCTAATCGGTCAGGGCATGGAAAAGAGCAACCTGCCACTACCTCTGCTCCAGCCACAGGGGAAGCACCACGTAGGAGTAGTAGGAAGTGTAAGCCAAAGGTTTTGTGAGCACAAAGGGGATGCACAAGGGTGTTTGACGATTTGTCATGTTTTTTATTTATATTTGTTTTCTTTCACATTCACAGTAAATCTTATTATCATCACCATTACTGCCACGTCTTGCCCAATCTTGACTGGCTTGTGCAGTAAGTCCCTTTCATGAGGTTCACATGAACAGGCACACTTGATGCCACCCATTGCATCATTCTACAGTGGGTATAGGTGTAGTTGCACCACTGTTTTGTGCAGGGAGTGGGGGAGGGGACTGCTGTGGCCGCTCCTCTGTCCAGGTGATGAGGACTGGACTCTTCACACTGTCTGATGTTAGGAAAACCATTCACATATCAGTGACTCCCTGGCCTCATGAGCAGCCAGGTGAGCCGCTGTTCTGCCCATGGGTTGCTCCTCCACCTCCTCCTTGGCCTCTTCCTCCTCCTCAATGTGGGTGGCAGATGTGGATGGGGCTTCCTCAAGCGGCACCCCTCTCTGTTGTGCCAGTTGTGCCTTCCCCCAGAACGATCAAGGCACCTGAAGTGCATCTTGAGCAGCCCTATAGCCTGCTCAATTGTAGACCTGGTAGCGATGTGGCTGTCGTTATAGCGACGCTGTGTCTCAGTGGTGGGGTTCCTCAGAGGTGTCGTAAGCCACATGTGCAAGGGGTATCCCTTGTCCCCGAGGAGCCAGCCCTTGCGGGTGTTGGGTGCATGGAAGAGGGGTGGGATGTTGGACTCCGTGAGGATGAAGGAATCATGGCAGCTGCCAGGGTATCTGGCGCACACGTGAAGGAATCTCTTGCAGTGGTCACAGATGAGCTGAGTGTTGATGGAGTGATAGCCCTTCCTGTTGATGAACAGTTCTGGTTCGTGTGGAGGTGCTTGGATTGCTATATGGGTGCAATCGATTACACCCTGCACCCGTGGGAAGCCAGCCACAGCGTGGAATCCCACTGCCCTCTCCGTTTGGCTGAGGTCATCCATGGGGAAGTTGATATAGTGCGAGGCCCTGCAGAACAAGCAGTCAGTGGCCTGCCTTATGCACTTGTGTGCAGACGACTGAGAGACCCCGGCGATGTCCCCATTGGCACCCTGGAAGGATCTGGAGGCGAAGAAGTTGAGGGCAGTGTTGACTTTGACAGCGACAGGCAAGAAGATGGTGCTCGGTCCATCCAGGAGCAGCTAGTCATTAAGGAGGCTGCAGATGTCCGCAACTACCTGGCGACTGACTCTGAGCCTCCGTATCCACTGCTCCTCAGAGAGGTCTAGGAAGCTGAGCCTCAGTCTGTAGACCCTGTGGCGAGGGTAGTGCCTTCTGCAACGCATCTCTCTCTGCGCTTGCCCTCCCTCCTGCTGTGCAAGTGGATGTGTTACAGCACTGTGTTATGGAGCTCCACGTGTCTGAGGTGGACGGCGTGGCCGACGAGGCTGGTGATGCTGTTCGTCCTCCGAGGAGGTCATGACTGCAGCTATGGCAGCCCCCATCCGGAAGATGTACATCTGAGGGGGTCCGCAAGGTAGGCAAATGTGTCTGCACACCAGGATTGAGGTTCCAAGTTGGTGAATTTTAGAGTTTGGAGGAGGGTGGTGCAGGCCAAACTTTGTCCAAAGTGACAGAGTGGCCTCCTGCAATGAGTGACGGTCTCCCCCCACACCTGTCAAATGGACCTTTGCAGATCCCACAGGCTGGTGCTGCAACACGTCTGTTTCAACTGGGAGTGTTTCCCCTCAGTTTAGATGAAAATCCCATCCCTCCTAAAATATCCTCCTAATCAGGTCTGCAAACGACCTGAACTATCAAATTAATTGCTTTAAGTGGGATCCCACCAGCTTGCGGGGCCTGCGCGCGCATCTAAGTGCGTCATTGGGGAACCCGGAAGTCGGCGGGTTGGAGCCGGGCTTCGGACCCGCCCCGGGAATCCTGAATTTTCGGAGCCCCCCCGCCCCGAACGCACCCGCTCGGCTAAAATCAACCCCAAAGAGTCTGCAAAGGCATATAGGCAGGTTACGTGAGTGGTCAAGGTGGCAGATGGCGTATAATGTGGGGAAATGTGAGATTATTCACTTTGGTAGGAAGAATAGAAAAACAGAATATTTTTTAAATAGTTAGGAACTATTAAATGTAGGTGTTCAGAAAGATTTGGATATCCTTGTACAAGAAGCACAGAAAGTTAACATGCAGGTACAGCAAGCAATTAGGAAGGCAAATGGAATGTTGGCCTTTATTGCAAAGGGTTGGAGTATAAGAGTAAGGAAGTTTTGCTGCAATTGTACAGGGCTTTGGTGAAACCACACCTGGAGTACTGTGTACAGTTTTGGTCTCCTTAGTTAAGGAAGGCTATACTTGCCTTAGAGGCAGTGCAACAAAGGTTCATCAGATTGATTCCTGGGATGAGAGGGTTGTCCTATGAGGAGAGATTGAGTATAATGGGCCTATACTCTCTGGAGTTTAGAAGAATGAGAGGTGATCTAATTGAAATATATAAGATTCTGAGAGGGCTCGACAGGATAGATGCTGAGAGGCTGTTTCCCTTGGCTGGAGAGTCTAGAACTAGGAGGCATAAGCTCAGGACAAGGGGTCGGCCATTTAGGACTGAGATGAGGAGGAATTTCTTCACTCAGAGGGTTGTGAATCTTTGGAATTCTCTATCCCAGAGGGCTGTGGATTCTCAGTCGTCGAGAATATGCAAGGCTGAGATCGATGGATATTAGGATGCTAAGGGAACCAAGGAATTATGGGGATCGGGTGGGAAAGTGGAGCTGAGGTAGAAGATCAGCTATGATCTTATTGAATGGCGGAGCAGGCCATAAGACCATAAGAGACAATAAGAGATAGGAGCAGGAGTAGGCCTTTCGGCTCCTTGAGCCTCGAGGGGCTGTATGGCCTACTCCTGCTCCTATTTATGTTCTTATGGTATGGTATCTAGCTTCACAAACCAGAAAGGTCGCAGGGAACGTTATCTGATGATACAGGCACATTAAGCCAATTCAGCACGTTCAGAAGGTCATCAGGAGAGGTTCTAGTCGGTCATACGGAGGCCACCATATATTTATTTTCTTAGTGCTGTCTATTGTACGTTGACAGCAGAGAGAACTAACGTAATGCGAGAGGCTCTTGAGTTGTTTCAGAAATTAGAAACAACAAAGGAGCTGGGTCTCGGCCAACTCAAAATCCATGCACACTAGGGGTTTGAGTCTTTTAGTATTCCAAAAAAGACATTGGAATCAGCAAATTAGTATGCAAATGTAACTTCCCTTCAGAATACTGAAAGCAGCCGTACAGAATTGCTGAAAGCCAGGCTTCAACAAAACAAACCGACACAAACACAAGAAACAGTTCCAAAAAATTTAAAAGGCCAAGGAGAAAATGTAATGGTTTAGCAGGGAAGTTCTCATGGTCACATCTTGAGAGTTAATAATTTTAACATGACAGCTGTGCTTAATTTGGCATTGGAATTTTACATTTCTTTGCCTGGATTGAGGCACCTGAACGCAGCACAAACAACAATTCACACCCTGATCTGCAGCTCTAGAATATACTGGCCCCACATTTCTTGTGTTACCATGTCACTCTGTGCATCTCTAGATTGCAAGTGAAGTATTAATGATCAACTGTACTATAGGTTGTTTCTCTTTGGCAATACCACCTTATTTAGCTCAAATATTTCAACATCACTTCCACAATTAAGTTTTGTATCTGCTTGCAATCCTATTTCAATCTTTAGCTATATGCATGGTATTCCAAGAAATTTAAAGGGACTGACTCTTCAGTTAATCCATGCTAATCAATAGAATGGCCAAACCGATACATATTTTTCTTACAAAATTGAGAAATTAGTCTAGAAGTTACTTTTGACAATATTAACAGGGGAACACTTGACACTTTGGTATGACTTTCCTCTATCTGCTATTTTAACTACGGCGTCAACCCATTTATTTTACATGGGTTAATGCCTTTGTTAAATTAACAGAGAAAGAAAAAGAAGAACAAACTAGCATTTATATAGCACCTTTCACAACTGCAGGACTCCCAAAACGCTTCACAGGCAATGAAGTTCTTTTGAAGTGTAGTCACTGTTGTAGTGTAGGGAAACACAGCAACCAATTTGCGCACAAGGTCCCACAAACAGCAGTGAGATTAATGACCAGACAATCAGTTTTACTGATGCTGATTGAGGGATAAACGTCGGCCAGGACACCAGCATAACTGCTCTTCTTTGAAAAGTGCCATAGGTCCTTCTACATCCACCAGAGGGGGCAGACAGGGCCTCGGTTTAATGTCTCATTTGAAAGACTATACCTCCAACAGTGCAGCATTGGTAAAGTGCTACCATTGAGTCAAGGTAGACACCCAAAGAGGAATATTATACCAATGCATTAAGTGTTCCCCCACTAATATTGTCAAATGTAATTCTTAGGCTATCGTTTCTTCAGGAAAAATGCATTACTAGTACCTCATCGTCTGTTACTTTGTAACTTTGTTTAAATGTCGGTATTAGTTTATTTTTAATTAGCAGCTTCATTGCATTTGTTGAGAACTTCAGATAAGAATGAAATAATCAAAATCTAAAATCAATTAAGTTTTTCTATTGCAAGCAACTAGCTGTTATTCAACTGCAGGCTGTGTGGTAATGGAAACATTTCAAACCTCTGGGTGATGCAATAGTGGATACTTAAACAACAGTTGGACCATAAGAATGTGTGACGAGAACCAAACATGGCACAGAGCTGCAGAAAAGCCATTTTTGCTTTTTTCAGCTCTGTTTTTAGATGCAAGTGTTACAGTAATGGAACACTGTCTATTAACAGTATACTAAAAGTATACAGCAGTGGCTTTTTTTTTTATTAAGAGAGTCATTTTCATTCTCTGGTTTGTAAGGATTTTTAGTTTCTCTGGTCAGCCATGCTGCAAACACTGTCCTTATTAAATTAAACTCTCCCTTGAATAATAAATAAGCAGGGGGTAACATTGGGGTTGAGCATGCTCAGTTGTGAAAGGTCTAAATGGCTGGAATACAGAGATACTATTTTCTGTAAGCACAAGGGGTTGTACAGTTAACTTTCTCACTGCTCACTGGCACATTCTAACTTTGACATACCAAAGCTCCTTTCAGAATGTTAACAATCTTGGAAGGTACACGTAGCCATCAGTGAGTTTAGTAATTGCTGCCAGCTCCTTCAGTGCTGAGATAATAGCAGCTGGCCCAGCTGACCCACTTTAAAAACAGGAAAAGAGTCCCTAATTTGCAGAAGTGCTATCTCACAGATCCTTGCGATTCGCCAGTTTGCAGGATGTCGGGGGCTGCCACAAAATGCTCTGCTGTGAATGGCTCCACTCTATGGGGCTGTTTGTATGCTCCGTAATGATTCTTCCATCTCCTTCTGGTGTTTCTTCAGATGCTTTTGCAAGAGCTGCTTGTCAGGAGAGGAATAGACACATAAGTGACACCCAAATGTCTCACCCGTGTGATGCCTGCGCACATGAAGGTCCAGGCTCTTCTTCTGAATGCTGCAATACAGAAGAATAATCAAGGACCATTAAACTTGTGATTTCAATGCATCTTTGTACTGTATCATTTATATTATGCAGAACTACTTTGGATAGAAGCAGTTCCATTTTACCTGGTCTCTGAAATCTCCCGCTAACAGTGCAGGAGGCAGTACAAAAATAACTGTGTGCTTGTGAACTTATGCGTGCCCAATTCAATAAAAGATCCGATTGTGACTTTGGCTATCTGATTGTTAAGGTTTACTGCTGGCTGCAAAGATCTCTGCAGGCTGACAATGCAAAAACAGCATCGGTGGGCTGAATGCTCAGCCCACCAGCAGCCAGAAAAATGGCAGCCTGTGACACAACTGCTTTGCAGATAATAAGATTAGGCTTTATAGAAGTTCCATTTCCTTTAATTAACCAGTTAGTTAGCTCACGGCAATTAGGAAGAAAGTGCTACAACTTCAAATAGTGACAGACCAGTATAGTCCAGCCAGTCTTATTGCTTTAATTGCAATACAATACAATTATCATCTCTCCTTTAATCAACACAATACAATTATTATCTCTCCTTTAATCCTTCCTACAAAGCAGAAACACTGATGCTAAAATATTTCTTTTGCTTATGCAGAAAATCTAAACTGTCACACCTATTCATTGATATCTCTGGCTTAGTAGTTCATTAATTAGTTGGAAAAATTATTTTGGAGTCATTTCCACCTGGTACTTTAAAAAAAAAACGTTCTGAACTTATTTAGGGAATTGCAAAATGTAAAATATATAATAGAAAGAAAATCCAACAAACTGGTTTTAAAATCAAAACTTCAGAGAGAGAGGAAAGATTTTTCTTTGCATTAAATACCTCCTCTCTCATTTAAATTCACACAGCTCACCTATACATAAGTTCCAGTAATTTTCAACACGTATCCCATAATTGTTTTTCATTTGATCAGTCGCTTTTAATTTATGGCTGTCAATTAATCTTCTTTTCATGTAATTCTCTGCACACACTTATGTTGTCCCCATGTAACAAAAGTCAATGGCAAGTTTGCAAAAAACCTCAAAAGCAGTCAAATCCACTATTCGCTCTATAAAACGTGTGCATTGTTTTTGAGGGAACTAATTTTAGCAAGGTCTGAGGGCAGAATTGTTCACCCAACAGCACTTAAATTACTGTATAAAAATTAACTCCCCTCAGTCAAGATTCTGTCAGTGAAGTTGAGCAAGAACAGTATAATCTACAGTGTGCAAAAAACACAGGAGAGTCATTAAAGTAGATTCAGAAGTAACACTAAAAAAGTCATGAAATGCTTTGGTTGCTAAGCTACAACATGTTCCCATTCCCTTGTTAACGTTTTTAGGTATGTGGCTGTTTCCCCAATACAATTCTTGTTTTATGAGCAACCATTTTAATGCAATACTCATCTTTTATTATCTCTCCAATTCAGAGCCGCGTGCTTTGAGTACGTAAGAAAAAGAAGAACACTCCTCTCAAAAATGGCAAAGAATGGTGGGAACACATCAAACAAAATGAAAAATAGAGCACCAGTCACAGCAAAGGAGAGAGACACAGAAACAGAGGGGGAAAAAAAAGAGAACCAGAAACAAAGGAGTGTGAGAACAACAAAAACAGACAGCAAAAGGGAGAGAGCAAAAGAAACCAGCACAGTAAAGAAAACAGTGAGTAAAACGAGAGAAAGAATGTACACAAGAGCAAGTATGCAAATTGAGTCCAAGATGACAAAGGACAGAGTAAGAAAACTAGAGATGGCAAAGAGACAAAAACATGAAACTCTACCTTATAAATCCTCAATAGTGGGTATGAGATTGAAACCCTGCACTTGGATGCAGACTTAACCTCCCATTTGCTATTTGAAAATTTGGTTTCAATTTGAAGCTTCTTCCCCCAGTGGCAGACAAAAATGTAATCCACTAGTTAGGGAAAATGTTTTAAAATAAAGGCCTCGATATTAATACCCTCTGCCCCCAAGATGGGCAGGATCGTGGCGGGGGCAGGGGGAGGGTTAAAAATTTTAAAACGGAGAACACATCCCCAACCCGCCACGTACGTGTCCGTTGCCGTTTTTACGGCAATGGGTAATGAACCGTGCGAGTGTCCTGCCCTCGAAAGGCGGGACAATTCATTAACATATTTAAATCAGTCTCCCACAGTGCAATTGGCAGCCTGATTTAAATTTAACAGGTGCCAGCCGGGTTTCCCAGGACTCGGGACACCTAGCAGTCAAATGGAGGTAAGTGCCTTTTCCAGCACTCCTCGCGGGTCAGGAGGAGCAGGAGTGCTCCCCCCAGCCCCTCAAGGAAGCCTTCGGCCTCCCCCCTGCTGATCACGGCCTCTCTCTTCCCCCTGCCGCGATCAGCGACCACTCCCCACCCCCCAACCAAGCTCCGCTCTACAGCTCCCCACCCCCCCCCCCAACAATTGCCACTCTCATCCTTCCCCCCCCCCCACCAAGCCCGATCTGTAGCTCCATCCCTCCCGATTGCCGTGGACCGTCCCAAAGGTCCCCGGCTGCGGCCTCCTGCCACTGCTTTTCCCACCCGACTGCTGGCCAGCCTGTCAATATGGCCGTTTGCCGGGCAGGAAATGGAAGAAAAACATTATAATGAGGTCCTGCGGTTAAATTCAGCAGGACCTCTGCATCCTCGGTCTTGCTGGGTTTCCCTGCACTCCTCTACCTCCCCGTAAATATCGGGGACAAAAAGTCCTTAGGCTTTTGTCAACCTTTTGTGTGAAAAGAAATGTCTTATTGGTAAATAAGGAATCAAACAACTGGCACTGGGTGCCCAAGGCGTTCCTGTCCTATTTTCCATTAAGTATTTTTTTCCCTTTAAATATAATTTTTTAAAAATAATTTATTTGAAGCATGTCCCCTCAGAAATGCAAATAAGATGTTACTGGAGATAGAAATTTTGAAATTGAAAAATGTGATTTTTTTTTTTGTGTGGCCTCATATAGCAAGATGTAGGTTTTCCGTTTGTAATGCCGACAGTAACCCATTCATTTTAAATGGGTTGCTGTTGGTGTAACAATTGGAAAGCCTAGGCCAAAGTGTCAGCAGGATATTAATTGTTTGTGGGAGGATACATTACAGTTGAGTTTAATGACTGGACAACAAACAGAAGCATGAATGCTGGCCAATTTTTTTTCTTTCTAACAGTTACGCTGACTGTAGTACCTCCACTGACACCCCAATTGCATCCAGCTAGCTGGGCACAGAACAGGGTCTAACAATTGGTTTGCATACATCAATACCACTCCAAACAATGCATTTAATTACTGAGCTGGTGTTTACGTTTAAATGGCACAAACTCTCAAAGACAAAAGTACAAGTTATATTGCAGGAAAACACTTGTAAATGCTGTTGATCTAACCATTTTCCTGCAATATGCCAATACTACAGCAAAAATCAGCAGAGTTTGGAATTCATGTGCCCTCTTATTTCTTTGCCATTTCCTTCCTGCTTTAATGATAATCATGCAACTGCCCGATTTATTTTTCTTTAAGATTTTAAGTTTTCCACATAAAGGCAAATCATTCTCAGCTGAAGGAACAGCCAATAAAAGCAAATATACTGAAAAATAAAATACTTAAACTTAAATCAAAAGGGAGGGAGAAGAGACACAGCATTTTCGGTTGGTTACTAAAACAATCTTGCAATGGGTGAGAAAGCCCCCCCCCCCCCCCACAGCAGCTGACATCCACAAAGACAACAAATTATACAGCTGATTTCAGAAACTGTTACCCCAACGGCCAGGATTTGTTAGGGCTGTTTATAAAATTTGCACATTTTCTTAGCACATTCCCACAACGGATTGCCGAGCTCTTCCCACACAGGAAGTTTCTGATTTCAGCTGAGGCTCCCCCAGGAAATGCAAAGTTAAGGGACGAAATGTTCTTAGAGTTTCCAAAAAGCAAATGCGCACGATTCTTACTGGCCGTTTCAGCACAGTACTTATTGAGGGTTAGGGTTTCTGTCCCCTCAGTTGGGTAATGGTGAATGTTCCTAGGGTGCGTAGGATGGGAAAGATAAATAAGGTCAGGAACAAGAGTACTCCGGATAATAATGGATAACGTATCCACTCACCAACTATATGAGCACAGCTGGCATTTGTAAGGCTTCTCAGTAGAATGTGTGCGGGAATGCCGTCTCAGGGAGCTGGCATCAATGGAGGCATATTGACAGATTGTACACTTGAAGGGCTTCTCACCTTTGGAGACGAACAAAGATAAAACACTATGTAAAACCACCTCATTTAGATGAATATGTGCAATTCAAAAATACAACAATTACTTCCATTTCTCCTCCCCTAACTTCTCTGCAACACATAGAAACATAGAAAATCAGAGCAAGAGTAGGCCATTCGGGCCTGCTCCACGATTCAAAATGATCATGGCTGATCGTCTAACTCAGTACTCTGTTCCCACTTTTTCCCCATATCCCTTGATCCCTTTAGCATTAAGAAATATATCTATCTCCTTCTTGAATACATCTAATCACTTGGCCTCCACTGCCTTGTGTGGTAGAGAATTCCACAGGTTCACCACCCTCTGAGTGAAGAAATTTCTCCTCATCTCCGTTCTAAATGGCATACCCCGTATCCTGAGACTGTGACCCCTGATTTTGGACTCCCCAGCCATCGGTAACATCCTCCCTGCATCTAGTCCTGTTAGGATTTTATATGTTTCGATGAGATCACCTCTCATTCTTCTAAACTCCAGTGAATATAGGCCTAGTCGACCCAAGCTCTCCTCATACGTCAGTCCTGCCATCCCAGGAATCAGTCTAGTAAACCTTCGTTGCACTCCCTCCATGGCAAGGACATCCTTCCTCAGATAAGGAGACCAAAACTGCACACAATACTCCAAATGTGGTCTCACCAAGGCTCTGTATAACTGCAGTAAGACATCCCTGCTCCTGTACTCAAATCCTCTTGCAATGAAGGCCAACATACCATTCGCCTTCCTAACTGCTTGCTGCACCTGAATGCTCGCTTTCAGCGACTGGTGTACAAGGACACCCAGGTCTCGTTCCACCTCCCCTTTTACCAATCTATCACCATTCAGATAATAATCTGCCTTTCTGTTTTTACAACCAAAGTGGATAACCTCACATTTATCCACATTATACTGTATCTGCCATGTTCTTGCCCACTCACCCAACTTGTCTAAATCACTTTGGAGCCTCTTTGCATCCTCCTCACAGCTCACATTCCACCCCAGCTTTGGGTCGTCTGCAAACTTGGAAATGTTACATTTACTTCCCTCATCCAAATCATTGATATATATTGTGAATAGCTGGGGCCCAAGCACTGATCCCTGCGGTACCCCACTAGTCACTGCCTGCCACCCGGAAAAAGACCCGTTTATTCCTACTCTCTGTTTCCTGTCTGTCAACCAATTCTCAATCCATGCCAGTATATTCCTCCAAATCCCATGTGCTTTAATTTTGCACACTAACCTCTTGTGTGGGACCTTATCAAAAGCCTTCTGAAAATCCAAATACACCACACCACGGGTTCTCCCCTATCTATTCTACTAGTTACATCCTCAAAAATCTCCAGTAGATTTGTTAAGCATGATTTCCCTTTCATAAACCCATGCTGACTTTGTCCAATCCCGTTAATACCTTCCAAGTGTTCTGTTATCACATCTTTTATAACAGACTCTAGCGTTTTCCCCACTAATGATGTTAGGCTAACTAGTCTGTAATTCCCTGTTTTTTCTCACAGATCTGCAAACTGCATTATTTTAAAAGTGTTCAAGTATTTGTGTAGAATGCTATGGGTGGACGGGTCGGGGGGGAGGGGGGCAGTATGGGTGGTATCAGATCGGCCGCCCGTTATATACCCTGCCCGAGTTTTCTATCTATTGACTTAGTTTTCATTGTCCTTTGTACTCCAGAATCTTGACCACAGTGAACTCAATGTGAGCATTATTGTAACACATCACATTGTACTTGGCCCCACATCATATTGGAGAAGTCAATATTCAGAACCTGAATAGCCAGTGCATTGAAGAGACCCAACAATGGCATACCATAATATATACAAGAAATAGCTGTGCAATAACTCAGCAGCTCATACACGGTAATCTTCATTGTCTGAAAGAGAGAAGTCATGTTCATGGAAGTACAATTTGCATACATAGTAATCCTTCAAACAAATTCATCAAAGATCGGGGTCACCATTGACCAGAAACTTAACTGGATCAGCCATATAAATACTGTGGCTACAACAGCAGGTCAGAGGCTGGGTATTCTGCGGCGAGTGACTCACCTCCTGATTCCCCAAAGCCTTTCCACCATCTACAAGGCACAAGTCAGGAGTGTGATGGAATATTCTCCACTTGCCTGGATGAGTGCAACTCCAACAACACTCAAGAAGCTCGACACCATCCAGGACATTGACACCCCATCCACCACCCTAAACATTCACTCCCTTCACCACCGGCGCACAGTGGCTGCAGTGTGTACCATCCACAGGATGCACTGCAGCAACTCGCCAAGGCCTCTTCGACAGCACCTCCCAAACCTGCGACCCCTACCACCTAGAAGGACAAGGGCAGCAGGCACATGGGAACAACACCACCTGCACGTTCCCCTCCAAGTCACACACCATCCCGACTTGGAAATATATCGCCGTTCCTTCATCGTCGCAGGGTCAAAATCCTGGAACTCCCTACCTAACAGCACTGTGGGAGAAACTTCATCACACGGACTGCAGCGGTTCAAGAAGGCAGCTCACCACCACCTTCTCAAGGGCAATTAGGGATGGGCAATAAATGCTGGCCTCGACAGCGACGCCCACATCCCACAAACAAATAAAAATAACCAAGATAATGCAAGGGGAAGGGGACAAGTACATTGTGTTCTTCTCAAAAAGAAACTTGAAAAAATACTTCTCTGATTCCTAAATTAAGTGTTCTATCACAAACACTGACCTCCCAAAGCACTTTATAACCAACAGATTACTTTCTGAAGTGCAATCACTGTTGTTATGGAGGCAAATTAAATCACAAAAAGGAAGATCTCAGTTAAAAGCAATTTTGTCGATTTGCGTGACTAAATTGAAGAAAAAAACTGATCAAGTTTTGAAAATAGTACTCAAGCTTTGCATTATTTTGAATTTACTACCCACCTGTTCTCCCTCAACTTCTCCTTCCATATAAGTTCTCCTACCCATATCCACCACCTCCCTTAGCCTTGGTCAATGACAAGGCCATCTTTTGATCGCTTCTTTGTGTCCCTCACCACCTAGATCCCCCAGTCCCTTCTATGTCCACTTCCTTCTGCGTCTGCCCCGGAAAGGATGGTCTCCAAGTCGCTTACAGCTGCACTTTCAAACTGCCAACTCCTTTGACCCTCCATTTGCCACAATGCCTCTGCAGCTGTTGATTGGCTTAGCCACTTCCTCACCTCTACCTTAGATAACCTCGTCCCCAGTAAAACCTTCATTGTCTCCATCCTGGTTGCTCCTTTAGTATGGCCCCCATCTTCACTCCCTTAAGTCCAAACTTGAGCATATCTGGCGCACAACTTGTTTAGCCATCCATTACTAGATCTGGCTGGACCACATTAAGCTCTATTGGGCCTCACTAGCCCAACCAAAACTGCCCACTACTCTAGGATCACTCTCTTCAGGTACGGTCCACTTCTCTTTCAAAATCGGCATCTTCACTTCCCTTCTCAAAAAACCTCATCCTTGACCCTCGCAAACCACTGCCCCCATCTCCAACCTCCCTGTCCTCTCCAAAGTCCTTGGACATGTTATCACCTCCCAAATCTGTAACAATCTCTCCTGCAACTCCCTGTTTGAATCTCTTCAATCAAGTTTCTGCCCCTCCGAAAGCAGCAAAACGGCTCTAATCAAAGTCATGAACAGCATCCTCTGTGATTGTCACCATTGTGTATTGTCCCTCCTCGTCCTCCCCAACTTCACTGCAGCTTTTAACATCATCAACCTCTCAGTCCTCCTCCAATGCCCCCCCTCACTTGGTTCCAATCTTACCTATCCAATCCTAGGCAGAGAATCTCTAGTATTGGTGTCTTTGCCCGCCGACACCATTATGTCCAGATTCTCCAAGGATCTATCCCTCCTCCTTTCAACATCATTTGCACATTTGGCTTCCACATGTGCGCAGATGATATCCAGCTCTACATCTCCACCACCTCTCTCAACCCCTCTACTCTTTCTACTGTCAGACTGCTTGTCCAACATCCAGTCTTGGATGAACACAAATAATCTTGGGATGACCAAAGCCATAGCCTTCGGCCTCTCCACAAAGTCCATACCCTTGTCACCGATTCCATTCTCTCCCCAATCACTATTTCAGGTTGAACCAGGCTGTTTGCAACCTCGACATCCTATTCAATCCCAAGATGAGCTTCCGACCTCATATCCCCTTCACCATGAATATTGCCCACTTCCACCTCTAACATTGCCTGCTTCCGTCCCTACCTCAGCCTATCTGCCATTGAAACCCTCATCCATATCTTTGTCACCTCTAGACTTAACTATTCCAATGCACTCCTGGTTGGCCTCCCATTCTACATCAACTTCCACTTATCGAAAACTCTACTGCCCATATCCTTTCTCGCACCAAGTCCTGCTCATTCATCACCCTTGTCCTCGCTGACCTACAATGGTTCCTAGTCCTTCAACACCTCAATTTAAAATTCTCATCTTCGTGTTTAAATCCTTTCGTGGCCGTGGATTTCCCTACCTCTGTAACCTCTTCCAGACCTACAATTCCCCCAACCCCACCCCGCCCCCTCAAACATCACCCTTTTTAAAAAAAATTATAAAAAAACTTTAGACAGTGCACTGTATTTGAGGATCAAGACACTGTGCCACAGAGTGGTAGGACATGGGTTTGACTCTCCCGGTTCCATAGAATGCCTAATCTGAGTTGTGCTGTTTTGGGTTGCAGTTCCATTAGCATCAGTTACCCTCCAGTGGCCACTCAAGTGACCACATACGAGCACAGGGTGGTGGATGGGGTGCCAATCAAGCAGGCTGTTTTGTCCTGGATGGCGTTGAGCTTCTTGAGTGTTGTTGGAGCTGCACTCATCCAGGCAAGTGGAGAGTATTCCATCACACTCCTGACTTGTGCCTTGTAGATGGTGGAAAGGCTTTGAGGAGTCAGGAGGTGAGTCAGGAGAGTGAGCGTTGATAGATTATACAACCTCATCTGATATCCACACATACACACTTTTCCGCAGGGACCATTGGATAGTGATCAGGAATAAGAACCCTGGCTAATTTTCTTCCCTCTTCCTTAGTGTGTGGTTGGAGGGAGGGGTGGGGGCAGGAAATATTAAGTGCCAAGTCAGGCCCCTCTTCATGGCAAGAGGTGGGAGGGAAAATCAGAGTCATTTTTAGGTCATCTCGTGGACCTCCCTATGGCCAACTCAAGAGAGTTAATGAAGGAAAGACTGGGAGCATGTTAGTGATGCTCCCTGGGCTTCCAGATCCACAGAAACCATACAGGAGACTAGGAGAGAGAACTTAGGAACTATATACCCTAATAAGAGGGAAAAACACACTTAAGGTAATTTGAAAATATTCATCTGATTTGACTCCAATCTTTATATGTCTAATATGTGGTACGTTATTCTTACCTGTATGAATTCTCATGTGCTGTATTAGTGATGCCTTTAGTCGGGTCTTATAATCACAGTGCTGACAATGAAATGGTTTTATACCAGTGTGTGTTCCCATATGTCTCTGGAGTGCCAATTTAGAGGAGCATTTCCTATACAGGAGGAAACAGACTTGTCACCTTCACAAAACATTTCGCTGCACTTTTCATTCACACTTCAAGGTTACAATGGTTTACAGCCATGTAATAAAGAATATTTAACCCTTATTCTTCTGGATAAAATTGAGAACTCTAAATTATTAACATTAACATAAGCAGGACAACAAGTGCTTGCATTTATATAGTGCCTTTAACGTAGCAAAACGTCCCATGACGTTTAAACAGTACTGAAACATACCAAGTGCAGTCAAATACCATTACATCAAAGTGGTTATTACAGACATTTTAGCCCCGACTTTTAAGGGGAGGCGATAATCAGTCGAAAAACCTGGCAAGACCAGGGACATGGAGGCGCCGCTGATCTCAAAGGCAGGGCTTCATTTAAATAAAATGCTGCAGTCTCCCGGTCAACAGCCTGGCCTGCAGGTGGCAGAAGGCCGCAGCCGGGGACCGTCCCCATGGTCCCTGGCAGCTAGTGGAGTTCGGGGCTCGGGCCCGCAGTTGGATTGCGGGGGTGGGGGGGGGGTGGGCGGGAAAGCTGTGAACAGAGCCACGATCGGAGCCGGGGGCAGGGGGTGGTTCTTGCTGCGATTGGGGGTGGGGAGCCCGGTTCAAGGGAGGCCTCCTGTCCCTCAAGATAACCTGAAAAATTAATTTAAAACTTACCAAAATAAACTTAAAACTTAATGATCCAGCTCCCAGCAGGTTTTGCCTGACAGGGAAGCTGACACTGCCTCCTCTCCCCTCACCACCTTCCCCCACCCCAGGCCTCTGAAATTGCAGATCGGGTCCTGGTGACATCAGACCTGATTTGCATATTTAAAACAGGACACCCCATTCCTTCCTGCGGGATCGGTGGGGGTAACTGGCACCCATTATTTTAACAGCCCCACGCCCGGTTTCTGGCAGATGGGGGCAGTTAAACTCGGGGCCATTGTCACGTCAAATTTTCCACAGTCCAACCTGCAATCTATTTTAAGCTTGTTAAGATGATCTGCTTTTCAGTCCAAATATGTTTGACTTTGATCTTCTACTCCTAATAACAATTGATATGTATGGTACTTGCATTGTTAACTGAACACTAGATGGCCCTTTGATATGAGTATGCCCATTGTAGCAATTACACTCCAAGGTATCTCTTGTGTTGCTTTTGTTATTCTTTGACTGAATATTCTAGAGGGTCTGGAAATAAAAGCAGCTAGCTATTACTACAGAAGTTTGATGATTTCTTTTGGTGTTATCGGTGGAGGGAGGAATGTTGTCCAGGAAATAGTAGAACTCCCTGATCTTGTTTGAATAGTACCATGGGATCTTTTATATCCACCTAAACAGGTGAACAAGGCTTCAGTTTAACATCTCATCTGAATGATAGCATCTGCAACAATGCAGCACTCCCTCAGTGCTTAAATCCCGAGTGGAGCTTAAACCCACAATCTTCTGACTCAAACATGATACTGTTACCTATGCTGCCCAATGTAGCACTAAACCATGCAATGCAAGAAGGCACCGGGTTTGATGCCCACTCTTGTGCTGAACTAGCTGATCTCAGCCAATTGGCCTCAGCATCCGGTTTATGGAAGTGGGGTGAAAAGAAATCTCAGCTAGGGTTCCTGTACCTGCTTGTTATCCAAGAATCCCTAATGTAAAGTGCGCATTTAGACATCGGGTGATCGCAAGATTGGCTCAGCTGCACGATCAAACAGCTTGCCAAAATTCAGCATCTATCGCCCAAATAAAGATGACCACTTAGGCAAGTTATCAGAGGACAAACAGCACCCTAACTGAGGGTCTGCATAGTCTTTGGGAAGGATGGGGAGAAAAGTGGAAGGGTGGAACATTATAAATGTGGATATTTTAATACACATTTTGATTTTTTTTTAAAATCATATTTATACCACCATCTCTCAGGTGCCCCTCCCTATATATAAACTACGTGGCTGACATCTTGCAATCACAGGTGATCCATGAAAAGACACTGCCAAGCCTATCTAAGATGTACATTACATCCTTAGATTAAATGCAGACACATGGTTGAGGCCAATTATCACAACCAGACTATTAGCAACACTGTCAAGTTCTGAGAACATAATTAGAAGCTGAACTTTAGTAAAGTCAGCAGAGGCCTACATATTATAAACAAAAGAAGAAAGGCGGGGCTGATGTAATGTTGTAAAATACATGTTGACAGATCAAAGGATTAACAAGTGCAAACCCCCCCACCCCAAAAAAAATTCTCCATTCCTCCAACTGTACATTTGGAGGAATTGTACATCCCCTGCTCCCATCTTTGGAAGGCATGCCTCTCCCTAAACCCCAACGTCTCTCCACCTCCCTCTCCTCCTTTAAGACCCTCCTTAAAATCCACCTTTGAATCACCCCTCTTAATACGTCCTCTTTGGTTCAGTGTCCATTTTTTGTCCGATCATGCCTCTGTGTAGCACCTTGGGATGTTTAAGGCACTAAATTAACAGCAACTTGCATTTATAAACACATTGGATGGAGGTCAATGGAACAGAAAAGGGGCAGGGTGTATACTGGCCAGTTGGTCTGTTACCACCTGTTCTAGGCCCCCACCGAAGTTGGCTTCATTATATTACAGCAGGTCCAATGTTGGATTTCACAGGTGACAGGCATTTAAAAAAAACAAGGTACATTATTGTTTGAAGCTTGAACAATTTTGACTGTAGAAGATTGGTTACACTATAAGATCTCTTCAATCTAGGATATACTGGCAGACCATTTATTATATAAAAAGCTGGATAAATAATATGGAAATAAACATGGTGTTTGGGATTGAAGTTTTACCATAATCAAATTTAGACACCAGATAATATCGTAAGCTAAGATAGGATGCACTACAGCCATCCTCAAAAAGGATTCAACTAAACCTCATGGGCAAAGCATTTGTCACAAGGACACACGACTCACTTCAACTGTTTCATGTTATACTGTGATCTTCTGAGAAAGGGAAAGTACTTGCATTTATATAGCACCTTTCATAACCTCAGGACGTCCCAAAGCGCTTTATAGTCAATGACGTATTTTTGAAGTGTAGTCACTGTTATAATGTAGGAAAGGCAGTAGCTAATTTGCACACAGCAAGGTCCCAGATAATCTGTTTTAGTAGTGTTGGTAGATGGATAAATATTGGTCAGGACACCGGGAGAACTCCCCTGCTCTTCTTTGAATAGGATCTGTTACATGGGACCCGCGGTTTAACGTCTCATCCAGAAGACCTCCGACAATGCAGCACTCCCTCAGGATTGCACTGAAGTATTAGCTTAGATATGTGCTCAAGTCTCTGGAACGGGGCTTAAACCCACAACCTACTAACTCAAAGGCGAGAGTGCTGCCACTGAGCCAAGGCTGACACTCTTTGCACTGCAAACTGACCTCCAAGTCAAGTGACCTCTTGTCATCAGATCTGTTGGGCATGAGTAAATAGAAGTTTGATCCATAACCAGTATGGAGGTAAAGTTCAAGGAGCCAAACTACATCACCACAGCTTCTATAGACTACAGAGAATAACATGTAGCTGGAATGACAGTGTTTTTATAAAATACATACGCAATGCAAGTCTGGCAAAGACCCATATGCATTATTCCCCATAATTGCTACTTCAACAGGTGAATTAGTGAGATCAAAAGATAGCAATTAAATTCTGTTCCAAAAGGAAAAAAAGTAAAAAGATACGAGTCAAACATGACACACACCAGAAAGGTAGCAGAAAGGGCAAAGACTTGCATTGATGTGGACTTTTCAAAGTGCACATTTTTTTTGTTGCAGTGATTGTAATGTAAATGAAATTAGATGAATTAACTACAGTACTTAATTCTATTTAAAAAATACTCTTCAAAAATTCTGACCAGACAAGTATTTGAACCACTTACTATGATGGTTCCTATCCCCAATTAAAACATAAACTAACTACCAATAAGCAGGATATCACTAAGGTGCAACATTTAATTTTAACTGTATAACTGTGTACTTCTCCGAAACACAACAGATCGAGTTTCAGCGGGTCAGTCAAGAGGAGCATTGGCAGGAGCTTGTGAACTGGCCAACTGGCCTTCCACGTGGATAGGGAATGGTGTGCTGAGAGGGAACTGTAAAGAAGAATAGCAACAAAAAGAAATGCACCCAGGAACTCCAGAAATGACATTTAGTTCAGGCTAGATTCTTCAGGACACTGAACATTTGAGTCCAAACCTGATTTGTCAAAAATCTGATGTGCAACAAGTACAGATTTCTTTTTAGTTTCTCTTAATTTTTGGAAGCTATTTCATGTGCACATATTAAAATGGGAGCATTAAGTCTACTGCTCAGGTGTACATAGTTTGCACAGACTAGAAATCTATACACTTTTAAAAATAACCTGTGTGTTATACAGACTTTATCAGGAAGCCAACGTGGGAAGAATGAGGCTTTAATGGGTAAATACTGAAACAGAGTTTCAGAGAAATGGAAAATCTTTTATTACTGGATGAACTCCCTTGCTAATCTTGTGATAGTACAGTCATATTAGCTTTATATTCCTCCACTTTATCAGCCAAACTTTGGTGTAAATATATGGTCCAAAACTGCTATTGCTTTGCTAATTGTACACATTATTCAATGTTTTAGTTAAAAATATAATTTGATGTCCTACTGGGTTGCGGGCACCACCCAGTGTGGTACCAAGCCATATGGACCAGATCCAATCCCGAATCTGTGTGGTAAACTGATCTCAATCAGAGCGGCAATAGGGATGCTATAGTTGGTCTCAGCACCCCTAAGTTAGGGAAGGAGGCATCAGTCGGGACTCGTGCCACTTGATCACTATCCAGTGACACCTGCTGGTAAAGTGTGTATAAAAAAGGATGTGGAGATGCCGGTGATGGACTGGGGTTGACAATTGTAAACAATTTTACAACACCAAGTTATAGTCCAGCAATTTTATTTTAAATTCACAAGCTTTCGGAGATTTTCTCCTTCCTCAGGCAAATGTTTCAAGAGCTCCTTGAAGCCTACGCATTTATACATATTGAACAATACATGGTGTTTACAGACTGCCCCTGCAACTGCCCGTTGCCAAGGCAATCACCGTGTTCAGACAGAGAGGTGTCACCTGCAGAACCCCCGAATACACATTCAACAAAAAAACAAACAGGGAAAAAAAAAGAGAAAAAAAAACACAGAGAGAGGCAGAAACATCCGGAAGGCAGAGAGAGCCAGCAAATGACCCATTATATTAAAAACAGATAACATTTGTTCGCTGGTGGGGTAACGTGTAGCGTGACATGAACCCAAGATCCCGGTTGAGGCCGTCCTCATGGGTGCGGAACTTGGCTATCAATTTCTGCTCGACGATTTTGCGTTGTCGTGTGTCTCGAAGGCCGCCTTGGAGTACGCTTACCCGAAGGTCGGTGGATGAATGTCCATGACTGCTGAAGTGTTCCCCGACTGGGAGGGAACCCTCCTGTTTGGCGATTGTTGCGCGGTGTCCGTTCATCCGTTGTCGCAGCGTCTGCATGGTCTCGCCAATGTACCATGCTCTGGGGCATCCTTTCCTGCAACATATGAGGTAGACAACGTTGGCCGAGTCACAGGAGTATGAACCATGCACCTGGTGGGTGGTGTCATCTCGTGTGATGGTGGTATCTGTGTCGATGATCTGGCATGTCTTGCAGAGGTTACCGTGGCAGGGTTGTGTGGCGTCGTGGACGCTGTTCTCTTCAAGAGCTTTCAAGAGAACAGCGTCCACGACGCCACACAACCCTGCCACGGTAACCTCTGCAAGACATGCCAGATCATCGACACAGATACCACCATCACACGAGATGACACCACCCACCAGGTGCATGGTTCATACTCCTGTGACTCGGCCAACGTTGTCTACCTCATACGTTGCAGGAAAGGATGCCCCAGAGCATGGTACATTGGCGAGACCATGCAGACGCTGCGACAACGGATGAACGGACACCGCGCAACAATCGCCAAACAGGAGGGTTCCCTCCCAGTCGGGGAACACTTCAGCAGTCATGGACATTCATCCACCGACCTTCGGGTAAGCGTACTCCAAGGCGGCCTTCGAGACACACGACAACGCAAAATCGTCGAGCAGAAATTGATAGCCAAGTTCCGCACCCATGAGGACGGCCTCAACCGGGATCTTGGGTTCATGTCACGCTACACGTTACCCCACCAGCGAACAAATGTTATCTGTTTTTAATATAATGGGTCATTTGCTGGCTCTCTCTGCCTTCCGGATGTTTCTGCCTCTCTCTGTGTTTTTTTTCTCTGTTTTTTTTTCCCTGTTTGTTTTTTTGTTGAATGTGTATTCGGGGGTTCTGCAGGTGACACCTCTCTGTCTGAACACGGTGATTGCCTTGGCAACGGGCAGTTGCAGGGGCAGTCTGTAAACACCATGTATTGTTCAATATGTATAAATGCGTAGGCTTCAAGGAGCTCTTGAAACATTTGCCTGAGGAAGGAGAAAATCTCCGAAAGCTTGTGAATTTAAAATAAAATTGCTGGACTATAACTTGGTGTTGTAAAATTGTTTACAATTATAAAAAAGGATACAGCCCAGCTACACTGTCTTCCAGAATTGAAAGCCTGCTGCACTCACCCATGAAGAATAGCCACTTGAGTAAGGTACCCGAGGGCTGCAGGTGCTTAGAAAACCGTAGATCAGGCCACGTAAGCATCTTCAGAGAGGAGGGGGAGGGGGGGGGGGAAATTGGGGATGAAAAACATCTTTAATGATGACAATTATGAAATAAAAGTGTCCTGTCTCGCAATTGAGGGACACGTTTATTTTCCTTCCAAGAAAAATCCTACCACATATCAATGGTTAGAGCAGAAACATTTCCAGAGAGACAAACTCAGCTCTAGGCAACTTCAGTCTGACTGTTAGCTACAATATATATACTGTATCAAGATCAGTATTTTGTGCGAACGTTCTACACGAAAATTTAAAAACACAACCTTGTTTTGATGCAGTAGTGGGCACTTTTCTGGGACAGACAAGCTTCACAACCGCACATATCATAAAAATAGGTAAAAAGGTCTTACAAGTTTTGGTTTCTTAGTGAGATTCAGCAAAACCTGGATTGTAACTTCAGTTCCTGAAAAGTCACATGAAACAAATTGTCCCAAGACAATTTCTTATTCCCTTCTTCTACTTAGAGTAGCCTAAAGACAACACTAACTTGGAACCCAGCAACTTTTAATTTTACCACAAACAAAAGTTCTGAGGGGAGAGTGTGTGTGTATATATTAGAGCTGGGAGAGAGATATAAGAAGAGCATGAAATAACTATCATTTGCTGCCCTCTACTGGAACGCACTAAACAATAAAAGTAGCGGCTGGCCTCAACTCACGACATCAGATGACATTTTTCGAGATTAACAAGCAGTTTCCCCAATAACTACAGCTGTTCTCCTCCCCAATTTGCAAATAAAATGCAATCTGTGTAGGTCTTTCACAGAAGCATTCCTACAGAAGCACAGTCATTTCGTTAATTTTATGGGAGATTTTCAACCCTTTGCATTTCTACAGCAAAAAAATTTTAAAGAACATAAAGGGGGAGATTTTCCATTACAGCCACAGTGGAGGCACACCTGGAGTTGCGCCAGTGCATTTAAGTATGCGTTAGTGCAGCGCTCACCATCAATCAAGAAAAGGACATCCAGTATTTTCCAAGATCTCCTTATTTACATAATTATGGAGCATTCCCACATTTGATTAGGCTCTGTACTGGAAGCGGCAATATATTCAAGGCCAACGGTTATAGAACAGCAGCTGCTGCATCTTAAAGGAGCACCTAGAAACATAGGATGATATAGCACAGAAGACCATTTGGCCCATTGTGTCTGTGCCAGCTCTTTGAAAGAGCTATCCAATTAAACCCATTCCCCTGCCCCTTCCCCATAGCCTTGCATATTTTTCCCCTTCAAGTATTTATCCAATTCCGTTTTGAAAGTTATTATTGAATCTTCTTCCACCACCCTTTCAGGCAATGTATTCCAGATCATAACATATTGTGTTAAAAAAAATTCTCCCTACCTCGCCTCTGCTTTTTTTTGCCAATTACCTTAATTCTGTGTCCTCTGCTTTCTGACACTTAGCCAATTTCGTATCCACTCTGTCACTGCCCCTTTAATCCCATGGGCTTCAATTTTTCTAACAAGTCTATGATGTGGTACTTTATCAAACGCCTTTTGAAAGACAATATACACAATATCAACCGTACCACCTTCATTAACCCTCTCAGTTACTTCCTCAAAGAACTCAATCAAGTTAGTCAAACAGGATTTTCCTTTAACAAATCCGTGCTGGCTGTCATTAATTAACTCATATACACCTGCAATTCCTGTTGTGATGAAACATTCACTGGCAATTCTTTTTGGCTGGACCTTTGAGGATCTGCAAGGGTTCAGGAAGAGGGAGAACTGTTCCCTTTTCTGATGCAGCTCTGGAGGTAATGCTGAGAGAGGTGAGCCAAAGAAGGGTTGCTATCTTTGCTTAGTGGGGCAGCCTCGCCAGAAGACGGCTGTACCGGCAGGTCAAAATACTGTCTGTGATCAGGATATTGGTAATCCTGATGAATAGAAAAGCACAACTGGAAGAAGTTGGCCACAGTAATTGTTTGCTGAAGTATTTCTTTCCACTGTTCTACAGCAGGACAGTAACACTGACCTTTACCTCCATAAGTTGTATATGCAAATGGAATTCTTGCTTATCTTTAGGGAACTCTGGCCAATCCAACACTATCACTAAGCAACCCACATTTAGACATGACACACCTTTCACACTCCAAGCAACCCTTTTAATAATGGTGGGTAGGGCCATAAAAGACTCCAGCAAACCCTGCTTGCATGTTCAAGCACTCGTGCTTTGGGAGGCACAGCGGCCAATTCCATAACAATGGCAGGGTTCAGGTTTCAACAATATATTTATCATTGCAGGAAGAAACGCATAACCAAGGGGAGAGGCTAGCAAATGGTGGGGGCACACCCTACCTGGAAATCCCTAACCCATTCAAAGGAATTAACCTGGAAACTAATGGGCATCACACCGTTGAGCACGTTAGAGAATGGCATTCTGTCATTTGGAAAGTCAGTAAGCCCCACATGACAATATGGCATGTTTGTCTGGTGAAATGTTAGAAGGAGTGTCTTGCTGATAGCAATAAATGCTTCTTTCCATTGTATTTTCATAGGGATGGCTGACTACCACAGCTTGCAGAGTCCCGAGACTCACTCCACACAGCACAGAAGGAGGCCATTCGGCCCATTATGCCTGTTCTGGCTCTTTGAAAGAGCTATCCAGTTAGTCCCACTCCCCTGCTCTTTCCCCATAGCCCTGCAAATTTATCCTTTTCAAGTATTTATCCAATTCCCTTTTGAAAGTTATTATTGAATCTGCTTCCACCATCCTTTCAATTGTAAACAATTTTACAACACCAAGTTATAGTCCAGCAATTTTATTTTAAATTCACAAGCTTTTGGAGGCTTCCTCCTTCCTCAGGTGAACGTTTGTTGGAAATCTGAGGAAGGAGGAAGCCTCCGAAAGCTTGTGAATTTAAAATAAAATTGCTGGACTATAACTTGGTGTTGTAAAATTGTTTACAATTGTCAACCCCAGTCCATCACCGGCATCTCCACATCATGACCATCCTTTCAGGTAGTGCATTCCAGATCATAACTCGCAGTGTAAAAAAATTTCTCCTCATCTCCCCCCTGGAGTTTTTTGACAATTATCTTAAATCTGTGTTCTCTGGTTACTGACTCTTCTGCCAGTGGAAACAGTTTCTTCCTATCTACTGTATCAAAATCCCCTCATAATTTTAAACATCTCTATTAAAATCTCCCCTTAACCTTCTCTGCTCTAAGGAGAACAACCCCAGCTTCTTCAATCTCCCCAAATAACTGAAGTCCCTCATCCCTGGTACTTTTTTATTAAATCTCCTCTGCACCCTCTCCAAGGCCTTGACATCCTTCCCGAAGTATGGTGCCCAGATTCGACACAATCCTCCAGCTGAAGCCTAACCAATGATTTATAAAGGTTTAGCATAACTTCCTTGCTTTTATACTTTATGCCTCTATTTATAAAGCCAAGGATCCCGTATGCTTTTTTAACAGTCTTCTCGACTTGTCCTGCCAGCTTCAAAGATTTGTGAACCCCCAGGTCTCTCTGTTCCAGCACCCTCTTTAAAATTATTTAATTTATAGAAATTTAATTTATATAGTCACTACACATACAGCAAGCACGAGACCAAGAATATTCATTCTGGGAAATCAGATGGGCAGAGAGCATGAGCTGAAACTCATTACAAATAAGGAGGAGTAGGTATAGGTGGTAGAAGAGGAACAGGAAGGGGTTGGCCTACAAAAGAAAACTACTTTCCGAGAACTGTCAATTAATTGTGTTGTTTGAGACAATGCAAAGCATCCTGTAAGGTGCGACAGCTAATATAGAAGAGTCCACTAGTCACATCAGTTGTTTATGACCATTTCGCAGAACTGCAGTCCACCCTGGAGCGTGGCCTCTCCAACAACATCTGCAGTAGAGACCCCTTAACAGAAGTCTTCAGCACAGCTATGGATTCTATAGGGAACATCATATGCTATAGAATTCTTGGGCTCCTCTGTCTGGATTGGTTCTGTCTGGATTCAGCATGCTAGGGAATCATCTGGACGGTGCCTTGACACAGGCCTTCAGGAAGCCAATTCCATTCCTGCAATCTGTCCTCACACAGATGGCAGGACACACTGAGGGAATGCCCAGCAGCAGAAACATGGCAAGAGTCAGCACAGATGAGATGTGTCTCTCAGAGTGACTCTGTCCATTGGACCCAGCAGACCCACTTAAATAACTCAATAAGTGGGCAAGCCCAGGTATCCATCACTGTATCAGCTGTGGCATCTGCGGTGGAAGTGCCTTCTTATCACCTTGCAGAAGAAGGCAACCGACAGAGCCACCAACAATCCCAGGAAGCCCTCGGGGACATACAGCAATCAGCCACTTCACTGCTTCCTCCCACAAGAGAAGCACCTGATTAAGTAGTAGGAGGCACTCACTACACAGTGAATAAGAGTTAGCTAAAAGACATTGACAACACACTGAGAAATAAATGCTTGGAATTCGATTTCAACTTTGTGCAGCGTTCATTTGCACTGGGCACATTTCTGTAGCAGATGAAAGGAATTGCATGCATAATGGTGGATATCAAATAGAGGATAATGTTGTGCATGGGATTTGGTGCACCAGTTCTTTGGGAACATGTATTCAGGAACACTTGTATAAGTGTTTCTTTCATTTTTAATTAAAATGGTTATCTATTACACTTGACGAAAAGTTCTGATGAAAGGAATTCGACCTGAAACGTTAACTCTGTTTCTTTCTCCACAGATGCTGCCTGACTTGCTGAGCTTCTCCAGCATTTTCTGTTTTCATTTCAGATTTCCAGCATTCGCAGTATTTTGCTTTTGATCTGTTAGATTTTGCTGGATTCATCTTTTGTGTACAGCTATAGTGCCGCTGGCAAATCTTCAGCCTGTGGCTCATTGGGCCAGAATTAGCTATCAAAATAACGGTGAGGCTAATGGTGCTCGCCATTATTTATGAGCAAATGGTACAGCAACTTCAGGCCAGGGGCAGATGCGTGGTTAAACTCAAATATCCAAAAGTTGCTATCCGAGTTGCACCGCTTTGCCGTTAGCTTCATGAAACCAGCATCTCGCTGTCTGCCTCACCACTGAAATGCATTGAATGGCGTGAAATTCCTGTATTCTCGCAGTAGATACAAACTAAACTCGTCACAGAAAGTTAAGTCATCCATTTCATTCTAAGTACCCTTTTAACAACATGATAAGTGTTAATTACTGCCAGTCAACCTCCCTGAAGTGTGAAGTCTCAATCCTTCAGGTTTTAATTGTTGTTGAAGATTTTAAAAATGTAAAATTATACATTTTAAATTATTTTCTACTTTTCCTATCTGTCTCTTTTTCTCTCTCTCTCTCTCAATCCAATCTTTCTTTCCAACTCTTTATTTTTCTTTCTGTACCTCATCTGGCATTGAATTCACCCACTCTAATTTACACTTCCTCCTCAGTTGCTTGTCCTGTCCCAGATGCCCTGTTTCCTTCGCTGCAATGTTATCAGCTCACACTTTAAGCAACTTGCCACGCCAAAAATGTCAAAACCTAAACGTGCACGGGCAAGTCTAACCAATGGCAGATGCCGTTAGATGCAGTGCCAAAGCAAATTATGGCCCATTATCTCTGTCTTCTTCTGGCCTTTCCTGACTCTCATCTTGCACCCGCTGCATGGTGACTTCTCTCCTGGTAGCAGAATTGTGCAGCATCTGGCACACCACTATCACGGAGACCTTTTCAGGGGTGTACTGCAGCACACAGACCTATCCAGACAGCAGAATATTTGTTTCAGCATGCCTACTGTATGTTCTATTGTGGAGCCATGTGCCTTATTATATTTCCTTTCTGTTGCTGTTCTTGAATTCTACACTGTTTTTAGCCACGGCTGGATAGAGTACCCTTTAGTTTCTCCCATCTCCACCCTGCTCTCTACAAGCTCATCTCTTCCACGAAACTCACCTCCTGTGCCCTTGATTCCCTTTCCTAAATGCTGACCATTCATTCAATTTCCTGGTCCCTGTGCCTGCCGATATTGTTAGTAGCTCACTTTGCTCAGACATTGCCCTTTCCTTTTTCAAAACTGCAATCATCACTCCGCTGTTCGAAAAACCCACCCATGACTCATCTGTCCTCTCCAACCACCACCCCATGCCTAACCTCCCTTTTCTCACCAAGGTGCTTGAACACGTTGTCACCTCCCAACTCCATGCTCAGCTCTCCCAAAACTCGCTGTTCAAATCCCCCCAGTTCAGCTTCTGCCTTGCTCCTAACATCGAGACCACCCTGGCTAAAATTACAGATCACATTCTCTGTGACTGTAACTTCAATGTGCTTTCCCGCCCCGATATTGAACACAGTTGACTATACCATTCTCCATGCACAATCCCATTATCCATGCTTTTGTCAACTCTAGATTTCATTTTTCTAACATCCTCCTTGCCAGTATTCCATCCTCCTTTTTCCGCGAACTCCAACTTGTACAATGCACAGCTGCCCGTGTCCTGGCCAGCTCTCCCATCATTCCTGTCCTCACTGATCTACACTGGCTCCTTGTCTCGCAACACATTGCATTTAAACTCATCGTCCTCATCTTCAATTTCGTCCATGGCCTTGTTCCCATACTATCTTTTCAACCTCCATCAGCCCCTTCCTGCATACTTCAATCCCTCCAACTATGGTCTACTGTGCATTCTCCCTCCTCCTTTTGCCCTACCACTGGGCAGCCTTCAATCCTATTGGCCCTAATTGCTTGAACTTGCTTTTGAAACACCTCTACCTCTCTACTTCTTTCTTCACCTTTAAATGCTTTCTTAAACCCATCTTTTCGACCAGGCTTTCAGTTGCCTCTCCTAACTCTCCCACCATGACTCACGGCCTGATCCTTTTTTTTTTAAAAAGAGGAATTCTCTCTGTAAAGTGCCTTGGAACCTTTTTCTACATTAAAGCTTCTATATATGTTGTAGTGGTGAATCGGAGGATACACTTTTATAAAAGCAGTAACTTCAGAAAAACTAATTATAACCTATTATTTGTGTGGTTTTGTACAAGGATATAATTTAAAATTTTCTTTTGCAGTATATTGAGAAGGGTCACATCTTCCCACACATTTCCATATTACTTAAACTCAGCTCGACCTTAGGCTGTCAACACAGTGAGGAATATTAGGAATGACATTTCTGATCAGCAAGAGTGACACATACCAAACCCTTTTGAATGCAAGATACTGTGCTTACTCTTACCATAACAGACATCAAGATACCTTCCTATTGAGTCATACTTGTGGTGCCTGCACCTCTGGACTGTAAGGTCCCACAAACAGCAAACAAAAATGAATGACCAGTTTAACTGTTTTTAGGGGGTTGGTTGAACAGCTGGAAGTATGTGAAGTAAAACTGCAACCTGAGATTGAGCCAAACAGCACCACCTGGCTCTGCCTGGAAAAGGCAGCATCAACCTTATTAATGTTACTTTAAATTGAACATTTATCATGAAAGGTTTACAACAAGGCGTGGTCACACCCATGAGAGACTGATTTGCAGAATTAAATCTAAATTAGGAGAATCATCATGGTGGAATTGTTCCCTTTGAGGGTACAAAGTAATTTGTAAATTCCCCTGACCTGGTTTTTATTTACAGAAATGCTCTGTATCTTGGATGAGTACCAGTAATTTTACTGGAATCTTCGAGGTTCTTTCTCTCTCACTTATTGGATCATGGAGCTGTCAACATCATGGAAATATAAATGAGTAACTGTTACTTCTAATGTAGAGAGCCCTGAAAGGATGAGCATATGTAACAGCCTGGAAAAAAAAAACTGAAACTCCAGCTGTACAAAGCAAGGACCAAGAGAGACTGAAACCCCTGAGAAAGGTTGGGTTTTGATGACAAAGCTGGCTGGACAGATTCCCAAAAGGACAAGGGCAATTTATAGGAACGTTTCAATACATTTGAGTTATTTAGATTTTTGGGTGTTTGTTATGTTATAAATGTTATCGTTAGGTGTATATAGTCAGCTCATTGGGGATGCATGTGACCAAAAAGGTAGGAGTTGAAAAGGCAAACAGGCACCATGATCCAGAGAATTTGCCAATACTGCTCTGACGCAGCTGCTAGGAGATGCTCCCCACACCAAGGGGAAGCATCGGGTTTTCACTCTCCACCTCACTTATGTTGCGTGGCTGAATTCAGATAGAGATTGACCTCCATCCCAATACTTCAAGGCACCACAAGTTGCTGCTGTAATTCACTACACTGCTCTATGATGTGTTATTTTCCCCTGGAAATTGAGGTAGTGGAGAGAAGCAGGAAGAGAGTGTATTATAATTTGATGAGTAATATGCTAGAGGTAAAGTTAAGTGGCTTATTATGTTAATTATTTCAATAGTTCTGAGTGTAGTGTAGGCTAATTATTTGAATAATTAACATTTTCAGTGTCCACTAAAATAGACTTATTAGGCCAGCAGCATGTACATCATTAGATTGGTGCAGTGTGTAATGCTGTGCTAATGTGATAAATTATGTCTTTGTGTCAGAATCAGAATCTTTGACATAGTGACACAAGCAACAGTCTTGTGTCAAGAGTTACAGTAATTGTCCTTTACTAAGATGCTGAAATAAGGCAACCAAAGTTTACCAGTGTAGTTGCTGGTACCTGCTCAAATTGAATGCCACAACAGACCTAGTTTGGGCTGTTTCATGTTTGGAAGCTAACTTATTGGAACTAATTAGTCAAGTGCTAGGGGAAGTTAGAACAATGCAGTCTTTTTTATTTACAAAACAAACTCCAGATCTGGCGAAAGAAAATTAATTCTTAAGTGTAACTGAAACATTTTGTAATTAGCAATGTTCCCAGTATGGTCACTTTCAAAAGAAGTGGAAAAATGGATTTCAATTTTAAAAATATGGGGGATAATTTTGACTCTGTGCAATGATATAAAATGGGTGATTTTTTTTTATTCGTTCATGCGATGTGGGCATCGCTGGCAAGGCTGGCATTTATTCTCCATCCCTAATTGCCCTCGAGAAGGTGGTGGTGAGCCACCTTCTTGAACCACTGCAGTCCATGTGGTGAAGGTTCTCCCACAGTGCTGTTAGGAAGGGAGTTCCAGGATTTTGACCCAGCGACAATGAAGGAACGGCGATGTATTTCCAAGTCGGGATGGTGTGTGACTTGGAGGGGAACGTGCAGGTGGTGTTGTTCCCATGTGCCTGCTGCTCTTGTCCTTCTAGTGGTAGAGGTCGAGGATTTGGGAGGTGCTGTCGAAGAAGCCTTGGCAAGTTGCTGCAGTGCATCCTGTGGATGGTACACACTGCAGCCACTGTGTGCTGGTGGTGAAGGGAGTGAATGTTTAGGGTGGTGGATGGGGTGCCAATCAAGCGGGCCACTTTGTCCTGGATGGTGTCGAGCTTCTTGAGTGTTGTTGGAGCTGCACTCATCCAGGCAAGTGGAGAGTATTCCATCACACTCCTGACTTGTGCCTTGTAGATGGTGCAAAGGCTTTGGGGAGTCAGGAGGTGAGTCACTCACCGCAGAATACCCAGCCTTTGACCTGCTCTTGTAGCCACAGTATTTATATGGCTGGTCCAGTTAGGTTTCTGGTCAATGGTGACCACCAGGATGTTAATGATGGGGGATTCGGCGATGGTAATGTCGTTGAATGTCAAGGGGAGGTGGTTAGACTCTCTTTTGTTAGAGATGATCATTGCCTGGCACTTGTCTGGCGCGAATGTTACTTGCCACTTATCAGCCCAAGCCTGGATGTTGTCCAGGTCTTGCTGCATGCAGGCTCGGACTGCTTCATTATTTGAGGGGTTGCGAATGGAACTGAACACCGTGCAATCATCAGCGAACATCCCCATTTCTGACCTTATGATGGAGGGAAGGTCATTGATGAAGCAGCTGAAGATGGTTGGGCCTAGGACACTGCCCTGAGGCTGAGATGATTGGCCTCCAACAACCACCACCATCTTCCTTTGTGCTAGGTATGACTCCAGCCACTGGAGAGTTTTCCCCAATTCCCATTGATGTCAATTTTACTAGGGCTCCTTGGTGCCACACTCGGTCAAATGCTGCCTTGATGTCAAGGGCAGTCACTCTCACCTCACCTCTGCAATTCAGCTCTTTTGTCCATGTTTAGACCAAGGCTGTAATGAGGTTGGGAGCCGAGTGGTCCTGGCGGAACCCAAACTGAGCATCGGTGAGCAGGTTATTGGTGAGTAAGTGCCGCTTGATAGCACTGTCGACGACACCTTCCATCACTTTGCTGATGATTGAGAGTAGACTGATGGGGTGGTAATTGGCTGGATTGGATTTGTCCTGCTTTTTGTGGACAGGACGTACCTGGGCAATTTTCCACATTGTCGGGTAGATGCCAGTGTTGTAGCTGTACTGGAACAGCTTGGCTAGAGGCCCAGCTAGTTCTGGAGCACAAGTCTTCAGCACTACAGCCAGATGTTGTTGGGGCCCATGGCTTTTGCTGTATCCAGTGCATTCAGCCGTTTCTTGATATCACGTGGAGTGAATCGAATTGGCTGAAGACTGGCTTCTGTGATGGTGGGGATATCAGGAGGAGGCTGAGATGGATCATCCACTTGGCACTTCTGGCTGAAGATGGTTGCAAACTCTTCAGCCTTGTCTTTTGCACTCATGTGCTGGACTCCGCCTTCATTGAGGATGGGGATGTTTGCAGAGCCTCCTTCTCCCGTTAGTTGTTTAATTGTCCACCACCATTCACGACTCTATGTGGCAGGACTGCAGAGCTTTGATCTGATCCGTAGGTTGTGGAATCGCTTAGCTCTGTCTATAGCATGTTGCTTCCACTGTTTAGCATGCATGTAGTCCTGAGTTGTACCTTCACCAGGTTGGCACCTCATTTTTCGGTATGCCTGGTGCTGCTCCTAGCATGCTCTTCTACACTCCTCATTGAACCAGGGTTGATCCCCTGGCTTGTTGGTAATGGTAGAGTGAGGAATATGCCGGGCCATGAAGTTACAGATTGTGCTGGAATACAATTCTGCTGCTGCTGATGGCCCACAGTGCCTCATGGATGCCCAGTTTTGAGCTGCTAGATCTGTTCTGAATCTATCCCATTTAGCACGGTGGTAATGCCACACAACACGTTGGATGGTGTCCTCAGTGCGAAGACGGGACTTCGTCTCCACGAGGACTGTGCGGTGGTCACTCCTACCAATACTGTCATGGACAGATGCATCTGCGACAGGTAGATTGGTGAGGACGAGATCAAGTAAGCTTTTCCCTCGCGTTGGTTCGCTCACCACCTGCCGCAGGCCCAGTCTGGCAGCTATGTCCTTCAGGACTCGGCCAGCTCGGTCAGTAGTGGTGCTATTGAGCCACTCTTGGTGATGCACATTGAAGTCCCCCACCCAGAGTACGTTCTGTGCCCTTGCTACCCTCAGTGCTTCCTCCAAACTGATAGCGAATCAGTAGCCCATTTTACATCTCTCCTGATTTCTATTTCCATCAGGAGAAATGTAATATGGGCTGCCAATTCGTTATCACCCATTTTACACTGTCACACAAAGTCAAAATCACCTCCATAGACTTCTGGCATCCGGATTACATTCTAAAAATTTCCAGTTCAATGGTCATTTTTGTTAGTCAATAGGAAAAAATTTAAATGCCTTATTTTGTATAAAGGTAAATTTATGGTGGAGAACTGCACTTGCAGGAAGTTTGTTCTTCTTCCCACAATGAAGATGTGAATAAAGTACTAATGTGACATATATCAATGAGTAAATAATGTACAGCCTGGACCTGATGTGTATGGAGAAATATCAAGCAGTCCAAGCTTTCTGCCAGGAGGCAGAGACAACAATACTTCATAAATATCATAGCACAACACTATAGGGGGAAGGACAGCACAACAAAAGAGCACAAAGAGCAATGAGCCTTTCCAACACCACCTCAAAACAAGTAGGAAGAAATCTCAAACCCCACCAGCTATTCTGCACCCTCCCACTTCTAATCCAACCCTCCTCCAAACACTGTGACTGTACCAACAGGCTTAATGTATACTCCTACAAATTCTGTGCAAACAAAACATACAATTCAATCAGTATCTAAAACCAATGAAAAATTTAACAGCTTTTTTTTTAAAAAGTAAATCAATACAAAACACTGCCACAATATTTTCAGAACTGTAGGTAGAAACATTTCTTAATTGGTAGAGTCATATAGTTTATTATTAATATGGGAATCAGACACTCCAGCCTGGTAATTTTGCTTCTCGTGAATTATCACAATCCTTTACCACAAAGCAAGAATCCTGAAACAGTTTCTCAGCCATGACTTCAAACATGCACAAAGGAGAGGTTTGGTAAAGATAATATTCTGCTGAAAACCATAATAACCAAAGCAAATCAGATATCCAGTTGCAGAGTTCCAGTTCAGTCTCTTAAAACTATGGGCAAAATTAGGTCAGAAGATTACTTAGATATAATCGAAGGTTATCTTAATAACAATCCTTTATATATTACTAACAAAATCTCTTAAAATATACATTTTCTGTAAATTATAAAAGCAACCTCTGAAACTACAGTCTACTTTGTAATTAAGCTAAATTACAATCTTAATAAAAATCAAAAAACTGCAAATGCTAGAAATCTGAAACAAAAACAACCCAGGTTCTGCTCTGCCCAAAGTATCAACCTGTGTTAATAAACACCAAGCAAAAAATGACATTTTGAACATTTAACATTGTGATAAAATGACTTTTTTGAAAGTTATTAAAATTATAGCTCCATAAATTAGTAGTTTGTGACCACCTTTTCAAAATGTAATTCTGATGTTTCTTAATGGAGTGGCTATCGCTTGTTTCCAATGAAATCTAACTAATGAAATGTATTGTAATTCATATATACAACATAAAACACTTGGCTGAAAAAAAAACTTGCATTTACATAGTACCTTTAACATAGAAAACATCCCACGGCACTTTATGTAGGGGGTAGTAAAAAAAAGAGGAACGGATGCCAAGCCATGGAGGAAGAGATTAGAAGGGGTAGCCAAAAGCTTGGTCAAAAAGATAAGTTTTGCGAAGGAGAGAGAGGAGAAGCAGAGAAGTTTAGTAAGCGAGTTCCAGAGAGTAAGGCCAAGGCAGCTGAAGGCTCTGCCATAAATGGTGGGCAAAAGGGCGAGATGCATAGCAGGTTAGAGTCAGAGGTACAAAAGGAGGAAATACAGGCCCACAGGAGGTTGCAGGGATAGGTGTGTGAGGCTGTGGTGGGACGAGTACGAGGATTTTAAATTTAATGCGTTGTGGGCTGATGGTCAATGGGGATGGGGTGAGTACGACTAAGTGGAGGACAGGATACAGGTGGCTGAGTTTTGGACCAGTTGGAGTCTATGGAGGGTGAGTATGGGAGGCCAGCAAAGAGGACACGTGAGTAAATGAGGCTCAAGGTGACAAAAATGCAGAAAAGGGTTTCAGCAGTTCCTTAGCTTATACCCCTATGTTTCAAGAGGCAATAAACACTGTCTGAAAACACTATTTAGTATTTCTTGGTTTGGTGAGTTATTACCTGGTACAAATATTGCAGACAAATTCCTTGTTTGGTTTCTTTGTCTTAATTCGAGGCTCCTTCTCCTCGTGCCTTCTACTTGTCAGACCATTTTCATTTTCTCTCCTCTTTTCCTTTGTCTTCTGATGGACTTGTCTGCGGTGTTTATTCATCTGCCGCCTGTACTTGAATGTCCGTCCACAAAACTGGCAGAGAAATGGCCTTGCTCCGTTATGCTTTGCCATGTGTTCCTTCAGTTCAACTCTGACAAAAGCAGAAAATAATTCCATCTCATGCTGCAAAATAAAAAGCAGATCACCCTGCTCATACATAAATTGCTGTATATTGAACAGATTTAGAGATAATAGAAAAAAAAAGGCCCAATGATCGATTTTCAAGCTGAGAAAAATGAGTTTTCACCATTTTTTAAAACTTTTCTTCTCCCTTCATTTTTGTCTCCATTCCTTCTAGAGATGCAGACTCTTGTTGTGGCATGGTTCCATAGGAAGACACCATTTACATTGAGTCTACAGCACAGAAACAGGTCATTTGGCCCAACTGGTCTATGCCGGCGATTACACTCCACACAAGCCTCCTCCCTCTCTACTTCATCTAACCCTATTGGCATATCCTTCTATTCCTTTCTCCCTCATGTGCTTATCTAGCTTCCCCTTAAAAGCATTTATGCTATTCGCCTCAACTACTCCATGTGGTAGCACGTTCCACATTCTTACCACTCTTTGGGTAAAGGGATTTCTCCTGAATTCCCTATTGGTTTTATTAGTGACTATCTTATATTTATGACATGTAGTTTTGGACTCCCCCACCAGTGGAAACATTTTCTCTAAGTTTACCCTTTCATTATCTTAAAGGCCTCTATCAGGTCACCCCGCAGCTTCCTCGTTTCTAGAGAAGAGAGCCCCAGCCTTTCTTGATAAGTATATCCTCTCAGTTCTGGTATCATCCTTGTGAATCTTTTTTGCGTCTTCTCCAATGCTTTTATATCCTTTTTATAATTATAGAGACCAGAACTATGCACAGTATTCTAAGTGTGGTCTAACCAAGGTTCTATACAAGTTTAACATAACTTCTCTGCTTTTCAATTCTATCCCTCTAGAAATGAACTCCAGTGCTTTGCTTGCCTTTTTTATGGCCTTATTAACCTGCGTCACTACTTTTAGTGATTTATGTATCTGTACCCCGAGATCCCTTTGCCCCCAACCTAGTTTAGACTCTTATTATCCAATTAGTATGTGGCCTCCTCATTCTTCCTACCAAAATGCACCACCTCACACTTATCTATATATAAATTCATTTGCCAATTACACGCCCATACTATAAGATTATTCATGTCTTTTTAACGCTTTCTTCCTTTGTATTAACTACACCCAACAATTTCGTGTCAACCGCAAATTTTGCAATTGTATTTCTGATTCCAGAGTCCAAATCGTTGATGTAAATTGTGATCATCAGTGGTCCTAGCACCAATCTCTGTGGAATACCACATCCCATCTTTTGCTAGTCTAAGTAGCTACTCTTAACCCCTACTCTCTGGGGTTTACTACCATTCTTCATGTCTGAGCCTAGACACTGTAGGGGTGACTTTAACCCTGCCCATCCAGCAGAAACGGGTGGGCAGGCAGTTAAAGTCACCCAGAAGGACCCCACTAGTTTCCAGCAGGTGCCCTTCTGAGCAGGCAGGAAGGGCACCTGCTGGAAACTAGTGGGGTCCTTCTTTAAATATGCAGATCCTACTCTGATGACATCATTAAGGCCTGACTGCTATTTTAACCATGTGCCTGAGCAGAGAAACCATTGTGGCTTTCCCACCAGGTCAACCTAGTGGGAGGAAGAGCCAGGATCAAAAGTGGTAAGTCTTTTAAACTTTTTTTTTAAACTTTCCTTGTGGGGCCAGGAGGAGCATATTGGGGATGTATTTTATAGACAATAGGGGGATTGTGTTTTACAGATGGTGTTGAGCATGCATTTTATGGACCATAGTGAGGGTTTATTTTATGGATAATATTGCCTTCTCTGATGTGCGCTTCTGACTTGCAGGCCGATGAGTTGTTTTGTGCCTATCCAACCATGGGCCTTGGGTAGGGGGTAGTGTTGTTGTTTTTGCCTGTTGTAAATTAAAATGTGGGCATCATGTGCCTTTAAATAGTATAAAGGATCCTGTATGCCAGAAAAAGGAAGTTTAGAAATTGCTTTATGATGACCTTCAAACCTAATCTCGATTCAAGCAGTGTTTTTTTATATTGGTAAACAAACAGGAACTACACATGATTTTTATTATAAAAACCTGCTTTTTAGGGAAGCTTTAACTACTGAGGTTTTACTAAGACAGGTGGATTAATTCTTAGATTTATCCTTTCATAATCCCTGTCCTCTGTTCCTGACTCAGGAGGTAAGAAAAGTCTGGGCTGTACATTTCTCCATTAACACTATGCATGCTGATTCCAGTTAATTACCCACTGAGTACTATAAAGCACTTACATTCTGAAGAATCTCTTGTCACACTCAGTGCACCCGTGTGGCTTAATACTGCTGTCATGGTTGCATAGATGTTTATAAACCTTGCTCCATGCTTTATCTGATAAAAAGAAAATACAATTTGTTTTAAATCAACACAGTGCTTATGGCTTTGATCAATACTTTAAACGGGAAGGAAGCTCTATTTGGGTGGAGGAAAGAGTCCCTTTCGCTCAAAAGTATTCCTCTATATATAGGAAAAATACCCATGTATACAAATAGTCATTTACATTTTTACAAAACATCTGTGCTGAGTTAGCTGTTCTCAGCTAGGGCAGGCAATATTAGGGATGCAACAATTAGTGTTACCGTTAAGGGGGGAAAAATATCCAGGGTTCCAGTTCCTGATCACTGTTCAGCAATCCCCTGCTGGATTTGTGAATGTTGGGTCAGGACAGGGTTGTGATGACACCCACAGTCAAATAATCGGCTGACTGTTGCTATCAAATCTCACAAATGAGTTACAGTAACTTGGGTAAAACACAGCAGGGTGACCACTGCCTGTGCAACTGTGAAAGGAGTCACTGCCTTCACAAAAGCAGACGAGGGGAGAAAACTAGTGAGAAAAAGGTGACGGTGATGATTTTTTAATCAAACAGAGATCTGCAAAATCATCTCTCCTTGTCGCCAGGCTGCTTCACAAATGTCACTGACCGGGATAAGTCCCATACATTCTGGAGCGACTTCACTAATTGCATGGTGGCTGCAACTTCAGACCAGCCTGGGAGCCAGTCTGGATCTGCTAATTCCCACCCCCCCACAACAAAAAAAAACACACTACCAGATGGGTATGACATATGCACAGCATATTTCGATAAATCAGATGATACACTGTTTCATAACAGGAATGTTATACCATGTTATGCACAATGTGTTATTTTGCTGCAAATCTACAGCTATGTTTAACCTGGCTTATAAAGCCACATAGTCTAATTGTTACTTATTCATGACAAAGCTGAGGTCAATTGGATGTTTATTACTGTTGGTAAAGAAAATCTGCATATTGAAAGACGCTTGTAAATTTCCACGTCAAAAAAAAGCAGCACAAAAACAGTGCCTCTTTAAAATGTATTTTCGACACTTAGAAATGTGACAGACTCAAAATATTTCTGTACACTAGCAGATCACCCATTGCACTGCTCACACCGAGTCAAAGGATTATCATTGTACAATGATTAGAATTTGTACAGACCACATTTTAATCAGGCATTGTTTAGGTACATGTGTGAACACTGATCCTGAGGTGTAAATGCATCTCTGATTACTCTGCCCAGTTAAAGTTTTGGGATGATAATGAAACCTTCAATTTTCTCCCAAGTTCCCTTGGAATATGCATCACTTTTTAAAATTAATTCCTGGGATATGGGCAAGGCCAGCATGTATTGCCCATCTCTAATTGCCTTAATAAGGTGGTAAGCACTTTGATACAACTGAGTGCCTTGCTAGGCCACTTCAAAGGGCAGTTAAGAGTCAAGCACATTGGTGTGGGACTGAAGTCACATACCGGGTAAAGACGGCAGGATTTCCCTCCCCCCCCCCCCCCCCCCCCACCCCTGCTGATGGACAACACCGAACCAGTTGGGTTTTTAGGACAATCTGACAGCTTCATGGTCACTTTTATTGACACCAGCTTTTTGTTTCCAGATTTTTAAAAACTGAATTCAAATTCTCAAACTGTCATGGTGGGATTTGAACTCCTGTTGGCTGGATTACTAGACCTCTGGATTACTAGTCCAGTAAAATAACCACTACTTGTAACTGTTGCTGGGCCATCTCACTGTAAATTATGCTATTATAATTATTTTCAAACTAGAAATAAGCATTCTTTGTGGTGTAGCATTTATAGAAAGAATAAGAGTATGCATTTATATAGTGCCTTTCATGACCTCAGGATTTCCCCAGGCCCTTCTCAACCAATGAAGTCACTGTTGTAATGTAGGCAAATGCAACAAGTCCCACAAACAGTGATGAAACAAATGAGCAGATAATCTGTTTTAGTGGTGTTGTCTGAGGGATAAATATTGGCCAGGACACTGGGGAGAACTCCCCGCTCTTCTTCAAACAGTGCCATGAGATCTTTTACGTCCACCTGAAAAAGAGCAGACAGGGCCTCGGTTTAACGGCTCATCCGATAGACGGCATCTCTGACAGTGCAGTACTGAGGGAGTCCTGCACAAACATGTCAGCCTTGAGATTGTGTTCAAATCTCTGAAGTGGGCTTGCACCCATGACCTTCTGATTCAGAGATGAAAGTGCAACCCACTGAGCCAAGGTTAACATTTACGTATAGTTGACTGCATTGAAAATGGATTATACTGGTTAGCTGAACATATAACTTCAGCGACACTAGATATTAAATTAACTTATACAGTATTTAACTTGGGCAGTGCCATAGCATAGTGTCCCATGTTACTGTGCCACAGAATGGTATGGCACCTAGTTCACATTACAAGATATTTTGACACAGGGAGGCACAGACCTGAGGCCAGATGCGTTATCCCAGCAATTAAGAAAAATAAACAAGCAAAGTGAACCACTGCAAACCACTTTTATACACCTTTAAATATTGAATGATGTTAGCAAAAGTGTGGGAACACATTGTCAGTGACAGAAATCATATGCAATGCAAAGTTAACAAATACAAGATAACAGTAGTTTATCAATTGGTCAGTAGCAGAACAAAATAAAAGTTATCAGAAGTACAGATAAGATAACTGGAATTTGTTAACATTGTGGCAATACGGCAATGGACAAAACCTACTTTCTTGAAATTGTAAATGCGCTTTTAGAAAAAAAACTAAAAATAGCTGGCAGGGAGGGCCTGTGGAGTAAAAGTTGAATTTCTAAAGTACGAATAATCTTCTCCTTTATCAAAAGTGTTATTTCTGTTTCCATTACAGGATTATACTGAAATCCCCATGGGTGAATTTTCATTCTGACAAATTACATGGAAAGACATGCAACAGTACAAATAAAGTTTGCTTTTTAAAAAAAAAATTAGCAGGACTGAAATTAAAGACCAGTCCATGCTCCAAACTGGGGATGGGCTTTCCAGGAAATATTGTACAAGCCCACTGTCTCCCTCAATTACCTGGATTATATTTCTTCCGACTCAGCTTCCTGTAAGGGCTCCATTCCCTTCTCCCAGTTTCTCCCCCGTCAGAACACCTTGCTGACGAAAAGTCATCGACCTGAAACATTAGCTCTGTTTCTCTCTCCACAGATGCTGCCTGACCTGCTGAGTACTTCCAGCATTTTCTGTTTTTATTTCAGATTTCCAGCATCTGCTTTTGATTATTGCTGGTGAAGTAGTCTGAATCCTTGGTGTCAACCTGCCTTTTCCTTCTACCTGGGCCACTAAAGTCTCCTCTGCTTTGCTAGATTTTCATGCTTCCCTTTCCACCAGACTATCTACCATCCATTTCGCCATTCAGACAATCAGTGTCAGGTATATGTCCTTGTTTCTCTCATTATGCTTCCTATTGTCTTTTATTACTTCTGCTACTATACTATTTCTTTTCCTATAAAAGTGCTTTTTTTCTCCTGCTCCTCCTCCCTGGAGAGCATAAGGCTCAGAATCACATCATATAGTCCATTTACCTACTGAATCATCAGAAAAGCTCAAAAGGTGGTTAACAGAATCAGGTACTGATTAGTTATGGAGCACCTGAATTACACTGGCTTGCTGGAACATTGTGGAGGGATTTTCTCCAATCACTGTTACTTACAAAGATATAAGCTCATTCTTTTAGAACACATGTACAGTTTTATCAGAAATAATGAACAAAGGAAATTTTCCCACATTGTTACCGTGTCAATATATAAAACCAAGATAAGGGCAGATTCGGTAAACAAAAATAAAAAGAAACTGGTCAAGGAGTTCTTGCCAATTTGCTGAGGGGAAAAAAATGAATCAACCTACCAGTAAAATCACACTGTGTACACTTAAAAACATCCTCATAATGGCAGGCAGAATGCAAATCTCTCACATTCTCAGAGGAATAGAAAGAGGGACATTTCGAACAGTAGAAGAGGCCTGGCTTTTGTCGGTGTGTGACTTCGTGCAGTTTCCAAGCGTTTTGTCTCGTGAATACTTTCTTACAGAATGAGCAACTGTAGGTCCACCTTTCAGCATTGTGGCTCTTGAGGTGCTTTTCCATCAGGTTCCACTCAGACGTGCAGGAACTGCAGTACGTGCATTTAAAACATGTGTCTCCATCGTGACAGTTCAAGTGAAGGTTGTAAATGTCTTTTGTCTTCAAGTCCAGTTTGCACAACTTGCAAAAATAATGTTCATTTCTCAAGACAGTTTGAGTGTTTTCGGCATTATTAGAACATAGGTTTTCACTATGCCTTTTCTTACTGAGCTGCCTTTGCTTCTTAGGACTTGCATGACCAACATCAGCTTTCTGGCAGTAGGCTTCTAAGCTCACAGTATGAGTTTTATTATTATTATTGGATATCCGACAGAGGCCTAGTGACATAAGGTGCTCTGACTGAGCTTCCTCGTCGTCTTCACACATACCAGGCACAGCTGTCCCAACAGCGGATGGCTGTGGCCCTGATGCCACAGGATGGGGTTCATCTAATTGAAAAGGTGTAGACTCCCCTTCAAACAATGTGCTGACCTCACATGTATCAGCAGCATGCAGATTATCATTGTGCCCTCCCAGTCCCATTTCACAGGACACAGGGCTAATATTGTGAAGCATCCTATACATAGGAAGAAGAAAAGACATCCTCTCTAGGTTATCCACAATAATATCCTCAGCCACTTTACTTTCAGTGTCCATGTCGACCTCCGTGTTGTATGTGGAGTCATGTTCTGTGTGACATGTGCCAGTCATCTTCTTAGAAAGCTGATCACTGGCCTTGGATTTGTGAAGGTCTGCTATGTGAGAGTTCATTTTGATCTTCAGGCTGCAGGTGAATGCACAGATTTTACATCTGTAAACTTCGACAAGGAATATCTCCACAAAGTTTGTAAACTGGCGCTCGATACCTTCCATATTGCTTACGCATAAACTCGATGTAGTGGTCTCTTCTGACAAATGTAAAGTCACCGGCTGAATATTCTGGAAGACAAATCTTGCTTCATTCATCTTCTTTAAAATAATCATATCTGCAAATACAGATTAGAGATTAAAATGATGAACTGTAAAATCCATTACATTACCCAGTGTTTTTTGTTTTCACTGCTGGGTAAACCCTTCTTCAAAGTTTATGATGTGGCAAACTGCAGCAGAATTCAGTTCTTAAAATACATTTCATGCAGTAAAAAATACTCTTCTGTTGAATGTCTTGTGATACTAAAGGTCAAGGAACAATTAACTTTGCATTTTTCAATTGCAGGATATTTTATTAGACATGCTGGTAGCCAAAATGAAGGTCATTAAATTAATCAAAATCACAAAGAAACCACGCATTGAAATTCCTTGTGTCAATAACTTTAGCAAAAAAGTTGGCATGATTACAGGGTGAGATTTCCCATTATGTACTCGCATTAACTTTATCCATAAAATTAGATGGGCACAGTTTCCACCCCTTTACCCAACACTCACCTAAGCTACATTATGGTGTGATATTGTACACTTCTGAATTATGAAACTTTCTGGATTACTAAAAACAGGTTATGCACGTTACTGCTGTATATGTAGTTTGGTCATCTACATAAAAACAAACACCAACCATAATTCTGACCTAAAACCATGCAAATAAAAGCACAGGCAGACCCATCCTCCCATACTACTGCCAGACCCAGGCTCCCAATACTGTAAGAGCCTGCCTCCTCCCAAATACGGCCAGACCCTTTCTACCATTAGCAACACCATACGAGAACCAAACCGTTCACAACCTTGGCGTTCTATATGACCCTGAGATAAGCTTCCAACCCCATATCCGCTTCATCACCAAGACCTCTTACTTCCGCATAGAATGATACAGCACAGGAGGCCATTTGGCCCATCGTGCCTGTGCCAACTCTTTGAAAGAGCTATCCAATTAGTCCCAATCTCCTGCTTTTTCCCCATAGCCCTGCAGATTTTTCTGCTACAAGTATTTATCCAATTCCCTTTCGAAAGTTATTATTGAATCTGCTTCCATCACCTTTTCCGACACTGCATTCCACATTATAACAACTCGCTGCGTAAAAAATGTATTCCTCATGTCCTCATGCAATAATCGTGGGGGACTTTAATCTTCACATTGACTGGGCAAATCAAATTGGCAAAAGCAGTCTGGAGGATGAGTTCATGGAATGCATTCGAGACAGTTTCCTAAAACAATACGTCATGGAACCAACCCAGGAACCAGCTATTTTAGATCTTGTATTGTGTAATGAGACAGGGTTAATTAGTAATCTCTCAGTAAAGGATCCTCTGGGGAAGAGTGATCATAATAAGATAGAATTTCACATTGAGTTTGAGAGTGACATACTTAAGTCCGAAACTAGAGTCTTAAACTTAAATAAAGCCAATTACATAGGTATGAGGGCAAGTTGGCTAAGGTAGATTAGGAAATTAGATTAAAAGATATGAAGGTAGATAAGTAATGGCAAAGAAATATTTCAATATTCTCAACGAATATACATTCCATTGAAAAATAAAAACTCGACGGAAAAAATGATTCATCCGTGGCTAACTAAAGAAGTTAAGGATAGTATCAGATTAAAAGAGGTGGCCTACAATGCTGCGAAGAACAGTAGTAAGCCTGAGGATTGGGAGAATTTTAGAGAACAGCAAAGGATGACCAAAAAATTGATAAAAAGGGAGAAAATAGAATATGAAAGTAATCTAGCAAGAAATCTAAAAACAGATTGTAAGAGCTTCTATAAGTATAAGAAATAGGAGCAGGAGTATGCCATCTGGCCCCTCGAGCCTGCTCCGCCATTCAACAAGATCATGGCTGATCGTCTACCTCAACGCCATTTTCCTGCACTATCCCCATATCCCTTCATGCCTTTAATATCTAGAAAACTATCGATCTCTGTTTTGAATATACTCAATGACTGAGCCGCCACAGCCCTCTGGGGTAGAGAATTCCAAAGATTCACCACCATCTGAGTGAAGAAATTTTTCCTCCTCTCAGTCCTAAATGGCCTACCCCTTATTCTGAGACTCCCCAGCCAGGGGAAACATCCTCACTGCATCTACACTGTCGAGCCCTGTAAGAATTTTGTATGTTTCAATGAGATCACCTCTCATTCTTCTAAACTCTAGAGAATACAGGCTTAGTCTACTCAATCTCTCCTCATACAACAATCCTGCCATTCCAGGAATCAGTGTGGTGAACCTTTGTTGCACTCCCTCTATGGCAAGTATATCCTTTCTTAGGTAAGAAGACCAAAATTGTACACAATACTCCAGGTGCAGTCTCACCAAGGCCCTATATAATTGCAGTAAGACATCTTTACTCTTGTACTCAAATCCTCTTGTAATAAAGGCCAACATACCAATTGTAAAAAGAAAGTAGCAAAAATAAACGTTGGTCCCTTAGAGGCTGAGACTGGGGAATAAGGAAATAGCAGAGACGTTAAACAAATATTTTGTATCTGTCTTCACAGAAGACGACACAAAAAGCATACCAGAAATAGTGAGGAACCAAGGGGCTAATGAGAGTGAGGAACTCAAAGTAATTAATATCAGCAGAGAAAAAGTACTGGAGAAACTAATGGGACTAAACGCCGATAAATCCCCTGGCCCTGATGGCCTACATCATAGGGTTCTAAAAGAGGTGGCTGCAGAGATAGTGGATGCATTGGTTATGATCTTCCAAAATTCCCTAGATTCTAGTACAGTCCCAGCAGATTGGTAGGTAGCAAATATAACCCCGCTATTCAAGAAAGAAAGGAGAGAGAAAACAGGGAATTATAGGCCAGTTAGCCCGACACCAGTCATCGGGTAAATGCTGGAATCCATTATTAAGGAAGTGGTAACAGGGCACTTAGAACATCATAATATGATTAAGCAGAGCCAACATGGTTTTATGAAAGGGAAATAGTGTTTGACAAATTTATTTAGAGTTTTTTGAGGATGTAACTAGCAGGGTAGATAAAGGAGAACCAGTGGATGTAGTATATTTGGATTTTCAAAAGGCATTCAATAAGGTGCCACATAAAAGGTTGTTATGCAAGATAAGGGCTCATGGGGTTGGGGGTAATATATTAGCATGGATAGAGGATTGGTTAATGGACAGAAAGCAGAGAGTAGGGATAAAAGGATCATTTTCAGGTTGGCAGGCTGTAACGAGTGGAGTGCTGCAAGGATCAGTGCTGGAGCCACAGCTATTTACAATCTATATTAATGGCTTAGATGAAGGGACCGAGTGTAATCTATCCAAGTTTGCTGAAGATACAAAGCTAGGTGGGAAAGTAAGCTGTGAGGAGGACAGAGTCTGCAAAGGGATATAGACCGGTTAAGTGAGTGGGCAAGAAGGTGGCAGATGGAGTATAATGTAGGGAAACGTGAGGTTATTCACTTCGGTAGGAAAAACAGAATATTTTTTAAATGGTGAGAAACGATTAAATGTTGGAAACACAAAAAGTTAGCATGCAGGTACAGCAAGCAATTAACATGTTGGCCTTTATTGCAAGGGGGTTGGACTACAACAGTAAGGAATTCTTACTACAATTGTACAGGGTTTTGGTGAAACCTCACCTAGAGTACTGTGTACAGTTTTGGTCTCCTATCTAAGGAAGGATATACTTGCCTTAGAGGTGGTGCAATGAAGGTTCACTAGATTGATTCCTGGGTTGAGGGCTGATGGCCGGCGTGGACACGATGGGCCGAAGGGCCTCTATCCGTGCTGTATGACTCTATGACTCTATGATTGTCCAATGAGGAGGGATTTAGTAGAATGGGCCTATACCCTCTGGAGTTTAGAAGAATGAGAGGTGATCTCATTGAAACATACAAGATTCAGAGGGGGCTTGACAGGGTAGATGCTGAGAGGTTGTTTCCCCTGGCTAGAAAGTCCAGAACTAGGGGGCATAGTCTCAGGATAAGGGGTCAGCCATTTAAGACTGGGATGAGGAGGAATTTCTTCACAGAGGGTTGTGAATCTTTGGAATTCTTTACCCCAGAGGGCTGTGGATGCTGCGTCGTTGAGTATGTTCAAGGCTGCTATAGACAGATTATTAGACACTAGGGGAATCAAGGGATATGGGGATCAGGCAGGAAAGTAGAGTTGAGGTTGAAGATCAGCCATGATCTGGTTGAATGGCGGAGCAGGGTCGAGGGGCCATATGGCCTACTCCTGCTCCTATTTATGTCTCCTCTGGTTCCTTACCAATTACCTTAAATCTGTGTCCTCTGGTTACCGACCTTTCTGCCACTGGAAACAGTTTCTCCTTATTTACTCTATCAAGACCCTTCATGATTTTGAACACTTCTATTAAATCTCCCCTTAACTTTCTCTGCTCTAAGGAAAACAATCCCAGTTTCTCTAGTTTCTCCACGTAACTGAAGTCCCTCATCCCTGGCACCATTCTAGTAAATCTCCTCTGCACCCTCTCTAAGGCCTGGACATCCTTCCTGAAGTATGGTGCCCAGAATTGAACACAATACTCCAGCTGGGGCCAAACCAGTGTCTTATTAAGATTTAGCATTAACTTCTTGCTTTTGTACTCTATGCCTCTATTTATAAAGCCAAGGATCCCAAATGCCTTTTTAACAGCCTTCTCAACTTGTCCTGCCACCTTCAAAGACTTGTGTACGTACACTCCCAGGTCTCTCTCTTCCTACACCCCCTTTAAAATTGTACCATTTAGTTTGTATTGTCTCTCCTCATTCTTCCCACCAAAATGCATCCTTCACAATTCTCTGCGTTAAATTTTATTTGCCACGTCTGCCCATTTCACGAATCCGTTTATGTCCTCCTTAAATCTGTTACTATCCTCCTCATTGTTTACTACATTTCCGAGTTTCGTGTCTTCTGCAAACTTTGAAATTATGTCCTGTGTACCTAAATCATTATTATGTATCAAAATAAACAGTGGTTCCAACACCGACCCCTGGGGGACACCACTGTATACTTCCCTCCAGTCTGAACAACAACCATTCACCACTACTCTCTGCTTTCTGTCCCATAACCAATTCCATATCCATGTAGCCACTGCCCCTTTAATCCCATGGACTTCAATTTTGCTAACCAGACTACTATGTGGTACTTTATCAAATGCCTTTGGAAAGTCCATATACACATCAACTGCACTACCCTCATCAGCTCTCTCCGTTACTTTGTTACCTCTGTAACATTGCCCATCTCAGCCCAGCCTCAGCTCATCTGCTGCTGAAACCCTCATCCATGCCTTTGTTACCTCTAGACTTGACTATTCCAAAGTTCTCCCGGCCGGCTTCCCATCTTCCACGCTCCATGAACTTGAGCTCATCCAAAACTCCCGGTCCGGCAACGCCTCGACTTTAAAATTCTCATCCTTGTTTTCAAATCCCTCCATGGCATCACCCCTCCCTATCTCTAACACCCTCCAGACCTACAACCCTCCGAGATCTCTGCACTCCTCCAATTCTGGCCTCTTGTGCATCCCTGGTTTTAATCGCTCCAACATTGGCAGCTATGCTGTCAGCTGCCTGGGCCCTAAGCTCTGGAATTCCCTCTCAAGCCCTCTCTCCTCCTTTTAAGATGCTCCTTAAAACCTTCCTCTTGTTGCCTGTCCTGGTATCTCCTTATGTGGCTCGGTGTCAAATTTTGTCTGATTATGCTCCTGTGAAGCGCCTTAGAACATTTTACTATGTTAAAAGCGCTATATAAATGCAAACTGTTGTTGTTATTACTAATTAATAAATTTCCCATCTCAATTTATAATGTCACCACATCTCTTATTACAGTCCCATCCATTTTGCTGTGGGCAAGGAAGCGGACCATTTACTAACTATAACATTTTTAACAAATGACAGGAAACATACGGAACAGGAAAAAAACTGTTTTGAGAGTTAAAACTGAAACAATACTTCAGCCATCAAGCCACCTTCGTTAAGTAATTTCTCAGAGTCAAATATTTTGCCCTTCCTCTTAAAATCCTAACTCCACCATGCATCATGTGAACTTTCAAACATCTAACAGGACTCCTTCGCAAAGAGACTGGGCCTTTGCCAAAAGTGTTCCACTGCACTACTAGGTCTGATGGGTTTTCTGAAAATGTTCTATGACCTTTACTGGAAAGCCTGGCCTCCAGTGCCAATATTTTTCTTAACTCATAAACATTTTGCACTGGCCTGTGCTGTAATTTCAGTCATACATGACATTTATACGTGTGTTAACAGTAGTCCCCCAACAGCTGCCCCGTGTATAGAACGATAATAGAAGTAAAACATCAGGAAAACCATCAGTAATCATGGCAACACAAAATATTAACCCCCATGTACTGTGCTACGGGGATGGATCCGTCACATTATTTACTGGAAAACTAAGAGAGCAATTGTAATTCTTGCTGATAAAAACTTATTCCAGTGTTAACAATCGATAGGATTACAGACCTCGGATAGGTTGGCAGCAGATGGACCTCACGTACAGTTTATCTGAGCTAATCCTCTGGTTGCAGCCTCAAAATGAGGACTTGTGTATTCTCCTTAGATCTTCCAGTGCCTGGCTGTGCCATTAGGCCAAAGAACAGGGTCATCTCCCCCCCTCCCCCTCGACTCAGCACCAGGAAGTGCACGCGACCCAGGAGTGACAGGCCGACGCGCACTTCCTTTGTGACGTTAGAAAATCAGCGAAAGAGAACTACGATTCCCAGAATGCAACCTGCGGGCAGCCGGCAGGAGCGCGCGGTGTCTGTGACGTCATGCGCGCGCGCGCGCTGTGCTGCTAACAGCACATACTCTGTTTTTGCACAGCCTTGTATTTTATAATGACAGTTTAACAAAAGTATTCTCTGCACACACCGAGGAAAACTTACTGCACTGAGTATACCAATCTGTTTTTTTTTCCGCGAAATTCTTCAGCATGCTTTGTTTCTTTGGGTTATTGATTTCAAGAAGTGGTGCTGGATTTAACTGATAGGAATGGTACTGTTGCTCACGTTTTTGACATTTGGCATGTCATTACTGTTTCAGTTGATTATTAATTTTATAAGATTAGGCACTTATTTTTTCGTAGGACTGTAATTTTGCAGAATGTATGTTGTAGAAAGTATTTTTCTACAACATGCAGCCTTTAATTTTACTACGGTTAACCCTGTATGGTTTTGGGTGAAAGTTAGAAGCACAGTAAAATAATTCTGCCTACACCAAGGAACACCTGTTAATTATAGTGACATTGTAAGTGCCATTTGTATTATTACAGTACCTGTATTACAATTTTGCATTTAAGAACTTGTTAAAAGCTCATTTGGTCAATCCAGGAAATTGTTGACCAATACAAACTAGGAAGGACTCTGGCTTGGTGTTGAATAGCTGATTCAATTAGCCTCAGCAAGCCTGGGTTATGGAGGAGAAAATCAGTCTGTTACCACGCCTGATCACTATCCATAATCAAGTAATTATTTTATGGCCACAGACATGATTTAAAAAGAGATTGACTTCAAGGTAGATGGGGGAAATGCACTGAATGTAGTGTACATGGACTTCAGACAAGCCTTTAACAAGGTTCCATATGGGAGATTACTAGAGACGATTGACAACAACAACTTGTATTTATATAGTGCCTTTAACGTAGTAAAACGTCCCAAACGCTCCTGTGAAGCGCTTATCAGACAAAATTTGACACCAAGCCACATAAGGAGATATTAGGACAGGTGACCAAAAGCTTGGTCAAAGAGGTAGGTTTAAGCAGTGTCCTAAAGAAGGAAAGAGCAGTACAGAGGTTTAGAGAGAGAATTCCAGAGCTAATGGCCTAGGCAGTTGAAGGTATGGCCACCAATGGTGGTGCGATTAAAATCGGAGCTGCGCAAGAGGCCAGAATTGGAGGAGCGTAGGGATCTCGGAGGGTTATCGGTCTGTAGGAGCTTACAGATATGGGGAGTGGCAAGGCCATAGAGGAATTTGAAAGCAAGGATGAGAATTTTAAAATCAAGGCATTGCCGGATCAGGAGCCAATGTAGGTCAGCGAGCTAGGGGTGATGGGTGAACGGGACTTGGTGTGAGTTAGGATATGGGCAGCTGAGTTTTGGATGAGCTCAAGTTTATGGAGGGTGGAAGATGGGAGGTTGGCCAGGAAAGCATTGGAATAATCAAGCCTAGAGGTAACAAAGACATGGATAAGGGTTTCAGCAGCAGATGAGCTGAGGCAGGGACGGAGACGCATGATGTTACGGAGGTGGAAATAGGCGGTCTTAGTGATGGAGCAGATATGTGGTCGGAAGCTCATCTCAGGGTCATATAGGAAGCCAAGGTTGTGAAGGGTCTGTTTCAGCCTGAAGACAGTGGCCAGGGAGAGGGTTGGAGTTGGTGGCTATGGAACAGAGTTTGTGGTGGGGACCAGAGACAATAGTTTCGGTCTTCCCGATATTTAGTTGGAGGAAATTTTTGCTCATCCAGTCAGACAAGCTGTGTGACAAATGAGACTGTGGAGGGTTTGAGGGAAGTAGAGCTGGATGTCGTCTGCGTACATGTGGAACCTGATGTGCTTTCGGATGATGTCACTGAGAGGCAGCATGTAGATGAGGAATAGGAGGGGGCCAAGGATAGATCCTTGGGGGACTCCAGAGGTAATTATGCAGGAGCGGGAAGAGAAACCATTGCAGGTGATTCTCTGGCTACGACTGGATAGATAAGAATGGAACCATTCGAGCGCAGTCCCACCCAGATGGACGACGACAGAGAGGGGCTGAAGGAGGATGGTGTGGTCAACCATGTCAAAGGCTGCAGACAGGTCAAGAAGAATGAGGAGGGATAGTTTACCGCGGTCACAGTCATATAGGATGTCATTTGTGACTTTGATAAGGGCCGTTTCAGTACTGTAGCAGGGGCAGAAACCTGATTGGAGGGATTCAAACATGGAGTTGCAAGATAGATGGGCACGGATTTGGGAGGCGTTCAAGGACTTCGGAGAGGAAAGGGAGGTTGGAGATGAGGCGGTAGTTTGCAAGGACAGAGGGGTCAAGGGTGGGGTTTTTGAAGAAGGGGGTGATGACGGCAGATTTGAAACGGCAGGGACAGTACTTGAGGAGAGGGAACAGTTAACAATATCAGCTAAAATGGGGGCCAGGAAGGGAAGTTGGGTGGTCAGCAGTTTGGTGGGAATAGGGTTGAGGGAGCAAGAGATGGATCTCAAGGTCAAGATGAGCTAAGAGAGGGCATGAGGGGAGATAGGAGAGAAACTTGAGAAAGATGCGAGTTCAGGGCTAGGGCAGGGGGGAATCTTAGGGGAAGTTTGGCTTAGTGGGCTAGAGAAAGGGTGGGAAGCAGCAGAGGCAGCTGAAGGGATGGTCTGCATCTTAGTGATAAAGAAGTCCATGAGCTCCTCGCACTTGTTGGAAGTGAGGGGTTTAAGAAGACAGTTTGTAGTGGAGAAGAGAAGCCAGAGGTGATCCTGGAATAGTGAACAGTTTTGGCAGAGGAGAGTATGACCCGATAGTGATTTATGTAGTCCAGCCAGATCTGGCAATGAATGGCTAAACCAGCTGTCTGCCATAAACATTCAAGTCTGCATTCCTTGGACTTAAGGGAGTGAGATGAGGGCCGTGCAGGATGAGAGAGAGTAATGGTTTTAATGGGGACAAGAGCATTAAAGGTGGAGGTGAGGGTGTGATTGAGAAGATCGGTAACTGCAGAAATGTCATGGTGAATGGAGGGCCAAAGACTAGACAGTTGGAAATTTGAAAATGCAGTTGTAAGTGACTTGGGGGAGAGTTATTTCCAGGGACGGACACAGAAGGAAGCGAGGTTGGGAGGGGGAAGGGAGATGTGGGTGGAGAGGGACACGAGGAAGTGATCAGAGACTTCCAGAAACAATGGGAGAGAGACGTGAGATGGTAAGGTCAAAGGGGTGGCCGTGAATATGGGTAGGGGAGTTGGCTAGGTGTCAAATTTAGTTTAAAATCGCTCCTGTGAATTGCCTTGGGGATATTTTACTATGCTAAAGGTGCTATATAAATGCAAGTTGTTGTTGTTGTAGGGTTAAAAATTGACTAGGATTTTCCATTCTGATTACTGTTCAGTGATCCAACCCAAGTAGGAACTAAAAGAGACTTGTAAAGAACTTTGGAACAGCAATCAAAAATCATTTAAACTAGGTAGGGGTGTGGTGGAGAGAGCAAACAGCCAAATTCCAGGAAACACAAATTGCAGGGTAAAAGATAGTCAACAGGTGGGTATAGAAAATAATACCCAGAGGGATATACATGAACTGGAGACCAGGAATAGGCAAATACTGGTGGACATGAAAGATGGTAAATCTATAGGATGTACACACATGCTAGAAGCATTAAAAATAAGATGCCAGAACTGGAGGCTATGGTGACAGTAGGGAACTACAATGTAGTGGGAATAACAGAAACATGGCTAAATCCAGAGGATGGAAAGAAATTTAACATTTAAGGGTATAGAGTCTTTACAAAGAAAGAGCGGACAGAAAAGGAGGTGGTGTAGTCCTATATGTTAGAGACACCTGGGAAGTATATGAAGTTGCTCCTATGGCAAGGGAAAGCTACATAATGACTGACTATGGCTAGCATCTCAAATGTACAAAAACTCAAGCTTACACTAGGGGTATGCTACAGACCTCCGGGGCAGCATAAGGACAGTTTTTTTCTCTGAAGAGATAGGAAGGCTATTTTAAGGGGAAACTTCAAATCAGCCATATATAAACTGGAAAAAGCCATGTGGTTTAGAGTCATAATTAGTAAGTGTAATGAATGATCGCTTCATGACCGAGCATCAAGGAAGCCCAAGAGGCTGTACTGATCTTAGCCTGGTAAACCGCTTACAGGAACTGGCGGTCATAGCATGCTTGGGGGATAGTGACCACGGAATGATCAAGTTCAAGATGATCTGGGAGTCAAAAGTATTTAAGATCAGGGGGTCAATTTTAGGATGGCGGAGCGGGTGCGTTCGTGGCGGGGGGGGGGGGTTCCTAAAATTGGGGAATCCTGGAGCAGGTCCGGAGCCCGGCTCCAACCCACCCACTTCCGGGTTCCCCAATGACGCGAATCAGTGCGCGCGAAGCCCCCGCAGCGGGACTCCCACCGGCAATTAAAGCCGGCGGGATGACAGTTTAGATAGTTAGGGAGGTACTTGAGGTCGTTGACAGACCTCATTGGGATGAGATTTTAGCAGGGATGTGATTTTGGACTGTCCTCAGCGTGTTTCCCATGCTGTGGGAAACACTCCCTGTTGTTGCAGACGTGTTTCAGTCAGCAGCCATTGGGAGATGCAGAGGATTCCTTGACTGTTGGGGGGAATACCTCATTCATTGCAGCAGGGCACTCTGTCACCTCAGACACCATTGTCTCCACACTCAAAATTATTACATCATACTCTAAACTCTGCTGTCCAAACACACTTACCTACTTTGCGGACCTCCTCACACTCACACTGTCAGGATGGGTGGGGAGGGGTTCCATTGCTGCATTCATCACTCCATTGGAGGATGAGCAACATCACCAGCCTCGCCAGGCATGTCGTCCACCTCCGCCACATGGAGCTACACAACACAGTGCTGCGCAACGGGCACCTGCACAAAGTAGTCGCATACACCCACTGTAGGGTGACCCAATGGATGGCATCAAGGGTGTTCATGGAGAACCTCATGAAAGGGCCTTATTGCACAAGCCAGTCAAGAATGGCCAAGACGTGGCAGTAGTGGTGATAATATAATATGTAATGTGAATTGATCAGAAATCAAATATAAGTAAAAGCCATGACAAACCCTCAAACACCCTTGTGCATCCCCTTCATGCTCACGACACGTTTGCCTTAGGCTTCCTACTACACATACGTGATGCATGCCCTGTGGCTGCAGCACAAGTAGTGGCAGGTTGGGTGAGGCTGACTGAAAGAGATGCATGAGTGGGTGAGTATGAGACAGAGCCATGAGATTGTATGAGGATTGGGTTGAGTGGTAGTGGTGGGATGAGTACTGGCGAGGTGAGGAAGTGCAGGTAAGATGAGGATGAGGGTTCATTGGGTGTGAGGTGTGATGTGATAGAGTAGTGTTGGCAGTGCAGAAGGAGATGTGGGGTGGGGGCGGTGATGTGGCAAATGGAGTGTAAGGGAATGAGTAAGAGTACTCACTTCGGCTGACTTCGTTAGGTCATTGAAGCGCCTCCTGCACTGTATGCAGGTGCGTGATATGTTGGTGCAGGTGACCTCCTCTGCCACCTCGAACCAGGCCTTCATGGTGGCAGAGGCAGGCCAATTCCTCCCGTCCGCCGGGTGGAAGATCTCCCTCCTCCTCCTCACCCCATCCAGTAAGACCTGGAGTGAGGCATCATTAAACCTGGGAGCAGCCTTCCCCCTGGGCTGCTCCATGCTGTAATTTTGCCTATTTTCTGCAGCATCAGTCAGTGGAGGACTGCCCCTTTAAATCGGGCTCCTCCAGCTGACAGCTTATGATGCGGGTGCGCAGCCCGCCCGATGCACAGCTTTCCAGCGTGAAACCCAGAAGCCAAGGTAAGTGGCTTCAATTTACTTACGATCGTGTGCCAAACCCACCGATTTCACTGGGCGCGTTACCCACCCGCCCCTCCTCCTAATATCGGGCCCCAGGAGTCAGTTATGTAACAACTAAAGCAAATGGATTCGGGTAGGTTGTTCAGCAACACTTCAGTTTACCTACATCACAACAGTGACTATACTTGAAAAGTAATTCATTGCTGATAAGTGCTTTGGGATATCCTGAGGTTGTGAAAGGCACTATAAAATTCAATTTCTTTCTTACATGACAAGTGGAATGCCTTTAAAGAAATAATGCTGAACATGAGGGATAAATAAATTCCTAAAACCAACAAGTTCAGACTAAACGAAAGTGACCCTAAATAGATTAATAAACAAATTAAAAGTAAAATAACCTCCACAAATCCTTCAGGGAGAAAGGGGAAGGGGTTCACTCGGATGAATATAAGAGAATGCAGAATCATGGTTAAAAGGGTGATCAGAAGAGTAAAGAGGAAACTTGGAAAAAGTAATAACAGCAGGGGCCAAACGCAGCAGTAAAAAAAATTATTTCAGTGCTATAACAGTAAGAGGGCATGATGTGGAGATGCCGGTGATGGACTGGGGTTGACAATTGTAAACAATTTTACAACACCAAGTTATAGTCCAGCAATTTTATTTTAAATTCACAAGCTTTCGGAGACTACCTCCTTCGTCAGGTGAACGATGTGAAAAAGAGGGCAGTCAGAGAAGAGGTGAAAACCCTAAAAGATGCAAATGGATTTGAAGCTAAGGATGAACACAAAATAGTAAATATTCTGAATAATTATTTCTTCCAAGTATTTACAAGGGAAGGCATGGTCAACATTCCTCTCCAACCAGAGATAACCTAAGCAAAATCAATGATTTCAATATAGAGATGAAAATTCTAAACCGGTTAAAAGGGGTCAAAGCTAGGGATAGATGGTATTTATCCCAGAGTCCTGAGACGGGCTAGAAGGGACATTTACGAAGCACTGCCAATCACTACGAGAGAATCCTTTTATGCCGGACTGTACGACGCGAAGCCCACAGACAGCGCGGCCTCCCAGTCCTTCTTGTCGTCTATCACGGAGGTTCTAGATGACAGCAAGCAGGAGAGTCTGGATCACCCGCTAACTCTGGACGAACTGACAAAGGCCGTCCGTTCCTTCGAGAAGAGTAAGACTCCTGGAAGCGACGGCTTACCGGTGGAGTTGTACTCGGCTCTGTGGGACTGGATAGGCCCAGACCTGCTGGAAGTGTACGGGGGTATGCTCCTGGTAGGCAGCATGTCAGACTCCATGAGGAAAGGCATCATCACCGTCATCTACAAGCGGAAGGGGGAGAGGGAAGAAATCAAAAATTGGCGACCCATCTCACTACTTAACGTGGACTACAAAATTCTGTTCAAGGTCATCGCCAATCGGGTCAAGTCAGCCCTGGAGGTGGTGATCCACCCCGATCAGACCTGCGCCGTACCCGGCAGGAAGATCTCTGATAGCCTGGCGCTACTCAGAGATACAATCGCCTACGTACAGGATAGGGGGGTGAACACCTGCCTGATCAGCCTGGACCAGGAGAAGGCCTTTGACCGAATATCCCACACGTACATGATGGACATGCTCTCCAAAATAGGGTTTGGGGAGGGAATCCGCAATTGGATCCAACTGCTCTACACAAATATCAGTAGCGCAGTTTCAATCAACGGGTGCGAATCAGAAAGCTTTCTGATCAAATCTGGAGTCAGGCAGGGCTGTCCTCTCTCCTCCGTCTTGTTCGTGTGTTGCATCGAGCCCTTTGCCGAGTCCATCAGGAGGGATGCGGGCATAAGAGGGGTGACGATCCCAGGCAGCGGAGGCACTCAGGTCAAGGCCTCCCTGTACATGGACGACATCGCCGTCTTTTGCTCGGATCAGCTGTCGGTCCGCAGATTGATGAGCATCTGCGACCAGTTTGAACTGGCCTCGGGGGCCAGGGTAAATCGTAGCAAGAGCGAGGCCATGTTCTTTGGGAACTGGACCGACCGATTCCTTTGTCCCCTTCACCATCAGGTCGGATTACCTGAAGGTGCTGGGGATCTGGTTCGGTGGGGCCGGGGCGTGCACCAAAAACTGGGAGGAGCGTATTTCCAACGTTAAGCAGAAACTGGGACTGTGGGATCGACGATCCCTCTCAATCGTGGGCAAGATTGGTTGGGTACGGTAGCATAGTGGTTATGTTACTGGGCTAGTAATCCAGAGGCCTGGACTAAAATCCAGAGTCATGAGTTCAAATCCCGCCACGGCAGCTGGAGAATTTAAATTCAATTAATTAATTAAATTCAATTAATTAAATAAAAAATCTGGAATTAAAATACTAGTATCAGTAATGATGGCCATAAAACTACCGGATTGTTGTAAAAACCCATCTGGTTCACTAATGTCCTTTAGGGAAGGAAGCCTGCCGCCCTTACCCGGTCTGGCCTAAATGTGACTCCAGACCCACAGCAATGTGGTTGATTCTTAATTGCCCTCTGAAATGGCCTTGCAAGCCACTCAGTTGTAAAATCTCGCTACGAAAAGTCATAATAAGAATAAAACCGAACGGAACACCCGGCATCGGACCACTAGGCACCGGACACGAAAACGGCAAAACACCAAGCCCAGTCGACCCTGCAAGGTCCTCCTTACTAACATCTGGGGACTTGTGCCAAAATTGGGAGAGCTGTCCCACAGACTAGTCAAGCAACAGCCTGACATAGCCATACTCACAGAATCATATCTTTCAGCCAACGTCCCAGACTCTTCCATCACCATCCCTGGGTATGTCCTGTCCCACCGGCAGGACAGACCCACCAGAGGTGGCGGTACAGTGATATACAGTCAGGAGGGAGTGGCCCTGGGAGTCCTCAACATTGACTCTGGACCCCATGAAATCTCATGGCATCAGGTCAAACATGGGCAAGGAAACCTCCTGCTGATTACCACCTACCGTCCTCCCTCAGCTGATGAATCAGTCCTCCTCCATGTTGAGCACCACTTGGAGGAAGCACTGAGGGTAGCAAGGGCACAAAATGTACTCTGGGTGGGGGACTTCAATGTCCATCAACAAGAGTGGCTTGGTAGCACCACTACTGACCGAGCTGGCCGTGTCCTGAAGGACATAGCTGCTAGACTGGGCCTGCGGCAGGTGGTGAGCGAACCAACACGAGGGAAAAACTTACTTGACCTCGTCCTCACCAATCTACCTGTCGCAAATGCATCTGTCCATGACAGTATTGGTAGGAGTGACCACCGCACAGTCCTCGTGGAGATGAAATCCCGTCTTCGCACTGAGGACACCATCCAACGTGTTGTGTGGCACTACCACCGTGCTAAATGGGATAGATTCAGAACAGATCTAGCAGCTCAAAACTGGGCATCCATGAGGCGCTGTGGGCCATCAGCAGCAGCAGAATTGTATTTCAGCACAATCTGTAACCTCATGGCCCGGCATATTCCTCACTCTACCATTACCAACAAGCCAGGGGATCAACCCTGGTTCAATGAGGAGTGTAGAAGAGCATGCCAGGAGCAGCACCAGGCGTACCTAAAAATGAGGTGCCAACCTGGTGAAGCTACAACTCAGGACTACATGCATGCTAAACAGCGGAAGCAACATGCAATAGACAGAGCTAAGCGATTCCACAACCAACGGATCAGATCAAAGCTCTGCAGTCCTACCACATCCAGTCGTGAATGGTGGTGGACAATTAAACAACTAACGGGAGGAGGAGGCTCTGCAAACATCCCCATTCTCAATGATGGCGGAGTCCAGCACGTGAGTGCAAAAGACAAGGCTGAAGCGTTTGCAACCATCTTCAGCCAGAAGTGCCGAGTGGATAATCCATCTCAGCCTCCTCCCGATATCCCCACCATCACGGAAGCCAGTCTTCGACCAATTCAATTCACTCCACGTGATATCAAGAAAAGGCTGAGTGCACTGGATACAGCAAAGGCTATGGGCCCTGACAACATCCCAGCTGTAGTGCTGAAGACTTGTGCTCCAGAACTAGCTGCGCCTCTAGCCAAGCTGTTCCAGTACAGCTACAACACTGGCATCCACCCGACAATGTGGAAAATTGCCCAGGTATGTCCTGTCCACAAAAAGCAGGACAAATCCAATCCGGACAATTACCGCCCCATCAGTCTACTCTCAATCATCAGCAAAGTGATGGAAGGTGTCGTCGACAGTGCTATCAAGCGGCACTTACTCACCAATAACCTGCTCACCGATGCTCAGTTTGGGTTCCGCCAGGACCACTCGGCTCCAGACCTCATTACAGCCTTGGTCCAAACATGGACAAAAGAGCTGAATTCCAGAGGTGAGGTGAGAGTGACTGCCCTTGACATCAAGGCAGCATTTGACCGAGTGTGGCACCAAGGAGCCCTAGTAAAATTGAAGTCAATGGGAATCAGGGGGAAAACTTTCCAGTGGCTGTAGTCATACCTAGCACAAAGGAAGATGGTAGTGTTTGTTGGAGGCCAATCATCTCAGCCCCAGGGCATTGCTGCAGGAGTTCCTCAGGGCAGTGTCCTAGGCCCAACCATCTTCAGCTGCTTCATCAATGACCTTCCCTCCATCATAAGGTCAGAAATGGGGATGTTCGCTGATGACTGCACAGTGTTCAGTTCCATTCGCAACCCCTCAGATAATGAAGCAGTCCGAGCCTGCATGCAGCAAGACCTGGACAACATCCAGGCTTGGGCTGATAAGTGGCAAGTAACATTCGCGCCAGATAAGTGCCGGGCAATGACCATCTCCAACAAGAGAGAGTCTAACCACCTCCCCTTGACATTCAACGGCATTACCATCGCCGAATCCCCCACCAACAACATCCTGGGGGTCACCATTGACCAGAAACTTAACTGGACCAGCCGTATAAATACTGTGGCTACGAGAGCAAGTCAGAGGCTGGGTATTCTGCGGCGAGTGACTCACCTCCTGACTCCCCAAAGCCTTTCCACCATCTACAAGGCACAAGTCAGGAGTGTGATGGAATACTCTCCACTTGCCTGGATGAGTGCAGCTCCAACAACACTCAAGAAGCTCGACACCATCCAAGATAAAGCAGCCCGCTTGATTGGCACCCCATCCACCACCCTAAACATTCACTCCCTTCACCACCGGCGCACTGTGGCTGCAGTGTGCACCATCCACAGGATGCACTGCAGCAACTCGCCAAGGCTTCTTCGACAGCACCTCCCAAACCCGCGACCTCTACCACCTAGAAGGACAAGGGCAGCAGGCGCATGGGAACAACACCACCTGCACGTTCCCCTCCAAGTCACACACCATCCCGACTTGGAAATACATCGCCGTTCCTTCATTGTCGCTGGGTCAAAATCCTGGAACACCCTTCCTAACAGCACTGTGGGAGAACCGTCACCACACGGACTGCAGCGGTTCAAGAAGGTGGCTCACCACCACCTTCTCGAGGGCAATTAGGGCTGGGCAATAAATGCCGGCCTTGCCAGCGACGCCCACATCCCGTGAACGAATAAAAAAAAAGAACCTGGTCATCAGGTGTGAGGTGCTCTCGGTGTTGCTGTACGTGGCGCAGGTCTGGCCCATACCTCGCTCGTGCGCCGCGACAGTTACCTGAGCCATCTACCGCTTTGTCTGGAGATCAAAAATGGACCGTGTCCGCAGGGACACGATGTACAAATCTCCAGAGAAAGGGGGGAAAGGCGTGCCCAACGTGGCCCTCATCCTGATGGCCACCTTTGTGTGCGGCTGCATCAAGCTGTGCATAGACCCTCGGTACGCAAACACAAAGTGTCACTACGTGCTGAGGTTCTACCTGTCCCCGGTGTTGAGAAGGATGGGCCTGGCCACGCTGCCACGGAACGCTCCATCCAGTTGGACCGTTCCGCCCCACCTGTCCTTGGTGGAACAGTTTGTGCAGAAAAACACCTTTGACCACAAGGCGATCAACAAGTGGTCCGCATGTAACGTCCTCGAGACCCTGAGGGAAAAGGAAATGGTGGATCCTGTCGGTTGGTTCCCCGAGCAAACTGTCAATGTCATTTGGCAGAATGCCTCATCGCCAGAACTTTCAAACAAGCACCAAGATCTAGCTTGGCTGGTGGAGAGAAGGGCCCTTCCCGTCAGATCCTTCATGTACTCCCGGACTCTCAGCGCCACCACGCGCTGTCCTAGAGGAGGCTGCACTGGAGACAAGACTGTCAGCCACCTCCTTCTGGAATGTGCCTTTGCAAAGAAGGTCTGGAGAGAGATGCAGTGGTATCTGTCCAGGTTCATCCTGAGCAGTTCCGTAACACAGGATTCTGTGCTCTACGGGCTGTTCCCGGGGACACACACTGAGACGGACATCAACTGCTGCTGGAAGACCATCAACTCGGTGAAAGACGCCCTTTGGTCTGCCCGAAACTTGGTGGTCTTCCAGTGCAAGGAGCTGTCCTTGACCGAGTGTTGCAGACTGGCACATTCCAAGGTCCAGGACTACGTGCTGAGGGACGCACTGAGGATGGGTGCGGCCGCCGCAAAGGCTCTGTGGGGAAAGGCAACCATTTAGAGCCTTCCCACCATTGTATACCAAGGGGCTGCAATCAGGGAAAAAAACCCTCGGGCAGAATGTAAAATTCTAATTGCTGTAATGTAACTGTAAACAATCTGTAACGTACATGTTATCAATAATCTGTATTGAGTGTAATGCAATGAGGCACCCTAGAGTGTCATGAACTGTAATTATGTCCAATGTGTTCATTGAACTGCACTTGATGTAACCTGAAAATTGCATAATCTATATTGTGTACGTTTGGAATGTGATATGACAACTGTATTGCTGCAAATTTTATGAATAAAGTATATTTTTTGAAAAAAAAATCACTACGAGAGAATCACTGGACACGGAGAGGTACCAGAAGATTGGAGACAGGCTAATATGGTGCCCATATTCAAAAAGGTGAACATAACAGAGACAGACAATTGAAGACCCATTAGTCTTACTTCCACTCCGTATAAAATAATGGAATCAATTATCAGGTGTAAATTTGAGGATTATCTACAATAATAACCTAGTAAACAGCAGTCAACATAGATTCAGAAGGGAAAGATCCTGCCTGACCAACCTCCTTCTTCAAGGAAGTGACAGTCCAAGCAGACTATGGTAGGTCCTTTGACATGGTGTATCTGGACTTCTAAAAGATATTTGACAAAGTTCCACAGGAAAGACTAATAGTTAAACTCAAAGCTATAGGGGATTCAGGGTAAACTCTGGGAATGGATGAGAAATTGACTGAAGGGTGGAAAACAAGTAGTTGTCGGGGAAGTTATGTTCAGGTGGAGGAAAGTATCAAGTGAGGTCCATCTGGCTTAGTGCTGGGACAACCACTGTTTCTAATTTACATGAATGACCTAGATTCAGATAATGAATGTTAAGTGGTCAAAGTCACAGATGATACCAACCTAGCATGGGCAGTGGAATTGGAGGGGGCAGTTCAGAAATTACAGAATGAGTTAGATAAAATATGTAAGTAGACAGAACAAAGACAGACAAAATTTAGATGGGATGAAAGTTTCTCATCTCTCTGCTGAGTGTAAAGATCCCATGTGAAATAATGGAGGTAGTCTCACTCCAGCTCCCGGTGTATTTAGCTCCACAGCACAAAGCACCCCATAATTTGGCATAAATTTTCACTAAATTCACAATCTCACTCATAAGGATGGCTGGTGAATGAAGTAGGAAAATTCACACCACTACAGTAGAGATGTTAGGGTTAGAGCACATTCTGAACAACAAAGCAGAGGTAGCATTACTCTGCAGCTGGCCATGCTCTATCTGGCCTGTTTTTGCTGCGATGTAAAAGGGTTTTTAATTTGTCTTTTCTGAAGACAGCACCTGCAAGAATAATTGAGTTGTACCTTTTCATCCTCTTTTTAATATTTTTATTTGTTTGAATTTTTATTTCCCCATTATAAATTAGTCTGTAACTGTTGATATATAACCCATTTCTAATGTTTATTTTGTATAATAATGCCTGCTGTGAAACCTTTGAAGAATTATCTGACACCAACACTAGTAAAGCATTCTGTTCCTCAGCACAGACACATCTCACCTTGATGAGACCAAAAAAAACTGAATTATAGTTTTCCAACTGCTACATTCAGTGGATAATTAAAATATCTATCTAATTGGAAGTTAAAACTTTGGTTTCCCCAGTTAAGAGATTGCAAAAGTTAATGAAGGAAATTGTAAACTGAGAGACTCCAAAGATGCATCAAAAATGGTATTATGTTGGTACCAACCTGGAACATTGCATTGAATGGGTTAAATACAAAATCCCTCCCCTACTTATTTAGATTTATGCTGCAATAACCTTGACTTCAACACCTGGTCTCTAAGGAAGCTTATAGCATTAACCCAAAGAAGTTGTTTTTGTCAGCACCTCTATTGGCAGTGACATCCCCAGTGACAATAAAAATGTTGTTGAAGGCACAGGCAACCATCTTTTCTGATCCTACCAGCTTATTACCCTGCACTTATATGCCTCAGCCAGAAATGATGTATTGAACTGCAACTTTAAAACAACTGTACACTGCAAGAGCTTGTGCACACATAATTGTTTTTTTATTGTCCCAACTGTTGGGGAATTTTCCCAACAATCTAAATGGAATGGTTTTTGTTACAGCACCAGGGCCCTCAAAAAGATATTGCAGAACCAACTTTTTGAAGCTGTTCTGCAATCTAAAAATATTAGCTGAATCAAGTGTGGCACACAATGTCGTTGGAGCAGGTATCATGCTCCCTTTGCCTGCAAAATGAGTTTACTTAAAACAAATGTAGTTACAGGTCAGCGGTTACCCTTTTTGCTAATTTTCTCTGCTTCCCTCTCCTGTAATCCCAAAGGTGGTAATTCATGACGGAGTAAAGTGTCATATGTACCAACAACTCTCCAGTATATCCCCCAAGTGATCATTCTTTCTATATGAGCCTCGACAGTAAGTGTTTCACAGCCAAGCACAATGATGGCTTCACCTGCTGTCTACACACACACCTTCTGACAGGGACACCTGTAGAGTAATGAATGGTAATTTTGGATTGTTTTTCCCCTCCTTAGCCCAGGGACATGTAGGCCAATTGTAGAGGGTAATTTTAACCCCAAAGAACAGGTGGGTGAGCAGTCAAAATAGTAATTATTTGGAGTGGGACTACATCCCGGCTTCCACTTCTGGGTTTAATCCAGGCAGGTTCGTCTGCGTGTGGACAGCAGACACCAGGAAGTCCTGACCCCACTTAAAGCCGGCGGGCTGATACTTAAAGGGGCAATACACCTCATTGAGATACTTAATATTTTGTGTATTGGAAAACTTAAATGAATTTAACCTTACATGTTCGGGTTTCCCATTACTTCCAATTCATGTCAGATGAAAGCAGGTGGGAAGGGCCGAATCCATGAGGTGAGTGCCTTTATTGCACGGTCTGTGAGCCAGGAGGAGCAGGAGTGCTTCATCCAGGCCCAAGGTCCCCACAATTGGCCGATATTCCCCGACGCTGGACCCCCCCAACATAATCTCCGTTGCTAGCTAGACCCCACCCAATGTCATCGCTGGCTGACCTCCCCCACCAACTCCGATGTCATCCACATCCCCCCCCACCCCGCTTCCTCTGATTTTTTTTCCAAGCCCTATGATCTCTCTTTCCTTCCCGCCCCTCTCTCTGATTTGCAGCTCCTTTCTCTCCTGACAGACTGCTAGCTGTCAATCTGGCTGCCTGGCATGTGGGAAACCCAAAAGCTCAAAAACTCACCTTCAATTGAGTTGGGATCGCAGATTGCGACGCACTCAATTAGCTTCCGACTTCCCCACGCGAATATCTGTGAACGCTCAGGGTACCCGGCTCCAAGTGAAAATCATGCGCATAGTGTCTCAAATATTGTCCTGATTAAACCACCTAACCAAACATATCCGGATTCAAGCCTGAGATATTCTAATATGTACTATTCAATACAACCAAGTGCCCATCATTTACTACAACAATTCTGGTTCAGCATGAATGAAAAGTACGATAATCATGTTGTATTCTCACCAGCAGGAAGTAGAGAATAAGCAGAGTGGCTGGTTAACTGGCTGTAAAGGTGCAATGCTAGCTTACATGCCCTTTATCTAGTCAATCATTCTCAGCGTGTTATCTCTGATGTATTATGTATTCTTTGCACATTGTTTATTCTATTGAATATATGTACTTTTCAACATGAAAGCCAATAAAAATGTTTAAAAGTTTGTAAGTGATTGCTGTTTTGTTCAACTATATTTAATAATGATGTGGAGATGCCGGTGATGGACTGGGGTTGACAATTGTAAACAATTTTACAACACCAAGTTATAGTCCAGCAATTTTATTTTAAATTCACAAGCTTTCGGAGATTTTCTCCTTCCTCAGGCAAATGTTTTGCCTGAGGAAGGAGAAAATCTCCGAAAGCTTGTGAATTTAAAATAAAATTGCTGGACTATAACTTGGTGTTGTAAAATTGTTTACAATTATATTTAATAAAGTGACAAATTATGACACGTTTTGTCTGTTGAATTTTCTGTACAAACTAAACTTACTGCTATATCTAGCTCAACACAGGAAGTTATTATGGTGTAGACACATGAAATTTTTCCTTAGTGCTATAGGTGAAACCAAGGCTTCACATTTTGACGTGGCAGAAATCATACCAAACAGTAAGGAAAATATTTAAATGATACTAAAGAATGGCTTGGTTGAATAAAAAAAAACTTAAGAAATGGAGAGATAATGTTGCTGTACTTAAAGTCTGTGCTTGATAAAGAGTTGGTTAAGAAGAGAGACATGCGAAAACTGTTTACAAACTGGTCATTCCATCATTGAGACATGTCTGAAATTAAATCTTTTTTTACAAAAGGCCAAATATTAAGTGAAACCGTAGTTCCCAGATTGGGTCACTGTTAAAAATGCAATCAATGCTGCATTGGTTGCTGCACTATTACTGTGGTATAAATGACTTAAAATTGACACAAGTTAAATTTTATGTCAGGATATATACTTCTAATTAAAGTATTAGACATACCTGTACTTTTACTGCTGTTTATAAAGAGCCCAGTCTTAAATGGACTTTGATAGTATTGCTGTTTCCACATTGATAAAGTTCAATTATGAAAGAGGACACTACTATATTGGTTTGTTGTTCAAACATGAAAACATATTAGCTTGAATATTGTGAAATCCTCACAAAAGACTATAAAAGTTATTTAGGTAAATCCAAAAGGGAGTTGAATGAAATGGCAAACCCAGCAGAAGTCATTGCATAACAACCAGCAAAACAAAGACCGTTTTTTTCCCTTCTGTAGTCTGTGGACAATAAAGCTTCTTGTAACATCCATACTGTCATCATGATGAGATCAACTAACCCTTTTTTCTGCTAACTTTCTTTCCTTCCTTCCTTCCTTCCTTCCTGCTGTACTGAAGGTGTTGACTCTTTCCTGACGTATTGTTCCTTTGCCCTCAGTACCTAACACAGGCAGCCATTATTCAAGTGTGAACCTAAACAGTGTTGGCAAATTACTCAAACAGGTGCGGGGGAGCCTCGCAGCTAAACCTGTGCTCCTGGGCCTGGCCAAGGTGACCATCTACAGATCCAGGCTAGACTCGGCTTGTGAAGGCGGTTGTTCCGATAGTCTGTCTGCGGCATTCTCCGCACCTGTATAGTCCTGGAGAGGGAGCACGCGGTATCTGCCAGTACGCTTGAGGCTTTCCGCGACAACAGGGACTGGAGTACATAGTTGATGAGGATAATTGCACTCTGATTTAATTAGTATGATTGGGTGTTTATCATTTGTGTCATAAAATGTTTTTTATGGTGGCACTTTGTTAGTTTTTCAGGGTTCATAACACTGGCGCAACCCGGTGTTATTCTACGGGTTCATTCAAAGATACTAAATCTGATTTTGTCCTCACCCAATGTCCACATATCCATACTTCCAGCTGGAATCCTCAGAAATGTTCTGCTTGCTAATTGAGAGGCACTGAGACTATTATAAGCTGATTGAGGATTGAACCCACAGCCTTCCTGTCTATAGCTCAGCTACTCATTCCTTTAATGAGCTGAGCCATGGGGGGAAGCTAAGGCAACTAGGTCAACACAACGAGGGATCCAAAATAAAAATAGAAAATGCTGGAAAATCACAGCAAGTGTGTTAGTATTTGTAATCTGCAAGCAGTCAACAGGTGGGCATCGCAGGGACTGGAGTGCATAGTAGACACTGCCAATAATGTTATGATTTAATTTGCTAAGTTTCCTTTGTCTTTTGTACGATTTGGGTACTTATTAGTTGTGCCCCTCAGGCATTTTTGTTCAATTTCTTTTTCTTTTATTTGGGTTGATGATACTGGGGCAACCCAGTGTCTCCTAATGGGTTAATTAAAAAGAGGCAAGCAGTCAGTCTTTGTTTACAAATGAGCAATTTTCCTGGTCTGTATGGCTCAATATTATACAATGGCAAAACTTAATTGGCATTTAGCCAATTTGGAGAACTAGGTGTTTGTCAATTGGAATGTGATGGGTTGCATTTATCATGCTTTCCAAGTCAACCAAATGTTTCATGGTCCCTCTCTGCACTGTCTCCAGAACTTTAATGTCTCCCTTGTTCCTCTGAGACCAGAACTGGACACAAGACTCAAGGTGTGGTCTGACCAGAGCACTGTATAATTTGATTATGACTTCCTCTAACTTGTATACTACCACTTAAGCTATATAGTACATGGTTCTATTGGCTTTGTTGATTGCTGCTCTGCATTGGTTGGATGGATTAAGTTTTGAATTTACTAAGGCTCATAGGTCTTTATCAACTTCATCTTTAACTAGGGTTGCCAACCCTCCTAGATTGCCTGGGAGTCTCCCAAATGGGTCATGACTCTCCTGGACACTGTTGTTAGGAGAACTTTGCCCATTAAATTTCTCTTTGCAGCCCCACTGCTCAGTGATGTCAGCCTACCACCACCGCAGAGAGCCAGCACTCGCTAAGGAGGGGGCTGGAAATGGGAATGGCAATTTGCCGGGGTAAGGGTGGAGGGGGGGACAAAGATGATGGGGGGGGGGGAGAGGAATACGGAGCAGAGAGGTACAGGGCTAGGATGCATGGGTTTGGGGATCAGAGCGGGAGAAAGAGTGACAACAATGAGGGAGAGGAGAGGTGGGGAGGGAGAGAGTGGAGCTTGGGCTGGGTGCTAGAGGGAGCATGGGGTAGATGTGGGCATAGGTCCCAGCATTTCCTGCAGACCTTGGAATACAGCAAGATGATGAGTGAGAGAGGAGCAGCCATTAAACCGGTGAGTGAAACCTGGGGAATTTACTATGGGTAAACAGTGAAAGATTGTTTCCACTTGTGGGCGAATGGAGAACAAGGGGACTGAAGATTGTCACTGGAAGAACCAAGGAGTAAGGCAGGGGGACATTTTTTTGAATGGAGGGCTATCGTGGGATGCTTCACCACAAGTGGCTATTGAAGAAGAGACTAGAACATCATTTAAAAGATAATGGGATAAGTATTTGAAAAGGAGGAATATAAAATGATCTGGGGGAAATGGAATTACAGGAGTCAGCACCAGCACTGATGTAGGCAGTGGGGGTTGAATGGCCTCCTCCTGTGCTGTAATTTCTATCATTCTATGAGAACTCTCCTTTTAGCAAGTCCGAGCCCAGGGAGTGGTTTAGAAATGTTGGTGCTGAGTTTAGGACGATGTACCCTATGAGATGCCCAAAACACCGAGCCCGCTGCCCTTTGTGCAGTATCTTGGATTGGTACAGGTTGGTCTGTGCCAGCCTGTTTTGACATGTTGGGCACGATTTTAAAATTCCAGCGGGATGGCAGCAGGGGGGGCAATGGGCGCGCGGGTAATCCGAAAAATAAAAACTTACCGTTCCCCGTGCGATTGCGACTTAATTGATGGCCCTTAACCTTATTTCCGGGTTTGCCATCTGAAAGTTGTGCAGTGGGCGGACTGCGCACCCACATGAATTGATGTCCGCTGGAGTGTCTGGATTTAAAGGACCATTGCATCAATGGGTTTTGCTGCACTGAGGAGCAACCACACAGAATGGAACAGCAAGAGGGGCAAGCCAGCGCCAGGATTCAGTGACGCCTCACTTGAGATGCTGCTGGCCAGGGTGAAGAGGAGGAGGGAAATGTTCTACCCGGCCGACAGGAGGAAATGCCCTGCCTCTGCCACCAAGAAGGCCTGGCTCGAGGTGGCAGAGGAGATCACCAGCAGGAGCAACATCTCCTGCACCTGGGTCCAGTGCAGGAAGCACTTCAATGACCTAACTAGGTCAGCAAAAGTGAGTACACTTACTGATTCTCCTGCATTCCATGGTGCACATCAACCCCCTCCCCCCACCCCCTTACACCATTCTGCACTGCCAAGACTACTCCATCACATCACTCCTCACACCCACTTAAGGTTCATCCTTAACTTACCTTCACTTCCTGAGCACTTCCTCACCTCCCCATTTGTGACCCCACCAGTACCATTCACCTCAATCCTCATCCAATGTGATGTCTCTGTCTGATACTCACCGTCTGATACACCTCTTTCACCGTCCGCCTCACCCAAACCAATGCATTCATCGGCCGACCACTTCACCATCACTCACTCACATGTCTGTACTTTCTCCCCTTGTAGGAGAAGTGAGCACAAAATGCACATGAGAGGGCGAGGACTGGAGGGGGGCCACAACAAATAGTGGTCTTCGCGGAGGAGGAGGAGGAGGAGGAGGAGGAGATCAGCCGTATCGTCGAATGCCTGTCCGTCGGGGACGCTGAGACTGGCACCCCACAAACGTCTGGTGATGCAACTTTAACATTCATCACACACAACATGAATTGGTGTTAATGATTGGCATGTTGAGCACCTCAGTATGCACATCTCAACAATACACGTCTGTGGTGATATTTAATATTGCTTTCTGTTCTCTTACAGGCCCTTCAACGACCGAAGTGACGGGAGAAGGTGATTCCCCAGAGGAGCTCCCAGCCTCTGAGGGTGCACCGTCTCATCTTAGTGAGCCATCCACCAATGCAGATACTCTCACCTCAGTGGGTCCTAGTAGTCAGTTAGTTAGGTTGGCATCTGGTGAGTCACCACAGAGAAGTGAGCACGAGCAGACACTGATGGCAGGGGCAACTGTGGACCGTCCCCGTCGGTGGGCACACTCCTCTCCAGGCTCTGCTCAGCTGGACGCAGAGGCTGAACCCCGGGGGCTATCCTTTAAAAGGAGGCTGATCGAGGGACAGCAGCACATTTGTGAGGTACTGGAACAGGTGCCACATGCAATCTCCACAATAGCATGGAGGATGGCGGCACAGGTACGTGCAGGAATGTCTGAGATAGTGTCGCAGGTAAGTGCGGGAATGTCTGCGATGGAGGGAAGGCTAGCCTCCATTGAGCTTCAAGCACGGCTCACAAATGAGTCCATTCAGGCCCTGACGACGGCCTTGCAGACTCACGGTGAACAACATTCTCGTGCCTTAATCAGGCAGGCAGAAACTTTACAACTGGGCTTCCAAGGCATCACACGTGTCTTCCAAACAGTTCTCCAGGAGAGGGTTGATGGCAAAAGAGGACATGGAAGTGGGGATGCCACTCAGAGTTCCCAAGTCTCACCCGTTGCCCCCCCCCCCCCCCCAACCAGTACCCACAATGCTGCCTCCTCTCCAGGTGGCTGACTCTGCTCTTGCACAGATGCAAGCGGAGCAGTCTTTTGTGGGGACCTCATGGGCTCCAAAACCCAGAGGGCATAGGCCAAAAGCATCTCAACAGTCAGGGCATGAACATGAGCAACCTGTCGCTACCTCAGCTACAGTGGGAACACCACCACCTGCACGTTCCCCTCCACGTCACACACCATCCCGACTTGGAAATATATCGCCGTTCCTTCATCGTCGCTGGGTCAAAATCCTGGAACTCCCTTCCTATCAGCAGTGTGGGAGAACCTTCACCACACAGACTGCAGCGGTTCAGGAAGGCGGCTCACCACCACCTTCTCAAGGGCAATTAGGGATGGGCAATGAATGCTGGCCTCCCATGAATGAATTTTTTTTAAAAAGCTACAGGGGATGTAGCTTAGAAGTAGTAGGAAGCAAAAGGCTAAGGTTTTGTGATCACAATGGGTATGCACAAGAGTGTCTGACAGACTATCATGTTTTTCATTTATATTTGTTTTTTGTTAAAGTCACATTATACGTTATAATTCTCACCACTATTGCCACGTCTTGCCTATTCTTGACTGCCTTTTGTGATAGCATCCTTTCATGTGCTTCATCAGGAACTGCGTGACTTGATGCCACCCAGTGGGTGTGTTTAGAGGGTGTATTTGTAGCTGTAGGACTGTTTTTTTGCGCGGTGGGGTGGGGTGGTGGCAGTGCTGGTGTTGGCGCTGGTCTTTCCAGGTGGTCTGAGGACTGGGCTATCCTCACATTGCAGGTGTCCTTATGAGAATCGTTCAAATATTTGTGACTCCCTGGCCTCACTAGCAGCTAGGTGAGCCGCTGCTCTGCCGATGAGTTCCTCCTTCTCCTCGTCCTCGTCCGGCTGCTGCTGCTCCTCCTCAATGTTGATGGCAGATGTGGATGTTGGATGAAGGCATGGGGCCTCATCAACCAGTAACCCTCTCTGTTGTGCAGGACATAACAGATGACTATAATTTGAACCACTCTCGATGGTACGCATTGAAGCGCTCCCTCAGACCGATCCAGACACTGAAATCGCATCTTCAGCAGTCCTGTTGCATGTTCAATGACAGACCTGGTGGCGATATGACTGTCATTGTATCGACGCTGTGCCTCGCTGATGGGGTTTTTCACAGGTGTCATGAGCCACACGTGCAGGGGGTGTCCCTAGTCTCTGAGGAGCCAGCCCTTAAGGCTATTTGATGCATGGAAGAGGGCCGGGATGTTGGATTCCCTCAGAATGAATGAATCATGGCAGCTGCCAGGGAATCTGGTGCACACGTAAAGAAATCTTTTCCGGTGGTCACAAACGAGCTGTGTGTTGATGGCGTGATATCCCTTTCTGTTGATGAATAGTCCTGGCTCATGTGGATGTGCTCGGATTGCCACGTGTGTGCAATCAATTGCACCCTGTATGCGTGGGAAGCCAGCCACCGAGTGGAAACTCACTGCCCTCTCCATCTGGCTGAGATCATCTATGGGGAAGTTGACGTAGTGGGACGCCCTGTGAAAAAAACAGTCAGTGACCTGCCTTATGCACTTGTGGGCAGACAACTGAGAGACCCCCGCGATGTCACCGGTGGCGTCCTGGAATGATCTGGAGGCAAAGAAGTTGAGGGCAGTGGTCACTTTAACTGCCATGGGCAATGTGATGCCACCAGGCCCAGCCGGGAACAGCTCGGCGTGAAGGAGGCTGCAGATATCTGCAACCACCTGGCGACTCACTTTCAGCCTCTGTAGGCACTGCTCCTCAAAGATTCAGGAAGCTCAGCCTCGGTCTGTAGACCCTCTCACGTGGGTACTGCCTCCTGCGACATTGGCCCCTCAGTTGTTCCCCTCTCTGTTCGTGTGCAGGCCCATGTGGCGCAGCACTGTGTTGTGGAGCTGCAAGTGCCGGAAGTGCACGCTGTGCCTGGCGAGGATGGTGATGTTCCTCCTCCTCGGATGAACTGTTGAATGCAGCCATTGCCCCCCCCCCCCCACCCCGATCCTGATGGTGTCAGTTTGAGGGGGTCCAAAAAGTAGATAAATATGTGTGAACAGAACAATTCTGAGTGTAAACCAAGAATTTTCAGCCAAAACACAAAGATCTCCCAGCCAAAAGTTTGTGTGAGAGAACTGAGTGCCCTGCTGCAATTACTCACCTTTTATCCCCATCTGTCAAGACAGGGATTTAAATATCCAGATGGCTGCTGGCTGCAACCTGCCTAGTTTCCCGTGGCGTGCTTCATACAGCATGGGAAAGACGTTGAGGCAGCGTTGAAATCGCTTCCCAGCATGATTAACAACATTAATGAAGATTTCTACAACTTTAACTACCTTGATTGATGGTTTAAATATCGGCCCGCTGGCTTTAATTACCGGCGAGGCTTCTGGGTTCCTGAGTGGCGCGTCACCAGGTGGGTCTGGTTTGTGCGTGTTTTTTGGTGGGTTGGAGCCAGGATTCCTTCCCACTCCAGAAATGCCTGCTATTGTTTGTCCAACCCCCAACGGACTCGGACTTTGAAGTTAAAATCGTGCCCACGAAGCCCGATTACAGATTGGCTCTGAGGCTCCCAGTTCAGAGTTTTCACCTTCACACAGAACCTGAGTCCAAGGAGAGATGAGGCTGTTAAAAGTAACATCTACGGAGGAGCCTGACCGTAATCTGTGCAGGGGGAATATCAGTGGGTTATAGGGTTGCTACTAGTTACAGGTAGGATAGTGGGGTGATACACCTGTTACTATCAGTGAGTTATTGTATTACTATTGGTTATGAGGGGAGTCTGAGTGTTAATGTATTACTATTAGTTATCGGTGCAATTTCAGCCAGTTATTAGTTACTGGTGCAGTCAAAGTTTCTCCCACCTCTGCTTTCCCTTCTGTGAATCCCTCCCCCAACTTTAGTTTACCTTCTTTGCCTGCTCGAGAGTGGCATCCTGATTCTCAAAACTTCTCGCACAACAGCTGTTGGCGCTAAACCACGTGCAAAGATACTCAACTACAGGGGACCTAACCTTTTATAAGGTAAATGTAATAACATTTGCTGTTATCACATGGTCAGGCCTCCAACCGGAGTTGGCAACCCTCTCTTTAACTATTTCAACACCATTCATGGAATATGTGTTAACCCATTTTTCTCTCCCCTTTTGTTTTGTTCGATTCCATTAAGTAGCTTTCTTTTTCCAGTTTTCAGTCCACAACTTAAATATTATATTATCTTTCCTCTTTACAGTTGGTCACATGCCTGCTATATTTTTGCATAAATTTTTGTTTTAAGAACATAAGAAATAGGAGAAGGCCATTCGGCCCCTCGAGCCTGCTTCGCCATTCAATAAGATTATGGCTGATTTTCGACCTCGACTCCACTTTGCCACCCAATCCCCATATCCCTTGATTCCCTTAGAGTCTAAAAATCTATCTATCTCAATCTTGAAAATCATCAACGACTGAGTATCCACAGCCCTCTGGCTTAGAGAAATGCAAAAATTCACAACCCTCTATGAAGAAATTCCTCCTCATCCCAGTCTTAAATGGCTGCCTCCTTATCCTGAGACTATGCGCTCTAGTTCTAGACTCTCCAGATGGGGAAACAAGCTCTCAGCATCTACCCTGTCAAGCCCCCTCAGAATCTTATGTTTCAATGTGATCACCTCTCATTCTTCTAAACTCCAGACAGTATAGGCCCAATCTATTCAACCCCTCTTCATAGGACAACCCTCTCATCTCAGGAATTAATTTAGTGAATCTTCATTGCACTGCCTCCAAGGCAAGTATATCCTTCCTTTAGATAAGGAGACCAAAACTGTACACAGTACTCCAAGTGAGGTCTGTACTGTTGTAGTAAGACTTCCTTACTCTTATACTCCAACTCCCTCCAAAATGCCATTTGCCTTCCTTATTGCTTGCTGCAACTGCATGCTAACTTTTTGTGTTTCTTGTACGAGGATACCCAAATCTCTCTGAACACCACATTTAATAGTTTCTCACCATTTAAAAAATATTCTGTTTTTCTAGTCTTCCTACCAAAGTGAATAACCTCACATTTCCCAACATTATACTCCATCTGCCACCTTTTTGCCCACTCACTTAACCTGTCTATATGGGCCGGGGGGGGGTGGCGGCATTGAAAATTGCCACCATTTCAGACTGGCCTCCAACCCACCTAGTTCCGGTTTACACAGGGGCGGGCGACCATCTGCTCCCAGAAGGCAGGTCAGGCCTTGAAACCTTTCATGGAGGCTCTGAGGCTCCATTTTTCTGAACTTCCCTATTTCAACCCCAGGGGGCCGGGATTCCCAGGACTTCTATTTTACACCACGTTAAAGGCACAACTTGTGGGCCCGGAGGAGCAGGAGTGCTTCCCCCAGGCCCAACAAGCCTACCTACAACTACCCCCCACAACGATTGCGGACACCTGACTCCCGATCGCGGAACTTTTTCCCACCCCCCAATCACGGACCCCCAACTCCAATCCAGATTCTCCGACCCCTAATCCTACCCCCCACTCCAATCCTCCGATCCTCCCCCTCAACGATTGTGGACCCCCCCGAGATGACACCCGACACCCCCCCCACCCCCACCATGACTGATCCGCAATCCCATCTCCCATGATTCACAACCCCCTTGACAACCTATGCCCCCTGTGCCTACCCATGACCCCCCCCCCCATCCATACAAACAAAGACTTACCTGAACATGTCCTCTCCCTGGCTGGTCTCCCGTAAGGATGTCTGGGAAACCCGTACTAATGGGTTTCCCGACCTCAATTTGACCTCCCACCCCCTTCCCGGCTCGGTTTTAAAATTGAGCCCCTGTGTCCTCCTCACCGCTTACTTTCCCACCTACATTTGTATCGTCAGCAAACTTAGATACATTACACTCGGTCTCCTCATCCAAGTCATTAATATAGATTGTAAGTAGCTGAGACCCAAGCACTGATCCTTGTGGCATTCCGCTAGTGACAGCCTGCCAACCTGAGACTGACCTGTTTATCCCTACTCTCTGTTTTCTGTCCGTTACCCTATCCTCTATCCATACTAATATATTACCCCCAACCCCATGAGCCCTTATCTTGCGTAGCTACCTTTTATATGGCACCTTATCGAATGCCTTTTGAAAATCCAAATATACTACATCCCTTTATCTACCCTGCTAGTTACATCCTCAAAAAACTCCAATGTTTGTCAAACATGATTTCCCTTTCATAAAACCATGTTGACTCTGCCTAATCATATTATGATGTTCTAAGTGCCCTGTTACCACTTCCTTAATAATGGATTCCAGTATTTTCCTGATGACTGGTGTCCAGGCTAACTGGCCTGTAGTTCCCTGTTTTTTCTCTCCCTCCTTACATTTGCTACCTTCCAATCCACTGGGACCGTTCTAGAATCTGGGGAATTTTGGAAGATCACAACCAATGCATCCACTATCCCTGCAGCCACCTCTCTTAGAACCCTCGGAGGTAGGCCATCAGGTCCAGGGGATGTGTGGGCTGTTTAGTCCCATTAGTTCTCATTTCGTGACTTCCAGTTTCTTTTTATTCGATTGTTATGTGCATAAAATCTTAAAATATGGCGGATTCTAAATTAACCTCTTAAAATTAAGAGAGAGAGAGAGAGAGAGATAGCAATCAACAGGTTCACTCCATGCAGAGAGTACACACAACCCTGATTGGCTATCTGCCCACTCGCTCTTGTTTCATTCCCAGCGCTCGCCGTCTCTGTGCGCTTGCGCGCTGGGTTGGGCGCGCGTGCGCGGGCGAGCGGTTGCATTGTGGGAAAGTGGCAGGGCAGAGCGGAGCGGATGGTGAGAGACGGCCCCGGTGAAATGGCGGATGTTCACAACCAGGACCAGGAGGAGGACTGGAGCAAGAACGAGCGGCTCACGGCCACCGTGGAGGAAGAGTAAGAGAGTTGCCCGCGTTCAGCGTCGACGCGAATCGAATTGATTTAGCGGTCGCGATTATAAACAAAGCTGCCGTTAAACCTCGTGTGAGTGAGAGTCAGTGAGTGAGTGGGAGCCGGTATGTGGTGGCCGCGCTGTTTGTGGTTTAAATAATAACGTGCGGCCTGGTCCACATAGGCCGCCGCGGCTGGCCTTCTCCCCGCTCCCATCCGCAGCCGCGCGTCTTTTCCACTGCTCGGCTTGGTTCTGGGTGCAAGAAGTTTCCACCAGCCGCTGAAAGTCATACTGTGCGGCCGGCGCTTTTGAGGTGAAACGGCTGTTGGGCCTCACTCGGCATGTGAGCATCAGAGGCCAAACTGTTTGTTGTATTTGGAGGGGACACGGTGAGGGGATAGCTCTATTTTTACTTATTCCCTCCTATAATATTCCCTCCCTATTTTATTCGCCCCCCCTCCCCAATTAATTGCTCCCTCAATTCTAAATTTATTATCCTTCCTCTCCACAGATGCTGCCTAACCTGAGTGTTTCTAGCATTTTCTGTTTTTATTTCATTATCCTGCCTGTCGATTTATTCATCCTGCAACTTCCCCTCATTCTGAATTGATTATCCTGTCTGTTGATTATTTTATCCTACTTTGTGACGATCTCTTGTGTGTTTTGTACTGGAAAGTTAATTTACTTTGTTTAAAGTAAATTAAAGTGGCCAGCTTGCCTTTTTTCACTTTGACCTATGAGTCTGTTCACTGGACTAATTATAGAGTGTAGTGAGTTATAATAGAATATTTAGATTATTTTTCTAAAGTTGCACCTTTCTAAATATGTGGAAATACTGACAATTTGGAACAATAATCCACATAAGTAAACAAAAACAACTTGTATTAAATGTTCCTATATTGCATCCTCATGATGTCCTTTAAAGCAATGGGTTATTTTTGAAGTGCAGTCACTGCTGTTACATACACAAACACTGTTGCCAGTTTCAGCAAATGAATGAATGACCAGATAATCTGGGGTTTTTTTGTGGTGTTAGTTGAAAGACTATTATTGGCTAGAACACTCAAGAATTTCCCACTCAAGTAGTGTTATGGGATCTTTTGTGTCAACTGGAAGAGGCAGACAGAGTCTCAGTTTAATTTCTCATCTGAAAGGTGGCACCTCCAGCAATATAGCATTCTCTCCCTTGTGTTCCATAACCTTCTGACTCATGCAAGAGTGCTACAAATGGAGCCAAGCTGACATTTTAGTATTTTAATACTTGGGCAAGCAGAGTTGTCCATTCTGACTTTCCATTATGAAAAAAATTTCAGCTTTGTATTTTTTTTAAAAGGTCAATTCCCCCCCCCCCCCCCCCAGTGTGTTTGTAAACACCCAATCTCCTCCCCATGTGTCAAGGTGCTTTTAATGCTTCGTCAGACCATGGTCATATAAAATAAGTTTGTGTGTGTGGAAATAGCTTCCACAATTATGGAAATTCTCATTGTTTTTACTCTGCTTTTTAAAACACATTCTGCGCGTTTTTGAAGCCCGAAATTGCTAGAAACAGCAATTATAACGAATGCAAGATTCAATATTTTATTGTAAAATGTGATTTTTAGATTTGCTGTTAACTTTTATTTTTTAACTTATCCAGTGATGTGCATTTCCACAACTGCATATTTCTATTTCATAAATAATGTTCAATCTTGTGAAAGTAAGACAGTGTGTTACAGAATTCATGACTGAGCTAAGATTTGATAGAATATTCATTCATCTAACAAACAGGGTGATGAGTTTCAAATATGATTGGTGTACAAGGTTGTGCCTGTGAGTTATAAGTCTTCAACATTTGGGAAGGAGAAGCCTGTACTTCACTGGTGAGATATGTCAGTTACTCTGAGCATGAATTAGTATTTCACTGGTCACAAAATACCTAATATTTAGCAGCTTTGCATGTTTGAGAATTTGTTTATAAAGATCACAAGATAATTACAGATTGGACATGTTTGGCATTGAGTCTACAAAGACTCTCAGGTCTTGGGCTTCACCTGTAGTTATTTCAACACCATACATGGATTATGTGTATTGTGTATTTTTTTCTTCCTCTATGCAGTACTTTACATTTATTTGCATTGAGTTTCATCTGCCTTTGCTCTGCCCACTTACATATTTTACAATTCTGTAGTATCTGAACTGCCTTCTCCAATTCCACTGCCTCTCATAGTTTGGTAACATCTGCAAATTTGACCACTTTGCATTGAGTATATGAATCCAGGTCATTGATGTAAATTGGGAAAAGTGATGGTCCCAGCATTGAGCTCTGAGGCAGCCCAGTGAGCACTTTCCCTTGCTTTTCTCCCCCCTTCCCTCCCTCCTCCACATTGACATAACATCCTCTGTTTTCCCCCTTCTCCCCACTCTGACATAACTTCACTAATGGGTACTGATTGTTTCCTGCCCTTGCACCATGTCTTTTTTGGCACCCTTTTTCAATATGGGCACCACATTAGCCTGTTCCCAATCTTCTACCTCCTCTATGTCCACTGTCTCCCACATGATTGTCATTGTTTCACAAAACTCCTAGTATGTCTCGGCACTCCTGAGGATTTACTTGTTTTGTGTCCAATCACCTTGTCTATGACTTCCTTTTAATTTATAACAAAGTAATTCATTTTATTTGGGATACCTTTGTTTGGAGTTGTTTGCTGGGTACCCACAAAATCTTAATGACAACAAATTTGAGGTATTTTCACTTGTGGAAAAAGAAACCTCATGAATCTGCAATCTTTGAACTATGGATCTTTCATTCCTGCAAAGGAGTTTCTTGATTTTCTCATCTAGAAATAGATTCTAATGAATTTACATTACTTTGGAAGGTGGTTTGTTCTGGTGAATTTTGAAGCAATTTTGATTTTAGAACTTCATAATCCATGGATTAAATTTTGGGATCTACAAATATCTGTCACTATTAAAAATGTTACCCCCATTTTATCTGTCTTCAGAAGCTGCTGTTGGGAGTTCAGTTGTTGCTGGGTTTGGCCTAATCCAATCAGCACAAGAGACAAGTGGGGGTACATTTCTGATCTTTTCTTTAGCCTACAATGTAGTATCTATGTGGTACTAGCAGTACGTTGCTGAATTAAAGTTTAATTGTGGAAATTTTGAAACTAAGCATTTCTCCTTCTGTTTGATTCCTATTTGTTGAGATGGAACAAAAACAAACGGGAGGTGGTTTGATAGGCTTGCAACTTGCTTTCCCAGGCACTGGAATAATAGTACAAACATTGCAATCCGTGTTTTTATGTTTTGTTTCTTGTGCATATGATGGATCATGGAGTGCTTGTTACTTGTTTTATGGCAATATGAGTTGATTGTTACAGTAACTCAGCTATTGATTGTATGGTGTTGGATGACTTTCAGGAGGTGGGAACCGAGATTGGGGGGGGGTCTCATAATCGATTAAGAATGTTGAATTCTTGTGTGAAATCTTCCTTATAAAACAAATGTAGTACCTTCAAACAGTGTAGAAAGTCAGAGGAAGCTTGGGTTATTTTTAAAAGGGAATTTTAATACAGTAATATTTGCAACATGGAATAGGTTGAGTGGTCGAGCACTTAAGAAAAATGGGTGGTGAGGAAGCTTGTAGATTATGATTAAGTTAAAGATGGATAATGCAAGTAACTTTTTTTTGCTTTCAGCAGCTATAACACTCAAATTTATCTTAAATTGGTATTCACATTCCTGTTTCTAACTATAGTACTGAGGACTGCACTTGAATAACACCATAAATAACTGCACAGTACTGTAATAGTAACATTTTAAAACAAATTTTGGCTACCAGAGAAAGTTCTTGGTACATTGGGCAGTTTTTATGTAGATCAATCAGTTACATTTGGAAGTGGCATATTTTAGAAAGTGAGTTTTCTTCCCCCCCCCCCCCCCCCCACCTTCCCTCACATGGCTATGCATATAAACACAGCTGTATGGAATCTCAAAGGAGGTACAGAAAATGGGGTGAAATTTCCCTGTTGCTCAAGTTCTTATCTGCATTCAACAAAGGTTTTACTACTCAATAATTTTAAAACTACTCACTTTTAAGGTTTTTTTATTTGAATTTTCAGACAATGTAGGAGATCCACTTCATTTAAATCATCCATTCATAAGTATCTTTAGGTTTCAAAATAAAACATTAGTTATTTGTAATTGCAAGATTCAATATTATTGCAGATACAATAAATATATATTAATATACAATATGTGTACATAAATATCTTCTAATACAAGTAAAGTGCAGTATACTGATTAACACACTGTTACAACATCTGAGTTTTCCTTAATAAAGTTTGAAATGTTTTTCTGGTTCTAAGAACATAAGATAAGTCAATGATAAGAAAAGGCCATTCATGCATTGAACTCATTAGTCTAGTACTGTAACACTCATAGCGTTCAACTGTATTTTAAACATTCTCCATATTTTTATCTTTACGACTGCCTGGCAAGTTTATCACTCTTTGAGTAAGAAGTGCATCTGATATGTTTCTTTTCACCAATTTAAATTAGTCCTCTGACCGTACACCCCCTGAATTACTTTGAAGTAATGCTCTGGGGTTACCTTAGCTCCCCATTTAATATTTTATGAGGTTGTTCCTCCTCCCAAATTCTTTCTTTCTAAGCCTTTCTAGTTTGAGTTTCTCTTAATCTTTCCTCATAGCTTATCCCCATTACACCTGGAATCAGTCTTGCTATTCTGCGCTGCACCTTTTCCAAAGCATATATACAATATTTGTGGAAAAATTGCCAGAACTGAACGCAACAGTCCGAAGTCTGGTCTAACAAGTACGTTGAAAAGACATTGCATAGATGTGAACTCTGCTGTTCTAGTTATATATCATAGCATTCTGTTCACTGTTTTAATTCCTTTGACATTACCTAGACACTGAAAGTTACTTGTTTACTATCATTACCATGTTACTTTCTATATGCACATTTACATTGATAAGAGTATCTGTAATGGCAGATGAGCAGTACTGTCATGATCAAGGCACTCTAATACAAAGAGGGTAGACTGCTGACCACACTCAGGGCCCAACTTTCCATGGAAGTCTGGAAATCAACTTCTATTAGTCTTCCAACATGGGACTGGAGAGAGATGGGAGAGGTAAAAAGCAGTTGTGCTTTGGGGGCTGTGGGTCTTCACTTGAGCTCTGCTCTGGCAAAATGTCAATGTAAAATTATCTCAAAATTATCCGTATACTAATTTAATTCCATTTCATTCGTTGTATATTTGTGAAGCACATTTTCTTTTCAGAATACAATATCCATCGCTTATAGTAGGCGCGTTGGTGCTAACACGTGCTCGCTATATGTGTTGGATGGTTTACATGATCAAAAAGTTCTGACATTAATTAAACCTTGAAATGGACAGAACAAATATCCTTCGAGAACCTGTGCATAGTGAACAAATACCAAAGATAAAAATTATCTATTATAAAAAGCTGGTTGGATTAGCTGTGCCTGAACTGCTTGGTTGGATTATTGCATGTAAATTACTTAGAAGTACACCTTAATAAGGTGCACAGTACTTCCTGAACATCTGTTTCTGCCTGAAATAGCTGGCGCAGTGACTTTGTAATCAACAATAATGGAAATTGGTTTTCGATATTTTCCCGATTTAAACATGGGCAGTTTGTGGTGGGGACTGTATATGGACTACGTGAAATTTAACCGTGATAAAATGTAATCTGTTTATCCAGTTTATTTGAATCATTCTACACTACAACTGACATTTGCAGTAAGCATCAAAACTGTTTTAAGTGTATTTCTTCTTTCTACTCCTGCCACAAAATATATACATACTAATTTTTTACTATCATACACTAAGCTAAGCTTTTGATGGGTGGCTTACTGTATAATTGACTTTGAGAATTACTTCTGTTTGTTTTGCTTGACCCACTTTGGATTAGCAATACAGTTGAAGGAGACTTTTTAAAAAAAGACATGTTACAGGTTTAAAGCAGGTATAGGTTTTAAGGTCAATTTTGTATTCCAAAATAATGCACTAAGTAAATATGCAGCTGGTTGCTGGGAAAACCAGGACTTTGGGTACTACTGATAGGCATGAGAGAAGATAAATCAAGTCTCACCAACATTATGAAAACATCATCAGAATTAGATTGCATTGCAAAATACTAAGATCTTTTTCAGTGATGTCATACAGTAGACAAGATCTTGCTCCTGCTTCTGGCATACATGATTTTTTTACATTGCTATGACATTAGACAAGCATGTTGTAGTTAAATAAGGGAACAAAAACAGGTTTGGCATTATCATAATACTTTCATAGAATCTTACAGCAGAGAAGGAGGCCATTCAGCCCTTCATGACTGTGCCAGCTCTTTGAAAGAGCTCTTTCTCCGCAGTGATTTAAATTTTTCCTTTTCAAGTATATCCAGTTGCCTTTTTAAAGTGCCCAATTGAATCTGCTTCTACCACCCTTTCAGGCAGTGCGTTTTAAAAAAAAAAAAATTCTCATCTCCTCTCTGGTAATTTGTCAATTATCTTAAACCTGTGTCCGCTGGTTACCGAACCACCTGCCAGTAGAAACCATTTCTCCCTATCTACTCTATCAACACCCCTCATAATTTTGAGCACCTCTATTAAATCTCCCCCTAACTGGCTCTGCTCTAAGCAAAGCAATCCCAATTTCTCCGGTCTCTCCACATAACTGAAGTCCATCATCCCTGGTATCATTCTGGTAAATCTCTTCTGCACTCCCTGGAAGGCCTTGACATCCTTCCTAAAGTGTGGTGCCCAGAAATGGGCACCATACTCTAGCTGAGGCCTAACTGATGATTTATAAAGGTTACACATAACTTCCTTGCTACCGTACTCTATGCCTTTATAAAGCCAAGGATCCCATATGCTTTAACAGCTTCATCAACTTATCCTATCATCTTCAAAGATTTGTGTATATGAACCCCTAGAGGGTCTCTGTTCATGCATTCCCCCCTTTAAAGTTGTACCATTTAGTTTATTTGCCTCTCTTCATTCTTCTTCCCAAAATGTATCATAGATCTGAACAAAAGTCTCCATTTCTACTGGTAAGTATCACCTGTTAGGTGGTTGCACTCTACTGCATGAGTTGCAGTTACTCAGTCCTCCCCTCTTCTCTCCCTCCCCAGGAATGGTCTTATTTTTCTTTTTTTTGCAGTTGCATGTATCCTGCAATAACTAGAAATAGGGCAAACTCACTCCTACAACTAAATTCTTCAGTGCCGGTTTCCATTTGAATTTGTTGCTGCCGCCTTTCGAGCAGCAACCTCAATTGCGCCAACCTACTCTCTCACCGAACTTCCCACTGAGCACTTGCCAACCTCATTCCTCCCACCGTTGACCCTGTGGACTCTGCCAGCGGATCAATAATCACTGTCCTTCGTTAACCTCTCCGTTCATATAAACTCTCCTACCCATATTCACGGCCACCCTCTCGACCTTGTCATCTCACATGGACTCTCTATTCCCATCGTCTTAATCACAGACAAGACCATCTCTATAACCTGCACCATTCACTTCTCCCTTCCAACTGCACTTCCTCCTGCATCTACCCCTGGATTAAACTCTTCCCCAAGTCATTTATAACAGCACTTTAAAACTCCCAACTGTCTAGCCTTTGGCCCTCCATTGGCCTCGATATTTGAGCTACTGACCTGCTCAATCACCTACACCTTTGCCGTTGTCCCTAGTAAAAACCTTACTCTCTTCCACCCTGGTTGTTCCCCTTGGTACGGCCCCCATCTACACTCCCTTAAGTCCCAGGTATGCAGATTTGAACGTTTATGATGCACAACTGGTTTAGCCATTCATCGCCAGATCTGGCTGGACCACATCAAGCACTATTGAGCTCTGCTCTCCTCTGCCAAAACCGCTCACTATTCCAGGATCATCCTGGAATGAAAAGATAACCCCTGACTTCTTTTCTCCACCCTCACCTCAACAACAAGTGTGAGGAGCTCATAGACGACTTTGTCACTAAGATTGAGACCATCCGTTCAGCTGCCTCTGCCGCTTCTCTTCCTTCTCTGAGCCCACCAAGCCAAACTTCCCTCCTCATCCTTCTCGGCCTGTCTTACACCGTTAACACGGTTGCCCACACCGTTCTCCTGTAGTGTCTCTCTTTTCCAGCTGTGTGGGACTGACCTCGCCTGGTTCCACTTTTTCCTATCCAATTGATAGCCAGAGAATCTTAACAATGGTTTATTTTCCTGCTTCCACACCTTTACCTCTGGAATCCCCCAAGGATCCATCCTTGGCCCCCTCCTATTTCTCATCTTCATGCTGACCCTCAGCAACATCATCCGAAAACACATCAGATTCCACATGTTTGTTGAAGACACCCAGCTCTACCTACCCACCACCCCTCTACTGCCTCTGTGCTGTCAGACTACTTGTCTGACATCCAGTCCTGGATGAGCCGAAGTCTCCTCCATTTTTACATTAAGAATTAAACTAAATTAAGTTAAATATTGGGAAGACCAAAGCCGTTGGGCCAGAAATCTCGCTCAGCGGCATTGCAACGCTTACTGCAGCTCCTGCAAATTAAATGAACGAAAATACTTACTGCGGGTCCTGTGGCGTCAAATTGCATGATTTTGAACTTTAAAAAAAAATTGTGCGCTATCAACCCAGCCTCTAGGCGTGAGTTGACATGCATGGAACAGTCTGTGAGGATAGAAGACATGCCCACAAAATCTGTCAGTAAGAGAAGTCACGCCCACAGAATCAGGCTGCATTGCTCGAGCAGACTTCATTGATTTAAAGTTAGTATTCTGGATTTCATTGTCGTAAAAAAATGTTTTTATTAAAAAGCCAAAGAAATAATTGAATTAAACTAAAGATACAGAAGAGTAAAAGAAAAAAAAAATAATTTTTAACTCTTTAATGACCAAAAAATTATAATGAGTACTATGAGACTCCAAAATATTTAATTTTTAGTTGTTTGGCAGTCTTTAAGACTAACCGTGCTTTTAAAACCTAGTTTAGACCTGATATTTTCAAGCGTACATGTTTGGTGTAATTAGTTACTTTCCAGTTGAGAAGATGAGCAAGTTTGTGATTTTTCAACGATTTCTCTGATTGCAGCATGCGAAGGCCTTTTCATTCGAAGCTGTCAAGTTGCTGGCGTACCAATAGGAGCAAGCTCACGTTTTCCGCGTTTCACTGCGCGTGTGCAATTGTGGGAACTTGCTCCTTCAATTTGCCATTAAAAACGGAGAGCACTGTTGACCTCCTCCGTTACTTCAAGAGCAATTTCTGGCTCAATGTCTTTGGCTCCAGCCACCAATTCCATCCCCTCCCTGGCTACTATCTCGGGCTGAACCAGACCATTCACAACCTCAGCATCCTATTTGACCCTGGGCTGAGCTTCCAACCCCATATCCTGTCCATCGCCAAGACCGCCTACTTCCTTGTCCATAATATCGTCCATCTCCACCCCTGACTCAGCTCATCTGCTGCTGAAACCTTTATCCATGCTTTTGTTACCTCCAGACTGGTCTATTCCAATGCCCTCTTGTCCAGCTTCCCACTTTCCACCCTCCCTAAACTTGAGCTCATCCAAAATTCTGCTACCCATATCCTAATTCATACCAAGTCCTGTTCACCCATCACCCCTGTGCTCCCTGACTTGCATTAGCTTCTGCTCCACCAACACTTCGATTTTAAAATTCTTATCCTAGTGTTCAAATCCCTCCAGGGCCTTGCCCCTTCCTATCTTTGTAACCTCCTCCAGCCCTACAACTCTCCAATTCTTGCCTGTTGTGCATCCCTGACATCCTTTGCCCCACCATTGGCGGCAATGTCTTCAGCCATTTAGCCCTTAAGCTCTGGTGCTAGGAGGACTACAGAGAAAATCTGGTGTACAATTTACAGCTACAATTTGAGTCAACATTTGGCAGTTGCCCTTTATTCCTATCCCGATGTCATGGTAGACATCAGTTGATCATCCCTGTTTCAAGCTGGTTAGTACTGTAGCATAAACGTGCTAAGGTTAGATCCATTTCTAAGAAGTGTGATTTTTCTCCATTTTAAAAGATGCAGAACTCAAGTCCTGTGTTCCAAAGTTCTGTAGTTCTAAGCCACATTTTCAGTTTAAAAACTGAATGTTTGCAGTGCTCAGACCAAACGCGCAACAATAGAAAATCAATGCAGTCATGTGTGAAATAACTGAAGCTCTTGCCCAGGGTTCCCAAGTGCTGTTTTCTGAATTGAAGAGCTTCACAATTGCTGTCTCTGTTCATTTTGCTGAGTTCAAAAAATATTGCATTGCAACAGTATCCTGATTATTTCTCTTCCTGTGCAAGCATTGGAATTTTTTTTATCTTTCTTATACTTTGCCAATGTAGTGGGAATGTTTTTAACTTTGTGTAGAAAAAGCAACAAGTTTTCCTTCGGGAAGTTTAGTTAGTTTTCTTCTTCAAAAAAGAGGAAATTACGTATCTTTTTAAATACCTGCTATCATGAAATTCTCAATTTAATTGTGGAGAATTTCTGATCCATTATAATTGGCATCAGAAATATAGACAAAAGTACATCTTCCAACCCCCTTCCCCATCCCCAAACAAAAAGGAAAAATGTCCATGCTAACAGGGGCGGATAATAAACAATTACATGCACACCACCGTTTTGCAGGATTTGGAAACCTATGGGGCAAAATGTGTGCATTTTGCAGGAAGGTGTGCCTTCAGGGCTTTTATTACTGTTTTTAAAGAAGATTTGAACATGATGTCACTTCCTTTAGTATTTACTTCCATCCACTATATTTGGAGTCAGAGACTGTACAACCCTGAATTCCAAAGGATTGTGCTTATGCTGTGAAATGGTCTCGATTCACTCAAATCAAACACCTAGTGACAGGCATTTAGTAAACTGAGAGAATGTAAAACAAGGCACTAGATTCTTCTGCTGCATCTGAATAAATATAACTGACATATAAACATCAAATACTGGCTAAATATAGTAGCAAGGTAAACATGTCATAATGTGAGGGAGTGTTTCAAAGTAACGGGTGTTCTGCAGCATAATCCATAAATGTTGAAGTAATACCGTGAACAGGTAACATTTCAGTTTTCTGTCCTGAAGGCGTTGATTCCTTGCTAAGTTACGGTTCCATGAGCATCAGTTGCCCTCTGGTACCATGCCAAAGTGACTATAAAATGCCTACTTTACCATGGGAGCATCACAGCTGAGGCTGATTGTGTCCTTGCTTAACCATCACGTGTACTTCCACCAGGTGTCCCTGGATATTGATCAAGAACCCTGATTGATTTTCCTCCCCAAACCCAGAGGCTAGGCCAATTGTAGCACCCCTATTATTGCCCTGGCTGAGATTAGGTAATTGCTCAAACCTGAGCACTTTCTTGGTCTTGTGTGTCTGAGCTACTCACTGGATAAACTTGCAGTGCAATCAGGGAATTCTCAACATATCATCGTTACATCATTGTATATTAATGCACCACGAGGACAGGAGACTTGTAGAGAATATCTGAGGGAGTGCAGCTTAGTGGTACTGTGGCATTAAGAAACACTTAAAATGTTTAGCTTAACACTGAGTAAATGCATCAAAATAAATACAAGGTTTTATTTAATTAAGTTTTATGTGAGGAAGGACATTCGGAGTGAGGAAGAAGCTTTTGGTGGCAGTGGTCTGAGTAAAATATATAAAATGTACAAAAGTACTAAATAAACACTCTTATATCAGTTGTTCTCAACTTACAGTCTGGGAGCCTATTTGCAGCCACTTCCCCTTAACCTGTGGCCTTTGGAAAATTTGCGGGTCTAGTTGTGGATATTCATTGAGCTGGGATTCAGCACTGTTCTACCTCCTCTTCTAAGGAAGACGGGGAATACACAGGCTGCATGTTTATGTCAGCTTCCATACAGAAATTAGAAGGGCACATTAAAATAAAACTATATTTAATAAATGATTTATATTGTAGGTGTTTTGTCCTCTTCCTGTGGGGGTATCCCTCCCTTTGGTTGGCAGCTGACAATTGCCACAGTGGTAAAATCAGGAGTTTGCTGTGGGGAGTTGCAATTACAGACGTTCATTCTAACACTCTATGGTGCAGCATTCCAGAGAGGGCCTCAAACAAGACACTTATGATATTCTTGCAGAAAGTTAGTTTCACTGATTTTTACAATTTATACACTGTTTACAGAGAACTTTATTAGGGGAGAGTTGCGAAGAAGAAAGGTGAAATTTATTTGTGTGTGTATGTGTGTCAAACAATCATGAAGTAGGATACTTCATTGTAGTATGGAGGGAATGCTGCATTGTTGGAGGTGTTCTTTGTTTGAGACATTAAACCAAGGTCCCCGCCACCTGCGCAGATGGAAGTAAAAGATCCTAGAACAGTATTCAAAGAGGAGCAGAGGAATTTTCCCGGTGTCCTGACCAACATTTATCCCGGAACCAACACCACTAAGACAGAATAACTTGTCATTTATTTCATTGCTGTTTGTGGGACCTTGCTTTATGCAAATTGGCTGTCATGTTTGCCTATAAACAATTTCAAAAGTAATTAATTGGCTGTGAAGCACTTTGGGATCTCCTGATGATGATTTAAAAGGCGCTATATCAATGCATGTTTGTTCTTTAAATGTTAAATGTTTCTCTGGGGTCGCAGCACACTTTTAGGATTACCCATAATGCAGACTCAATTTTAGATGATTTTGACAATAATCCAATGGGAGAGAAGAATGCATACAGGGTAAATGTTATCAAAATAGATGTTTGGTCTAATAGACTGTGAACCAGTTTAGAAGAGAGTATGGTATAACCAGAATTGCTAAACTTTTCTTTTTCACTTTTCTGTTTTAAACTATCACATAAATCAGAGTTGTTTAAATGCTCTAATTTTTCAAAGAACTTTTGCAGCTTAGTATCTCGTTGACATGGGAACAGTTGAAGTAAATGGTAACTTATGTCCTTCCTGTGATGTCACTCCTTTTTTATTAAAGGCTTTTGAACAAATTTATCTAAGTAAAATGGAGAACTGTTTAGTGGAAGTCCTACAATAAAATATATATTACTAGAGGAACTGGTCTCTTATTTAACTTCAGTGTAAAAAAAACATTTGCTGGGAAGCTCGGCATACAGTTAGCAAGTAGTTAAAACAAAAGAACATGCTTTTGTTCAGCATGTCCAATGTGCTTCACAGAGCCTTCACTCCTTGGCCTGCTAATTCTGATATCAGACTGCAAGTGTGAGTGTCTGTTCTTATCAGTTGTCAGCTGTGACTCAATCGGTAGCACTCTTGCCTCTGAGTCGGAAGGTCGTTGGTTCAAGTCCCACTGCAGAGACTTGAGCACAAAATCCAGGCTGACACTTCCAGTGCAGTACCGAGGGAGTGCTGCACTGTTGGAGGTGCCGTCTTTCAAATGAGACATTAAACTAAGGCCCCTTCTGCCCCCTCAGGTGGATGTAAACGATCCCGCGGCACTATTTTGAAAAAGAGCAGGGGAATTCTCTCCGGGGACCCTCAACCAACATCACTAAAACAAATTATCTGGTCATTATCACATTGCTGTTTGTGGGATATTGCTGTGCACAAAATTGGCTGCCACGTTTCCTACATTACAACAGTGACTACACTTCAAAAGTACATAATTGACTGTAAAGTGCTTTGGGAAGTCCTGAGGTCATGAAAGGCGCTATATAAATGCAAGTCTTTCTTAGCTTTAATATATTAAAAGCCTACAGTCTGCATGAACTTCCTTCCAATGTCCACATTTATAATGGAAACTGCCTGTGTATAATGTTCCTGTACTTGTAAAATGCTGCGTCCTCTGACTTAGAATGATCAGTAGTACAACAGATGTGCTAGTCTGAGCTCATGAACTTCTTTGTCACTAAGATTGAGACCATCCATTCAGCTGCCTCTGTCGCATTCCCTTTGCACATCAAGCCAAACCTCCTCCACAGTACTGAATCAGCCCTGATCAAAGTCACAAATTACATCCTTTGTGACTGACCACGATGCACTTTCCCTCCTCATCCTTCTTGGCTTCTCTGCAGCCTTTGACATGGACAACCACGCCATCCTCCTCCAGCTCTACCACTCCACCACCTCACTTCACTCCTCTACTACCTCTGTGTGGTCAGACTGCTTGTCTGACATCTTGTCCTAGCTGAGCCGCAGTTTCTTCCAGTTAAACATTTGGAAGATCCGCATCATTTTCTTCAGACCCTGCCACAAACTCCCTCCCTGGCTTTTGTCTCAAGTTGAATCAGACTGTTCGCAATCATGGTGTTCTAGTTGACCCTAAGTTTCCAACCTCATATCCCCTCCATCACAAACTTTAACATCGCCTGTCTCTGCCCCTGCCTCAGCCCATCTGCTGCTTGAAACCCTCATCCATGTCTGACACCTTCAGACTCAACTATTCCAATGCTCTCCTGACTCACCTCCCATCTTCCACCCTCCATAAACTTCAGCTCATCCAAAACTCTGCTATTTGCACTGTCCCATCCACACATCACCCTTGTGCTTGCTGACCTACATTAGCTCCCGGTCCTCCAACACCTCCCAAATTAAATTATCATCCTTTCATTCAATCCTTTCATGGCCTAGCCCCTCTCTGTCTCTGTTACCTTCTCCAACCCTCCGGGAATCTGCGTTCCTCCAACTCTGGCTTCTTATGCATCCCGAAATCCCATAGCCTCACAATTGGTTGCCGTACCTTCAGCCATCTAGGCCTTAAGTCTGGAATTTCCTTCCCCACTCCACTTAGAATCATAGAAAATTTATGGCACAGAAGGAGGCCATTCGACCCATCGTGTCTGTGCTGGCCGAAAATGAGCCACTCGGCCTAACCCCACTTTCCAGCACTTGGTCTGTAGCCTTGTAGGCCATGGCACTTCAGGTGCACATCCGGGTACTTTTTAAATGAGTTGGGGTTCCGGTGGGGTTCTGCAGGGCTCAGTACTAGGTCCCTTGCTTTTTGTGATATATATTAATGATTTGGACTTAAATGTAGGGGACGTGATTAAGAAGTTTGCAGATGATACAATAATTGGCCGTGTGGTTGATAGTGAGGAGGAAAGCTGTAGACTGCAGGAAGATATCAATGGACTGGTCAGATGAGCAGAAAAGTGGCAATCTGGAGAAGTGTGAGGTAATGCATTTGGGGAAGCCAAACAAGGCAAGGGAGTACACAATAAATGGGAGTTGAGGATTTCTGCCTCTACCACCCTTTCAGGCGGTGAGTTCCAGACCCCTACCGCCATCTGGGTGAAAAAAAATTCCTTAGCTCCCTTCTAATCCTTCTACCAATCACTTTAGATCTATGCCCCCTGGTTATTGACCCCTCTGCCAAGGGAAATAGGTCCTTCCTATCCACTCTATCTAGACACGTCATAATTTTGTACACCTCAATTAAATCACCTCTCCGCCTCCTATGTTCCAAAGAGAACAACCCCAGCCTATCCAATCTTTCCTCATAGCTAAAATTCACCAACCCTGGCAACATCCTTGTAAATCTCCTCTCTATCCTCTCTAGTGCAATCACATCTTTCCTATAATGTGATGACCAGAACTGTATGCAGTACTCAAGCTGTGGCCAAACTAATGTTTTATACAGTTCGAGCATAACCTCCCTGCTCTTATATTCTACGCCTCGGCTGATAAAGGAAAGTATTCCGTATGCCCTCTTAACCACCTTATCTACCTGTCCTGCTACCTTCGGGGATTTGTGAACATGCACCCCAAGGTCCCTCACTTCCTCTACACCTTTCAGTATCCTCCCATTTATTGTATACTCCCTTGCCTTGTTTGGCTTCCCCAAATGCATTACCTCACACTTCTCCAGATTGCCACTTTTCTGCTCATCTGACCAGTCCATTGATATCTTCCTGCAGTCTACAGCTTTCCGCCTCACTATCAACCACACGGCCAATTATTGTATCATCTGCAAACTTCTTAATCATGCCCCCTACATTTAAGTCCAAGTCATTAATATATATCACAAAAAGCAAGGGACCTAGTACTGAGCCCTGCAGAACCCCACCGGAAGCAGCCTTCCAGTCACAAAAACACCTGTCAACCATTACCGTTTGCTTCCTGCCACTGAGCCAATTTTGGATCCAACATGCCACTCCCCCTTAGATCCCATGGGCTTGTACTTTTTTGACCAGTCTGTCATGTGGGACCTTGTCAAAAGCCTTGCTAAAATCCATGTAGACTACATCAAATGCACTAACCTCATCGACCCTCCTTGTTACCTCCTCAAAAAATTCAGTCAAGTTAGTTAGACACGACCTTCCCTTAACAAATCCGTACTGACTGCTTGATTACTCCGTGCATTTCTAAGTGACGGTTTATCCTGTCCCTTAGAATTGATGCCAATAATTTGCCCACCACTGAGGTTAGACTGACTGGCCTGTGATTACTTGGTCTATCCCTCGCTCCCATTTTAAACAATGGTACAACGTTAGCAGTCCTCCGGCACCGCACCTGTATCCAGTGCAAAATGATGGTCAGAGCCTCCACTATTTCCTCCCTTGCTTCTTTTAACAGCCTGGGATACAGTTCATCCAGTTCTGGTGATTTATCTACTTTCAAAGATGCTAATCTGCTTAATACTTCCTCTCTCACTAAGTTTATCCTATCCAATATTTCATACTCCTCCTTAACTACAATGTCTGCATAGTCCCTCTCTTTAGTGAAGACAGACGCAAAGTATTTATTAAGAACCATACCAACTTCTTCTGCCTCCACACAGGTTATCTTTTTGGCCTCTAATAGGCCCTATTCTTTCTTTAGTTATCCACTTATCCACAATCTTCTCCTCCTTTTAAAAACCCACCTCTTTGACTAAGCTTTTAGTCGTCTCTCCTAAAATTCTCATTCCTTGTTTTCATCCAAGGCCCCACCCTCCCTATCTCTGTAACCTCCTCCAGCCCTACAACCCTCCCAGATCTCTGCGCTCCTCCAATTCTTGCCTCTTGCGCATCCCCGATTTTTAATCGCTCCACCATTGGCAGCCGTGCCTTCAGCTGCCCAGGCCCTAAGCTCTGGAATTCCCTCCCTAAACTCCTCCGCCTCTCTACCCCTCTCCTCCTTTAAAATGCTTCTTAAAACCTACCTCTTCAACAAAGCTTTTGGTCACCTGTCCTAATATCTCCTTTTGTGGCTCGGTGTCAAATTTTGTTTGGGAACGCCCCTATGAAGCGCCTTGGGACCTTTTACTATGTTAAAGGTGCTATATAAATGCAAGTTGTTGTACGTAAGACTGCTCAGTTTTGTCCTTTTTTGTATTACTGGTTTTTATTGTATAATGTGAGGAATATATTAACTAGACTTCTGCTTTTCAATTGGTGACAGATTGGTGGTATTCATCTAGCTCTAAAATATACCTGATGTGGAGATGCCGGTGATGGACTGGGGTTGACAATTGTAAACAATTTTACAACACCAAGTTATAGTCCAGCAATTTTATTTTATTTCAACGGGCAGTTGCAGGGGCATTCTGTAAACACCATGTATTGTTCTATATGTATAAATGCGTAGGCTTCGAGGAGCTCCTGAACATTTACCTGAGGAAGGAGGAAGCCTCCGAAAGCTTGTGAATTTAAAATAAAATTGCTGGACTATAACTTGGTGTTGTAAAATTGTTTAAAATATACCTGCCCATTACCTGGCAGAGGTACTTGTTTGGAGAGGCACAATAAAGGTGACACATATCTGGAATCTTTATCATACATTAACCAGCTCAGTATTAAAACAGTAAAAGTGTTAAACCGTCAGGCGGATGCTAAATGAATGGTGCTGAAAGTGAGTGTGTGTGCAAGTGCAATTTGACACTAATGCCTTGATTAGCAGTTGAAAACTACAGTCTTGTACGTCAACCAATCTGCTTTCCAGTGGTCAGTAATGAATTGGTTCAGACTCTAGACCTATCATGCTAGGTGGTCTGCTTCAAATTTCTAGAGAAGGTAGTTACAACAAAGTTGCTTATGGTTTGCCAGTTACTTAGTTACTTGAGGCAATGATGAGTAAAGACTTAATTGCCAAAAGCATTTTAGAGCTGCATTTGTATCTGCATGTTGAATTCAGGCCACAGCTGCAGTGGTCCTGGTTGTGTAGTTAATGTACTGACATACCCTGGGATGGTGGCGTCTGGTTAACAGTTCCCCACACGGAAGATTCTTGATCTTAGTTAAAACTACCTGGAGAACGGCCTCGATGATGGGATATAAAATAGGAAAGGAAAGTTCACTGGCCCAGTCTACTCCCTTGTGTTGTGGAATATGAGGAAGATATTAAATGAAAACACACGAGGGGGATAATTAAGAAATTGGGGGAAATAGTCTACTATGAAAGATTTCTTTTCTCTTGTATAAATATTACAATTTTTTCATTATAACACTTGAAAATGGGCCTGAAACCGAGATGCAAAAGGAGTTTGTGTGTTGCAATAAGTTTTACAAAATCAGACCTTAAAATAACTTTTGCAAATACCACTCCATTTCACATTGGATTTGAGCTAGATACCCAACAACATGGGTACAATGTATGCAGGAAAAATAAGAGTAATAAAGAACTTGACACATAGCAAGATAATTGTTTTTCTTCGACAGCAGTAAAACTCCTAGAATTTAAATATCCATTCATTTCGTTATATATCTGTTAATATTCAAAATGGGATCTTTAGCAAGCACAGGTGTTGCAATTCATTAGAGGTAAAACAGGCTTAAAATGCTATTCTTCTGACCTGTAGTTGACCAGTACATTCCAATCTGCAAAATTCCCTGATTAAACAATTAATCCTATCTGAACCGATTTTACTTAGCAATTAGAGTTTATGGTCTTAACAGTACACTGTGGCACAATAAAGCATGTGCGCTATGTGGCATAACACAATTGCCCTTACAATGCAGCACATTAACTTGCTACCAGAAATACCGGGAGATCTGCTAGTGTATGTATCAAATTTGCATATTAAAAGCCTTGTGCAAGCACACAATTCAGTTATGTAAGACTTAAATTCCTGTAACGCTTCTTCCTTTGCTTTTTTTTCTGTCACAGTCACACTTGTATCACGGCAATGTCTGTCATGCTTTTTCACACAAAGGGTAGTGGAAATCTGGAACTTCTCCAACAGGCTGTGGATGCTGGGTCAATTGAAATTTTCAAGACTGAGATCGATAGAATTTTGTTAGGTAAGCGTATCGGGATATGAAGCAAAGATGAGTAAATGGAGTTGAGGTACAGATCAGCCATGATCTAATAAAGTAGCGGAACAAGTCCAAGAGGCTGAATGACCTACTCCTGTAATAGAATGATACAGCACAAAAGGAGGCCATTCAGCCCATCATGCTTGTGCTGGCTCTTTGAAAGAGCGATCCAATTAGTCCTACTCCTCTGCCCTTTCCCCATCGCCCTGCAAATATTTCCCTTTCAGGTATTTATTCAATTCCCTTTTGAATGTTATTATTGAATCTGCTTCCACCACCCTTTCAGGCAGTGAATTCCAGATCATAACAACTCGCTGCGTAAAAACATTTCATCTCGTCTCTGGTTCTTTTACCGATTACCTTCAACCTGTGTCCTCTGGTTACTGACCCTTGTGCCACTGAAAACAGTTTCTCCTTGTTTCCTCTATCAAAACCCTTCATGATTTTGAACCTGTATTAAATCTCCCCTTAATCTTCTGTTCTAAGAACAATCCCAGCTTTTCTAGTCTCACCATGTAACTGAAGTCTCGCATCCCTGATACCATTCAAGTACCATTTGCCTATTCCTATTTCTGTCAAGTTCTTTCAGCATTACTTAGTCTCTGAGATATGTGGAGCTGTTAGGTACCTAAAGAGCTCCTCCATCCTTTTCCCACCTAGGTGACGTGGTAGTGATCAGCTTCAGGCCACTGCAGTCTTCAAGTGAGTTTTAAAAAAAAAATTGAATTATCTTTAATGGGGTTTTGGTGTTGTCTCAGCAGCACTGGTTCCCATAACATCCAAGCCGCCTTTTATCCCTTTGTGAGCGTGCCCCCCCCCCTTTCCTGGCAGTTCCAAAAGTTCTCTCACCCTCTGCAGTCTCTAGTCCATTTGAGGGCGTCCCCGCTGGTACCTACTGCCTCCCTTTTCTTGACCGTTCCCTGGGAGAGGCACGACTACACCCTCCCCCTGCCCTCGTCTCAAATGGGCCTTTGCAAAAGCGCTTCTTTCTCTTGCTCCTCGGTTGGCCATCTTGAAGATAAGACTGGAGCGATAATAATTACATTTTAATGCACTTAAAATCATTTTTGCAGGAAGCAGCTTTTAGTTATGCAAGGAACCAGACCAAGGATCGGGCCAGGGAAGATGCAGGGCTATTGGAAAGCATGAGGGGGCTTAGGCTGGTGACGTCCTCGGTGGTAGGAGGAGTTGTGGCGCTTCTGGCCAAGGGCAGCTCAAGGTTCAGATGGGAGGATGAGGGTGGCCAGGGCCTCGGGATCCTGGCGGCACTAAGAACGGGGTTGCAGTGGTTAGTGGTAGCTTGGCATCCTGGGTATTGAGAGGGTGCATTGAAAGGGAAGCTGGATAAGCACGTGAGAGAGAATAGATTCTCTCCACAGATTTCCTGCTTAACAAAACATTATTATTAAACAGTGCTATTTGCTCTTTAAAGCTGGACTTTCATACTCCTGCTCCTGCCTTTCCACCAGCCACCACCAACAGCCCAAAAGTCATCTGCATCCCCGCTGCACTGGCCAGATTCTTGTACCATCCCACACCTGCCACCAGAAAATATAGTGGGCACTGGCAACCTTCCCTGCCATGCCACCCACAATCACCCAGCCGAAAGAACAGTTCGAACCAGCAATATCAAGAGAGATCGTATCCTCTGACTCAACATGAACAATGCCACGGGAGATCTACTAATCTATATATTATAAAAAAGCATACGTTTCTTGTCCGTCACACTTAAAGAAAAGTATAAGGAAACAAAGGAACTCTTCAGAAACAAAATAAAGTAGCAAGAATGTCTGAAGTCTCAATTGATGTCTGTATGAACTCACCAGCAGTAACAGCATTTAGATTTTGTAGCCTTGAAGGAGCATACTCCTACACTTTACATGGTATGAAGTTCTTCAATTTATGAAACAATATATCCTCTGAACTCCTGTGAGCAGGACTATAGGTGTGTGTGTGTGTGTGTGTGTGTGTATTTAAGTTACATAGTTTCCTTGTGTATGATTGGACCACTCAGGTGACAGAGGGACAATCATTGGGGATGGATAGTTCAAAAAAAATCAACCTCCCTTAAAGTTCCAAGACAAAATCTTTGCTGTTTCATATATTTTATTTTTTAATGAATTAAATAATGTCAAATTGAACCACAAGCTGCAAGAAAAATTAAGTCAACAGTATAAGTACCCAGAATATGGTGCAGAAATTTCTGTGCAATTCCATTTATAGCTCTATGCTTTTCTTTGAATCCCAATAAACAGAAAAATAAAGACAAAACGTGTATCTTTTTTGGGGGGAGAAGGTGCTCTGGATGGATCTAAGCACGGCTCCCCTTTGTTCACTGACTCATGTAAACAATTTTACAACACCAAGTTATAGTCCAGCAATTTATAGTCCAGTCTATAAATTGCTGGACTATAATTTACACCAAGTTATAGTCCAGTCCATCACCGGCATCTTCACTGACTCAAGCAGAGGGATTGGATTCAAAACACACAACCTTTATTATGCTGTGCGCAGAGTTTGACATGATTGTAGGCAAAAATTGTCCATTCTCAGTTGCTGGTTAATGTGGTAGAGGATTGTAGCTAAAGACTGGTTGTTTTTGAGCCAATTCCTTATTGCATAGATTTTCAAACTGGAGTTCAAGAACCCTAGGGGGTCTGCATGGTCATCACATTTCTTCCTTTCTAGGCCAGGCCTAGACAGTGCTACAAGTAGAATGTCCTGAATTTTGTACTATACTTTTCTCCTGTTTTTATTAGGTTACTTACAGGACAGTGGTCCCTGGGCTGTGTCAATATTTGGAGGGGTTCCCCATACAAAGCAAAAATGAAATCACTACCATATAATTGCAATGAGTACTTTGTTTTGAAAGTGAACTCTGTGGTTTTCTTTTTTGCTGATACAGTTTCCTCATTGTTTCCATATTTTGAACATTTTTTTTTTTGCAGTCAGGAAGCTGCAGATTCATCTGAAAAAAGTGGAAACGAGGAGAATGGAGAAGTGTCGGGTGAAAATCGAGATCCAAGTACCGTTCCAGGCAAATCCATTAAACACAAGAAAAAGAAACACAAGCATCGGAGTAAACACAAGAAGCATAAGCATTCTTTGGAAGATGACAAGGAGCGAAAGCATAAGCACAAACACAAGCATAAAAAGCATAAAAGGAAAGAGAATGAGGGCTTTGAGAAGGATGATGATCACTCAATAAAAAGACCTAAATTTGATGATTATGCTCTTCTGGAGGACTTGGAGAAACAGAGGGCAATGATAAAAGCTGAATTGGACAGTGAATTAATGGGAGGGAAGGTTCAATCCGGCATGGGCTTAATTCTACAGGGTTATGTGTCTGACTCTGAGGAGGAGGGGGAAATCCATGAGAAGACTCACAATGGTGAAAGAGTTGCATCCAGTCGTGATGTTTCTGAAATATTACCCGTTAGGGACAACAAAGTTAAACGGGAACCTATAGAATCTAGGCCTGTTTCAAAGAGGCGAAGTAAAAGCCGATCAAAAGACCGGACTAAACACACTAAATCGGAGAAAAAGAAAAGTAGGGTGAGTTCAGAACACAGAAAAGAGAAAGAAAAAACAAGGAGTAAATCACATGAGCGGAAGCGATCAAAAAGTCCCATCAAAAGCAGTAAGTCTGGAGAAAAAGCAAAGTCTCCAACATCGACTAAAAGACGATCTCAAGAAAAGAATAAAAAATCAACTCCCACAGAAGATGGGACCAGGTCAAAGGATCGAAAAACTATAACAAATGAAAGCAAAACGAGGGAGCGAAATAGAAAATCTAAATCTCCCCCGGTGAAAAGGAGTAAGTCGGGAGACAGAAGTCAGAGATCCAAATCGAAAGACCGCGAGAAGAAATCTAGAAAATCTGAAATGGAAAAAGAAAAAAAATCTGTTAAGTCTCCATCTAAAGATGTTCCTTCTGGAAAGGAGAATCGATCGCCGTTGAGGAAGCCTGCACTTTCTCCTAAAAGGAGAAGCCTATCTCCAAAGCATCGCGAAAAGTCGTCCAAACACAGTCGATCACCTATTATTAATGATCGTGTACCTAAACCAAGTCAGTCTCCCTCACGGAATATGTCCCCACCCAGAAGAGCTAAAAGTAGATCTCTAGAACGAAGACGGAGAGAGAATGAACGAACAAGAGCTTTATCTCCAAGGTAATACAACATCCTTATTTAGAATCTATTTTGTTGTACAGCAATTATCGAAGAATAATGCCACTGATGTTTGCATTACTAGCATGTGCTGCAAAAGAAGCTTTTCTTTGACTGCCGAACCTATTAATTTGCCCATTTTCATCACCATATATTACCTGTAGCTCTTTTAACAGCTGGGAGTTGAGGAGTGAGGCATTGGCTGATTTTGCATCCCTTGACTATGGTCTACACTCTATGATGCTACAGGATCAATTTGAGGTCACTCAGATTCTCTGGTACCCGTGGCAGTCTACACTGAGTCCTCATAACAATAGCGATTGACCCTACACCAAATGGCCTGATGCATTCAAACAGAATAATATTCTGACTCTCCAAATGAGACTGAGTACCCACTTAATGTGCACAACTGCAGGAGGTATGCGTAGCCTTTCAAGGTACTGCTGAGACAGCACAATCACATCAGATGTTAGAAAAACATCTAGAAAATGAAAATACACAAGAGTAGTCAGTACGGATTTCGAAAAGGAAGGTCATGTTTGACCAATCTTATTGAATTCTTTGATGAAGTAACAAAGTGTAGATAAGGGTAATGGAGTAGATGTAATATATTTGGATTTTCAAAAGGCCTTCGATAAGGTACTGCATAGTAGACTCATGACTACAGTCAGAGCGTGTGGGGTTGGGACAAATAGCAGCAGAATGGATAGCAAGCTGGCTACAAAACAGAAAAGAAAGTAGGGATTAAGGGTGGCTACTCAGAAAATGTTTCCACTTGTGAGGGAGTCCAAAACTAGAGGTCATAAATATAAGATAGTCACTAATAAATTCAAAAGGGAATTTAGGAGAAACCTCTTCATTCAGAGAGTGTTAAAAGGTGGGAAGTGGTGTTCCACAGGGATCGGTGTTGGGGACCACTGTTCACAATTTACATAAATGATTTGGACTCGGGAATTGGAGGTACAATTTCAAAATTTGCAGATGACACCAAATTGAGGGGGGGGGTATAGTTAACATTGAGGAAGAATGTGACAAAATACAAGACAACGTTAATAAACTTGGAGAATGGGCATGTAATTGGCAAATTAATTTCAATATAGACAAGTGTGAGGTGGTGCATTTGGTAGGAAGAATGAGGCCACAACTGCAAGATAATAGTCTAAATGGGCTCGAGGAGCTAAGGGATCTAGGGGTACAGATACACAGATCACAAAGTAGCAATGCAGATTAATAAGGCCATAAAAAAAGAAAAGCATTGGAGTTCGTTTCTAGAGGGATAGAATTGAAAAGCCGAGAAGTTACGTTAAACTTGTATAGAACCTGGGTTAGGCCACACTTGGGGTGCTGTGCACAGTTCTGGTCTCCATATTATAAAAACGATATAGAGGCACTGGAGAAGGTGCAAAAAAGATTCACTAGGATGATACCAGAACTGAGAGGATATATTTATCAGGAAAGGCTGAACAGGCTGGGGCTCTTTTGTCTAGAAAAGAGAAGGTTGAGGGTGACTTAATAGAGGTCTTTAAGATTATGAAAGGGTTTGATAGGGTGGACATAGAGAAAATGTTTCCACTTGTTGGTGAGTCCAAAACTAGAGGCCATAAATATAAGATAGTCACTAATAAATCCAATAGGGAATTCAGGAGAAATCTCTACGCAGAGAGTAGTAAGAATATGAAACACGCTACCACAAGGAGTAGTTGGGGCGAATAATATAGATGCATTAAGGGAAAGCTAGGTAAGCACATGAGGGAGAAAGGAATAGAAGGATATGCTGATTGGGTTAGATGTAGGGTGGAAGGAGGCTTGTGTGGAGCATAAATGCCAGCATAGACCAGTTGGGCCAAATGGCCTGTTTCTGTACTGAAGACTATGTAATTCTCTATGTAAAAAAGAATTAGAATCTCTGAGAGGTCTCCAACATCTAGATCTAACTGGGACACTGTTCTTTAAGAGCAGACTAATGATGTTTGAAACTTGGTTGACTACATTTTCTAGCCAAAAGTCTAGTCAGAGTTTGTCATACACACAAGGATGACCGCACTGGCAGCTTAAGGTGCTGCCAGGGATGACACACATGGAGCTGAACACTTGGGACACAGTTGTGTCAAACTAATAGAACTGTCTGCAGCATTGAGTTCCCTTTGGTGGACAACTGTTGCAATTTGCAGGTCGTTGGGCAAAAATCATCAACAATACAATTAGCGAATGGAGCAATCCTATGAATATACAAAATTGACGGGCAGGAAAAGATCAACTGGTCCATCAAGCCTGCCCCATACCGTGATGGCCAGAACATCATGACTAGACACTTCCTCACTTCTTACTCCTCTTCCCCCCCCCCCCCCCCCCCCCCTGCTCCCAAACACCTCATAGTCTGTAATCTCCTGGTAGAAGTAAAAAAGAGAAAACCCAGGACGAAATACTTTGGAAAATTCCTCACTGACCCCCTCAGGTAATCACAACCAGTTCAGGAGATCACAAGGACTGATATCTATAAAGACACTTGCCTTCTATATGATGCGATCTCTGCCTCAGTCAAGAACCGGTCCAGCTCCCTCTTGAAGGCTTAGAGAGAGTCAGCGCCCATCACACCAGCTGGCTACACATTCCAGAGGCTCATTGCTCTCTGGGAAAAGAACCGCCTAACATCCAGTCTATTCCTACTCTTGCATAGTTTAAATTTGTGTCCCTGGTCCTCCCCAATCTGTTAAACTGAAATAATCTATCAATAAGCACGCTATCCAGCCCATTAATTATTTTATAGACCTCTATCAGGTCACCTTTAAGTCTACGCTGCTCTAAAGTAAATAGACCAAGGTCCTCGAGCCTTTGAGTAGCTGAGGTTCTTTAAGCTAGGAATCATTCTTGTAACTCTCCTGGATGTTTTCCAAGGCCACTATATCACCCACTATGTGGGAGGACCAAAACTGGGCAGATGTGATTTGCATTGTGTCAAAATGGTGTCCTTTGATTTATACTGAGTGTTTCTATTAATACAACGCAATATCCCATTAGCTTTAGCTACAGTTTCTATACATTGGTCAAGAACCTTCAGTGATCTGTGCACAATAACACCTAGATCTTTTTCTGTCTCAACCTCTTTCAGTATTGTTCCCTGCAAATGATACATGTATTCTGTGTTGGTCCTACCAACGTGCATGTCACTACATTTATCTTAAACATCATTTGCCAATGTGGGGCTCACTTCCCCCGTATCAATATTTTTGTATGAAAGTATACCAAGATTATGCCTTTGATGCCCTGACGGGATCCCCCTCCCTGGGTAGAAGTTAATTAAGCTCAGAATCAGGAAAAGATGGTATCTACTATCATCTGCTGACAGAATATGGTCATGTGGAAGTTTGTTTTCTAAGGATGTGTTGCTATTTCACTAGCCATTAGAAATTCAGTTGTTATCTGCCATGCTTTCTTATCTCACTGGCAGACAGCTCTGCAAGGGGAGTGGACTCCTTATATAGATGTTTGCAAGGCACATTAACGTTATATGCTAAATTAGGTTAGAAGAATATGCACCTCCTTTTCTGAAGGACTGCATCTTCCTTATTCACACCCAGCATACCAATGTTAAGCTGTTGCATTGTGTAGTGGTAGAAAAAGGGTGCTGTGTTATTATATTGGGCTCCTTGCAGGAACTGTGAAGCCAGGTCTTTTTAAATGGAAGTGTAAATTCCACTGTCCAGGGCCTGGCTTTATAAAATCCATTGGACTATAAAATGATTCCTGTTAACATGATGTTATGATCGAGCTAGAATACACTTACTGTAATAATTTACTGGAGCATTCATATTGCTTGCTAGAGGCCTGTGAGAGAAATCCCATATTATATCTATGTAATGTCGAAAGATTATTTTATTGTAGTGTTGGAAATACATGTTGGAACCTCCTGAAGAAAAATGTGATGCTATTTTAATATTGAGCATTTGTTACTGAAGTATTGTCTGATTTAGAACAAGGTCTCGAGACGAACCAGTGAATAGGCAAGAACGATCCAGGGATGTAAGCACCTCTCGGTGGTCTCCAGCACGGAGAAGGGCCAGCAGATCTCCTATCCGGAGGAGATCTCGTTCACTCCTCAGACGAAGTCGTTCTCCAAGGAGGAGGAGCCGATCTAGAAGGAGGTGAATATTACATTTTTTTTCTGAAAGTTAATTGTTTTAGGTTAAATTGTAATTAGGAGAAAGTTTAGCTCAGGAGAACAAGATTCAGCAAAACAGGAATATTGTTGGGGTTTTTGAGTAGTTGATTTCTTTGAGAAGTTGATCTTTCTTTGTCTCCCCTTGATCAAAATTTTAAAATAATTTTTTAATCATTAACTGAAAAAAACTAAAGTGCTTCATCGGATACTTGTTTGTTTTCTTAAGTTTTTAATTCTGTGTGAGCAGAACAAAAGCTTGATTGATCAGAAAAGTTGAGTATTCAACTCAAACAGTATTCAAATTCTATTCTGACTCTCCACTTTACGACCATCCTTGTTCCTCCAGGGTATAGTGAGGGGATACTTCAGGTTTCCTATTTTCACCTGATTCATCAGATTTTTTACTTTTTATTTTAAAAAAAAGAGGAATCACCAAATTTAGTGCAAATGAAAAATTGTTTAAAAAAATACACAAATTCCTAAATACGTTGCGTGGTGGATAATGTAATAGATGTTTAGGTTTAATCTGCTCCTTTTTGGCTACATTTGTCTCTAGATACATATGTTATTTGCCCTCTTGTATTAATTAAGTGGTGTTCCCCAGGGATCCGTACTAGGATCACTGCTTTTTTCATATATAATTATTAATGACTTGGACTTGGGTGTAATGGGCACAATTTCAAAATTTGCAGATGACACAAATCTTGGAAGTGTAGTAAACAGTGAGGAGGATAGTAATAGACTTCAAGAGGACGTAGACGGGCTGGTGGAATGGGTGGACACATGGCAGATGAAATTTAACGCAGAGAAGTGCAAAGTGATACATTTTGGCAGGAAGAATGAGGAGAGGCAATATAAACTAAGTGGTACAATTCTAAAGAGGGTGCAGGAACAGAGAGACCTGGGGGTATATGTGCAGAAATCTTTGAAGATGGCAGGACAGGTTGAGAAAGTGGTTAAAAAAGGATATGTGATCCTGGCCTTTATAAATAGAGGCATAGAGTACAAAAGCAAGGAAGTTATTTTGAACCTTTATAAAACACTGGTTCAGCCACAGCTGGAGTACTGTGTCCAATTCTGGGCACTGCACTTTAGGGAAGGATATGAAGGCTTTAGAGAGGGTGCAGAAAAGATTTACGTGAATGGTTCCAGGGATGAGGGATTTCAGTTATGTGGATAGACTGGAGAAGCTGGGGGTGTTCTCCTTAGAACTGAGGTGGTTCTGAGGAGATTTGTTAGAAGTGTTCAAAATCATAAAGGGTGTAGATAAAGTATATAAAAGAGAAACTGTTCCCATTGGCGGAAGGGTCAAGAACCAGAGGACAAAGATTTAAGGTGATTGGCAAAAGAACCAAAGGCGACATGAGGGAAAACTTTTTTACGCAGCGAGTAGTTATGATCTGGAAAGCACTGCCTGAAAGGGTGGTGGAAGCAGATTCAATTGTGTCTTTCAAAAAGGAATTGGATACATACTTGAGGGGAAAAAAATTGCAAGGCCAAGGGGAAAGAGTGGGGTAATGGAACTAACTGGATTGCTCTTACAAAAGCTGGCACAGGCTCGATGGGCCGAATGGCCTCCTGTGCTGTAACCATTCTATGAGTCTATAAACCAGTTGGGTTTTTACGACAATCTAGCAGGGTTCATGGTCATTCTATCTGGTGCCAGGTTTTTAAAATTCAATTTCACAACTTTCCATGGCACGATTTGAACTCGGGACGTCTGGGTTGCTAGGCCAGTATCATAACCACTAGGTCTAATTTAATATTTTTGCGCCAATCGTCCCCATCTCCTAAAGGCACTGAAAGCTGGGCTTTGGTTCCACAGAACTGGTAATTTTCTGGTATCTTGCTCAAGTGGCCATTCCTAATGTGTGAGCTTAGATAGTGAATGTTGGAAGCTTATTCAAGGGGCATCCCAGCTGAACCCAATGTCCATACATGCACTTTTCCAGCACGAGATGTTGGATTGCTATTAGGGATAGGAAGCTTGGCCACGTCTAATCTTTGCGGCTTAACCCCTCTTGATCCTAGTTACCTTCCCTACCCTGGATGCTTGGGCAAGTTGCATCATGGAATTTTACATGTGGATGCACTGTCACCAGCTCTCTGAAAGTGTTATCCACTTAGTTCCATTTACCCTTTCAAATGTTTCTTTTTTAAATAATATTTGTCTAATTTCCTTTTAAAAGCTACTACTGCTTCCATCACTGTTTCTGGTAGGACATTCCATGTCTTAACAACCCTCTCCTAACCTCTCCCTTTTGTTCTTTTGGTGATAAGTTTATTCTCTAGTTACTAATTCATCATCAATGGAAATAGTTATTCCCTTTTTACTTTATCAAAACTCTTCATAATTTTGAACATCACTAAAGATCTCCTCTTAACTTTAGTTTCTCTATGCTTTCCTCCTAACAAAAGCTTTTCATGCCTGGTATAATCTTAAATACCTGGAATATTTACAGTACCTTTCCACAACCATGACAACTTTCCTAAAGTAGGGCACCCAAACTGAAAAGACAATTCTAACTGGTCTAACCACAGCTTAATATTGGTTTAGCATTGCCTCTGCTTTTCACTTTGTGTCCCTATTTATAAAACCTAAGATCCCATCTGCTTTTTTAAAAGAGCTTTATCAACTTGTCCTCTCAATTTTAAAGATTTGTAGATCTGAACCCCTAAATTGTTCTCTTAAGTTTTACCATTGTTTCCGTTATTCTTCCTACCAAAATATACCATTCACAATTCATAGGAATATAGGAACAGGAGTAGGCCATTCAGCCCCTCGAGCCTGCTCCGCCATTTGATAAGATCATGGCTGATCTGTGATCTAACTCCGTATACCTGCCTTTGGCCCATATCCCTTAATACCTTTGGTTGCCAGAAAGCTATCTATCTCAGATTTAAATTTGGCAATTGAGCTAGCACAGTTGCCGTTTGCGGAAGAGTGTTTCAAACTTCTACCACCCTTCGTGTGTAGAAATGTTTTCTAATCTCACTCCTGAAAGGTCTGGCTCTAATATTTAGACTGTGCCCCCTACTCCTAAAATCCCCAACCAGCGGAAATAGTTTCTCTCTATCCACCCTATCTGTTCCCCTTAATATCTTATAAACTTCGATCAGATCACCCCTTAACCTTCGAAACTCCAGAGAATACAACCCCAATTTGTGTAATCTCTCCTCGTAACTTAACCCTTGAAGTCCGGGTATCATTCTAGTAAACCTACGCTGCACTCCCTCCAAGGCCAATATGTCCTTCCGAAGGTGCGGTGCCCAGAACTGCTCACAGTACTCCAGGTGCAGTCTAATCAGGGTTTTGTATAGTTGCAGCATAACTTCTGCCCCCTTGTACTCTAGTCCTCTAGATATAAAGGCCAGCATTCCATTAGCCTTATTGATTATTTTCATGACACTTTAATGATCTATGTACCTGAACCCCTAAGTCCCTTTGGACAGCCACTGTTTTTAACTTTTTACCATTTAGAAAGTATCCTGTTCTATCCTTTTTTGATCCAAAGTGGATGACCTCACATTTGCCTAAATTGAATTCCATTTGGCACAGTTTTGCCCATTCACCTAATCTGTCAATATCTTTGTAATTTTATGTTTTCATCTACACTGCTTACAATGCCACCAATCTTTGTGTCATCGGCAAACTTAGATATGAGACTTACTATGCCTTCATCTAAGTCGTTATTAAATATTGTGAATAATTGAGGCCCCAAGACACTTCCCTGCGGGACTCCACTAGTCACATCCTGCCAATGTGAGTACCTACTCTCTGTCGCCTTTCGCTCAGCCAACTTCCTAACCAAGTCTGTACTTTCCCCTCGATTCCATGGGCTTCTATCTTAGCTAACAGTCTCTTATGTGGGACTTTATCAAATGCCTTCGGGAAGTCCATATAAATAAACATCCATTGACATTCCCCTGTCCACTACTTTAGTCACCTTTTAAAAAAATTCAATCAGGTTTGTCAGGCACCACCTACCTTTCACAAATCCATGCTGGCTCTCTGAGTAACTGAAAATTCTCTGTGTTCAGTCACCCTATCCTTCATTATAGACTCCAGCATTTTCCCCATAACAGATGTTAGGCTAACTGGTCTATAATTCCCTGGTTTGTTTCCCTCTCTCTCCTTAAAAAGCGGAGTGACGTGCAATTTTCCAATCTAGAGGGATGGTTCCTGAATCCTAGAGAACTTTGAAAGATTATAGTTAGGGCATCTGCAATGTGCTCATCTACTTCCTTTAAAACCCTGGGATGGAAACCATCTGGTCCTGGGGATTTGTCACTCTTTAGTGCTATTATTTTCTTCATTACTGTTGCTTTACTTATGTTAATTTTATTGAATCCCTGTCCCCAATTCAATATTAGTTTTCTTGGGATTTCCGGCATGCTATCTTTTTCTACTGTAAATACTGACGCAAAGTAATTATTCAACATGTCCACCATTTCCCCATTGTCAATGACAATATCTCCACTTTCAGTTTTTAAGGGGCCAACACTGCTCCTGACCACCCTGTTTTTCCTAATATAACTATATAAGTTCTTCGTATTGGTTTTGATATCCCTTGCAAGTTTCTTTTCATACTCTCTTATTGTAGCTCTTACTATCTCTGTTTTGTGACCCTTTGTTGATCTTTGTATCTTTCCCATTCGCCAGGATCTGTGCCATTTTTTGCCTTTTTGTATGCCCTTTCCTTATGTCTTATACTGTCCCTTACCTCTTTAGTTGTCCATGGCTGTTTTTTTTGGCAAGTAGAGTTCTTGCCCCTTGGGTATAAACCGATTCTGTATCACGTTAAACATTTCCCACTGATCATCAGTCGTTTTACCCATTAACAGATTTGCCCATTTTACTGTGGACAGAATCTGTCTCATCCCATTGAAGTTGGTCTCACCCAAGTCTAGAATCTTAGCAGCTGATTCACTTTTTTTCCCCTTCAAACGCTACCTTGAACTCGATGATGTTATGATCGCTATTGGATAGATATTCACGCACAGTTAAGCTGTTAACCAAATCTGGTTCATTACTCATTACTAAATCTAGTATGGCTTGCCCCCTTGTTGCCTCTAGGACATACTGCTGTAGAAAACTATCCCGGACACACTCAAGAAATTCACTACCTTTCTGACAGTTGCTAGTCTGCTTTTCCCAATCTATGTGAAGGATAAAGTCCCCCATTAAGACCACTATGCCTTTGTTACACGCTTGTCTAATCTCTGCATTTATACAGTCTAGCACTTCAGAGCTGCTGCTGCCAGAGGTCCTATACACAACTCCCACTATAGTCTTAGATCCTTTCCTATTTCTCAATTCAAACCATAAGGTCTCTGGCTGCTTACCCCTCGTTATGTCCTTTATCATTGAAGTGATTTCATCTCTAATCACTAAGGCTACTCCTCCCCCTCTTCCATTTTTCCTATCTCTCCTGTAGACCTTATAATCGGGTTTATTTAGTTCCCAATCCTGACCATCCTGCAGCCATGTCTCAGTAATAGCTATCATGTCATACCCTCCAATTTGAATTTGTACCTGTAGTTCATTTAATTTATTCCTTATACTCCATGCATTTGTATATAGAACTCTTAGTTGGGCCACACACGCTAGCCTGACCTTCAGCTTTGATGCTGGGTTAATCGCTTTACACCTCTTCTAGTTTTTACTTTATCTGTAGTGCCTAAAATACACTTTCTTTCTGTTGCTCTATGCTTTTCCCTTTCATTTGTTCTTGAACAACTATTTGTACTATTTGTATTGTAAATTTCCCTTGGGTCCTCCCCGCTCTTGCTGCTCTCAACTTTACTCTCTTCTGACTCCCTGCTCAGGTTCCCATCCCCCTGCCACTCTAGTTTAAACCATCCCCAACAGCAGTAGCAAACCCCCCCTGCAAGGATATTAGTCCCGGATCTGTTGAGGTGCAACCCGTCTGGCTTGTACAGGTCCCACCTTCCCCAGATTCGGTCCCACTGGGAGTAATCCTGAGATTACTACCCTTGAGGTCCTGCTTTTTAACTTATTTCCTAACTCCTCATATTCTGCTTGCAGGACCTCATCCCTCTTTTTACCTATGTCGTTGGTACTGATATGGACCACGACCTCTGGCTGTTCACCCTCCCCCTTCAGAATGTCCTGCAGCCGCTCAGTGACGGCCATGACACTGGCACCAGGGAGGCAACATACCATCCTGGAGTCACGTTTGCGGCCGCAGAAATGCCTGTCTGCTCCCCTAACTATAGAATCCCCTATCATTATTGCTCTCTCGACCTTTCTCCTCCCAACCCCCCCCCCCCCCCCCCCCCCCCGGTACAGCTAAGCCACTCATGGTGCTTTGTACTTGGCCCTGGCTGCACTCCCCAGAGGAACCCTCCCCAGAACTGAATACTGGTTGGAGAGTGTGATGTCCTCAGGGGACTCCTGCACTACCTGCCTGATCGTTCTTGTCCGTCTGGCAGTCACCCAGTCCCTCTCTGCCTGCACTCTCTTAATCTGCGGGGTGACCACATCCTGAAACGTGCTGTCCACGAAACTCTCAGCCTCGCGGATGCGCTGCAGTGACGCCAGCTGCTGCTCAAGGTCCGAAACCCGGAGCTCGAGCTCCACCAGCTGACGACACTTCCTGCACATGTGGTTGTCCAGGACACGGGAAGCGTCCTGGAGTTCCCACATGGCACAGGTCGTGCATTCGACGGGCCTGAGCTGCCCTGCCATGCCTTAATTTATTAGATTAACTTAAACCAAGCAAAAACAAATTAAGCTTTAAATACAGTTATTTTTGATTATATAACTCTAGTTAAGTAGTTTAAGCTTTAATTTTAATGAGCTACCAGTAGTTTTACGCTTCTAGCTTTTAATTCAATTTTACCCAATTCCCTAACTCAGAGAAAAAAACTAATACTCACCAGCCAATCACTGACCTGCTGTCCTGTCCTTGTTTTTTCACCGATTGCCTCTCTGCCGCTCCGAGTTTAGGTAGGCCTTCGAGCCTGGGCCTTTAGTAGTCTCCGAGTCCTGCACTCTCTCCCAGGTCCGCTCCCGCCTGTAGCTCTGCTCCGAGTGTAGGTAGGCCTTCGAGCCTGGGCCTTTAGTAATTCGCTGCATTAAATTTAATATGTCTTCTATCAGCTCAATTTATTAATCTATCCTTAAGTTATTTAGTTATTTCCAGTCCTCTTCACAGTAAAACATGCTCCCTACTTCTGTATAAATTAATATTATACCTCCTATGCGCAAGTTTAGATCTTGGGTGCATTGGTCCCAATGCAGACCACTGGGGGACACCATTGTTTACAGTCCTCCAGTCTGAAAAATAGCCATTAACCGCTACTGTTTTCTGTCCTTTAAATTCCTATCCATGTTTTCTGTTCTTTAACTAACTTCATATTCATGTTGCCACATTTCCATCATATCCTGCACATTAATCTTACCAAGAAACTTCCTATGTAGCACCTTATCAAGTGCTTTTTGGAAAGCCATATTCATACGAAACATCTACATAGTCCCCTCGGTACGAACAGGGAGCTTACTGGTCTCTATGGCTGGGTGCTATCTTTACTTAAGGGAGCTTTTAAGATCTGTGATTGTGCAAAGCTGTATTTTTTTAAACAATTTTCTTCTCTATGAACACATAAGAGAAGAAAATTGAACACAATGAGTCCCTCCCTCCATTATCTCAACCAAAAGATGAATATTTTTCCAGTAGGTGATGCAGAAATCCTTGCTAGCTTGTCCGTTCTCTCTTTCCCCCACCACATGTTAGCCTATTTAGCATTTTAACTGCCTCCCAACTGAGAGCTGTAACTCAGAATAGTTCAGAAATTGAACCTGGGATCATCTGGTTTGTATAGCTTGCTGCTACACCAGGCAGTGCCTTTACACACTAGGCTACGAGGGAGTGAATATAATGTCGCACCTCTATTTCTGTATCTGTGGCATGTTCAAACTAAGGCCTGTGGCTTATATCCAGCTCGCAAGCTCTGGTTATTCAACCCGTGATACCCTGGTCCTCAATATCACATTTTCTGCTTGTACACCTAACTATGGAAGAAATATAGTTTAAGTTTGGCTTCCTCAAATTTAGGACCTAACCTATCAGTGACACTACATCTCCTTTTGACCGGTGTGGAAGTACACTTTTCCAGTCCTTCATATCTGCGGAGTTCAAGAAGCCAAACCTAACAGTGGAAAAAATACAGCTTGAAAGCAAGTGCAGAGGAGAAAAATAATCCATTGGAGATGGAGTACAGGCAGCTGATGAAGTGTGAATCGGGAGTGGACAAAAAGATGAGCGAGCACCAAAGTTAATAGCCTTTACACTGCTTCTCTTGGGATTTTAGTTTCTGTGTTGCAAAAAACTTTTGATATGCTGCACTTGTATTGTAATTGTTTTTATTTGTGGCCTGTGGGATTCCATGCTCCGTATTTTAGTGGCTCACAAAGAGAAAGTTAGCACACCCCCTCCTTTATCCATTCTTTTCTCCCACAGGTCTCTGGATAGAGACTGGAATCGGAGAAGCAGATCTCGCAGAAGGCGATCCAGATCACGAGGTCGACGTAGACGTAGAAGTGGAAGCAAAGACAAAGAAGACAAATTTAAAGGAAGTCTTTCTGAAGGCATGAAAGTTGAGCAGGAATCTTCAGATGAAAAGTAAGATTCTTTGTTTAATAGTACTCTGCGACAAAAGAACACAATGAAAATATACGAGATGTGAGGTTTTCAAACCTTTTCGTAAGGAGCTGTACGAGACCTGTCAGCAGGCAGCTCCATAGAAAGTAATGCAGGTTGAACAAAGGTGTCTTGAGTTGGGAAATGTCACCACTGGCCAGTTACACAGCACATTCTTGTTTGCATTGGAAGACTGAATGTACTTTACACTGACAAGATTTTTCCTCTTGTTTTTTCAAACTTCAACACGTGGAGTGGGAGAAGAGTACGATACCATACATTTCCGCTTTTAAGTAAAGTAAACAAAAGTGTTCACGTTCATTGAACAGTGGTGGGGGAGAATTTTTAGGTGGCAAATCACAAAATAGTTGTTGGCAAATGGTGGTAAAATTGGAGCCTTTCCTCCACTCAAAATTCCTTTTAAAAGGAATGGGAACTAAGAATTTGTGAATAAATTAGATTTTCTGTTTATAGTGTACTGTTACGCCCTTTTTGATTCTTATTGCAGTGCGTACCTGGTTTTATGAATGGCTTTCTTTCGTTTATATGGCAAGACCAGCAATAAGTACTAGCCTTGCCAGTGACACCCACATCCCATGAACAAATAAAAAAGAATAGTCAGCACGGATTTCAAAAAGGGACGGTCATGCTTGACCAACCTTACTTCAACGAATTCAATAACAAAGGATAATGTAGTAGATGTAATATATTTAGATTTTCGAAAGGCCTTCGATAAGGTTCCATCGAGTAGACTCACAAATAAGGTCAGAGCATGTGGAGTTAGGGGACAGGTAGCAGAATTGTAGCCAGCTTGCTATCCAAACAGAAAAGAGTAGGGGTTTAGGGTAGCTACTCACTGGCAAAAGGTGGGAAGTGGTGTTCCACAAGGATCGGTACTGGGACACTGTTGTTCACCATTTACATAAACTGTATGGACTCGGGAATCAGAACTACAATTTCAAAATTTGCAGACGACACCAAATTGGGGGGTATATTCAATACTGAGGAAGGCATTAATAGTGGGCGTGTAATTGGCAATGCATTTCAATATAGATAAGTGTGAGGTGGTGCATTTTGGTAGGAAGACTAAGGAGCACTGTTCCCTCTAAGCTGTGCGCGGCCGTGCAGCAGTCTGTTGTGGGCCGCACACTTAAACATTCGGTCTGCGCGTCAAACCAGTGCTCTTGGCCTCTCTCTCACACTGACCAGTTCCCAGGCCCCCCTCTCACAGACCAGTGCCCGAACCCTAGGCCCTTCTCCAGTTCTGCCTCTGGTGCTGGGAAGTGTCCAATCCCGCGGCTCCAGCCCCAGCTGCCGCATTGTTTACCAAGTTGCTAGGAAATGCAGTCAGCGAGCAGCTGATTGGCTGTGTCGAAACCAGACCAGGAAGTGAAATATAAACCGATGCGTGTCAGTGGCTAATCACAAGCCGGACCTATCCACCCAATCACAGACCAGGCATCCCCACCCCACATATGAGGAGCCCATGACCAAACTGCTCCCTGCCTTACATAAAGGCAGCCAAAACTTATGAGACCTGCAATGAGAACTGTAATGCAATAATTTTTTAAACCCTGCTTGAGGGTGCATTGGGGAGGGGGGGGTGGGGAGGAGAGGAAGAGGAGCTTTCATTAAACTGTTCCCTATCCCCAAATTCATACTGACTGATTTGACAGCTGTGTTGTGTTTCTGACTCCATTTAAAAATTCTGATTGCACAATGTTTATTTCTGTTTGAATCAGTCATTAAGCTGATTGGAATCGTTCCCATCAAATAATTTTTAATAAAATATAACGAGACTGGTCTGTTCGATCCTAGTGCAACTTAAGAAACCAAGTTACAAACTTATCAGCCAATATAACATTAAATTGTTACAATTATCCATTATTTTGTACATTTGTTCTGTTTGTTATATACCCTGAATAATGTTTTATAAAAAGATGTTTTGTTCAAAGTTGTGATTTTTTTTTTAAACGGTGGCGCACGCAGCCTTTATATCGGTGCACAAACCTAAATTCATTCCGCACATGGCCGTAAAAAGTTAGAGAGAACAGTGATAAGGAGGGCACGTATTCTATGGAAAATAAGTCTAAATGGGGTAGAGGAATAAAGGGATCTCTGGGTACAGATGCATAAATCACAACGACGCAGGTTAATAAGGCCATAAAAAGGCAAACCAAGCAGTTCGGTTTGTTTCTAGAAGGATAGAATTGAAAAGCAGAGAAATTATTTTAAATTTGTATAAAACCTTGGTTAGACCACACTTGTGCACATTTCTGATCTCTATATCATAAAAAGGATATAGAGGCACTGGAGAAGATGCAAAAAAAGATTTACAAGGATGATATCAAAACTGAGACTGAACAGTCTGGGGCTTTTTTCCCTAGAAAAGAGAAGACTGAGGGGTGACCTGATAGACGTCTTTAACATGATAGGGTTTGATAGGGGGTCCTCGTGCAAGAAAATCAAAAAGTTGGTATGCAGGTGAAGCAGGTGATCAAGAAAGCCAACGGAATGTTGGCTTTTATTGCTAGGGGGATAGAATATAAAAACAGGGAGGTATTGCTGCAGTTATATAAGGTATTGGTGAGACCGCACTTGGAATACTGCATACAGTTTTGGTCTCCATACTTAAGAAAAGACATACTTGCTCTCGAGGCAGTACAAAGAAGGTTCACTCGGTTAATCCCGGGGATGAGGGAGCGGACATATGAGGAGAGGTTGAGTAGATTGGGACTCTACTCATTGGAGTTCAGAAGAATGAGAGGCGATCTTATTGAAACATATAAGATTGTGAAGGGGCTTGATCGGGTGGATGCAGTAAGGATGTTCCCAAAGATGGGTGAAACTAGAACTAGGGGGCATAATCTTAGAATAAGGGGCTGCTCTTTCAAAACTGAGATGAGGAGAAACTTCTTCACTCAGAGGGTGGTAGGTCTGTGAAATTTGCTGCCCCAGGAAGCTGTGGAAGCTACATCATTGAATAAATTTAAAACAGAAATAGACAGTTTCCTAGAAGTAAAGGGAATTAGGGGTTATGGGGAGCGGGCAGGAAATTGGACATGAAGCTGAGTTCGGATCGGTCAATGCCCTGTGGGTGGCGGAGAGGGCACAGGGGCTGTGTGGCCGGGTCCTGCTCCTACTTGTGTTCTTTAGATTTGTGATTGGGATCAGATCAGCCATGATCTTATTGAATGGCGGAGCAGGCTCGAGGGGCCGATTGGCCTACTCCTGCTCCAATTTCTTATGTTCTTAGACGTAGAGAAAATATTTCCACTTGTGGGATGAGTCCAAAACTAGGGGCCATAAATATAAGATCGTCACTAATAAATCCATTGGGGAATTCAGGAGAAACTGCTTTACCCAGAGAGTGGTTAGAATGTGGAAAGCGCTACCACAAAGAGTAGTTGAGGCGAATACCATAGCTGCATTTAAGGGGAAGCTAAATAAACACTTGAGGGAGGAAGGAATAGACGGTTATGTTGATAGGGTTAGATGAAGAGGGGTGGGAGGAGGCTCGTGTGAAACATAAATACCGGCATGAGCCTTTTGGGCCGAACGGCCTGTTTGTGTTGTAAATTCTATGTAAGTTTAAGCTTGTTTGGTTTCCGATACACAATACTTAAATTTTATGTTTTTTTTAATCTAGTCTAGAGGATTTTGACGTAGAGGAGGAAGATGAAGAAGCTGTTATCCAACAAAGACGTGTACAGAGATTGGCAATTGTTCAGGTATGGTTTCAGGCTTTAGACTCTAGCTATGAAGTTGAAAATATTTCAATTATCCGTTCACAGTGTTGGTTAGAAATAGTGAACAAAACTGAAAAAAAGCTAACGCCTGTGTTAATGTCGTAATGTGTTGTAAGTAGCTCCTCTTGCCTCTTAGAGGCATTTTATTCTACTGAATTGCTCCGTAATTCTAAATGCTAGAAACTAGATGATGGCAGACTTACTCGTGCCTTTCTATTGCACTTGTTATGTTGAATCCTTTTTAGGTGGCTGGTGTGAACTATGGATTTGTGAAGATGCCGGTGGTCTGATCTCTTTTTGGGTGGGGGTAGATTATTAACATTTTCATTTGAATGCCATTTTTTCAAAATTGCATAGAACCTACAGCACAGAAACAGGCCATTCAGCCCAACTGGTCTATGCTGGTGTTTATACTCCATACGACCTCCTCCCACTCTAACTCTTCTCCCCCCACCCTCATATCCCTCTATTCTCTTCTCCCTCGTGTATGAATTAAGCCTCCCGTTAAATGCATCAGTGCTGTCTGCTTCAACCATTCCAGGGCAGTAAGTTAATCATTCTTTCCACTCTTTGTGTAAAGAAACTCCTCCTAAATTCTTTATTTGGTCTGTTCGTGGCTATCTTATACTTATGTCCCCTTGTTTTGGACTGACCCACAAGTGGAAACAGTTTCTCCACATGCACCCTATCAAACCCTTTCATAATTTTGAAGATCTCTATCAGGTGGTCTCCAGAGAAAAGATCCCCAGCCTATTCAATCCTTCCTAATAGTTGTATCCTCTCAAGTCTGATAACCTTGTAAATCTTTTTTGCACTTTCTCCAGTGCTTCAATATCCTTTTCTGTAGTGTGGAGACCAGAACTGCAGATAGTACTCCCAAGTGTACCAAGGTTCTGTATAAATTTAAGATTATCTCCATGCTTTTGTATTCTATTCTTCTAGAAATGAACCTGAGTACTTTATTTGCACTCTTTACAGCCATACCAACATGTGTTGCTTCGTTGTGACATTTTTATGGAATAGTGTTAAAAGTTTGTAAAATTTACTCTCCCATATCTGTTGTATGTTTATATGGATTTAGTTATCTTGTACAATAGTAATACAAGTTGCATCCACTGACTATATATGTTTTATGTATGATGCAATTCTTTTCATTGGTTTCAAATCCTGGTTTCGCCAGTCTTTCACTTTGCTGCAAAGGCATAATCTTAAAGAATAAGAACCAAGGATTCAAGGAACATTTATAAAAGTTGAATTGAAACTAATTTCTCTTATATTGTAGAAATATAGAAACCCAAATGAAGACAGCAACATGTCTGGATTGTCTGAACCCAACAGTCCTCAGAGCAGCACTAGAAGCCGCTCTCCTTCTCCTGATGACATTTTTGAACGAGCTGCAGCTGATGTCAAGGAGTACGAAAGGGAAAACGTTGACACATTTGAGGCTTCTGTGAATGCCAAACGCAACCTCATGGCACTCGAGCAAAAAGAAGGTGAAATTCAGATATGTGTATGGATTGGGTTTGCAGTATCACTTATCTTTGGGGGTCTGAATATTGTTCCTCTAGTCATATGATATTCCCTGTTCCACTTTGAGGTTGCAATTTAGGTTGCATTCTTAGTTCTGTTTCTTTCATTGTCAAAAAAAATTAAGCTGCCACTTACTGAATTATTTTTCTCCCCTCTTTAACTCCCTTCTTCCCTCCTCCACTCCTAAAGATGTTGACTGTTTGCAGAGGTACAGTTCCATGGGAGCAAGCACCCTTTAGTACCTCGCTCGAATGGCAATACTTCAAGTATGAGCCTAAACAGTGAGTCTATAGCACCAAAAGAGGCCATTTGGCACAACTGGTCAATGCCGGCGTTTATGCTCCATACGGGCCTCTCCCCTCCCTACTTCATCTAACCCTAACACCATACTCTTCTGTTCCTTTCTCCTTCATGTGTTTATCTAGCTTCCCCTTAAATGCATCTATGCTATTTGCCGCAACTACTCCTTGTGGTAGCATGTTCCACATTCTAACCAATCTGGGTAAAGAAGTTTCTCCTGAATTCTCTATTGGATTTATTAGTGACTATCTTATATTGATGAACTCTAGTTTTGGACTCCCCCACCCCTCCCCAATATAAGTGGAAACATTTTCTCTATGTCTACCCTATCAAAACCTTACATTATCTTAGACCACTATCAGGTCACCCCCCCTCAGCCTTCTCTTTCTAGAGGAAAGAGCCCCAGCCTGTTTAGCATTTCCTGATAAGAATATCCTCTCGATTCTGATATCATCCTTGTAAATCTTTTTTGCACCTTGTCCTTTCTATAATGTGGAGACCAGAACTGTGATCTAACCAAGGGTCTATACAAGTTCAACATAACTTCTCTGCTTTTCAATTCTTCCCCTCTAGAAATGAGCCCCAGCGCTTGGTTTGCCTTTTTTACCTGCATGGCTACTTTTAGTGATTTGTGTACCTGTACCCTGACATCCGTTTGCTCCTCTACCCTGTTTAGACTCTTATTACCCAAGCAATATGTGGCCTCCTTATTCTACCTATTAAAATGCACCACCTCACACTTATCTATGTTGAAATTCACTACGTTGCCAATTACACACCCATTCTGCAAGTTTATTAATGTCTTCTTGCATTTTGACGCATTCTTCCTTAGTATTAACTTCACTCCCCAATTTTGTGTCGTTTGCAAATTTTGAAATTGTACCATCCAATTCCCGAATTCAAATCGTTGATGTAAATTGTGAACAACTGTGGTCCCAGCAATGATCCCTGTGGAACACCATTTCCTACCTTTTGCCAGTCTTAAAAGCTACCTTTAACCCCTACTCTCTTCTGTTTTGTAGCCAGCTTGCTATCCATTCTTCTACCTGTCCCCTGACTCCACATGCCCTAACCTTAGTCATGAGTCTACAATGGCCTTATCAAAGGCCTTTTGAAAATGCAAATATTGCATCTACTGCATTACCCTTGTCTACTCTTTCTGTTACTACTTCAAAGAATTCAATAAGGTTGGTCAAGCATGACTTTCCCTTCTGAAATCCGTGCTTCCTACTCTTTATTATATTTTCGTTTTCTAGATGTTTTTCTATTACATCTTTGAGTAAAGGTTCCATTATCTGTCCTACCACCGTTAAGCTAACTGGTCTATGGTTCCCTGCACTTGTTCTAACTCCCTTTTTAAATATAGGAATAGTCCTCTGACACTCTTCCCTTTTCTAATGAATTTTATTATATATATGTAATAGTGCCTCTGCTATCTCTTCCCAAACTACTAATATGCGCGGATGCAATCCATCTGGACATGGGGTTTTATCCTCTTTTAAGTTTGATTAGTTTATCAACTATCTCCCCTCTTTCAATGTTAAATGTCTTTATACCTTTTTTGATCTCTTCTAATGTCATATCTATCTTTAGTCTCGCTGGTGTATACTGAGGCAAAGTAACTATCCAGTATTTCTGCCATTTCACTGTCATTACCTGTCTGTTTATCTTGTGCCTCCCTTAGTGGCCCTATCCCTATCCTGATTTTTCCTTTGTTATTTATGTGTCTGTAGAATACTTTATTTTTATATTCCTTAATAATTTAATTTCATAGTTCCTCTTTGCTTTCCTTATTGACATCCTTCCTGTCCTCTTCGTATTCCCTTTTGTCATCCTCTCCTTTATTGTCTATGTACTTAGAGCATGCCTTTTTCTTTAGTTTCAATTTTATCCTTGTTTCTTTGTTCATCCATGGTGTCTCATTACTGGCTGTTTTTTTTTAAGAGGAATATATTTCTCCTGAACTCTCGATCACCTGTTTAAATATTTCCCACCACTGTTCTATCTCTTTGTCAAAATTTTTTCCTGTTTACCTTCCTTAGTTCCATTCTTATCCCCTCAAAAGTATCTTTTTTTCTATTCCATTACTTTTGTCTTATGTCTTAATCATTATTTTAAAACTTATTATGTTATGATCCCTATTGCCTAGATGTCCCCCTACGCTTACTTCTGTTATCTGCTCTGGTTCATTTCCTATTACTAGATCCAGCAGTGATTCCTCTCTTGGGCTTCTCACATACTGGGTAAGAAAGGAGTCATATACACACTGTAAAAACTCCATTCCCCTTTCCCTACCTCTTGCCAGTTTATTTGGGGGCACTGAAATCTCCCATGCTTATTATTTATTACTCATTTCACAGATTTGCTTACATATTTCATCTTCCACTTCCCTTCCACCATTAGGTGGTCTGTAGAATATACCTATTAACATGATCGATCCATTCTTATCCTTTGTCTCAATCCACATGGGATTCTGTTTCTATCTTAATGTTATATAGAATCATAGACGTTTACAACATGGAAACAGGCCCTTCGGCCCAACATGTCCATGTCGCCCAGTTTATAACACTAAGCTAGTCCCAATTGCCTGCACTTGGCCCATATCCCTCTATACCCATCTTACCCATGTAACTGTCCAAATGCTTTTTAAAAGACAAAATTGTACCCGCCTCTACTACTGCCTCTGGCAGCTCGTTCCAGACACTCACCACCCTTTGAGTGAAAAAATTGCCCCTCTGGACCCTTTTGTATCTCTCCCCTCTCACCTTAAATCTATGCCCCCTCGTTATAGACTCCCCTACCTTTGGGAAAAGATTTTGACTATCTACTTTATCTATGCCCCTCATTATTTTATAGACTTCTATAAGATCACCCCTAAACCTCCAACTCTCCAGGGAAAAAGGTCTCAGTCTATCCAACCTCTCCCTATAAGTCAAACCATCAAGTCCCGGTAGCATCGTAGTAAATCTTTTCTGCACTCTTTCTAGTTTAATAATATCCTTTCTATAATAGGGTGACCAGAACTGTACACAGTATTCCAAGTGTGGCCTTACTAATGTCTTGTACAACTTCAACAAGACATCCCAACTCCTGTATTCAATGTTCTGACCAATGAAACCAAGCATGCCGAATGCCTTCTTCACCACCCTTATCCACCTGTAACTCCACTTTCAAGGAGCTCTGAACCTGTGCTCCTAGATCTCTTTGTTCTATAACTCTCCCCAACGCCCTACCATTAACGGAGTAGGTCCTGGCCCGATTCGATCTACCAAAATGCATCACCTCACATTTATCTAAATTAAACTCCATCTGCCATTCATCGGCCCTCTGGCCCAATTTATCAAGATCCCGTTGCAATCCTAGATAACCTTCTTCACTGTCCACAATGCCACCAATCTTGGTGTCATCTGCAAACTTACTAACCATGCCTCCTAAATTCTCATCCAAATCATTAATATAAATAACAAATAACAGCGGACCCAGCACCGATCCCTGAGGCACACCGCTGGTCACAGGCCTCCAGTTTGAAAAACAACCCTCTGTCTTCTGTCGTCAATCCAATTTAGTATCCAATTGGCTACCTCACCTTGGATCCCGTGAGATCTAACCTTATGTAACAACCTACCATGAGGTACCTTGTCAAAGGCTTTGCTAAAGTCCATGTAGACCACGTCTACTGCACAGCCCTCATCTATCTTCTTGGTTACCCCTTCAAAAAACTCAATCAAATTCGTGAGACATGATTTTCCACTCACAAAACCATGCTGACTGTTCCTAATCAGTCCCTGCCTCTCCAAATGCCTGTAGATCCTGTCTCTCAAAATACCCTCTAACAACTTACCCACTACAGATGTCAGGCTCACCGGTCTGTAGTTCCCAGGCTTTTCCCTGCCGCCCTTCTTAAACAAAGGCACAGCATTTGCTACCCTCCAATCTTCAGGCACCTCATCTGTAGCTGTCGATGATTCAAATATTTCTGCTAGGGGACCCGCAATTTTCTCCCTAACCTCCCATAACGTCCTGGGATACATTTCATCAGGTCCTAGAGATTTATCTACCTTGATGCGTGTTAAGACTTCCAGCACGTCCCCCTCTGTAATATGTACACTCCTCAAGACATCACTATTTATTTCCTCAAGTTCCCTAACATCCATGCCTTTCTCAACCGTAAATACCGATGTGAAATATTCATTTAGGATCTCACCCATCTCTTGTGGTTCCGCACATAGATGACCTTGTTGATCCTTGAGAGGCCCTACTCTCTCCCTAGTTACTCTTTTGCCCTTTATGTATTTGTAGAAGCTCTTTGGATTCTCCTTTGCCTTATCTGCCAAAGCAATCTCATGTCCCCTTTTTGTCCTCCTGATTTCTCTCTTAACTCTACTCCGGCAATCTCTATACTCTTCAAGGGATCCACTTGATCCCAGCTGTCTATGCATGTCATATGCCTCCTTCTTTTTGACTAGGGCCTCAATCTCCCAAGTCATCCAACGTTCCCTACTTCTACCAGTCTTGCCCTTCACTTTATAAGGAATGTGCTTACCCTGCACCCTGGTTAACACACTTTTGAAAGCCTCCCACTTACCAGACGTCCCTTTGCCTGCCAACAGACTCTCCCAATCAACTTCTGAAAGTTCCTGTCTAATACCATCAAAATTGGCCTTTCCCCAATTTAGAATTTTAACTTTTGGGCCAGACCTATCATTCTCCATAGCTATCTTAAAACTAATGGAATTATGATCACTGGTCCCAAAGTGATCCCTCACTAACACTTCTGTCACCTGCCCTTCCTTATTTCACAAGAGGTCGTCAAGTTTTGCCCCCTCTCTAGTCGGGCCATCCACATACTGAATGAGAAATTCCTCCTGAATACACTCAACAAATTTCTCTCCATCCAAACCCCTAATGCTATGGCTATCCCAGTCAATGTTGGGAAAGTTAAAGTCCCCTGCTATTACCACCCTATTTTTCTTGCAGCTGTCTGTAATCTCCTTACATATTTGCTCCTCAATTTCCCGTTGACTATTCGGGGGTCTGTAGTACAATCCTATCAAAGTGATCTCTCCCTTCTTATTTTTCAGTTCTACCCATATAGACTCAGTGGGCGAACCCTCGGATATATCCCGTCTCACTACTGCCATGATGTTCTCCCTAATCAAGAACGCAACTCCCCCTCCTCTCTTACCTCCTGCTCTATCTTTCCTATAGCATCTGTACCCTGGAACATTGAGCTGCCAGTCCTGCCCCTCCCTTAGCCATGTTTCAGTAATAGCTATAACATCCCAGTCCCATGTACCCATCCATGCCCAGAGTTCATCTGCCTTGCCCATCAGACTTCTTGCATTGAAATAAATGCAGTTTAATCTAGACTTCCCTTGGTCTTTGCCCTGCTTTCTCAGACCATATGTCCGGTCATGTTTTGTACACACTCCCTTACTGCCTTTTGTTTCTGTCACCACTTTACTTCCCACTGACTTCCTGCATCGGTTCCCATCCCCCTGCCACATTAGTTTAAACCCTCCCCAACAGCACTAGCAAACACTCCCCCTAGGACATTGGTTCCAGTCCTGCCCAGATGCAGACCGTCCAATTTGTACTGGTCCCACCTCCCCCAGAACCGGTTCCAATGTCCCAGGAATTTGAATCCCTCCCTCTTGCACCATCTCTCAAGCCACGTATTCATCCTAGCTATCCTGTCATTCCTACTCTGACTAGCCCGTGGCACTGGTAGCAATCCTGAGATTACTACCTTTGAGGTCCTACTTTTTAGTTTAACTCCTAACTCCCTAAATTCAGCATGTAGGACCTCATCCCGTTTTTTACCTATATCGTTGGTACCTATATGCACCACGACAACTGGCTGTTCACCCTCCCCCTCCAGAATGTCCTGCAGCTGCTCCGAGACATCCCTGACCCTTGCACCAGGGAGGCAACATACCATCCTGGAGTCTCGGTTGCGTCCGCAGAAACGCCTGTCTATTCCCCTTACAATCGAGTCCCCTATCACTATAGCTCTGCCACTCTTTCTCCTGCCCTCCTGTGCAGCAGAGCCAGCCACGGTGCCATGAACCTGGCCGCTGTCACCTTCCCCTGGTGAGCCATCTCCCCCAACAGTATCCAAAACGGTATACCTGTTTGAGAGGGGGATGGCCACAGGGGACCCCTGCACTACCTGCCTGCACCTCTTGCTCTGCCTGGTGCTCACCCATTCACTTCCTGCCTGTACACCCTTTACCTGCGGTGTGACCAACTCGCTAAACGTGCTATCCACAAGTTTCTCTGCATCGCGGATGCCCCACAGTGAATCCACCCGCAGCTCCAGCTCCGAGATACGATCGGTCAGTAGCTGCAGGTGGTCACACTTCCTGCACACATGGTCGGCAGGGACACTGGTAGTGTCCGTGACTTCCCACAACTTGCAGGAGGGGCATATCACGGGTGCGAGGTCTGCTGCCATGACTTGCCTTAGCTTAGTTACCTCTTTTAAATTACGTTGAAATTAGAAAATGTTAACTATACTAGGGACCAAGGTTCACTAAAAAAAAACACTACCTGCTATAAAACCTGCAGACGTTCCCTTTCTTATTACTTTACTTACAGTAAAATGATAGAAATACTCACCTGAACCTACTCACCAATCAGCTGCCTCCCCTGTGCCGCGTCACTTTCTGACTGGTGACGTCACCCCGAACTCTGCCGCTGGTCTCAGAGTGTCGGTCTCAGAGTGAGCCTCGCCTTTTATACCTCCGATCTGGTCTCGGTGATTCTCCTGCTCTCGGGCCTCGCCTTTTATACCTCCGATCTGGTCTCGGTGATTCTCCCGCTCTCGGGCCTCGCCTTTTATACCTCCGATCTGGTCTCGGTGATTCTCCCGCTCTCGGGCCTCGCCTTTTATACCTCCGATCTGGTCTCGGTGATTCTCCCGCTCTCGGGCCTCGCCTTTTATACCTCCGATCCGGTCTCGGTGATTCTCCCGCTCTCGGGCCTCGCCTTTTATACCTCCGATCCGGTCTCGGTGATTCTCCCGCTCTCGGGCCTCGCCTTTTATACCTCCGATCCGGTCTCGGTGATTCTCCCGCTCTCGGGCCTCGCCTTTTATACCTCCGATCCGGTCTCGGTGATTCTCCCGCTCTCGGGCCTCGCCTTTTATACCTCCGATCTGGTCTCGGTGATTCTCCTGCTCTCGGGCCTCGCCTTTTATACCTCCGATCCCGCTCCGGTCTCTGGTCTCGGTGATTCTCCCGCTCTCGGGCCTCGCCTTTTATACCTCTTATTATCAATTGTCCTACTGTTTAATTACCCCAATTAACCTCCCCCTTTTTAGTTTCCCAGCTCTTAGTTTAAACCAATGCCCTAATTTAGAGAAAAAAAAACAGTAATACTCACCAACCAATCACTTACCTGCTGTCCTGTGACGTCACTCCTTGGTTTTCTGTTGTTGTTTTTGATCCGCTCAGGTCTCGGGCCTCGGGTTCCTTTTTTTTTCTATTGCCATTATGTTGTCTCTAATTAGTACAGCTGCTCCACCCCCCACCTTCTTCCTTCTCTATCCTTTGTAAATAAATTATATCCTGCAATGTTTAACTGCCAGTCCCTGTTCTTTATGTAGCCATGTTTCAGTTATCCCTACTACATCTGGCTCCTCACTACAAATCATTGCCTCTAGTTCCCCCGTTTTGTTTCGGATGATGTGCACATTGCTGTACAGGCAATTTCATTTGTTTTAATAATTGTTCCCCTTTATTTTTTAGTCATTTTGTACTTATGTTCTATAACTGTATTTGTTCCTTGACCGTTAATGTTACCTTTGTTCCTTACCTTGGTCTGACCTTTACTCTCATCTTTTTCTTTTATTTTCAGACTTGTTATTTTCACCAGCTCCCTACCCCTGTCTTACTAGTTTAAAGTCCTGTTGACAGCCCTATTTATCCTTTCCGCCAGGACACTGGTCCCATTCTGATTCAGGTGGAGCCCGTCCCAATGTTACACTTCCTTACTGTCCTAGCACTGGTGCCAGTGCCCCATGAAATGGAATCACTCCTTCATACAACACTCTTTCAGCCACGCATTCACCTTCCTGATCTGCCCATCCCAATTAGCACATGGCTCGGGTTGTAATCTCGATTACCACCTGTGAGGTCCCATTTTTTAATTTAGTTCCTAACTTCTGATATTCTCTTAGGGAAGAAAAGGGAGAGATCCTGCTATGTCATTGGTCCCAACATGAACCATGCCAACTGGATTCTCTCTTTTCCCCCCCCCCCCCCCTGCCGGACTACCCCCTGCTCCAAGGTGCCATGGTTAGCATTCTGGCTGTCCACCCTGCATCCTTGTCCTCAAATAGCAAGTACATTGTACCTGTTGGATCGGACCAGTGTCTGTGGGACCTTCTTCTCTATCTCCCCTTGGTACCTCTTACCCTGCTGTCTAATGGTCACACTCTCCCCTTCCTGTACCTGTACTTTCCTCTAAGGTGTGACTGTACTCTGGAGAAAACTATCCAAAAATTCCTCCCCCTCCCTTATGTGTCGGAATGTCTCTAACTCACACTCCAGCTCAAAGACCCTGAGCTGGAATGTCTCAAGGCAGAGACATTTCCTGTTTAAACCAGTGATAATATAAATGCTCCCTTTTGGAAGCCATTTAAAAATTGCAATCTGAGCCATGAAGCATGTTCTATATGTTTTCTATAGAAAGCAGCCAGAAACAAAATGTGTATCTCATGTTGGAGACTTTTCAAGATGCTTGCACTTGTAGTTTACCTCCAACTCCCTTTTCAAGTTTGAATACAGTGTTCTTCAACAAATTGATTTTAAAATATGACAAATATCTTTTTTGGGTGTGGGGGGTGGTGGTGGCGGTTGTGAAGAGAGTGTTTCCTTTTCAATGCTTTAAATTTGCTGATTGCACATGCTTGTTCTTTTTCCAGTATCAGTAATGGTGAATTGAGCCTACTTGCAATGTTAGATTTGTATTTGAAGTTCTGGATAGTGTTGACTGAAATGAAATTTTTATTTACAGGAGCTGCTCTGAAAAAGCCAACAGTTCCAGATATGTTTACAGAATCTGATGACATGTTTGCTGCCTATTTTGATGTATGTATGCTCTACCTTGTTTAAAAAAGGTCACATGCTGCCAAAACCTATGTGTTCACGTCATCTCCGACTCACCGTGTGTTTTTCCTTAATGTAAATGATAAATATTAACTTTTTTGTTTAACTTAATAGTTTCTGTATCAAAACCAGCCTTTTGGTGTTACTGCTTCAAATATATATTCTAAGGATTTTGTTGAACAGAAGCTTTGAGGTTGACATTGTAGTTTCCAACCTGACCATCTTGTTTCAAATTTAAGTAGCACAGTTGAAGCTTTAAGGCTTCATTACCTAATCTTAGATCGAGTTCACTGCAGCAAGCTGTACAATCGTGATTTATTAGTTAATAAGCTAGTACATGCAAATCGGGTCATCAGTTTGAAGTTTCGAGAGTATGTTCCACTTCCAAATTATAGAGCAAGGGCCTACAAGATCAAAACTCCTTGAACATTTAACTGACTTAGTTTTTGTATGTTTCCAAAAATGTTTTTTTTCTGTCTTTGTTTTTGCCTCTTGGCTTTCCTCTTTAAATCTCTTGCCCTAGATTGATTTGTCTTTCCATTTCTCTGTTTCAGGGGTGGACACACCTAATTTTTTGAAGCATAATCATGAAACTGGAAAAAAAAAAAAAATTTTAATTTTATATTTTTAAGCCTGCCCTTTACTTGCATCCCACTCCCTCAATATTTCCATTGTCGACAATAAATACAGTCCAAACCTTTTGATTCTAACTAACTGCCAAAATAACACACACAAAATTGAGACGAGAAACAAATGAATGTTTCTTGCATTACTGTGCATTAAATTAACTTGCTTCGGACATACCCCAGAGTGTCTAATAATGCAGTATTGAACTCACATTTAATGTAAAAACTGATCTGCAGGTAACTTTCTTATTATACAGTGCCATATGGCCACTATTTTTGTCCAAGTGAGAATTTCAGAAATGGTTTATTTTCAGTGGTAAAAAATTGCCAATAGCACTTTTACTACTTGATTGTCTATATCCCCAACTCCAACACAAATACTCTACCTCTAAATTATTCCCAACAAAATATTGTGCCCAAGCAGTTTCAGAGATCATCCACAAAGTCTTCTGCCACTATGCATGGCAGGGTCACCAAATTAGGAGTATGACAAATTTTGACATGGGGACGTAGAGGCTTGCATGGGGAGCATATTTGTGGCAGATGTAATTCAATATCAAAAATGATAAAGTAATACATTTTGGAAGTCAGAACAGAGAGAGCAAATACACCTTACCCAACAAGATTTTAAGTAGAATAGTGGTGCAGATGGACCTTGATGTGCAGATACACAGATCATTAAAAATGGCAGCAGAAGTAGATTATAGCTATAAGAAAAGAAAACAATTGTTGGTTTTGCATCTCGAGGCATAGGAATTGCATCAAAGCAAGGAGTTAACGTTGAACTTGTGCAAAACCTTAGACTACTGTTGGAGGTCATGTGAAGTTTTGGTCACCCTGTTACAGGAAAGATATAAAAGCAATGGAAAAGTTGCAATATAGATTCTCATGGATGTTACCGGAGATAAGTGACTGTAATTATGAAGAGAAAATTGAGAAATTCAGACTTTTTTTCTATTAGAGCTGAAAAGGTGACCTGATAAAGGCCTTCAAAAATTTGGAAAGTTTTGATACGATAAATAGTAATAGATCGTTTGCAGTGATTGTCAAACTGGTAACAAGAGGGCACAAATTTAACCACAAATTAGGGAAGGTTTTACATAGGGAGTGGTTAGAATGTGGAATTCCCTGCCACAAATGTTTAAAACAATGTTGATAAATTCTTTTGAAAGAGAATTAGATAGTTACTTGAAAAGGGTGTGTAGGCATGAGAGTGAGATTAGACCAGGTAGCTCATAGAGAAAAACACTTGCTGGGCCAAATTACCTATTTCTCTGTTGTAACTTTCTATGTATATAGTATATAGCAGCCTCAACACAGACCCCTCCACATTTTTCCATCTTTACCCATTCTGTTTCTTTTTGCCTGCAACGATCTTTGACCTTATTGCCCTTAATTTTACTCGTCATTATCTATGCCATAGGTCTTTCTTTCTCATGGTATTTTATAACTGCTTTTGAAAATCCACTGCATTACCTTTACCCTCTCAGTTTCTACAAAGAATTCCATACAATTAGTTAAAGATCACATGCCTTTTAGAAATCTGTGCTGACTGGCTCTGTTTTTCTCAAAGTACTTATTAATTTCATCTTGTATTATAGACTCTTATAGCCTCTAGTAATTTGCCAACAACTGAAGTAAGACCAGCTGACCTATAATTTCCTGGCTGGTCCCTGCCTCTCTTGGTGGAGTGTTACATTTGCCACCCTTCAGTCCCCGGCACTATTTTTCTTTCTACAGAATTTTGGAAAATTAGTCAGACCTTCTATTTCTTCTGTAATTTCCTTCAGGATCCTGTGATGTAAACCATCAGAATGTCCTATTAACCTACAGTGATCAGGGAAACTACTCTGATCTACTGATATGTAACTCTCCATGCATATTCTCAGCTGTTATGCTGATGAATGTTATTGGTGTGATTGACCATATGAACATGTTAACTCTAACCTTTTTAAGTATTGTCACTAAATCCTTAATTAATCTATATGCATTTTGAAACATTTGTGTCTGTTCTGAAATGACATTAATTCTTGGGTTTTCATGACCAATTTATTTTCTGATTGGTGCATTTGTTGCTGTACTTTTTGTTTTCATGTGGAAGAAAATGATGTAGCAGAATTTGAGCTGTGTGGTGGGTCGGGGGTGGGAAGGAAGAAGGGGAGAACAAAGAAAGATTTCAAGACTCTCAGCTGTACCTACTGGGAAGCTTAAATGATCAATAAAACCTTGAAATCTAAAGTATATATGTTTGTTTCCAGAGTGCTCACCTGAGAGCTGCTGGATTTGGAAAAGATTTCAAAGAAAATCCCAATCTCAGGGATAACTGGACTGATGCAGAAGGCTACTATCGTGAGTATTCGAAAATTCTTTCCCCATCTCCTATAAGTATAAAAGTGACATAGGCGGGCTTAATAAAATGATGTATCCTCTGCCTCAACCACATAATCTAGGCTATCACTTCATTGCTGTACTGAGGGAGTGCTGCACTGTTGGAGGTGCTAACTTTCAGATGAGATGTTAAACCGAGGCGTGGTCTGCCCTCTTAGATGGATGTAAAAAATATTTGAAGAGTTCTTCTGGTGTTCTGACCAATATTTATCCATCAAACAACATTACTAAAACAGATTATTTGGTCATTCATTTCTGCTTAGGGGAGCTTGATGTGTGCAAATTGGCTCCCATGTTTCCCTATATTACAACAGTGACCACATCCAAAAGTGCTTAATTGACTATTAAGGGGCTTTGGGACAACCTGAGTAGGAGCTATATAAATGAAAGTTATTTCTTATTTGATTTGTTATATTCTAAATCTAGTTTTGAAAATACAGCTTTTAGAGAAAGCTAGCTATGTGATTAATATTCTGTTCATTTTTTCCTAATTGAGTAAAATTATCCAGATAAATATATTCAGAACATCTTAATCTCCAGTGTAAAATTAATTTTTGTAATAGTAAGAATTATGGTATTATGCTTATCGGGATGATTGCCACTGCTGAGGACTGAAACCCTTTCACTTGTCAGGATTGAGCATTCCCAGGGTAGATATAGCATTGGTTAGATATAGAATAGAACTCTCATAACTCTCATATTCAGAAGAACATTATCTATTGCATTCTTGTAAACTTTGCATTCTTCCTCAATGTTTTATCTTCTACATAAATTTAGATCATCAATTGTGCAACAAGGGATAATTGTACAATGATGTACCAAGAGCTATTCTTGCTGACTCCTTGCACTCCTGCCCTGCTTTTATGCTGTGTAAGCGTCATGGCCTCAGAACTGAGGATGGATCTTTTCTCCAGTCTGCAGGAGTGTCTCAATGTTGCTATTCCAGTAGGAAAAATCCTTAATACTGCTTTTCTGCTTTGTGAATTGGTAGCCAGTTCTGTTTGTAGTCATAACTGTTGTATTTTTGGTACCGGCTTCTCTTTGAGTTGGCCATAGGAACGGGTGTCAGCAATTCGGCACACTAAGCCTGCTCCACCATTGATAGCTTATCTTTTAGCTGCAATGCCCTGGCTTTTCTCCATTTCTGTTTCCCAAGAATCTATCTTCCTTTTGAATGCTTTAATTGAAATGCATCTATGGTCTTCATTGGTAGTGTGTTTCACATTCTTCACCCACTACATGCAGTTAGACTTTTTGACAACCTGTCAGCCAACTTTTAATAACTTATACACTTGGACCCATAGATCCCTTTATTCATCCACCCCTCCCACCCTATCCCTCCCCATTTAGAGTATAGGGCTAATTTAATGCTCCAAGCAGGTAGCCATGCTTGCAGGGAGTATGTGTTAGAGAATAGGAGCTACGATGTTGTAATCGTAGCTCCGACCACTCTGCCTTTGAGCGTGGCTTCCTCACTTGGATTGCAGGATTGTGGAATTAACCTTAGTAGCCCTATCTGACATTCTTGTGTCCAAGCTGCAATATATTTGGATTTTTAAAAGGCCTTCGATGAGGTACTGCTCAGTAGATTCATGACTAAGGTCAGAGCATGTGGAGTCAGGGGACAAGTAGCAGAATGGATAGCAAGCTGGCTACAAAATAGAAAACAGTAGTTACTCAGACCTGCAAAAGGTGGGATGTGGTGTTCCACAAGGATCGGTGCTGTGGGACCATTGTTGTTCACCATCTACATAAACGATTTCAAAATTTGCAGACGACACCAAATTTGTGGGGGGTATAGTTAATGCTGAGGAGGACTCCGACAAAATACAGGAAGACATTGGTAAACTTGCAGAATGGGTGTGTAATTGGCAAATGAATTTCAATATAGATAGGTGTGAGATGGTACATTTTGGTAAGAAGAGTAAGGAGGCCACATATTTGGAAAATAAGAGTCTCAATTGGGTAGAGGAGCAGAGGGATCTGGGAGTATAGATACTAAAATCACTAAAATTAGTGACATAGTTTAATAAGGCCATAAAAAAAGCAAACAAAGCATTGGGGTTCATTTCTAGAGGAATAGAATTTAGAAGCAGAGAGGTTATTTTAAACTTTCATAGAACCTTGATTAGACCACACTTGGACTACTGTGAACAGTATTTCCATATTATAAAAAGGATATGGAGGCACTGGAGAAGATGCAAAAAAGATTTACTAGGATGATACCAGAACTGAGGTTATACCAGTCAGCAAAGATTGAACAGGTTGGGGCTCTTTTCCCTAGAAAGGAGAAGACTGAGGGGAGACCTGATAGAGGTCTTTAAGATTCTGAAAGTGTTTGATAGGGTAGACATAGAGATGATGTTTTCATTTGCAGGGGCGACCAGAACTAGGGGCCATAAATATAAGATAGTCACTAATAAATCCAATAGGGAATTCAGGAGAAATTTCTTGACACTGAGAGTGGTTGGAATGTCTAACTCGCTACCACAAGGAGTAGTTGAGGCAAATAGCATAGATGCATTTATGGGGAAGCTAGATAAACACATGAGGGAGAAAGGAATAGAAGGATATGTTGATTGAGTTACATGAAGAATGGTGGGAGGAGGCTCATGTGGAGCATAAACACCGTCATGGACCTGTTGGGCCGAATGGCCTGTTTCTGTGCAGCACATTCTATGTGAGGTGTACCGCCTCCTAATTTATGTTAAACTGCATCTGCTGTCATTTGCTCACTCACCGTGAAAAGCCGGGGCCATTAGCACTGATTGTAGGAGAACACCACGTGGTACTTCCTGTCAATCCGACAATGTTACTTGTATCCTAACTTCACTGCCCCACAGCTCCCAATCGATTCCTTAGTTGTACCACAAGATTGCCTCCAGTCCAGGTGCCCTAAATTTTAGCAAGTAAATCTCTTGTACAGACCTGTTCAAATGCCTTCTGAGAATCCATGTATGTGACATCTATGAATTTGTTCTATCACCTGGAGTAACCATCAAAGAACTCTCCTGGGTTAATTTGACATGACCTGGCTTTCATAAAACCATGTCCCATTCTCTTCTCTCCATCACCCCCCCCCCACCACCCCCCTCCAAATCCTTATTAGCTTTTACTACTTAAATGTACACGTATTCAGATCCTGACACTGGCTTCTAGTAATTTTCCTACTACTAACATTAAACCTGCTGGTGTGTAGTTACTTTGAACCTTCCTCCTTTTTTGAATAAAGATGTAATGTTTGCTACCTTCTAATCCTCTGGTGTTATCCCTGAATTCATGGCGCTTGGGAAAGATTATAGCTAATGCATACCCATTCTTTGCCTGTTTCTTTTAATAAACTTTCTAGGGCTGGTAATTTTTCTGGCTTTATTCCCATTCAGACATACATGACAGTTTTTATGTTTATACTAATCCCTTTTTGAGTTTCTCCCCCTCATTGATCTAGTCTTCCCTGTACCTCTGGTGTCATATCCTTTTTCACCGTGAAGACTGAAGCAGAAATATTTCTCCGCTCTGGAACCCTGTTGTTCTTTAGGCTCAAGGTCTTTTGAAGAGGGGAAGCTTGTTTCATTCTGTATTCCAGCAGAACATTAAGTTCTGTAGTTTAGTGTTAGATTCTGTTACCAATAGTGTCCTTGTTGCTGTCTAATGAACCACAGTATCGAAGAGTGGAAAGGTTGTTTTCTCTCAAGGCTATGTTGAGGAAGACTGAAGTGCTGAAAATTGATCTTCAAGAATTGGATAGCTTTGCTCAATATACTTTCCCATCTACCGCCAGTGAATTTTCAGAATTGGTTGTGTAGTTCGAATTATCCTTGCAAGTCAGAAGGATTCATTTGCGACAAAGTTGAGGCAGGCTGAGTATGACATTCCTGCAACCCAGAGATCCTTATCGTTCTCGTTCTATTTCCATAGTGTTATAGATATTGAGTCAGCTCCCATGGCGTGTGGCACTGAACCATTTGCCATGAAGTTTTTCAGGGCAAGGGTGTATTCATGCTACGCACTTTCATAGGTATTTCAACTGACACAATGTTCAGAGAGTTCTCTGCTAACAAATGAACATCTGCCTGGCTTTAGTTGCCTTCATTGATGCTAAGGGGGAGGGGTGGTCTTAGTTTGGGCTTTTTGGCGGGGTGGGGGGGGGAGTTGCTGCAAGCTGCTGTTGATTTAAAATTATTTTCTCTTCCCATATTCAGCTCTCCAAGTCACACACCAGTTCCAGCTTAGAGGGCAAGTAAGAGACCTTCAAAGCACCTGCCAGGACTGCTATTAAGCTGGCCTCCAAGAGGCACATAAGAAGAGTCCCATGGTGACTTCTCTCTGGCACAAGCCCACATTTGACCATACTTTGGTAATGAGCGTTCAAGCTCTAAAGTGGTATAAGACTGTGCTGCGAATGGTATTAAGGATTTAGAACAGATCTGTAGGTCTTGGGTTAAACAGAGCAAAGACCTCACCAATCATTTCAGTTGTCCACATTATGAAAAACTACAGTATCTGCACTGAATAATTCAGTCCACAATCCTTTAGTCAATCCATCATAATTTGATATTTGAATGTGATAAAATGTTTTGATCTGGTATGTTTATGTTAGCAGAGCCAGAAAGTGGGCAATTGTATTTGTTCCCCTTGATATTCTGCATGATTTAGACTGGATCTCAACCATGTTGACATCAAGTAATGAGTTGCTTCCCAATAGGGAGGAAAAGTTAGAGGGGAAATTGACCCACTTGTGAAACGTAGGAACTAATTCAAGTGCTCTCCTTAGCCAGCGAATAATGACACTAGTGGACCTAACAAGGGAGAGAAGACTACTGAAGGAAGAACACACACAGTAAACTAGCTACAGGAAGAACTAACTTAACAAGTAATTATAATAAATTCTAAAAATCTCAGGTTAGATGAGGGGAAAAATAGATCTTGTCAACCTGACCATGCATTTGTTAATTATAAGTAATGCTTGGCCACTTAAGGAAAGGTTCTCTTGCCTTACTTTCATGCAACATCCTTGTTTGAACTATAACCCATTGTAAATGTTTGTCTATGTTTTGCAGGAGTAAATATTGGGGAAGTTCTCGATAAGCGTTACAGTGTATATGGTTACACTGGTCAAGGAGTTTTCAGTAATGTTGTACGTGCCAGAGACATGGCAAGAGCTAGCCAGGAGGTGGCAGTCAAAATAATCAGGAACAATGAGCTCATGTAAGTCTCTTCTGAGGTGAAGTTCGGACTGTGCCAAGGTCCTGATACGAGATCATAGTTATGGTACCATTCTACTCTGCCAAGTGTGACTTGTATAAATAACTTCTATAATTGCCACATTGTGCGAGCAACATTACTGTAGCAAAGACATTAGAAACACATGTATGATGCAATAACACTTGTGTGCAAACTAATAAGTAGATGGGGGAGGAGGGAGCCACCTCTTAGATACATCCCCTTTTATAGACATTGGGGATTATATGAAATGAAGGAAAGGCAAATACATCACTGGCAATCAGAGCAGGATGGTCCAAGTCTTCAGTTTGTGCAGTGGGGTGCTATCCAGAGTAGACTCATCTTCCCTTTTCTGAAAGCCTGTAAGGGCCTGCAAACTATAGAACTAATTTCTGGGCTATAAAAAGAACGAACAGGTGGGTAAGTGTAACAGAATCTACACTAGAAAGATTAATAAGGAGACTTGCTCATTTATTATAGGATATATTTTCATTGTTTTCAAAGTTTGGGTGACTATAACCTTATTTGTAAGGAAATGTACTATTTGTACTTTGCATATGGGTCAGTTTTATCCATGGACTTGTCATGCTTAAGTTGCACATAGAAGCATAATGAATTGTATTCTGAACCTCTACCATGTTTGTTTCTTGCTGTGAACTACCAAATCCAAGTATAGACCACCTGGTAAAGATTTTGAAAAATACAGAAAGTACTTCAATTGGTTTGAAGCATTGAGTATATTAATTCCTTTAATATAGCACAAAATAGCAAGAGGATCATGTAAGGCACTTTACATTGATGAGAATGGAATGTGGTTGTGATATTCAGTTTTTATTGAGGGTTATTGTCATGTAACAGTTCACATGTGGATTCCTTTTTGCCAATTTTCTGTCATTCTTTCTCTATTCCTCTGCTGAAGTTATTGATTTTCGGGATATGGTGCCTCCGGTGCCTTGTACAAATGGTCATTCTTCTTATGTGGGCTCTGATGGTGTATGTTGGCTGGATATTCAGTTGTGAGGAACATCAGAACTCAGCCCCATGCTGTCCTCACCCAACATCCACACGTGTGCAGTTCCAGAAGAAGCCCTGCTTTCTACCCTCCCCCTTCCCAACCTAAGGGAACTGTAGTCAATTGTAGCACTTGAACCTCCCTCTGTTGCTAAGACTATATTGCATTTTTGCTGTATAGTCATGCAATGTATTATATTTAATTGCAGTTCAGTTTTCTCTTGTTGACTAAAATTAAGATTGATCCATGACCGCATGTTTGTGTCGGCAGGCAGAAGACTGGTTTGAAAGAGCTGGAGTTCCTGAAGAAGCTGAATGATGCAGATCCTGATGATAAGTTCCACTGCCTGAGACTGTTCAGGCATTTCTACCACAAGCAACATCTCTGCTTGGTCTTTGAACCTCTGAGGTAACTGGCTACTGTATAACCCTGTAAATATAAATCCAATTCTCACTCCCCAACCCCCTCCCCATTACTACTACCAACACTTGGTTAATGTGTGGCATAAACCAGGAGGGGAGCAGTAAGCAACTGCTATGATCAGCCTTATTAGGGATTTCTGTTTGCTGGTCTTGGAGGGATCCTCTGGTTGATGTCATCTTGGTGTGGCTGCAATGCACAGAGTCCCTGAAATCGATGTTCGCGATGTTCTGCAGAAGAGTTCTGTAAATGAACATAGGCAAATAAATTAATCCGAACTATATCGGAGAAACTTCATAGGTAAGTGGCTATTGGTAATCATGCAATTGCATTGACAACTTGTGTACTACAAGGGGTAAACAAAGGGTATCAATAGGGAAAATTGGGGAAATGGCACCCCTTTAGGGTGCTTTGAAGATTAACATCAGAGTGTCAATCCTGTGCTGCATTAAAAAAACACATCACTAGAATCAGTTATTTTTCCCATGTTGAAAGCAAGCTACATCTCTAGTTTACCATTAGTGTTACATTTTTCTTAACAAGTAGGCACAAGAGATTCCTTGACACTATTTAAACAAGTGAAGAGAGTTCTAGTGTCCTGGCCAACATTTCTTTGTTCAACCAACCCACCAAAACAGAATATCTTCCCTCAGCCTTAAACTAACTTGGAGACACTGTCATGAATTCCTGAGAAACGGTTGCATGATATACACACTATGCTAAAGCCAATGCAAATGTCAGTGGGTGGACCATTGCTCACCTGTGATTGTTTCTTGAGGTTGGTTGTCCATGAAGCTCTAAAATCACATAACACTAGATAGTTTAAGTTTCTTCAAAATCCATCTCAAGGGACCACGTTGCCACATATGATGTCAAAGTTCCTGGGTTTGGTCCATACATCATTTTCCCACATGCCTTTTTATGTCTCATTCTGATGGGAGATTTCATTGTGAAGTCATAGTACAAAGTTAAGGTCTACTAATTAATTTTTGTGGATGTGTCTTTCTTTTGCTTCGGCATATTGACCAAGAGTAGTGTGAAGTCTAACCACAGTCCCAGGACAATCATTTTCTTTGAACCAGATTTTGCCTTCTAACTCTTAGCATCACCTGGCACCAATGCTTCAACACCATGTAATATTGATGCTTGAATGGGTGCACACCCTTTGGTGGGCTACTGATTCCTGGCAAGGTTCAGCACAAGCATTTCAGTATTGGCCAGCATGGAATCAGTTTTGGTCTCTGAATCTGCTGCCTTTGCTTCTCTCTATTTTGACATTTCAGAGAAGATTTCAGTGCTGTCATCTAGACTTTTTCACAATAGCTTTATACTATACCCCATTTTTGAGGGATGGGGGTGGGGAATCTCAAATTGGCATGACTTGCATCTTCCTTTTGACTGGTAAACTTTATTTTTGTTCATCCTCAGTATAAGCTTGTTACCATAGGAGGGAGAGTAAAGGGACCACACTAGAGTTGTAACATTCTGGCTCATAATCTCTTACAGGAGCATTGTTTCGTGATTCTCCCTAGAGGTAACTAGAGGTTATCCTTGTGGTAAGTGGAGGATGCTTTCTATATAAAGAACTTAGAAGTAAATAGTTTTATCCTCCTGGACTTGCCAAGCATGTTCAAAGGGTAGGGAATAAGGGGCAGTACCCAATGAGGATGTTAAGGGGATGTCTGGGAGTAGGTAGCATTTATGATTTGCTAAATCCATGGTTAAGGCATTACATAATAGCAAATCCAGCTCCATTCCCTTTGAAGAGTTGATGTTGATGTATTTCACTTTCATCAGCAATTGAAGGAAGCTGAGGACAGATGATAAAGAAATTGATCAGTTTAAAAACGGGATGTTAGCCAATACTGGGGTACTTCTAACAAAGCTATTGTGAAAATGGAAGCAAACTGCTGATACTCAAGGAGAGATTAAAATGGAATTATTCTTGTAGGCTCACAGCACAACTAGCACTTGAGAGCAGTTAAGAGTGTTAGCATAGTGGAAACGCAGGGCTTTTTTATAACATCTCCCATCTGAAGCAGGATTTAAGGCTATTTTGAGTTGGAACTGAAAGACCAAAACAGGTGTGTTTACGAAGTATTTCGGCTTCCGTTGAGCATCACTTGGCTCATTTTAAAAGATATGGACCAAACATTTTTACTAAACTGAAACAAGTAAAAAGTCGATAAAAAGGATATAAATGGATGACTTATATTTACAATAACTTTGTTTAAAATGAGTTGTGTGTGCTGTGAAAATTACATTAATGGGTGACACCTACATTTCATTATGTACATTTAAACAATTTGGATACAAAAACTTTTTGCTCCCTTTTCCCACAGTATGAACTTGCGTGAGGTGTTGAAAAAATATGGGAAAGATGTTGGCCTTCATATAAAGGCTGTAAGATCATACAGTCAGCAGCTTTTCCTGGCTCTGAAACTGTTGAAGAGATGTAACATCCTGCACGCTGACATCAAACCTGACAATATTCTGGTAAATTACAACTTTCGTCACTAATGCAGGGTTAAAATAGTGGTTTGCATGATGAGTGTTTGATATCCTGATAATTTTTGGGGGGGAAATCCATTAAATTTTTTTTATACCGTCATTCATAGGTAGCGCACTCAGTCAAATTGGTAAAGCACTCCTTGTCAGTTGAGTTTTGTAAGTTCTTGGATTGGCCAGTAGATATTTGCTCGCAGGAAAGCAAAAGGCGGGGATGGAGAAGGAGGAACGGAGGATAACAGAAATGATACTGTCCCAATCATTCCACTCTCCTGGCTAGATTAAGTTTGTAATGGTGAGTCCCCTTCAGGGGAGAAAAATGGGAGGAGATAGGGTGTTTGGGGTGCATGAATTTATTTACAAATATAAACACGGACACATTTATTTCTCTTTTCCGATTCACAGCAATTTTTTCTAAAATGCACCGGTGTGCTTTTAATCATTTGTATGGTGGCAGTGTTGCTTTTGTGCATTGCATATTGGGATACACAGTGCTTTTATGGGGAGACAGTTCTGTTGAGACTTATTCATAATTCTACACATAGGATTTAATGACTGTTTAAACAACGTGTTTCTTCACTGAGGCGTCACGTCTTAAACATGGAATGTGGAAAATCCATAAAGGTAATCTGAGGGAGCCTGTATGCAAATATTAGTTTTCAGAGATGTAGGTTCTCGAGGCAACTTGCTGTTAAAAAACCATTCACCTACTAAATAATCTTTTTTGTGAATGTTTGCCGAGATGTATACATACCAGTCTCCCTGACAGTAGGCCACCAGTTTAAGTCAATAACTAGTTGATTAGATGTTCTTCAAAAGATTAGTAACAAATAATTGGAGGTGCAGATTGTTAGTTATTCTCAAGAAACTGAGGCAAACATCTAAGACTGGTACACAAGTGTACATTTCAAAAATAATTCATTGTGATAGGCACTGATATTTTGATGTGAGAAGATGCAATATAAATGCCATAATATAAAATCACTAAAACTGTTTTCTCTGAAATTAGTGTCACTGGAATTGAGCAAGTTCCACCATCATATTATTTAGTGCTGGAAATACTTCTTAAAAAGTGTTACAATTTCTGCTCTCAAAATTGCATGTGAATTTTCCACGACGGGCCATCAGCAACTAATTGCCAAATATATACACTCAGTTTTCAATGATTTCTTCTCTACAGGTAAATGAATCCAAAACTATCCTGAAGCTTTGTGACTTTGGCTCAGCTTCACATGTGGCTGATAATGATATAACACCATACCTCGTCAGCAGGTTTTACCGAGCCCCTGAAATCAGTAAGTTTTAAATCTTTCTTTAACATCTAAAGCAGATGAAAATCTGCACATTTAGTTTTACCTTTTGGTAATTGGATTTCCTTCTTTTTCCTCCTTTTGAGTCTCCCGATGACCCGTATTCATTCTGACCAAGAGATTAAGCTGGAGACTTTTTCCTAACTCTGCTCTGGTGCTGTTTTATAGCTGACCAATAGGAGATACTCGCATGATCCAAGCAGACTTGGTAGCACCACAAAGAGCATATTTGAGTTCAAGAACATCGCACGGGTAAATTGCAGGTGCAAGCTTGCATCCTGTGGTGACATGTTGGAATTCTATTGTGCTGCTTTATTCTTATTTATAGATTGTCCTCTCCGCCAAGCTCCTAATAAAATTATACTTTTTGTTCTGTCGAATATTTTTCTTCCCTTGCCACACACTATTCCAAGGCCGTTGACATTTTACTCCGTTAAAGGCGCTATATAAATGCAAGTTGTTGTTCCTGATCAGTAAACACATGTTAGGAAGTGTATAGATGCAGCCTGAGTTTTTTTTTCCCCTCTCTCTCTGGGGAACTACCTTGCATCCTTTTTGTGTCTTACCCCAGTGATTTAGCTAAGATCACAAGTTCACTTTAAGAATCACAGCTGTTGTCCAATGTTTTACCATTATTTGGATAAGTGCCTTGGTTCACAGTGTTGTCATTTGCATGCTTGAATATGTACACCTAAGAGCATGACCTGTTTATATACAATTCTGTGACTTCTAGAATTTTATGTTTCAATTTTAGCAGACACTTTGTCTATAATACACTAGCCATAAGCAGTAATATTTCAGTATGTGTATCCAAGCTTAAGCACTTTCTGTTTTATCTTTTACAGTTATTGGAAAGGTTTATGATTATGCCATAGACTTGTGGTCTGTTGGTTGCACACTTTATGAGCTATACACAGGAAAAATCCTATTTCCTGGCAAAACTAATAATCATATGCTGAAACTTATGATGGACTTAAAGGGCAAAATGCCAAATAAGGTAGGAAAATGTATCTTAGAATTTGATTTATATTCGTTAGGTAATGAGAACTTCAACTTACGAGTGTTTTGTAGTTTATGGATGATTTGCATTTAACAGTGATGCTATGAGAATGAATTCTCTAATTTCTTATCTCACGTTACTAATGAAAACCAAATTCTAAAATTGAAACATTTATAGGTGTAATGATTTTTGGGAAGATAAATGTTTTTAAGCTGGGTGAGCAGTTAGTTTTCCTATTAGATTGTTAAGTCATAGTGACACAGGAAATGAATGCTCTCTGTATGCACATTGTATCACATCTGTACTTGCATGTATCTAATGAGTCAGTTATACCTAGCATTTTGTGTCAAGCTGATACAGAATCTGCAGCCTAGCTTTGGGGGATTCAACTTGAACTTTTTTTTTAAACAGAAAAGGAGGTGGTATTGCACTACTACTGGTAAACAACAAACTTTAAAAAGTTGGACTGGCTAGGATCGTCTCAATCTTTATTTTTAACTTTTTTAATGTCAAAAAGCCAACTGTCTTACGGCTCTTGCTAGCACTGAAAGTTTTATTGGTACTTGGATGCTGGTGCACGCATGGAATTTTGAATTGTCTGTGGAGGTTGAACTACATCCACTGATACCCAAGGTCGGAACATTAGTGTCTTTCCTGTTGTATCCTTCACTAGTTCTTGAACTCCACTGCAGGCTCAACAAAATAGATGACACCCTTTTGTTTTGAACAAAATAAAGTTCTATTCTGTGAATGTTGTATCTTTATGAAAATTATAAAATCACTATCACAAACAAACTTCATAGTAACACCTCCCTGTGTATTTAAAAATTGTTTATTTTGTCAGATTTTAATAATTTGGGTTCACGAATGTCAGTATTTGAAACAAGCATATTTTTTCTATGGGGTGATTTATGCTAGTGCCTATTAGCTCTAGTTAGTGCTATATTTTTAAAAAATGTTTTATATTTTCTGCCACTTCCTCTTTAGCCACCTAAAAAGGCTATATTTTTGCATTATACTGTGGGGGCAGGAAGCTCTGTTGCGCAGACTTTTTCATTGCCACTGCCACATTCTTTGATCTGTATATGGTTCCTGTGTACTTGTACAGATGTGTGAAATCTATTTGATTCATTTCAGATGATCAGAAAGGGTGTCTTCAAGGATCAGCACTTTGATCAGAATCTGAACTTCATGTACATTGAAGTGGATAAAGTGACGGAAAGGGTTAGTGTACTACAGCTAATATATTTTAGAACATTATGTCCTTAGCATTTTCCATTACAAAACTGGTCTTTGAAAGTATGGCGTATTTTTTATTTGTCACCTTTAGAATGGTACCCTCCATAATCCAGTTTTTAGACTGCAGCACAAAATAATTTGCTGCTTTTTTATTTAAAAAAAAACTCCATGTCATTCAGATCAGCGTGTTCCCCTTATGTTGATAGTCGCAAGCATTCCTTTTAGTTGAAATGAGAGGAAACCTCAACAGTTATGTTGAATTCCACTTCTAAATTCAACACCTGTGGCGGTGTACTAAAATAAAGAACAATTGCCTGCTCACTGAGAAGAAGCGCAAACATGAGGCATGGTTGCCCTCTTGCACCTTTGTTGCATTTTTTGCCGTGAGTTGGGAGCATAATTGTAGGTGCTGTGTGCAATCCATGGAAACCAGAGAAGGAAAAATTAGAGAGGAAAATGCTTTTTTGAAACATTTTGCCACCTCTTTTGCATCCCTTTCCATTCTCTGGCCACGTGGGTGGTTAGATGGCCCGCTCAGAAATCACTAAAATGTCAGTTTGTGACTACCACTTGGAAGTGTGTGAAAACAATCCAGGTTGTCTCACCTGAGCCTTTAACGCTTCTGGGTGATCCAGCTAGCATGAGTAACTTGGAAGCTGTGGGCAATATTGTATTTAGTGTTGCATTATGTTACAGTTTCTTTTGTGTTCAATCTCGTGCATGATTGTATGTGTGGATGTGTACTATAGTAAATATATTGAAAATGGAGGATATACTACTTTATCATAAAATATATTTTAAAAGTTAATATTTTGTATACCTGATGAAAAAGGCATTGTAATTAATAGAATGAAACACAAATGCTGCACTTTATGTCAAATTAGACTCAAAACTTTTAAAACGAATCCACTCAAATCTTGCCTAAACCTCAACAGTCAGCTAAAAAGGATTTTAAATGTGAAATTCCAGTGCGCTCCCACCTCACCACCAGCACAAAAGACCAACTCTTGGCTTCTTAATGAACGTAGAGTGAATTTTGTTTCCCTTTATGTCCGTCATGAATTGCTACCTCTGAACTAAGTGTGACAGAAATCACAGCTACTGAATGTAATTCATATGAATTAATTCCTTGTACATGGTCTGATTTCTGAGTCAGGAATAAGCATTACCTATTGTTTTGTCCAAAAATAATAAACTGTGGAATGTGTGTTGTTACACTTCGTGTATGGTATGATAAGGGATGGTGTTGCAGATGGAAACATTACAGACAAATGGGATTGGTTTGTGGGAATAGTAGCAGCAGCATAGAGAATAGATTGAGTGCGAGGAAATGCACCACTGCTCCTACAGCCTGTTCTAATTAAGGCACGTTATATTGAAGTTGAATAATACTATTAACTATAATCATTACAATTCTCTTGACGTATATGGTATGCACTGCAACTTTCTACTATTCAATCCATAAATCCAGGTTCAAGTACCATTAATCTGCACAAAAACTTGCATTATCTTCAAACATTTGAAGATGAGATGATTGTCAGTGAAACTTATGTGCTCTAAAAGGCACACATTTTAAAAGACAATTTGAAATACTAGCTATTTTCAATCCTTTTGATCCTATAAAATTTCCTGAATAAAAATGCCTTGCAGAAGTCTGAAGGATGGATGTCAGGTATATCTAAAGAAGGTAATGGACATTTGTAATGTGTGTCTTAAGTCCTTATTGTCATGCATAGGCCCTAGAATCTGATATAAATTGAAATGGAGCATGAATGCAAAGACCTTTTACGGTGTAAACAAAGCTCGAAGCATTTCTGAATATTCCACCTGTTCTAATTTATCAACAAAGTAGTCGCCCCAGAAGAATGTTAAAGGAAGAATTTGTATTTATATAGCACCGTTCACATCCTCAAGATGTCCCAAAGCGCGTAACAGCCAATGAATTATTTTATGAAATGTAGTTACTGTTTTATAGACACATACAGCAGCCAATTTGTACACAGCATGCTCCCATAAACAGCAATGACATGAATGACAAGTTAATCTGTGTTTGGTGGTGTTGGTTGAGGGATAAACATTTGCCAGGACACCGAGAGAACTCCCCGCCTCTTCGAATAGTGCCATAGAATCTCTTGCATTTGCCTGAGAGGGCAAGTGGAGCCTCGGTTTAACATCTCATCTAAAAACCTGCACATCCAACAATGCAGCACTCCCTCAGTGGTGCACTGAAATCAATTTAGATTGTGTGCTCAAAACCTGGAGTGGAGCTTGAACCCTTCTGACTCAGAGGTGAGCGTGCTTCCACTTAACCAAGGCTGAAGCTTAATTATATTATGGAAAACACATTCAAATCCATACTATTTGCAGATCGTACTCTCCGCACTGTGTGAATTGCCTCTAGCTTTGTTTATGTTAGGTGCCATTGTCTATGCATTCATGTTTTGTTTCAAATTAGATTCGATTCTGGGGCCTATGATTGACAACAATAACACACATTACAAACATCCATTGATATTTTAGATATTCCTGTTGCTTTATTGTGGTATAAACATGACATCATAGTCTGAGTGTAGAGACCGTGAGATGTCCCATAGGCATCATTCAGATTATGAAACTGTTTTCTGTATATTTCACCATATTGTATGAAAGAACAAGAAACCTGTGGAATACACATACTGATTCATACTGTGCAGTTGGTATGGTCTGCAAAGGATACAGATTTTAATATTTTCCATATTCTAACCAAAATTGCTTGTGTTATGTTAGTTCTAATGTTTTGAAAACATAGAATGCAGAAGTCATTTAATTGGAGCACCCTGGTAGTGAGCAATTAGTTCTTCTATTCAATTCTATTAAGCAAGCTGTGTAGTGTGTATGAGTATGCATTGGTACCTGAGTTACCTGTTAACAGTATCTATGCAATATGATGATTGCGACTTATACCCTGCAGAAATTTAAGCATGTGCCAAGAGATGTGCAATGTGGCTGACTTGCCTTTAATTTCACAGTGTTCTGCTCCATTGTACTTCAGCTATGGAGCCTTTAGCACATTTTACTTTTTAATCTGTGCAGCTTTTTGCAGCAAAGTTAGCAAATCAGATTGAAACTGTTGTGGTTATTTTTAATTTAGGACGTTAAGTTTAAATGCTTTACAATGTTGCAGACTTAATCATTGTTGTACATAGCTATGGTTTTGCCTTGACTTTGGTTATAATGCTTTGAAAAATGTGTGCAGCTGTAATGCTGCTAACTACACTGAGCTCTGAATGTTTTGCACGTTTAAAATATAGAAGCACAAGATGCATCCAGACAAAGGCTGATTTCTTTTTGTTTTTGGTTTAGGAGAAAGTCACTGTTATGAGCACTATTAATTCTACTAAGGACCTGTTAGCTGACATGATTGGTTGTCAGCGTTTGCCAGAAGACCAGCGTAAAAAAGTTCACCAGCTCAAGGACTTGCTCGAGCAGATTCTCATGTTAGACCCAGCCAAACGTGTCAGCATTAACCAGGCACTGCAGCACCCATTCATTCAGGAGAAGATTTAGTCGGAGGATTTAACGGGTTTGAGCAATTAAACAAAGACTGGAAAAGTCAGAAGAGTATTTTAGTATATGTGAAACACGATGTTTACCGTGAAATATGCATGAAGTTAAGTTAAAAGAAAAATGTTACTTCTAGTAGGAATATGAGTCACTGTAAATATATTGATTTGTTTTTTCGAAATGTTTTCTTCATACTTTCACTGTAGTTTTGTTGAATTGTTTTAACTGCTAAGACTGCACACAAACGGTTTAAAAAAAACGTTTATTTTAAGATCTTGTAAACAATGGTGGTTTTGTAGAAGAATTTTGGCTGCAAATCTGCAAAATACACCTTTGTTTTTGTGCAGGCTTAGCCCATCCTTGTCTCTGTAACAATGGCCGAGGTAAAATGATGTTTATATTCACATTTTCCTAGGTGTGTGTGCGCAGGCCAGCATGCCCTTGGTGTACTCAGTGCCGAAGGGGTCTGTCCCTACCTGTGCCTGCTCGCAGGGATGGTCACATCATTTAAAGCAGGTTGTGTACCACTTTCAGTACACTGAAGGTAAGCTAAACCATCAACATTACTGGTGTATTAGCATTCATTGTCACAGATAGGCACAGCTCATGAATGAGAAGTATTAGCATCATGGCAGAATGCCTTGCATGCTGGCGAATGTGATAAGATATTAACTAGCTTATGAATTTGCTAATGTACTGCTGAAACTATGCCAATTTATAGACTTCAGTGCGGGGAAGCTTGATGAGTATAGCACCTTCAGTGTACTGTTTATTACCATTTGAAGTTGTTATAGAATTGTGGTAGAAATTTGTCAATGCCATAAAATTCTGTTTCTTAGTAAATCTGTACCTATAGTCCATTAATAAACAGAAGCAGTTTCATTTAGTCATTAAAATTGAAAAGAATTGGAATTTTATATTTCTTTGTAGATGTCTAAAATATGACACTTTCTGAATTTTTAAAAATTAAAATTAAGAAATTGTTTTACAGTAAGAATTTCCTTTGCTACGTTATGTGCATTGGTTTCATTATTTGTGATCATGTTGTGTCTCAATACAGGCATACATAACCTTCCACTCTTGAGCAAAGCAGCTGCTTTTTAAAGCGGTAATTGCTTCTTTACCTTTTTTCTTTTGTACATTTGATTTGGTTTTAGTTTTCTTTTAAGATGAGTTGTGATGACTTTGAATTGTAGTTCTGTACTTAGCCCCTTCACTGGCACAAGCTACCATTTGATTTCAGACTGAGAAAGGATATATAACCCGTCAGTTTCTGTTTGAGCAGTAGCTTTTTTTTTGATTCAGTAAACCTTTGCACCTATGTGGCAATCCATGAATAAAATGGGTATAAATTTTTTGATACCCACTTGTTGAATAAAATAACCAACAAAGGTAACATTCAAAGACTAGCTGATCAGAACTTAGCATTATACTAAGGCCTGCAGACTTGCAACTGGCCAGTGAAGGAGTTAAAATAATTGCACAATGCCTTTGCTTATATATAAAGGTAAGTTGGGGCATTTTGTCAGACAGCAGCACACTCTTCCTGCATCTAAAGTTACCCATGCAGAATACTGGAGGATTTTGGTATGCATTATAGATACATTGGTGAATAAAGTATTCATTTTGAACAAACATTATTATAGCTGTTTCACAGTGGTCCTACGTGCAGTCAAGTCTCTGTACAACTATAAAACTACAGTGGTGACTTGCTGATCTGATCTGTTTTTTTATTTTATTTTGTTATCCCAATTGTCTTGGTATGAAATGTTTAACGAGCGTCATTTTCTATGTAAATGTGACATTTTTATCCAACAACCTTTTGTACAAAGTAAAAAAAGTAAGATTATCAAGTCACAAATCAATGCACTCAACGTAAATTGCCTTTAGTTGCTGTAAGCCTTTCACTTACTATTTCAAAAAAATAAAAACTGGTAAAAATGATTTATGCAAAAGAGTAGTTGATCAGTTTTCTAGTGTCTCTTTTCAACATCAGTTTAGTTAATGTTTTAAAACTTACAGTGAAAGTACCTTTTTAAACAGTGATGTTACTTATTGGAAATGAGTGTCTCAGAATAATGCCAGTTAAAGGTCACCACAATTCACAAAGCTGTTTGGAAGTCTGATCCAGTTACTCTTACCGCAAAATGACTAATGGTTTGTACTGTTTTCTTACTTCCCTTCGATGGTGCTGAGAGAGAAAGGAAAGCACGTTATGTTGCTATGCTGGGAGGCAACAGGCCACGTCGCCTATTCCATGGGCCTGCTTTGAATGAGACACCTTCTCCTTCACCTTCTCCACAAGGTCATTTCTGACGGCATGCCTAGATAAGCATTTCATACCAGATGAAAAGTGCATTTCTTGCAACTGTTATCTTTTAAGAAAATAAAACACTTTTCTTTGACTAGCTGACACTTCTAAGGATTCTTTGCTTTGCTCCAGTTGAATTGTGATGTATGTAAAGTTTTTTTAAATTAAGTTTGAGAGCTTCAGACTGGAGGTGTTTACTCAAGAAAATTAGTTAAATTCCTTACTGTTATGCAGAATTCTTTCACAGGCATTTTTGTTTTAAAAAAGCACAGCAAAACTTAAGGGATCAAGGTGTTTCTTTACTTGTTCTCTGTCTCTTAGGTGCACCCTGATGGGAGACGATGCATATTGCAAGAAAATGAAGACTGAATTAAGGTTTCTGTCCCATAAAGACAACACTTACAGTGACTTTAAGTAACTGGAATATCACTGATTGCTTGTGATTTTTCAATTAAAATGGTGTCTTTAAAGACCTTCACTGCTAAATCTCAACTGGCAGAGACCAGTAACTTACCTTTATTGTTACTCTTCTAAGTGAAAGATTGACAAATTGGTTACAGGTTTAAATGAACCCTGCATGTTTTAAATTATGATTTTGGCTTTTGGGTAGTTCATTTAGTAAAGAAAGGTAGTAAAAAATTGGCCTATATTTGTTACCTTGTAAATTCAAGGTGCAGAGCACTTGGATCTTTACCAAAGACTGTTTTGTGATTTCAGAAACCAAAATAATCCCACTTTTTGTTGGATATTGTCTTTATAGTGAAAGAAATGATTTGTTAGAAGTGTAGTAAGGTTTTTAAAAAGCTATAATTCAGTAAGCCCAGCTTGAACTCTGCAATACAGTCTCTGGTGGTAAATTTTCGTTCTCTTCAGACTTTTGCTTTATGATTGTGACTTCACTAGTGATATTCTTTTTGCAGGATCTAATTTAGGTTATGTTGAAAGCTTTAATATACAACAAAATTGAAATAGCAGATAATCCATATCCCAATTATCATTCTGTATGTGAATGACCTAACTACCATTATAGCAGGCAATATCCAGGTTTGATTTCCATTGGCCTAATTAAATATTCTACTGTGACATAATAGCATTTTTGTTGCAGGGAATCTAATTAAACAGAGTTTATAAATAGACAATGTTTCAAATTGAGAGGGAATGCATAAGTAAGTTTGTTTCATGTTTGAATCATGTTATACTATTTTCTTATCCTGTGTTTTATTCCATAGGTAGGGACCGCAATGTAAAATGCCTACACCTGCGAATGATGATTCATTATCTTAGCTTCAACACAAGTTACTGACTGCAAAGAGTTCTTCAGTATTGAATGAAAGTGAAGACAGTGGTTTCACATCATTATTTTTCAATACGGTTATGCATAGCGTATAATTGTATTGCTGTTTGTTGAAATGTTTCAGCTTTAAATTGCAGATATATGTACATAATATGTAAGAATTCAACTGTTTTGCTAATGTTTTACCAATCTTGGGAACTGGTCATTCTGAAACACTTTAAGAAATCCTTTAAACTCAATAAAACATATTAAACTCTAAGACATCTTGACATTGGACTAGAATACTCATTTCTAGGTGTTGAAACCACAGTACTGTGTGCATTTGGTATTGTCTAGCCGCAAATTGTAAATTTCAATAATTTGATACTTTGGCAACACTTCTAAAATACTTTGTTTTTGCTTTAATTGAATCCCTTTCATTAAAAGAACTTTAGTATCAAAGTGATTAATTATGTTTCCTTTTGAGATTCTGTTAGCACTGGGTGAAGATCAATTTTAAGTCCAGGTCGCTGAAGAACACTTCCCCATTAGTGCATTTGTGAAACATACTTGTTTTTCTCCTGTCAGGAACAGGAGTAGGCCATTCAGCCCCTCAGGTCTGCTCCGCCATCAGTTAGATCGTGACTTATTTGCACCTGAACTCCATTTACCCGCCTTTGCTTCATATCCCTTGATACCCTTGCTTAACAACTATCTATCTCAGTCTTGAAAGCTTCAATTGTCCTAGGATCCATAGCCTTTAGGTGGAAGAGTGTTCTATATTTCTAGTACCCTTTGTGTAAAGTGCTTCCTGATCTCACTCCTGAATGGCCTAGCTCTAATTTTAAGATTATGTCCCCATGTTCTTTATTCCTCCACCAGAGGAAATAGTTTCTCTGCAAGTACCCTATCAAATCCTTTTTAAAATTTTAAACACCTTGATCAGATCACTCCACAATCTCCTATAAAGGGAATACAAACCAAGTTTATGTAACCTGCCCTCATAATTTAACCATCTAAGCCCCGGTATCATTCTAGTGAATCTGTGCTGCGCCCCTTCCAAAGCCAATGTATCCTTCCTGAGATGCGGTGCCTAAAACTGAACGCAGTTCTTCAGATGGGGTCCGACCAAGGCACTGTACAACTGAAGCATAACTTCCTCCCCATTGTATTCCAGTTACCTTGAGATAAAGGCCAACATTTCCATTTAGAAAAAGCTCTGATTTATCTTTCTTGAGTCCAAAGTGGATGACCTCACACTTGCCCACATTGAACTCCATTTGCAATAATTTTACTCACTCACTTAAAGGGGGTGATTTAAAACCCCAAGAACGGGTGGGTTGGGGGCGGGCAGGAGTTGAAAATAGTTTTTTTGGGTCTCAACTGCAAAATTTTTGGACTTTGCATTCCTAGTGGGAAGCCTGTACTTTTACACGCCGATGTCAAACCCGGAAATAAAGCCGGGTTGCGGTCGTGACCCAAAAAACAACTATTTTCAACTCCCACCCATTCTTGGGATTTAAAATCACCCCCAATCTGTCCATTTCCCTCTGCTCCCATCTATACTATTTATCATGACTCCTAACCTAGTGTCATTTGCAAACTTGAATATACAACACTCTATTTCTTCATCTAAATCATTAATATGGTGAAAAGTTGAAGTCCCAGAACAGATCCCTGGGGAACACCACTTGTCACATGCAGCCAATCAGTGTACATTCCCTTTATCCCCACTCTGTCTCCTACCTCCCAACCAATTTCCAGCCAAGTCAAAAGGTTACATCCAACTTCGTTCCCTCTCATTTTTGGTAATAAGTGCTGGCAATAAATGTTGGCAGCAGTTTCCATTTTGAGCTCTATGCCAGGAAAAGTTCATAATATCTGGTAAATCAGTCCTTTCACATTGCAAATCCTCTTTTAAAGTACTCTGACTGGCTTTGCAGAGTTTATTTTTCCCCCTAAAGGCTTTGCCTGCACCAAATCTGGAGTTTGGGTGGAGGACAGCCCTGGAATAAGGCTCTCAAAGTGAATCACTCCATATGCCTGAACATCTTGCTGAAGCAAAGAATGTCATAACAACAGGTACCTTGAACTAATGGGGCCTAGCCTATCCTTCAGCTAGAAACAGTCTAGTTCACTGTTGACCAATGATGTCTGTCAAAAATGAAGCATGTTTGTGGATTCTTCCTTTCTGGTCACAACACTCAGCGTTATCTCCACAGGTCAGTGAATTGTTAATTTTGAATTTATGCCATCTATTTATCACCAAAAGACCAAAGGGAGAGGTTGGGAGTGCATTGCCCAAGGAATCAGTGGGGTAGATGTTAATAAACTTGCAGATTGGGTGTGTAATTGGCAAATGAATTTCAATATAGGTAAGTGTGAGATGGTGCATTTGGTCGGAGGAATAAGGAGGCCACATATTCCTTGGGAAAATAAATGGAGTAGAGGAGCAAAGGGATCTAGGGATACAGATATTAAAAGGAGCAACACAGGTTAAGGCCATAAAAATGCAAACAGCACTGGGATTCATTTCTAGAGGAATAGAATTGAAAAGCAGAGAAGTTATGTCAAACTTTGGTTAGACGACACTTAGAATGCTGTGTACAATTCTGGTCTCCATATTCCATAAAACATAGAGGCAGGTGGAGAAGGTGCAAAAAAGATTTACAAGATATCAGAACCGAGAGGTTATAACTATCAGGAAAGACTAAACAGGCTGGGGCTCTTTTCAATAGAAAAGAGAAGGCTGAAGGGTGATGTAATAGATGTCTTTAAAATTATGATAGTCACCAATAAATCCAGTAACGGATTTAAAAGAAACTTCTTTACCCAGAGTGTGTGGAACTTGCTACCATGAGGAGTAGTTGAGGCAAATTGCATTGATGCATTTAAGGGGAAGCTAGGTAAGTATACGAGGGAGAAAAGAACAGATGTAGCATAAACAGACCAGTTGGGCTGAATGGCCTGTGTCTGACCTGTAAATTCTAAGATAGTGTGGAGAAATTTGAGGGAGAATTGGATAGTATAGAAAACTGTTAGGGTGAATTGGAGAGATTTTTGAGGAAGTGATGATTTGAGCCATATTCATTTTTGGAACCGGCCAGATAGATTGCAGAGCCTTTTCTGGTGCTGCACTTTACGATGTTTAAAAACATTCCAATATTTCACATACAATTAATCACTTTGAAGTACAGTGGCTGTTATGCAGAGGAAATTAAACTTAAACAAAGCCAATTATATAGGTATGAGGGGCGAGTTGGCTAAGGTATATTGGGAAACTAGATTAAAAAATATGACTGTAGATAAGCAATGCCGAACATCTAAAGAAATATTTCATAATTCTCAATGAATATACATTACATTGAGAAATAAAAACTCCGCAGGAAAAGTGATCCATCCATGGCTAACTAAAGAAGTTAATAGTATTAGATTAAAAGAGGCTTATAATGTTGCCAAAAAGAGTAGTAAGCCTGAGGATTGGGAGAGTTTTAGAAATCAGCTAAGAATGATCAAAAAATTGATTGTGGGTGAAAATAGAATATGAAAGTAAACTAGCAAGAAATATAAAAACAGGTTGTAAGAGCTTCTACAAATATGTCAAAAGGAAGAGATAAGCGAAAGTAAAAGTGGATCCCTTAGAGGCTGAGACAGGAGAAATTATAATGGGGAATCAGGAAATGGCAGAGACGGTTAAAAAAAAATTTGTATCTGTCTTCACAGTAGAAGACACAAAAAACATACCAGAAATAGTGGGGAACCAAGGGTCTAGTGAGAGTGAGGAACTTAAAAGTAATTAATATTAGTAAAGAAAAAGTACTGGAGAAATGAATGGGACTAAAAGCTAACAAATCCCCTGGCCCTGATGGCCTACATCCTAGGGTTCTAAAAAAGGTAGCTGCAGAGATAGTGGATGCATTGGTTGTGATCTTCCAAAATTCCCTATATTTTAGAACGGCCCTAGTGGATTGGAAGGTAGCAAATGTAACAACTCTATTCAAAAAAGGAGGAAAGACAGAAAACAGGCCAACTAGCCTGACATCAGTCGTAGGGAAAATGCTGGAATCTATTATTAAGGCCGTGGTAACGGGACGCTTAAATCATAATATGATTAGGCAGAGTCGACATGGTTTTATGAAAGGGAAATCGTGTTTGACAAATTTATTTAGAGTTTTTTGAGGCAGTAACTAGCAGGGTAGGTAAAGGGGAACCAGTGGATGTAGTTTGTGAATTTTCAAAAGGCATTTGGTAAGGCGCCACATGAATGGTTGTTGTACAAGATAAGGGCTCATGGGGTTGGGGGTAATATATTATCATGGATAGAGGATTGGTTAACGGACAGAAAACAGAGAGTAGGGATAAACGGGGCATTTTCAGGTTGGTAGGCTGTAACTAGTGGGGTGCCGCAAGGATCAGTGCTTGGGCCTCAGATATTTATAATCTACACTTGGTCCCGTCATCTAAGTCATTAATATAATGTATCCAAGTTTGCTGACGATACAAAGCTAGATGAGAAAGTAAGATGTGAGGACGACGCAAAGGGATATAGACAGGTTAAGTGAGTGAGCAAGAAGGTGGCAGATGGTGTATAATGTTGGGAAATGTGAGGTTATTCACTTTGGTGGGAAGAATAGAAAAACAAAATATTTTTTAAATGGTAAGAAACTATTTAATGTTGGTGTTCAGAGGGATTTGGGTGTCCTTGTACACGAAACATAGAAAGTTAACAAGCAGGTACAGCAAGCAATTAGGAAGGCAAATGGTTTGTTGGCCTTAATTGCAAGGGGGTTGGAGTACAAGAGTAATGAAGTCTTGCTACAATTGTACAGGGCTTTGGTGAGACCACACCTGGAGTACTGTGCACAGTTTTGGTCTCCTTACCCAAGGAAGGATATATTTGCTTTAGAGGCGATGCAACAAAGGTTCACTAGATTGAATCCTGGGATGAGAGGGTTGTCCTATGAGGAGAGATTGAGTAGAATGGGCCTATATTCTCGAGTTTAGAAGAATGAGAGGTGATCTCATTGAAACATAAAATTCTGAGGGGGCTTGACAGGGTAGATGCTGAGAGGCTGTTTCTCCTGAGAGTCTAGAACTAGGGGACATAGTCTCAGGATAAGATGTCTGCCATTTAGGACTGAGATGAGGAGAAATGTCTTCACTCAGAGGGTTGTGAATCTTTGTAATTCTCTACCCCAGAGGGCCGCGGATGCTCAATTGTTGAGTATGTTCAAGACTGAAAGCGATAGATTTTTGGACTCTAAGGGAATCAGGGATATTTGGATCAAGTGGGAAAGTGGAGTTGAGGTCGAAGATCAGCCATGATCTTATTGAATGGCGGAGCAGGCTCGAGGGGCCTTATGGCCTACTTCTGCTATTTCTCACGTTCTTAAACATAACAGCCATTTAGCACACAGCAAGAACATACAAACAGCAATGATATGAATGACAGGTTAATCTTTTTTTAGTGGCATTGATTGAGGGAGGAATGTTAATCAAAGCATCAAGAGAACTCCCTAGCCACCTTCAAACAGTGTCATATCTTTTACTTCCACTGGAAACACTATATCAGGTAGATAAGGCCTCAGTTTAATGTGTTAACTGAAGAGTGGCATCTCCATCAATGCAGCACTCAGTACTGCACTACAGTGTCAGCATAGATTATGTGTTCGTGCTCCTGTCGCACTTGAATCAACAACCTTCTGATTTAGAGACAGGAGAGCTGTCTACTGAGCCGAGCTGGAGAGTTTTAAATGTTAAGTAAAGATGGCGAAAAGGGAGTTTCTAGCACCATGGAAATGCCATGCCATGGAAGACAATTTTCATTAAGCTATATAAATGCAAGTTGTTGTATAGTAAGTCAATTGTTCTTGAAAAATCTACCTTTGACGGGTAGAGGAATCTTTTACCAGGAAGTTAAATGTTTCGGTAAAGTCCACGATAGAGCACATTGTACATGGACTGAACAGGCCTTTTCTTGTTTCATACCTCTTTAAGCTATTATATCTATTAACCGTAACCATTTATTACCATGTGTCGCTTGTAACCAATGCAGCTTCCTGAGCACACATTATATAATTGCAAAATTTACTGATTTTGTAATTGATACACCAAAATTTCAACTTTACATAAAAGTGCATTTTTATTACTAGGGTTTCTGGAATTTCAGCCATTTTGAAAAATTGGATTTTCTAGCAGTAAAATTAACTCATTGTATATTCTGGGAAGCCATGTTGGAAAATTACCAGTTAAGAAGCAAATTAATGAGTTAGGAAAATGGTGTTGCTGAAAAACTGCAGTTCAAGAAGTACTTTTCAAAACAGTAACCTATGGAAGTTTTTATCACAAGCAGAAAGCACAAGGCAGCACTATACTTCTCGATTATTCTGATTTTCTTAGAATGGCCTCATTCACAAGCTGATTTATACATGTACATCAACTGCAACTTGCATTTATATAGCACCTTTAACGTAGTAAACATAAAAGAAGAGAAAATAGGAGCAAGAATAGGCCATTCGGCCCTTCGGGCCTGCTCCACCATTCAAAATGATCATGGCTGATCGTCTAACTCAGTACCCTGTTCCTGCTTTTTCCCCATATCCCTTGATCCCTTTAGCATTAAGAAATATATCCATCTCCTTCTTGAATACATCTAATGACTTGGCCTCCACTGCCTGCTGTGGTAGAGAATTCCACAGGTTCACCACCCTCTGAGTGAAGAAATTTCTCCACATCTCGGTTCGAAATGGCATACCCCATATCCTGAGACTGTGACCCCTGGGTCTGGACTCCCCAGCCATCGGGAACATCCTCCCTGCATCGAGTCTGTCTAGTCCTGTTAGGATTTTATATGTTTCAATGAGATCACCTCTCATTCTTCCAAACTCTAGTGAATATAGGCCTAGTCGACCCAATCTCTCCTCATACGTCAGTCCTGCCATCCCAGGAATCAGTGTGGTAAACCTTTGTTGCACTCCCTCCATGGCAAGGACATCCTTCCTCAGATAAGGAGACCAAAACTGCACACAATACTCCAGATGTGGTCTCACCAAGGCCCCGTACAACTGCAGTAAGACATCCCTGTACTCAAATCCTCTTGCAATGAAGGCTAACATACCATTTCCCTTCCTAACTGCTTGCTGCACCTGAATGCTCGCTTTCAGCGACTGGTGTACAAGGACACCCAGGTCTCGTTCCACCTCCCCTTTTCCCAATCTATCACCATTCAGATAATAATCTGCCTTTCTGTTTTTACAACCAAAGTGGATAACCATCTGCCATGTTCTTGCCCACTCACCCAAATTGTCTAAATCACTTTGGAGCCTCTTTGCATCCTCTTCACAGCTCACATTCCACCCCAGCTTTGTGTCATCTGCAAACTTGGAAATGTTACATTTACTTCCCTCATCCAAATCATTGATATATATTGTGAATAGCTGAGGCCCAAGCACTGATCCCTGCGGTACCCCACTAGTCACTGCCTGCCACCCGGAAAAAGACTCGTTTATTCCTACTCCCTGTTTCCTGTCTGTCAACCAATTCTCAATCCATCCCAGTATATTCCCCCCAATCCCATGTGCTTTAATTTTGCACACTAACCTCTCGTGTGGCACCTTATCAAAAGCCTTCTGAAAATCCAAATACATCACATCCACTGGTTCTCCCCTATCTATTCTACTAGTTACACTCTCAAAAAACTCCAGTAGATTTGTTAAGCATGGTTTCCCTTTCATAAACCCATGCTGACTTTGTCCAATCCCGTTAATGCCCTCCAAGTGTTCTGTTATCACATCTTTTATAATAGACTCTAGCATTTTCCCCACTACTGATGTTAGGCTAACTGGTCTGTAATTCCCTGTTTTTTCTCTCCCTCCTTTTTTAAATAGTGGGCTTACATTTGCCACCCTCCAATCTGTAGGAACTGTTCCAGAGTCTATAGAATTTTGTAAGATGATCACCAATGCATCCACTATTTTCAGGGCCACTTCCTTTAGTACTCTGGGATGTAGATTATCAGGCCCTGGGGATTTGTCAGCCTTTAGCCCCATTAATCACCTTCTCAAGGGCAATTAGGGATGGGCAATAAATGCCGGCCTCGCCAGCGACGCCAAATCCTGTCCACTGTCATCCCTTTTAGTAAAATTCCCCAATCTATCATAGCCAACTCGCACCTCATACTTTTATAATTTCCTTTATTTAGATTCAGGACCCTAGTTTTGGATTCAACTACTTCACTCTCCATCTTAATGAGGAATTATATCATGTTATGGTCGCTCTTCCCTAAGGGACCCCACACAACAAGATTGTTAATTAATCCTTTCTCATTGCACAATACCCAGTCTAGGATCACCTGTTCTCTAGTTGGTTCCTCAACGTATTGGTCTAGAAAACCATCACATACACACTCCAGGAATTCCTCCCCCACAGTACTATTGCTAATTTGATTTGACGAATCTATATGTAGATTAAAGTCACCCATGATTATAGCTGTACCCTTCTTGCATGCATCTCTAATTTCCTGTTTAATGCCCTCCCCTACATCTCCACTACTGTTTGAGGGCCTATAGAAAAACTCCACCAATGTTTTCTGCGCCTTGGTGTTTCTTAGCTCCACCCATACAGATTCCACATCGTGATTTTCCGAGCCAATATCCTTCCTCACTATTGCATTGATTTCCTCCTTTACTAACAACGCTACCCCACCTCCTTTCCCTTTTTGCCTGTCCTTCCTAAATATTGAATACCCCTGGATGTTCAGTTCCCATCCTTGGTCACCCTGCAGCCATGTCTCCGTAATCGCAACTATATCATAACCGTTAATATCTATCTGCATTGTTAATTCATCTAGCTTATTGCGAATGCTCCGCACATTAAGACACAATGCCTTTAGACTTGTCTTGTAAAACATCCAAAGGCACTTCACAGAAGCGCTATCAGACAAAATTTGACACCGAGACACTTAAGGGGATAATAGGACAGGTGATCAAAAGCTTAGCCAAAGAGGTTGGTTTTAAGGGTTATCTTAAAGGAGGACAGAGATGTAAAAAGGTGGAGAAGTTTAGGGAGGGAATTCCAGAGCTTGGAGCCTAAACAGCTGAATGCATGGCCGCCAATGGTGGAGTGAAGGGAGTGGAGGATGCATAAGAGGCCAGAATTGGAGGAGTACAGAGATCTCGGAGGGTTGTAGGGCTGGAGGAGGTTACAGAGATAAGGAGAGGGCGAGGCCACGGAAGGATTTGCACACAAGGATGAGAATTTTAAAATCGAGGCGTGGCTAGACCGAGAACCAATGTGGGTCAGTGTGCACAGGGGTGACAGAAGAACAGGTCTTGGTGCGAGTCTGGATGTCACTCTGCTGGCTCAGATTGTGGCACATTCGACCCATGTGGCCTGAGGCTGCACAGCGTCTAATGTGCAGTCAGCCCGTTTAGCCTCAGCAAACTGGGTGCAGCACAATCTACCCACTTTGGTCAATTGTTCCCTGAAAGATGTGCAAGGAATCTTCTGTCCCTTCACACACTTCTATAAGTTTCTGCCCCAAAGTGGAACATTTTTACCATGTGGTATGCTGTTGATTCTGGAGTTTAGGTTGTGAAATTTAATGCTGTGGAATATTGCCAACAGCACCTGCTGGTGCTTCCTTAGTCTGGCTTTGCTTTTCAGCCGTAACCTGATTCCGAGTAGCTAACAGAGCAGTTTCTCCCTCCTACTTTCTTTTTTTCCCCAGTAATACATCATCATTTAGTCTATCTGTGGCCCCTGCATGCATTTACCTATTCAGATTAGACAGTCCAGTTAACACTTTAACTAAAGCGACCTTTATTTTTCCTGTAAAACCATGGATGAAGACTTTTCCCTCCTTCAGCTATTAATTTGTTCCTACCACTATGAGGGTACCAACTGTGAGTGATCTGTACTAACGTGAGCATACGCCCTGAGTTCCGAATGATTATTCTCAAGACTGGGATTGTGAACTGCTGAAGACTTTGTTGGGATTACCTTGATGCACAATTTTTGCATCATCCCAGAGTTTTGCAGCAATATTTGGTCTCCTCGACTGTGCTCCAGACCCCCTTCCCCATTTTATTACACTTGGAACCCCATAATTTACAAATGTCACCTATTTGAGACTTATACCTTGGCTGCAGCTCATCCCCCTATAAGGTGTATCATCCTCTTGTCAACCAACATGTGCAGTTTGCTCCTCTGCTCATTTGCTGGTTCCCTAAACTCATGGAGCTAATGGTTGACATTCTTAATCAGAGTCATCTGACTTAGTCTGATTCATCTGAATCAGGGCTTTATATTTCCTGTCTTGTAACCATATATGCAAAATGTATGGGAGGACCTCTAGAAACTGATCTTTCAGCATGAGTTCACTTATCTCCCCACTTAATTCTGCATATTGACCTTCTAACCAGTTTCTGTACATCCTTCATCTCCAGAGCTAATTCTTTGTAACTACAATTAGGCATAATTCTTTGTACTATAGTTTAGGATCTCTTCGGGAGAATGTGGTAAGGCTTCTTCCACCAAGTGATGCTACTAGTCTTTCTGCCTATTGTTTCACAGGCCCACCTGTGATATCCTGCTAGCAATTCAAATGCCCTTAAATTCTAACTATGCCCATCTAGTCATTAAAAATTTGCAATAAGATTGGACTTACTAAGTCTATTACATACCAGATCACGGGCCAGATTCCCTGTACTTTCACCTGGACTGTTTTTGTTGGAAATCGTCCTGCTTCATGCTTGTACAGAGCCTGCATGTGCTGCTGGAGACGTTCATATCCTTCCTCCTCGTGATTGCACTGCTCTTTTGCAGCCTTCAGTTTAAGCACTTCTAACTGGTACATGTGTTCTTTATCTTTTTCTTCCACTGCCAGATCATAGAATCATAGAATGGTTACAGCACAGAAGGAGGCCATTCAGCCTGTCGAGCCCGTGCCGGCTCTCTGCCAGGCTAATTCTAGGTTGCATTCCATGTCTTTCTGAGCCCTGCTTAGTATTCTTTTTTTTTATTGCTGATTGCTTCTGCTTGTTCCATTTCCTTTCAGGCTGTTTGGTCTGCAATTGATATGAAGTCCACTTTAGCTACAGCCAATTGTTATAATTTGAGCTTGCTCTCAATATTTTTTTTCATTCTCACCGCAAAAGGCAACTTCCATAGGCGACCCCACACTGCCAATGATTTGACCCTTGACCTCATGGCATTTAGTGCATGGGATATAGTGAACCACTGGGCAAATAACCTTTCCTTTTATAGTAAGCTTGCTACTGGCTAGTCCGTAGGATTCCACTGCATTTCACATCACTTCAGAGGACTGATAATATCAGCCACACCAAACACCAGTTTATTCATGAACAGAATTATTTACAGAAGCAAACAATATAGGTGAGATTTGGACTGTACCATACAAACCCAGATGTGGATGCAGTTCACCAGGGGTTAAGCAAGCCAGTTAGACAAGTCCCTTTGAATTCTTACGCAACTTGAGATAATTTACTTCTCAGAACAAATTAAGTAACCTTGTTCCTCAGTGAAAACAGAATACAGCCTTTGTATGAATTGTGTAAGCATAAACTTATAGAGCCCAATTTACATCAGTGAATCTTGGCAAGTTATGCCTAATTACTGATACATGAAATGTGGGGGAGTTATCGTTGACTTCCGCTCAAAACTGGCGCAAAGTCACTGGAGCAGCCACACTGCCCACCTGAAGGTGGCATGGGAGGCATGAAAGGAATGGGAGGCACAAACCATTTCCAGGGTCAGGCCTCATTGGAATGTAGATGGTAAGCTGCAGGCAATAAGCGGGCACTCCATTGTAGCTCACCAGTTGTGGGAGAGCGGGACATCGGCCAACTCCTACACTGAGCCGGTGGGGGGAGGGGGAGCCGATCCCATGGTGGGGTGAGCACGGGCTGGCAATGGACCACAGTATTTTTATGGAACCAGAAGCAGCACTCCTGCTCCTCCTAGGCCCATAAAACAAAGGAAAGAAAACATTTGTGGCCCTTTTGTGGAGTGGTCACCAGCGATCCCTTAAAGGCCCGTTGGTTAGGCCGCTCACTGCCTGGTGGTACACATTCGACCCATTTATACTTCAAAAATTGCACTCGGGGTCGTACAATGCCGGAAGACCCCGATTTCCATATTTAAACAGCCTCCTGCCCGAAACAGGTGAATGTGCGCCCATTTACAGGCCTACCTGAAAACTGCATCAGGTGAGCCGGGGGGGGGGCCCCAAGGACGGCAAAGGGGCCCGCCCACTTTTCAACTGTCGGGCTCCTGTTTTTCAGGCAAGAAATGGGCGGCTGGCAGTTGAAAATCATCCCCGTGCTGTCTTTTTATACTCGTAACCCCTTTCAAGAATGGACGCTTGTTTTGAAAATCGGTGAATCTAATAAAGGTGAGTGGCTGAAGAATACCCGGAATCTTTACACCAATAGACACAAAGACATATGGTTCATTCACACCTGATTCAAAACAACTTTAATGTATTGCTGATCAAAAGCAAGCAGCCTTCTTCCTGCAGCCTGTTCCTAATCAGTACATTAGCAATGCCAACATACTTCCTCTTTTTCAAAGACAGTATATCAGACATCTTGATTGCAATGTGATTTTCATTTTAAGGGTGATGTTTAAAACTGCTATTTAAAAAAAAATTAAGCAAGAAAACAGAAAATTCTATTTTTGTCTGTGTTCACTTCCGCTCGTGGGGAATAAAATATTCAGACAGTACTGCCGACCCTGTCAATGGGAGCGCACAGAGCTGCTCATGCTTACAGCGGGGCTCCGCTGCCTCCTTCAATTGGGGCTTGCTTTAGGAATCCAGAGGTTTTGTGTCTTTTTTTTAACAGAAGGGAAAGCTGTGTAAACCTTTGCATTGAGCAATCAATTTAATGTTTTGGGGCTCTCTGTCCTGGATCAGCGAGAGTTTTCAGTCTCTCCCAGCACACGTGCAATTTTGCACTTTTCTGCACTCACGCTTCATTACTTCTTGTGTTCCCAATATGCATACGATGTAAGGGATCATTGGGATATTTTACTGAAATCAATAAATAAAAACATCGTCGTTGTCAATTTCATTTGGTTTAGAATCTTTTCTTCCCGAGAGTGATTTAAAACTGTAATAAATGATTTTTGGACTTTTTGTAACTACTGCACACATTCATTTATTTTCCTCATAAAAACTTCCAAAATTGATGAAATATTTTCAGTTTGTTTTTACTGTAATTGATCAGACTTTGCTGCTGGTTTATGAAATGTTTAAACAGTCCATCACAGCTCTGATTGGAGCCAGGGAGTGGAGTCTCACTGGTGGGAGGCACAGGCCAGAAAATTGGCTGCATCACTTTGTGTGCTTGATTCTAATGTGATGAATTTTGCACGCCACATTTTTTTTGTTGCGGGTGGGGGGTTGAAGGTAGCATTGCAGGGAAGTGAAACTCAAACCTAATTACTAATATTATTCAAATAAAGTCCCATGCAGAATTTCGCATATTGTCTGAGACCTGTCCCTGCCCCAGGGCACCACTCCTCCCCACCTCACCCCGCCTCCAATAGCAATGAACACGTGACAGCTCATGCCTGGCCTTCTTTAGGCCAATCCTTAAGGAAAGATTGCGGTTTGAGTTGATGGTGAACTGTATTTTTTTGGCAGTGAACATTTGTCTACTTCTGTATTTAACAACTTGCATAGCGTTCGTGCTCTGAATTTTTTTTTGGAAAACCCCTTCAGTTTGTAGACAGCACTTTTCTGCTGTCTGGGCAATTTCTATTGCATTACAATTCGCAGCAAACAAACCTGGGAGGATGGGACTCTCTTTGGGCGTTCCCATTCAGCTACATGAACGGTTCTGAGGGATGGGTATTGAGAGACCAGGGCCACTCTTTGCAGCCATGGCTCAAGGCCCCAGTGAGAAACGCCACACAGTGGCGGAGTACAATACAATGATACCCATGCCACCCAAGTTACTCATAGGCATGTAAAAGCAATAATTCCACTAAAGGGGAGTATTGCTGTACAGCAATGATAAGGTCTCCAAAGTCACCATTGTCTGCTGTATGCTGCACTGTTTTGAGATATGAGCATGCAACAGTGTGATGAGGAGATACATGGGGCTACAGGCCCAGAGGAAGACAAAGAGGAGGAGATTGAGATGGAGGGAGCTGATGTATAGGCAAAGAAATTGGTGCAGAACTCTTTGATTGAGAATTACTTCTAGTAATGGACACATCCTGCCACTGAGCCACTCTGCTTTTACAGTGAAAACCCACATACTGTCTTTCTGCAAGGTTAAATGCAGCCTTGGTTAAATGATAATGATCTCGCTTCTGAGTCAGAAGGTCATAGGTTCAAGCTCCACTCCAGAGACTTGAGCACATAATTCAGGCTGACACTTCAGTGCAGCACTGAGGGAGTGCTGCACTGCCAGAGATGTTGTCTTTCAGTTGAGATGTTAAACTGTCCTCTTGGGTGGATGTAAAAGATCCTGGCACCATTCAAAGAAGAGCAGGGGAGTTCTCTTGGTTTCCTGGCCCACATCTATATCTCATTGCTGATTGTGGGATCTTGCTGTGCACAAATTGGCTGCCGTGTTTCCCTACATTACTCAGCAACTACACTTTAAAAATATTTCCTTCCCAAAATGTGCTTTGGGATTTCCTAAGGTTAAGAATAGTGCTATATAAATGCAAGTTCTTTCTCCCCACCCAGACTATGCTGTACATTCCCACCATTAAAGATGAACTGCCATCTGTTAGTTATATTTCTGTGGCCCCACAGAAGGAAAAATAAAAAGCCAATCATTATTTAATTCTATTTACATAAATTATGTGCTCTAAACAACAACAGCTGTGCTTCCTCTTGGTGACCCTTTATGGTGAGCTTGTCTTACCACGTAATCTGAGGCTGTGTCTAAGTGCTTCCTGAGTGGGAGAAGCAACTGTGGTGGTAGGCTACTCTTGGGTGTCATGATCTTGTATGGATAGTAATGGCCTTAAATCTCTGAGTACATGGTCATAAGATGTTCCTGCAACATCTGGAACCACGTCCTACAATGCAGTGGCTGCCGCCATCTTCCTGTGCTCTAGCACTTCATCAATCTTTGCAGGGACTCGGTGGGATGGGAAGATGTGCAAACACCTTGAGAGGAAGGCACATCATCTGACGCTCTACCCTTGGTGCTGGGCAATGCAGATGACCAGTGATATGCATTAAAGCCGTCCATATGGTCATGTGGGTTAAGCCTGCTAAGGTTGGTCTTTCCAAATGATCACTCAGCCTGTCACATCGAGCAGCAATAGACTCTTGTAAGTGGGTACTCAAGGTCTCACAGGCACCAGCCATAGCAAGAAAGTGGCTCTGTGTTTGTTCCCTCGTTTCTTTGGGACTCCACTGCAGAAAGCCATGAAGGTGCCACTTGCTCCATGGTAATCTGCATTTGAGTAAATCTCTCATGCACAAGTGCAATGATGTTGGAGTTGCACTGCTGCAAATTCTCAACCAGCTGCTGTAGGCTGCTCATGGCAGAGTCAAAGGATGATGTGATGGCCTTTTGCTCCTGCATTAACTCTCAGGATACCAATCTCTTTCCATACAGCAGAAATATGATGTGGGCTCTCAGCCTAGCCAATTTTTTGCTGTCCTTCTGCTGCACCTCCACTTGCTCCTCCTTACTTATGAGTTGTCAACCACCTAGCACACCCTTCCTAAAACTGACCACCTATATACTACTGGATGCTAGGATCCGTGCCTGGGGCAGATGGTGTGCTTGACATAAACTGTTGTGATGGGCCAGGGTCTATGGTGTCATTTGTTCGGCCATCATTTTGGATGAACCAAAAACGGCTTAAGCAATTATGGAAAACGAGCGGAAGAACCCCTCTGGAAATTTACCCCACATGATATGTATGTCACCACATTGGTGCATTTCCCAAAGGGCAGGGATTCACTGATAACTGCCATGTGTCCAATTTGAAGTTACTGGAAATATGAAAGTGTAGGAAGGCTTTATTGCTTTGTTGCATCTTGACCGTGTGCCTTGCTGAGGTATGGATATGCAAGAGATTCAGTTAAAAGGCTGTAAGTTTATATGAAGGCTTGGGGAAGTAGTAGGTGAGCAGGTTCACAGGCTACATTTTGCAACATGTGCCAACTATCTGTACATGGTAGTGTTGGTTATTCTTACCATGTCACATTCCTGAAAGTGTGTCAACTTCTCCTGCATCATAGAACCTTATAGCACAGGAGGAGGCCATTCAGCCTATCGTGCCTGTGCCGGCTCTTTGACAGAGCTGTCCAATTAGTCCCATTCCCCTGCTCTTTTCCCATAGCTCTGCAAATTTTTCCTTTTCAAGTATTTATCCAATTCTCCAGCACCTGTTTCCAGGCCTCTTTGGCCACCCTCCTGCCACTGCATTCTGGGGAGGGTGCCCTGAAGTGCCAATTAGGGTAGGCCTCCTCACACCCACCTCATTTCACCAGCCATGAAGTAAGTGATTGGGGACCACGCCACACCATCACTTGCCCATCGACTCCCACTTTGTGCCTCAACATTGGATTCGCCACCATCTTTCCTTTTGCACTTTTCCCACCATAAAGGCTTTGGAAAGGCCGACAAATATTTAAAAACTATTTTCAACCATCCTGAAGTTTGAAAGACTTTTTGCACCTATCTCTCCCACCTTGACAGCCACTTACCATTCAAAGGCCTCATCTCTTTCATTCTGAATAGTAGTCCTTTAAGGGCTGCATGCTCTCAATTCTGCAGGCCTCCCTGCAGAACGCTCCCTTCACAAGACTCAAGCTGCACAGGGAGCTTACTAAAATTGTTTAAAACAGCTCACCCCCAAACTCAGCTAGGTCAGCCTGCAACATCACCAGTGTAGGTGTGTATGGGAGCACTGCAATCATGCCCGTTTTTCCCCGAGTCAGGGAATCGGCCCTAATATTTCTATCCTCTTAAAAGTATAAACAAGATAAACATGCCCCAATCCAGGGTCACCTCACTGTGTAAAATAGAAATAGTCAGGTAACTTTCCTTCCGAGTCTCCCTTCTGTCAGGACCTGGCTTCCTCAACTTCCACTGGTATCTGCTTTCTGGGCTCTGCTACCCTCCAAATTGAGTGTCAGGGGTAAGCTTTACTATCACCTGTGGCACACCAGCTCACTATAGTAATTCATAGAATTACATAGAATTTACAGCACCGAAAGAGGCCATTCGGCCCAACTGGTTCGTGCCGGTGTTTATGCTCCACACGAGTCTTCTCCCTCTCTACTTCATCTAACCCTATCAGCATATCCTTCTATTCCTTTCTCCTTCATATGTTTATCTCGCTTCTCCTTAAAGATATCTATGCCAGTCGCCTCAACTACTCCTTGTGGTAGCGAGTTCCTCATTCTAACCACTCTCTGGGTAAAGAAGTTTCTCCTGGATTTATTAGTGACTATCTTATATTTATGGCCCCTAGTTTTGGAGAGATTTCGTGGAATTACAACTCCTAGCATGCACCATGGCAATTCAACATGTGTTCCCCTATTCTGAAACAATGTTCTTACTGGAAATACAAATGAAACCAGCTGATTCATGAGAGGTTAGCCCAGAAGAGAAACTACAGAGTCAGACAATCTCTGCAGCATCCAGTTTATCTCCTCCTACTTCCTCCCTCTTTCCCAGCACCAGCTCCAGACCCCAAATGTCTAATCCCAACTCCACAAACCAGTAAGGCAAAGACTGATGGAATCAGAAGGAGATGGCACAGCAAGAGTTTTGCTTTAAAGCTGGAGTGGGACATCTGGAATACCACAGCTGGGTGACAATAAACATCAGAAACTGTGCTTTAGGTGCCAGAGTTTCTGTTAGCAGGTAGATATAAATCTTTAATAATAGTCAATAATAATGTATCTCATTGTAGAGGTATGCAATTCATTTATAGTGCTCTGAGCTCCCGTGTTAGGTCAACAAGTTTATCTAGTGAGTAGCCTAGTCATACAGATAGGGGTCCTTATAAACCCACGAACATGGGGTAAATTTATATCTGCCTTTTAAGTCTTCACTCCCCAATATCCAAGCGGGGCTGGCTTTAATGCTCCAAATAACAGCCCCAAAAGCTCTACCAAGACTCCCTTCAGCCTGCATCGCCCTTCACTCCCACGCCTATAAATGACACATCAGAGACGCCCATCCCGAACTGATGGCAGCAAAATCGGAGGCCTGGGAAGGGCCCAATGAAAAAGCACCTTTATGAAATCGTCAGCTTCCAACGTAACCTTCAGGGCATTTTTTAAAGATAATCGATCTCCTACAGAGTCCATTAACTTTGGCTACCAGACATCTGGGGCCTCAGCACAATTCACACCAGCTCTCAGCTAGCCAGAATGCCACTGAGGCCTTTAAAGGATGTACTGGGCAGAATTTCCAGAGTAGCCTGAGAACTTCCTCAGACATGCTCTCTTGGTGTGGAGAGCGGTGGATGGAAGTTTCATCCTCTCACACCCACTGGAAAATGTCTCAGTTGCAGAAATGGGGTTGGATCCCAGTAGAACTAGGTTCCACCACATTTTACAACCCCCTCTCCAATCCATCAGTCAGAACTTTGGTTCCCACAGTTCTGAGGTAATGCTTAGTTACGTGATATGAAATCAGTAGGCAGTAAGGCCACGAGGGTAGGTAGCCATAGGGAGGATGCTGCTCACATTGGGGCTGTACGGTCCTCATTTAAGGTGTGGGCAAGATAAACCCAGGTGTGAATGAGGGCCTAAAAAAGTGTGTCAGCTTCAAAATCATCAAATTATTCAGTATTGAGGTCATCACGTATGATATGAACGTCAAGAGTATCCATTTAGCAGAGGTTTCAGTAAGGTTCGGGTACCAGAGGTATTTGCACAACTAAGTTTACCCAAGGAACTTTATAGTGTTTGAATTTCATATTAAAAGTACAGTAAAAGGGGCTTTAAAACATTTGAAAACCATATCAATGCATTAAACTCCTTAAAACAACATAATGGTACTAAGATGAAGACATTAAGTTATTCAGATATTCATGATGCTACACACGGTATAATAAAGAGACCTTGGGCTAGAAATTCGGCCACGTAGCGCCCGTTTTTCAGGTGCCAAGTGGCCTCCTGAGGTCCCAAAATGGCATCTGGAATGTGTGCGCACGCTTCTAACGTGAGGTGCGCTGGACGCCATTTTGGTAAAGGGGTTCACGCGGGTGTAGATAACGAATACCGGCAGCATATGAAGTAAGGAGAATATGCATTAGATCAGTGCGCAACGCTGATTTAAAGGGATAGATACTATTTTGGCACTCAATGCTCCAGCCAACGCACTGTCTTAACCACGAACAGCTGAACAATTCATAGACAGCCTGGAGGCCCCCCCCCCCACCACCACCAGCGTTATTTAAAGGGACCATGCAGGAGTTGCTGGATTATTGCTTCTGGCTGCTGATGCATTTGGAGTTTTTTGGAGGTTTCCTATAGTTGAATACTAGGATGAAGGGACACAGCCTAACATTTAGAGCCAGGACGTGCAGGAATGAAGTTAGGAAACGCTTCTACATGCAAAGGGTGGTAGAAGTTTGGAACGCTCTTCTGCAAACAGCAGTTGATGCTAGCTCAATTGTTAATTTTAAATCTAAGATTGTTAGATTTTTATTAACCAAGGGCATTGAGGGATAAGGGGCTAAGGTGGGTATATGGAGTTAGGTCACAGATCAACCATGATCTCATTGAATTGCGGAACTGGCTCGAGGGGCTAAATGCCACTGCCACTTGCTGCCTCCTGTTATGCGCCACCTTCTCCTGCAAGAAAGTGGGACGTGTGTCGGTGAGCGTCCTGCAGAATGTTTGGGTGATGTGCCTGTCATGATTGAATAGCTGCCAGCGTGTGGCCTGTGAGTTGCAACAATGGTAATGTGTGAGGGTGAGAGGAAGCATCTGATTGGAAGAGTTGAGTACTGATGGAAAGAGTTTGTTGGTATGTGGGTGATGGGGGGTGTAGTGCGTGGAGCAGTGGATGCGGCCAGTGGTGCATTTGGTAGGAGATGCCACTTGACAGTTGACCTCACTCATCTTGACTACTCATATCAAAACATTGATCTTCTTCCTGCACTGCATCCATGTTCATGGTGCTATGCTCCTGGCATTGACTTCGTACCCCGCTGCCTCCACTGCCTTTTGGGCATATGTCTGGAGGTTCTCTAGCCCCCCCCCCACAACAGCTATATGATGCCCCTCCTTCTTGCCACCTCTTGCACCAAGGAATCTAGTGCATCATCAGAGAACCTTAGTGCACGCATTCTCGCAGGCCTGGTTCAAACTCAGATCGGCAGATTGGTGAGGTCTGGCATGCAGATTGGAGGATGTGGGATTTAATAGTGCGTAACCTTTCTTCAATGTTTTAACATAACTCAACAGTTTGTAAACATAGGGACGGGACCTGCATCTGTGTTTTACATGTACAATAACTAATCTCCATTCAGATTCCGTGCGGACCCATAATCTTATATTTTGCACATAAGGACAGGCTGCCTTTAAGAGGTGCGAGCAACTCACGCGATATCTGGGCTCCCCCTGCTGGTGAGAACATTGCAGACAGGCTTGGCGGCTGTGCTACAATCAGGTAAATGAGCAGGCAGCACAAATCTCACGTTCTGCCTGCGTTGGAACCACCGGGTGCGGGCTAATCGCGCACCGCAATGCCCACGCCCGGATTCGGGGGTTAACCAGTTTAACTCCCCTCCCTAAATTTTGGCCATTTGTCCCAGATTTTTTGAGTCTGTGGCCCCGACATTAACTTGGAGCCAGGAATAGAACTGGGGGGAGTGGGTTTGCGATTGGGAAACCCAGAAGTAAGGGTTTCCCGCAGGTCCTACTGAATTTAACAGTAGGACCTATTTTAACATTTTTTCAAAAGGTTTCCTGCCCAATAGATTGACAGGGGAACAGTTGCCTAGAGGGAGATCACTACAAGGGGATGCTGGAGTGCTGGAAGGTGGGTAAATGTTTATAATTTTATTTGTACAGTTAGGGGTTGGGATTGGATATCGGGGGAGTGTCAGCCATCGCGGCGGGGGGGGGGGGGGGAGGTCACAGACATCGGGAGGGTTCTTGGATAGACAGGGGAAGGGATGTCTCAGCCATTGGGGGTTGGAGTCAGCCATTGTGGAGGGGAGTCTCAGCCATCGTGGAGGTTCTCGGATGTCGGGGGGGGGGGGGGGTCTTGGACATCGGGGGAGTCTCGGGTATTGGGGGGTCTCGGACATCAGAGGAGTCTCGAACATTGGGGGGGTCCCAGCCATCGGGCGAGTCTCAGACATTGGGGGGGGTCTCGGACTTTGGGGGGTCCCAGCCATCGGGCGAGTCTCGGTCATTGGGGGGGGGGGGGGGGGGGGGGGGAGTGTCAGACATCAGGGGGGGTCTCGGACATTGAATAGTCTCAGACATAGGAAGGTGCTCTCGGACATCGGTGGTGGGAGTTTCGGACATCGGGGGGTGGATCTTGGACATCGAGGGGGGGTCATGGATATCGCGGGGGCATCGGACATCGGGGGTGATCTCGGAATATGGGGGGGGTCTCCACCATCAGTCACTGGGGGGGGGACTCGGACCTCGGGGGGCGTCTCGGACTTCGGTGGATCACAGACGTCGGGGTGGGGTTTCGGACATCGTTGGGGGTGGGGGGAGGGGAGGATCGGCCAATCATGGCAGGCAAGCTTATTGGGCCTGGAGAAAGCACTCCTACTCCTCCTGAACCACAAGCTGTGCAATAAAGACACTCACCTCATCGATCCAGCCCTTCTCACCTTCGTTTCCCTGGCGAGATTCACGAGCCCCGGGAAACCTGCGCTGGAGGTGTTAAATTTGAAGGTCTGTTAAAATCAATTTTGAAATACCTAATTAATGTCTCATAATGACATTAATTGCTCTGATAACTGCCTGTCTGCCTGCACTAATTAGGGACCCAACTCCGGTGAGTAGTTTACTCGCACACAACCAAACGCGCCTCCATTAAACCTGGAAGTGGGTGCGTTGGAGCCGGGTTGCAGTTGCTCTGGAAAAATCAATTATTTTAACTACCCACCCATCCCCCAACCCACCCATTCTTGGGGGTTAAAATTCCCCCCGTGTCTCCAACAGTCAAGAGTGCTGGTTGAAGAGTATGGAAAACAAAAATGGAAGAAGAAAGTTCTACGTAGCATATCAATTCTTAATTATGCCACAACTAGTTGTAATTTGTTTGGACTTTTGTCCAATTTAAAGAAAGAATGAAAGAACTTTTCACCTAAGGTTGTCCAAAGTGCTTCACTTTTGAAGTGTAGTCACTGCTGTAATGTAGGAAACACAGCAGCCAATTTGTACACAGCAAGGTCCCACAAACAGCAATGAGATAAATGACCAGATAATCTGTTTGAGTGGTACTGATTGAGGAACTTGGAGAGAAATCCCCTGCTCTTCTTCAAATAGTGCCAAGGGACCTTTTACATCCATCTGAGAGAGCAGAGAGGGCTTCAGTTTAACATCTCAACTGACAGCGCAGCACTCCCTTAGTACTGCACTGAAATAGGAGGTAACAAGGAGGGTCGATGAGGGTAGTGCATTTGATGTAGTCTACATGGATTTTAGCAAGGCTTTTGACAAGGTCCCACATGGCAGACTGGTCAAAAAAGTACAAGCCCATGGGATCCAAGGGAGAGTGGCAAGTTGGATCCAAAATTGGCTCAGTGGCAGGAAGCAAAGGGTAATGGTCGACGGGTGTTTTTGTGACTGGAAGGCTGTTTCCGGTGGGGTTCTGCAGGGCTCAGTACTAGGTCCCTTGATTTTTGTGATATATATCAATGATTTGGACTTAAATGAAGGGGGCATGATTAAGAAGTTTGCAGATGATACAAAAATTGGCCATGTGGTTGATGGTGAGGAGGAAAGCTGTAGACTGCAGGAAGATATCAATGGACTGGGCAGATGAGCAGAAAAGTGGCAAATGGAATTCAATCTGGAGACGTCTGAGGTAATGCATTTGGGGAGGGCTAACAAGGTAAGGGAATACACAATAGATGAGAGGATACTGAAAGGTGTAGAGGAAGTGAGGGACCCTGGGGTGCATGTCCACAGATCCCTGAAGGTAGCAGGACAGGTAGATAAGGTGGTTAAGAAGGCATATAGAATGCTTTCCTTTATTAGCCGAGGCATAGAATATAAAAGCAGGGAAGTTATGCTGGAATTGTATAAAAAACTAGTTAGGCCACAGCTTGAGTACTGCGCACAGTTCTGGTCACCACATTCCAGGAAGGATGTAATTGCACTAGAGAAGGTGCAGAGGAGATTTACGAGGATGTTGCCAGGACTGGAGAATTTTAGCTATGAGGAAAGATTGGATAGGCTGGGGTTGTTCTCTTTGAAACAGAGGAGGCTAAGGGGTGATTTAATTGAGGTGTACAAAATTATGAGGGGCCTAGATAGAGTGGATAGGAAGGACCTATTTCCCTTAGCAGAGTGGTCAATAACCAGGGGGCATAGATTTAAAGTGATTGGTAGAAGGATTAGAGGGGAGCTGAGGAAATTTTTTTCACCCAGAGGGTGGTGGGGGTCTGGAACTCACTGCCTGAAAGGGTGCGAGAGGCAGAAACCCTTAACTCATTTAAAAGGTACCTGGATGTGCACCTGAAGTGCCATGACCAACAAGGCTACGGACCAAGTGCTGGAAAGTGGGATTAGGCTGGGTGGCTCATTTTCGGCCGGTGCGGACACGATGGGCCAAACGGCCTCCTTCCATGCCATAAGTTTTCTATGATTCTATGTGTCAGTCTAAATTACGTGTTCAAGTCTCTGGAATGGGGCTTGAACCCACAATCTTCGGACCCAGAGGTGAGATACCTATCACTGAGCCAAAGTTTTACATGTATACTTTTGCTAATATAGAATTATCCAGTCTGTTGCACGTTTTTGAGGAATTTTGAAAAATTTTCACCGTACTGTGAACATATCAAGGATTTTACTTTTAAAGTATTAAAATTCATCTTTATTTCCAGCATCAAAAGTACATTATATATGTTTTCTTTAAAAAGTATACAGTATAGTTCTAAAAGTTTGTCAGAAGCAAATTTGATTTGCTAGATCTATTTGCCTCAGAAAATGAGAAGTAATTTTTGGTAATGTGACTTTATGGCATTTCTCAGGTTAGAAGGATCAATTAATGCATTTCCCTGCTGAGAAAACAATGACTTGCTTTTCCTTCTATAGCCTTCCCTAATGCTGCTTGGATTTCTTTCTGTTTTTTTTTGTACTTACAGGGACTGCTATTTGAAGGTTTTTGTACAGGTAGTGGTTTCACAGATTTCACTGCAGCAAAGGCTTCAGTGTTGGCACAGTCTGAGGCAGTCCTACTTAATATTATCCGGTTAGAACTGTACGTAGACCTTCTGAAATGTTTATATGCATTGCAGTTGGCTCTGAGTCGCCTTTTGAATATTTGGTCATCATTAGGTAATTGAGAATCTTGGGGATCGTTGGATGAATGGCTGGAACCTATTCGGTACAAATACTTGTGTTTGTCAAGCTTGGCAGGATTCGTCTTCTTAAAGCAAACCTCAACACGTGGTGGTTGCACGCAAATAAGATCACATTGTCGAGACTTTCTGCTTCTTTTTGTATTTTTCCTCGGACTGGAAGTGTTTGCAGCAGTGCTTGGCAATATCCCAGTAATTCTGCTTTTCTCCTTTTGTATTGTCATAAACTGCATCTTTTCCATCTGCACAAAACGATCTAATAGCTGTTCCAGAGCTCTGTTTGGCCTTGCAGGTAAATCATCCTTCCATTTACAGTTCTCCAGCATCGACAGCTCACTGAAGTCTAGTCTATTAAATGGTGGTGGGAGAAATTCAGGGTAGGGATACACATTATCTCCTTGTTCATGGTTGTAGCTGGAAGACACATTATCAGCTTCGACAACCTCTGGGCTCAAGTCTAAACATGATTGCTGAAAATAGCTTGGTGGAAAAGCATTATCTGTGTTTTCAGTTTCTGACAGATCACGGTCAAACTGATCTGTCTCATTTTTAGCAGGTTTCAAAATCCAAAGAGGAAAAAAGAAATTTTGATTATTTGTCTTGATCTTACTAGATTCTGTACCGTAACGAAATGTGTCAATAGGCTTACTTTCAACTTTGTGGCAATCATTTTGCAACAATTCTTCTCTTTGATAAGAGTTAAGTGTAGACACATTAGAAGTGAATCCTGAAAGATCATCCATCCTTCTAGGTGGATCTGAGGTCGTAAGGCTGTTGGGCAAGTGTTTGAATTTCTCCTGATCAGAATTGATTAAAATTTCTCTCTGGTGTTTTCCTGGTTCCTCTCTTGAATTTCCTCTGAAAGCAGAATTATTATTTGACACCTTCCTCAGTTAAGTCAACGATGAATTATAAAGGTGTATGCCACCTCTTATTGACTTTGAGTTACTTGTGCAAAAACTATTCCCAAACCAGCAAGAGATCCATATCTATATGTCTTTACAATAAACAAGGTAATTGATTTAAGATTTTCATGGAAAAATGGAGGGAATCATGGAATTCAATCCGAAAAAAAAACAATAAAAATCCCCAAACCACGTGTAATAAAAACAAAATCAGACTTATTCAATTACTAAAAACCAATGGCTCCATTGTGAAAAGATGCAATTATGAAATACGATCCCTACAACACTGGTAAAAATCCCCAAATGCCATGTCAAAAAACAGAATTTGACTTGTTACCATTAATGTGCTACTTATTAATAATATACTGCAAATTATTTCAGGTAAATCTGATGTAATGATGGCTTAGTAGTAACAATCTCACCTCCGAGTTAGAAGATCATGAAAGGTGATCAAGCTCCACTATGGACTTGAGCACCTTCAACAGTGCAGCGCTCCCTTACTACTAAACTGAAGTGTCAGCCTAGATTACGTGCTCAAGTCCTGGAATGAGACTTGAACCCATGATCATCTGACACAGAGGCCAGAGTGCTAGCACTAAGCCAAGCTAACATTATTATTTCATATCAAAACAGCAATAATAATTTAAAAAGTAAAAGGAGGGAATATCAAAATATCGTTCTGATGGTTTCAGCTCGGATGGTGGTTCAGAAAAACTGGGATTCAAGGCTAGTGGGAAGTGTATACTATACACAAGACTTGTATTATAATACGAGTTGATCTATCATGTTGCTCATCAATACACTATTTCTTTTAGCTGTATATTCAAGTTTTATTTCTTAACTTTAAAGTGCAGGATACAAAGCAAAATTATAGGCAAAAACTGACAGTTTGGTTCACTGGGCAGTTCCTGGGCTGCTGTAGCACTGGGATAAGGACATGGATTCTGGCAACACTGGGGGTATGGTAGCAAATAGAAGGATCTTGTGATTTATCAAAATTGGGGAGGTAAGTTCCAGGATCTGGCAGCATTGGGAGGTGGGTCCCAGGGTATGTGAAAGCTGGGAGAGGGAGAGGATTGTAAGATCTGACAGTACTTTTTTTTATTCATTCTTGGGATATGTGCTTAGCTGGCAAGGTCAGCATTTATTGTCCATCCCTAGGGAAGGCGATGGTGAGCTTACTTCTTGAACCACTGCAGTCTGTGTGGTGAAGGTGATCCTGCAATGTCATTAGGTAGGGAGTTCCATGATTTTAACCCAGTGATGATGAAAGAATGGTGATAAATGTCCAAGTCAGGATAGTGTGTGACTTGGAGGGGAACTTGGAGGTGATGGTGTTCCCATGAGCCTGCTGCCCTTGTCCTTCTAGGTGATGGAGGGCGTGGATTTGGGAGGTGCTATCAAAGAAGCTTTGACGAGTTGCTGCAGTGGAGAGTATTGCATCACACTCCTAACTTGTGCCTTGTAGATGATGGAGAGGCTTTGGAGAGTCAGGGGATGAGCCACTTGCTGCAGAATACCCATCCTCTGACCTGCTCTAGTAGCCACAGCATTTATGTGGCTGGTCCAGCTGGGTTTCTGGTCAATGGTGACCCCCAGGATGTTGATGGTGGGGGATTCAGCGATGGTAATGCCATTGAATGTCATGGGGAGGTGATTAGACTCTCTATTGTTGGAGATGGTCATTACCTGGCACTCGTGTGGCGAGAATGTTACTTGCCACTTATCAGCCCAGGCCTGAATGTTGTTCAGGTCTTGCATAGACGGCGTCATTATCTGAGGAATTGCAAATGGAGCTGAACACTGTGCAATCATCAGCAAACTTCCCCACTTCAGATCATTGATGAAACAGCTGAAGATGGTTGGGTCTAGGAACTTGCCTTAAAGTCCTCCTGCAGAAATATCCTGGGGCTGAGATGATTGGCCTCCAACAACCATCTTCCTTTGTGCTAGGTATGACTCCAGCCACTGGAGAGTTTTCCCCGATTCCCATTGACTTCAATTTTACTAGAGCTCCTTGGTGCCACACTCGGTCAAATGCTGCCTTGATGTCAAGGGCAGTCACTCTCACCTCACCTCTGGAATTCAGCACTTTTGTCCATGTTTGGACCAAGGCTGTAATGAGGTCTGGAGCCGAGTGGTCCTGGCGGAACCCAAACTGAGCATCAGTGAGCAGGTTATTGGTGAGTAAGTGCCAATTGATAGCACTGTCGACGACACCTTCTATCACTTTGCTGATGATTGAGAGTAGACTGATAGGACAGTAATTAGCTGGGTTGGATTTGTCCTTTTTATTGGCAGGATATATCTGGGCAATTTTCCACATTGTCAGGTAGATGCCAGAGGTTGTAGCTGTGCTGGAACAGCCTGGCTAGTGGCCTGGCCAGTTCTGGAGCACTGGTCTGAGGAGGGTCCAGGGATCTGGACAGCACAGACAGCCCTGGGTCTGGCAGCACTAGGAGGATGGTCCCAGAGTCTGATAGCGTCCCTATACAATCCAGATTCTGCCACCTGGTTTTACGTACCCACCTGGCAACCGATGTCCTCTCCAACCTAAGGTTGCTATCATTATTGTCTAATGCCACTCAATGGTACCAGCTTCACACTAGGCAGATGGTGAGTAGTACAGCCGAATAATGGTTACAGCAGGACTGGGACACAGGTGGTGATATGAGACCTGCTGGCAGTGATGGATTAAGAGGGAAGATTGGAGGTGGCTGATTAGGTGGATGAGACTGACAACGAGATGAACGACCAGTTAATCTGCTGTTGGTGTTATTGGTTGTGGGAGACATGCTGGGGAATGCCCTGCTCTTCTTTGCATAGTTCCATGAGATATTTACCATCCACTTGGACCACTGAAACAGGTAGACAGGGACCCAGTTTAATGTCTCATTCAAAGGATGGCACCTCCAACAATAAGCACTATCGCAAGACTGAAGTGGAGTGTCAGCTTTGATTATCGCTCTCTCATACTTTTGGACTGAGGTCAAATCTATAATTTTCTGATAAAAAGGCAAGAGTTATTGACCTAGTCAAGCTGACACAGGATGGTTTGCCTTGAAAGAAAATGGGTATCAGAGAAGCACTATAGAAAAATAATAATAACCAAGAAATAACATTAGGGCTGATTCCAGCCCATTGCGAGCGGCACTGCTCACTAGAAGCAACCAATCAAGGAATCAGGGAGGGGAAAGGGGACAGGAGGAGAGAGGGAGATAGGGAAAGAAGGGGGAGGAGGATAGGAAGGAAAAAGGGAGGAGGGAAGGAAATGGAAAGAGGAGGGGAAAGCAGAGGCGGATGGGAAAGGAGGGGAGTGGAAGGGAGAAGTTTAAAGGGGAAGGGAATGAGAAAAGAGAGAGGGAAGGCAAAAGAGGAGGGGTGGATAGAGGGAGGGGAAAGGGGACGATCAGGATGAAAGAGGAGAGGATAGGAGCATGGGAGGGGGAGGAAAGGTGAGGTGAAAAGTGGAGGGGAGAGCAGAGAGGGAAGAGAATTGAGGGAGGGAAGGGGAGGGGGAAAGAGGAGAGAAATGGAGAACAGGAGGGGGAAGGGAGGGTTAAAGAGGAGGGGACTGATGATAGAGGAAGGGGGAAAAGAGAAGGGAAGACGAAGGAGGATGAAAGAGGAGAGGATAGGAGGGGAGTGGAGATGAGGTGAGTTGTAAAGGGGAGTGGAGAGGCAGGAAGTGGAGGGGAGGCTAGAGGAGGTGAGGATAGAGTAGAATAGATGGGAGGCAGAGAGAAAGGGAGGAAGGAAAAGTAGAGGATGGGAGAGGTGGAGGATGGGGAAAGGGGAGGTTGGAGGGGGAACGGATAGTGGAGAGGAGGTGCATGGGGAAGGAAAAGGGAGGGCGGCTTGGAGGGGTAAGGGAAAAAGGGAGCACAAAAGAGGGGGTTGGGCAGAGGGCAGGGGAAAAGGGTAGGGTAGGGGGTGAGGGGGAAGTGAGGAGGAAAGGGGAGGGGAGGGTAGAGAAGACATGGGGAGAAGAGGGAAAGGGAGAGGAAAGATGAAGGATGAGAAAGGGAAGGGGAAAAGATGAGAAGCATGGAAGGGAGGGGAGGCGAAAAGGAGAGAGGGAGGGGTGGGGAAAAGGATGGGAGAGGGAATGTGGGAGGGCCAAAATAATTCTCAGTATGTTGGGGAGGTGCAACGCTGTTCATTGGAAGTTCGGCACTGGCTGATTTCCTGCACGGTGATGGTGAAGGGGGGGGGGGGGGGGGGTGGAGAATCCAGGTGCTCGATTGCTGCTCAGTGGAGGGGAGACGAGATAAATTACTGCTATTAAGCAGCTGTTGTTTTAGAAGCTAATGTCACGTGTCATTTAACATTTGAAAACCCTATCACAGCACCACATGAAGGCATAACGGCCGGTGCAGCTCAATGCTGAAACCTTCATGGTGGATTTTGAACAGACCGAGCCCAATATAGCAGCTTTCATGATATTCTGAAATGGACTCAGGACTTTTTATATATATATATTTTAGGTATATACTGCCAATTCCTTATTCTAAATAAATGTTAAATAAAATCCTGACTGTCAAATATTGTGTTTAAAACACATATATAATGTACAATATATAGACAGTTTAGTCATAATATAATTTCCAGTTGTAAGACCTCAAGAGAAAACAAAAATCACCTGCTTTTGTTGACACAGACTTGTTTCGTGAGTTGGTTTGCTGGGTGGTTTTTTGTCACTTCTTCAGAATCTGATTCAGGCCTGTACAGCTATAAAAGTAACAATGATTGTAACTTTTCTCTAAGGACAATCGAGCTGACTCCATGATTGTGCCAAAAAATGGTCCACACTCAGCACGCATGAGAATACCCACACTACTTGAGTGGCCAGACAACCTTGCTAGATTCCACAGGGTCAGCTAGTTTTAAGTAATTTGTATAAATTCCCTGTATGTTTTCCACACAGGACCACTGTGTCAGCTGTGGGGTTGGTGGGGGGGGTGAGGGGAGGAGAAGGAGGGAGCAAGGAAGCCAGAGCACTGCAGCTCTTAAAGGACAAGCTCGCAGAGTGGCCTCAAAGCTTTCGGGATCACCAAAGTCCGGCGTGTGGTGCCACCTGTTTTCGGGCCTGCCCACCTGATTCCAAACTGCTCTTACTGGGCGTGAGGCCACTCCCCAAGTGCTAGATCAGGGAATCGACCCTTCTGTTTCCTCAGCCATCTCCTTACAGAGACTCAGGATGGAATTTTCCGAGGCCTGGCGTCACCAGCGGATGACTCATCTGAAAATCGCAGGTGCATCTCTCTCGATTTTCCTACCATCAATGCCAAAAGATGGCAAATCACGGGCGATTTTCCTATAAGCTGCCTGCTGCATGCAAGGCTCCACTGATGAGACTGGGCCATGAAACTTCCACCTCCAGTATCCATAGTTAATAATTCATAAACCTCTAGCTGGAAATTAAATTTAATTTAGGTCTTTTCAAGTAATAATTTAACTCTCTAATTTCCAATATATCTTCATCTATTTACTTAAATATGTATTTGAAGAAAACCAGTTTTAGAATGCTAACACAGTGAGGGTACTATAATAATTATGATGTTTCCCTGTGATATATAATCTACTTTGGCACAGTTCTAAGAGACCTAATTCTGCAAAACTACAATTATGAGACTCATACCTTCCTAAACCTGCTGCCATGTCTCATCATGCTTAATTCCTCCAGATGCTGAATTAGCATTTTATATGATTCCTATTAAGAATCAGACAAGAAAATTTTACTGACATAATAAAATTAAGTAAGTGAATTGAAACTTACGATGATACGTCGACAGAGCTCTACATTGGTCTGTTCTGGAATGGAGGATGCTACAACATTGGTGGCTGACACTAATGCCAGGAATTTCCTCGGGGCTTCTCCTGCTCCGTCGCTGGGAGTTTGGTAGAAACCCCGCATACACGGATAAATGGGCTTCTGCCAAAGTTTAGGCAGTGGAGCGAGAGAAGCCTCTAGGAAATTCCCAGGGTAACATTTACAGGCAAGTGGTAACATTTGAAAGGATCTGGCTCAATCAAGTGGATGGGGTAAGGAATGGCAGAAGGATATTAACGTGGATAAGTGTATGGTAAGGAACCTTGCAACAAAGATAGATAAATGAGACACCGTGAAAGGTGTTTACTGGCAAAAATGGACAAGGATTGGGTTGTGATTCCTGACTCACACTTGTCAGGGTAGATTTTCCCCTGGTGCAGACTTCAGGTGGACAGCTGCTGGAACCCGCCCATCAGCCGCCTGATAGTGCCAGTCCATTTTGGGAGCATTTGGCTGGCGGGCTATGTGGAAAATGAGCACCAGCAATTTTGGGCAGCGCAATTATCCTCGGGTGGTGGGGCGATCTTGGGGGGAGGGGGAGCCAGAGTGGCATCAACTCAGGCTGGTTTTGTGGAGCCTGAGCAGCATTCCTGCTCCTCTTGGCCCCACAATAATACAGTAAAAGTTACCGTTGGGCTCCTCTGCCGCTAGACCGCCTGCTGATACTGAGCGGAGGATGCGCAGCACTTACTTCAGTCATAAATCAGTTACTTTGCATAATGCTGGGGGGCGGGGAGGGGCGGGGAAGAGAGAGAAGGACCGGAGTCCTGCCTGCAGCAGGCCATGTACACCAGATAGGCGCAGAAAATTCTGGAAGGTGGCGGAGCACAGGCACAACCACAGGTGTAGCAGAGTCAACTACAGAGCCATCTCATGAGCAGCACAAGGAGCTATAGGGTTACCCGAATCCAAACAGTTCCCACTAAAATTCTGCATCCAGTTAGCACATTTACTTCTTCCACTGAGAATCACTTAGAAGTCGTCAAGGGTTAGGAGGTAGAAGTGACAGACGATGAGCTGATGCTAAGGATAAGCACTTTGATAAAAGGCACTAATATCATTGATATATGACAGAAAGTAGTATGCATGCCAACCACCAGCATTTCACACTGACAATATTTTGGGGGCCCAGTCACTGTGTCAGCATTTGTTGACAAAAATGAGCACAGCCAGGCTGTCCTGTGCCTCCCAGTCCCGCTCTTCCTGAGTCCAGTGACTAATGCACCAAACAGGTCCTGCTTATCTTCTCAGCGTGCTCCCAGTGCTAATGGCTTGAATTGCCACCACTATTTTTTTTTATTCGTTCATGGGATGTGGGCATCGCTGGCAAGGCCAGCATTTATTGCCCATCCCTAATTGTCTTTGAGAAGGTGGTGGTGAGCTGCCTTCTTCAACCACTGCAGTCCGTGTGGTGAAGGTAGGTAGGGACTGCCAGGATTTTGACCCAGCGACGATGAAGGAACGGCGATATATTTCCAAGTCAGGATGGTGTGTGACTCGGAGGGGAACGTGCAGGTGGTGTTGTTCCCATGTACCTGCTGTTCTTGTCCTTCTAGGTGGTAGAGGTCGCGGGTTTGGGAGGTGCTGTCGAAGAAACCTTGGCGAGTTGCTGCAGTGCATCCTGTGGATGGTACACACTGCAGCCACAGTGCGCCGGTGGTGAAGGGAGTGAATGTTTAGGGTGGTGGATGGGGTGCCAATCAAGCAGGCTGCTTTGTCATGGATAGTGTCGAGCTTCTTGAGTGTTGTTGGAGCTGCACTCATCCAGGCAATTGGAGTGTATTCCATCACACTCCTGACTTGTGCCTTGTAGATGGTGGAAAGGCTTTGGGGAGTCAGGAGGTGAGTCACTCGCTGCAGAATATCCAGCCTCTGACCTGCTCTTGTAGCCACAGTATTTATATGGCTGGTCCAGTTAAGTTTCTGGTCAATGGTGACCCCCAGGATGTTGATGGTGGGAGATTCAGTGACGGTAATGCCGTTGAATGTCAAGGGGAGGTGGTTAGACCCTCTCTTGTTGGAGATGGTCATTGCCTGGCACTTGTCTGGCGCGAATGTTACTTGCCACTTATGAGCCCAAGCCTGGATGTTGTCCAGGTCTTGCTGCATGCGGGCTCGGACTACTTCATTATCTGAGGGGTTGCGAATGGAACTGAACATTGTGCAATCAACAGCGAACATCCCCATTTCTGACCTTATGATGGAGGGAAGGTCATTGATGAAGCAGCTGAAGATGGTTGGGCCTAGGACACTGCCCTGAGGAACTCCTGCAGCAATGTCCTGGGGCTGAGATGATTGGCCTCCAACAACCACTACCATCTTCCTTTGCGCTAGGTATGACTGCAGCCACTGGAGAGTTTTCCCCCTGATTCCCGTTGACTTCAATTTTATGAGGGCTCCTTGGTGCCACACTCGGTCAAATGCTGCCTCGATGTCAAGGGCAGTCACTCTCACCTCACCTCTGGAATTCAGCTCTTTTGTCCATGTTTGGACCAAGGCTGTAATGAGGTCTGGAGCCGAGTGGTCCTGGTGGAACCCAAACTGAGCATCGGTGAGCAGGTTATTGGTGAGTGAGTGCCGCTTGATAGCACTGTCGACGACACCTTCCATCACTTTGCTGATGATTGAGAGTAGACTGATGGGGCGGTAATTGGCCAGATTGGATTTGTCCTGCTTTTTGTGGAGTCAAACCTGGGCAATTTTCCACATTGTCGGGTAGATGCCAGTGTTGTAGCTGTACTGGAACAGCTTGGCTAGAGGCGCAGCTAGTTCTGGAGCACAAGTCTTCAGCACTACAGCCGGGATGTTGTCGGGGCCCATAGCCTTTGCTGTATCCAGTGCACTCAGCCGTTTCTTGATATCAGGTGGAGTGAATCGAATTGGCTGAAGGCTGGCTTCTGTGATGGTGGGGATATCGGGAGGAGGCTGAGATGGATCATCTACTCGGCACTACTGGCTGAAGATGGTTGCAAATGCTTCAGCCTTGTCTTTTGCACTCACGTGCTGGGCTCCGCCATCATTGAGGATGGGGATGTTTGCAGAGCCTCCTCCTCCCATTAGTTGTTTAATTGTCCACCACCATTCACAACTGGATGTGGCAGGACTGCAGAGCTTTGATCTGATGGTTGTGGAATCGCTTCGCTCTGTCTATAGCATGTTGCTTCCACTGTTTAGCATGCATGTAGTCCATTGAACCAGGGTTGATCCCCTGGCTTGTTGGTAATGGTAGAGTGAGGAATATGCCGGGCCATGAAGTTACAGATTGTGCTGGAATACAATTCTGCTGCTGCTGATGGCCCACAACGCCTTATGGATGCCCAGTTTTGAGCTGCTGGATCTGTTCTGAATCTATCCCATTTAGCATGATGGTAGTGCCACACAACACGTTGGATGGTGTCCTCAGTGCGAAGACAGGACTTCGTCTCCACGAGGACTGTGCGGTGGTCACTCCTACCAATATCGTCATGGACAGATGCATTTGCGACAGGTAGATTGGTGAGGACGAGGTCAAGTAAGTTTTTCCCTCGTGTTGGTTCGCTCACCACCTGCCGCAGGCCCAGCCTGGCAGCTATGTCCTTCAGGATTCGGCCAGCTCGGTCAGTAGTGGTGCTACCGAGCCACTCTTGGTGATGGACATTGAAGTCCCCCACCCAGAGTACATTTTGTGCCCTTGCTATTCTCAGTGCTTCCTCCAAGTGGTGTTCAACATGGAGGTGGACTGATTCACCAGCTGAGGGAGGGCGGTAGGTGGTAATCAGCAGGAGGTTTCCTTGCCCATGTTTGACCTGATGCCATGAGATTTCATGGGGTCCGGAATCAATGTTGAGGACTCCCAGGGCCACTCGCTCCTGACTGTATATCACTGTACCGCCACCTCTGGTGGGTCTGTCCTGCCGGTGGGACAGGACATACCCAGGGATGGTGATGGAAGAGTCTGGGACGTTGGCTGAAAGGGATGATTCTGTGAGTATGGCTATGTCAGGCTGTTGCTTGACTAGTCTGTGGGACAGCTCTCCCAATTTTGGCACAAGTCCTCAGATGTTACTGAGGAGGACTTTGCAGGATCGACTGGGCTTGGTTTGCCTTTGTCGTGTCCGGTGCCTAGTGGTCCGATGCCGGGTTGTTCGTCCGGTTTTATTCTTATTGTGACTTTTTTTTAAGCGAGATTTTACAACTGAGTGGCTTGCTAGGCCATTTCAGAGGGCAATTAAGAATCAACCACATTGCTGTGGGTCTGGAGTCACATATAGGCCAAACCGGGTAAGGACGGCAGGTTTCCTTCCCTAAAGGACATTAGTGAACCAGATGGGTTTTTACGACAATCCGGTAGTTTCATGGCCACCATTACTGATACTAGTATTTTAATTCCAGATTTTATTTAATTAATTGAATTTAATTAATTGAATTTAAATTCCCCAGCTGCCATGGTGGGATTTGAACTCATGACTCTGGATTACTAGTCCAGTAACATAACCACTATGCTACCGTACCCTTTAATATATACAGTATACATGCCATCCTGCTTTTCTGTCAGCCAAGCCACACCTCTTCACTGCACATTTCTTACCCAGTCTCACAAATGAAACCCAATGCCAACATCATTTATTGGCCAACATGTGAAGTTTCTCTGAAATTAGTGCCAGACACCTTCCTATCAGTGGGCACTCGACTATCTACTCTGATAATTCTCCTCAGTGTTGTCCGTGTGGCTGTAGCCTGGGAGGTAGCCTTTTTTAAAATTCATTCATGGGATGTGGGCATCGCTGGCAAGACCAGCCTTTATTGCCCATCCCTAATTGCCCTCGAGAAGGTGGTGTTGAGCCGCCTTCTTGAACCGCTGCAGTCCGTGTGGTGAAGGTTCTCCCACAGTGCTGTTATGTCGGGAGTTCCAGGATTTTGACCCAGCGACGATGAAGGAATGGCAGCTGGCTGCTGTTTGACCACTCCAGTTAATTCAATATCAATTTTGAAATTAGGTTTAATAAAAGTTTATTAACATAAGAAAACTTATACACATCACTATGAAAAGTGTATGTGCAGCAGTTGTGTTTATCAAGATCTCATGCATAGTGTGTCAATGGTAGCATACTGGGAGCATGTCCTGCTTCCTATAGCTGATCATCCCAAAGTGCTAAAGCTGATCTCGGTACACAAGTGGAGGATAAAAAAGTTGTTCAGTTACAATTTCCATGTTAGAATAAGTCTTTAGCATGTTTTATGAACACAAATGTCAATAATGCAGCATTAATAGTAAAGCTCAGCTGAAAATGACCATCAAGCTTAGTGTCCTTTCTTTTAATAGAATTCCAGTGGGTAGCACTCAAAAAATTGGTTTTGCTTCCCTTCAGCTCAGCTGAACACACTGACACAATAATGAGCCAGTCATATAAGTCACTGTGTGGTCAATGGGTAATGGGGTCAGATAGCAGATGGACAGGAACCAAAGGCTATCATTTGTACAGTCTGCCCACATCAAACAGGACAACCTTGGCAGCGTAACAGGAGTGTTGTTCTGCTAAGAAATTTTTTTTTAAAATAGGCAGATAGTATTAATGATGTTACAGCTAGCAGTACAATTTGTGCATACTCCTTTAAAGTGTTGGCCATAACATTTATAAAAGACATTGATTAGGCCAGAGTCAAAGTATTGCATGCTGTTCTAGGTAGCCCATTATAGCAAAGGTATGAGATCCATGGAAAGGGTACAATAAATATTCACTACTATAATACCAGGAATAAGAAGTTATAATTATCACGAATTTCTCGAAAGAGTAGGGCTTTTTTTTTACAAGAGAAAAAAGTAAAGGCGCACCTAGTAGAGGTTTTCAAAATTACGAAAGGTTTTGAGAGGGTAAATAGATAATAATGGGGCATTTACCCAGGATTCTCACTCGAAGAACAAAGGAGGATGTGGGAAGAATTTGTTCCATTCAGAGGGTTATTACAATATGGAATAATTTATAAGTGGCCATTGAGACAGAGACTACAACATTATTTAAAAGGGAATCGGATGTTTGATAAGGAAGAATATGAGGTGATATGGAGAAAAGACAAGGAAATGAGATTAGGATAGTTCCAGTTGAAGAGTCACACTGGGCCCAATGGCCTCTTTCTCCACTCTAATTTTTTATGATTCCAGCTAGCCTGACTAGTCCACTAAATCAACCATTATTGACTAGTCCTTTACTTGGTTAATTTAGTGAGGTCCTACTGTAGTTGAATGGGAATGTATAATATAGCTTTACTATAAAAATAAGCCTTCGTGTTCTATAATTAGTGCTAAGATCAGTTAAAATTAAAAATACTTTATGCAGTGAGTCAGTTTGCTGGGAATAAGAGGAGTGCATTGTGCATCGACAGGAAGCTGAGAAAACTTGCATCAGTTCAGTTTACAAGACAGTGTATGTGTGCTTGGAAATAGTACTTCCAGGGTATTAAATCCGGAGTTTTCATTCAACTGTTTCACATAAAAATTATGTACTTCACAACTGGATTAACTTTGAAACACTGACACTAATTAAGTGACACATTAACTGCTTAAGAAATGTTAAAGGAATATTGCAGGTGCGTTATGATTGGCTGCTTTTAATCATTCCCACTAACAAAGTTGCACTGTATAAAATGTATATTTAAAAGCCACTGTGCCAGTTGGGAATTGGAAATAATTATTCGTCAGTGTTACTATAAGTTATGTACACGGTGGCATTCTAGTTTGTAATATTGTCCCAAATACATTATTAGATGATTTTCTTGAACAAATTTACCTTAAGAAGATATCTTCCGTAAATAATTGCTCATAATTTTCAAGCGTATTGGCCAATAAGGGTATGCGACAGGAATTTTAGATGCTTTTTGTTTGTTATTTTTAAATTCATTTTCACAGATAGCACGGTGGTGCAGAGACTGGAGGGGCATGAGTTGACATTTGCAATTTCCCCACATGATGACTTGCTGCTCTCAGCTGTGCGATGGTGAGGAATCGTGAAGCAGAGGATCAATGCTTTGGCACATGGAGGGAGAGAAAATTGGAAACAGCCATTCCCACAGCTACTCTTGTATTTTTCCTAGCAACTGCTTTCAACACATCTTCACCAGATACGATGGGGGTTAAATTGGTCCATGTAGTACCCATTTTTAGGCGCTACGCGGCCACCCATGATCCGAAAATGGCATCCAAGATGCATGCGCGCACTCCCATCGGGAAGTGCGCAGTGTGCCATCTTGGTAAAGGACTTAGCACGCGAGCACCGACTGAATGCTGGTAACATGCAGAGGAGGGAGATCATGATGTGGATCAGCATGCAACGCTGAATTGAGGCCGCCATAGCCATTTTGGAAGGCCTCAGCCAATCGGACGTCCTGCGATCGCCCTTCACAATTGTATCGTGATCCCCGTGCCCGTTTTCATGTCTTATCCAATTGAACCCCCTGCGAGTGATGAAGTGAGACCAAGTAGCAGTAGGGGGCAAAAATGCCCCCCAAAAAATGAACGAGCCAAAATTCCACGAGGGGCACGAGTGAAAATGTGAAAATGCTGCATCCAGATGGGTGGGGGTGGAAATTGGAACAGGATTCAATTAGCTGGCTTACCATTCCCTTTTCCACCATCAGAATTTCCATCCCATTATGGGATGTGTGCATGGAAATACAATAAAACATAGGTCTTGCATTTGTGCCCTTTGCAACACTGGGAACCAGGGATGCCTACGTGTCCCCCTGCCATCCAGCGTTGCTAAAGGCATTGGAGGCATTTCAAAATTACAAGACCAAGCAATTGACTGCACTAGGGAAATCGGCCTATCATAAATTGGCCAATTTCTTTAAATCTCTTCAGCCCGGCACCTGAGACAGTTGCGCCGTTAATGGTGCAGATGTTCACCTGATATATGCAAAAATCCCTGACCCCGAAATCCACTCAGTTCATGTTAACCTGCATTTTGAAACCTCTGTCTTTTCCTTTTCTAATTATTCAGTCTCGGGATGTGGGCGTTGCTGGCAAGGTCGACATTTATTGCCCATCCCTAGTTGCCTTGAGAAGGCAGTGGTGGACCTTGTCCTTGAACCGCTGCAGTCCGTGTGGCGAAGGCGTTCCCACAAAGCTATTAGGTGGGGAGTTCCTGGGTCACAGCGGAGTGATCCATCCAGTTTTATTCTTGTTATTCTTTGTAGCGGTTTTGATACAACTGATTGGCTTGCTAGGCCACTTAAAGGGAAGTTAAGAGTCAACCACCTTGTTACTTCTTCTAGTTCAATAAAATGGCATGCCTGAAAAGTATTCAAATAATGAAAGACACATAAAAAAAATTCACTACCCCTACAGCTCAGCTGGTTAAGGTTTGGCCCCTGCTCTGTGGTGAGTTAGCTCATGTTAGCCAGGAGGCCACTACAATTGCCATCAATGCCCGATGCTAAGGAAAGAAAAATTAGGCAGGGTTTCAACTCACAATCGCAATTCAATGGTCCCCAATGCACATGTTAGATATTAGGTGAGAAAAGGATCTGGCTGAGCTGTGATGCTCCCATGTTCAAAACAGTGCTCACTAGATAGGCTCACACCTGAATAATAGCCTCTTGGACAAGGTACTGGAGAGTACATGGCCCCTGTGCAACTGCTTTCCAGCAAGGAATCAACACCTTCAGGAGGGATGAGGAGAAAATAGCGCGAAATAATGGAGAATGGGGGCAGACTTTCCTCTTATTATGCTTGGCATAAAGGATTGCTTGGAACAGGTTCATGGAGGAAAGCTGAATGGGAAGGATCACACTCCCAATTGAATTAATGGATGGGAAATCAGGTGGGCTTCCTTAGGTATTCGATGGCCCCCAGGCCGATTTTCCTTTGTGTGCTGCGCCCAGGCAATCCTTCACACCTAATAAGTGTAAAATCTGCCCCCATAAATATCAACATTTCAAAGCAATTCTCTGAGAAACAAAACAAGAGAATATAAATCCTAAAAGCAGTGATGATTTACTAATGTATTGAGATCCTCAGCCGGAAGTAAAGGAGTCTCCCAACTCAACTAATAGTATTTATCGTACATAGTGTAAATCAAAGATACTAATTACCTTGTTCCTGGTCTGTAATAACACATCTGTGGGAATAAAATTAAATTTATTACAGATTTTCTTATGTTGTAAGATTTAAAAACTGAACTATATGTTGTAGCATATCTTAACAAAGCTTAAGCACTCACCATTTTTTGTCAAATCAGTTTCTGACTTACTACCATTTCTGTACATAGAAGATAGATCCAATTCTAAATTGCAGTCAGGTGTAATCTGGATTAACACAAAGGCTTGTAATTAATTTTACCCAAGCAATAGGACTGGTATACATTGTGCAACATAGCAATCATATCCTCAGATATTTTAATGCTCAAAACACTCTTTGCACAGTACTGGTTATGCGCACGAGACGCATACGTATGTATATAGATTAAAATGAGGATACTAGATATCCAAGAGTGATTATAAAGCTGTAATCTCTTTAGAGGGTCTGCGATGTCATGGACTATAAAAGGAGCTCAAGTGGTTTATAATCGTCATTCAAAATTAGATCATTGACTTGTAATTGACCTAATTTTTCCATTTTTAATCATTTATTGCCGATTTCTGATTTGTATGATTACTATCTGGTCAGTTTTGATCTGTTGCTGTTTGATGGATACAGAATTTGAGAGAAACACCTGCAATAAATTTGCAGATAAGATGTGACACCCAAATTGTGGCACAGAAAGCTGACAGGTAAAACATGTGCTAGATATACTGCCCTGGGCTTTCCACCTCCCCTTGCTGATCTTTCGGCAGATCCGAGGCAGGTGGAGGAGGAAAAGAACTCGCAGACACGCTCTGCTGTGACCCTGCCTCCCCTCTGCCTTCCGCTAACTGATTTTTTGGGGGAAACTGCACCTGCCCATACATGGGGAATATATGCAAATAAGGGAAATGCAGCCTTCACTGTGTTTCCTGCACTGCAGGGACACTGGATGTAGGGTCTGCATGTTAGCCCCCGCATCCAATGTTTAGATGTTGATGGAGGGGGCCTTGTGTGAAAAAGGGAAGAGGGGCCAATGCAAACGGTCTCAAAGTGCAATCCTGCACAGACCCAATTCCTGGCATGGAAAGTCCCTTCTTTTGGCCCCGCCCACTCCGACATCTGGGGCTATGTTTGGGGTGGACTGAATTTCATTCCACCCCAGGCCCAATCGGAAATTGGAATTCTGCCTGCACAGACCTAATTTGCTTCCAAGAGTGTGAGACCACCAGGAGATTTTGACATTCCCCCTCATCCCTCACCCACAGTGGGGGCTTCTCAGGAGCAGTACTGCATTCCCTATGGGCACACGCTTGTATGCCATTATCATGGAGGATTGAGCAGCGTCAGGCAGAATTTAAGGAGGATGGACCTCATCAGATTTTACCCTCACTCTATAGAATATACAGACAACACAGATGATATGACGACCTTAGAGGGATGAGCTCGAAAGAGCTAATGGGCAGCCTTCCCACCTACTGCATGATGACCTGAAACCATGGTCATCCGCCTGCACTGCATCCTCTGTGGCTATGAATGTGACGACTACCCTCAACTTTTGAGGCACAGAGTCATTTCAGGAAGCCACAGAGCATCTCTGTAATATTAGAAAGGGTGGTATATTCATCAGGTGACTGATGTACATTACAGGGCAGCTGGGGAATTTATCATCTTTGGCATCACAGCAAGACAGCAGTGAGATAGGGCCTATCCAGTTTTTTTCCTCAAGGTTCTGGGTGCAATTGATGGTACAAAAGTTGCTTTGCCAGCTCTTGCTGAAAACCTCTCAATTTCCTTACTAGGAAGGGCTTTCACTCCTAAATGTACAGATTGTGTGCAACAACGTGCAAAGGATCCTGCATGTCAACACAAGATATACTTTCATCCTTCGAAATTCAGCCCTCCCTGACCTCTTCAGGGAAAGAAATAATGTTAATGGATGGCCTGTGGGTCACAAAGCCTATACCCTGCTCCCATGAATAATGACCACACTAAGAATGGCCCAAAGAGCAGCAAAAGAGCACATGCCTCTACAAGAGTGGTAACTGAGAGGGCTATCGGGGTCTAAAAGGGATGACTTCAGAGTTTGCGACGGGAGCGTGCTCCAGCTTATAAGTTATGCATAATTGTAGCCTGCTGTGCCCTGCACAGCTTCACCATACAAAAAGGCCTGAACTTGGACACTGCTGTATTGTGGCCTTAGCTGCTGTGGAGGCAGAGGTACATGGAGGAGAGGATCATGATGACCATCACGCAGAGGACTCTTCAGAGACTGCTGCAAGGGGCATCAGAGCAAAACTGAAGTACACTCTTCTGTTTAACACAGTCTACCTTTGACACCAATGCTTTAACTCCTTCTCCTCAAACTTCAGTTAAAGACCCGACACTTCAATCAGTAACCATTCTCGAACATAATAATATCAGTCCTCTTTGCCCTTACTTGACCATGAAATAATCATCACCCAATTGAATAAGTCAACACCAAATAAGTGCATATTTTCCTATACACCGCTAGCTTCCATAAATAACAAACCACAATGTACGAGTATATTCTATTTTAATACAACAAAGTCTAATGTGAATAGAAGCCAACCTACATTTTCCCAACATCGTTCTTCAACAGGGTGGCTAAACAGGCCTATCTTCTTCTGGGTGCAACTTGAGGGCCAGTAATAGGAGATGTGGTTGGCTGCTCATGATCTACAAAGGGGACATGGAATTAAGGTGGCCCTCCTCTCATGGCAGCTTTCTCCTGTTAGAGAGCTGCTGCTGGCTGCATCTCTGCAGTTTGTTCCTGGGCAGCTGGTGTTGCCTTCTATCCTCTGAGAGGGAAGGCCAGATACCTGGCATGTCCTGAGCGATGCAGTATCAGACAGGTCAATTCCCGCCATCGTCACTCCACTGGGCCCTGCACTAGCACTGGTTTAGCAATGGCTATCAGATCTTGAAAGCCGCGAGAGACAACAGCATGCATCGCTGCCCACGTGGTTTGGAAACTGGTATGCAGGGTAGTTCTCTCCTCTATTGCCACCGGAGCTGTGTTTCTGTGGAGGTGGATGCAGTGACTGGTCCCTGGCAGCTTCTCGGCAGGTGGGGGTCCGCTGCAGCTTCCAAAGAAGTTGCCGCATGCTCTGCCGGTGCCTGCACCAAAGAAAAAACTTCCCTGATGTTGACGCAAATGAGAACAGTAGACCCAAGAGTCACAGCTGTCAGCTGCCGCACATCCTCGGATAACTGATCGGAGAGCCTGCAGGTAGTTGCGATGTGAACATCCGTATTTTCAGGCGAGTGCCCATAGGTCTCAGGTCTTCAAAGCCATAGGCAGACTTCTCCTCAGCCTCTGCTTGGAAGGTGGCATATCTCCTCCCACTCCTCCCACTTGCTCGTACTTATGAATCACTCAGTGCCACGTCCTCACTTACACTATCCGATTCCCCTGGGTGAAAGTATCTGAGCTGGTGCGAGGGAGTGAAGAAGCAAGTGACACGGGGGTAAGTTAGAGAGGGTTGGGGCAGAAGAACATGGAACAGAAGGTCTCTGCAGGAATTCATGGGTAGGTTTGAGTTCTACTTCATCTCCATCATCCTCATAGGTCACAAGGAAGTAGTTGTGTCCTCCCTCCATTGTTGTGGTGGATCTGCAGCAAAGGAGGGTACAACCTAAGAATGGGTGAGCATTACCCCCTTGGGTTTAAGGAGACAGTGATGGTGTAGAAGTGGTTTTTCACAGGGATACCTCAGTGGCTTTGGTGTTTAACCCGCTCACTGCACTTTGCTCCCAACTTCGCCATCTCCCATGGTAAAAGCAGAGTGCCTCCCCATGACCTGCTCCTCGTATGGTGTGATTGTTTCAGGTTGAGGATGCCCCCTCCAGTGGCCTGTCTCTTGCCAGCATTATGCACCACTTTTTCCTGCAACAGGATTGAATTAATTAGATGAAGGCTAGCAATTTAGGAATGTGTGCCAATAGCATGGGAGAGCTGAAGTAAGAGATGTTATGGCATCATCCTGCAGGAATGTGTTTTTGCAATTTTGTGTATGCAGTTAATTACTATTAGGGAAGATGGGTAGCCATACTATAAGATTCCCAAGTTAGTGTAAACACTGGTTCGACCACAACTGGAGTATTGTGTTCAGTTCTGGGCACCACACTTTAGGAAAGATGTGAAGGCCTTGGAGAGAGTGCAGAAAAGATTTACTAGAATGCTTCCAAGGATGAGGGACTTTAGTTACGTGGATAGACTGGAGAAGCTGGGGTTGTTCTCCTTGGAACAGAGAAGATTGAGAGGAGATTTGATAGAGGTATTCAAAATCATGAAGGGGCTAGACAGAGTAGATAGAGAGAAACTGTTCCCATTGGCGGAAGCGTCACGAACCAGAGGACGTAGATTTAAGGTGATTGGCAAAAGAACCAAAGGTGACAGGAGGAAAAACTTATTTACACAGCGAGTGGTTAGGATCTGGAATGCACTGCCTGAAAGGGTGGGGGAAGCAGATTCAATTGTGGCTTTCAAAAGGGAACTGGATAAGTATTTGAAAGGAAAAAATTTGCAGGGCTACAGGAATAGGGCGGGGGAGTGGGACTAGCTGGATTGCTCTTGCATAGCGGACTCGATGGGCCAAATGGCCTCCTTCTGTGCTGTAACCTTTCTTTGATTCTAGTGCATTTCTTAACCAGAGTGCATTGTGAAGGATTAGTTGTACAGCTATTATTTTTAGAGAGTGAACTGAGTGCTGGTGCCCAGGGAAGAAAAGGGGAGTGGCCATTGGGCTGCCTGGTCTATCCTGATCAGGTTATTGCTCTTGATCCAGCATTGGTCTGCAGCCCCAAGAGTGAGAAATAGTTGGCACTCCGTGACATCTGCCTGCACATGAGACGACTGGCTTTTTTGGCAAGTTTCCTGCCACAGATGATCAGCATTCTCTCTCCCCTCTGTGCTATTTCATCCAGCAGGGTTTGCAGGTTGGACTCAGTGAAATTGTAGCATCCTGCTGCCTTCTTTGCCTGTCTCTGCCAGATCTCCTGTTAGAAATTCTTGTAAAGTGGCACTAAACTGTCATGAGTCATCCAGTCAAGCTAGCTGACAATGAACTCACGAGCGCCCAGCACTTCCATACCTGGTGTCCCCAGGTTGCTATAACCTTCAGCCAGAATTGGCTTTTAAAAAGCTGCACTCTAATTTCCAAGTACCTCAGCACATTACTTCTGTTTTACATGGGATTTACACTGATGACTGCTCCAATGCATATGCAAATGAGCAGACCCACAGAATTTGGTGCAAACAGCTCTCCAGGCCAGCTCAACTCATTCCCCATTGGCGTAAGTGCAACAACTCACCACGTGGAATTTCCAGGCCCCAGTGTCAGCGCAGCATCAAGCACTTGCAGTCAGGTATAACACAAGCTGGGTGCAGCGTGAAGCTCCCTTGACAGAGGCCAACAATGGTCCTTAACCCAACCTCTGAAGAGCTTCCTCTGTGGCAGTAATGTGTCTTTGCTCCAATTCTCACACCAGTCAGTCGCTGGAGTAAATTTTCGTCTTCACCACCTGGGCAGTAATCTGTCAGCAAGGATCACCCGCCCAATTTTCATTCCACTGATCCACTCCACCAGATTGCCACCCAGATTGTGAAGATGAAAATTTACCCCATTCTCTCTAAATTAGATCATCAATTCTGGCAAATTATGGTTTTGTTTTATCTTTTGTATTTGGACTCACTAGGAACTCACCCGAGACTGCCCAAACAGATTTTACATGACATCCTTACAGCTAGCAGAAAGAGCAGACTTTCCATCAATCGCTATAACTGAATGCCATATCACTCCTAAAAACATTTTACCTAGAAATGTTGACCTGACAATGCTTAAGGTTGTACTTTTTAAAAAAAACAGCGTTTCCTGAGATATTTCTTTTAAGTGCAGTTCCATTTTTGTTTTTTTCTACATAAAGCAGCATTTGTAAGTTCTCTCTTCCTGTCTCTTGTAGCCTCTGTTTCCGCAGCTACTCCTGGTTCCTTGTTATATTCATTTGGGGTTTCTGTTGTTGTCTTGGCCCTCTTCTGAGTTGCTAATACATCTCTGCTACATCTCTGCTTCTAAAGATAAAAGTGTTGTTTAAAACTTTGCATTTCTGGCAGGGAGCCTTGCTCCACTGGAAGTGCATATTGGAAATTTCTGCATGCACTGTGCATGATTTTCTGCCCGTTAATTGAAATGGTTGGAAAACTGGGTGCGAAAATAGGTTTTTCAGGAAGTTATTTTTTGTTTGTGTTTCAGACACCTTTTGCTGCATATTACCCATGCATTAGTTGATTTTGCTGAGTAATCCTCCATTTTTGTATTACTGCTTTTTGCCCCACCTGCCAATACTTTTCTTCATTCATGGTTGCTGCTGAGTTTGACGATGCACCTTACAAAAAGATGAGGCTGGGTATTACTTTAGGGATCCTGAATGCTCTACTCAATTGAGATAAGTAAGAGGGGTTCATGAGGGTTCCACGATGCCACCTTACTACCCTGCCCAAGGATGTAAAAATCGAGATGGAAATGTACCCAGCTGTTTTAAATATTTATAAAAGGCCCACGCTTGCCGGCAGTGCAGCCTCCTTTGTTGGGCCCAAAGGGCCCATTGGAAAAACAGCCATCCAATGACTAGATCACATGGTTGGGCACCCAGTTTTCTGACCGGCTCCTGCTGCTTGCATGTCTCCACACCACCAGCAGGGCCTTTCTGAATCAACCCTATGGCTCTTATTCACTAGTTTGTCCTGTTGAATTTAAATGGAAGGATAATTGGGCATGCTCCATATCAAGCATGTGATCTTCCACACCCAATTTTCCTGTCTGCGCTGTCGCTAAATGATGCTCCACACCCAAGTACTAAAGACTCAAATTTACCCTAAAGTGTGCAATGCCCAAACAATTTTTAATTGAAAAGCTGGAAAGCAGTGAAAACTGGCGAATGATGTACGAAGATCATCTGAGTGAGGCTTTAAAAGGAGTGAAAATAACAAATGTGAAAATTAAAAATCTGAAATAAAAACAGAAAATGATGGAAACGCACAGCAGACCACCAGCACCTGAAAAGACAAAAGGCATAGTTGCAGACCTTGCCAGGACTGTGTACTGAGGAAGGATCCATTTGACCACATGGCAACCCATCTGCCCTCAACCTAGATGCTGACAGGCTGCTGTCCACTCCCAACACCCCACTCTAAGAAAATTAGAGAGATTAATAGCTATGTCTAAAGTTGCTAAAATCAATACTCAGATTAAGGGTTGCAGTGCACCCAGGAGACGGATGAAATATTGGGAGAAATTTCTGATTTTACACTGCCAGAAGCGCATATTGGAAATACGGGCCTGCGCTGCACTCAATTTCCCTCCATTAAATAGGCTGAAAATCATGCACAGTGCGTGATCCTACTTCTATTATGAGCCTCCAGTAGTTGAGGCTCTCTGCTGTAGCACAAAATCGGAAAATTATCTTAAATGTTTCTGAACTTTCATCAAAGTTAATTGGAACAATGCAAGAGGCTAAAAATAGAGCTGTCAGAGCTGCAGTAAAGGAGATGGCAATGTGAGCACAGGATATAGTTTACCAGATTGGACAAAGTACACAAATTGCTGTCTCACATGGAAGGGATGTTTGGGGCCTCTGGGCAATGGTATGGGAAAAGGCGAGCACCTGCTACGGTTGCATGGGAAAATGCTGAGGAGAGGACAGCTGGAGGAAGGTGATAGTGGAAAAAAAACAAGTGCATTCTAGAGGGTACGGTTCCTTTGGAAAGCAGTGAGTGGAGGGAAAACGTGCTTGGTGCTGTGATCGTGTTGTAGGTGGTAGAAAATGATCTGATGAATACAGAGTAGGTGGAAGGTAAGGCCAAGAGAGATCGTTTCATTGTTGGGAGAGGGGGTTTGAGAGTAGAGGCATTGGCACAGTCAAGGACCCTGTCGATTCAGGCTCCCTTTGTGAAAGTGAAAGACTTGCCCCAGGTATAAAGTTGCCACTGTCAACGTTCAGTCCAAAGGACTGCAGAGCGCCTAGGAGGATGATGAGAGTTTACACTGAGTTTGATTGGAACAGAGGAGAAGGCTAAAGTCAATAAAGTGGATTGGAAGTGGAAGGAGGGAGTTAAAGTGACAATCCATAGGGAGGATTTTCCTCAAGGGCAAAATGGAGATGTTCAGAAAGAGGTCATCCAATTAGAGTTTCTCTCCTCGATAGAGAGGAAACCATATCGCAAGCAGCAAATACAGTGGCGATAAGGTGGTCCCACAGAGTGCTGGTGGAAGCATTGCTCTTTGGGCACCTCGCGCCGATAGTGCAATGAGCTGTTCTTGTACTATAACTTGAGGTCCGTTCATTAACATATTTTTGCAGTGTTCCCGCTGCAGAGCATATAATGCGATGGGAGAGGGGAGCCAAAGTAAAGCAGTGGGTTATCTGAGCCAGCAGCTCTTAAAGGGCCATTAATTGCCTCTAATGCTGTCCTGCTGGAGCAAGGACGCTAGTCACAAGTGCTCCAGCGAATGAAGCAGCTTTGAAGTTCTGCTATATGAGTGGTCCTTTTTGGAGGCTAAGGTCAACTCCCAGTCAAGAGCAGCTCCACTGCAGCCTGTGGGGAGGCCCCTAACCTCAAAGCAGATGAGGAAGAAATCTGGTGGTCTCATGGAGGTTAAAAAAAAGGTTAAGTTTGCTCACATGTTGCTTTATAGCCCATGGGTCCTATTTGAGCTGCACACAATTACAGTTCCCTTGACAAACAGCCTCAGACAGGAAATGTGGTGCAGCTTCAAAAGGTTTGAACAGTTTCAGTACCAAAAGCAAAAATAATTCAGCTATAAGTAGCAAATTGCTGGGTCAACATACAGCTACTTGCCTACAACTTCTAAGCCAAAGCCCTGGCATGTTCCAGGATTTTTGATAATTTTTTCTTCACAAAAAGGATTTAGTATTCAGTTATGTTTAAGTGCTATATTTTAAAACAAAGTGATTTCACACATTTAAAAAAAACGTCACTGGGTGCAGCCATTGGAGATGTCTATTGAAGCAAGACAGGCTAGTTTGTGGAATGTCACAGCTTAGTCTATTTCAAACTAGTACAATGAGGGTCAATTGTCTCATCTCAGGCCTATTAGCCAGGATGGTCCCATTCATTTTGAGAATGGTAGGAGATGTTTTTTTTAAACCATGGTTGCTGGGGGAGGGAGGAGAAAGCTGATTTTATTAAGCCTACTGGCCAATCGCTGAGATGGGAGGAAGTCAGAGTCACAACCCTCCCAAAATCTGGGAACACAGGAAAAAGGGAGTCATGGACACAGTCAGGTTTTAAACAGGACACTGCGAGCTCCAGGTAGTCAGTTTTTTTCAGTTAGAAGTTATCTGGAAAGCAAGGAAATGCCAAAAACAAGCACATCCACCCACGAAAGCGACAGAGCACATGGTTTATTATTTGTTTCCATTTTTTGAGGAGAAAACTGAGATTGATTGAAGCAAGTTGAATTTGTTTTGACTACTCTGTACATACACTTGCTGTGTGTAATTAAAGCATATTAACAATTCCTATCTGGCCTCGTCTCAGTCTGTCTTTGGAAAGATTGGGGAAGTGCACGAGGAAACCTGTACAAGACACAACATCCGGTTCAGAACACATCGGAGTTCTACTATTACGCCCCTGGGTTGCGTGATCATATAATCAGATATTGGGTAGTATGAGCACACTCCTGAATGCAAGACATCTAGAACACTTACGGGAGTGACTAGCACCTCTGTACCTGAGAGTGGGTATTGAGTCAGACCCGAAACTTATGACACTCCCCTTTGAGAAAGAGGAACCAACATGGCCGAATGGTGCTACCACCCCGTGTCTGTTCTATACAGGTAGTGAATGTGCCCTCTAAGTACTGTGAGTGCTTTATAGGGTTATTAAGCCATTCACTTCAGTTTTGAGGCCTCAATGAGCCCCAGCACATTATGGTGCGCTGTGCACAATGGCCATACAGCAGGCCCCAGCACCCAATAATACCAGTTACCAATCCCAGGCAAAATTCAATTTAACATGCGTTAACACTAATAAAGATACATTGATAAACCCAAGGATGATATAACATCAGGGTGGTAGGCGCACAGTAAGTATCAGCCCTGTAATATAATAGATTGCGGGAAATACATGCAAGTTGGCTTCTCATAATATTTGGAACCTGTAACAATGTTGTGGAAGTGTTGAATAGACAGATGTTGCATATTCTGCTTTTGAATGGGAAAGTGTCTGAGGAGGAAGAGCAGAGAGAAGAGATGGCGTGGAGGGAACTGTCCCTCAAGAAAACTGCAAAGAAAGTAAAGTGAGGGACGATTTTAACCCACCCCAATTGGTGGGAACGGGGCGGGTGCGCAAAATTGGGAGTACGGACTGAGAATCCCTACGTGGTCAGTTTTTAGTAAAATATTAAAATGCCTACGTGGCAAAGAAGCAGAATGCAAAATGGTTAGAAAGGGTTAATTAGTTAGTAACTGAGATTGATACAAGTGGCCTGGCCCTCCTGCTGGGCCATATGTTTGCGTAGTCAGCAGGGTTGCATGGTCTTAGCAATGTAGAGGCTTTGATGTGAGTCAAGGACTGGTCTGAATGTCTCCATGTTTATGGCAGATCAATATAGGTAACGAGCTTAGCCAAAGTTGAAAGACATTCCAGGTTGGGAGATAAGGAACAGAAGGAACAGGGAAGAACATTCCAAGTTGGAAAGTGAGGAAGTTATCCCCTTTGATGTCTAACAGCAGCATGATCAGCACATGGACGATTTATGATTGGTCGGAAATAATGTAACCTCGCATGGCAACCTATGCCCGGCTTATGATTGGTGTTGACCCTCGTTAAGTATGTTCCAACCCTATTCATCTGTATAAAAACGTGTGGATTTCTGTATGTTTTTGTTCTTGCTCTGCCAGCATAGAGGGACTCTATCAGGAGTCCAAGTCAATGCTGCAGACTAAGAACCCTGCTATTAAAGATGTGTTGGACTTTAAAATGTATTCGACTTCAGTTATTACTGAACCAGACTGAGGGGAAAGAATCCGGATCGTCAGGACCACCCGTTCCCTGCTGGCCGCCAGGATTGCTCCTCAGGGCCCCACAAGGAAATCTCAAGCCTCCCCTGCCCCAGACTTTTCTTCCTCTCCAAACGTCTGTACGCTATCCAGAACAGTAAATGCTGGGAACCATTTGATTGGGTTCCCAGCGGTGGAATCCTACCACCCCAAATCCCACTCCCACCGACCGGCCTTGTAGCTCTTCTCACCAGGTTATGGCAGAAGACTTCTCTCCGATTAAATAGATGAGGCTAGGGAGTTAAAATTTGCCGAGCCTCACACTGTGCCGGGCTGGACAGCTTCCCATCCACCTCAGCCACACTGATCCCGCTCAGCTTTAAAATCGCTCTGAAAGGTTCAGGTGCCTCGACAGGTCTGAGGGTACCCAACAATATTCCCCACAGAGAGTCTCCGGCATCATAGTGGTGTGCTGCACCTTGCAGAACCTTCCCATCCAGGCAGGGCTGTATTTGGAGGAAGCAGAGCAACAGCAGCGCTCCTCATCAGATCTGGGTGAAGAAGAGGAAGGAGCAGAAGTAAGAGAAAGGGTAGACAAGGGTAATGCAGTTGATGTCATATATTTGGATTTTCAATAAGGTACTGCTTTGTAGATTAATGACTAAGATCAGAGCATGTGGAGTCAGGGGACAGGTAGTAGAATAAATAGCAAGTTGGCTACAAAACAGAAAAGAGAGTAGGGGTTAAGGGTAACTACTCAGACTGGCAAAAGGTGGGAAGTATCCCCACCATCACAGAAGCCAGTCTTCAGCCAATTCGATTCACTCTACGTGATATCAAGAAACGGCTGAGTGCACTGGATACAGCAAAGGCTATGGGCCCCGACAACATCCCGACTGTAGTGCTGAAGACTTGTGCTCCAGAACTAGCTGCGCCTCTAGCCAAACTGTTCCAGTACAGCTACAACACTGGCATCTACCCGACAATATGGAAAATTGCCCAGGTTTGTCCTGTCCACAAAAAGCAGGACAAATCCAATCCCGCCAATTACCGCCCCATCAGTCTTCTCTCAATCATCAGCAAAGTGATGGAAGGTGTCGTCGACAGTGCTATCAAGTGGCACTTACTCACCAATAACCTGCTCACCGATGCTCAGTTTGGGTTCCGCCAGGACCACTCGGCTCCAGACCTCATTACAGCCTTGGTCCAAACATGGACAAAAGAGCTGAATTCCAGAGGTGAGAGTGACTGCCCTTGACATCAAGGCAGCATTTGACCGAGTGTGGCACCAAGGAGCCCTAGTAAAATTGAAGTCAATGGGAATCAGGGGGAAAACTCTCCAGTGGTTGGAGCCATACCTAGCACAAAAGAAGATGTTAGTGATTGTTGGAGGCCACACATCTCAGCCCCAGGACATTGCTGCAGCAGTTCCTCAGGGCAGTGTCCTAGGCCCAACCATCTTCAGCTGCTTCATCAATGACCTTCCCTCCATCATAAGGTCAGAAATGGGGATGTTCGCTGATGATTGCAGTGTTCAGTTCCATTCGCAAACCCTCAGATAATGAAGCAGTCCGTGCCTGCATGCAGCAAGACCTGGACAACATCCAGGCTTGGGCTCATAAGTGGCAAGTAACATTCGCGCCAGACAAGTGCCAGGCAATGACCATCTCCAACAAGAGAGACTCTAAACACCTCCCCTTGACATTCAACGGCATTACCATCACCGAATCCCCCACCATCAACATCCTGGGGGTCACCATTGACCAGAAACTTAACTGGACCAGCCACATAAATACTGTGGCTACAAGTGCAGGTCGGAGGCTGGGTATTCTGCGGCGAGTGACTCCTGACTCCCCAAAGCCTTTCCACCATCTACATGGCACAAGTCAGGAATGTTATGGAATACTCTCCACTTGCCTGGATGAGTGCAGCTCCAACAACACTCAAGAAGAACACTCAACACAATAAATGTAAGGGAGGAAGAGTTCAGGGAGTGGACTTGAGTAGGACTGGAACAAAGAGAGTTCTGCAGATCCTACGAAAAGTCAAGCACACCTAGGGGGAAACATGTGGATTCCACTGTAAAATCTTTTATTTGCAGGGAGTGTGTATGTAAGAAAGAACCTGGATTTATATAAAGCTTTTCACGAACTCTGGACATTCCAGAGCACTTTACAACTAATGAGGTGTTGTCGCTATTGTAATATAGGGAAGAGAGTTGTTGAGTCTGAGAACCAGTTCAGCTGAGTGGAGGAGGGTGATAGTAAATGGTTGGAGCACTGTTTGAGCAAAATGCAGAGGGCCTGGAGATTGTACTGATGAGAGATGGAGATGTACAGAGATTAAGCATCCATGGTGAAAAGGAAACAAGGACTAGAGAACCAAAATATCCATGCTCCTCCTTTGCTTATTATTTAACTATCAATTTTTAATTGTACCTTGGCTCAACGACAGCACTCTCATCTGAATAGGGTTCAAGACCTTCACATAAGCTAGGCTGAGACTTCAGTGCAGTAGAGGGAGTGCTGCATTGGCAGAGGTGACGTCCTTTGCCCCGTTTGCTGGTTTAGATGAACATAAAACATCCCTGGGCACTATTTGAAGAAGAGTAGGGGCGTTTTCCCGGTGATAAATACTCAGCTTTTGAGTCCTGCCTCAATTAGACACTATTTTCTATTACAGAACTGGAAATGGTTCTGTAATATAAACTTCTACCCCATTCATACTTCAGGTTCAGGAACAATGGATAATTGCACATGTATAAATTCATGCATGCATAGTTGCTCTGAAATCACAAGCATGACTTTAAAGCAACTACATACTTATGATTTACAACTGTGACAACAGTTACAATTGTGACATTGCCTGGGACAGTCCATACAGGAGAACATTGCTGAACGTACAATGCTGGCCCGTATGGACAATGCTGGCCTGCAGACCAAAATGGGGGAAGTGACCTGTGTGATAGCAGCGGTCATTGTTTATATTTGCCAATGACGACTCCCAGAAATAGTACACTGGGCAAAATTCCGTCTCAAAGCGAATTTTGGTAATTCCAGCAGCACTGGCATCATTTTGTTTACTTTAGTTGGCTCCTACGATGAGCTTTCCATCAAGGGAGAGTTACTTTTCAGCCAAGCACTGAGGTCCATCAAGCATCCTCTATTTATATCACACATTGGCATCATCTCCATGAAGCTCTTTTCTTTTCATATGTAAGAGAGTTAATTTCACAAATAAGAACAGCTTTGTACAGATTTTTTTTCACAATGTTGCCACTGAGATTAATCCTTTTTAATCATAATTACTAATTTAACATGGCAAACCAAATACATCATGATGAGTAGTTGGATATGAATATTTTTCTTATGCTTATAGTATTGGTGAGTTGCTTATAGTATTGGTGAGTTAACAAGGCAGCCTACAGGTGGATTATTACATCCTATGGCTTCTCATCATGTTTCCCTAATATAAACTTTACACTCTTACACTATAGCCAGACTACAATGACGTTTATTACACTTACTTTTTATATCTAATTCTAAAAATCAATAAATGTGTGTAGATTCAATAAGAATGAAAACAGTAGTTGTCAATAAAATACATCTCAATATCAACATAGTCAACATTCCTGCCTGTAATACTTAGAAAATCTGTTTGTCCAATTATACAGCCACTTTTGCACACGTGAAGCAACTTCCATTTCACAGCGATGCAAAAATGAGTTTATAACTGTGGACCCTGGAACCCAGTAGCATGAGAACCCCTCGGATGACGATCTCACTGCTTGGGCTAGTCACCGCGTGGACACCACTTTGTTTGGAGGTCCAAGGTGAAACGTGTCCGCAGGCGCACCACGGACAAGCCCCCAGACAAAGTGGGGAACAGCGTCCCCAATGCCGCTCTGATCCTGATGGCCGCCTTTGTGTGTGGCTGCCTCAGGATGTGTATAGAGCCCCAGTACGCAAACACCAAGTGACACTACGTGTTGAGTTTCTACCTGTCCAACACACTGAGAGGGCTGAGTCTGGTCACGCTGGCCAAGCAGGCGCAGGACGTCCCGACCAGCTGGACTTTCCCCCCTCCCACTCGTCCCAGGTGGAGAAGTTCCTGAGGAGGAACCCCTTTGACCACAAGGCCGTCAGACAATGGTCGACATGAATTGTTCTGAGAGTCCTGCAAGAAAAGAGGGTGGATTCGATCGGGCTTTTCCCTGACCAGACGGTCGATGCCATTTGGCAGAATGTCTTGTCCCCAGAACTGACAAACGGGCACCAGGATGTAGCCTGGATGGTGGTGAGAAAGGCCCTCCCAGTGCGGTCCTTCCTACACGCACAGAATCTCAGCGCCACCACGAGCTGCCCTCGAGGCTGCGGCAGGGAGGAGACCATTATCCACTTCCTGATAGGCTGCCCCTTCGTGCAGAGGGAGTGGAGAGAGATGCATTGGTACCTGTCCCGGTTCAACCCCAACAGTTTGGTAACACAGGGCACTGTGCTCTACAGGCCATTGCCCAGGACACACACCTAGACAGAGATCACCCACGGCTGGAAGACCATCAACTCGGTGAAGGAGGCCCTTTGGTCCGTCCGAAACCTGTTGGTCATCCAGCTGAAGGAGCTGTCCACGATTGAGTGTTGCCGACTGGCACACTCCGAGGTCCAGGAGTACGTGCTGCGGGACGCACTGAAGCGAGATGTGGTCTATGGAAAGGCTCTATGGGGAAAGGCCATTGTGTAAGGCCACCCCACCTTATATTGTACGGAATGTATTAGAAAATATGTACAGTGTTTCAAAATTGTAATAATATCATAGTGTGTACGATCTGCACTGTATTGCTTTGAACTGCTTTGCTGCATTTTGTGTCCTTTATTTGAACTGTGTGTAAACTGTGTGTATCTTCAAATTTTATGGAATAAAGTATATTTTGAAAAAAAGTGTATATAACCCCAGTGCTGTATAAAGCTGGGTTTAAAATTATTCAGGGGCTCATTGGACTTTAAAAACTAAAAAAAAGACAGGGTTAAATTTATAAGAGCGTGGTCGCCCCTACTCGTGCTCTCAAATCATTCAAAAACTAACTAGCCAGCAGCATGCAAACCTCTCTCGTAGCTACAGCTCTTATTTTGACGAACGACAATTTTAAGCATAAGGTACATTTTTTTAAAGGCTGTATCCAGTTTCTTGCCTTCGTGGGAAAACAAATATTGTGCAGATTATCTTCGGCATTATCTTTTCCAAGTGACACCCTTTTAAAAGGGATTGTATTCAGTGCTGCTCCTCTCCGAGATGATCACTGCTGCCTCTACCTGAGGAAGGAGGAAGCCTCCGAAAGCTTGTGAATTTAAAATAAAATTGCTGGACTATAACTTGGTGTTGTAAAATTGTTTACAATTGTCAACCCCAGTCCATCACCGGCATCTCCACATCAGTAAGATGGGTTTGAAGACCTGGGCTGGACTCCAGAGTGGAGTCAACGGAAGCAACAACACTGCAAACACTCAAAACCTGGACCGCAATCGAAGCCTTACCGTATAAATCCCGGGTGTTGCCTGCTACAAACCACCAGACGGCCGTCAGCACATTATAACCACCCTTACCTGTTGAAACTGGTTTGAATAAAGATGGTTCATTCCATAGTTACTTCGAGTCGCTGGATGTTTCCACACCTCACCAATGGCAGAGAAGTAACTTTTCTTTTTAACTCTGCAATATAACAAAATAATCATCAGATGGGAATGATTTAAGATGCATTACGCCCCTCCCCCAGTTATTAAGACGCTCCTTCTCTTTGTACAGCCCTCGCATCTTACGCTGGGTGCCGATGGTCGTGCTGATTCTCTGTGGTGGGTGAGACTGGCCAGTACCTGTTGTAATTTAGAGTGAGATTGTCGCAGGCCCTTTTCCAGTCGTTGCCCATGCTGGGGACTGCTCTGCTGCCCTCCTCCCTGCCCCGCTCAGGCAGCTGTGCGGGCGGGAAGCGGAGACGCGCCTCGCATTCTGTCCCCATCCACTTGTTCCATTCCGCCGGCCCCCGGAGCGGCGCGAGTCGTCACTGTCGGCGGCCCCAGGTAACAATTCGTTACCATAGTGATGCAAGGACTCATCCCTCAACCAATAGCACGAAAACCCGGTCAGCGGAGCCCGAGGCAAAATGACCTGTTTCTGGGAGGAGGGGGGGGAGGGGGAGGGGGGGAGGGGGGGGGGGAGGGGGGACGAAAACCCGGTCAGCGGAGCCCGAGGCAAAATGACCTGTTTCTGGGAGGAGGGGGAGAGAGGGGGGGGGGGGGACGAAAACCCGGTCAGCGGAGCCCGAGGCAAAATGACCTGTTTCTGGGAGGAGGGGGGGGAGGGGGAGGGGGAGGGGGGGGGGGAGGGGGGGGACGAAAACCCGGTCAGCGGAGCCCGAGGCAAAATGACCTGTTTCTGGGGGGAGGGGGGGGGGAGGGGGAGGGGGGGGAGGGGGAGGGGGGGGACGAAAACCCGGTCAGCGGAGCCCGAGGCAAAATGACCTGTTTCTGGGGGGGGGGGGGAGGGGGAGGGGGGGGGGAGGGGGAGGGGGGGGAGCCGCTCTCTGCTGGCGGCGACACCAACACATAATGCCAACTGCATCCACTGTAAAATGTTAATCTGCCCCTCCAATTTCTTCCCTCTTTCTTTTTGGAGCCATTGACTCATGCTGGGTACAATTCCACCAGCGTTAACCACTCTCCAGTATAACAACTGTTAACATTTATATAACGTCTTCAGCGTGAAAATGACCCCAAGTACAGGGCATTGGTGAGGCCACACTTGGAGTACTGTGTACAGTTCTGGTCACCCTATTATAGAAAGGATATTATTAAACTAGAAAGAGTGCAGAAAAGATTTACTAGGATGCTACCGGGACTTGATGGTTTGACTTACAGGGAGAGGTTAGACAGACTGGGACTTTTTTCCCTGGAGAGTAGGAGGTTAAGGGGTGATCTTATAGAAGTCTATAAAATAATGAGGGGCATAGATAAGGTCGATAGTCAAAATCTTTTCCCAAAGGTAGGGGAGTCTATAACGAGGGGGCACAGATTTAAGGTGAGAGGGGAGAGATACAAAAGGATCCAGAGGGGCAATTTTTTCACTCAAAGGGTGGTGAGTGTCTGGAACGAGCTGCCAGAGGCAGTAGTCGAGGCGGGTACAATTTTGTCTTTTAAAAAGCATTTGGACAGTTACATGGGGAAGATGGGTATCGAGGGATATGGGCCAAGTGCAGGCAATTGGGACTAGCTTAGTGGTATAAACTGGGCAACATGGACATGTTGGGCCGAAGGGCCTGTTTCCATGTTGTAACTTCTATGATTCTATGATTCTATGATTCTATGAAAATGGATAGGTGGAGGGAGAGATTAGGAAGGGTGGCCCAAATCTTGGTCACAGTTTTAAATCTCCAACAAGAGAGAGTCTAACCACCTCCCCTTGACATTCGACAGCATTACCATCGCTGAATCCCCCACCATCAACATCCTGGGGGTCACCATTGACCAGAAACTTAACTGGACCAGCCATATAAATACTGTGGCTACAAGGGCAGGTCAGAGGCTGGGTATTCTGCGGGAGTGACTCACCTCCTGACTCCCCAAAGCCTTTCCACCATCTACAAGGCACAAGTCAGGAGTGTGATGGAATACTCTCCACTTGCCTGGGTGAGTGAAGCTCCAACAACACTCAAGAAGCTCGACACTATCCAGGACAAAGCAGCCCACTTGATTGGCACCCCATCCACCACCCTAAACATTCACTCCCTTCACCACCGGCGCACTGTGACTGCAGTGTGTACCATCCACAGGATGCACTGCAGCAACTCGCCAAGGCTTCTTCGACAGCACCTCCCAAACCCGCAACCTCTACCACCTAGAAGGACAAGAGCAACAGGCACATGGGAACAACACCACCTGCACGTTCCCCTCCACGTCACACACCATCCCGACTTGGAAATATATCGTCGTTCCTTCATCGTCGCTGGGTCAAAATCCTGGAACTCCCTACCTAACAGCATTGTGGGAGAACCTTCACCACACGGACTCCAGTGGTTCAAGAAGGCGGCTCACCACCACCTTCTCAAGGGCAATTAGGGATGGGCAATAAATGCTGGCCTTGCCAGTGATGCCCACATCCCATCAAAGAATTAAAAAAAAGAGAGAAAAATGGAGAGGAAGAGGGATTTAGAGAAAAGGGTTGAGGAGCCTGAAACTATGCCAATGATGAGGTAAAGGGGTGGGGTGGGGGTGAGACCACGCATACAAAAGGCCAGAATCAAGAGTACTGAAGGGTGGTTACAGAAATAGGGTAGGATAAGACCATGAAGGGATTTGAGTACAAAGGCCCCAAAATTCCAGTGGTTTGGTAGAGTGCAAACCTGGGAGATCTATCTGGGGGAGTTGGAATTTGGGACTTAGAGAGGATACGCTGGTTTTATGCCCCATTTAAGGTCTGCCCTAAATTCAGCTGGAAGTGAGGGAGGGAGTAAAATGTACCCACCCTAGCTAAGGTGCAGCCATGCAAATGATGGGTTTAGGCCAGGGTGATATCATCAGTCCTAAGTGCCGCCAATCTAAGTTGTGTCATTATAAAACGGGTAACTTAGAACAGCGGCTCAGGCTGAGATCTTAAAGGTGTGTTTCATTGTGACAGAGGCTCGTAACTTTATTTTGAATTAGTCTGGTCAGTTTTTTTTTTGCTCTCTATTTTGGAGGCTCCTAGCTTCATTTAGAAGTTTCCCTCGACTCTATTTTGGGATAATTTCTCTAAAACGAAGGGGAAGGCTGCAAAATGTTTTTCCCCATGGGGATTCCGTCTTTATATGATTTATTTGTTGGAGGAGGAAGAAGAACAGCCGGCAACCTGCGAAGCCAGGCTCATAAGGTTGCACCACAGGGTTCTGTGGAATGAGAATTCTTGGCATTGTAGAGAAGCCCACTCTGATTGTGCTACAAAGGATGGCATTGGACTCATCCGTGCCATCTGCCGCACATCTTCAGAGTGCTCTGTAAGCATTTGCCTTTTTATGTCAGGACCCCTGAGATCATCGTCTGAATGCTGAACAGCCAAGGTATGCTATCTCCTAAGCCTCCATTCAGATACATCATACTCCACCTTCAATAACTGATCCTCTGGCTTCCTTGTGAGCTGTGAATCACCCAACGTCAATTCCCCATCTGGATGGTTTGTATCACCCCAAGTTAACCTATTTTGGCTGGTTCATAATGGAGTGGGCCAATTTCTGCTGGCAGTCCTAGATGTTATTGGTTCCTTAACTCTCTCTAGCATCTTTCTTGCCTCTGGCTTCTGTGGCGATAAGAAGAATGAGAAATGTAATGAGTTTCCTGCTGTCTACTCTTTCCTTCCTGTTAGGCTCATGTATGGGTTTCCTTAGAGTATGAGCCTCAAAAAAGACAATTTCCGATCTTAGCACTTAGTCAGCACAAATCATCTGTGGGCACAGGCTCTCCCACGTCTCCATTCCATACAGCATTAGCTCAATGAGTTTCCAGGGTTTGCTTTGCTAGCCCCTCCTACTGCTCCTTCTCCTGTAGTCCATCCTTCTGAGGAATTGTGCACCTGCATGACAACAAGAATTCTCACTAGTATCAGTCACACACTCTTGAATTTGACAATTATTTGAGATTTTACATCCATTCCCTTATCGAATTCCCACAGAAGTAGGGAGGCTTCAACATGCATGGCTGCACTGCAGGACAGTATATCCATTTAATTAAAGTGTTCCATGTACAGACGTCACTACAGATCATTTCATGCACAGGGTGATACCCTTAAATATGTGAATGCAATCTTTGAGTAAATATAGGTCTACTGTCTGAAATGTACAAAATATATATTATCAGAAGCTCACAGCCATAACACTTAGCTTTTCTGATCTTGTGGGGTCATTAAACCTTGTGCTGCATTGGAGGGGGGCCTGGGGTTAGGGTATTGCTACTCACTAGCTGTTCTACTTACTTCCACATGGTCCTAGCTGCTGTATTGGCAGGTCACTTGTCATTATTCTGTTTCCCAGCTCCCGTGCCTAATTTCAGTTTGAAGAATATTTATGAAAGAAAGAACAAACTTGCATTTATATAATACCTTTAACAACATCCCAAACCGCTTCACAGCCAATGAAGTACTTTGGAAGTGTAGTCACTGTTGTAATATAGGGAAACATGGCAACCAATTTGTGCACAGCAAGATCCCATAAACAACAATGAGATAAATGACCAGATAATCTGGTTTAGTGATGGTGACATCTCCCCTGCTTTTCTTCAAATAATACTAGAGGATCTTTTACGTCCACCAGAGAGGGCAGATGGGGCCTTGGTTTAAAGTATTATCTGAAAGATGACACTTCTGACAATGCAGCACTTCCTCAAAACTGCACTGAAGTGTTAACCTAAATTATGTGCTGGAGTGGTGATTGAGCCCACGATGTTCTGACTCAAAGGCAAGAGGTGCTACCAGTGAGCCAAGACTGACACCGAACATTACTCTCTGAGAGGCTTGAGGCTGTCTTCTTACTGGTTCCCTTTGGACCCATGTCTGCAGGTTGCTATTTCTGCTATAAGAGCAGCCCTCCTTTAAATCCTACAGCTGAGCCCTTACATATGCCCTCCACTGCCACCCCCCCCCCCCCCCCACAACCATATGTATTTTCCAGGTCTCCTGGCTTAAATAACCAATTGCTGGCAGGACTTGTGCCTTTGTCCTGCCAAGCAATGTTAAAATTTGTTCTGCATGATTCCTGATGGGGCCACTATTAAGGAAAATGGGCAGGCAGAAGTCCTGCTGCACTGAACTTACACCAGCAGATCACATAACTTAGAATTTTGGGGCTGAGGAGTCCAAGTTCACACATTGGGTTACAGCGAGATAGAATAGGTCAGTGAAGACAAGAATAATGGGCGAGCAGGACAAGGTACAGATGGATGCACTTTGGACAAGTTGGAGTCTATGGAGGTTGCAGCTTGGGAAGCTTGCAAGGACGGCATTGGAGTATCATAGAATCATAGAAAATAGGAGCAAGAATAGGCCATTCAGCCCTTCGGGCCTGCTCCGCCATTCAAAATGATCATGGCTGATCGTCTAACTCAGTACTCTGTTCCCACTTTTTCCCCATATCCATTGATCCCTTTAGCATTAAGAAATATATCTATCTCCTTCTTGAATGCATCTAATGACTTGGCCTCCACTGCCTTCTGTAGTAGAGAATTCCACAGGTTCACCACCCTCTGAGTGAAGAAATTTCTCCTCCTCTCGGTTCTAAATGGCATACCCCATATCCTGAGACTGTGACCCCTGATTCTGGACTCCCCAGCCATTGGGAACATCTTCCCTGCATCTAGTCTGTCTAGTCCTGTTAGAATTTTATATGTTTCGATGAGATCACCTTTCATTCTTCTAAACTCTAGTGAATATAGGCCTAGTCAACCCAATCTCTCCTCATACGACAGTCCTGCCATCCCAGGAATCAGTCTGGTAAACCTTCGTTGCACTCCCTCCATGGCAAGGGCATCCTTCCTCAGATAAGGAGACCAAAACTGCACACAATACTCCAGATGTGGTCTCACCAAGGCCCTGAATAACTGCAGTAAGACATCCCTGCTCCTGTACTCAAATCCTCTTGCAATGAAGGCCAACATACCATTCGCCTTCCTAACTGCTTGCTGCAACTGAATGCTCGCTTTCAGCGACTGCTGTACAAGGACACCCACGTCTCGTTGCACCTCCCCTTTTACCAATCTATCACCATTCAGATAATAATCTGCCTTTCTGTTTTTACAACCAAAGTGGATAACCTCACATTTATCCACGTTATACTGCATTTGCCATGTTCTTGCCCACTCACCCAACTTGTCTAAATCACATTGGAGCCTCTTTGCATCCTCCTCACAGCTCACATTCCACCCCAACTTTGTGTCATCTGCAAACTTGGAAATGTTACATTTAGTTCCCTCATCCAAATCATTGATATATATTGTGAATAGCTGGGGCCCAAGCACTGATCCCTGCGGTACCTCACTAGTCACTGCCTGCCACCCGGAAAAAGACCCGTTTATTCCTGCTCTCTGTTTCCTGTCTGTCAACCAATTCTCAATCCATGCCAGTATATTCCCCACAAGAGGACATAGACAGGCTGGTGGAATGGGCAGACACATGGCAGATGAAATTTACGCAGAGAAGTGCAAAGTGATACATTTTGGTAGGAATAACAAGGAGAGGCAATATAAACTAAAGGGTTCAATTCTAAAGTGGGTGCAGGTACAGAGAGACTTGGGGGTATATGTGCTAAGGTCGCGGAAGGAGGCAGGGCAGGTTGAGAAAGCGATTAAAAAAGCATATGGGATCCTGGGCTTTATAAATAGAGGCATAGAGTATAAAAGCAAAGAGGTTATGATGAATCATTATAAAACACTGGTTCGGCCACAATTGGAGTATTGTGTCCAATTCTGGGCACCGCACGTAGGAAGGATGTTAAGGCCTTGGAGAAGGTGCAGCAAAGAATTACTAGAATGGTTCCAGGGATGAGGGACCTCAGTTACGTGAATAGACTGGAGAAGCTGGGATTTTTCTCATACAGCAGAGAAGGTTGAGAGGAGATTTGATAGAGGTGTTCAAAATCATGAGGGGTCTAGACAGAGTAGATAGAGAGAAACTGTTCCCATCCCTGAGGACATAGATTTAAGGTGATTGGCAAAAGAACCAAAGGCGACACGAGGAGAAACTTTTTTACGCAGCGAGTGGTTATGATCTGGAATGCACTGCCTGAAAGGGTGGTGGAGGCAGATTCAATAGTGGCTTCAACAGGGAATTGGATAAGTACTTGAAAAAAACAATTTGGAGGGCTACGGGGAAAGGGCCGGGGAATGGGACTAGCTGGATTGCTCTTGCAGAGAGCTGACACAGACTTGACGGGCCGAACTACTTCCTTCTGTGCTGTAACCATTCTATGATTCTATGATTTATCAAATGCCTTTTGGAAGTCCATATACACAACATCAACCGCATTGCCCTCATCAACCCTCTCTGTTACCTCATCAAAAAACTCAATCAAGTTAGTTAAAGACGATTTGCCTTAGAATCATAGACTCAATTGTTTCTTTTGTAAATCCTTTAACAAATCCATGCTGGCTTTCCTTTATTAATTTACACTTGTCCAATTGTGACTATTAATTTTGTCCTAGATTATTGTTTCTAAAAGCTTCCCCACCACTGAGGTTAAACTGACTGGCCTGTAGTTACGGATTTATCCTTACACCCTTTTTTGAACAAGGGTGTGACATTTGCAATTTTCCAATCCTCTGGTACCACCCCCATATCTAAGGAGGATTGGAAGATTATGGCCAGCACCTCTGTAATTTCCACCCTTACTTCCATCAGCAACCTAGGGTGCATCCCATCTGGACCAGGTGACATCTATTTTGAGCATAGCCAGCCTTTCTATTACCTCCTCTTTATCAATTTTCACCCCATCCAGTATCTCAACTACCTCCCCTTTTACTGTGATTTTGACAGCATCTTCTTCCTTGGTAAAGACAGATGCAAAGTAGTCATTTAGTACCTCAGCCATGCCCTCTGCCTCCATGCGTAGATCACCTTTTTGGTTCCCAATCGGCTCCACCCCTCTCCTCTTACTACCCGTTTACTATTTATATTCCTATATAAGTCTTTGGATTCGCTTTTGAGTAATTGAGGTTAGAAGTAACAAAACCATGGATAAGGACTTCAGCAGTCAAGCAGCCGAGGTAGGGCAGAAGCAGGCAATGTTACCAGGTGAATATGGGTGATTTTCGTGATGGATAGGATGTAGGCTTTGAAGTTCAGCTGGATACCGAGGTTTCACACTAATTCAGCTTGAGCGAGTGGCTGGGGAGGGGATGGAATTAGTGTCAAGGGAGCAGAGTTTACAGTGTGAGACGAAAATGATTGAATCGGTCTTCCCAATGTTCAGTTCAAAGAAATTATGACTCATCCATGACTTGGTGTCAGACAGGCAGTTTACATAATGGATAGGAACAGGAGTAGGCCATTCAGCCCCTCGAGCCTGTTCCACCATTCTATTAGATCATGGCTGTTCTGTATCTTAACTCAATTTACCTGCCTTGGTTCCATAACCCTTAATACCCTTGCCTAACAAAAATCTATCAATCTCAGTTTTGAAATTTTCAATTGACCCCCAGCCTCAACAGCTTTTTGGGGGAAAGAGAGTTCCGGATTTCCACTACCTTTTGTGTGAAGACGTGTTCCTGACGTCACCCCTGAGCGGCCTAGCTCTAATTTTAACATTATGCCTCTTGTTCTGGACTCCCCCACCAGAGGAAATAGTTTCTCTCTATCTACCCTATCAACTCCTATAATCACCTTAAACACCTCAATTAGATCACCTCTTAATCTTCTATACTCAAGGGAATCCAAGCCTAGTCTATGCAATCTGTTCTCATAATTTAACCCTTTTAGCCCTGGTATCATTCTGATGTAGTCATGGGGGTCAGAAAGGTGGTGGAGAGGTAGAACTGTGTGTTACAATAGGTACTAATATGAGTGGAGGTAACCAGTCCACTTTCAAAGAGCCTAACTTGAGGGAGATAAGCCTCTTGGCAGGAGGGAGCAGTGGAAGGAGTTTGAATCAGCGACAAGCAGAAAAAGCAAAGGTACAACTTGGGCCCAGCGATGGCCAATCCAGTAGCCAGCGAAGGAGTGAAGCCCCATTCAAGAGCAGGAAGAGAAGTAGAGGTTGACCCAGGGGTGACCGGAGGAGTGGGAGAATATCCAATAGCCATTAGAAGAGTGGAGAATTGGCCAGAAGCCAATGGACCTTGATCCCAGAGGCCAGTGAGGAAGTTGAGATTTGATCCAGGGAAACAGTTGAGGAATGCAGATTGATTCAAGAGTGCAGTAGAGGGGCGGAGAATGACCCAGGATTGGTCAAGTGATACCTCACCAAATAGCTGTTCTTCATGTGTGAGCCTCGACAATGCCTGTTGGGCAGGATAATTTCTAAAAAAAATGTCCTTGAAATTGTCCTGTGCAAATATTAGTGCACAAGTACTTAATACATTTGTATGAAATACCTTTATCTGCTATTTTAACAGAGGCTTAATCCATTTATTTAAACAGATTAACAGCTCTGTTAAAATGAGACTATAGAAGTTTACACAAATGCATTGAGTATTCATACACTAATATTTACCGTGCGAAATTTCAAAGCCAATTGCCTGTAACTTCCAGAGGGGTTCTCTAGCAGAGATCAGCAGAATGCCCGGAGAAACAGCACAAATGGCTAAAAACATCTGCTTATGCCATTTCTTCAGGGTTTCTGCCGATCGCCCATCGTAGTTATGATGTGAGATCGGAAGAACCCTGCAAAGATTCAGGACCAATATGCATATCAGCTTGAAAATTCTGATCCATCATATATCAGCTTAGATTGATTTGCTACCAAGAAAACTGCCATAAAGTTACCGTGTGTGTGTGTGTGTGTGTGTTTATGTGTATTATTACAGCTTAGAGAAATTTATGATTTTAGCTCCTCACTTAGACTGACAACATGGTTGCCTCTCAGGGTCAGAACATTTCTGACAATAACAATTTACAAGTCGGTGAGATGGATTGTCAGCTAGTTGGAATGTTTATTTTATACTGTGCAATAACATATCTCCCTCCAACCAAAAAAAATCATAGTTATTTAAAAGTAAGATTTGCAGAGGACACAGTTTGAGTCTCTTTTACTGTCCACGTGGTTTGTTGTATTTTCCAAAGGATTCCTGATCAAAATGTAGGTGTCAACACCTGCACATTTCAAAAATGGAAATTGAAATGTTGGCAGACAGGCCAAAGAATGTAGATATGTTTGGGTCTTTATGCAGTAAAAAAAATACCATTTTGTATGCTTGAATGCTGCATAAGAACTGCATTTTCTCACTGAACCATAAGAACAGATCTTATTTCAATTAACTAGCAGATCTCCCATGGCATTGATTTATTAAAGGCAAGTTATGTTTGACAAATTTAATAAAGTTTCTTGAAGAAGTGATAGATTTGACAGATAAAAGGAATGCAGTTGATGGAGTAGATATGGAGTGTTCAATAAAGGGTCTCCCAAGAGGGTAGAAAAACTCACGTGTATAGTATATAAGAGGAAATGTAGTGACACGGATAGAAAATTGGTTGATGGACAGAGTTAGGGTAATCGGGTGTTGCTCACACCAGAGAACACTGGAAGTGGTGTACGCCAGGCATCGGTGCTGGGTTCACTTTTGTTTTTGGGATATATAAATGATTTGGACTTAGGTATAGGGGAGGCAATCTCAAAGTTTGCTGATGAGACCAAAGTAGGAGGTTTGGCAAACAATAAGGAGGGCTATAAAATATTTCAGGAAAAGATAGACAGGTTAGTGAAATGGGCAGACAGGTGGCAGATGCAAAGGATAAGTGTGAGGTAATAACATTTTGGGAAGAAAACAAGGAATACACTTACCGCAAAGGTACTGAAGGGGGTGGATGAATAGATATTTGACCATAACTGGAAAGAAGTTATTCTATTTTGTACAGATCATTGGTGAAACCACATTAGGAAGATTGGGCTCTTACCTTCAAGAGGTCACTGATCTGATAGACAAGGTTCAGAAAGAGTGACAAGGTTGATTCCAATACTAGCCTTTTTTCCTTTGCTTTTCATTCTTTATTTCCTTACTTGCTCACTCATTCACTCCCTCACATACAGGCATCCATTGCAGGGATGGAACATAACATACAAAATGTCTTGCCATGTAAGCTCTATCTCAAGGGGTGACCTACTACCAACAGTAGGAGAAAGTGGCAGAGCCCAATGCACAGTCTTAACCGAGCAGCTCACAGCACCTGCATCACCCACTCTTACAGTGGCAAGCACTATCACAGATATATCCATACCAGTGGAATTCAGTTAGTGCATTGCAAGAGCGAGAACTTGGTGAAACACAGAGCACAGGAGGAGCCAGTGTAGGTGGAACTGAAGAAGCCACAATTTGCTAGAGGAGCAGCTCAAAGGTTCCTTCAGCAGCTGAGACCGGGGATTCAGACCTCACCTGATCTGCTCAAAATACCATTTGGTAGCTCCGTATCAGCAGTTCAAGCAGTTATTTGAGATTTGCCAAGCAATCTGTACAACTTGGGGCAGCTACAGAGTCCACAACCATCATCTGTGTAGTGCTGCACGGTTGTCCGACTGAGCTGCAGACCATTGTAAAGAATATATTCATTTTACAACCCACTTTGGCTAAGGACCTAACCTCAGCCATAACTTCCTCAGGCCCCGGAGCCATTGGGCTCCAGTATACAGCAATCTGTCTTCTCCACATTCAACCTTAATGCTGCCCATTGGTTTGCTCCCACACAGATCAGTGGCAGGGGAATGGTAGCACCTAGTGCAGATAATGGGGATGTCCCTCTGGGCAAAGCCATGTTCGTATCGCTCAGCTGTCCTCAAATGACGTCTGGTGTATCACGAAGCATATAGTCCCAGGCAGGCATGGTTACAAGGCCATCCACTGGCCCAGCTCAAGGATGACCCACTAAATGCAAACACTGACACTCAACAGCCATTTACCTCACTTCCTCCTTCCACTGGGGAAACATTTGGATGGAGCACATATTTAGGAAGTAGAAGACACACACCGTACATTTTCACAAAAGAGGAGCACCAGGTCAAAACAGACTGAACACACTTGTTCCAGATACTGTAAAGGTTGATAAAAGTTAGGATGACTGATACTGAATGTGCCCTGACAGTTCATTTCATATGAGGCAGAGTACAGTATTTGGACTGAAACTATATTAATTTCATGGGTTTTTACGTACAGCTTGGAACAATGAAAATATTGATTTATTTACCAGCTGAGTTTTGTGTATTGGATGTTTCAAGCACTTAACTAAATGTTCCTCCATTAGACCCTGCCTTATGACTCTTGCTGAGTGATTGGTTCCCTGCGCAGACAAGTCTCAGACCTTCTGATTGGGGTTATCATCTGCCTCTGATTACTGCGGCCTGTTTTCTCATGCTTGCTCCATGGCAAAGCCCTTTTGCAGGGTAACATGTAGCAAACAAGAATTTTGGACATCTTACCTGGACAGTGCGGCAGCCCTCTGCAGATAAGTTTCAGCATCTGAACCTTTACTTCAGCGTGCTGATGGTCTGCTCCACCAAAACCCTGGTAACAGCGGCACATCATTATATCATTCTTCAAGACCTTGTCCTTGGGCGTCTCAATGGGTAAGCAGCCATGGCTGAAATCTTGGTCCCCCAGCAGCCATCCATCCAGTTTTCCAGGTCCTTGAAATAACAGGCGAGGATGACCTCGACCAGGTGTTAGAAGACTTGTCTGCACAAGGAACCAGTCACAGAGCAAGAAAAGGGAGAATGGGTGGCAATAAAGGAGAGAGGGAAGAAGGAATGGATCACAATAAAGGAGAGAGGGAAGGGGAATGGATCACAATAAAGGGGAGAGGGAAGGGGAATGGATCACAATAAAGGAGAGAGGGAAGGGGAATGGATCACAATAAAGGAGAGAGGGAAGGGGAATGGATCACAATAAAGGAGAGAGGGAAGGGGAATGGATCACAATAAAGGAGAGAGGGAAGGGGAATGGATCACAATAAAGGGGAGAGGGAAGGGAAACAGATGATAATAAAGGGGAGAGGGAAGGGGAAACGGATGATAATAAAAGGGAGAGGGAAGAAGGAATGGATCACAATAAAGGGGAGAGGGAAGGGAAACGGATGATAATAAAGGGGAGAGGGAAGAAGGAATGGATCACAATAAAGGGGAGAGGAAAGGGGAAATGGATCACAATAAAGGGGAGAGGAAAGGGGAAATGGATCACAATAAAGGGGAGAGGAAAGGGGAAATGGATCACAATAAAGGGGAGAGGGAAGGGGAAATGGATGATAATAAAGGGAGAGGGAAGGGGAAATGGATCACAATAAAGGGGAGAGGAAAGGGGAAATGGATGATAATAAAGGGAGAGGGAAGGGGAAATGGATCACAATAAAGGGGAGAGGGAAGGGGAAATGGATCACAATAAAGGGAGAGGGAAGGAGAAATGGATGGCAATGAAAGGAAGAGAGAAATAGATGGCAATTAAGTAAATGGACAAATTAAGGTGGAAGGGAAGGGGGAAATGAAGGTGGAAGAAAATGAAGGTGGGAGCAGAGGCTGGGAACAATGCTTTGCGGTGTCATGTTTCTGAATTTTTTGAACATTTGTCTACAGTAAAGATCTGGACATGAATTATTTTAAATGATATTTCTAAGTTAAAACTTGCTTTAAAAGAATTAAATTCACTGGATAGCAGGGCTGCATTAGTTTCAGACGGGGCCTGAGCTAGCATCCTGGAGACAATGAAAGAAAATTTGACATGTCTGTGACCAGTCACATTCACTGCTGCTGCAAAAATCCTAATCATTTAAGCACAGCAGGGGTCATTGCCAAATTAGGCTGGTACATGGCGCTCTTGGTCGGTGGGGGGGGGGGGGGGAGTGGCGTGCATGGGATGGGGGGTGCGTGGGATGGGGTAGTAAGTTTTGACTAAAGCTGACGTCAGAGTCAGGCTTTTAAAAAAAGAGTCACAGGTAACAAAAGCCAGTTTTGTAAACAGGACACTGGCCAGGCAGACAGTATAAGGCTGAGACACAGGGACTCCAGGGATAGTGGTTATGCACTGGGCTATAGGACAGGATGCAGAGGATTCTGTTTAAGTTAAACAAGTTGACCCACTGAGGTGGGGTAGCAATGCATGTTCTTTATTTTGTATCATTTCATGAATATACATTGTATCTATTGAACTAAGCGATTCTGATCTTACTTATTGCTCTGTACATTTCATCTTATTGTGGAATAAAGCACCTTTCAATACAAACCAACTTTGCTTCATACAGTGTTAACTTGGTCCACTTTTTGAGAGACTGAAGAAGGACACATACAAAGTATCCGGTTTAGATCACAAGGAGACACTATTGTTATACTACTGTATTGTGCTATTGTAAAAAAGAAAGGTAAGCATACTCCAAGGCGGCCTTCGAGACACACGACAACGCAAAATCGTCGAGCAGAAATTGATAGCCAAGTTCCGCACCCATGAGGATGGCCTCAACCAGGATCTTGGGTTCATGTCACGCTACACGTAACCCCACCAGCGAACATATGTTATCTGTTTTTAATATAACAGGTCATTTGCTGTCTTTTCTATGTCTCTGCCTCTCTCTCTCTTTTTTTTTGGTGGTTTGTATATTCGGTGGCCTTTTAGGTAACACCTCTCTGTCTGCACACTGTGATTGCCGTGGCAACGGGCAGTTGGAAAGACTATCTGTAATCACCAGGCGTTGTTCTGTGATTTATAAATGCGAAGGGTTCGAGGATTTCATTTCCACAACATTCACCTGAGGAAGGAGGAAGCCTCCGAAAGCTTGTGAATTTCAAATAAAATTGTTGGACTATAACTTGGTGTTGTAAAATTGTTTACAATTGTCAACCCTAGTCCATCACCGGCATCTCCACATCGTAAAAAAGAAAGACTTGTATTTATACAGCACGTTTCATGACCTCAGGACGTCTCAAAGCCCTTTACAGAAAATGAAGTACTTTTAAAGTGTATTCACTGTTGTAATGTAAGAAACGTGTTAGCCAATTTGCTCACAGCAAGGTCCAAAAAACAGCAATGTGATACTAACCAGATAATCTGTTTTCGTGATGTTGGTTGAGGAATAAATATTGGCCAGGACAGTTGGGAGAACTCCCCTACTTTTCTTCGAAATAGTGCCAATGGATCTTTTACGTCCACCTGGGAGGGCAGACAGGATCTCGGTTTAACGTCTCATCCGAAGGATGGCACCTCTGACAGTGCAACATGCCCTCAGTGCTACACTGGAATGTCAGCCTAGATTTTGTACTTAGGTTTCTGTAGTGGGGTTGCAGGTTGAACCCACAACCTTCTAGAACTTAGCGTGAAGGATAAACAGAGACAGATGAATGAATGGCTGTTGGAAACAGCTGCTCCTTGTCATGGTTAGTGTATGAGGGTGAGATTTCTATGAGAAGGGACAGAGTGAAAGAAAGCTAAGAACCCTGCAGGATGTGTCCTTGCAACTCCCCTGACGTGACCAATTCTTACAATCTCCATGACTTCCTCCTCACTCTGCAAACATCCCCATCCTCAATGATGGCGGAGTCCAGCACGTGAGTGCAAAAGACAAGGCTGAAGCGTTTGCAACCATCTTCAGCCAGAAATGCCGAGTGGATGATCCATCTCGGCTGCCTCCCGATATCCCCACCATCACAGAAGCAAGTCTTCAGGCAACTCGATTCACTCCACATGATATCAAGAAACGGCTGAGTGCACTGGATACAGCAAAGGCTATGGGCCCCGACAACATCCTGGCTGTAGTGCTGAAGACTTGTGCTCCAGAACTAGCTGCGCCTCTAGCCAAGCTGTTCCAGTACAGCTACAACACTGGCATCTACCCGACAATGTGGAAAATTGCCCAGGTTTGTCCTGTCCACAAAAAGCAGGACAAATTCAATCCGGCCAATTACCGCCCCATCAGTCTACTCTCAATTATCAGCAAAGTGATGGAAGGTGTCGTCGACAGTGCTATCAAGCGGCACTTACTCACCAATAACCTGCTCACCGATGCTCAGTTTAGGTTCCTCCAGGACCACTCAGCACCAGACCTCATTACAGCCTTGGTCCAAACATGGACAAAAGAGCTGAATTCCAGAGGTGAGGTGAGAGTGACTGCCCTTGACATCAAGGCAGCATTTGACCGAGTGTGGCACCAAGGAGCCCTCGTAAAATTGAAGTCAATGGGAATCAGGGGGAAAACTCTCCAGTGGCTGGAGTCATACCTAGCACACAGGAAGATGCTAGTGGTTGTTGGAGGCCAATCATCTCAGCCCCAGGACATTGCTGCAGGAGTTCCTCAGGGCAGTGTCCTAGGCCCAACCATCTTCAGCTGCTTCATCAATGACCTTCCCTCCATCATAAGGTCAGAAATGGGGATGTTTGCTGATGATTGCACAGTGTTCAGTTCCATTCACAACCCCTCAAATAATGAAGCAGTCCGAGCCCGCATGCAGCAAGACCTGGACAACATCCAGGCTTGGGCTCATAAGTGGCAAGTAACAATCGCGCCAGGCAATGACCATCTCCAACAAGAGAGAGTCTAATCACCTCCCCTTGACATTCAATGGCATTACCATCGCCGAATCTCCCACCATCAACATCCTGGGGGTCACCATTGACCAAAAACTTAACTGGACCAGCCATATAAATACTGTGGCTACAAGAGCCGGTCAGAGGCTGGGTATTCTGCGGCGAGTGACTCACCTCCTGACTCCCCAAAGCCTTTCCACCATCTACAAGGCACAAGTCAGGAGTGTGATGGAATACTCTCCACTTGCTTGGATGAGTGCAGCTCCAACAACACTCAAGAAGCTTGACACCATCCAGAACAAAGCAGCCCACTTGATTGGCACCGCATCCACCCTAAACATTCACTCCCTTCACCACCGGCACACTGTGGCTGCTGTGTGTACCATCCACAGGATGCACTGCAGCAACTCGCCAAGGCTTCTTCGACAGCACCTCCCAGCAGGTACATGGGAACAACACCACCTGCACGTACCCCTCCAAGTCACACATTATCCCAACTTGGAAATATATCGCCATTCCTCCATCATCACTGGGTCAAAATCCTGGAACTCCCTTCCTAACAGCACTGTGGGAGAACCTTCACCACACGGACTGCAGCGGTTCAAGAAGGTGGCTCACCACCACCTTCTCAAGGGCAATTAGGGATGGGCAATAAATGCTGGCTCGCCAGCGACGCCCACATCCCATGAACGAATAAAAAAAAAACTGGGGTGAGGATCTGAGTGGATGCTCTCCCTCCTCCTGTCCTCACCTACTCTCTATTATTGTTCACCAGCTTTGCCTGCAAGAAAGAAGGGAGGGTGTTAGCGGTGGCCTGTTAAGATGCTTTGAGGGTGTGCATGTCAAGGTGGAATAGTGGTGCTGGTTGCCACAATGGCACAGAGCATGGAGGGTGGCAGAGGTGTGAGGAGGTGAAGGCAGTAATAGTGAGGAGAGTAGTCGCATTAGGAACAGAAGGAGGTGGAGTGAAATGCGCTGCAGTGAATGGGGGAGAATGCTGGTAATTGGGGGAGGGAAGGGTGGTGAGTGCTGGGACGTCAGGTGGTGCAGGGTTATGCAGAAAGTGATGCAAGATAGGGGTTAAGAGTCTTGCCTTAGCAACCCTGGTTAGGTCATTAAACTTTTCCTGCATTGCAGCCATATCCTGGGGAAGATGCTCTGCCGCCTGTGCCCACTGCTGCCAAGCAGTTTGGCAGGATACCTTCCTCCTCCTGCCAACCTTCTCCACCAGGACCTAAAGTGCTGCAACTGAGAAGCAAGGGACCCTTGAAGCTTCTCCTTGGCCTGTCATCTCCTTAATTGCCTTCTGGTTACTTGTAGCCAAACTGCAGCTCTGTTTTAAGAGGTGCAGGCTGCCTTTAAATATCATCAAGACCGCCTGACATTCAAGCCCCTGATTAGGCGAGCTGCCAATCAACAGCTGGACTAGTGCTGGCAGCCCGCCTATTTCATGATAATGAGAGCCCTTTCTTAATTTCATCTGCTAATTGTGCCCACATGATTAGGTGCCGATTTTTGGCCCCAAAACGGTTCCACACAAATTTTTACTCCGTATTATGCAAACGATTGGCTCATACATGTAATAGCTCTTTGAGGTCTGGCTAGTTACATTGAACTGGAGTTACACTTATGGGGTCCCAATATTGAAGAACAGGAAGAAATCGGACCATGGGAATTATAAGCCTATTAGACTGACATCAGTTGTAGAGTCGATACTGGAAAGCATTATAAGGGATTCAATTTATGATCATCTAGAGACGTTGGCAGTTTTTAGGGAATATCAGTGTGGCTTTAGGAAATGGAGGTCCTTACTCACTAACATGATTGAATACTTTGAAGAAATGACCAAATTAGTGGACCATGGCAATTGGATAGATGTTATAAACCTTGATTTTCAGAAAACCTTTGATAAAGTGTTATGTAGATGGCTATTGGGAAAGACTTTAATAGTATGCAAGTGATAGTCAGGTACTATTCTGGATGTGAAATTGGTTGCAATCTCGTAGGCAGACGGTCTCCATTAATGAGAATAGATCTGCATCAGGCCAAGTCACAAGTGGAGGCCCACAGGGCTTCATGTTGGGGCCAATACTGTTCATTGTCTAAATTAATGATTTGTATAAGGGTATTAATGGAACCATTAATAAGTCTGTAGATGACACAAAAATGTGCTCATGAGTTGGGAATTTATATGAAGTAAATAGGATACAAGCCAATTTAAATAAGTCAGGGTAGTGGGCCCATGTGTGCAGATGTCCTTCAATGTGGATAAATGCAGTTTTATGCAACTGGGTCCAGGAAACTCCAGAACTCCAGGCATGTGTATACAATGCAAGGGTACCTGCTAAATGTCCCACCCTCTCTTTAACTATTCTTTTACTTTGTATATGCTTTTATACTATTGCTAGCCCTCTTTCATGTTCTCTTTTAGCCCTTCCACTTTCCCTTTTCACCTTCCCATTACACTTTCTATATTCGTCATGATTGTTAGCCCAAACTTTATCATTTGTTTTCCTTTTAAGTTTCAGTTTATTCTCCATCTCTCTATTTATCAATTGTAAGGAATCTTACAACACCAGGTTATAGTCCAACTGTTTTATTTGAAAATCACAAGCTTTCGGAGGCTTTTTCCACTCCAGTATCCTTACCTTGACCCTTCATTATCCTTTCCTGTTCTTATATTGAGCCTAATTATGTTGTGGTCACTATTTCCCAATTGTTTTCCTACTCTCACATTACTTATTTGCCCCACTTCATTTCCCAGACCTAAATTGGGCAAAGGCCAATTTTGATGGTATTAGACAGGAACTTTCAGAAGTTGATTGGGAGAGTATGTTGCCAGGCAAAGGGACGTTTGGTAAGTGGGAGGCTTTCAAAAGTGTGTTAACCAGGGTTCAGGGTAAGCACATTCCTTATAAAGTGAAGGGCAAGGCTGGTAGAAGTAGGGAACCTTGGATGACTCGGGAGATTGAGACCCTAGTCAAAAAGAAGAAGGAGGCATATGACATGCATAGGCAGCTGGGATCAAGTGGATCCCTTGAAGAGTATAGAGATTGCCGGAGTAGAGTTAGGAGAGAAATCAGGAGGACAAAAAGGGGACATGAGATTGCTTTGGCAGATAAGGCAAAGGAGAATCCAAAGAACTTCTACAAATACATAAAGGGCAAAAGAGTAACTAGGGAGAGAGTAGGGCCTCTTAAGGATCAACAAGGTCATCTATGTGCAGAACCACAAGAGATGGGTGAGATCCTGAATGAATATTTCACATCGGTATTTACGGTTGAGAAAGGCATGGATGTTAGGGAACTTGGGGAAATAAATAGTGATGTCTTGAGGAGTGTACATATTACAGAGAGGGACGTGCTGGAAGTCTTAACGTGCATCAAGGTAGATAAATCTCCGGGACCTGATGAAATGTATCCCAGGACGTTATGGGAGGTTAGGGAGGAAATTGCGGGTTCCCTAGCAGAGATATTTGAATCATCGACAGCTACAGGTGAGGTGCCTGAAGATTGGAGGGTAGCAAATGTTGTGCCTTTGTTTAAGAAGGGCGGCAGGGAAAAGCCTGGGAACTACAGACCGGTGAGCCTGACATCTGTAGTGGGTAAGTTGTTAGAGGGTATTTTGAGAGACAGGATCTACAGGCATTTGGAGAGGCAGGGAATGATTAGGAACAGTCAGCATGGTTTTGTGAGAGGAAAATCATGTCTCACGAATTTGATTGAGTTTTTTGAAGGGGTAACCAAGAAGATAGATGAGGGCTGTGCAGTAGACGTTGTCTACATGGACTTTAGCAAAGCCTTTGACAAGGTACCACATGGTAGGTTGTTACGTAAGGTTAGATCTCACGGGATCCAAGATGAGGTAGCCAATTGGATACAAAATTGGATTGACGACAGAAGACAGAGGGTGGTTGTAGGGGGTTGTTTTTCAAACTGGAGGCCTGTGACCAGCGGTGTGCCTCAGGGATCGGTGCTGGGTCCGCTGTTATTTGTTATTTATATTAATGATTTGGATGAGAATTTAGGAGGCATGGTTAGTAAGTTTGCAGATGACACCAAGATTGGTGGCATTGTGGACAGTGAAGAAGGTTACCTAGGATTGCAACGAGATCTTGATAAATTGGGCCAGTGGGCCGATGAATGGCAGATGGAGTTTAATTTAGATAAATGTGAGGTGATGCATTTTGGTAGATCGAATCGGGCCAGGACCTACTCCGTTAATGGTAGGGCGTTGGGGAGAGTTATAGAACAAAGAGATCTAGGAGCACAGGTTCAGAGCTCCTTGAAAGTGGAGTCACAGGTGGATAGGGTGGTGAAGAAGGCATTCGGCATGCTTGGTTTCATTGGTCAGAACACTGAATACAGGAGTTGGGATGTCTTGTTGAAGTTGTACAAGACATTAGTAAGGCCACACTTGGAATACTGTGTACAGTTCTGGTCACCCTATTATAGAAAGGATATTATTAAACTAGAAAGAGTGCAGAAAAGATTTACTACGATGCTACCGGGACTTGATGGTTTGACTTATAGGGAGAGGTTGGATAGACTGAGACTTTTTTCCCTGGAGAGTAGGAGGTTTAGGGGTGATCTTATAGAAGTCTATAAAATAATGAGGGGCATAGGTAAGGTAGATAGTCAAAATCTTTTCCCAAAGGTAGGGGAGTCTATAACAAGGGGGCATAGATTTAAGGTGAGAGGGGAGAGATACAAAAGGATCCAGAGGGGCAATTTTTTCACTCAAAGGGTGGTGAGTGTCTGGAACGAGCTGCCAGATGCAGTAGTAGAGGCGGGTACAATTTTGTCTTTTAAAAAGCATTTGGACAGTTACATGGGTAAGATGGGTATAGAGCGATATGGGCCAAGTGCAGGCAATTGGGACTAGCTTAGTGGTATAAACTGGGCGACATGGACATGTTGGGCCGAAGGGCCTGTTTCCATGTTGTAAACTTCTATGATTCTATGATTCTAAATCAAACAATGTTTTTGCCCTTGTTGGACTAGAAAATACACTGATCTAGGAAGCAGTCTTCAATGCATTCTAAAAGGTGTTCTCCACTTTGACCACATGCATTACTTTTATTCCATTCTATTTTGGGATAGTTAAAAGCTTCCAATATTATTGCTCTGTTATTTTTACATATCTCTCTAAGCTATCTGTGGACCTCCCCTCTATCTCATCCGCATTTGGTGTCTGTAATGCACACTCAAAATTGGACCATTTCCTTTCCTAATGGAGCAGGAGGAGGGTTTGAGGGTTATAGTTGATAAATCATTGAAGATCCACAAGCAGTGTGACTAGGCCATTGGAAAGGCAAATAGGGCTTAGTTTGTATTACTAGGATAATAAAATATAATACAAAGAATACATACTTAGACTGTGCAATGACTTGGTACAGCTGCATTTAAAATATTGTGGTCCAGTTATGGTCCCAGCATGTGACAGGGGATATTGAGACTCTGGAGAAGATACAGAAGAGGGGGTGGGGTTGGGGGGGTGTGATTGATGGTGTACATGACTGTACTATCTCTGGTTGGGACATTCGCTGTATTTCTTTTCAAACGTTCATAACTGTAAGTTACCATTTTTTTCAGATTTAGCATAGCTATGGCAAAAATAAGGTCAAGCACGAAGCCCAACTCACATAGCTCGATCAATGGCCCATTATTTTTATGAAGGTGATTGATACTTTGTGATTTCTATTTACAATTTAAACAAATTACCTGATTTATAAATACCATAGCCTAGAAATTGATTTGTGCTGGCATGCCATCACAAACTGGGTGCAGGCATCAATACCTGTGCTGGAAGGATGAAGAGGATGTCAATTTTAGGCCGCTGCTTCGCCAGCAGCTGCCCTCAGGTAAGTCCTGGGAGATGGGGAGAGAGGGGGCGATCACAAAAGGGGGAGAAACGATCAGGAGGGGGCAGAGAGGAGGCTGGCAATGGTCTTTGTCACCTAGCTCCTCCTAGCTCCACATTCAGATTAGTATTTTTCTTAAAGTTACCTTTTTGGTGGTGGCCTGCAATGGTCCCTTTAAGGACTGCTGGTTAGGCCCCATGTGGACCATGTTTTCCTGAATGCAGCTGTCCCGGCGCCAGCTGTGTTCAGTGCAGCCCAACTTTGTAAAGGGGGCCTCAAACAGGCGTTAGGCACGTAATGAGCACAAGACTATGCCTGCCCGCCATATTGAATGCACAGGTGCCCATTTTGCACCTGAAAAATTAACGCGGTACCATCAAATTTCTAGGCCTATGATTTGTTACTATTTTAAGGACACATTGTTCCTTTGATGCTGTTTTTGGTTGTAGAAGCTTGAATGGTACAGTCATAGAGCAAAATTTTGTAGGAATGTCCGTATAACGGGCAAAGCAATGAAACTTAAATAGATTCCAGGGAAATCCCCTTTGTCTAATTCCTTATGGAGCATGGACTGTAATGAATTTCTGTCATTCATTTTTACAGACTCTTTGAATTAATGATATTTTATGACTATATTACCATTTGGAATCAGTTTATGTAATAACTCATTCTCATTGATTGTTGCTGGGTACTGTGTTTCTTTGAATAATGACCTAAGAGATATAAATTGATTAAATAAACTAATTTTACAAATTTCACATCACTGTGTTTTGCTTGCTGTGTATTTCAAAAGGATGCATAGTCTATGTTATTTAAAACTCCATTAAAGATCCATTTATCTTTTATGCAAAATATCCTGTAGGAGTCAGTACACCTCTAATCCAAGCAAATAAACCAGAGTTTCTTTGATCTTAATGAACATCAAACTCAGTGACTTTTAAACATAGGCACTTTTATTTGAAATGCACAGAAAAGCACTTCAATATCTTTATGATAATGGGAACAGTCTTATTGCATTTTGTAAATTGAATCTATTGCACTCAATTTATAGCAGACGCTATTTGTCCGGACAGTTGGTAAACTGGCAAATGTATTAAACATTAGGCATGTTTCATCAGTTATCGTAAACAGGAACATAGGCTTCCACAGACTTTATTTAAATTCACTGCAGTGGCAGAACATATAGGTAAATTAGCCACAATTTGACTATATCTACAAATATTTTGCTTTTCGTGGTGCTAATGAAATGGTGCAATCTGGAGTTTGAGCTCTTAATGAGAGTCTGTAGTAATCTTCAGTTTTTGACTGAATATTCAATATCAGAAGTTATTCAAATGACTGATCAAAAGAAACTGGCAATTGTTTGCGTAGGGGCATCGTAAAGGCATTTTTAATGACTCAGAAGAACTGACATTTGGCAATCAACAACAGTCTCTTACCCAGCCAGAACAGACATAGGTTAAACTGTACAAATCAAGTCAGCATGGCTCACATAAGGGTCTTGCACTGTACTATGTTCTCTCTTTTTGTGACTTCTTTGATTAATATTTTACTCTACATCTGAATAGGCACTGTAGCTTTCATTTAAAAATTGTATTTCTTGCTCCTTGCCAAATGAATAATTCTGCCAGATCACTTCACAAGTTAAATGTAAAATATGAGTGGTTTGATCAAAGTCAACTGATGATTTCACTAGATTCAATTAAAAGCAAAGAATATGGCAAATAAGGGAACAGATTTTAAAGGAACTAATTTACTCAATATTTGAAACTTTTACAGAGTAGATTTTTAACCACAGTGGGCGGGTGAAAGTGAATACACTGAAATAATTTCAGAAACAGTTGGCTGCAATGAGGCAAAGGAGGAAACTCTGAAACTTGGGATGACAATTGCTGGAAGGCATTATCTGGAGGGTGGATATGAAAATACATGCTTATATATCTAGGGTTCGGTCCTTCCCGTTATTGCATTGTAAAGAGACAAACACATGCTGTTGAATCTATGCACTTTCAACTGATGGAACCACCATTTGATAGGATATGGTGTGTATCCATGCTGTGGTGAAGAGGATGATGGTAATTCACTCACACATTTTATGGTGAGTTGTGCTATTCACCATGCTGCTCGTGAGAAAATCCTGGCATTTGCTGTCTGCCTAATGACGGCTCAGAACTGAGATATCGCACAACAAACTAATGACTAACCTCCTTGAGGGGAGATAAGCAGTGTCTCTTTGGGGTCAAGTTGGCTCCACAATGACATGTCTGGTGGTGGAAGTTTGGAACCATGTCAATCTTATGTAGTAGGCTCTAATCCAAAACATGAACCAGATACTATTGATTGACCAACCAGCTAATGGAACCTGAAGAAGTTAGACCTGTTGCTGGGGCTGGGATTCATCCCATTTGGTTCTAGATAAACCTGAAAGTTAATGCCCTTATGGATAGGGTGGTCCTGGCTGGGCAAGTATGGCAAAGTTTAACAGTGCTCTATACTGATAGACTTTGCCATTTTTGCTGGTTAAACTCTTAAAGTGTATATAAGTTTTGACACTTGACAACCTGTGCCTAAGTGTGTCCATACAGGAAGAAAATACACACTGCAATCTAGACAAACAGAAACTCTGGGGGAATTTTAACCTAACCCGCCCATCGGGAAATTGATGGGATCGGATGTGGTGCTGGTTTTACACCCCACCCGATTTTGCTCTCCATTGAAGTCAATATTGGGTGGTGTGTAAAACTGGCATTCCACCCGATCCCGTGAGTTTCCTGCCCGCGAGTTAGGTTAAAATTACACCCTGTGTAGATTTTTCAGTAGTGTTTTTTTGGAGACTCTTAAGTATTGGTTTCCATTTGCCCCTAAGATATAACTGACCAAAAGGTAATCTGTATAGTAAATTCACCAATCCCCGCTCCCAGCAAGATGCCGCACTAAAGAGATCCTGGGTTGAAGAATCGCACTACAGTGTGGTTGCTCTGTCTTGGACCCACATTCCCTTTAAGGGGGTAATTTTGACATTGGCAGATAGTGTAAAATGAAAATCGAAGAGAGACGTATAATGGGCCGCTGAATCGATAGTGCCCATTTTAAACTGTCACCCAAAATCAAATGACCCCCTAAGTGTGGTTCCCCACTGGGAGAATGGGATTGGTGAGTTTATCCTTGTATCTATCATGTGAAAACTAAATGATTTAACGAATTTGTACTCCTGGTGAGGAGATTCCTGGTGAGTGCATATGGGAAGTTTGGGCATGGGGGAGGGCAGTGGGGCTCACAGGATATTCCATCAATTAATTTTAATGGCTGGAAAATCCCTTGGGCCCACTAGCACGTTCAATTTTCCAATTGGAATTTATGTCACAGGACGCTCCAGGCTGGGAGTGCAAATGTACCAAATCTTTCTTTGTGCCTCAGGTGTTTTTGTCAAATCCTGAGCCACTGCAAATGTAGCTTTAGAATGCCTGGCGGGTTAATGGTTAACGTCATGCAAACGGGTTTTGTGATGGAGCTGAGTTCTCAGCTTCTGTCCCTATGGTGTCTGCAGCTCTCTTGTGTTTGGTGACTAACTCGAGAGGCAGTGAGGATGCTGTCCAGCTGATGTAGTCTGACCTTTCACACACAAGACCCTTAAGGAACAGTGGGGAGGGGGGAATAGACACACTATGGACGGTAGGAACCCTCACTGCTGATCGGTGAAATATCATTTGAACTTTAAAACCAATTATTCAAATGTCAGCTTATACGGAAGATGGCAAACAAATTGAATCTCCCTCCCCTGCTTTCGATTCCAAAAGGGAATGATTTACCCAAACAGGGCGATGATATTTCTCTCACCTTTCTTAGATTGTCACGAATTCGCACCAAACTACCAGTCAAAGACCCGTGCAAAAGTCATGACAAAGGTAAGTAAAATAATACTAATATATAGTCCAATTAGAATAAAACTGCAGGCGGCAGTTTTAAAAAGTTTCCACTCTAAAATCTACGAATACTTTGGTATATTTGGTCGTGAAGAAGATGGATTGAATTTCTTATTGAAAAACTTTGTCGACCGCAATACAGAAATTGTAACAAGTGGCTGAAAGGTTTCTGCGGGTCTCGGTACTTCGTCCTTTGCTTTTGCTTTGGTATCTCTCTGTATCCTTCTTAAATTAGGAATAGATTAAATGAATAGAAAACTTACTGGTTTGAGCAGTTTTATAGTATGAATGGAATAAATTCCAATATTTATTAGCTGGTTCAGGAATCCCGATTGCTAAATAATAATGTATATATAACTTCCCTGCCATCTATTGGAAATCATTTTACTTTAACATTGTTATGTTGTTAATAATGTTGTCAATAATGCTGTTACTACATATCCGTCCTATCACCAAGACCACCAACTTCCACCTTCCTAATATTGCCCATCTCCTCCCCAGCCTCAGATCCTCTGCTGCTGAAACCCTCATCCATGCCTTTGTTACCTCTAAACTGGACTATTCCAATGCTCTCCTGGCTGGCCTCCCATCTTCCACCCTCCATAAACTTGAGCTCATCCAAAACTCTGTTGCCCGTGTCCTAACTCGCACCAAGTCCCGTTCACCCATCATCCCTGTGCTTGCTGACCTACATTGGCTCCCGGTCTGGGAATGCCTTGATTTTAAAATTCTCATCCTTGTTTTCAAAACCCTCCATGGCCTTGCCCCTCCCTATCTCTGTGACCTCCTCCAGCCCTACAACCCTCCGAGATCTCTGCACTCCTCCAATTCTTGCCTCTTCTGCATCCTCAGTTTTAATCGCTGCACCATTGGCGGCCGTGCCTTAGCTGTCTAGGCCCTAAGCTCTGGAATTCCCTCCCTAAACCTCTCCACCTCTCTCTCCTCCATTAAGGCGTTCTTTAAAACCTACCTCTTTGACCAAGCTTTCAGTCACCTGTCTTAATACCTCCTTATGTGGCTTGTTGTCCAATTTTGTTTGATAACGTTCCTGTGAAGTGCCCTGGGACATTTTATTATGTTAAAGGCACAATGTAATTGCGAGTTGTTGTTGTTGTTGTTGTTGTTGTTGTTGTTGTTGTTGTCACTGGACTAGTAATCCAAAACCCCAGCCTACTAATCCAGAGAATGTGCATTCAAGTCCCACTATGGCAGTCTGAGAATTTGAATTCAGTTTAAAAAATATGTAAATAAAAAGCTGGATCATTAGAAGTGACCGTGAAGCTGTCGGATTGTAGAAATAAACCCTACTGGTTCAATAATGCCCTTTAGGGAAGGAAAGCTGCCGCCCTTATCCAGTCTGGCCTATATATGACTCCAGTCCCACACCAACCTGGTTGACTCTTAACTGAAATGGCCTAGCGAGCCACTTAGATGCAACAAACCGTTAGACGTCTCACCACCACCTTCTCAGGGCAACTACGGATGGTTAATAAATGCCAGCCTTGCCAACGACACCCACATCCCAAGAATGAATTTTTAAAAATAGCATCACCAAGAAGAGTGATATAAATGCCATGGGCACTGCACTGACACTGGAATTCTACTGCAAACAGCAAGAAACATGGGACCACTCCAAAAACAGTTACAATTTTTAACTTTAAAAATCAAAACAGGATATTTTATTAAACATAACAGGCATTAGAACAGTTTTGTAGGTCGTAACCTAAACTCAGGGTACAGATGATATTTGTAAACTGGTCCTGTTTTACCATCAGTTAGCGGTGTTATCTGAGCCCTTCCATTAGATTGCAGAATTATACTACACTGCAAATACCAGTAGGTCAAGACTTATTAAAAATATTCTTTGTGTAAAAGTAAAATGAAAAATCATTGAACCACTCTCTTCCCCACCACAAACAAGGGGAAACTGACACACTGAGGTCTAAATTCCACATCGTTCCACCCATTTTTCAGGCATGAAAAAGGAGCGACATTGTCAAATTTAGCAATGCAAAGGACTGTGTCTGATTGTACATGCTGGGACCACCACTAATTTGGTCCTGAGATTTTTTTAGGCATCCGCCTGTAATGAGCGCAGCATTGATTTAAATATTAAATGAGGGTCCTGCACCTGAATAAGGACCCATTTACTAAATTCGTGTATGGAAGCGCCTGATTCACTGGGTCTTAACCTCGACCAGGCAGTCATTGCTTTAACAGTCGGGAAGCATGCTGAAGAAGCATTACTTAAAGGGATACTCACTTCCACTAAGGTAAGTCTCTTTGGACTACATAGACATGTGGAGAGTGTTTTGCTGATTTTTGACGGTATTTTTAGCTACTGTCCTGTTGTTTTGCTGAGCTGAACTCGGAGAGGGATTTTTGGGAGGTCCTGCACTCTGTCAAAGGATTGCCTTCCCAACATTGTTGCAATAATGATTGGCAAAAGATCCAAAGGCGACATGAGGAAAGATTTTTTTTCACAGATAGTTGTTACAATTTGGAATTCACTGCCTGAAAGGATGGTGGAAGCAGATTAATTAATAACTTTCAAAAGGGAATTGGATAAATATTTGAAGGAAAAATATTACAGGGCTATGGGGAAAGAGCAGGAGAGTGGGACTAACTGGATAGCTCTTTCAAAGAGCTGGCACAGGAACGATGGGCCGAATGGCCACCTTCTGTGATGTAATATACTATGATACTATGAACATGGGTATTCTGTTTGATCTAGATTTGGGGATGCAACATAAGGAGGAGGGGCAGCAGCAGCAAGGAAGGCAGGAGAGGGCTGCACAGCCTGCTAAAAGAGGGCAAAGGAGGGAAGGACAGAGGAGGCCTTACTCCATGAGGATGCACACAAAACAAATTACCTACCTCAACTTTACAGAGGAGCAGTGCATCAGGTGGCTCTGGTTCTCCTAGGAGGCAATGACTCAGCTCTGCTACCTGTTCAACCTGACATTGCAGCCCAGCACCAGGGTATCCACAGCACTGCCTGTGGCCGTGAAGGTCACTGTGGCCCTGAACTTTTGTGCATCGATCTCCTTCCAACATCCAGCGGGTGACCTAAGTAACTTCTCTCAGTTGCTGCACACTGTAATCAGGTAGGTCACAGATGCACTGTTTGCTAGGTGCCAGGAATCTATCACCTTCCCAATGGAGGCTGAAAAGCAAGAGGGGTGAGCAGTGGGCTTTACAAGAATTGTTGGATTCCCTCAGGTGCAGGGGGGCATCCATCCTGCACAATTGTGCTGGGTGAATTTTCCAGTGCAGATCTCTCTACTCTAGCCTGTAAACTACTTGGGGTGCCAGTCTTTAAGCTGGTTCCTCGCTTGGGTAAGGTTGATTGACACTGAATCTTCTGGATGGACGTCCCCCTCTTCCTCTGCTCCCGCTGTGCCCTCTAGAATCATAGAATGGTTACAGAAGGAGGCTATTCGGCTCATCGAGCCAGCGCTGGCTCTCTGCAAGAGCAATCCAGTTAGTCTCATTCCCCTGCTTTTTCCCCGTAGCCCTGCAACTTTTTCTCCTTCAGATACCTATCTAATTCCTTTTTGCAAACCACAATTCACCCTTTCAGACAGTGCATTTCAAATCATAACCACTCGGCTGCGTAAAAAAGATTTTCTTCATGTCACCTTTGGTTCTTTTGCTAATCACCTTAAATCTATGTCCTCTGGTTCGTGACCCCTCCGCCAATGGGAACAGTTTTTGTTTATTTGCTTTGTCTAGATCCCTCATGATTTTGAACACCTCTATCAAAGCTTCTCTCAACCTTTTCTGCTCTAAGGAGAACAATTCCAGCTTTTCCAGTCTATCCACGTAACTGAGGTCCCTCATCCCTGGAACCATTCTAGTAAATCTTTTCTGCACCCTCTCTAAGGCCTTCACATCCTTCCTAAAGTGCGGTGTCCAGAGTTGGACACAATACTCCAATTGTAGCCGAACCAGTGTTTTATAAAGATTCAACATAACATCCTCGCTTTTGTACTCTATGCCTCTATTTATAAAGCCCAGGATCCCGTCTGGTTTCTTAGCTGCTTTCTCAACCTATCCTGCCACCTTCAATGACCCTAGGTCTCTCTGTTCCTGCACCCCCTTTAGAATTGTACCCTTTAGTTTATATTGCCTCTCCTCGTCCTTCCTACCAAAATGTATCACCTCACACTTCTCAGTTTTAAATTTCATCCGCCAAGTGTCCGCCCATTCCACCAGTCTGTCTGTGTCCTCTTGCAGTCTATCACTATCCTCCTCACTGTTTACTACACTTCCAAGTTTTGTGTCATCTGCAAATTTTGTAATTGTGCCCTGTGCACCTAAGTCTAAGTCATTAATATATATCAAAAAAGCAGTGGTCCCAGCACTGACCCCTGGAGAACATTACCGTACACCTTCCTCTAGTCTGAAAAACAGCGATTCACCACTACCCTCTGTTCCCTATTACTCAGCCAATTTCATATCCATGTTGCCATTGCCCCTTTTATGTGGGCTTCAATTTTATTGATAAGCCTATTATGTGGCGTTTTATCAAACGTCTTTTGGAAGTTCATATACACATCAACTGCATTGCCCTCATCAACCCTCTCTGTTACCTCATCAAAAAACTCAATTAAGTTCATCAAACATGATTTGCCTTTAACAAATCCATGCTGGCTTTCCTTTATTAATCCACACTTGTCCAAGTGACTATTAATTTTGTCCCGGATTATCGTTTCTAAAAGCCTCCCCGCCACCAAGGTTAACTGACTGGCCTGTAGTTGCTGGATTTATCTTTACATCCTTTTTTGAACAAGGGTGTAATATTTGCAATTCTCCAGTCCTCTGGCACCATCCCTGTGTCTAAGGAGTGGTGGAAGATTGTGGCCAGTACTTCCAAAATTTCCACCCTTACTACCCTCAGCAACCTAGGATGCATCCCATCCAGACCCGGTGACTTATCTACTTTAAATACAGCCAGCCTTCCTCTTTATCAATTTTTATCCCATACAGTATCTCAACTACCTCCTCTTTTACTGTGGCTTTGGCCATATCTTCTTTCTTGGTAAAGGCAGATGCAAAGTATTCATTTGGTACCTCTGCCATGCCCTCTGCTCCTTTTTGGTCCCTAATCAGCCCCACCCCTCCTCTTACTACCTGTTTACTATTTAAATGCCTGTAGAAGAATTTTGGATTCCCTTTTATGTTGGCTGCCAGTCTATTCTCATACTTTCTCTTTGCCTCTCTTATTTCCTTTTTTACTTCTCCTCTGAACTTTCTATATTCAGCCTGGTTCTCGCTAGTATTAACAACCTGACATCTGTCATACACCCCTGACCACAACGCCCATGATGGTCTCCTCCAGGGAGGACAGGATATGTATAGATGCTTCGCCTCCTCCTCTGGCTGCCTGCTTCCTGTTATTGTGCGCCAGCTTCTCCTGCAAGAAAGCATGGAGAGTGTTGGTGTTAATTCAGTGAGATGTTTTGAGGGTGTGCATGTCAGGGTAGAATAATGTTACTGGTGTGTGAAAGGTGGCACAGGTGTGAGGTGGTGAGGGAAGTGATAATGAGGCGAGCAGCAATAGGAGCAGAAGGAGGTGGAGTGAAGTGTGCTGCAGTGATTGGAGGAGAGTGCTGGGCAGCAGGGGAGGGAAGGGTTGTGAGTGTTGAGGCTATAGGTAATACAGGGCTGAGCAGGGAGTAATGAGAGCTATGAGTTTGGAGTCCTACATTAATCGCCCTTGCCAGTTCCTTGGAGGAATGCTTCGGGCACTGATTTGTTCTGCTACCTCTGCCCACAGTTGCCGGGAAACTAGCCGGGATACCTTTTTGCAGTTGGGTGGTAAGATGAGGCCCGTCCTCCTGCCGACCTCCTCCACCAACATCTCCAAAGCTGATCGGAAAACCGGGGCACCTTCCAGTATTTCTCCTGCCTGCCATTTCAGTGGTGTTGAGAAAGAAGCTGATTGCAGCCACAGTGCACCTCCCTTTTAAATGGTGCTGGCTGCCTTCAACTGTTGGCAGAGATGTCCGATTTCATCCTCCCCCCCCACCCAACTTTGTTGGGCGAGCTGCCAATGAAGAGCACGAGTAGTGCTGGCAGCTCACTTATTTCATGTTATGCAGGCAAGATGACCAATGTAGCACGGTCTCTGAGCCCACATGAACAGGTGCACCATCGGAGCGCACAACCATTTCAGCCCCATTTTCGGACAATTACACATTTAGCCATTTCCACTGAGCCGTTTGGTCAAATAAGTATTTTTTTTAAATGAAATTTGGGGGCAAAATTCTTCATTTTGGATAATGTTGTCATTAGGAACAGAGGTGACAGGGTTGTTTATCTAGGTGCTGTGCCTGGGGTATTGAATTGCTTGGGTCCTGCAAATAGAAGAAAATCAAGCAGGAAAGAGCACATATCCCTAATGAAGCCTGCCTGATTTCCCATCCAGAATTGGGCGGGATCGCTTACGGGTATGCACTCCTTCCTGCCTAATTGTCCTGTAATTGCTACCCTCATGCAATCCAATCGCCCCAGGTACAGGACCAGGATAATCTACCTCAAGTCTTGTTTCTGACAGGGATTGTCAAAGCTGTCAGAAATAAATACCAATTCATTAAATGGGAGGCAAGATCCAATTAGGCAGACTATGTTGCAGCTTTTGTACAGGTAAAACTTCCATCCCCAGATCTAGACTTTCCACACCAAAGAATTGCATGATCATTTCTTTAGGTGGTGTTAATGCTTTGTGGCTCACCAACCATAGTCTTGTACGCCTTTCAATTAGAAGCTAGATTTTGTTTGTTTTTTTTCCTGGTGTGTAATGGAATACATTTTCATTTTACAGGAATTGTCTTTCCCTGTGCTTTTAAAAATTGGTACTAACAATACTGAACCAAAACAAGGCTCGAAATTAAATGAATTTGCAATCTCTGCGGTTGTTTATGTCTAAAATATTAAAATAGTGCTGACATTGACTTGTTTTGTAACCATGAAACTGTTTTATGAAACATTCAGAATATTTACATTTTACAAATCATTTTACTTACTTTCAGCTTAAAGAGTATGACGTAGCGGTCATCACTAAGACCTGGCTACAAGCTGGGCATGACTGGGAGATAAATATTCCAGGTATAAAGTCTTTAGAAAGGACAGGGAAATTGGCAAAAGAGGAGGAGTAGCAATATTGATAAAATACACCATTAGATTATTAGAAAGATGGGCTATCAGTAAGGGTCAGCAGGCAGTTGAAACTCTCTGGGTAGAATCGAGGAATAGAAAACAATGCAAGACTTTGGTTGGAGTTGTCTACAGACTTCCTGATAGCAGCGATGAAGTAGCAGAAGCATAAATACGGAAATCAAAGAAGTTTGTTGCAAAAGCAGAGTGGTTATAATGGGAGACTTACTTTTCACATAGAACGGGAGAAGTAGAACAGCTCAAGTTCCAAAGGCAGCGAATTTCTTGAGTGTATTCGAGATGGTTTTCTGGAACAATATGTTCTTGAACCAGCAAGAGGACGGGCCATACTAGATTTAGTAATGAGCCTGAATTAGTCAACTATCTAACGGTAAGGCAACACCTAGCTAACAGTGAACAAAACATGATTTGAAATTACATAGAATTTACAGCACAGATACAGGCCATTTGACCTAACTGGTCTATGTTGGCATTTATGCTCCACACAAGCCTCCTCCCACCCCTCCACATCTAACCCTATCAGCATATCCTTCTAGGTTTGAGAGGGAGAAGGTTGAGTCAGGAACCAAGGTTTTAAATTTAGATACGGTTGACTTTGAAGGCATGAGGTAAAGTTGACCACAGTAAACTGGACGGAACTGTTAATGGATAAAGCTACAGATGAACAGTGGGAGATGTTCAAAGAAATATTTGGTATAATACAAGACCTGTATATACAGTTAAAGGGTAAGAGCTCTACTTGTTAAATTAAACAGCCTTCTTCAACAAAAGAGGTGAGAGATAGTATAAAACTACAGATGCAAATGCAAAGAATAGTGGAGATCCCACGGACTGGGAGAGATCTAAAGAACAGCAAAGGGATACAAGAAAGTAGTAAGCTGCATAAAGGGAATAAGAGAAAAAACTTGCGAGTGATATCAAGGATAGCAGTAAAAGTTTTTACAAGTACATTAAGAGAAAGAGGGAGGCTAAGAGTAATGTCGGCCTCTTAAAGGCAGACGCAGGTGATATTGTAACTGAGACTGAAGATTGACAAATCTCCAGGACCCAATGGTTTCCACCCCAAAGTATTAAAAGAAGTAGTGAGGAAATTGCAGATGCTCTAGTCATCATCTTCCAAAACTCTCTTGATTCAGGAAATGTTCCCTAGGATTGGAAAATTGCCCATTATTTAAGAAGGATGGGAGAGATAAACCAGGAAATTATTGACCTATTAATCTAATGTCTGTTGTGGGGTAGTTACTAGAATTTATTATTAGGGACTGAGTGACTGAGCACTTGGATAAACATGAACTGATCAGAAAGAGCCAGCATGGAATTGTAATTGGTAAGTCATGTCTAATGAACCTAGTTGAATTTTTTGAGGAGGTAACTAACATGGTAGATAAGGGCGTGTCTATGAATGTTATTTATATGAACTTCCAGAAGGCATTCAATAAGGTTCCACATAAGAGACTGTTAATAAAAATGAGAGCGCATGGAATTGGAGGCAGCCTTTTGACATGGTTATGAATTGGTTAGAAAGTAAGAGTCAGAGAGTAGGGATAATGGGTATGTACTCAAATTGGCAGGATGTGACCAGTGGTGTCCCCCAGGGATCTGTACTGGGGCCTCAGCTTTTCATTATATTTATCAATGATTTAGATGAAGGAATAGGGAGCACATATCCAAGTTTGCTGATGATACTAAGGTAGGTGGCACAGTAAGTAGTAGTGTAAATGGGAGCAGAAAGTTGCAAAGGGACATTGATTGATTAAGGGGTGGAAGTTATGCTACAGTTGTACACAGCTCTGGTTAGACCCGAGTTAGAGTACTACCTTCAATTCTGGGCACCGCACCTCAGGAAGGATATATTGAGATTGGAGGTGGTGCAGCGCAGAGTCACCAGAATGATACCAGGGCTAACAGATTTAAATTATGAGGACAGGTTGCATAGACTAAGACTATAGACTCATATTCCCTCGAGTATACCAGATTAAGGGGAGATGTAATTGGGGCGTTCAAGAAGATTAAAGGATATGATAGGATAGATAGAGAGAAACTATTTCCTCTGGTGGGGGAAAGTCCATAACAAGGGGGCATAATCTTAAAGTTAGAACTAGACTGTTCAGGGGTGATGTCAGGAAGCACTTCTTCACACAAAGGATAGTGGAAATCTGGAACTCAAAAAGCTGTTGAAGCTGGGTCAATTGAAAATCCAAAACTGAGATTGATAGATTTTTGTTAGGTAGGAGATTTCAGGGATATGGAACCAAGGCAGGTAAATGAAGTTAAGATACAGACCAGCCATGATCTAATTGAATGGCAGAACTTATTAATCTACCATGAAAATATTCAAACATACAGAAGGCCGAGAATCTCTCAAAGAAGCATGGGATTGTATACATGAAGGCTTTTTTTCATTTTCAAAAGAGGCAGTATTTCATGATGCTTATTTTGTAAAAAACAGTTTCAGAATTTTTATCCCAGTCATGTTTTATTGGTAGTTTTGATTTTAAACCAGAATCCCTATCTAATTCAACTATAAGAAAAAAATTGCATTTATATAGAGCCTTTCACAACCCCAAGACATCACAAAGCACCTTACAGCCAATGAAGTACATTTTGAAGCGTAGTCACTGTTTTAATGCAGGAAACACGGCAGCCAATTTGCGCACAGCAAGCTCCCACAAATATCAATGTGATAATGACTAGATAATCTGTTTTTTAAGTGATGTTGGTTGAGGTATAAATATTGGCCAGGACATCAGGGAGAACTGCTCTGCTCTTCTTCGAAGTAGTGCCATGGGATCTTTTACGTTCACCTGAGAGGGCAGATGAGACTTCGGTTTAACGTCTCATCCGAAAGATGGATTTACATAAATGAGGGCCTGTGATGAATTCCATGATTTTGGATGAGGCTTCGGGTCTAATGTGCACCTTGACCTTATTAAATAGTTTGCTTCAGAGTGTTTCTTAAAGCAAGGTTGCTGTTGTTTCTTTGAATGTTGAAGTCTAAGGGCTGATTTTCCTCAAATCGCCTCAAATTGTATTCCAGGCTCATGGTCAGCACGGAGGCACTTTGCGCAGCTCACTTTGCATTAGCACAGGGGAGCTGTACTCACAGCGCACTTTGCCTGGTTCACTGGGACCATAGAAGTCAGGAGGGTTGCAGTTTCCAAAGCAAAGCCTTCAAAGCGCAGGTGCAGCACCTTAAAGCTGTACTTGCACTTCACGTGGGGCACAGAAACGTTGGTTTGGACAACAGTTTTGGTGAGAGTGTTGAAAAGGAATGCAAAGTCTGAATTCCCATGGTGCACACAGGATTGCTCCGTTTACTGAGAGAGCCTTGGCAGGCCGTTGAAGGAAATGCAGACAACATCTTTGGGTATAAGGAGCACCCTCCTCAACAAATGCAGTGTTGGCTGCATGGAAAAAGGTGGCGGAGCAAGTGAATACAGACTCTGGTGAAGAGTACAGCCTTCCAGGCGGGGAAAAAGACGCACATGACGCTTTCCAAAGTACGTGACTCCTCTACTCATCTATTTGTAATGGTCTGCAGTGCCTTGCTGTAACACACACATACATTTTCACCTTCATCAGCTGCATACTCACCTAGAATGCTTTCTCATCTTTACAAACCTCTTGCCTGGACCCCTTTCCCTTTTGGTAGGTTGATCTATTAAAAACTCCTTCAGTACCCTTTTGCCCACTGTTTGTTCTTGCACTCCTGGCTAGGGAAACACAATGCCCAATTGTGTAGCTCTGATAGGCCTCGGAAGCAGTTTTTTATTCATTACTGTCTTCTCATTGCAGGCCAAGGAGACATGCAGCAGAAGAGAGAGAGATTGAAAACTGAAGAGTGCCTGCCAAATCTCCAGACATTGATATGCATCAAGAGCTCACCGTGGACATTGCTGATGACTCTGTCAACAAACTAAGGAGTCACCCACATCCCAGAAACTTCTCAGGGATATCTAGCAGCCAGAATCTTCTCCCACTAGGGAACATTGGAGAATGAAAAAAAAAGATACTAGAAGCAAACTAGAAATAGTTGGGAGGGATATTGGTATTTTTCTTTCCTTGGAGGAGTATTGCTTTTTTGCTTCCATATGTACTTGGCCATTCAGTGAGGGTAGCTGAGGGAAAGTGATGTTTCTGATTAAGTAAGACCTGATCCAGAAATGTTTCTGTGGGGAGCAATGACTTTTGAAGTGATGTGGGTTTAGATTAATCTTTGTCTCATGTTGCTGTTCTTTGGGTGCTGAAAAGTTCACATTTTGTTCTGACTCATCTGTGGTCTCTTCCTCTGCTTCTGTTTGTCAATTTCCTCCTCAACCTGCATCTAGTACAATCCCTAAAGGAATGTCCATGGTGTGGGTCAAGTTGCTTTTGGCCAGGCAAGGTGGTTGGATGTTTTATGGTGGGGAAGTCAAGTTCTCAAACAAATGTATACAAATGGTTGGTCTGCTGCACATTAAACAGAAGTACACAGAAATTCCAAGATTCTCACAAAAAATAAGCAAAAAAAAACCTTGCATTGCAAACAAGCAAGCAACTTGTTCACCAAAGCTGGATACAAAGTCAATAACCTAGAAATTTGTTGATGGCATGCTCGTTTTACAGGCGTAAAATGGGCACCGAAGCATCCAATATGGCAGGGGGCATACTCGTGCACATTCCGCGCTGGAAGAGCGCCATCCACCGTATAGGTAAAGGTATTGGTATCCAGGCCCATACCTGAAACAGTGGCGCACTATGGCTGCAGTATGTACGATCTAAAGAATGCATTGCAGTAACTCATCAAGGTTACTTCGACAGCCCCTCCCTCCCCTGCTACCCCCAAGAAAGACAAGTGCTGCAATGCTGAGGGAACACCATCATCTCCAAGTTCCCCTCCAAGTCACACGCCATCCTGACTTCGACAGATAGCAACATTCCTTCATTGTCACTGGGTCAAAATCCTGGAATTCCCTACCTAATACCATTGTGGGAGCACCATTATCACAAGGACTGTAGCAGTTCAAGGAATAACCCACCACCACCGGCTCAGGGCAGCTAAGGATAGGCAATAAATGCAGTCTTGCCAGCACTTTCCACATCCTGGGAACAAATATGAAAATTTGAGTGCAATTGCAGGCCCACAGTTGACAAAATATTGATCATCAGCACAATTGCCTCAAGGAAAAATACAATATAGGGTTGCACATAGATATATGCAACTGTGTATTGTGTATTGTGTTCTGGTAAGATACGGCAGTGGAAAGGGTTCAGAGAAGGGTAACAAAGATCATTCATGGAGGCAAGAACCAAGTTTATATTATTACTGGAAATATTTGCCAAGATAGTTCAGGAATGAATCACTTCTGCCAGGTTTACCTGTCCACAGGGCTCTGCCAAAGCGCTTAAAGATGGTTAGGGACGATTCTCCCTCTGATTCTGTCTCCTCCTCCGTTGAGAAATGTTTCTTCCTGATGAAAAGGCCAAGATCAGGAACCCATTGTGTGATTAATCTTATCCATATGCCATGTTCATATTCTTTGTGGGACAGCACATTGAGCACTAATCATGTGTGTCATGTCAACCATATCACTTTGATAATATTAATTCTTAGACTGCTGACAGCTCCTTCGAAGTGACTGACTCCATGAGCCGGCCATTCTTTTACATTTTCAGTTCATAAACTTAACACTGAAATAAACACTAATATTATAGTGATAATGTTACTGCAATGTCAGGATTAGCCTTATTACAATGATATTAACTCTATAGGGGTAACTTTCTGACTTCACGCTGTCAGCAAGTAGTCTTGCCCACTGACAGCACATATCAGAAATTCAGGCAAGCTCTATTTACCTAAAACAAACACAGGCCATGAAAATCTACGATCCAGCTCCGTTGCCGTTATTATGGGGGAGTGGGACTTCTGGGTTCAAGCTACTTGAATAAAATGGACAGGTGCCTGTGCCAGTATTGGTGGAGCTGGGGTGCCCACTAAGGTGGGGGGACGAGGAAATTGCAGTGTTGGCTAGTAATTGGGCCTGACTGCTGGCAGGTCCAGCCGAAAAAGGTTTCAAATGCAAAGAATTGGTCCTTTTCCAAGAAAGCTACTTTCTTTGAGGTAGCCCACGATCAGCTGCTGTAGAGAAACCAGCCTTTCCAAAGTTGTTGGGCCCCACTTCCACCACCAGGCAGTATTGTGTACCTGCTTCATGCAGGTGTGCATTACAGTGGGGGCATTAGATGCGGGACTGGCGGGAATTCTGCCAAATTGTTTCTTTCCATCAGTCTCGCATCCTTCTCTGACATCAGCTGCAAAGGGAGCGGACACAAGAACCACCTGCCCCCCTCAAACCCAGGAAATACTGGTGCATCAAGAAGAGGGGGCAGTGACCTCGCATAATGGGTCCCACCCCAATATCCACCCCCATTAGCCTGGTCCATCCCAATAATGCCCATTACACCAAACCCCCAAAGAAATTTGTTGGCGATAATCTTAATTAAAAATAACAGCTCAAAATTCCAAGACCCATGATTTGCTACTGGAAGTGCAGGGTCGGAGGAGACTTCTGATTGGCCAATGCTCAATGCTGACTGTGCCAGTGATTGCAGGGTCAGCTCATTTACGAACATACAGAAATAACCTGGAAACAACCTATGCCTGGAGCATCCTGACTGGACACTTCCTAGCCCTCCCCCCACCACCTCTGCAGCTATGTAACCTCCTGGGAGAGGCAAAATAACAGAAAAAGAAACCCAGTGCCAAAAAGTGGGTGGGGGGGTGGGGAAATATGGAAAAGTCCTCTCCAACCCCCTCAGGCATTCAAAACCAGTCCAGGAGACCACATTGACCATGCTTATGTTAACTGTTAAATCACTTATCTTTTATAAGATGTGAACTCTGCCCCAGCCAAGAATCAGTCCAGCTCTCCTTTGAAGACGTGCAGAGAATCAGCACACACCGTGCAAGCAAAGGATTCGCCAGTGAGATAATTTAATGGTTCTATGTGAAAGAGCCTGTATGGTTCTTTTAATTCACAGCGTTATATCCTTATATTTGTTACTGCCCTTGTAGTGTTAATATTGATCTGTAGTCCATAAAATTTAAAATATAGATTATTGGCAGCTTGCTGCTATTACACTTACCGTTGGTTTCACTATTCCAAAGGCTCACTACTGTCTGGGAAAAGAGGAACTGCCTAACATCTAGCCCATTCCTACTTTTGCATAGTTTAAATGCATGACCCCTGGTCCACCCAATCTGTCAAACTGAAATAATCTATCAATTGGGACACAATCCAGCCCTTTCATTATTTTCTATACCTCTATCAGGTCACCTCTAGGCCTAAAATAAAAACAGAAAATGCTGGAAACACTCAGCAGGTCAGGCAGCATCTGTGGAGAGAGAAACAAAGGCCGATGACCTTTCATGAGCAGTTTCTGGTGAAAGGTCATCGACCTGAAATGTTAACTCTGTTTCTCTCTCCACTGATGCTGCCTGACCTGCTAAGTGCTTCAAGCATTTTCTGTTTTTATTTCAGATTTCCAGCATCTGCAGTATTTTGCTTTAGTCTCTAAGTCTGTGCTGCTCTGAAGTAAATAGACCAAGCTTTTTAAGCCTATCTGAGTAACTAAGGTAGTTTAAGCTGGGAATCAATCTTTCAGCTCTCCTTGGAGTCATTTCCAAGGCCATTATATCACCCACCATATGAGGGAACCAAAACCGGATACTGTATTCTAGATGTAATCTAATCTAACGAAGGACCTGTATAAGGACAGAATGGTGTCCTTTGACTTGTATTGAATGATTCTATTAATACAAACCAATACCCTGTTTGCTTTGGCTATGGTTTCTCTGCATTGGTCATGAACCTTGAGTGATCTGTGCACAAGAACACCTGGTTCCTTTTCTCTCTCACCCGATTTCAGTATTGTTCCCTGTATTTGGATTTGCTGGAGGTGACAAAGGACAATTTGTGCAGTGTGCCTGGGAGGCCTGGGAAATTAGTAGCGGCTGGGTGAGGGGAGATGGGGAGGGGAGGAGGGGCAGGAATAGTTGCACTGAGCATGCAGCTGCAGGATTTAAAACTGGACAGCTTGTAAAACAGAACCAGCAAGGTGAAAAAATGACTTCAGCAGGAACAACTAAAAGGAGATCAGCAAACTTCCCAGCAAGTGATATGAATAGTCTTCTGACTAAATTAGGCACAGGAGGAATTGAATAGTGGATATAGGCGGAAAGAGACCTACTATTACAGCAACAAGAGCCATGTGGAAGGAGGTGGCACAGGCAATGAGGGGCAACATCCAACTCCCAGGACTACTCTCTAGTGCAGGAAGAAGTTTAATGGCCTCACAAGGTCAGCAACGGTAAGTGTAATAGCAGCAAGCTACCAATAATCTACATTTTAAACTTTACGGACTACAGATCGATATTAACGCTACAAGGGCAGTAACAAGTATAAGGATATAACCCTGCAAATTAAATGAACCATATAGACTCTTTCCCATAGAACCATTGAATTATCTCACTGGCAAATTCTGCAATGCACGCGTGCCCATTGAAGAATCATTTTCTCTAATGGGAACTCCACAAGAGAAGTGATACGAGTTCTTCAGTAGTTGTCAAATAGATCAATTTGTGCCTGAAAGTAACAAGCATTCTGTTCTCATTCAAGAAGAAATTGCATATTATTCAGACGAACAAGCTACATGAGATGGGAACATCAGGCATCCATCGATTAACCTAGCAGGCGAAAAAGCCGTTGAGATAATAGGATCCCACTCAGCTGAGGTGATAGGGAAAGGAGATGTGGGAGGGCATGCAGCCACAGCTAGTTTGTGCAGAACAAGTTCGTAATGTTAAAAGATTTTTTTAAAAATCAGTTTTCTGACTCATACACCAGGGATACATTTACATGAGCAGAACAATGAGAAAAAAATAGATGACAAGAAACTCAGTGCATTTCTCTGCCATTTTTTCCCCACAGGAGCTGGAAGCATAAAGGAGAATGCAGAGAGAGAGAATTAGATGTTATACTGGGACTTTCAACATCAGGGACTGTGAGCAGAAATGTACCCACACCTTCATTCATCCTCTCATTTACAGTCACCAGCCCAGATAGAGTCTCTCGGATTGATAAGTTTAGATAAGGTTTAGTCACTGGAGGATATCCAACACACAAAGAAGCCAGAGGAAGAGGTAATGGAAGTGGAGAAGGATGTTCTTGAATGAAGAACATTATGATTGTCAAGAACTGTTATAACCTTATTGAATATCAAACAGGAGAAACTCCTGCAGAATTGTGCAAAGAAGAACATAAATAAAAGGTGAGTCCCGAACTCATATACAGAAGTGTTAGTTTTTAGCTGAACGAAGGGAAAGGTTTTGTAGTATCACTTAAGCTGTTACAGATTTTCAGCCACATAGCACAAGTGCAGCGGCCATTATTGGCAATCTCTTAGTACAGCAGGAGCAGTAGGCCCAAGAGTGCCAGACATAGGAGATATATGACACACGAAGCAAACTACCCAAGTAGCAGATTTACAACAGTTACTAGGCTTGATGGAGGAGCAGTGCATAATGAGACCGAGGCTCAGCAGGTAGGTTGCAACTGAAGGATGGCACCTGGTCAGGAAGACAGTCAACCATTAGCACTGAACTACCAGTGACAGTGAAGGTCCCCACTGCACTACCTTAATGTCACAACAACCTTCTGGACACAGGGGACAATGCAAGAGTCAGCCACTTTGTCACCCACCACTCTATATTAAAGAGTAACTGAAACCCTGGGGGCGATTTTAACCCCACCTTCCTGGCGGAAACTACCCTGAGTTATTTACCCATCCTGGAGCTGCCAGAATCCTGGCAACCAAGTTTTTAACCTGCTCTACTGAGCAAGTGGCAAGGACACCCACCCAAAGCCAGCAGGGTCCTTCTTTACATATGCATGTCAGGTCTCAATGACATCATCGGGACCTGACCACAATTTTAACTCAGGCCTGAGTGAGGAAGAAGCTGTGGCTTTCCTGCCAGACCTACCTGGGACAGAAGTGGATCAACCCCAGAAGATGCGGAAGAAGGTAAGTAAGTATTTTTTTTCTTTGAGGGGCAGGGGGAGCAGGAGTGTTCCTCCAAGCCCAACAAGGAAAGCTTAGGCCTCCCCTGTCCCAGACTCCCCTCCATCTTCCCGAAGGTGAGACCTCCACGAGACGCCCTCGGAACCCAATCCTGCCACCTACCTTGTGTCAGCAGATGGCCACGGACCACTCAATTTTCCGAAGGCCAGCAGCCGCTTCCCGCGCACATCCTGCCCATTCGGACGGGAAGTAGACCAGCGGGATGTTAATGAGGCCGGGAGTTTAAATAGCTCCAGTGTGATTTCTGCAGCAGCGGGAGAGTTTCCAACTCACCTCACCACTCACCCGACCAAAACCCACCTGGAGTTAAAATCAGGGCCGCTGTTTTTCCATAAACGTCATCAATGACCATCAGCAACAGCAGAGACAGCTATAGTTTTACCATATATGAACATAAGAAATAGGAGCAGGAGTAGGCCATATGGCCCCTCAAGCCTGCTCTGCCATTCAATAAGATCATGGCTGATCTTCTACCTCAACTCCACTTTCCCGCCCTATCCCCATATCCCTTGATTCCCTTAGTGTCCAAAAATCTATAGGTCTCAGTCTTAAATATACTCAAAGACTGAGCATTCACAGCCTTCTGGCTTAGAGAATTCCAAAGATTCACAACCCTCTGAGTGAAGAAATTTTTCCTCATCTCAGTCCTAAATGGCCGACCCTTATCTTGAGATTATGATTCCGAGTTTTAGACTCTCCAGCCAGGGGAAACAGCCTCTCAGCATCTACCCTGTCAAGCCCTCTAAGAATTTTATATGTTTCAATGAGATCTCTTCTCATTCTCCTAAACTCCAGAGAATATAGGCCCATTCTACTCAATCTCTCCTCACAGGACAACCCTCTCATCCCATCAATTTAGTGAACCTTCGTTGCATCCCCTCTAAGACAAGTATATCCTTCCTTAGGTAAGGAGACCAAAACTGTACACAGTACTACCAGGTGTGGTCTCACCAAAGCCCAAGATATACTCAAACCGCCTCTGACTACCAACATTCCTTAGTCTCTCACCTTTTAAAAAATATTCTGCTTTTCTATTTTTCCTACCAAAGTCGATAATTTCACATTTCCCCACATTATACTCCATCTGCCACCTTCTTGCCCCCCTCACTTAACCTGCCTATATCCCTTTGCAGCCTCTTTGCATCCTCCTCACAGCTTACTTTCTCACCTAGCTTTGTATCATCAGCAAACTTGGATAGATTACACTCGGTCCCCTCATCCAAGTCATTAATATAGATTGTAAACAGCTAAGGCCCAAGCACTGATCCTTGCAGCACCCCACTAGTTACAACCTGCCAACCCGAAAATGACCCGTTTATCCCTACTCTCTGTTTTCTGTCTGTTATCCAATCCTCAATCCATGCTAATATATTACCCCCAATCCCATGAGCCCTAATCTTGTGTAACAATCTAGTGTGGCACCTTATCGAATACCTTTTGAAAATCCAATTATACTACATCCACTGGTTCCCCCTTTACTACCCTGCTAGTTACACCCTCAAAAAACTCTTAATAGATTTGTCAAACATGATTTCCCTTTCATAAAACCACGGTTAACTCTGCCTAATGATATTATGATTTTCCAAGTGCCCTGTTACTAAGTCCTTAATAATAGATTCTAGCGTTTTCCCTACTACTGATGTCGGGCTAACTGGCCTATAGTTCCCTGTTTTCTCTCTCCCTCCTTTCTTGAATAGCGGGGTTACATTTGCTACCTTCACTATTCACTATCTCTGCAGCCACCTCTTTTAAAACCCTAGGATGTAGGCCATCAGGTCTAGGGGATTTGTCAGCTTTTAGTCCCATTAATTTCTCCAGTACTTTTTCTTTACTAATATTAATCACTTTAAGTTCCTCACTCTCAATAGATCCTTGGTTCTCCACTATTTCCAGTATTTTTTTGTGAATTTTACTGTGAAGACAGAGAGAAAATATTTGTTTAATGTCTCTGCCATTTCCTTATTCTCCATTATAATTTCTCCTGTTTCTGCCTCTAAGGGACCCACGTTTACTTTCGCTAATCTCTTCCTTTTTACATCTGTTTTTATATTTCTTGCTAGTTTAATCTCATATTCAGTTTTCTCCCTCTTTATCAATTTCTTGGTCATCCTTTGCTGATTTTTAAAACCCTCCCACTCCTCAGGCCTACTACTCTTTTTGGTAACATTGTAAGCCTCTTCTTTTAATCTAATACTATCCTTAACTTCTCTAGTTAGCCACGGTCGGATCACTTTTCCCAGGGAGCTTTTATTCCTCAAGGGAATGTATTGATGACTTACCCAGTGTACAGGGACTGTTGACTGATGCATGCCCACCAACAATCCTACAGCATATCGAAACAGGAAGGACTAATATCTGATTAATCTGCAAATGATATGCATCCCATGCCATAAAATGATACATATCAATGCATGCTTCCCGGGGAGTTTCTGAGATGATACAGCTCTTCAAAGCAGACGGAAAAATAGACAGCTGGGTGCTTGGAGATATGGGCTGTATGGTGCAGCCATAGCTAATGGCACCTCTGCACAACTCCCATACTCCAGCAGAGAACAGCTACAAGGCGTATGGGTGAACTATGATCCTCGTTGAAGAAACATTTAGATTGCCAAAGCAATGCTTCTGTTGCTTAAACCAGTCAGGAGTCTTACAATACGGCCCAGAAATGTTTGGCAAAATTATAACAGGACGTTGCATGGTCACAATATTGCCATGGACAGAGATCTCACAATGGATGTGAATGAATAGTAGCTGTAAGCCACCAAAGACCAAAGGGAAAATGGTGCACAGCAGACCGGCACTTCAGTTAAGGAGCCACATACAGCAGGGTCTCATTATCCAGTTCTTCTCGTGAGCTCTGCATTTGGCCATTATTACTTTCTATTGAACATATTTACAATCATGGAACTGCTAGTTGCTCTATCTGTTTGGTTTTTGCTAAGAACTGAATTCTTTCTGATTACTTTTGGACTACCAGCAATTTCTTTTCTGCACAATGAAAGAATGAAAGACCGCAAGATATGTTAAAGGTGAAATAATTCTACTGTGTTTGAGTATTTTGCACACATGTTTAGTGGCTTTTTTCTGGTGAGTGTACCTCTTTTCAGTTGTGAACTTCTGCACCTGTCCAGTCTAGAGCCTGGATTTACTTCTGCCAGACACATTTGCAGTGGTGGAAACAGGGACTGGAGAACAAAAGTTGCACCCCACTGGAACTCCACCATTTTGTGCCCCAATGCATTTTGCAGTGGGTGGGGTCAGCAGAAATGGAAACAGATGCCTCAAACGAGTAGGGGCTTCATCTAAATATTGATTTGGGCATGTTTCCATCCTGCACACCCATCTGGAATGAGGGATGTCATATATCAATCATATCTAGGCGACATTAGTGTCCAAGGTTGCTAGGCAGTGGTAACTCTACTGGAGATTATAGAAAGGACATAGTAATAGTGGGCTAAATGTATTTCAGCTATTTCTCAATAACTTTTTTTTTCCTGTTGGAAGTTATGCTTTCAGGAGTATTTCTTCCATATGTTGGAAATTGTTATGTTTTTGCCCCCAGCTCCATTACCGGCACTAGTGGGTTTCCCAATGGGAATTCCCCAAGTCTACATTCTTGTGGAGGGAGACCAGGTAGGTCAAGCTGCATGAGAGATGTTCTATGCCCACCCACTGGTACCAGCACACAAGTTGGGCACAGGGTACATTCCCTGTCCCTCAATGGATGAGGCCCGAGGCACCCCTGATATTGGGCCTCAGGCCTCATTTCAATGGAGCCGTTGTGGCATGAACAGCCAGCCGGTGAAGGGTAATCCGGGATTGGGCTACTGCTAGCGTCACAGCAGACCTCAGGTAAGTGAGGCCTGGGGGTCAGAAGATAGGAGGCCGGGGAGGGGGATCGGAGGCCAGGGGTTGGGAGATAAGAGACCAGGGAGGGAGATTAGAGCCTGGGGTTGGGAGATAGGAGGCTGGGGAGGGGGATCAGAGGCCGGGGGAGAGGGGGGGGGGTAGCAGTGGCAATCAGGGGAGGGGAAAGTGGTGTTGATTGGGGGTAGGAGCTGCAACCTGTGTTCTTTAAATGTGGGGTTGGGTGGAGCACCCCTGCTCCTCCGGTTCCACATTCAGGTAGGCAAATTTCAAAAATGTACATTTTTGGTAACAGGCGGTCCCATGGCCTGATGTCACTAGTTCAGCCGACGCTGGCGCTGGTTGCTTCAGGGTAAATCAATCTTGCAGTGGGGCACTCAAATTTGCGTATGCAAATAAGGGGCCTGGATGCCTATTTTTTTCCCTTTCCAATATGGCGGGCGGTGCACTTCATAGAATCATAGAATCATAGAAAATAGGAGCAAGAATAGGCCATTTGGCCCTTCGGGCCTGCTCCGCCATTCAAAATGATCATGGCTGATCGTCTGACTCAGTACCCTGTTCCCACTTTTTCCCCATATCCCTTGATCCCTTTAGCATTAAGAAATATATCTATCTCCTTCTTGAATATATTTAATGACTTCACCTCCACTGCCTTCTGTGGTAGAGAATTCCACAGGTTCACCACCCTCTGAGTGAAGAAATTTCTCCTCATCTCGGTTCTAAATGGCATACCCCGTATCCTGAAACTCTGACCCCTGGTTCTGGACTCCCCAGCCATCGGCAACATCCTCCCTGCATCTAGTCTGTCTAGTCCTGTTAGAATTTTATATGTTTCGATGAGATCACCTTTCATTCTTCTAAACTCTTGTGAATATAGGCCTAGTCGACCCAATCTCTCCTCATACATCAGTCCTGCCATCCCTGTGTGTGAGTTTCCAGCCGCCATATTGGGGGCTTAGTAGGCCGGTTTGTGCTCAATAAACAGGCGCTGTATGGCCAAATTTATAGGCCACGGTCCAGATATGTTATTTGGTATACTATGTAATACAACAAGTCTGATGCGGCCGCTGCCTGAAATTGCTGATGTGCTTACTGTGTTGTAGCCGTCCTATTTAAAATAGATTGCACGATATAGGTGGCTGCCCGTGATAAGTGAGGATGGTGTGAGTGATGGGGTCTGTATTGATTGACAAACGGGCTCAATCAGTCGCTATAGGTCTCCTTCTATGTATGCCTGCAAACCATAAGAATACGTTGAAATTGCAGGTATGTACAATATTGCTATCTGAGAAAAATCCTAAAGTAACAATAACTAATCTGCTAAATCAATACACATAGAACATGGTACAACAAATTCCTTATCTTGTTGGGGAAAACAATCTTCACTCAGCTGAAAACATATTTCTAAAATGTTTGTGTTTTCATTACTGCAATTCCCTTTTTATGAGATAATGAAAGAAAATGGTGCTCACCAGTGTTCCCGCTGCTTCAGATATGACTTCAGAGTAAAAGTTTCCAATCATAAAGATACAATTGCAACACTTCTTTTAAAAATTCTGATTGAGTAGCCATTATTAGCTGCTGTGCTATTTCTATCTGTAATAAATACTAACAAATGGGAAGACAGCGATTTAAATTCCCTTGAATAGTAATATGCTTGTGTAAAATTCCTATGGTGCTATTTTAACAAAGTCACTAACCTATTTAAAATAAATGGATCAATGACGCAGAGAAGAATTTTACACAAGCACATTAACCAGTGTGCTAAAAATAGCTTTACTGTCATTTTAATCTCATAATGTGTTAGGTAAAAATCTCGTTCCTGTTTTGAGGACCTCAAGGTAGAAAGCTGGCTTTTTCAATCTGAAACATTCCTGGGCAAAAAATGTTTCGGGTCTAGCCAATCTATTGATGGCTTGTGGGTGAATAAGTTCTGTGAAGTTGCGGAATTTGAACCTACTCGTTTTTTTTTTCAATTTATTTGTTTTGGCTTATCATGGTGAGGTGCTGTGAAGTGGAATGGTTTTCATTCCGTTCCTCGTGAAGGAAGTCAGACTGAATGCACAGCTTCCTCAATATTGGCTGTACGTTTTAAAATTTATCCTTAACTAAAAACCCTGACACCCCACACACGTAAAGCACACACACACACATGTTTTGATGAAGTACCAAACTAATAGATCTCATCATTTGGGTTTTTGCCAAGTCAGGTTGTTGGACTAGTCCAGATTCAACATCGGTTTTCAGCTGCAGCTGCATTGTCCAATGAGTGTGAAGGAGGTCATTCAAATGTGGCCTACATTATCCAGACATCCAGTGTAACGCAGGTGGAATTTGGTGGAAAATTCCTCTGGTTCATTCTCCAGCCCTCCCCCCGGCCAGTGAGACTGCCCCAATAATGTAAAAGAGCTTGACCCTGGAAAAATGAACCTGGGTCATGTGTGGGCGGAACACGGAATGTGCGGCCAAGATATGCCAGGATTCCCCCAAATCCCGGCCATTATTAGCCTAGGTTCTCCTACTCAGCTGTTATCCTGGTGGAAGTGTGACTGCAAGAAAGTACCCCTGACCTTGGCCAAGTTTCTAGGGTTGGGATCATTTATATCATTTTGGTGGGGCCCCCACCCTCCACCTGGGAGCCTGCCTGAGATCTGCAGAGGTTGGCCTTGGAGGCCTGCCACAGCATGACATGACCAGAGGCCTTCCAGGCAGCCGAAGAGGGACTTTTTTTTTCCAAATTGCAGGACTGGTGAGTTTCATCAATTGCCCTGCAATCAATTCAGCTACTTTTGGGGGATTTAAAATTTAAACTCCCCCTCCACTGCCCATAGCATTGATGGGCACCAAGGTTGCAAAGCCATCCATTGGGCCTAGCATTGCTAAGGCACAAATAACAGGAAACTATGTTGTTTCTGAGTGGACATATTATATGCTCATGTGGTTTGGGGCATGCGGGGATTTGGCAGAGTGGCTCCTGAAAGATTACGCGACCCATTCCACGTAAGTTATACCCAGGAGCCAGAGTAAACTAAGTGGAAAATCTAGGCCATTATACTTTTTCTGCACTCCTCCTGATGGTGATATTAGTGTATGAATGTGAAACACATTCATATTTCTATTTTAGTGGAGGCATTCACCCATTTAAACTGAATAGGTTGACACCTGCAATAAAATAGGAGAAACAAGGGTCATGTCAATATGTCAAGTAATTTCTTGAATTTGAGAGACGAGCCTCTGTCAGCGTTACACTGTAACTTGCCATCAGGAGGAAGGTGTGAACAGCGTGAGATACCTCCGTTTGTTATTTTCCCTTCCTCACAGCTGGAAAAAACAGAGGCTCAGAGCCTCCCCGTAATGGCATAGCTGAGATCCAAATCTCGCTGTATGAAGAATCACAAGAACAAGTCCACTCCTAACCATTTGGTGGCAAAGTACTTTGGATCTCAGTTCTACAGGGGCACCCACCCCATGCACCCGCTGGGATTTCAGAGCAGCTCCTTAATGTTCAATGGGAGCAGATTGAGGTGGTCTAGCTGAAGGTTAAGAAGCTTCCTCAAGTAATGCATTGTTGCTCCCCAGTTGGTGGCCCCATACTGGAATGGCTTTTGAGATTGATTGAATTTGAAGTCTTGAAGGGGGCTCAGCATAGCAGTGATACACATATATATATATATATATATATATACACATAGTGGTATATACAGAATACCACTGGTTGCATTGGTGGTTTATCTGGTGGGATCTCCAGGGTAGCCCAAGAACCCTCTGCTCCCAGGCACACCCTAAAACTGACTTTGGGATGGAGGGGTTTGGGTGGACGAAATGCCCACCCCCCAATTGGAATTTCACGAGGTGGAAACTTGGCAGAGACAGTTTGCAATCCAATTTTTGCCCTCTCCGTTCTTGAGACACCTGGGGCTCAATTTTAAACCTAAATTGCAGGTGCGTTGGGGGTGGGTGGGCTGCGAAAATTGCAGAAATGCAGAGCGGGTTCAGAAGCCGGCTCCAATCCATTGACTTCCAAGTTTCCCACAGACACACCTGTGTGCGCACGGGCATCCTGAATCCGGAAGTCCCGCCGGCAATTAAAGTGGGATGATAGTTAAAGAACCAAATGTACCTCATTGAGGTACTTAAGGCACTTGTGATATATTTGGTAGTTAGAATGATTTTTAACTTTCCTGGGCGGCTTTCCCACGGCTTCTGATTCACGCCGTGAAGGGCCGGATCAGGGAGAAAAGAAACAAAATAAATTAAATAACAAACCATTGCACAAAGTTAAAACACAAAATCAACCTAACTTTCCACCCTGCTCCGATGTCCAATGTCTCCCTCTCTGATCTTCCCCTTCCCCCCCCCGATGTCCCCCGATCTCCCCGTCCTCCCCCCGATGGCCCCCGATCTCCCCCTCTGTCCCCCCGATGGCCCCCGATCTCCCCCTCTGTCCCCCCGATGGCCCCCGATCTCCCCCTCTGTCCCCCCGATGTCCCCCGATCTCCCTGTCTTCCCCCCGATGGCCCCCGATCTTCTCCTCTTTCCCCCCGATGTCTCCCCGATCTTCCCCTCTACCCCTCCGATCTTCCGTTCCAGTGCCGGATGACGCCTTGCTCTATCTCTTTCTCTTCCCCCCCCCCCCCACCCCAGTGTTGTAGCTCCTGTCAATCAGGATGGTTGCCCGGCATGAAACCCGGAAAGAATTTTAATCACCATCAATTGATTGAGGCTGGGTATTCTGCGGTGAGTGACTCACCTCCTGACTCCCCAAAGCCTTTCCACCATCTACAAGGCACAAGTCAGGAGTGTGATGGAATACTCTCCACTTGCCTGGATGAGTGCAGCTCCAACAACACTCAAGAAGCTCGAAACCATCCAGGACAAAGCAGCCCGCTTGATTGGCACCCCATCCACCACCCTAAACATTCACTCCCTTCACCACCGGCGCACTGTGGCTGCAGTGTGTACCATCCACAGGATGCACTGCAGCAACTCGCCAAGGTTTCTTCGACAGCACCTCCCAAACCCATGACCTCTACCACCTAGAAGGACAAGAGCAGCAGGCACATGGGAACAACACCACCTGCACGTTCCCCTCCAAGTCACACACCATCCCGACTTGGAAATATATCGCCGTTCCTTCATCATCGCTGGGTCAAAATCCTGGAACTCCCTTCCTAACAGCACTGTGGGAGAACCTTCATCACACGGACTGCAGCGGTTCAAGAAGGCGGCTCACCACCACCTTCTCAAGGGCAAATAGGGATGGGCAATAAATGCCGGCCTCGCCAGCGACGCCCACCTCCCATGAACGAATAAAAAAAAATTACATTGCGATCGTGTCAGAAACGGTAAGTCTTTTTTATTCGGGTTTGCCACACGCACCTTCACCGCCCCCCTCCCCCCCCCCCCCCACTGCTGCCAACCCACCACCATTTCAAAATTGAGCCCCTAATATCTGCCTCATAACAGAGCGGGAGTTCTAGGTTAGGAACTTAAGTTATGAGGGAGAGAAGATATATGGAAAAGTTGTTGGAGAGCTATGGGCTACAGTATACCATAATTAATCAAGTGATGCCAGGAAGATATGATTCATGCACCCAAAGGGTGTGCTTCTCAATGTCTCAAGTTGAATTATTTCCCCACACCCTATCACTCACCAGCCAGTACTTACATTCATATCATGTATTTGTGTGCCACATCAATGAAACCAAACAATAAAAAATGCTGGTGACAATTATGGCCCCTCCAGCCACTCCTAAAGTGAGGTTATGTAATATCATCAGCATTACTTTTACATTATGAAACATAAATCATCTCACTATATCTCAGACTACTCAACTGGTAATTACCTTCTGAGGGGGCACCATCACATCTGAGCGAGCCATCCATCAGCGCAGATACACACACCTCGGTGGGTCCCCGTCCTCAGTTAGTTGGGGTCGCACACGGTGAATCACCACACACATGTAAGCACGAGCAGACACTGGTAGCAGGGGCAGCTGTGGAGAGTCCGCGTCGGTGGGAGCACTCTTCTCCAGGCTCTGTTCAGCTGGACACAGATGCTGAACCCTAGGGGCCATCCTTTAAAAGGAGAATGATCGAGGGGTAGCAGCACATTTGGGAGGTACTGGAACAGGTGCCACGCACACTCTCCACAATTGCGCAGAGGATGGAGGAGTCCAATTCCTGCATGAGTGGAATGGTGGCACGGGTACAGGGGGGAATCTCTGAGATACTGTCACAGGGACGTGAGGGCATCTCTGAGATAGTGTTGCGGGTAAGTGCGGGAATGTCTGCGATGGAGGGAAGGTTAGCCTCCATCGAGCTTCAAGCACGGCTCACCAATGAGTCCACTGAGGCCCTGATAACGGCCCCTCGGACTCAGGATGAGCAACTTTCTGCCATCTTAAACAGGCGAGCAGATACATGAGCACTAGCCTGACAAGGCTTCACACATGTCCTCCAAACTGTCGTCCAGCAGGGTGGTAGGAGTGATGTGGGCCTGGCCCAGGCGAGGGATGATGGCAAAAGGGGACGTGGAAGTGGGGACGCCACTCAAAGTGTTCCCACGTCTCACCCAGTACCCGCAATGTTGCCTCCTCTCCAGGTGGTCGAGTCTGCCCCTGCACAGGTGCAGGTGGAGCAGTCTTTGGAGGGGCCCTCACGGGCACCGAAACCCGGAGGGTGTAGGCCCAAAGCATCTAATCGGTCAGGGCATGAACAAGAACAACCTGCCACTACCTCTGCTGCAGCCACAGGGGAAGCACCATGTCGGAATAGTCGTAAGCATTAGGCAAAGGTTTTGTGAGCACAAAGGGGATGCACAAGGGTGTTTGACGGTTTGTCATATTTTATATTTTTGTTAATGGTACAATAAATATTATTATAGAATCATAGAATCATAGAAGTTTACAACATGGAAACAGGCCCTTCGGCCCAACATGTCCATGTCGCCCAGTTTATACCACTAAGCTAGTCCCAATTGCCTGCACTTGGCCCATATCCCTCTATACCCATCTTACCCATGTAACTGTCCAAATGCTTTTTAAAAGACAAAATTGTACCCGCCTCTACTACTGCCTCTGGCAGCTCGTTCCAGACACTCACCACCCTTTGAGTGAAAAAATTGCCCCTCTGGACCCTTTTGTATCTCTCCTCTCTCACCTTAAATCTATGCCCCCTTGTTATAGACTCCCCTACCTTTGGGAAAAGATTTTGACTATCGACCTTATCTATGCGCCTCATTATTTTATAGACTTCTATAAGATCACCCCTAAACCTCCTACTCTCCAGGGAAAAAAGTCTCAGTCTATCCAACCTCTCCCTATAAGTCAAACCATCAAGTCCCGGTAGCATCGTAGTAAATCTTTTCTGCACTCTTTCTAGTTTAATAATATCCTTTCTATAATAGGGTGACCAGAACTGTACACAGTATTCCAAGTGTGGCCTTACTAATATCTTGTACAACTTCAACAAGACATCCCAACTCCTGTATTCAATGTTCTGACCAATGAAACCAAGCATGCTGAATGCCTTCTTCACCACCCTATCCACCTGTGACTCCACTTTCAAGGAGCTCTGAACCTGTGCTCCTAGATCTCTTTGTTCTATAACTCTCCCCAACGCCCTACCATTAACGGAGTAGGTCCTGGCCCGATTCGATCTACCAAAATGCATCACCTCACATTTATCTAAATTAAACTCCATTTGCCATTCATCGGCCCACTGGCCCAATTTATCAAGATCTCGTTGCAATCCTAGATAACCTTCTTCACTGTCCACAATGCCACCAATCTTGGTGTCATCTGCAAACTTACTAACCATGCCTCCTAAATTCTCATCCAAATCATTAATATAAATAACAAATAACAGCGGACCCAGCACCGATCCCTGAGGCACACCGCTGGTCACAGGCCTCCAGTTTGAAAAACAACCCCCTACAACCACCCTCTGTCTTCTGTCGTCAATCCAATTTTGTACCCAATTGGCTACCTCACCTTGGATCCCGTGAGATTTAACCTTATGTAACAACCTACCATGCGGTACCTTGTCAAAGGCTTTGCTAAAGTCCATGTAGACCACGTCTACTGCACAGCCCTCATCTATCTTTTTGGTTACCCCTTCAAAAAACTCAATCAAATTCGTGAGACATGATTTTCCTCTCACAAAACCATGCTGACTGTTCCTAATCAGTCCCTGCCTCTCCAAATTGTCAACACTACTGCCACGTCTTGACCATTCTTGACTGGTTTGTGTAATAAGTCCCTTTTATGAGGTTCACCATGAACACCCACACTTGATGCCACCCATTGGGACACTCTACAGTGAGTGTATGTGAAGTTGCACAACTATTTTCTGCAGGGGGCGGGGGAGAGGGCTGGTGTGGCCGCTCCTCTGTCCAGGTGGTGAGGACTGGACTCTTCACACTGTCTGATGTTAGGAAAACCATTCACATATCAGTGACTCCCTGGCCTCACGAGCAGCCAGGTGAGCCGCTGTTCTACCCATGGTTTGCTCCTCCACCTCCTCCTCCTCAATATGGGTGGCAGATGTGGATAGGGCCTCCTCCAGCGGCATCCCTCTCCGTTGTGCCAGTTGTGCAGGGCACAACAGACGACTATAATGCATCCCACTCTGTCTGGTGCGTATTGAAGCACTCCCCCAGAATGATCAAGGCATCTGAAGCGCATCTTGAGCAGCCCTATAGCCTGCTCAATTGTAGACCTGGTAGCGATGTGGCTGGTTATATCGATGCTCTTGCTCGGTGATGGGGTTCCTCAGAGGTGTCATGAGCCACGTGTGCAGGTGGTATCCCTTGTCCCCGAGGAGCCAGCCTTTGCAAGTGTTCAGTGCGTGGAAGAGGGGCGGGATGTTGGATTCCCGGAGGATGAAGGAATCGTGACAGCTGCCAGGCTATCTGATGCACACGTGAAGGAATCTTTTGCGGTGGTCACAGATGAGCTGAGTGTTGATGGAGTGATAGCCCTTCCTGTTGATGAACAGTCCTGGCTCGTGTGGAGGTGCTCGTATTGCTATATGGGTGCAATCGATTACACCCTGCACCCGTGGGAAGCCAGCCACAGCGTGGAATCCCACTGCCCTCTCTGTCTGGCTGAGGTCATCCATGGGGAAGTTGATATAGTGCAACGCCCTGCGAAATAAGCTGTCGGTGACCTGCTTTATGCACTTGTGTGCAGACGACTGAGAGACCCCGGCGATGTCCTCGGTGGCACCCTGGAAGGATCCGGAGGCGAAGAAGTTGAGGGCAGTGGTGACTTTGACAGCGACAGGTAAGAAGATGCTGCTCGGGCCAGCCGCGAGCAGCTCAGCATGAAGGAGGCTGCAGATGTCTGCGACTACCTGGCGACTGATTCTGAGCCTCCGTATGCACTGCTCCTCAGAGAGGTCCAGGAAGCTGAGCCTCGGTCTGTAGACCCTGTGGCGAGGGTAGTGCCTCCTGCGATGCTGCTCTCTCTATTGTTGCTCTCCCGGCTGTTGTGCAGATGCCTGTGGCGCAGCACTGTGTTGTGGAGCTCCATGTGGCGGAGGTGGATGGCGTGCCTGGCAAGGCTGCTGATGTTGCTCGACCTCGGATGAAGTGATGAATGCAGCTATGGCGCCCCCTCCCCCCTCATCCTGACGGTGTGAGTTTGAGGGGGTCCGCAAAGTATGTAAATGTGTTTACACAGCAGAGTTTAGGGTATAAATTAATAATTTTGAGTGGAAAGACAAAGGTGTTGCAGCCAAAACTTTGTCTGAAGTGACAGAGTGCCCTGCTGCAATAAATGAGGATTTTTCCCCAACTGTCAAATAATCCTTCTCCTCTCCCACTGGCTGTGTTCTGAAACACATCTGCTCCACCAGGGGGTGTTTCCCACAGCATGGGAAACACACTGAAGATCCTTCAAAATTGCACCCCTGCCAAAATCTCCAGTCAATGAGGTCTGTCAAGTACCTCAACTACCTAAATAACAATGTTAATTATCATCCCGCCGGCTTTAATTGCCGGTGGGAGTCCCGTATACGGGAGCTGCGCACGCACCTGAATGTGTCATTGGGGAACCCGGAAGTGAGCGGGTTGGAGCCGGGCTCCGAACCATTTTCAGAGCCCCACCCCCCTGCCCCCAACGCACCCACTCGGCCATCCAAAAATCAGCCCCAATATGACTGGAACCAGCAAAATGGAGTTACTGAAGTATGTTTGCCATTAATGGTAATAATATGATGAAGCCATATGTTGAGGTAGAAGAACACTTAGTTTTTTATAGATTATCAACAGAGACAAGATGCACAGATGGAAAGCATTATTTCTTTCCAAAGGCATGGTGGGGGATAATAAAAGTAATATATGGTCAAAGGCTTGACTGATTTCCACATGGACACCTAAAATTACTGCAGCTAGTGTTTTCCTCAATGGATCCATGAAAAATCATTGTGCAGTTCTTAATTGAAAATGTGTAGTATGTAACTGACCTTTAATATGTAAGAAAAAAACATACTTAATAAATGTTGACATTTCATGACAACTTTTAAATAAAGTGATTCAGAGTACAATTGACAGGGTTGTTGCTTCGAGTGATTCCCTTTTAGGAAGGGTGTTGGGGGGCATTAAATAGAGCACTGTACTGCTTTTTTTGCTTTATGTCCAACTATATCCAACCTCAGTTTCCAATTAATTTCTTTTCATTTGAAGAGATTTGAGAGAGAAAAATCAAGGAATGGTGTTAAAAGAAAAGAGCAATAATAAATAACTAAAGATAAAGCAGAAAAGATCGATTATATTTTTTTTCTCCAGAGAGCGGTGAGAATGTAAAACTCACTACCACATGGCGAATAGCATAGATACATTTAAGGGAACGCTAGATAAGTACACGAGGGAGAAAGGAATAGAAGGATACATTGTTAGGCTGAGATGAAGTAAGATGGGAGGAGGTTTGTGTGGAACATAAACACCGGCATAGACCTGTTGGGCCGAATGGCCTGTTTCTGTGCTATAAATTATATGTAATGTTTCTCTGTTGTTTTTCTCAAGTTTGGGGACTCTACTGACATCATTGTTGTCTCAGCCAAACTGTGTTGATTGCCTCTCATTGTCTCCATCAGACCCCGTTTTCTTTCTCTACTTTGTTATTTCTTGATTTCTAAGACATCGTTTGTCTCCCAATTCCCCACTCCACCTGCCCCATTCAGTTTCTCTTTTCATCTCTTTGGTCCAAGCCCTTTGTTGAAAAAGGTGATTTAAAAAGTATAGATAATTGATCCTATGGCTCTTTAGTCAGCCGTCAACTGACACTTTGTTCTCACACACCAGCAGCTCAGCATCCCTTACATATCTGAGTTTAAGCTACATGAGGCAGGTAAACTACATGTACGCCATTCATTCCCATGACACCACTGTGTCAGCCAATGCATTGCACTATGTCAGCCAATGAGTTGGAGGCAGGGTGGGACTTACGGCAGGACTTACAGCAAACAGTCTATTTTACAGCAAAGTCTATTTACTCAGCAAACAGCAAACAGAGTCTATTTAAACAGTGCATCAAACAAAGTGTATTAAAAAAGAGCCTCTATAACTACAGCAAACAGAACTCATGACCGAAACTACAGCAACCTCTCCCGATAAAAGCAGGATTATTTCTCCAGCAAAATGCAGCGAGTGGAGGATAGTTACATACAAATTGTGTGCGTAAAATCAATCTTACTTATTTGTAAGAGCACAACTCCTAAGTAAAACAAGAGAAGTACTTTGGGGTAGAGGAAATTTGTTCCTGCAAGGTTTAGAAGCCTGCAGCAACTAAAATTGACAGCTGCTCCATGGAAGGAGTTCTGTTGCTATACTTATCAGCATTTCTAGGACAAGGGGACATAACCTTAAAATCAGAGCAAGGCCTTTCAGGAGAGAAATTAGGAAACACTTCGTCACGCAAAGGGTGGTAGACATGTGGAACTCTCTCCCACAAAAGGCAGTAGATGCTAGCTCAATTAATAATTTTAAATCTGAGATCAATAGATTTTTGCTAGCCAAGGGTGTTAAAGGATATGGAGCCAAGGCGGGTAGATGGAGTTAGGATACAGATCAGCCTGATCTCATTGAATGGCGGAACAGGTTCAAGGGGCTGAATGGCCTACTCCTGTTCCTATGTTCCTGTGTTCCTATGTCCTGTGTTCCTATGTTCAGCTCCACTGGATACTAAGCATTCATTTTTTGTGAACTTGAAAGCCGAGAAGCAGCAACAGTAGTAGCATTTGCAGAGTGGCCAGAGACCTCATGGTAGCCTCCTCTTCCTGAGTGCCAGCAGCCCCAGCCAAATCCATGCCAGGAGCAAAAGCCTAGTGCACTCCTTTAATTTCTCTGACGCTGTCTTGGAGGTGTTAGTGGAACAGATAAGGATGCAAAGGGAGCGCTTGCTGGGCAGTCATGGAAAAAAGCCAGTAAAGTGGCAAGAGCCACATGGAGGGAGGTGGCAATGGCACTGAGTGCGACCTCTTCAACTCCTAGGATGCCATAAGAAGTTCATTGATCTGACAAGGGCAGGCAAAGTAACAGAACTGCCCCCTCGCCGTGCCAGCTGTAGGCTCGTGAGAGCGAAGCATTGCCACTTTGTGCTGCAGGAGCACAGTGTGCCAACCAGCAGGGAAATCCTCTTCCCGCTTGCTACCAACCCAGGCAGGAAGAGGCCTACTTAACATTCAAAAGTCGCAGCCCGATGATGTCATTGCATCGCAACTCTATTTTAACTAAGAGAATCGGGAGGCGCACACATCGGCAAACCCACCAGAGAAAGCTGGTGAGAGGCTGCCACTACGCTGCTGATCCAAAGTGATGAATATGTGTTACTCTACATCAGGCAGAATAACTATATTATACTTAATGTCAGGTGACATAGCTTTGCTGTTTCTATCCTTTATGTCTGGCTTGTCATTGAAAAGGCCAGTTAGAAAAAAATCTTTCAATGCACATGCCTTCTGATCATAGAGAACATCTTACAGAGAGATACAGGTTGGGTATTTTTCTAACTGTCAGTTAACTTGATATTGTACCTGTAAACAAAGCGATAATACTTGAAATGACAGATTTCCACAAACACCCGAGTTAAGCTAGTTAATCAGTGATTCACATCATAGTGCTAGGACCAGCTACATCTGAATGCATCACAGACCCAGAGCCCAGTCTAGCCCAACAACAGCGAGGAGCTGTGAGGATTATTCACTTGTCAAATCATCGTTTTTAGAGCTCTCTCCATCACTCACTTCGTAGAGGCAGATAATGCCGGGAACCATTCTCTTGGGTCCCCGCTGGCTTCAGGCTCCCACCTGCTTTCCCTGCCATCATTCCCACCAGCTTTAGGCTCTCGCCCACTGTCCCTGCCGTCATTCCAGCTGGCTTCAGGCTCCCGCCCACTGTCCCTGCTGTCATTCCCACCGGCTTCAGGCGGGAGACAGTTGAGATATATTTAAACTAGGCCCAGGAATTAAAATGGCCCCCGTGGGGGTCTCCTGCCCGGTCTGTACCCCACCCACCCTGAAAGCGTACCGAGTTTCCAAGTAAAATCAGGGCTATAGAGGCAAGGGAGTGACGTCAATCCCTAGAGAACAACTGGCAGCTGGGACTGTAGGCTCCTCCAATTCCAAATCCTCCTGATTTTTGGCCTGCAGCTCCTTCTGCCACCACAGCAGCCGAGCCTTCCTCTTCCAGGGATCCAGTTCCAGATCTTTCTGGAGAGTGAAGTTGTGACGTTCATGATGTGAACAATCCACCTGGAAGCATACTGTAGTGCCCCTCCAGACCTATCGAAACATTGGCATTGTCCCTTCAGTACTCCATTAGTCCTCTCTATGACTACTCTGGTGGCTGCCTCATTGTAACAATGTTCAGCTGCTGAGGCAGGCACTTGAAGTGGAGATATCAGCCAGAGAAGCACCTTGTTGACCAAGAAGCAGCCATACACTTTCATATCTTCGTATAAAAGAGTTAGCAGGCTAGTCCGTCACATGACAAAAGCATTGTGATAACTTCCAGAAAAGCAGGCATTCACATGACGAATTCATTGCTGCTGGTCACATACCAGTTGGACAATGAGGGAGTGGGATTCCTTTCTGTTAAGGAAATTCATTGGGTTAATGGATGGGGCCTGCAAAGCAACATGGATCCTATCTATTGCCTTTGGAGAATTGTATCACCCTTTCATGTTACTGCCATGCTATCATACCAAAATTGATGAAAAGTCCCCAGCTTTCCTAAAGAGGGAATCCATCACCTGGCAAATGCAGGCACAGATTGCACCTTGACTAATATTAGACAAGCCCCTGTTGGCAGCCTGGAAGAAGCCAGTGGCATAAAAGTTGAGAGCTGTAGTCATTTTGACTGCTGTTGGCAGAGCTGTTCGGCTCCAGACCTCATTACAACCCTTGACATCAAGGCAGCATTTGACCGAGTGTGGCACCAAGGAGCCCTAGTAAAACTGAAGTCAATGGGAATCGGGGAAAACTCTACAGTGGCTGGAGTCATACGTAACACAAAGGAAGATGGTAGTGTTTGTTGGAGGCCAATCATCTTATCCCCAGGACATTGCTGCAGGAGTTCCTCAGGGCAGTGTCTTAGGCCCAACCATCTTCAGCTGCTTCATCAATGAACTTCCCTCCATCATAAGGTCAGAAATGGGGATGGTTGCTGATGATTGCACAGTGTTCAGTTTCATTCGCAACCCCTCAGATAATGAAGCAGTCCGTGCCCGCATGCAGCAAGACCTGGACAACATCCAGGCTTGGGCTGATAAGTGACAAGTAACATTCATGCCAGACAAGTGCCAGGCAATGACCATCTCCAATAAGAGAGAATCTAACCACCTCCCCTTGACATTCAACGGCATTACCATCGCTGAATTCCCCACCATCAACATCCTGTGGGTCACCATTGACCAGAAGTTTAACTGGACTAGCCACATAAATACTGTGGCTACAAGAGCAGGTCAGAGGCTGGGTATTTTGCAGCGAGTGACTCACCTCCTGACTCCCCAAAGCCTTTCCACCATCTACAAGGCACAAGTCAGGAGTATGATGGAATACTCTCCACTTGCCTGGATGAGTGCAGCTCCAACAACACTCAAGAAGCTTGACACCATCCAGGACAAAGCAGCCCGCTTGATTGGCACCCCATCCGCCACCTTAAACATTCACTCCCTCCACCACCAGCACACTGTGGCTGCAGTGTGTACTCGCCAAGGCTCCTTCGACAGCACCTCCCAAACCCACGACCTCTACCACCTAGAAGGACAAGGGCAGCAGGCACATGGGAACAACACCACCTGCACGTTCCCCTCCAAGTCACACACCATCCCGACTTGGAAATATATCGCCGTTCCCTCATCGTCGCTGGGTCAAAATCCTGGAAGTCCCTACCTAACAGTATGAGAGAACCTTCACCACAGGGCCCAAAATCCATTCTAGTAAAGGTTTCCCCACAACCATTACTCCCTGATCCTGCTAAAAGTAGTGAGGAAATTTGAGACCATTATATTTGAGACACACTAGGAAGTTTTGAGGAAGCACATTGCTACATGGCCTTCCCTGCTCTAATTTATCCCTGATAATTTGATTAATAAGGCGACACATTTTGGAAAAACCAATAAACAAACATCCCTAAAATTATTCTCTTTAAATTATCCTTTCAAACTAAATCTCCATGGTTGTTTTTAGGAATAGTGGAGAAAATGATTAAAGTAACGGTTATGTTGTCGAGTGCATTTCTAAATAGATCCCCTACTGGAGAGGGAGCTACAAGCAACAAATAACATAGTGGAGGTTGAGTACATCTGAAGCTGTTGTAGTGAAGGAATTTGTGTGTTCACAAATTTGTTTCCTGAGTACAAATTTAATTTATTCCATTTCTCGCGATCTGATTTCAGAAAGCCCCAGAGATCTTGACCTCAAACTATTTTGTGGCTATAGGCTACTTGTCACTTTTAACAAAACTCTTACTCAAAATTAAAATGAAAGGGTAAATATTGGTCCTGAGTAGTACAAGGCAATAAACAACTACCATGTGCTAATGAAATGTCGAGACTGCAGAATGGGGTATTTAATCAGTGCGCATGAGAGAGATTTCTTTTGCAGGGTTACCAGGAGTGTTTATTAGTTACTTGTGGCTCTGATACAGTGATTCAGAGGGCAACAGATTAAGTGTTTGGCCTTTTGCCACACACCCTTGGGGCAAATGAGTAGGAGCGAGGCGAGTGGATGGAGGGCTGAAAGTGAGGTGAATAACATCAGAGTGAGGGGAGGGGAGGATACAAGTTCAGAGGGGAAAATGTAGTGCTGGGAGTGTGCAGGTGGTAGGAAGAGGAGGAGTTCATGGAAAGATAATTGGGTAGGGGATGTGATGCGAGTGAGGGAGTGCGTGGAAGCATGAGGAAGCACTGGAAAATGTAACAACTCTCAATGGCTTCTTTTCTCGCCAGACCAGGCCAGGCCACCCCGTGCTACGCCACGTACTTTTAAACCAAGAGGAAAGAAAAAGACGGAGGGAGGACCTAAACTGGAGGGGAAAGCAAAAGAAAGAATTATGGAGATGAAAGCCGAAATGAGAAAGAGAACCATGAAAACAAAAGAGACAGGTAAGAGAGAGAGACCATATTCTATGACTTACCATGTGCCACGAGAAATCCACTGGTATATGAAATCTTGTATCTAGCACACAGTTGGCATAAGTTGTTACACTTTATTATAGGTGGAGAAAGGAAAAGGGATTGAAGGATATGGGAACAGAGTGGGTAAATGGATTAGAACTATTTGCTCAGGTGGAGGGTAAACGCCGACACGGACTGGTTGGGCCAAATGGCCTATTTCCATGTTGTGACTTCAATGCATTTCATGCTCCTCCTGGCTCCACAAAAATATTTCTAAGGAAACTTACCTGGACTATTTTCTGATCGTTCTCCAGTAGTCCCTTTTAAGGACCGTTGGTTAGGCAGCTCAATGTCTGATGCCAAAGGGCAGATCGTGCGTGGCCATGCAAAAGCCCCAACAAAAATGGTGGCGGTCATACCAGGAGTGGGAACAGGGCGGTAAGTGGGGCACTGCCATTTTCAGTCCGCTATTGCCCTGTTCCTGCCAGGTGGAGGCTGTGAAAATTGGCCCCAATTTTTTTTCTTGTTCTTCAAATCGACAGACGAGTTCATTTATTGTGCATGTTTGCTTTTTGTATGCAATTAGTATTGTGTTGTGTCTTTTTACTTCTGTGTATTATTTCACATAAATAAATCCAACCAAATAGTTTCAGCCTGTACACATTGATCTGGCGGTATGTCACTTTCTGAGGTGACAGGAGAACCTATCGGGTATCCCATCTATTCTCCAGTAGGTTATTTGGGGTTAATTGATAAACCTGAGCATGCTCATAGCAGAAAATAAAGATGCAAGTTCAGTTTGAAGTAGACCCAGACTGTTTATGGGAATTGCCAACCATCTCCACACTGGGAATAAACGTATTGCAGAAAAGTCTGAATCAAAACAGTCAGTTCCAATGAAAGGTCTCTACCTGAGGTGTTAACCTATCTTTCCTCCTTTCAGATGCCGACAGATTTGCTATGTATTTCCAGCATTTTCTATTTTAATATCAAATCATTTTGGATTCATCAAGTGAGGCCTCAAGAGAATGTAGAAGCTGCTATGTATTAATTGAAATTGGGTCCCTCTTGCCTGTATGCAGAGAGGAACACAGCACAGAGTACCAACCATCTTCCCATCTGTCAGCCTCAAGTATCTTGTTCTAATCACATACCTATTTAGCTGTCAGGTTTATGCTCCCATAGTGAGTCACACGCATATTCTGCTTGCAATATGTTAAGAGATTGTCAATTTAAGGCAAGGGATTGAGTAAATTTTTCTGACCCGCCTTCTTGTAAAATAAAATACCTTGGGTGGGGGTGGGGTGGGATCCTCTGTGTGCTACATTTACCCCACAGGCAAAGTCACGCATCACTATGACTTTGACTGTGGGATAAAGGTAACACGCAAAGGAATTTTTGAGCCCTGCAAAATGTGAAATGGTCAAAGTGGTCGATTTTAAAAGCAGCCTGTGTTCACATGTAGTATTTTAAATGATTTCATTGAATTCCATCTTCAATTCTTCAAATATCTTGGGTTAACAAGAGAGGGAAAAAATGTGCATCTGTTATTGAAGGTGTAAAGATGCAGATAGATTTTCCTCATTAGCTCCAGTTTCCAGGAGGTAAGGTTGGGTATGCAGGAGCAGAAAGTGTGTCAGGAAGCCATTCAATCAGCTCCTGAACTCTGACGCACTTCTGGGATTTTCCATCGGAAATTACAGTTATTTGCACATGCAAAGGGCCTAATAGCTGTTTCAGGCGTGGGCAATGCACTCCGATTTTTTGGCCTTTACCAATATGGCGGGCGGCACACTACTGGTTCATAATGAGTGTGCGCTTCCTCCCCGCCATATTAGAGGCTTAGGAGGATGTATTTCTACGCCACTGACTATTATAGCTTATGTACAATGAATAGTCACTTAGGCAATGTAGCAGAGCACTACCAGTACATATAGAAATGTATTCTATTAGAAGGCTAAGGGAGAAACTGGAAAAAAGTATGAGGAGAATTAGAAAAGTGGGAAATAGCTGAATGTTCTACTCCAGTTGTTTCAAAATGGTCCAAAAAACAATCTTGGGAATTATGGGTCTGTTAGATATATATTTATAACAGGGAAATAATTATAATCTGTGATGGAGAAGCAATTTAAGTGCCTTCCAAGACAATGATTATGATTTGTGATGCCTAATAAATTTGTTGTATTTTTTTGCATATCATAGAATCATAGAACGGTTACAGCACGGAAGGAGGCCATTCGGCCCATCGAGTCCGTGCTGGCTCTATGCAAGAGCAATCCAGCTAGTCCCACTCCCCCGCCCTATCCCCGTAGCCCTGCAAATTTTTTACTTTCAAGTACTTATCCAGTTCCCTTTTGAAACCCAGGATTGAATCTGCCTCCACCACCCCCCTCGGGCAGTGCTTTCCAAATCATAACCACTCGCTGTGTAAAAAAGTTTTTCCTTATGTCACTTTTGGTTCTTTTGCCAATCACCTTAAATCTATGTCCTCTGGTTCTTGACCCTTCCGCCAATGGGAACAGTTTCTCTCTATCTACTCTGTCTAGACCACTCATGATTTTAAATATATCTTTCAAATCTCCTCTCAATCTTCTCTGTTCCAAGGAGAACAACCCCAGCTTCTCCAGTCTATCCACATAACTAAAGTCCCTCATCCCTGGAATCATTCTAGTATGAATCGGAATTAGTGCATGATTGTAAATTGATACCAGTTCACTGTTCATCAACTTCACTAAATATTGAGAAACGACGGGTTTAGTTGTGATTAGCAAAGTGTCCCAAGCTTCAGTTCTGGGACCTCTGCTATTCAGAATATTAATAAATGGTCTTGATGAAGGTATTGAAAGTAGAATGTCTATGTTTTAAGTTAATACCAAATTATTTAGGAAAGTTGAAAGCTCGGAACAGAGGAATAAAATTCAAATCTGCCTGTAGAGTCCTGTTGACTGAACAGATGGATCACAAATGAAATGTTTTATTAACAAATGTAACATTATACATTTTGCTATTTTATTACATTCCTAAAAATAGGAAATATGATTATGAAATAAAGGACGTAGTGTTATGTTAGTTAAGTGTAGGGCACTTTCCTTTCGCATACAATACTCACCACTGAATTATTTGTCTTCAGTTTCTCATCACTGGACCACATTCACAACTCTCCGCTGCCTGTCACATGATGCTTCTCACTGGATGTTGTTTCCCACTCTCCAACACTCCTCTCTCAATGTCACTTCATCCCACTTTCCAGTTCCACACGCCATGCTGTTATATGCAACTGCGGTTGAGTGCCCAGTCAGTCCATAGCCAGCAGCAGGTCAGACTCACCTCACTTTAGCTAATTGGCGGATGGAGTTGGCACTACTGGTATTGTGAATTGAGAAAGAGCCTCTCTACAGCAATAATCCACAGGGTGGCCACTCCCAGCATAGGCCAGCAGCTGCAAAAGCAAGTAAAATATTGTAAAGAAGCAGGTCCCTGAAGTATACATAAGGTTACTGAAGTGAAACCACAAACAGAGTACTATGTACATTTGTGGTCACGCAAATTGTGAAAAGTTACACAGGCAGTGGAAAGGATTCAGAAGAGAGGAAGAAAGATGATTCCAGGGCCTGAATTTTGACTTGGAGCTGTGAAGAGAGCAGGGACGGGGTGGGGGGAGGATTTCTGGAGGGGAAACCTGGGAGTATAGGTTCTGCAGGACGCCTTTTAAATTTTCTCAGCAGGTTTCCCATGCGACTGGTTGGCTGCCTGTTGGGCGGAAAAGCAGCCGGGGAGCGGATGCCAGGTAAGTCTAACATCTGGGGGAGTGGGGGGGCGGAGAGCGGTCATTGTCGGGGGGGGGGGCAGCGATCGTGGGGGTCCGATCACAGCAGGTAGGCTTGTTGGGCCTGGAGGAAACACTCCTGCTCCTCCTGGCCCACAAGTAGTGCAATAAAGGCACTCACCTGATGATGCAGCCCTTCTTGCCTCCTCTTACGTGGTGAGAATCACGAGCCCTGGGAATCCTGGCCCTCATGAGTTAAAAATAAAAAAGCTGTTAAAATGGAAGCACACAGCCCCCTTAAAAGATTTTACTCACCGACCCACGTCCTGAGAGTGGATTGGTCGCCCGCCCCTCTTCCCGCCTCAGTTAAAACCGGAAATGGGCATGTTGGAGGTGAGTGGAGGTCGGGTTTGATATTTTTACAATTTTTATCTTCCCACTCGCCCTCAACCCACCTGTCCTTGGGGGTTAAAGTTGCCCCAAGGTTTTAGATTATTGAGCAATGAAGAAAGGCTGAGGGAGCTCAACCTAATTTCATTTGAAAAAAGAAAGTTGGAAGTGGGGAAGGACATGTTTCAAGGGTTGGAAATGATAAAAAGGAATTGGTGATATGGATATTGAGGTATTTTGTGCAACATTAGTTTGGGGCAACCAGAGCACATATATTTATAAGAAACTAAGTGAAACTCTGCATAAGGAAGAACTTTTTCACACTTTGTGTCATTGAGGTTGTCACTTAATGCATTAGATACATTAGCTGAAGCACTCAGAAAGGAACTGGTCAATTGCTCAATTCCCGATTAAGCAGAGTGAAGGGTTATGGGATTAAGATGAAAGGTGGCCGGACTGGATGATAGAACTGACTCTGGAAGGAGTGTAAGCTGAATTGGCTGAATGACATTTTCTTGCTCCTATATTCTTATATATTTTCCTATCGCATAGTCAGAGAGTATGAGACAAAGTACATATCATTGCAGAGTGATAACATCATGTCCACCACTATGCCGGGACTTGAAGGAAAATAAACACAAAAGGAAATATCAGCTTGCACCACCAGCAAGAGCAAATGAGCACCAAGACAATCCTTGTTTAATAATCACTGCCTTCTTTAAGACAATCCAAAGAGCATCTTCATAACTTATTCGTGACAGGTATCAATTTTTCTTTCTCATTTATGCTCAAGGGAAATAGCAGAAATGCAGCTTATTTCATCAATGGAGAGGCTGTGATAACTTTTGAGCTACATGAATGGGTTCTGATTCTGTTCCTAAAAAGTGGAATAAACAAAGTATTCTAAAGTTTCCCAGTGAGTATTGTACACATACAAAATGTGGAGGGATAATTTTGTTTAAAATAAAATGATTTTATTTGTTTTTCCATTTTCTTTCATGAGGATTATTATAAGAGATAAAGGTTGTTCCAAACTCTCTGCCACATCAGGCTCGATTTTAGCACCCGCGATCAGGTGCGTTCCTGGCAGGGGGGCTACGAAAATCGGGGATTCCCGGGGCAGGTCCGGAGCCCTGCTCCAACCCGCCTATTTTCGGGTTCCCCACTGACGCGCACAGTCCCCGAATGTGGGACTCCCGCCGGCAATTAAAGCCGGCGGGGTGCCACTTAAAGTATTTATTTAGGTATTTCAGGTCGTTTACAGACCTGATTAACATGATATTTTAGGAGGGTTGGGATTTTACAAACAACTGGGACTGTTTCCCGTACTGGGGGAAACACTCCCAGTTCAAATGGACGTGTTGCAGCCATCAGCCTGTGGCAGCTGCAAAGATCCATTTGACAGGTGGGGTGGGGGGAGGGGGAGAGACCCTCACTCATTGCAGGAGGCCGCTCTGTCACTTTGGACAAAGTTTGGCCTCCACCACCCTCCTTCTGACAATAAAATTCACAAACTTGCACACTTACCCCGGTGTCCAGACACATGTACCTACCTTGCGGACCCCTTCAGATGTACATCTTCCGGATGGGGGCCGCCGTAGCTGCAGTCATGACCTCCTCGGAGGGCGAACAGCATCACCAGCCTCGCCGTCCACCTCTGACACGTGGAGCTCCACAACACAGTGCTGTGACACATCCACCTGCACAGCAGGAGGGAGGGCTACCGCAGAGAGAGATGCATCGCAGAGGGCACTACCCTCGCCACAGGGTCTACAGACCGAGGCTCAGCTTCCTGGACCTCTCTGAGCAGCAGTGCACACGGAGGCTCAGAGTCACTCGACATGTAGTCGTGGACATCTGCAGCCTCCTTCATGCCGAGCTGCTCCCGGCTGGCCCGAGCACCATCTTCTTACCTGTCACTGTCAAAGTCAATACTGCCCTCAACAACTTCTCCTCCGCATCCTTCCAGGGTGCCACCGGGGACATTGCCGACGTCTCTCAGTCGTCTGCACAAAAGAGCCCTGCAAATACACCTACACCCACTCTGCAGTGACACAATGGGTGGCATCAGTTGTGGGTCTTCATTGTGATCCTCAGGAAAGGGCATTATTGCACAAACCAGACAAGATTCGCAAAGACGTGGCAGTAGTGGTGACAATATAATATGTGATGTGAGTTGATCAGAAATTAAATAGAAGTAAAAACCATGACAAACCCTCAAACACCCTTGTGCATCCCCTTCATGCTCATGACACATTTGCCTTACGCTTCCTACTGCACATATGTGATGCATGCCCTGTGGCTGCAGCACAGGTGGTGGCAGGTTGAGTGAGGCTGACTGTGAAAGAGATGCATGAGAGGGTGAGTATGAGATAGAGCCATGAGATTGTATGAGGATTGGGTTGAGTGGTAGTGGTGGGATGAGTACTGGCGAGGTGAGTAAGTGCAGGTAAAATGAGGATGAGCTTTGAGTGGGTGTGAGGGGTGATGTGACAGAGTAGTGTTGGCAGTGCAGAAGGAGATGTGGGGTGGGGGCGGTGATATGGCAGACAGAGTGTAGGGGAATGAGTAAGTGTACTCACTTTGGCTGACCTACTTAGGTCATTGCAGCACCTCCTGCACTGTATGCAGGTGGGCGATATGTTGGTGGTGCAGGTGACCTCCTCTGCCACCTCGAGCCAGGCCTTCTTGGTGGCAGAGGCAGGCCACTTCCTCCCGCCCGCCGTGGGGAAGATCTCTGTCCTCCCCCTCCTCCTCACCCCATCCAGTGATACCTGGAGTGAGGCATCATTAAACCCAGGAGCAGCCTTCCCCCTGGGCTGCTCCATGCTGTAATTTTTCCTATTTCTTGCAGCATCAGTCAGTGGAGGACTGCCCCTTTAAATAGAGCTCCTCCAGCTGACAGACCTTACTGCGCATGTGCAGTCTGCCCGCCGCGCAGCTCAGCAGGGGGGAACCTGGAACAAGAGGTAAGTGGATCCAATCAGCCTGCGATTGCGCGCGGGGCAGACTGATTTCACCGGGCGTGTTACCCACGCACCCCACCGCGAACCCGCCACCCTGATAATATCGTACCCATCATGTCAGCTCCCTCTCTGTGGAAGTGTGACTGACCAGAATCTTGTAGATTACCTTGATGGGACTGAACATGAAATTCATGGGGCTGCTTCGACTGTAGCTTTTCCCAATTAATCTCGCCAACCACCTTCCCGTTCCACTCACCTCACCCACAACTGACCCCTTGGACTCTGTCAGCAGATCAGTAATCATCATTCCTCTTCACATTACCTCCAGATGTCCGTTCACCCATGAACACGGCTTTTGTTATCCATGACCTTATTGTAGATCATTGTATTAACATCCTGGCGTCGACGAAAACATGTCTCCATCTCAACTCACCATTCCCTCTTTCCTCTGATTTTGCTGTCCTTTTCCCTCAATCACTCCCTCCATATAAACCCTCCTACCCCCTCAATGTTGCTATCTCTTGTACCTGCTCCACTCCCATCCTTGTATCTCTCACCAGCCCATCCCCTACCCCCTTCCAGCTCACTTCCTTCTGCGTCCGCCCCTAGAAAAATCTCTCCCCCAAGTCACTTACAATGGCACTTTGAAACTCCCACCTCTTTAGCCCTTGGCCCTCCATTTACCATGACATTTCTGCAGCTATCAATCTGCTCAACCACTCCCTCATCTCCACCTTTGATGCCCTCGTCTCCAGTAAAACTCTTCCACCCTGGTTGTTCCCCCTAGTTCGGCCCCCTTCATTGCTCCCTCAAGCCTAAATAGCACAGACTTGAGTGTATCTGGTGCACAATTGGTTTAGTCATCTATCACCAGATCTGGCTGGAACTCATCAAACTCTCCACTGCCAAGAACACTCACTACTCCAGGATCATCCTGGAAAGCAAAGATAACCCCCCGGCATCCTTTCTCCACCATCTCCTTAGACCCTTTTCCTCTGCCTCTCCAACAAGTTTGAGAAGCTCATGGACTATAACTAAGATTGAGGCCCTGGGGTAAATTTTAACTTTCAACCTGGAAGGGAGCTGGAAGCTAAGTGGGCAGGTCGCGATCTGCGATGGGACCTTAATGAGGCCCATCAATTGCACTTTTGGGTTTTGCGCCCGGCAGCCAGCTTGATCGACAGGCTGGCTGGCTGTCGGCCAGGAAGGCCTGCTGCAATAGGCCGCAGCCTCCGATCAGAGGGAGGGAGACTGGGGGAAGATTGTGGGGGGGGGGGGGCCGGGAAGAAGATCGGCGGGTGGGGGGGCGCTGAGGAAGAGATTGGGAGGGCTGAGAACAAGATCGGGGAGTGGGCTGAGAACAAGATCGGGGAGTGGGCTGAGAACAAGATCGGGGAGTGGGCTGGGGAGAAGATCGGGGAGTGGGCTGAGAACAAGATCGGGGAGTGGGCTGGGGAGAAGATCGGGGGGGGTAACTGAGGATGAGATCGGGGGGCTGAGAAGAAAACAGATGTCACTGGAGGTTGGGTGAAGACTTGGAGTTGGTGGGGTCCACCATGGTGGGGGGAGCATCATCGGGGTTGGGGGTGTTGGTCGGCCGATCCCAGGGAGCCTGTCGGCCAGGCGAGCTTGTTGGGCCTGGATGAAGCACTCCTGCTCCTCCTGGCCTACAACCAGTGGATCCGGCCCTTCCTGCCTGCTTTCACCTGACATGAATGGGAAGCGATGGGAACCCGAACAGGAAAGGTTAAATTCATATTAATGTTCCAATACACAAAATATCAAGTACCTCAAGAATCTCACTGAGATACATTGCCCCTTTAAGTATCGACCCACCGGCTTTAAGTGGGGGCGGGACTTCCTGGTGTCCGCTCTCCACACGCAGACAAACCTGCCTGGATTAAACCCAGAAGCAGGCTTGTTGGAGCTGGGATGCGGTCCCGCTCTGTAAACGAAGGATTTTTACTCTTCATCCATCCCTAACCCACCCGTTCTTGGGGGTTAAAATTTACCCCCATATGTTCAGCTGCCTCTGCCTCATCCCTCCTTTCCCCTTGCACACCAAGCTGAACTTCCCATAAGGATCCCCCCTGCCCTAGCCCTGTGTATTTGTGTCTTTCTCTCGTTTCCTATCTCTCCTCATGCTCTCTCCAAACTAATTTTGTCCATTAGACCCACCCCAATTGGGTCCACCCTTACCTTTTCAATTGTAGTCATGATGTGGAGATGCCGGTGATGGACTGGGGTTGACAATTGTAAACAATTTTACAACACCAAGTTATAGTCCAACAATTTTATTTTAAATTCACAAGCTTTCGGAGATTTCCTCCTTCCTCAGATTTCCAACAAACGTTCACCTGAGGAAGGAGGAAGCCTCCGAAAGCTTGTGAATTTAAAATAAAATTGCTGGACTATAACTTGGTGTTGTAAAATTGTTTACAATTTTCAATTGTAGCCAGAGCATTTCCATCAATGGCTTCTCTTCCTGCTCCCTCACCATTATTTCTGGAGTCCCCCAAGGATCTAGGCTTGGCCCCCTCCTCTTCCTCATCTAAATGCAGTCCCTTAACAACGTTATCCGAAGACATGGGGTCAGGTTCCACGGTGAAGACACCCAGCCCCACCTCACCACCATCTCTCCCGACCCCTCCATACAAATGGAGGTTGTTGCTGTTGTTAGGAGTTGCAATCTAATTAGCAAGGTAATGAATAGCTTATATTTATGTAAAAAACGTAATGTTTTCAGAGGCGTTTTGTGCTGCTCACTCAAACACATGCTTACGCATAGCCCACTGACAAACAGAAGCACAAGGTGACAGGAAAACTCCTTCTTGACCCATTCGGCATGTGCATTCATACTCCCATTGTTTTCAGGTAAGGTAAAAACGCACCAGTGCTAGCCAGCTCAAGGGAGTTTCTGCTCCATGTCTAGACAGTCAGCAACTCCAGGGTAATTTCAGACTCCCTCAGCCAACCATTTTAAAGATTCTAGACCAGAGACCAGGGGGGTAATTTTAATCCCCAAGGACAGATGGGTTGGGGGCAGGTAGGAAGGTAAACATTGTAAAAATGTAAAACCCGACTCTAACTCGCCTCCAAACCACCCAATTCCGGTTTTAAGAGAGGTGGGTCGAGGGGCGGGCAACCAATCTGCTCTCAAGAGGTGGGTCGGTCAGTAAAATCTTTTAAGGAGGCTGCGTGCCTCCATTTTGATAGCTTTTTTATTTCTAACTCCAGGGCTCGTGATTCTCGCCACGTAAGGTAAGCGTCTTTATTGTACTGCTTGTGGGCCAGGAGGAGCAGGAGTGTTTCCTCCAGGCCCAACAAGCTCACCTGCCGCGATCCGACACATGTGATCGGCCGACTTCCCAGGTCCCATGTCCGACCCTCCACAATCTCCGAACCCCCACGATCTCTGACCCCGCCCTACGATCTCCAACCCCCCTCACGATCTCCGACCCCCCCACGATCTCCGACCCCCCCCACGATCTCCGACCCCCCCATGATCTCTGACCCCGCCCTACGATCTCCAACCCCCCTCACGATCTCCAACCCCCCTCACGATCTCCGACCCCCCCCACGATCTCTGACCCCGCCCTACGATCTCCGACCCCCCCATGATCTCCGAACCCCCACGATCTCTGACCCCGCCCTACGATCTCCAACCCCCCTCACGATCTCCAAACCCCCACGATCTCCGACCCCCCTCACGATCTCCGACCCCCCTCACGATCTCCGACCCCCCACACGATCTCCGACCCCCCTCACGATCTCCGACCCCCCTCACGATCTCCGACCTCCCCCCACGATCTCGGACCCCGCCCTACGATCTCCAACCCCCCCCTGATCTCCGAACCCCCACGATCTCCAACCCCCCTCACGATCTCCGACCCCCCCACGATCTCCGACCCCCCCAGGATCTCCGATCACCCCAAGATCCCCCCTGTCAATCTGGCTGCCTGTCAGGGGGGAAAGCTGCTAAAAATATTCAAAAGACGTCCTGACGTCAAAATCGTCAGGACACCCAGGAAACCCATACTTCCGGGTTTCCCATCCAGAAATCCTCCCCCACCCCCCCACCCCCTCGTTCTCTTCATGTCCTCAAGTAAATATTGGGGCCCATGATACTGAAACTCTAGGAAAATATATAGTAATTAAAGATACTTAGATGTCAGAAGTAACCTTATTACCATAATACTAATGCTAATCTACAAAAGTTTTATGAGGACAATTTATGAGGACAGTACTGTGTTTGACATTGTTCTTTCACCTTTGGAAGCTGGATTCGAATCCACTCCAGACAGATGAATGAAAGTCTTTTCTGTTGACTGTGTGAAATGAGTTTGATCGGTTTCAATTCCGTTTCTAATGGGAATGGGCCAAAAGCACAAACTTCCCTTAATTCAGAGCTTTGACTCAGTGATAACACTCTCGCCGCTGAATCACAATGTTGCGTGTTCAAGCTCCACTCCAGAGACTTAAGCACATAATCTAGGCTAACACTTCAATGCAGTACTGAGGGAGTGCTGCATTGCCAGAGCTGCGGTTTTTCAGATGAAACCTTAAACCCATGGCACTATTTGAAGAAAAACAGGGGCGTCCTCTTGTTTCCTGGTCAACATTTATCCCTCAACCTGCAACACCAAAACATGTTAGCTGGTCATTTATCTCACTACTGTTTGTGGGACCAGGCTGTGTGTTAATTAGCTGTTGCATGTATTTATAAAGCAACAATGACTACACTTCAAAAGAAATTCATTGGCTGTAAAGCACGTTCGGATGTACTGAGGCCTTGAAAGTTGCTATATAAATATAGGTTTGTATATGTGCTGCTCATTTTCCTTCCTATGTGCAGTACTTTACATTTGTCTTCATTAAATTTCATCTTCCATATTTCTGCTTATTTACATATTTTATCCAACGCATTCTGTAATTTCTGAGCTGCCTGTTTCCGACTCCACTGCACCTCCTACTTTGATGACATCTGCAAATTTGACCACCTTGCATTGAATTTCTGAATCCAGGCCATTTATGTAAATTAAAAACAGTGGTGGTCCCAACATTGAGCCCTGGGCCATCCCACTCAATATTGCCCATCACCCTCTTCTAACAAGTACTGCTTTTCCATCCTTTAGACAATTTCAGTTTGTCCCACTTGATTAAACCAATTACATAACATAATAACATAAAAACAATAAATGCTGGAAATGCATAGCAAGTCAATCAGCAGCTCAAAGAGAAAGACAGGTTAATGGTTCAGACAGGATTCTTGATCAGAACTCAAAGATTTGTTTCTTTTCTATCACTACATAATAGTGCTCTTTACTGTACAACCTCTATCTATATAGAATTATTTGAGATGATGAAAGAATCCATTTCCGGACTGTAGCCGACATCGAGGCAATCCAGGCAGCACTTCAGTAAATTTTTTCAGGGAAAATATCTTAATCCTGAAATAAGCTGCTCTGCATTTTAGGAAAAACACATCTGTGTAAGCACTTTTTAGGTCCTGCTCTGTGCCTGCACAGAAACCCATGATAAGCAAACAGGAAATGTGTCGCCCACACAGTGTGCAGAAAACCTGAAATGGGCAGTCCTTGAATTCAGACGTGGGAGCAACAAATTGAGCTGACTCATCAGGGGCAGCACCATCACTGTTCTCTGGCAACAGAAAGTACTGTAGCCGCCCTCAAGTTGAAAACAAGGGGGATAAAGAAATAACTCTAATTAAATTTTTAGCAGACGTCGGTGCAGATTGTTGAGAAAATTTCTTATTTCATCGAGATTCTAGCCCCACAAAGCTATTTGGAACGTTAATTTTTGTATTTGGTTGCTGGAGTGGCTCAGGGCTGATGCTTTCTTTCCCAATCAGGGAAATGTAGATTTCCTACACAGATGGGCTTTTTCGTTTTCTGCTGAAGGTTGTTAGATTTTGTTTGTTGTGAATTTTATTTTTATTGGAATGAACATATATAGATCACCTTACCTCAAAAAGCGATGTCGATAAACCACAAAGACACTTAAACCCTTTCATGGTGAGCCTGCAAGAACAGTGCACTAATTAGCCTGATGAATAGTCGGACAAAAACATCAGTCGGTGGCGAGTACTGACACGAGTTAATCTTTAATTCCTTCTCACCGCCTCTTTACTCACTTCACTAGTCTGCAATTGCCTTCCTTCTCATTTCCTTTGATTACCTTCCTTTTAGTTCGGTCTCTAGTCTTGTATTTGTTTCTATTAGCCTGCTTAATGTCAGGAATTTGACTGCTATATTGGGAATAATAAGATGACTCCATTGTATGTCTTATTTTTAATAAACTGCTTGATGAATGGAGGAAATATAACATGCAACGGTGAAGCTTTGAGTTTTGCAGTGGGCTTTCTGTAACAAAATTAAAATCCGATTATTGTATTTTAACTTATTCCATTAATCATCATCATAGAAATTTACGGCACAGAAGGAGGCCATTTGGCCCATCGTGTCTGTGCCAGCTGAGAAAGAGCTGTCCAGCCTAATCCCACTTCCCTAGTCCGTAGCCTTGTAGGTTACGACACTTCAAGTGCATATCCAAGTACTTTTTTAATGAGTTGAGGGTTTCTGCCTCTACCACACTTTCAGGCAGTGAGTTCCAGACCCCCATCACCCTCTGGGTGAAAAAATTTCTCCTCAACTCCCCTTTAATCCTTCTACCAATTACTTTAAATCTACATCCCCTGGTTTTTTGACCTCACTGCTAAGGGAAACAGGTCCTTCCTATCCACTCTATCAAGACCCATCATCTGTAAATGTCCTATGGTTCTGTATATTTTTCTAATTCTGCTTTGTCATGTTCAATATAAATTTATTAAAAAAAGCTTCTTGCAGATTGCATAATAAAGAAAAGAATTGAATGTTGAAACAGTTAATAATTTTACTCACACAGAACGTCCTTTCTATAATGCTATCATTGGCGGATTTACAAAAAGTATGTTATAGCAGGGACATATTATACAGAAAGTATTTGATACATTTTCATGAGGAATGTGTGTTATATCACAAAGCGTTATAGTCAGACATTATAAAACTAGGCTAGCATACACTACTGATCTGCCAAAATATACTACAATATTCAAAACCAACATTCGTGTACATTTTTTATTGCCTTTCCAGACTGCTGATCCACAACACAACCTCCTACTAACAGAGTGATTTGTTCCAAATTTCTCCACAGCCAGTGCCAATAATATTGCTTGATCAACCAGAAGGAATAAGTCAAACAGCATCAGCTTTTTTCCTTTTGCCAAGGTAAAATCTGTTCTGCGCTGTACTTCATCTAGTGGTCTGAACTGAGAGCTGAAAAGGTCTCACAAGCAAAGAAGCAAAATTAATAGGCATCTCTATGGACTCACAACCATGACCTTCTGGTTGAGAATTAAGTGCTCCTTTGCTTGAGCTATCAGGCCATCAATGTATTGATGGGCACCTTATTTATAATATCTTAAATGTTTTAAGACAAAAAAAAACATGAGCAAGAAAGGGCCATTGGACCTAGTAAGCCTACTTTTATCAATGGAACTTATTCAACTTGGTTTGCTATGAACTCCCCTTCATTTTCTTAATCTTCTGAAGGACATGCAAAAAAACAGGTGCTCCAGGAAGGGGAAACGTGAAACTCTATGATATCAAGTTAGCACAATAATCCAAGCTATTCAATGCTGACTAACTCGACTTCTCTCACACATGACATTCCTTTGCTCCCAACAGGACCAAAACCATATTTTGCCATTGAGTATTTCATCATTTACGTGCATATTTATCAGTATAACCACAATCTTTTCCATAATCAGACATTAGTCCTATTCTTTTTTAAAGGCGTTAACTGGGACAGCATTTCACCATGTATTTTGCATATTCACTAGTGTGTAAGGAAAAAAAATTCTAATCTCTAGCTTCACATGTCCTCCAGTCTTGTGGTCATAGTTTAAGTTAGACAATCTGAGTGCATTCATTGTATCCCTTCGCAATTCTCTTTTCAGTTAAAAACAAACATATTTTCCTGTGTCTGCTAATTTTTACCAAAAGGTAGATGTAATTAAACAAGGGAGCAAGCCCAGTAGAAAGCAATAAGAGACATTTTGTGCTAATACTCTGGTCTTGATCCATTCTGAAATGGATTGGTAGAATTTGCTTGTTATGAATTACTGAGGCCCTTTTAAAGGCCTATCAAGAGCAAACTCTTAGATAATTATGTAGTAGAAAGGGGGACATAAAATCAGTCCAGATCAGAGCAAGCATTAGTCATCTAAGTGAAAGAGGAAATAACAAGTTTACAAAAGTTAATGCCTAAATCACCTCTACGTTTTTGTTATCTTTTTCTGACAATCAGTTCTATAAAAAGACTCAGAAAAGCCAGTACAGAATCCCACTCTTCCAAAAGATTCCATCAATACTTGTGCAGAGTACTGTATTGGTACTGAGGTTGTGTGGGGAATTCTGAGAAAGGAAGTGATGATGTGAAAAAGGTCAAAGGGGCGCCACCATTTTGTTTGTGCCATGTGGTTTGTTGAAGCTACAAAATAGTGTTTGTTTCTTTTATACGAAGTGTGTAATTACTCCGGAGGAATCAATATACTTCAATTGGTGGTGAGGATGTTGAAAAACAGTTGAAACCTTGTTGAGGAAGACAGAGTGTCTGTTGAATTGGGTAAACTCCTATGAATTGACATGAAGGGGACCCCCACACAGATGGTCAAAGATGTATGTGGTGAATTAGAGAGATTAAGTTACACTTGGCTGCCTGAGGCATCACCAGTGAGGGGCAGAAGAAGACTCTACTTCTGCACTCCATGGCATTGAAGGTGCAAGACTTCCTCTTTATGATATACAGATGCAGACTCGTCTGGTACAAGGATACCCTTGGTGTCTTGAACGGTCATTTTGCACCTAAGGCCAATGCACCATTTGAGAAGTAGGTTTTCCACCAATACTCCCAGGAAGAGAGGAAACTCTGGAGCATTTTGTGTGCTGGTTGGGAATACAGGCACTTAACTGCGATTGTGATCCCAGTGTCGCTGATCAGATCAGGGATCAGACCATTGACAAATGCCGGTCCTCCATGCTCTTGGAGAGAGGGATAAGCCTGGACAAATTGTTGGGAATAGCCAGGACTCATGGACAGGTGGAACAGGGAATGGAGGTAATGGGCGCAGGAGCCAGGAATGACGGAGTAAATGCAATTGATGGGGACAAGGGCAGGAATGGCCCAAAAAAATGGGATCAGTGCCAGAGTGGGAAAAGCTTTGTTTTGCATGTAATCAAAAGAGACATTTTGTGATAAACCCGATTTGCCCGGTGAGGTGAAAGAAATGTAGGAATGGCGGGAAGGCTGGCCACTTGCTGTCTGCTGCACGACCAGGAAGTCAAAAGTCGGGATGCAAGATATTAAAGAACTCCTAAGCCAAGTTTTTGTTAGTTTTACATTTTGAGACACTGGATTCTAAAGGAGGGATTTTGATTCCTTCCGCACAGTGGAAACCAGGCAGAACGGGAGTTTAAATGAAAGCGATAAACTTATCTCTCTGTTTCTGCTCCACAGCCTTTGTTTACTTGGGTGGTTGAGGTGCCCACCTGACTCAGGTGGTCGTTTCATAAATAAATCCAAATTGGGGTCTTCTCACTTGGATAGGATCTCAAAGTCATTTTAATGATCCAGTGGATGCTCCACTCAGTAGAAGTATTTGGAGCAGAGGCCCCAAAAAGTAATTACAAAACTTAACTTTGAGGGCTGGATGGAGCAGGAGTGCTCCTCTGGGCCCCACAAAGAAAGTTTGGGCCACTGCCACCTCAGGGCTCCCCCCTTTCCACATTTTGAAATCCTCTGGCCCCACCCCCAAGGCCACTGGGCCGCTCTATATTGGTCAGTCAGGACTTGGCGAGCTGCCTCTGGATGCCTGTTTTGGGCAGGCAGCTCATCTGCTGCATTTAAATGAGGCCCGGCTGCTAAAATGGACCAGGCCCCTCGCAGCACCCCAGACGGTCAGCCCATGCAGTCCACTGGCTTTCTGTTTGGGAGATAAAATTCCCCCTCAATTGTCACTTATTACATTCTCAACGTTAATAACTTTATCTCTTCAAACGTTCATTTCAATTGATTCTTTTCACAATCCCACTCTATTCTCCTTTGTGTTTCTGCTGGAATGCTTACGACATGCAGGACCTTGTAAGTAAATGAGATTTTCTCCATTTTCATTGAGTTGTTACACACAGGCATAGTGCATTCAGCAGCTACATTGTTGAACTTTTGGTCATTATACCAGTTATGTGAATAATTACCTGCTTAACAAGTGCTAAAGAGCATTATTATTGATGTGTCGTGATAGGCAGATTTTCAGCCATTTACATTAACAAAAACCCATTAACCATTGGAACTGCCCTCACTGTGTTTTTGAAAAAAGGGAAATAAAGCTTTACCCCAGTTCTGTTATATTATTGACTTTACTCAGCATTTTGAGTTCCTGATTATTGCCATTTTTATTTGAACCTTCTCAAATGCATTGATGCTGCTGAAGATAAGTTGCCCAAAATGACAAAGCTGTAGAGCAAAAAAGCAGAAGAAAGTTTTTGGTGTCTACCAGGTTTAACTGAGACAAGTATAACTCTGTTATAGGCATGCATTGTTGAACAGCAATCCAAAAATATGTGTCACCTCATTTTACCATTTCTCAGCCTTGGGCCAGTTTTGGAGGTGTAAGAAGAAAATACCGCAACAGGAAGTGTGAATGTTTTTACAGATCTAATCCCATAGCTCGTCTCATGACCACAGCTTTGCATAGTTTCACATTAATAGTAAATGGCATAAATGTGGTTATTTTGCACTGTTTAGAGGGGAATAGGGTTAAAATGGGATATCAAAATTGCCCAAAATGTTTGCAGTGCAACTATGCCACTGTGAATTTGGCATCGTGTTTTAAGTTAAAACTTAAGTTTTAAGTTTTTTAGAACATTAAATTCCTTCACTCTTTTCTATGAAAAAAGTGTCCTGTTAAATTTTACCCCCAGAGGTTTGCAATCCATGTACACTTAAACTGCAAATTATATTATACCTATTCTTGCTTTTACAAATGGGAAACCATTCGTTCTTCTACCTGATTAGCTTAACGTGTTAAATTAGGTTTTCCCTATGAGTATAAAGAGCCTATGGAAGGAAATTAATTACTATGGGGTCGATTTCCCTCCCCCCCCCCACCCACGACGTGCAGGAGAGGGTCAGGGTGGGGGGGATTAAAAAAAAAATCAGGGAATGCACCCCAACACTTTGCGTATGTGCCTTTCGCCATTTTTACTGCATTGGGTTTCAAGCCGTGCGAGTGTCCCATCTACAAGAGGCAGGACACTTCATTATCATATTTACATCAGGCTCCCACAGTGCAATTGGGAGCCTGATTTAAATTTAATACTTGCTGGCCGGGTTTCCCAGGGCTCGGGAAACCCAGCAGCAAAATGGAGGCGAGAGCTGTCGACTCCAGCAGGTTAGTGACTTGGGCCAGGAGAAGCAGGAGGGCTCCCCCGGCACCTCAAGGAAGCCTACAGCCTCCCTTCTGCCGATCATGGCCTCTCCTTGCTGCCGCGATCGGCAACCACTCCGCCCCACCCCACCCAACCCAAGCCACGAGCCCGAGCCCCGATCTCTTCCTCCCGATTGCCGGGGACCGTTCCCAATTATAATGGGGTCCTGCCATTAAATTCAGCAGGTCCTCCGGCCTTGCCGGATTTTGGATGTGCTACCACACCCGCCCCGCCTCCCCGTAAATATCGGGGCCACTAACTTTGGTGGAAGCAAGGAAAGAAAAGTAAAAAGAAAGAAAAGAGGAAAGAACAGAAAGATGAACAAAACAAACTACTGGAGGTTGGGTCGTTGCAACAGGCCTGCTCAAAAGATGTATGTAGAACTCTCCATTCTCTAAATCTGACCATCCTGTCTTGTTTAGTTTACAAGAATGGCAATAGAAGCAAGGGACATAAGTAACGTTATGACAGAATCAGAATCCATATGGATTGAAACAAAGGATAAAAAGGGATCGATCACGTTTATAGGTATATTCTACAGACCACCTAATTGTGGAAGGGAAGTGGAGGATGAAATATGTAGACAAATCTATGAAATGAGTAAAAAGCATTGTATAATAATCATGGGAGATTTCAACTACCCTCAAATAAACTGGCAAGAAGAGGTAGGGGAAGGAGAAAAGTGTGTTCAGGACTCCTTTCTTACCCAGTATGTGAGAAACCCAACAAGAGAGGAATCACTGCTGGATTTAGTAATGGGAAATGAACCAGAACAGGTAAGAGAAGTAAGCGTAGGGGAACATCTAGGCAATAGCGATCATAACATAACAAGGTTTAAAATAATGATTGAGAAAGACATAAGTAAGATAAAGTCCAAAGTAATAGATTGGAAAAAAGCTAATTTTGAGGGGATGAGAATGGAACCAGAGAAGGTAAACTAGAAAAAATGTTGACAGACAAAGAAATAGAACGACAGTGGGTAATATTCAAAATGGTGATCAGTAGAGTTCAGGAGAAATATATTCCTCTAAAAAGCAAGAACAAACTAGCCAATGATGAAACATCATGGATGAATAAAGAAATAAGGGTAAAATTGAAACTAAAGAAAAAGGCATACTCTAAGTACATAAACAATAAAGGAGAGGATGACAAAAGGGAATATGAAGAGGTTAGGAAAGAAGTCAAAAAAACAATTAGGAAAGCAAAAAAGAACTATGAGATTAAATTATCAAGGAATATAAAAAGCAATAGTAAAGTATTCTAGAGACACATAAATAACAAAAGAAATTCAGAATAGAGATAGGGCAACTAAGGGATGCACAAGATAAACTCACAGGTAACGACAACGAAGTAGCAGAAATATTGAATAGTTACTCTGCCTCCGTATTTGCCAGGGAGAATAACAAGGTGGGCAGGACATTAGAAGAAGAGGACGAGAAAGATATTAAAACATTCAAGATAGAAAGGGGAGATGGTCCATATGGATTGCACCCGGTGAATATTAAAAGAATTTAGGGAAGAGACAGCTAATGTAATTCCTATATTTAAAAAGGGAGTTAGAACCTGTCCAGGGAACTATAGACCAATTACCTTAACGTCGGTGATAGGGAAGATAATGGAATTTTTACTCAAAGATGTAATAGAAAAATATCTTAAGAACGAAAATATAATAAAGAATAGTCAGCAAGGATTTCAGAAGGGAAGGTCATGCTTGACCAACCTTATTGAATTCTTTAAAGAAGTAACAGAAAGAGTAGACAAGGGTAATGCAGTAGGTGTAATATATTTGGATTTTCAAAAGGCTTTCAATAAGGTACTGCATTGTAGACTCTGGCTAAGGTCAGAGCATGTGGAGTTAGGGGACATGTAGCAGAATGGATAGTAAGTTGGCTACAAAACAGAAAACAGAAAGTAGCGGTTAAGGGTAGCTACTCAGACTGGCAAAAGGTTGGAAGTGGTGTTCCACAGGGATCGGTGTTGGGACCACTGTTGTTCACAATTTACATAAAACGATTTCGATTCGGGAATCTGAAGTACAATTTCAAAATTTGCGGATGACACCAAATTCGGTGGGTGTAGTTAATACAAAGGAAGAATGTGTTAAAATGCAAGACATTAATAATCTTGCAGAATGGGTGTGTAATTGGCAAATGAATTTCAACATAGATAAGTGTGAGGTGGTGCATTTTGGTAGGAGGAATGAAGAGGCCACAAATTGCTCGGATAATAAGAGTCTAAATGGGATAGAGGAGCAAAGGGATCTCAGGGTACAGATACACAAATCACTAAAAGTAGCGACGCAGGTTAATAATAAGGGCCATAAAAAAGGCAAATCGAGCACTAGGGTTGATTTCTGGAGGGACAGAATTGAAAAGCAAAGAAGTTATGTTAAACTTGTCCAGAACCTTGGTTAGATCACAGTTCTGTGCACAGTTCTGGTCTCTATTATAAAAAGGATATAGAGGCATTGGAGAGGGTGTAAAAAAGATTCACAAGGATGATACCAGAACTGAGAGGATATACTTATCAGGAAAGGCTGAACAGGCTGGGGCTCTTTTCTCTAGAAAAGAGAAAGCTGAGGGGTGACCTGATAGAGGCGTTTAAGATAATGAAAGGGTTTGATAGGGTAGACGTAGAGAAAACTTATGGGGGAGTCCAAAACTAGAGATCATAAATATAAAATAATCGCTAATAAATCCAAATGGGAATTTAGGAGAAACTTCTTTATGAGTGGTTAGAATGTGGAACTCACTACCACAAGGAGTAGTTGAGGCGAATAGCATAGATGCATTTAAGGGGAAGCTAAATAAGCACATGAGGGAGAAAGGAATAGAAGGATAGGGTTAGATGAAGTAGGGAGGGAGGAGGCTCGTGTGGAGCATAAATGCCAGCATAGACCAGTTGGGCCGAATGGCCTGTTTCTGTGCTGTAGTTCCGATGTGTCTCGGTGTAAGAGCCATACTGAGAAAGTGCAGTCAAAAGCTCCATGTGAGGTTGTTTATTTATTAACTGCTACATCCGAGTGGCATTACTAGGTACTGGGTCTTCCTTTTTGGCGGGAATCCCATGAATCAGTAGTCACGTGTGGTCTTTGCTTTCAGTCATGACCTGCACACTGAAACCCCATCTGGTCCCATGGGGCTGAAGCTCCGAATAAAGTATATGAGAGACTAGTAAATTTTCTTTGCAGGACAAATCTACTGTTAGGACTGTAAGGTATATATGTAACAAACTTCTGCAAGGAGTGTACATTCTAAATCACCGTGTTGGCCACCTAAATTGTTATTGCCTTTTTCTTTAATATATTGTACAAAAAAATGGACTTTATGCACTTTATCAAATAATGTCATGTAACATAATCACTCCTCATGTCTCAACATGTGTTCCTAACGAGCCTTTAACTTGACTGTTGTTAGAAGTACTGCGCCAAAGCTGCTCAATATGCCAAATATAGCTTTACTAGCCTAAATGTAGAGTCAGGCACTTAAACAAAAAGGTCCACATTTGTGAGTCAAGTATCCCACATACTGAAATGAAGTTTCAGGGAGTAGGTGTTCCTTACACACAATAGATGCATAGAAGCTATTTGGGTCCTAGCTATATTTGGTACATGGAGTAACATGGGATACTTCTGATTGTATAGAATAATAATTATTAGCTCAGACTGAGGATTGTTGTGGATCACATATTGGAGCAGTTGGTTCCTGTGCATACTCACAAGCAACAGAATTCATACACGACCAATTGTTAACGATGACATAGTGATGGAGACTGCAGAAAGTGTCCATCAAGGGTGTAGGAGGCTCGGCACCGATGAGATACAGGCTGAGCAAAGAAGCTGTCCCCGTGTTGTGTGGCTTGTTGCAGTAATATCTGCAGCCATGGTCAGGAAAATCGACAGCACTGTCAGTAGAAGTCAAGGTAACCATTGCTCTGAGTCTCTACGTTACTGGTATCTTCCAGACAGCCACTGAAGACATCACACAAATCAGCCACGAAGGGAACTACTGCATTCATCATATGACTAAAACTGTCCACCACAAGGCAAAGCAGTTCATGGAGTTCAGCATGAGCAGAATGAGCAAAGGTTTCTACCAGCTGACTTACTTCCCAAAGTCATTGTATTACTGATTGTATCCATGTTGCCATTCATGAAATTTCCTCATAATTCAGGACCATATAAGAATAGGAGAATTTCCACTTCCTCCATGTGAAAATGATTTGTGACCAGCAACTCAAAGTCATGCATGTTAATTAATGCTACCCAGGGAATACACACAATTAATTTATACTAAAGCAGTCCTGTGTGACCAAATTGTTCCAGCAGGAAGGTCACACAGCAGACTGGTCTCTGTGAAACAAAAGATATGCACTGTGCCCATGGCTGATGATGCCCCTGATGGATCCCTGTAAGGAGCTGCAGCACGGATACAACGATGTCCACACCGTAACGGGGGTGCTCATTAAGCAAGCTTTCAGGCCACTCAAGCAATGTTTCCGTTGCTTAATTACTCATGTGGCCTTGTTATAGTCTTCTATGGAAAAAATTGTTACAGTATGCTGCATGTTTCACAAGATTGCCATTGAAAGATGCATTGGAGGAGCATGAGGGACAACAGGAAGAGAGAGAGCAACAGGACAAAGAAGATCCCATAGAGACGGTGGGAGGAGACCAGACCACAAAGACTGGCAGCATGAGAGGACATTGTAGCCCACTTTAGTCACAGAGGCCTCCCTATGTTTGAAACAACTATTTTATTTTCTCATTTGTATCAGAATATCTTTCTTTCCTGTCCTTAAGAGCTGTACATTTTTGTCTCCTTGAAATGGTCAAATTTCATTCCATTTTCTTTGCAAGAGAGTTACAGATGCAGCTTTTAATGTAATAGTGTGTTTTTATTGATGATTTCTGTGTACAGTAGAATAGACATACATGTGGTCCATAATTGGATATGTCTTAGCCTCTCAGTGTGCTTATCACTTACCATATACTTCTACATACCAATGGATATGGTGTTGCTGTTTTTGATCAATCTGCTCCCCTGGCTGAGGGGCCAATAGTTTGGAATCACAGCTGTACCTGAGATTGTGGGTTCCCTTTGACTTAGAGTGGAGATTGCTACTGATGTCACTTCATCAGTGGCAGGAGACTCCTGTGTTCAAGTCACTGACATGGCCTTGATTTTGCAGATGATGTTAGAAGCCACATGTGCAGTGGCTGACACTGAAACAGAGCCCTTGATGGTACCTCTGCCACACAGATACTCCTGGAAATTGTGTCTGACAAATTTATTAGAGTTCTTTGAGGAAGTAACGGACAGGGTGGATAAAGGGGAACCAACGGATGCAGTATATTTGGATTTCCAAAAGTCATTCGATAAGGAGCCACATAAAAGATTACTGCACAAGATAAGAGCTCATGGTGTTGGGGGTAATATACTGGCATGGATAGAGGATTGGCTAACTAACAGAAAACAAAGAGTTGGGATAAAAGGGTCATTTTCAAAATGGCAATTTGTAACTAGTGGGGTGCCGCAGGGATCAGTGCTGGGGCCTCAACTATTTACAGTATAGATCAATGACTTGGATGAAGGAACAGAGTGTCTTGTGGCCAAAATTGCTGATGATACAAAGATAGGTGGAAAAGCAAGTTGCAATGAGGACACAAAGGGCCCGATATTACCAGGGCTGCGGGTTCGCGGCGGGATGTGGGCGATTGGGCGAGTGGGTAACGCGCCCGGTGAAATCAGTCTGCCCCGCTCGCAATCGCAGGCTGATTGGATCCACTTACCTCTTGTTCCAGGTTCCCCACTACTAAGCTGTGCGGCGGGCAGACTGCACATGCGCAGTAAGGTCTGTCAGCTGGAGGAGCTCTATTTAAAGGAGCAGTCCTCCACTGACTGATGCTGCAAGAAATAGGAAAAATTACAGCATGGAGCAGCCCAGGGGGGAAGGCTGCTCCCAGGTTTAATGATGCCTCACTCTAGGTATCATTGGATGAGGTGAGGAGGAGGGGAGGAGAGAGATCTTTCCCCCCGGCGGGCGGGAGGAAGCGGCCTGCCTCTGCCACCAAGAAGGCCCGGCTCGAGGTGGCAGAGGAGGTCATCTGCATCACCAACATATCGCACACCTGCATACAGTGCAGGAGGCGCTGCAATGACCTCAGTAGGTCAGCCAAAGTGAGTACACTTACTCATTCCCCTACACTCCGTCTGCCACATCACCACCCCCACCCCACATCTCCTTCTGCACTGCCAACACTACTCTGTCACATCACCCCTCACACCCACTCAAACCTCATCCTCATCTTACCTGCACTTACTCACCTCGCCAGTACTCATCCCACCACTACCACTCAACCCAATCCTCAAACAATCTCATGGCTCTATCTCATACTCACCCTCTCATGCGTCTCTTTCACGGCCAGCCTCACTCAACCTGCCACTACCTGTGCTGCAGCCACAGGGCATGCATCACATATGTGCAGTAGGCAGCGTAAGGCAAACGTGTCGTGAGCATGAAGGGGATGCACAAGGGTGTTCGAGGGTTTGTCATGGTTTTTACCTATATTTAATTTCTGATCAACTCACATAACATATTATATTGTCACCACTACTGCCACGTCTTTGAGAATCTTGTCTGGTTTGTGCAATAATGCCCTTTCCTGAGGATCACTATGAAGACCCGCAACTGATGCCACCCATTGTGTCACTGCAGAGTGGGTGTAGGTGTATTTGCAAAGCCCTTTTGTGCAGACGACTGAGAGACGTCGGCGATGTCCCCGGTGGCACCCTGGAAGGATGCGGAGGAGAAGTTGTTGAGGGCAGTGGTGACTTTGACAGCGACAGGTAAGAAGATGGTGCTCGGGCCAGCCGGGAGCAGCTCGGCATGAGGGAGGCTGCAGATGTCCACGACTACATGTCGAGTGACTCCGAGCCCCCGTGTGCACTGCTGCTCAGAGAGGTCCAGGAAGCTGAGCCTCGGTCTGTGGACCCTGTGGCGAGGGTAGTGCCCTCTGCGACGCATCTCTCTCTGCAGTAGCCCTCCCTCCTGCTGTGCAGGTGGACATGTCACAGCACTGTGTTGTGGAGCTCCACGTGTCAGAGGTGGACGACATAGCCGGCGAGGCTGGTGATGCTGTTCGTCCTCCAAGGAGGTCATGACTGCAGCTACGACGGCCCCCATCTGTAAAATGTACATCTGAGGGGGTCTGCAAGGTAGGTACATGTCTCTGGACACTGGGGTAAGTGTGCAAGTTTGTGAATTTTATTGTTAGGAGGCTGGTGGAGGCCAAACTTTGTCCAAAGTGACAGAGCGGCCTCCTGCAATGAGTGAGGGTCTCTCCCCCACCCCACCTGTCAAATGGACCTTTGCAGCTGCCACAGGCTGATGGCTGCAACACGTCCATTTGAACTGGGAGTGTTTCCCCCAGTACGGGAAACAGTCCCAGTTGTTTGTAAAATCCCAACCCTCCTAAAATATCATGTTAATCAGGTCTGTAAACGACCTGAAATACCTAAATAAATACTTTAAGTGGTACCCCGCCGGCTTTAATTGCCTGCGGGAGTCCCACATGTGTCTGTGGGAAACGCGGAAGTGGGCGAGCTGGAGCCGGGCTCCCGACCCGCCCTGGGAATCCCCGATTTTCGTGGCCCCCCCCCCCGCCAGGAACGCACCCGATCGCGGGTGCTAAAATCGACCCCAACGTGTCTGCAAAAGGATATTGACAGGTTAAGTGAATGGGAAAAATTTGGCAGATGGAACATAATGTGGGAAAATGTGAAGTCATCCACTTTAATTATATTATTTGAATAAAATATTATTTGAATGGAGAAATACAAAAAATGCTACGGTACAGAGGGATCTGGGTGTCCTCGTACATGAAACACAAAAAGTCAATACAGGTGCAGCAGGTAATCCGGAAGGCAAACGGAATATTGGCCTTTATTTCTAGTGGGATGGAGTATAAAATCAAGGAAGTCATGCTACAACTGTACAGGGTGCTGGTGAGACCACACCTGGAGTACTGCGTACAGTTCTGGTGCCCTTATTTAAGGAAGGACATACTTGTATTGGAGGCAGTTCAGGGAAGGTTGACTAGGTTGATTCTGGGTATGGAAGGGTGGCTTTATGAGGAAAGATTGAACAGGTTGGGTCTATACTCATTGGAGTTTAGAAGAATGAGAGGAGACCTTATTGAAACACACAAGATTCTGAGGGGACTCGATAGGGTAGATGCTGAGAGGATGTTACCCCTCATGGGGGAATCTAAAACTAGGGGACATAGTCTCAGAATAAGGGGTTGCCCTTGTTCTGAGAGAAGACGTTCTCCACTGGGAGAAGAAGTTCCTCCTCAAGACGGAAATGAGGAGGAATTTCTTCTCCCAGAGGGTCGTGAATCTTTGGAATTCTTTACTCCAAAAAGCTGTGGAGACTGAGTCATTGAATACATTCAAGGCTGAGTTGGACACATTTTTGATCAGCGAGGGAGTCAAAGGATATGGGGAAAACGCGGGAAAGTGGAGTTGAGGTAAAAATCAGATCAGCCATGATCTCATTGATTGGCGGAGCAGGCTCGAGGGGCTGAATGGCCTACTCCTGCTCCTATCTCTTATGGTCTTATGGTCCTTGGCTGAGCCCACAGGCTGCTGATGCATAGACAGATATAGAACACCGAAACAGACCAACCAGTCCAACCAGTCCCTGGTCGACATAGTTTCGGCCTCAATCACTAACCCAGGAAGTGAATTCCACAGTCTCACAACTCTGTGAAGATGTTTCTCTTGCTCTCCATTCTAAATCTCTTCTATTTAATCTTATATTTAATTTTGTGTCTTTTCCCCCTCGTTCTTAACTCCTCAACTACTGGAAACAGTCTGCTTCTATCTATCCTGCCCCTTTCATCATTTTAAACGCTTCTATCATATCGCCCTGTAAACCTGTGTTCTAATGAAAAAGATCAAACTTTTCAAGTATTTCTTCATATTTGTCTTTCCTCATAATAGGCAGCATCCTATTGAATCTGTGTTCTACCCTCTCTAACGATTCAATATTGTTCCTATAGTGTGGAGCCCTATACTGAATACAGTACTCGAACTGAGGTCTTATTAAGGTTTTGTATAGGCTCATCATTATCTCTTGGCTTTTATATTCTATACATCTTGTGATAAAACCTAGAATTTCATTAGCTTTTTTTAAAGCCTTATCAACCGGAGTTGCAGCCTTTCATGTCCTGTGAACCTGTAACCCCAAATCCCTCTGCTCTTCCAATGCACTGAGCCTTCCATTCAGAGAATAATTACTGCTGTTATTCTTTTTACTAAAATGCACGACCTCACACTTACTGGAAGGCTTTTGCTCAGGAGACACATTCATCTGATTCATACAGGTGTAACACAGGCAGATTGCCCATGGGTTTCTGCAATTTGGGGTGCTACCTGAATCAGGCATGTTTAAATATCGCTCCAAATTCCAGTGCCTGCCCAGAGTATTGGGTCATCTCAGGTGTCCTTACAGCAGACGGCATAGCATCGTATCTTCCTCTCTGCTGACGCAGAACCTGAGCGGACAAGTTCCCACATCGTTCCCTGGTGAGTGTGGCCAATCAGGTTCTCGATTACCTGGCATGGTTTCTTTCATGCAGTATTATGGAAAGCACAGCATACTGTGATAACCATCCAGCATAACACTTAGTCAGCCATTCACATCTCAGTGATGCCACTGGGGGTCTGCTGGATCAGCACTTTTGCCAAAGTGAGGTTATTTCACCGCCCTCTCTAGGTGCTGAGCTGTGGATGTCGGTAGGAAGCTCGGAGCAGCTCTCAGGCATCCCGACCTACTTGACAGGCCTCCTCAGATCGTCATCGTCCTCTTCCTCTGAATACATCAGATCAGAGGATTTCCATTGGCAAATCTCCTCTAAGGGTAAAGGTAGCTGGCGGCAAAAAAAATAATTAATCAGAATTAGCATAAAGGCCTATGAATGCCTATATGCAAGCAGGAGAAAAGTTGCCAAGAAGGGTCCAGAAAATGCTTCAAAACACTTACTGTTAACATCTATGAACCTTTTAAAGACCCTTCCAGATGAGACCCTCCCATCTCAAAGTCTTCCTGGGTGCTGAGGACTTGACGTCCAGCACATCCACCAGCAAGAAAAAGGACAGTTGTCTCCCCCAACACCCACCCCCCCCCAACTTTGATTATATTAACAAAATTCCTATCTACTTCAGAAAAGAACTTTCATCACCCACCCATGCATGGCTGGAAAATTAAGTGGGCCAGAATTTAATAGCAATCTATCAGGACTACCTGCTACCTCATTTCAAAGCCTATTATGCCCCGTCTGCACAGAAATCAGAGTGCACTGACCACTAAAATCAGTCCCATTAACATTCCCATCATAGCATGTACAATGCAATATCATGAGACACCGTTTTAAAAAGAACATCACTTCCACTCTAATATCTTTACGTATTCATATCTATGTTTGAAGAAAGAAAGACAGAGGGAGAAAGGAAAATTTACAATTCTCAAAGAATGAATTACTTTGAAATGCAGTGACTGTTGTTATGTAGGCAAATGCAGCAGACATTTTGTGCACAGCAAAATCACACAAGTAATAATGAGATGAATGGCCAGCTGTTTTGGTATGTTAGTTGAGGAGGTACGTTGGGTAGAACACTGGCAGAACTGCCTGCTCTTTTTCAAACTGCACCATGGGATTCTTAACTTCTATCTGTTAATTATGGCTTTTGATGACAATGTACATAATGCCTACAGCTATCACACTGAAATAGTTCCATCATTAGACTGCAGCATCTGCAGTTCCATTTCAATTAATTGATACTATTGATCTGAAAGTAAGAGTCCAAATATACTGCTGCCCCAGTGATGTCCAGGGTTTTCAATTTGATGTCAAATGTTACCATTTGTGGATAGGTATAGGAAATCAGGTTTGAAGAAGATTTGGCAATGTCAGTGATTGCATAACGTTTCCAGAGTTTTCAACGGATCCACTCATGAACATACTTTAAATGTGCAACTGCAGAAGTGCTGTCATTCTTAGGACGCCGGTCTTCACTATTTCACAAACTTTTAACCTTCAGGTGTTGACAACTTCTGGACTGCTAAAGGGCCATACATAGACACCTCATTGGTGAGGTTCATCCCATAACCACCACTTTAACAATAAACTATTAATATTCAAATTTAGGTTCAAAGACAGTGCTGCCATGCTGTGAACTTGAAGTATTTGGAAAAAAACTGTCCTCTCAAGATGATATGCTTCAGGCAGCTCAATTACCAGTTTTGGGAAGAAGGTCTTCAATAAATGAGTTTCAAAATGAATTTCGGAAAGAGCTGAAAAGAAATAAAGAATGTACACCACTGTCAACCATCATTGTAAGGTAAAATGTGTTTCTAAATAATGTTATTTTGCAAAAAGTTCAAGATAATCACAGAATGTTATGCAACAAAAAATAACATTTTCCCAAAACTATTTATCTAACAAGTTAGCAAGTTAAGGAAGAATTCAGAACAAGTTATAATTTTCAATAAACTGAAAGGTTTATTTTGCTAAATTCAATTTAGTGCAATAGTGATAGAAACAGAATCTGTGCACAGATCACCTTTTACATTGCTTCACTACATTATTCTTCACATGTGGTGATGCAATAATTTACACAGAAACTTCCTGTTGCAAGAAATTATTGCACTGGAGGTAGACAACAATGGATAAATTGTCCTTACTGAGGATGTGCGTGCAACAAGAAACAGTGTTCACATTATTACTGTAACTCAAAACAGTCATCAATAGGGCTGCATCCTTATAGTAAATGGCCATCATAAATTAGAATTGGTTCTCTTTAACTTTTAAAGCATTGGTCACTAGTTTCTGTTTTGTTCAGGGGAGTAAGGATTAAAATAACATTGTGGCACTATAATGATAATGTTCCTCTTCCTTTTTTCCCCATTTTTTACAATGATATTCTTCATCTCTTTGGGTTCATTGTTGCATTGATTGCTGCCCAACCAACAGAGCATGTAAGCATTCTGTTTTCAGGCCTCTGTCAGCTCTTTTAGCCATCTGCTAAATGTAGTAGTAGTGTGGGATCACTCATCCTCCCTTTCTCCTTCCGTCGCTCTGGGGAGTGCCTTCCTTTTGCTTGGTATCACCCTCTGCCAGTTCAATCACAAATTCACTATTGTGGGGATTAACTAGGAGGAACCTGAGACTCCCCAGTGTGTTAGTACATTAAAGTGCTGAGTAAATGGACTGAAAAAGTGTTTTCTAATCACATGATTCACCAAAGATGCAATACTCCTTATCATTAAATTAAATTCTCTTCTATATAACACATGCAGTGATCTGCAATCATCATTACTTTCAGGGTGTTTGTGCTTCACACCTTCTCATACTCCACATATGGAGCAGTACCGTGTCAAGACTCTCATCAAGGTGATCTAAAAGTGCAGTACAGTGCCCTAAATCCCTTCCCAATAGAAACTGGGGGTATAAATTAAGTCATTTTCAAGAGGTGGTCTTTCACCTAATTTTCATTGCGGTGATCCCAACATAACCGGATCTGATGCAACACCCATAAACTTTTCACCCATTTTTTAAAAACTGATGCCAACTCCCATTATATCACTCTAGTTTCTTCTAACTGACTATCCTATAAGCCCTTTTCAATTAGTAGAAAATAGATTAGCAGTGCAGGAGAGAACATAAATTGTACCTACACCCTGGCAACATATTGAAGTAATTTATTCTTCTATGGCATTCATCACTTTATCAAGAGACATTGCCGATTTTATTTATATTCTGAGCAACCAAGGCCCTTTAATGGTTGGCAAGCTGATTGTACTGCCAACTATTGCCTCAGAGTGTTTGATGAATTCTTTAACTAAAAGGTTCAATGGGGAATGAATAAAATTAGGGGAATATGTTTCCAGGGGGCCAGTCTCAGTTTTAGCATTCTTAGCGTCACAATAAAGATAATTTCTTTTACACTAATACTTGCTTACAGGTATCTATGAATTTTATGTCAAAATATGAATCTGTTGTGAGTGATACAAACTCATTATCAAGTCCTGAATGAGCTAGAACTTCCTTCAACTCAACATCAGCAAGACCAAAGCCATCAGTTTGACCCCGGCCAGAAACTGTTCATTAATGTCCTACTTTGGTGGCTTGCCTAGGCTGAACCCGACAGTGCAAACCTCAGTGTGCTGCTTGACCCTGAGCTGAGCTTCAAACTCCACATCCTGGACACCACCAAGACTGCCTATTTCCACCTCTGCAACAGCACTGGCCTCTATCCCTTTCTTACCCCCATCACCGCTGAAACGCTTATTCACTCTTTCGTTGTCTCTAGATTTGATTAGGTGAATGCTTTTTTTGTCAGCCTCCTGAATTCTGCTCCCATACAAAACTCCACCACCTGCATTTTATCCCACACGGAATTCTGCTCTTCTATTGCCCCAGTCCTCGCCATTCTTCATGAATTCCCAATGCATTGACTTCAAATGCTTGTCCTTATCTCCATGTCCCCCCATGGCCTCATCCCTCGCAACCTCCTTCAGCCCTATGTTCAAGCACGCGCCTTTGGCTCTTCCAATTCTACCCTCTTTTGCAACTCCCCCTCCTTCTGCCCCACGTTCAGCCACAGAACCTTCAAACATCCTGTGCCCACACTCTGTATAATGATATCCCTACATGCCTTTGCCTTGATACCTCTCTTCCCCTTCTTCAAACATCTCTTTAATCATACCTTTGGTCAACACCCCTAATCTTTCACGCACCATAGCTTAGTGTCCTGTTATTTTCAGCTGTGTGAAGTCCTTTGGAATGTTTTATTACACCAAAGACGTTATATAAGTGCAGGTTGTTGTTATCTTTCAGTATGTGTAATTCTCAATGCAGCTTAAGTACTTTAATCAATGCATGACCTTTTAAAAATAACAGTTTTAATCACAGTCTATGACATTTTATTCAAAGGGCACAAACACAATAAACATAATTTGACATGTATATGGCATTTCACTTTATAACAAATTAACTGGCATCAGGCATGAATTAAGGAATAACAAGAGAGAGTAAAAGATTCCAATGTGTAATAGTAGACTCCAAAGGTAGGGTGAATAGGGGAGGGGGAATAGAGAAGGGGGCAATTGGAAGAGTCCTGTGAGTGGCACCTAGCAACATTGGCCCAGAAATTGCTCACGCACAGACGCCGTCCCTGAATGGCGTCCTGTCTCTCTGACGGCGAATCGGTTGTGCAAGTTCGCGAATGCGCACATGCGCACTAAAACCCCAAAATCGTAAACTTGCTCCCATTGATTCGTCAGTGGTTTGAGAATTCTGAATTAAAGGGACATGGTACACTAAAATCATAGAAATCATTAAACATTCGTAAACTTACCCATCTGCCCAGCTGGAACGAAGATACTTACCCCACCAAATGGTACGCGAAACTACCAGCCCTACACTACTTTTTAAACGCGTGGTGACTGTTAATGACAGCCAAACAAAAAAAATTAAATTTTAAAAATGTGTAATGTTAAATTACTCTTATTTTAATATCTTTTGATCATTAAAAAAAATTTAAAAATTAAAAATTTGAATTTTTTTTACTTTTAACTTCTGTAAGTTTCATTAAATTAAATCATTTGCTTGGCTTTTTATAAGATATATTACATTTTTATTTAAACTAATGTACAGAAGTTTACTTTAAATGAATGATTTCTTGTTGCCTGCTTGTGGGTGTGACTTCTCTTCTTGATAGATTCTGTGGGGGTGTCTTCCATTCCCACAGTCTCTATCGATATGAAGGAATCTGCACTGAAATCACAGCGCTGAACTGAAAAAAAATTGTAAAGGGAGCAAGTGGACGTCGGAGACCACGAGGTAAGTTTCTTCGTCGTCTTTGTTCGCAGGATGTGCGGACAGCCTTGCCATGCCGGTCTGAGCAAGTTCCCGCCCATTTTCTTTTGTTAATATGATATAGGAACCAATTTCCTGTATTGAGGAAAAAGAGCTACTTACATAGTAATAGAAAAATATTACTACAGTAGTTAACTTTGCTACTACACATATAATAACAGTCCAAACAGTACTTGATTCATAAGTCTTTAAATTAGAATAAATAATGAAATTAACTATTGAATCATTTACATGTGGTGGGATTGTCCATATAGTCAGGCTCTAAGTGATTAGTAATTGTGGCACTGAAGGCTGTCTACATAATCCTAGTAGTCTCCCTGTCAGATTATTCAGGAGAGCTCTGACATCTCTGAGCTATGGGAAAGCCAATGATTATGTTACAAACAAATTTAATTAGAAGATTAATTATTCGCTGTTTGGTTATCTATGCTCAGTCTTTGTTGAATATTAAATTATAAAGTGATGTTGTAATTATGCAAAATAGACTGCAAGGTACAGTATTTTTTCTTGTCTGAGTCCTCATGGTTCTGTTCATCTCTTGTTCCCTCTGACTGTTGAGGTCAAATGTCAGTTGATTTTGGCTGTTGTAATGTTCTTTGGATATCCTTTGTGAGGTGTAATTTGAGACATGACATGTGATAAGTGTAGCATGCTTGGGAGGAAAAAGGTGACTTTGGATCTATGGTTCCCAAAGCTCTCCCCCACTGGGGTTTTCCTTGTGTCATGTCTGGGTCTGTCATAGACTATTGCTAGAGATTGACTGCTATGATAAGTCAACAACTACACTATCATTGTATCATGTGACTACCAGGATGGTAGACGGCGAACTAGATGGGCCTTTCTCGTTTAACAATTCCCATGTGGTAGATCCTTACATTGAGGTATCTTCTCTGCATTTCATCTGAACTGCTTCTTAGATCTTAGTTCTTCAGACTTTCTGTTTCAAATTTCTCTGCATGTAACTATTATTATTTTTTTAAAAATCTGGTTGTATAATCTATAAAAGGGGAATAATAATGTAGTCAAAGAAAAGAGCTTATAATTGCAAACTGAGAATGTTCCACGGCCTGCCAGAATGGCTCAGCAGCTAGACCTGAAATTTGACGAGGCCAGATGGTGTCATATTTATGCTAACCTTAAGATACATGACTTGTAATGCAAGGCTCATAAGCTTAACATTTCAGATAGGTTTTAATTTCACTCCTTGCTATCTGTGCTGGATTATGGGTCACTCTGAAGCTCGATTTAAAGAGAACTGCCTGCTTTGTACACTATGAGATTACTCAAAGGCAAATAAATTCAGCAGAGCAGTAGGTGGAACATTTGCAGACTGGAAGGTGAATGTGCTGCCCAATGAACATTGGGCTTTATGTTCTTGGAGACCTGGCTCTAATTTGTACCTATGTTGAAAAAACAGATTGATGTTGCTTAGGCTACTGGTTACTTGCATGTGTATTAAGCTGCTCCTGGAAAAAGTGTTATAACCATCCACACATAAAGGAAGGAACTTAAAACTGTTAGTTGCAATGTGAAACGGATATGAAGATACTCCTATAAAAACTGGGTTTGTTGATGAGGGTCAGAGTGACAGGAGCATATGGGAGCCCAGAGATGTCTTTTTCCTTGTATCACCTTGGAATATCGTGGAATATAATAGCAAGATGCTACTGTTAGAATATCATCTTGGAGACTTGATGTGACTTGGGCAAACAATTCTACGTATTTAAAACACATGGGGGATGAAATTGAGCCGTGTAGTGCCAGTCTCAAAAATGGGGTCCGAGATGCCCGCGCACACTTCCGACGGTAAGTGTGCAGGACGCCATGTTGGTAAAGGGGTTTGCGCACGCACCTAACGACCGCCAGCAGCATGTAGAGTAGGGAGATGATGACGTGGATCAGTGTGCAACGCTGATTTGAAGGCACCGCTGCTATTTTAGAACTCCACACTCCAGTCAACGCCCTGCCTTAACCTCGCACAGCTGAACAGGATTTAAAGGGCAAGAAGGACCCCTCCCACCAGCGCTATTTAAAGGGATCATACAGGAGTTACAGGTTAGTTGTTGGATTAGTTATTCTGGCTGCTAGTGCAATTGTACGTGTTTTTGGAGGTTTCCTATACTTGGATAAAGTTTCAATATTCTACAGGGAGTGGTCTGGCTGGTTTTGCCATTCTCTTTGTGTCATTTAAAATATTGTGCCAAAAAAAGTTGCTTCCAGACATGGGCGGCCTGGTGGGGAATTGAATTGTTCTGGGAATTGAACATGACTGGGAGAATGAAGAGAGGCCACACAGGGCAGGACAAGCTGCTAGAAGAGGGAGGAGAAGGAGAAGGAGGAGGAGGAGCAGGGTCCTCAGCAGGAGAGACCAATTCTCTTACCTCAACTTCAGCGACGACCACTGCTTCCGACGGCTGTGATTCGCTAAAGAGGTTGTGACTGAAATTTGTCAACTGCTGCAGCCACAACTGCAGCCTCAGAGCAGGGCAAGGACAGCATTGCATGTGGTTGTCAAGGTAACCGTGGCGCTTACTTTTTACGGCTCTGTTTCCTTTCAGGCTGCTGCTGGAGATATAAGCAACATCTCGCAGTTTGCACTGCACTGCTGTATAAGGGAGGTCACCGAGGCCCTCTATATAATGAGAAACAGATTCATTTCATTCCTTCTTGCCAGAGACAAGCAAGAGGATCGAGCACGAGTGTTTGCTCAGATTGCAGGCTTCCCCATCTGGCTCCACATTTGAACTCGGCCATATTCATGAACAGAAAGGGATTCCACTCCCTCAATGTGCAGTTGGTGTGTGACCACTCACAGTGCATCATGCAGGTCAATGCCCGCTATCCTGGCAGCAGTCATGATTCATTCATCCTACGACAGTCCTCCATACCACCTATATTTGAACCGGCATGGCAAGTCAAAGGCTGGCTACTGGGCACCAAGGGTTATCCCCTCATGAGATGACTCATGACTCTGGTCAGGAATGCATGCACGCGTGCACCGCAGGCCTAAACGAGAGCCATTCTGCCACATGGTACATCATAGAGCAAACCATAGGTGTCCTCAAGCAATGCTTCCGCTACCTGGACCACGCTGGAGAAGCCCTGTAGTACTCAGTTGAGTGGGTATCAAGATTTGTCATTGTATGCCTCATGCTGCACAATCTCGCCATTATGAGGGAACAGCCCTCGCCACCACCTATCAGGGCGAGAACCTGAGAAGCATGATCAAGAGGAGGAGGAGGAGGAGCCAGAGGAGGAGGAGGAAGTGCAACAGGAAGTGGAGGAAGAGGAGGGGAGGCTACAACGTAGACAGGCCCTTTCTGCCAGGGCTCTGCATGATCAGATTATTAATGAGCGATACCAGTAACTTCAACCACACCTCCCCATTCACCAACAGTCCCACACTCCTCACCTTTCCTCTCTCACATGACCATCAAATAGTCCTCCTTATGATTACACATTGGTTCCTCCCTCAGCTCATTGCAGAAATAAAAACCAACACCAAATGCGAATTCGAATCCACATTTATAAATTAACACATGAAATTATGTAAACAAAATGAGACTATTCACCCTTGTGCATTCCCTTAGTGCCTGTTGTTTGTGTGCCTTTACCTATCCTAGTGCTCCTATGAGGTGTTTCCCCAGCGGCTGGAGCATGGGTGGTGGAAAGCTGCTGGAGGGCCCGGCTTCAGACTGCACCACCTTGGTATGGGCTGCAGCAGTCTGGGCTGGCTGGCTGACAGGCAACAGCAAGGGCACTGGTGGAGTGCCAGGGGTGGGAGCAGGAATGCTGTCATCCTGAGAGCGGACAGCAGGTTCGTGTTCCATGGAGCCACTGCCACTCTCCTCGGGCGACGTCTCAGCAGTTCTGTGATCTGTTGGAGAACAGATTGCTGGATTGCTCCTTTCAACAGTGGCACCCAGAGCCACGATGGCAGCAGTCAGACCTCTGATGGAAGCTGTTACATCGGTCATTAGAAGCTGCATCGTGGTGGGTTCCACAGGTGTGCTGATGGAGGTGACCACCCGTTCCATGTGGGAAAGGATGGGCTTCAACCTCTGCGCCAAGTTGGAGCTGGACTCCTCCATGCCCCTCGTCATTGTGCACAGGCTTTCTGGCAGGCTTTCCAGTGCCCCAAGCATTTGATGGTGTACGCCCATCAGCCTTCTTCTGTAACGTGGCCCATCGAAGTCATCATCTGACTCCTTGGCAGCAGAACTAGCGTGAGACCTTGTCCTCCAGAGAGCTGGCACCTGTGGTATCTGTTCCCCCCGCCCTGGCTCCTGCGCACTTGTGCCCCGTGTCTCACCACGTACAGATCCCTCCTCTATCCTAGCCTCTAAACTACTCGCAGTGTCAGTCACTGAGCTGGTGGCTGCGAGTGTAAGATCGAGTGACGGTGTCTCTTCATCATCACTGTCTTCTTCCTCTGTCTCCTCTGACTGGGAAGGTTCCAATTCTTCAGTATCTGCAATGACAAAGGGACACGGGTTAAGTTGTGGTGAGGGGAGAGGGGAAAGTAAGAAGTGCGTGCTTACACCATCTGCAGCACGTGAGTCAGAAGAGATTGTGGGATGGGGGACAAGTGGGAAGAGAGAAGGAGAATTAGTTATGCAGGGACCCTCATCATCGTCCCTCCAGCGCCACCAGTGGCCACGGCCTCAGTGATGGCCGTCCCCACGATGGCCAGCGCTGTCTCCTCCATGGGGGTGAGGATGTGTAGGCCTGCTTGTCCTTCTCCAGGTCTTTCCTGCTGCCTCCTGTTAAGCACCACTTCCTCCTGCAAGAAAGAAGGAAGTGTGTCAGTGAGTGTCCTCCAAGATGTTTGGGTGATGTGGTTGTCATGGTTGAATAGTTGCCAGTGTGTGTGAACTGTGGATTGTGGGTGTGAGGCTTGCAACAGTGCTAAGTGTGCGAGGGTGTGGTAAACCATATGAATTGAAGGGTTGAGTACTGATTGAAAGAGATTGTTAGTAGGTGGGTGATGGGTGTGCAGTGAATTGAGCAGTGGATGACATTAGAGGTACATTTGGTACTTGAAGTTTGAACTCACTCACCTTGACAACTCACATTAAATCATTGAACTTCTTCCTGCACTGCATCCATGTTCTTGGTGCTATGCTCCTGGCATTTACCTCCTCCACTACTTCCTCCCACTGCCTCTTGAACATGCGTTGGGAGGGCCTCCTGCTCCTCTGTGGATACAGGATGTCCCTCCTTCTCTCCACCTCTCGCATCAAGGCCTCCAGTACATTATCAGAGAACCTTGGTGCACGCTCTCTCCCTGGCGCAGCCATTCTTCAAAGTATTACAGCACTGCATCACTTCACAAAGGACTTCCACCACTTGCAGCCATAATGCACCTCCCCTTTAAGAGGTGCAGGCTGCCTTTAAGAAGCATGAGCCACTAGCGATATCAGGGCCCCCTGCTGATGCATGCAGCCTATTAACAGGCACAGGTAGCGTTGGCTGCACGCAGCAATCATTTAAATCAACAGGCAGCACGAATGTAACGTGCATCGCAATGACCGGGTGCGGGTTAATCGTGTTCTGCACTCCCTGCGCCTGTTTTCAGGGGTTATCCAATTTAACCCCCATGATCTTGAATGGAGTAGATAGGGAATATTGGAAAATAAATGATTCTGCTTTAACTTTATGCTACTCTGCACTACACAGTGCATTCTCTACTCACTGTCCTGTAAATGAAAATGAAAATATATTTTGCTGATTTGTCACATAATCCTTACTGTCATAAAGGAGATACCTGCTATCTCTCAGACACCTTTTTATTTATTCGTTCATGGGATTTGGGTGTCGCTGGCAAGGCCAGCATTTATTGCCCATCTCTAATTGCCCTCGAGAAGGTGGTGGTGAGCCGCCTTCTTGAACCGCTGCAGTCCGTGTGGTGACGGTTCTCCCACAGTGCTGTTAGGAAGGGAGTTCCAGAATTTTGACCCAGCAACAATGAAGGAATGGCAATATATTTCCAAGTCGGGATGGTGTGTGACTCGGAGGGGAACGTGCAGGTGGTGTTGTTCCCATGTGCCTGATGCCCTTGTCCTTCTAGGTGGTAGAGGTCGCGGGTTTGGGAGGTGCTGTCGAAGAAGCCTTGGCGAGTTGCTGCAGTGCATCCTGTAGATGGTACACACTGCAGCCACAGTGCGCCGGTGGTGAAGAGAGTGAATGTTTAGAGTGGTGGATGGGGTGCCAATCAAGTGGGCTGCTTTGTCCTGGATGGTATCGAGCTTCTTGAGTGTTGTTGGAGCTGCACTCATCCAGTTAAGTGGAGAGTATTCCATCACACTCCTGACTTGTGCCTTGTAGATGGTGGAAAGGCTTTGGGGAGTCAGGAGGTGAGTCACTCACCACAGAATACCCAGGCCTCTGACCTGCTCCTGTAGCCACAGTATTTATGTGGCTGGTCCAGTTAAGTTTCTGGTCAATGGTGACCCTCTCTTGTTACCTTGCATTAAACTGCTGGCTAGGGGCTGCCTGGAAGAAGATATTTGTGTCGAACTCCATTTAGGACCTCATAAATGGAGACAATGGAAGGTGGGCAGCAAATCCCCTTTATGAGATCACACAATGTGCAGTTCTACACAAAAGATCTCTTTCCAGGCTGCTTCTAGCCAGCAGAGCTGGAGCATTAAACATGGTAACCAGGAGCGATTAAGAACATCAATGCATACCTTACCCCTTTCTAAAATACAGGATTATTGAGAAATTCCATAGATTGTACACCTCTTTTAACATTACTAGGAAACATCTGATTGTTTAATGCTCCTTCTGTGTGTGCTTTAATGAATTGAAACTATTCTAATCAGTCCTATAATTCACTACACAATCTTGCCAGTTATGTCATAGAATCATAGAATCATAGAAGTTACAACATGGAAACAGGCCCTTCGGCCCAACATGTCCATGTCGCCCAGTTTATACCACTAAGCTAGTCCCAATTGCCTGCACTTGGCCCATATCCCTCGATACCCATCTTCCCCATGTAACTGTCCAAATGCTTTTTAAAAGACAAAATTGTACCCGCCTCTACTACTGCCTCTGGCAGCTCGTTCCAGACACTCACCACCCTTTGAGTGAAAAAATTGCCCCTCTGGATCCTTTTGTATCTCTCCCCTCTCACCTTAAATCTGTGCCCCCTCGTTATAGACTCCCCTACCTTTGGGAAAAGATTTTGACTATCGACCTTATCTATGCCCCTCATTATTTTATAGACTTCTATAAGATCACCCCTTAACCTCCTACTCTCCAGGGAATAAAGTCCCAGTCTGTCTAACCTCTCCCTGTAAGTCAAACCATCAAGTCCCGGTAGCATCCTAGTAAATCTTTTCTGCACTCTTTCTAGTTTAATAATATCCTTTCTATAATAGGGTGACCAGAACTGTACACAGTACTCCAAGTGTGGCCTCACCAATGCCCTGTACAACTTCAACAAGACATCCCAACTCCTGCATTCAATGTTCTGACCAATGAAACCAAGCATGCTGAATGCCTTCTTCACCACCCTATCCACCTGTGACTCCACTTTCAAGGAGCTATGAATCTGTACTCCTAGATCTCTTTGTTCTATAACTCTCCCCAACGCCCTACCATTAACGGAGTAGGTCCTGGCCCGATTCGATCTACCAAAATGCATCACCTCACATTTATCTAAATTAAACTCCATCTGCCATTCATCGGCCCACTGGCCCAATTTATCAAGATCCCGTTGCAATCCTAGATAACCTTCTTCACTGTCCACAATGCCACCAATCTTGGTGTCATCTGCAAACTTACTAACCATGCCTCCTAAATTCTCATCCAAATCATTAATATAAATAACAAATAACAGCGGACCCAGCACCGATCCCTGAGGCACACCGCTGGACACAGGCATCCAGTTTGAAAAACAACCCTCGACAACCACCCTCTGTCTTCTGTCGTCAAGCCAATTTTGTATCCAATTGGCTACCTCACCTTGGATCCCGTGAGATTTAACCTTATGTAACAACCTACCATGCGGTACCTTGTCAAATGCTTTGCTGAAGTCCATGTAGACCACGTCTACTGCACAGCCCTCATCTATCTTCTTGGTTACCCCTTCAAAAAACTCAATCAAATTCGTGAGACATGATTTTCCTCTCACAAAACCATGCTGACTGTTCCTAATTAGTCCCTGCCTCTCCAAATGCCTGTAGATTCTGTCCCTCAGAATACCCTCTAACAACTTACCCACTACAGATGTCAGGCTCACTGGTCTATAGTTCCCAGGCTTTTCCCTGCCGCCCTTCTTAAACAAAGGCACAACATTTGCTACCCTCCAATCTTCAGGCACCTCACCTGTAGCGGTGGATGATTCAAATATCTCTGCTAGGGGACCCGCAATTTCCTCCCTAACCTCCCATAACGTCCTGGGATACATTTCATCAGGTCCCGGAGATTTATCTACCTTGATGCGCGTTAAGACTTCCAGCACCTCCCTCTCTGTAATATGTACACTCCTCAAGACATCACTATTTATTTCCCCAAGTTCCCTAACATCCATGCCTTTCTCAACCGTAAATACCGATGTGAAATATTCATTCAGGATCTCACCCATCTCTTGTGGTTCCGCACATAGATGACCTTGTTGATCCTTAAGAGGCCCTACTCTCTCCCTAGTTACCCTTTTGCCCTTTGTCATGAAAAACTTTCTATCTGTTTTATTATTAATACAGACTATTAACTGCATTACTGAGAAATGAATATATTGCTCCCACCCATATAATAAACTGAACTAAGCACTTGGTGGATGGTGTCTGCCTAAAAATTGAGTATTCTAATGTGTAATAGCCATGGCAACAACCAGTTGTTGGACTTTCTTGATGACCTCGTCCTTCCCACATAAAAAGAAAATGCCCTGCACCTATCAGTACAGAGGAATAGCTGTGAGCGCAGCAATGAGAAACAGAATCTCATGAGTCCATCAGAACTTGGAGGTTACTTTCGTTAAGAACTTTGGGTGAGATCTAGTCCAGAAAAATTGAAGAGAATTTTTTTTATTGGAGCCTACTTTTTGTCCTTAAACCTCCTGGCTGAAAGCAGCAGCACAAAAATGGTTGTACACTATGAGAAGTAGTTTAGTTCACATGAATCTTTGGTTTTGTTGGCCAGGGGCTGCAGAAACTACTGAGTTTATTCCGAACTGCTGACACACAGGCAAAAGCAACTTTTGAACTGAAGTAACCTGTGTTCAGTCGCTGGCCTGAGCTAGCTGGAACCGGTTTGAATTAGCTAAGTTTTGTGAAAGACAAAGGAGATGTGATAAGACACAAGTCCTTATTTAGAAAAGGAGTAATGAGGTAATGCTACCCAAGTCCTTGGGACAGAGCCAATGAGGAGAAGACACAGACTAAGCGAGCAAGCCTAAACCAACGGGAGAGACAGAGACAGCACAGCTTGAAGAGATAAGATTCGGAATAAGAATGAAGAATCTGGGGCGTGGAGCCAGACCGAAGACTCCGGAGACCAACCATCGCGGAAGTGGAAGAACCTACATCAGGGACGTAGAGTCGACGTCGAGAGAGAGAGAGAGAACGGAACACCTGGCCAGCGTCAGCTCTCCTTTTCGGGTATTATCCTTTATATTCTGTGACCACTCAGGGAGTGTCAGAGAAACCTAGTGGGTGTGCGTTTAGATCCTAGTTTGGGTATAAAACTGTATAACCTGGTGCAAACTGCATGTCTGTATCTAACCAGACGTTTCGCGTTTAGATCCTAGTTTGGGTATAAAACTGTATAACCTGGTGCAAACTGCATGTCTATATCTAACCAGACGTATAAGCTATATGTATATGATCTAACGACGTGAATTAAGCGAATTGAGAGTTAAGAGAGAATTGACTCTTCTCCTCTTTGTACTAAGCCAATAACCGTAACCGGTGACCTCCGGTCAACAGTTTTAAAAGGGGAGCAAATGTCCCTGATATTGCAGTCTCCTCTTATAAACCTTGACAGGATGGGATGAACGAGTTCACACCAATTTCCCTTTTCTGGAGACGTGGAAATCTGAAACAGCGTGAATACTACCAGAACCAAGCTTTAATTTAGATTCCTCCAGATCAACAACACAGTACAAATTTCAGGAATCCCACAATCTTGGCAAAAAAGACAAAATCTATTCCCTTTTCTGTAAATAGACTGTGTTCAAGGTTTCCTTATGGCTATGATGATGTCTGTAATTTTGTTTGGCAAGTCTTGGGTTCTAAACTAACCTGATCAAGAGCAAAGCCACCAATATCAGGCTGAAAGTGTCTGGGTGCTATACTGTCCTTCTCAGTTATGAGAGAAAGTCCTTCCTCTTGGGTATCTGTAACATGGGGAGTAAGTTACAGAAGCACTTCTGTTGAAGACAATCCTGCTTTGCATTCTCCTTTGGTACAATCACTTGTTCAGTGTTCAGGCACGTTAAGGTCTGTTTTACATTCTTCTGGAGGATGGCCCACTTCTGGATTTGCACCAAGCACCTAATTAGAATAAAAACAAAAAGTGCTGGGAATACTCAGCAGGTCAGGCAGCATCTGTGGACAGAGAAACAGAGTTAACGTTTCAGGTCGATGGCCTTTTGTCAGAATTGGAAGAAGTTAGGGATTTAACAGTTTTTAAGCAAATACAGAGGCAGGGAAAGAGGAGTGGGGGGGAGAGGAAAGAACAAAAGGGAAGGTCTGTGATAGGGTGGAGGGCACGAGTGATTAAATGAGAAAAGGGATGATGGTGCAAGGCAAAAGGGGGTGGTAATGGGACAAGTAAAGAAACTGTAAATGGCAACAGCAGTATCATTAGGAGCACCTGCTGTCTGCAAAAAATGGGAACAGTGTTTATGATCTGAAGTTATTGAAATCAATTTTGAGTCTGGAAGGTTGTAAAGTGCCTAATCGAAATATGAGGTGCTGTTCCTCGAGCTTCCATTGAGCTTCACTGGAACAGTGTAGGAGGCCGAGGACAGAAAGGCCAGAGTGGGAGGGGGATGGAGAATTAAAATGGCAAGCGACCAGAAGCTCAGGGTCACGCTTGCAGACTAAGTGGAGGTGTTCAGCAAAGTGATCACCCAGTCTGCGTTTGGTCTCCCCAATGTAGGGGAGACCGCATTGTGAGCAGCGAATACAGTATACTAAATTGAAAGAAGTACAAGTAAACCACTGTTTGACCTGGAAGGAGTGTTTGGGGTCCTGGTCGGTGGGAAGGGAGGAGGTGTTGCATCTCCTGTGCTCACATTTAGAATATCGGTTGGATTGTTTTTCACTTTTGTAATATAGTGGGATCAAAGGCAAGTTCTTTTCACGATGCAAAAAAATGTTGTTACACCGTACTAGTTTATTTTAGCACTCCTGTATTTGCAAATGTTGAAACCATTTATGTTCAAACAGGCAAAACGTGTGGTTAAAGTTCTTTGGATCCAACAGTTTTGCAGATAAGCTTTCCTTTAAAGGAATGTACTTGTATGAAATAAATAAGTGGAGCAGCTCATACAGATGGAATCCCTACACTATACTGTTCCTGGCTTGGAAACTATTTGATAACACTGAAGGAGGAAATGCTCATTTTAACAAGGTGGGCCATGGATGAGTGTTCAAGAATATCCAGCAAGTTCAGCTGGATTAAGTGGAGGAGCAGTCCAGTGGTGTGATGAGCTAAAAAGATAGTTCCTAACAACTACTGCTCTGGAGATCAGCTTTATAAAGATTCCCTGATCTTATGGGAAAGAAGACTGGATGCTTTGAATATCCAGAAATCAATTCAGTGAGAATCACAACCTTTAGTCAGCTTTACTTTCCGGCCTCTATGATTTTTAGGTCTGCAGGAAGATCTTGCTGAGATTTATCTGATTCTCTAGAATGACAAGATTATCATTGTTGCTGGTGTGGTTGCCTAAAAGGGTGCTCTGGCTAGTCAATTTGTCCTCCAAATAGAGATATATCTTAAGAGTTGCATTCCCTTGGTGAAGAAATAGTCGCTGAAGTCAGGCCAAAGAGGTAGCAATAGCTGATGTCTAACTCAGAAAAATAAAGCAACAGAAATGGACTTTCTTGTGGACATGCTAGTCGACTGTTTTTTGTGAGGAGGCAACAAACTCTCAAAAGTCTTAGAAATTTCCTTTACTTGTTAGGTACAAATTTTATACAAGCAAATTGCAATATTTTGTTGAACAATGAAGTCAGTCTCAAAATCCATTATGATAGAAATTGGGTCTCAACACTGTAAACAACTGGAGTGTGTTTGCATGTTGCACATAAGCAGTAGCAATAATTGCATTAGATTTTGAACTGCAGCACACAGTTCATGCAAATGATCTGAAAAAACACATATACCTGTTTGTCTTGTCTTGTATGGATAGTTCCCCAGGTATGCACACAAATTGGTTATTGCATAGTTCAGGAAGAGCTGTAATTTTTTATGGAAAATGCAGTTTGGTTCATGTTGAAATGCCTTCCTTTCATCATCAATTAAAAACTCCAGGTGTAATTACTATGCTGACTTAACATTAGAACCTAATGTAGATTGCCAGATTTTTTTCTGATTCAGCACTGGCTTGGGCTTAGGCAATGGAGATACTGATGATGTCCTTCCAAGTTGAGAAAAGTCCAGTTGTAAATCTTGATTTATACCATTTGCACAAAGAAAGCCTGCCATGTCTTATGATTGAAATGTTGGACGATTTCACCAAAATTTAGTGATAAGCAGTTTCTCCATTATGCATAAGATCTCTGCACCAACAGAACATCTATTTATCAAATGAAGACTGTTACCAGTTGGAAAATTAAAGAAAAGTTCCTATTGTGAGAATGTAGTTAATAATTCTATAACATTCTTTTTGAAAATATGACACAAATAAATTATTGGCAGTTAGCAGACTTGTCTCTTTACCAAACCCCCTTATATGAGGTCTGGATTAAGCAGCTGGCAATGACTAAGCCTGGTATCTGCTACATGGCATTGGACTTAGAAGTGTAGAACATCAAGGTGGCAGTCGTATTCTGACTATTATACATATTCTACTATAGATTGTTGAACCACCCTAAAGGCACATGTGCATCTTGTAATTGATTAGTAAGCTCTGATGATTGGAACAATAGCTATTGAAGGTGTTACTTAAAGGCTACGTATGAGAATGAGCACTCATGGTGCATACCATGATTAAAGTTGCAGAGGTAAGCAGTTGCTGCTGAAGTTCTGCACCTTCAAATGGTGGAACAACCATTCAATAATGTATAGTGTGTCCAAGCTATGGTCAGAAGGATGGCAGCAATGCATTCACACATTTACTAGTGAGCTGTGCTAGTTCCCCTGCTTCTGATACCTACTGTGAAGGCAGAAACTTGCACTTGTCTGTTGTCTAATGGTCAACTAGTCACTGTCCTCCTTGGGAGATGATCAGCATCTCTTCAACTCTTCAAGGTAAAAAGCTTAACGATGGGAGATTGCAATAGAGTTGATCCTCTGTGGTGGACTCAATAATCCAATACCTGTGCCAAGGAAAGTCAGCAGCATTCCAGGATGTTATTGATGATTGACCACCCAATCCAGTTTATTGATGGGACCTGTAGGAATAACCCTGTCCTTGAGGGCTTGGTATTCTTTGTATTCAGCTCAAGGTAACCCTGCAAATTAATAACTAATGGGTAGGGGAGTCCTATCTGGACAAGCAGCAAGAAGCTGACCAGTGTTCTGTACTAGTAAGATGTACAGTTTTAACAAATTCCAGTAGTACTGTTGTGCACACTTGACATTTGCTAAGCCAACCTGTACCAAGTTCTCAGGGCTTAGGTGAGCTGTGCCTTTATCAGGAGAGAGTGTGCACTCGATATCAGGTTTAAAAAAACCCTGTGGATTTCTCAGTAGTTTGGCGTGAAGACTCTTAACCACAGTGATGAATTTCCATATATGTTAGACAAAATAAACTTGTATTTGCACATTAAAGTTGCAACAAGGAGAACTAGATTAGACATTACCCTTTCACCACTGGGCCCTGGGTTCAAATCCAGCCCTGACTGATGGGGTGAAAGGATCCTATGTGAAATGAGTTTGAGCAGTCTCAATTTAGCTCTTAGTGAGAATGGGCTTGCAGCAGAAAACTGGCCCTAGTTTGGCACCAATTGCCAATGTCATTTTGTTAGTGCCCGTTCTCCCTCAGCTAGAATTTGCCATCATAAATTCTGGTTTTGCTGTCTTTACTACACTAGAATTCCACCCGAAAAAGGAGTGGATTTTTTGGGATTTACAGGTATGAAAGCAGGGAGGGAAAAATGAGGGGGAAGAGGATGAAGGAAGAGGATAGCACCCTGTAGAGTAGATACACAGGTAAAATCAGGGGAATCCAACCAAACAGTACTTAGTCCAAAACTAGATTGGGCACAGTATTATGATGGGTTTACATCAAATAAATATAAAGATTGATAAATATTGGCAAGGCAAGGAGGGATCTCTTCCATCCAGACTCTCTAACAGACTGTCAGCACTGCTCCTAGCTCAACTCCTGAGTGTTAACCAGCACTACACTTTATTAACTATTAACTCCAAAAGTATGAGAATGTTGAATTAACATCAGTAGACAGATGGCTAGGTTTTTCACCTAACAGAAAAGTGATTTTTGTTTCCTTTGTTCCAATAAATGGTGGCAATTATATCAGTGGTGTGCTTACCACCAAGCTGCATTTCCTACTTTATACTCTAGATCATTAGTAATTCAAACCAGTGAGATTATGAAATGCAAATGAGGGAGTTTAATGACAGTAAATATGCAATGTTACTTGACAATTCTCAGTGTTAATCATTGTTTTTTCTTTAAGAACAAGTTGAAACTAGTCTTAAAAACGCCAAAGGTCTATAAAAGAGCTCATAGGAACACATCCCACTCACTGAACTGCAAGTTAAACATTACCGAAAGTAATTTCTGTTGTCATGTGACAAAACAAATCTTCCTATAACTATCTGTGCAAGAGCTATGAATACTAAATTTGCATTGAAATCACTGGCTCCCAAAAAGAAACATAGAAAGCAGATGAAAAAAAATATGTAAATGATACTCAAATTTCTCCATTAATGCAGAGCGATAAAGCACATCGGAAGCTCTTGTTACTGAAATGGCCTGACTCTAAATTAATGTAGCGAGCAATATCACTGGATTGCAGAACGCTCCATGATGCAATCAATAATTCAATCACTAATATTTGTATTTCTATATTTCTCTTCAGAGGTCTATACATAATGGATTTAATGTAACTACAGTAGTTATGTGAGTAAAGTGCAAAATAGATTCGCCAAACTGCAGACAGTATTAAAATTGCAATACCATTGGACAAGTTAAACAGTGCTATACTCACATTACACCAACTAATCATGCAGACAATCTAAAAACAACTGATATTCCTAACATTTATCAGGTTTGTAAAAGCGAATCCATGAAAATCACACGTAAATGATGGTTAAAAAACCTTTCCTTGCCACATCCAGCATTCTCCATCATTTGAATTAATGTTAATATCGTTATTATAAAAGATCATCTTACTTTTTTTTGGCTTGTTGAAACTAATCACCATATATTTGTGGGTTGGAGTTGAATACTCAAATTTACTGTTCATGGATTTACCACTGTTCTGCAAATGGAGAATGTTAGATTCTATCTCATTAGTTCAAACCTCCACAGACAATTAAGATTGTACCCAAGTAATATAAAAACTAGCCATAGGACTCTAGTCATAGTATTCAGAAAGGCTTTAAGCACTTAAGTTTAGCAAGCTTCCTGTGCAGCACCTTATCAAATGCCTTTTGAAAATTCTTATATACAACGCCCACTGCATTTTCTTTATCAATACAATCCATTATTTCCTCAAAGCACACCATTAGATTTGTCAGACACAACTTGCCTTTTACAAGTCTGTGCTGGCTGTTCTTGATTAGCCCATGTCTTTTAAAGTGAATACTAAATTTATCCTGTATTATGGCCTCTAGAAGCTTAGTTACTACCAATGTTAGGCCTATAGTAACCTGATTCATTATATTCTCCCTTCTTGAACAGAGTTGTTACATTGGCAACCCTCCAGTCCTTTGGTACAAATTCTATATCTAAGGATGTTTGAAAGATTGTGGTTAGAACCTCTGCTATTTCCTCTCTCACTTTGCTCAGTATTCCAGGATGCACGCCATTAAGATCTGGTGCATTTTCAACTTTGAGTTCCACCATTTCGTTCCGTACTACTTCCTTATCTATAGTTATCCTATCTAATCGCTCCACTTCTTGTGCTTCTCATTCTTACTATGTTGAGACTAAAGATGGAGTCTTAATGGTTTCAGACACCATGGGCTTGATTTTCGGATATCCGAGCGGGTGCGTTCGTGACGGGGGTTGGGGGGGCTCCGAAAATTGGGGATTCCCAGGGCGGGTCCGGAGCCCGGCTCCAACCCACCCACTTCCGGGTTCCCCAGTGACGCACTGAGATGCGCGCGCAGTCCCCGCATGCGTGACTCCCGATGGCAATTAAAGCCTGCGGGATCCCACTTAAATCAATTAATTGGATACTTCAGGTCGTTAGCAGACCTGATTTGTAGGATATTTTAGGAGGGGTGGGATTTTCATCTAAACTGAGTGTTTCCCGTACAGGGGGAAACACTCCCAGTTCAAATGGACGTGTTGCAGCCACCAGCCTGTGGCGGCTGCAAAGGTCCATTTGACAGGTGGGGGTTGAGACCCTCACTCATTGCAGGAGGCCACTCTGTCACTTTGGACAAAGTTTGGCCTCCACCACCCTCCTCCTAACACTAAAATTCACCAACTTGCAACCCCAACCCCGGTGTGCAGACACATTTACCTACCTTGCAGACCCCCTCAAACGTACATCTTGCGGATGGGGGCTGCCACAGCTGCAGTCATGACCTCCTCGGAGGACGAACAGCATCACCAGCCTCGCCGGCCATGCCGTCCACCTCTGACACGTGGAGCTCCACAACACAGTGCTGTGACACATCCACCTGCACAGCAGGAGGGAGGGCAATCGCAGAGAGAGATGCATCACAGAAGGCACTACCCTCGCCACAGGGTCTACAAACCGAGGCTCAGCTTCCTGGACCTCTCTGAGCAACAGTGCACATGGAGGCTCAGAGTCACTTGACATGTAGTCGTGGACATCTGCAGCCTCCTTCATGCCAAGCTGCTCCCGGCTGACCCGAGCACCATCTTCTTACCTGTCACTGTCAAAGTCACCACTGCCCTCAACAACCTCTCCTCCGCATCCTTCCAGGGTGCCACCGGGGACATCGCCGGCGTCTTTCAGTCATCTGCACAAAAGAGCCCTGCAAATACACCTACACCCACTCTGCAGTGACACAATGGGTGGCATCAGTTGTGGGTCTTCATTGTGATCCTCAGGAAAGGGCATTATTGCACAAACCAGACAAGATTTGCAAAGACGTGGCAGTAGTGGTGACAATGTAATAGGTAATGTGAGTTGATAAGAAATTAAATAGAAGTAAAAACAATGACAAACCCTCGAACACCCTTGTGCATCCCTTTCATGCTCACGACACGTTTGCCTTATGCTGCCTACTGCACATATGTGATGCATGCCCTGTGGCTGCAGCACAGGTAGTGGCAGGTTGAGTGAGGCTGACCATGAAAGAGATGCATGAGAGGGTGAGTATAAGATAGAACCATGAGATTGTATGAGGATTGGGTTGAGTGGTAGTGGTGGGATGAGTACTGGCGAGGTGAGTAAGTGCAGGTAAGATGAGGATGAGCTTTGAGTGGGTGTGAGGAGTGATGTGACAGAGTAGTGTTGGCAGTGCAGAAGGAGATGTGGGGTGGGGGCAGTGATGTGGCAGACGGAGTGTAGGGGAATGAGTAAGTGTACTCATTTCAGTTGACCTACTTAGGTCATTGCAGCGCCTCCTGTACTGTATGCAGGTGCGTGATATGTTGGTGGTGCTGGTGACCTCCTCTGCCACCTCGAGCCAGGCCTTTGTGGTGGCGGAGGCAGGCCGCTTCCTCCCGTCCGCCGGGGAGAAGATTTCTGTCCTCCCCCTCCTCCTCACCCCATCCAGTAGGACCTGGAGTGAGGCATCATTAAACCTTGGAGCAGCCTTCCCCCTTGGCTGCTCCATGCTGTAATTTTGGCTCCTTTCTGCAGCATGAGTCAGTGGAGGACTGCCCCTTTATATAGGGCTCCTCCAGCTGATAGCCTATGATGCGGCTGCGCAGTCCGCCCCGCTGCGCAGCTTTCCAGCGCGAAACCCGGAAGCCAAGGTACGTGCCTTCAATTAGGCTGCGACGCGTGCGGAGCACCCCGATTTCACTGGCCGCGTTACCCACGCGCCCAGTCGACCCCCCGCTGAAAACCCGCCTCTCTCCTAATATTGATCCCCATATGATCAAGCTCTCACCAACAAATTGTCTTTAATGACTTTACTCGCACCATCACAAAGTAAAGAAAGAGTATACTTACCTCAATCCAGGAAGAGTCTGTTTTGATATGCTGTGGCTATCCTACGGGGTACGCCATTTAGAACCGAGAGGAGGAGAAATTTCTTCACTCAGAGGGTGGTGAACCTGTGGAATTCTCTACCACAGAAGGCAGTGGAGGCCAAGTCATTAGATGTATTCAAGAAGAAGATAGATATATTTCTTAATGCTAAAGGGATCAAGGGATATGGGGAAAAAGCGGGAACAGGGTACTGAGTTAGACGATCAGCCATGATCATTTTGAATGGCGGAGCAGGCCCGAAGGGCCGAATGGCCTAGTCTTGCTCCTATTTTCTGCATGTCTATGTGTCTCTACCAAGACCCTCGATTTGCATATTCCCTTCTGCACAATGTTAACAAATAAGAGTAAAGATGTTAGGTATACAACAAGGCATACAAGACGACATTCCTCATTTTAAAAATGCTGACACTTACATTCCAGAACCCAAGCTCACACTGGTCTGAAATGTTCAGTCATTTTCCATTGAAATGCATAACGAACAACAGCATACTAATCAACTTAACAGAATCTTATTTGTCTACACTCTGTGAAAACTGAGGCAACGTACTCTGTTAGTACCTTTGCCATTCCCTCATCTTCCATAAGAGTCCCTTTTTTTAATCTCTAATTGGTCCTACAAATCATTTATTTTAAGTTTTCATGTGTTTATAAAATCCTTTGCTATTTCCTTATGTTATCTGCCCTCTTAGTCTTTCTAATCTTTTTTGCTTCCCCCTCCATATTTTCTAGGCTCCGTTTGATTTTCTTGTGTTATTTGCCCTGGTTTTGTTCTATGACTCTCTATTCATCCAAGGTACACCACCCCTTTATTTCCAGTTGGAATATGTCTAATTTTTTACCCTAATCATTGTGTGAACGTTTCCCATTTTTTGTCTACTGTCTGATCTGCCAGTTTTTCTTTCCAATTTATCTTGCTGAGATTGTTTTTTTCCCCAATCAAGTACCTTTACCTTTGACTGTTCCCTCTTCTTTTTAGTTTTTATATTGAACCTAATTATACGTAGGTTGCGACGAGGTCTGTATCCGAGTAACCCCATTTGCCAAAGATGATACTGAGTCAATATAAAGGCATGAGAAATAAATCATGTATTGACAGAAAAGCATCTGGTTGTAATTTTCAAAAATGAAACTTCAGAAACTCAACAAAATTATATCAAGCTCTCAAAAAAAAAATCAAGGCGGTTAAATTCGTAAGTGCCTAATTTTAGGTGCCCAGTCGCAGTATTATTTATAATGAGGTCCGAGGAGTCCTGGATATTGGGCCTTGGACCACATCATAATGAAGAAGGTGCTGCGGGAGTATGTAGGTGCTCAAAGTTTGGGCCACTGCACAGGTAAGTTGCTTAAGCTTGGGATCGGGGGATTGAGTTGGGATCGGGGGATTGAGTTGGGATTGGGGGCCGGGCGTCTGGAGCCGGGGTGAAGGTATCAGGGTGAGGAATCAGAGTCTCGGAGGAGAGGGACCGAGGGTCCTGGATCTCGGGACAGGGAGCGGTGGCGATCGGAATGCTGATTCTGGTGAGTAGTTACCTATTTTTAAATTTAGGAGATGCTTAGGATTGCTTTCCCCTGTGGCAGCAGTCGCTGGCTGCCTTGGGGCAGACCAATGTTGCAGCAGGGACCTGAAGCAGAGGTTAGGCCCTTACTTGCAAATGTAAAGAGCCTAATGCCTGCTTGAAGCATGGATGAAGGACAGCTCGTGTGTCCTTACCCAATATGGCGGCATGCTTACTGCCTGTCATTTTGGGGCCTTAGGAGGCCGCGTAGCACGGGCGCTATACGGCCCAATTTAACCCCCCAAATCTTTACAGGACGACTGAGATCTGTGTAGTACAAAACCAGCATGATTTGCAGCATAAAAATTTTGAAATTGCAAAAAACTTTCCTGTGTATGCAGCCAATGATGAGAGTAAAATAACTAACGGTTCAATTCAGAACAAAGTGTTAAATACAGCAGAAATGATCACATGACTAAAATAACAGTGCAAGCGGATGAATTTCTGAATGGGACAGTGTTCGTAGATGATTCACTTACGATTCGTTTTCCCCAGATAATGGAAATTCCTGAATAGAAGTAGCATGCCAAAGGAATAGATTCAAAACCAATTTACTCCCAAAGCCAAAATCCAGTCCACAGTATTAATGTAGGATGCAGTTTTAAGTCTGATAATTTAAACTCACACAAGAAACTAAATAACCCATCCAAATCAGTATCCAAATAATGCAATCAACATTCACTGTTTAAATATATTTTTAAATATGGATATAAACAAAAAAAAGCCAAAGTATAAAAATCAATTATTTTCAAATTCGCTTTTTAAAAGGGGGTCTGTTAGGGTGATTCTAAGACATTTATGCAGGTGCCTGTTTCTAATAAAATGTTTAATATAGTTTCATATTATATAAAACCAGTTTTATAATGGTACATTTCAATTAAGGAATTAAGTTCTAATTGGTACTGTGATTAAGGTTTAAATTGTATCTACTTTTGTGTTATTTTAACACTTTCCAAATATTTTCTCTTAAAGGTGGTTAGTAAGAAAAGACATGCCTGATGCACTATACAGATGGTTCATCCTCCAAGAGCTGTGCAAATATGGGCCCATTGATTCAGTGATCTTTTCTGGACATAGAAGCGCCCAAGTTGTGTTCAGTGATATACTGTCAGCATGCAAAGCAATTAATACTCATTCAATTAGACTTCCAGATAAGCCTTTTTATTGTTTTTGGTATTATCCATTTATGTTGCAAAATTACAGATTTTAAATGTACAAGAGTAACTTAGCATTACAAATTGTTTTATTTTCACACATTCTGATAGTGTTTCCAGTATCAACTCTCTTTCCCCTACCCACCCCATACATAATTTTCCAAAATAACAATCACATGTAAAACTGAAGTTTAAAGCTATAAATTTATGGATAATTACCACTGGAAAACCACAAAGGAGTTTAGCTGACTGTTTAATGATTACATTGCAGTGCAGCATTGACAATGAACATTGTAATATAATCCAAAATATTAATAGCATAATGATGTTATGAAATCATAACCAGTATTTAGGTTTCTGGATGTCATTTACTGAATTGGGGGAAACAAAATCATAACTTTGACTTTTTTTGAAAAAAGCCCATTATGGCATTCATACATTCTTCAGATAACCATCTCTCCACTAGTCTTTCACATTCTTGGGCATTGACAGCGTGCAACTTTTCCTTTTCAACACCTCTTATTAGTTGCTTTGAAAAGGCCAGAGACTGAAATGAAATGAACATGGATAACAATATTAAACTTTTATAAAAATGAGAGACAATTATGTTTTATTAGATGTGAAATCATCAACAAAAACAGCATCATTTGATCCAGTGGGTCGACACCTTTTATAAAGCAGTTTACAATTATCACAATAGTATCTTGCAATGCAAAACCACCTAAATGACTAGTAAAGGCAGCATAAATATATAAAGGTTGAAAGTAAACAATGTAGTAAGAATACGGATGTTACAATTTATACTCAAAGCACAAAATGACACCAGACACTGCCTGTAACACTTGGCAGGGGTACAGAATGGTTGGCACATTGGCATAATCAGACAAAATTTGCTTTAATTTTATGCATGGAGTAATTGATAATGAACATAAAGCCAGTGTTTTGAATCCTTGGGTGACTATCTTTGAAATAAAGAACAGTCACTAGACAGCAACGTAACAATGCCTATAAAGGTTTCCATCAACATGTTTACACAAAAAAACTATTTATTGCTGAATAGTTATTAAACAATCCTACTCTCCCGCGTTATCCCAGTCTTAAAATGGACGAATCATCCAAGCAGGTGCAGTAGCCAACACTCAGTACCATAAGCAAGGATAAACATCAGTTCAAACTCTGCTCTACTCAGTTTGTGATTAAGAGCCAGGGATGGGCACACCTAATTTTGTTGGAACAAAATCCTGGAGCTCTGAAGCAAAATATATTTTATTTAAATATTTTTAAGCCCAAGTGTGCTAATGGTGCGTTCATACCACAAATGAACATTGAAGATATACATAAAGCAAAAAATTATAATTAAGTAGCTCTCAAAACATTTCCTTTTTTTTTTGCAACTTTCTCTTCAAAAAGGATACCAATGAGTAAGCCTGACAAAAGGGTCTCTCCCTCTCCATTTATTTCTACCTTGTTTATTTCTACACTGCTCTCACACTTTCTTCACTTGTTTCTCTCTCTGTCCCCATTGCTTTTGTCTTATTCATCTCATTTTATTTTGTTTCTCTCACTGCCCCCCTACCCTTCTTTCCCCCTCACTCTCATCATGTCCTTCTGTCTCTCCCTTTTTTCCAGCCCTCCTCCCCTCATGCTCTTCTGTTCCTCTCTCCCATTCTGTCCATCTTATCCTCTCTTTCCTCTCCTCCCCTTCCTCCTTGGCCCCTCTCTTTCCTCATTCTCTTCTGTACTCAGGATTACTATCAGTGCCACATGCTAGTGAGTATAGGAACAGGAGAATAGACCAGATGAATGCGTGGCTGCAGGGATGGTGTAGGAGGGAGGGATTTAGATTCCTGGGACATTGGGACTGGTTCTGGGGAAGATGGGACCTGTACAAGCGGGACAGATTACACCCGAGCAGGACCGAGACCGATGTCCTTGCGGGGCTGTTTGCTAGTGCTGTTGGGGAAGGTTTAAACTAGAATGGCAGGAGGATGGGAACCTGAGCAGGGAGACAGAGGAGGGGGAAATAAGGATAGAAACAAAAGACAGAAAGGGAAGAAGCAATAGTGGAAGGCAGAGAGAACAAGGGTGAAAAACAAATAGGGCCACATTGCAAAATAAAACTAAGATGACTAGCAATCTTAAAAAGACAAGTCTAAAGGCATTGTGTCTTAATGCGCGGAGCATTCGCAATAAGGTAGATGAATTAACAGCGCAGATAGATATTAACGGTTATGATATAGTTGCGATTATGGAGACATGGCTGCAGGGTGACCAAGAATGGGAACTGAACATCCAGGGGTATTCAATATTTAGGAAGGACTGGCAAAAAGGGAAAGGAGGTGGGGTAGCATTGTTAGCAAAGGAGGAAATCAATGCAATAGCGAGGAAGGATACTGGCTCGGAAAATCACGATGTGGAATCTGTATGGGTGGAGCTAAGAAACACCAAGGGGCAGAAAACGTTGGTGGGGGTTGTTTATAGGCCCTCAAACAGTAGTGGAGATGTAGGGGAAGGCATTAAACAGGAAATTAGAGATGCATGGAAGAAGGGTACAACTATAATCATGGGTGACTTTAATCTACATATAGATTGGTCAAACCAAATTAGCAATCATACTGTGGGGGAGGAATTCCTGGAGTGTGTATGTGCTGGTTTTCTAGACCAATACGTTGAGGAACCAACTAGAGAACAGGCGATCCTAGACTGGGTATTGTGCAATGCGAAAGGATTAATTAAGAATCTTGTTGTGCGGGGTCCCTTAGGGAAGAGCAACCATAAAATGATAGAATTCCTCATTAAGATGGAGAGTGAAGTAGTTGAATCCGAAACTAGGGTCCTGAATCTAAACAAAGGAAATTACGAAAGTATGAGGTGCGAGTTGGCTATGATAGATTGGGGAACTTTACTAAAAGGGATGACAGTGGATAGGCAATGGCTAATATTTAAAGAACGTCTGCAGGAATTACAACAATTATTCATTCCTGTCTGGCGCAAAAATAAAACAGGAAAGGTGGCTCAACCGTGGCTTACAAAAGAAATTAGGGATAGTATTAAATCCAAAGAGGAGGCATATAAAATTGCCAGAAAAAGCGGCAAGCCTGAGGATTGGGAGCAATTCAGAATTCAGCAAAGGAGGACAAAGAGATTGATTAAGAGGGGAAAAATAGAGGATGAGATTAAACTAGCAGGGAACATAAAAACTGACTGTAAAGCTTCTATAAATATGTTGAGAGAAAAAGATTAGTGAAGACAAATGTAGGTCCCTTGCAGTCAGAAATGGGGGAAATTGTAATGGGGAACAAAGAAATAGCAGAACAACTAAACACATACTTTGGTTCTGTCTTCACAAAGGAGGACACAAATAACCTGCCAGAAATGTTAGGGAACCAAGGGTCTAGTGAGAGGGAGGAACTGAAGGAAACCATTATTAGTAAAAAAAAAGTGCTAGGGAAATTAATGGGGCTAAAGGCTGACAAATCCCCAGGGCCTGATAATCTACATCCCAGAGTATTAAAGGAAGTGGCCCTGGAAATAGTGGATGCATTGGTGATCATCTTCCAAAAATCTATCGACTCGAACTGTTCCTACAGATTGGAGGGTGGCAAATGTAACCTCACTATTTAAAAAAGGAGGGAGAGAAAAAGCAGGGAATTACAGACCAGTTAGCCTAACATCAGTAGTGCGGAAAATGCTAGGGTCTATTATAAAAGATGTGATAACAGAACACTTGGAGGGCATTAACAGGATTGGACAAAGTCAGCATGGGTTTATGAAAGGGAAATCATGCTTAACAAATCTACTGGGGTTTTTTGAGGATGTAACTAGTAGAATAAATAGGGGAGAACCAGTGGATGTGGTGTATTTGGATTTTCAGAAGGCTTTTGATAAGGTCCCTCAAGAGGTTAGTGTGCAAAATTAAAACACATGGGATTGGGGGGAATATACTGGCATGGATTGAGAATTGGTTGACAGACAGGAAACAGAGAGTAGGAATAAACGGGTCTTTTTCCGGGTGGCAGGCAGTGACTAGTGGGGTACCGCAGGGATCAGTGCTTGGGCCCCAGCTATTCACAATATATATCAATGATTTGGATGAGGGAACTAAATGTAACATTTCCAAGTTTGCAAACGACATGAAGCTGGGGTGGAATGTGAGCTGTGAGGAGGATGCAAAGAGGCTCCAATGTGATTTAGTACACCAGTCGCTGAAAGCGAGCATTCAGGTGCAGCAAGCAGTTAGGAAGGCGAATGGTACGTTGGCCTTCATTGCAAGAGGATTTGAGTACAGGATCAGGGATGTCTTACTGCAGTTATACAGGGCCTTGGTGAGGCCACATCTGGAATATTGTGTACAGTTTTGGTCTCCTTCTCTGAGGAAGGATGTCCTTGCCATGGAGGGAGTGCAATGAACGTTTACCAGACTGATTCCTGGGATGGCAGGACTGACGTATGAGGAGAGATTGGGTCGACCAGGCCTATATTCACTAGAGTTTAGAAGAATGAGAGGAGATCTCATCGAAACATATAAAATTTTAACAGGACTAGACAGACTAGATGCAGGGAGGATGTTCCCGATGGCTGGGGAGTCCAGAACCAGGGGTCGCAGTCTCAGGATACGAGGTATGCCATTTAGAACTGAGATGAGGAGAAATTTCTTCACTCAGAGGGTGGTGAACCTGTGGAATTCTCTACTGCAGAAGGCAGTGGAAGCCAAGTCATTAGATGTATTCCAGAAGGAGATAGATATATTTCTTAATGCTAAAGGGATCAAGGGATATGGGGAAAAAGAAAAACAGGGTACTGAGTTAGACGATCAGCCACGATCATTTTGAATGGCGGAGCAGGCCCGAAGGGCCAAATGGCCTATTCTTGTCCTATTTTCTATGTTTCTATGTACCCTTTCTCTCCCTCGTCCTTGTGTGCGTCTCACTGGTCACTTTCTTCATTTTTGATTTGTATATCCTCTATCTGCAGTTCTCATTTGCCACTGTTTTACTTTCAGTGAGTGAACAAAACGGGGTCTAAATTAGACCACGTAGTGCCTACAGAATGGGACCAAAGTGGCATCTGGAATGCAGCCTGACGTGTGCCGGACGCCATATTGGTAAAGGTGTTCGCGCACGCACAGATAACGAGTGCCAGCAGCATGTAAATTGGGGAGATTATGCGGTCGATCAGTGTACAACGCTGATTTAAAGGGATAGATGCAATTTTGGAATTCAACGCTCCAACCAATGCACTGTCTTAACCACGCACAGCTGAACAGGTCTTAAACGGCTGGGTCAAAATCCTGGAACTCCCTTCCTAACAGCACTGTGGGAGAACCGTCACCACACGGACTGCAGCGGTTCAAGAAGGCGGCTCACCACCACCTTCTCGAGGGCAATTAGGGATGGGCAATAAATGCTGGCCTCGCCAGCGACGCCCACATCCCGTGAACGAATAAAAAAAAAGGACGCCCTCCACCCCACCAGCGCTATTTAAAGGGATCATGCAGGAGTTACAGATTCGTTGCTGGATTATTGCTTCTGGCTGCTGATGCATTTGTGACTGTTTTGGAGGTCTCCTGTACTTGAATAGTAGGACTAGGGGACATAGCCTAAAAATTAGAGCAAGGACTTGCAGGAGTGAAGTTAGGAAACGCTTCTACATGCACAGGGTGGTAGAAGTTTGGAACTCTCTTCCACAAATGGCAGTTGATGCTAGCTCAATTGTGAATTTTAAATCTGAGACTGATAGATTTTTGTTAACCAAAGGTATTAAGGGATAGGGGGCTAAGGCGAGTATTTAGAGTTAGGTCACAGATCAACCATGATCTCACTGAACGGCGGACCAGACTCAAGGGGCTAAATGGCCTACTCCAGTTCCTATATTCCTATAATAAAGCTTCAATATTCTACAGGGAGTGGGCTGGCTAGCTGACAGGCAACAGCAAGGGCACATTACCATTACCACTGTTGGCAGAGTGGCAGGGATGGGACAGGAATGCTGTCATCCTGAGAGCAGACAGCAGGCTTATGTTCCATGGAGCCACTGCCACTATCTGCCTCCTGTTATGCGCCACCTTCTCCTGCAAGAAAGCGGGACACATGTCAGCGAGTATCCTGCAGGATGTTTGGGTGATGTGGCTGTCATGGTTGAATAGCTGCCAGTGTGTGTGACCTGTGAATTGTGGGTGTGGTTTCTAACAGTGGTAATGTGTAAGGGTGAGAGGAAACATCTGATTGGAAGGGTTGAGTACTGATTGAAAGAGTTTGTTGGTATGTGGGTGATGGGGGGTGTAGTGTGTGGTGCAGTTGTAGGAGACGCCACTTGACCGTTGACCTCACTCACCTTGACCACTCGTGTCCACGCACTGAACTTCTTCCTGCACTGCATCACTGTTTGTGGTGCTATACGCCTGGCATTGACTTCGTCCCCTGCTGCCTCGCGAGCCTCTTGCCCCCTACCCCACCTCACCCTCTGCGGATATAGGATGTCCCTCCTTCTGTCCACCTCTTGCACCAAGGCCTCTAGTGCATCAGCAGAGAACCTTGGTGGGCGCACTCTCACAGGCCCAGTACAAACTCAGATCGGCAGATTGGTGGGTCTGGTGTGCAGATTGGAGGATGTGGGATTTAGTAGTGCTCAATCTTTATAACTTAAAATAACTCAACAGTTTGTAAACATAGGGACGGGACCTGCCTCTGTGTTTTACATGTGCGACGTCTGATCTCCGTGGGGACCAGTATCTTATATTTTACAAACATCAGAGTCCCGCAAATGTTGAGCAGCCCAGTTGTTGCTCATTAAATATTCCAGAGGTCCCATCATCACCATCCTGCATCATATTGCAGCACAGATTCACTTCACCATTAACTTCCACCACTTCCTGCAGCCACAATGCACCTTCCCTTTAAGAGATGCTGGCTGCCTTTAAGTGGTGCTGACCACTCGCAATATCTGGGCCCCCTGCTGGTGAGCAGCCACTCAGCAGCGCAGGTAGCACTGGCTGCACACAGCAATCAGGTAAATCACCAGGCAGCATGAATGTTAAGCGCTACCTGCATTTCAACGACCGGGCCCGGGTTATTCGCGCACCGTGAACCCCGCGCCCGGTTTAGGGGGTTATCCAATATAATCCTCACTGTATCATAGTATCATGGTATGGTTTAGCACAGGAGGAGGCCATTTGGCCCATCGTGCCTTTTGCCCACTGGCTCTTTGAAATTAGACCCATTCCCCTGCTCTTTCCCCATAGCCCTTTAATATTTTTCCTTCAAGTATTTATCCAATTCCCTTTTGAAAGTTACTATTGAATCTGCTTCCACCACCCTTTCAGGCTGTGCATTCCAGATCATAACACCTCGCTGCGTAAAAAAATGTTTCCTTGTGTCGCCTCTGACTCTTTTGTCAGTGACAGTAAATTTTTGTCCTCTGGTTACCAACCCTTCTGCCACTGGAAACACTTATTTACTCTATCAAAACCGTTTATGGTTTTGAACACCTCTCGCAAAGCTCCCCTTACCATTCACTGTCCTAAAGAGAACAATCCCAGCTTCTCCACATAACTGAAGTCCCTCATCCCTAGTACCAGTCTAATAAATATCCTCTGCACCCTCTCTAAGGCCTTGACATCCTTCCTAAAATGTGGTGCCCAGAATTGAACAGAATACTCCAGCTGGGGCCGAACCAGTGCTTTATAAAGGTTTAGTATAACTTCCTTGTTTTTGTATTCTATGCCTCTATTAATAAAGCCCAGAATCCTATATGCCTTTTTAACAGCCTTGTCAACTTGTCCTGCCACCTTCAAAGATTTGTGTACATACACCCCCTGGTCTTTCTGTTCCTGCACTCCCTTTAAAATTGTACCATTTAGTTTATATTGTCTCTCCTCATTCTTCCTACCAAAATGTATCTCTTCACACTTCTCTGCGTTAAATTTCATCTGCCATGTGTCTGCCCATTTCACCAGCCTGTCTATGTCCTCCTGAAGTCTGTTACTATCCTCCACATTGTTTACTACATTTCTGAGTTTCGTGTCATCTGCAAATTTTGAAATTATACCCTCAATACCCAAGTCCAGATCATTAATATATATCAAAAAGAGCAGTGGTCCTAATACCGACCCCTGGGGAACACCACTGTATACTTCCCTCCTGTCTGAAAAAAAACGTTCACCACTACTCTCTGCTGCTATCCCCTAACCAATTTTGTATTCACGCTGCCACTATCCCTTTAATCCTATGGGTTTTAATTTTGCTAACAAGCCTATTATGGGTAATTTATCAAATGCCTTTTGACTCCATATAAACATCAACTGCACTACCCTCATCAACCCTCTCCATTACTTCATAAAAGAACCCATCAAGTTAGTCAAACATGATTTTCCTATAACAAATCAGTACTGACTTTCATTTATTAGCCCATACCTTTCCAAGTGCCAATTAATTTTGTCCCAAATTACCGTCTCTAAAAGTTTCCCTTCCACCAATGTTAGGCTGACTGGCCTGTTGGGTTTATCTCTCTTCCCATTTTTGAACAGGGGTGTAACATTTGCAATCCTCCAGTCCTCTGGCACCATCCCCATATCTAAGGAGCAATGGAATATTGTGGCCAGAGCCTCTACAATTTCTACTCTTACTTCCCTCAGTAACCTAGGATGTATCCCATCTGGACCAGGTGACTTTTCTACTTTGAATAACAAGTAAAATGTGATAGCTAATGCATAAGTGTCACACTACAGAAGACTGCACAGATGCAAGATTTTAAATATAAAACGTATTTAAAACCCAAGTTTTGCCTCAGCTCTTTATATTCCAAATAATACAAGAAAGGGAAAAGTATGGAGTTGTGAATCAGAAATGTAAGTGTGGAATAAGAGACTACTTCAAGGAGTCAGAGTGAGAATACAATCCAAATATAAACTCAATTTTTGTACCAGTATAAAAAATTTTACATAAAGTATTCTAGATAAAATGTTTACGTACATTTTTGGGCAGTTTTGCATAAGCATGCAACCTTTTCCAAACCTCTTTCTGGAATGTACTGTCAGGGAATACCTCAGTCACCAGTCCCAGATCACAAGCTTGAGCTGCTGTTAATTTCTTGTTGAACAGGAGAATTTCATTGGCCTGATGGGACGATAGAAATAGTATAATTTAGAATTTACTACCCCCATAACAATCGATAGCTTAGAACCGACTACACACAGAACAATAGAAAACCCGGGGGTGAGCTACGACATTGTAATCCAATCAATGATTTCAAAATTGCAACATTTGCTACTGTGATTTTCGCAAATCACCTGCATATTTAGATTAGGTTCTAAGCTGCTGTTTATTCCTTGATATCTGCTACTTTACATTATGATTCTTGTGAAGATTCAAAATTTGCAGGAGCATTACAGTGACCCACCAGAAAATTATCTCAGTGTATCACTGAAAACATTGTATGCACGCTCTGTTATACAAAATAATAGTTTGACTGGAGTGTGTTGCAACCTTGAAACAAAATACATATTTGGCATAAAGGCTGGTTTACATCTACTCGTCACCATTGGGAATTTTTCACCAAACCATCAGGATAGGAATGATTTAATTTTTTTTTAACATAGAATTGTACAGCACAGAAACAGGCCATTCAGCCCATCAGGTCTATTTATGCTTCACAAAAGCCTCCTCCCAACGTACTTCCTCTCACCCCATCAGCACACCCTTCTATTCCTTTCTCCCTCATGTACGGGTTCCACATTCTCACCACTCTCCGAGTAACAAAGTTTCTCCTGAATTCCCTATTGGATTTATAATTGACTATCTTATATTTATGGCCCAAGTTTAGACTCCCCCACAACTGGAAACATCTTCTCTACATCTACTCCATCAAACCCCTTCATAATTTGAAAGACCTCTATCAGGTCACCTCTCAGTCTTCACTTTTCTAGAGAAAAAAGCCCCAGCCAGTTCAGTTGTAACCTATCAGTTCTGGTATCATCCTTGTAAATCTTTTTTGCACTTTCACCAGTGCTTCTATATTCTTTTTTCAATATGGTGTCCAGAACTGTGCACAGTACTCCAAGTGTGGTCTAACCAAGGTTCTATATAAGTTTAACTTAGAGACACTCCGGCTCAGAGCCTTTGAGCTGGAGTGCGAGTTAGAGACTCACATACCAGTTCAAAGAGTGGGAGGTGGAGAAGGAGGTCCCGCAGTCACTGGTCCTATCCAACAGGTACCAGCACTGGGACAGGAAGGAGCTGTACCACCGGGACAGGCTCCACCTGAACCGGAATGGAACCAGAGTCCTAGCGGAAAGGATAAATAGGGCGCTGCATAAGGCTTTAAACTAGCAAGATGGGGGAAGGGATCTGGTAGCAATAACAAAAGCCTAAAGATAAAAGAAACAGGAAATGAGTATAAAGGTCAGACTGGGTAAGGAATAAAGATAACATAAATGGTCAAGGAACAAATACAGTTATAAAACAGATGTATAAAAGGACTGTTAAAAATAAAGTAAAAGGACCAACTATTAAAGATGAATTAAACTGCGTGTACAGCAACATACACAGCATCCAAAATAAAACAGGGGCACTGGAGGCAATAATCCATAGCGAGGAACCAGATGTAGTAGGAATAACTGAAACATGGCTAAAGAACAGGACTGGCAACTAACATAATCAGAAAGGATAAGGAAAGCAGTGGGGGGGGGGGTGTGGAGTAGCTGTACTAATTAGAGCCAACAATGGCTGTAAAAAAAAAGGGGGACATTACTAACAGAAGGGTAGGAACAGAATCCATATGAATTGAAATAAAAGACAAGAAGGGATCGATTACGCTAAAAGGGATATACTACAGACCCCCTAATACTGGAAAGGAGATGGAGGAAAAAATATGTAAGTAAATGTGCAAAATGAGTAAAAGACATAGAATAATAATCATGGGAGATTTTAACTATCCCCAAATGAATTGGCAAGAAGAAGTAGGTAAAGGGGTACAGGGAATGGAGTTTTTACAATGTGTGCAGGACTCGTTTCTTATCCAGTATGTAAAAAGCCCAACGAGAAAGGAAGCACTGTTGGATCTAGTAATGGGAAATGAACCAGAACAGATAAGAGAAGTGAGTGTACGGGAACATCTAATCAATAACATCGATCGCAACATATTAAGGTTTAAGATAAATCATAGAATCATAGAATGATTACAGCACAGAAGGCCATTAGGCCCATCAAGTTCGTGCCGGCTCTTTGTAAGAGCAATCTAGTTAGTTCCATTACCCTGCTCTTTCCCCGTAGCCCTGCAAATTTTTTCCCTTCAAGTATTTATCCAAATTCTTTTTGAAAGCCACGACTGAATCTGCTTCCACCACCCTTTCAGGCAGCACATTCCAGATCATAACTACTTGCCACGTAAAAAAGTTTTCCCTCATGTCGCCTTTGGTTCTTTTGCCAATCACCTTAAATCTGTGACCTCTGGTTCTTGACCCTTCCGCCAATGGGAACAGTTTCTCTTTATTTACTTTATCGAAACCCTTCATAATTTTGAACACTTTTATCAAATCTCCTCTCAACTTTCTCTGCTCTAAGGAGAACAACCCCAGCTTCTCCAGTCTATCCACCTAACTGAAGTCCCTCATCCCTGGGACCATTCTAGTAAATCTTTTCTGCACCCTCCCTAAGGCCTTCACATCCTTCCTAAAGATTGTGAAGAACACAAGTAAAACAAAGACCAAAGTAATAAATTGGAAAGAAGCTGATTTTCAGAGGATGAGAATGGAATTAGGGAAAATAAACTGGAAAAATTTACTGATAAACAAAGAAATAGAGCAGCAGTGGGAAACATTTAAAACGGTCATCAATAGAATCTAATATCCCACTAAAAAGCAAGAACAAACTAGCCAGTAATGATATACCATGGATGAAGAAAGAAATAAGGGCAAAATTGAAACTAAAGAAACAGGCATACACTAAGTACATGGACAACAAAGGAGAGGATGACAAAAGGGAATATGATAAAGTTAGGAAAGAAGTTTAAAAAAACAATTAGGAGAGCAAAGAGAAACTACAAAATTAAATTATCAAAGAATATCAAATGAAATAGTATTCTACAGACACATAAATAACAAAAGAAAAATCAGGTTAGGGATAGGACCACTAAGGGATACACACGACAAACTCACAGGTAATGACAGGGAAATGGCAGGAATATTAAATAATTACTTAGCCTCAGTATTTACCCGGAAGACTAACATGGTGGGCATGACATTAGAAGAAAAGATTTAAAAAGGATATTAAAACATTTAAGATAGAAAGGGGGGAGATAATTGCTAAACTAATTAAACTTAGACAGGATAAAACCCCTGGTCCAGATGGATTGTATCCGCGCATTTAAAAGAAGTTAGGAAAGAGATAGCAGAGTCAATATTACATATATAAAAAAAATCATTAGAAAAGAGAATAGTGCCAGAGGACTGGCATCAGCTGATGTAATTCCTATATTTAAAAAGGGAGGTAGAACCAGTCCAGGGAACTATAGACCAATTAGCTTAATATTGGTGGTAGGAAAGATAATGGAATCCTTACTCAAAGATGTAATAGAAAAATATGTAGAAACCAAAAATATAATAGAGAATAGTCAGCATGGATTTCAAAAGGGATGTTCACGCTTGACCAACCTTATTGAATTCTTTGAAGAAGTAACAGTAAGAGTAGACAAGGGTAATGCAGTAGATGTAATATATTTGGATTTTCAAAAGGCCTTTGATAAGGTACTGCATAGTAGACTTATAATTAAGGTCAGAACATGTGGAGTCAAGGGACAAGTAGCAGAATGGATAGGAAGCTGGCTCCAAAACAGAAAAGAGAGTAGAGGTTAAATGTAGTTACTCAGACTCGTAAAAGGTGGGAAGTGGTGCTCCACAGGGATCGGTGCCAGGACCGTTGTGGTTCACAATTTACATAAACAATTTGGATTCTGGAATCGGAAGTATCATTTCAAAATTTGCAGATGACACCAAATTGGGGGGAGGGGGGGGGGGAAGATAGTTAATACCGAGGAAGACTGCGACAAAATGGGCGTGTAATTGACAAATGAATTTCAATCTAGATAAGTGTGAGATATTACATTTTTGTAGGAAGAATGAGGGGGCTACATACTGCTTAGATATTAAGAGCATAAATGGGGTAGAGGAGCAGAGGGATCTGGGGGTACAGAAACATAAATCACAAAGTAGCAACGCAGGTTAGTAAGGCCATAAAAAAAGTAAACCAAGCATTGGGGTTCATTTCTATGGGTATAGAATCGAAAAACAGAGAAGTTATGTTAAACTCATATACAACCTTGGTTAAACCACACGTGAAATACTGTGAACAGTTCTGATCTCTATATTATAAAAAGGATATAGAGGCACTGGAGAAGGTGCAAAAAAGATTTACTAGGATGATATCAGAACTGAGAGGTTATACCTATCAGGAAAGATTGAACAGGCTGGGGCTCTTTTCTCTAGAAAAGAGAAAACTGAGGGGTGACCTGATAGAGGTGTTTAAGATTATGAAAGGGTTTGATAGGGTAGGCATAGAGAAGATGTTTCTACTTGCAGGAGAGACCAGAACTAGGGACCATAAATATAAGATAGTCATCAATAAATCCAATAGGGAATTCAGGAGAAACGTCTTTACCCAGAGTGTGGTTAGAATGTAGAACTCGCTACCACAGGAGTAGTTGAGGCGACCAGCATAGGTGCATTTAAGGGGAAGCTAGATAAACACATGAGGGAGAAAGGAATAGAGGATATGCTGATAGGGTTAGATGAATTAGGCTTGTGTGGAGTATAAACACTGGCATGGACCTGTTGGGCAAATGGCCTGTTTCTGTGCTCTACGTTCTAAGTAATTCTATGTAACATAATTTCTCTGTTTTTTAATTCTATTCCTCTAGAAATGAACCCCAGTGCTTGGTTTGGACTTCTTATGGTACCTTAATCTTTTGTGAATCTGTACCCCTTTGCGCCTTTATCCCATTTAGCCTCTTATTTCCATGGAATATGTGTCCTCCTTTTCCTCCTACCAAAATGCACCACCTCACACTTATCTATATTGAAATTAATTTGCCATTTACATGCCCATTCTGCAAGTTTGTTAATGTCTTCTTGTATTTTGTTGCAGTCTTCCTCGGTATTAACTATACCCCCCAATTTGTGTTATCCACTAATGTTGATATTGTACTTCCGATTCCCAAGTCCAAATCATTTATGTAAATGGTGAATGATAGCTAGCTACTTCTGATGTGTACGGTTTGCTTTAACATATTTATTTAAACTTTTTAAAAAAACTATAGGCAGCTTAAATAAAATGCATCTGCTTTCTGCTGATTTTGGGCAGTTTTAAATGATCTCATCACGGGTGTCACCCTGCAGCCTCCCACATCAGCACAAGAGAGTATACCTGAAACCTGTCGCATTAATGTAGCACACCATGGCGACCAATGATCTATTGAAATTTAACCACTCATGGCACAGTCAACTCAATAGAACTAAGGATAGCAGCACTTGAGTTTATTTTTCACAGACTGGCAGTATTATCTGTTTATTCTTGCTGAGATATGCTACACACGCCCACACTTTGGGGGCAGGGGAGAAATTGCAAAGACATCCTCCTCCTGATCCCTACCTAGCAACCCCTACTGGAAGCGTACTTGTGTGGACACCAGGCGAGAATAGGATCAAGCTCAGTTGTGACACACTCTACAGATCATTCAACTCACTCAAATATGACGTTCATTATTTAGCCATAGAACGTAGTTTGACATCACTTTCATTTTTGGTTGAACCATTAACCCCATGTGCTCTCTAAATACATGCTGGTTAATGGATATCACCTAAATGAGAATGTTCAGTTAAAATAAATATTTTGTGAGGCTCATTTGAATAGAAGTATTCACATACAAAAACGACTGAATTAGGGAATTGTTCAGGCTGAGATTGTTGCTTCATAGGAGTTAACTTTAAAAAAAACATTTTCCTGGGCAATTGCTTAACAAGCTTTACATTTCTAAATACCTGCCTCACCTACCTGAATTAATTACTGTCTACTGTTGATGTGGCAACATTCCTGTATGAAATAAGTGTGGTCAGTCTCAGCTGGTTCCTGGTAGGTAGGAATCCACAGCACAAAACTTCCCAAAAGTCAGGAGTAACTGGCATTGAATTGCCAAACTCACTCAAGACAGGTCACACTGGAGGCTTGTTAAGGTCCATTTTTGGGGCCATATATGGAGAGCATTATCTTAACTTGTGGTAGACCTGATCTATTAAATGTGCATGTTGGGTTCAAAAGGGGAGAAAATTGCATTCACAACACTGACATTCTTCATCGTAAAAGGTTGTTTTATTATCTTTCTCCAGCGTTCAACCATGTTTCTCTCATACTTCGGCCCTTGTTAATAAGATCACATAATCTCCCTTAACTTTACAGAGCAAATTGAATATGAGTAGTGGTTTCTGTGGTTTCCTATGTTATTGCCATAAAAGCAGTTTGTGGAGTACAACATCCTACAAGCTCCAACTTGTGGTCATCACATTTTAAAAATTATGAAGGCAGAAGTTTTAACTGATATTCAGTCATAACATTTTACAAGATAATAAATCATATGACTAAAATTTTTGTGAAGTTTCATGGCGTTTCTTGTAAATAAAAAATAGAAGGTTTAGTGCTCAGGGCTATACAATCACTGAATGTTTCAAAAGTTCTGAGCTATTTCTTTCAGTTGAAGATTGTGTTCATATAGCAGTGATACAATAGTGTAGTGGTTATGGTACTGGTCCAGTAACACAGGTCACAAATTCAAATTGCACCAAGGCAAGTTGTGAAACTGAATTCAATAAATCTAAAAGAATGGCCATGAAAGCTGCCAGATTGAAAAAGAACTTAAGTGGTTGACTAATGTTTTTCAGGGAAGAAATCCTGCCACCCCTTCCCACTCTGGTCTACATACGACTCCAGTCTCACACTATGCGGTTGACTCTCTGAAGTGACCTAGCAAGCCATACAGTTGTAACACAATTGCTTCAAGTAAGGCGCATCACAACCTTCTCAGGCAAAGTATGGATAGGCAGTAAATGCAGCTTTGCTAGCATTGCCCACATCCTGAGAACTAGTAATAAAATAATATACAAAGCTGAGTTTTTATTGCTACAATTTTGGGGCACATTTGCCTCGGTTTATTAATATTCATAAAAAGTTGGGTGTGACTGTAATGCTGACCACTTTTTCCTGCATCAATTTTGTGGACAATTAATCAAATGCCTCAGATGTGAAACTGCACTAATCAAATTAACAAGAAGCACTGTGTAGATTTATGCATTTCTGGGGGGCTTATTTCTTTCAAACCTAAATATAGTTATGAGTCAGTAAACGTATTAACTATTATGCTAAATAATGCAAAGTTCATCAATATGTTTGCTCAGCATGATTTGTTAAGAAGTCTCAGTGGTGAAACTTGCTACCCGTACCTTGGCAATACCCATCATCTTAGGGAAGGTGTACGATGAGCAGCCTTCTGGACTTTGACCAAGTTCACTAAATGGGGCATGGAATGTGGCCTGTATTAAGAAAAAAAAACAACACAGATTCGGTACATTAGCATACTTCTCCAGCGTAATGGCTATTTACTACCTAAAACAGTTTGCTTCAGCAAAGCAGATTTTTTAGCAAATATAAAAATGATAACCACATAAGAAGACTCACTTTATCAGTGGCATAGACTACATCAAATAATCCTAGGACAGTGACAGCAACTCCAACAGCAGGACCATTAATTACCCCAATCAGTGGCTTTGGAAAATCAATGTAATGGCTTACATATTTCCTGTTAGAGGGAAATATCAGTTAATGAGGTTATTGAAAAAAATTGCTTACATTTCAACAAAGGTAAATGAATGCTACAATAATTATTTAAAAAGTCTTATGAAAATAACAATAATAAATTAGTGCTACTATGCTTATATATAATATATTTCTTAATGGATTTAAGTGACAAAGTAGTATTTTGTGCTCATAAGTATTTTATTTTTTAAACTTATTCTAAGACATTTTAATATATGCCTGGTGGAAAACGGCAATAGACATTGAATATTGCAGCCAAGTTCTATATATTCCTGAAAGAGTGGTGGAAGCAGATTCAATAGTAACTTTCAAAAGGGAATTGGATAAATACTTGAAGGGAAACAATTTATAGGGCCGTGGAGAAAGAGCTGGGGAATGGGACTAATTGGATAGCTCTTTCAAAGAGTCGGCACAGGCACGATGGGCCGAATGGCCTTCTTCTGTGCTGTACCATACTATGATACTATGATAACAAAGATCCTATTTCCCACATCAGTTATGTATGTACAATAGATCCAAAGAGGTATCCACTGCCCATGCCTCCAGAATATTTTATTAGTCACCCATTGCTCACTTCAGTAATGCCCCTGAGTTCTTGGACTTCTGTTCCATGCCTTCTGGCCCAATATTAGTGAAGTTGGTCAAGTCATTTCCACTACAGTAATAATCACCACTACCTGCAGATAAAGAGACAATATGTGTTCAAATTCATGTGGAAGGCTTTTAAATATTTACTTTAAAAAAAACATTTGACATTTTCGGTTTCTAGAGAGTGAACGTATCATGTCAATTTGACACGTGTCAAATACATCTGAAATATTCATCTGACAATAAAATTGCTGTGGCACTGCAAACATAATTTGCAGAGGTTTCTTCTCATGATTTTGCCAGGATGGTCTTGCGGCAAGATATGGGTCATGTAGTGCTTTTTTATTCTTTGGGCTTCTAATGGTTGGCAAATCATGCAAAACTCCTGGAAATTCCTAAATATTTGTTGGAATTAGGTGAGTGCATGCTTATAAAGCTCCTGTAGCCAATACATTTTTGAAGCATACACTACTGAAACACATTTAAAAATGTACCACATATAGAAATCAATGTAAGAGCACTAAAACAAATACAAATTTAGGGGACGTGCAAGGAAGCACTTAAGGTGGCGAGTGAGTAGCCAGATCAGGTAGCACTTGGACTGTGTGGGTGAGTGAACAAATGGGCTGGGAAGTTAGGCAAGTGAGCAGGTGGGCCAGGAATCACTCAAAGTAGGCAAGCGAGGGGTTGAGCTAGCAACTACGGAGGGTGGGTGAATGAGCATGCAGGCTTAGAAACACTTGGGCTGAGCAAACAAGCAGTGCTAACCAATAGGGGTGGAAGGGCAGGAGATCTTTGTAGGCCAGCTTGTCCGACTACCCCAGACTTGACTGACCTGGAGTCCTTTGCAGCCTAACTTTCCCTGTCACTCCTTGTCCCTCCCCCCAAAGTACTTTGCAGGGTAGCCACCTGACCCGTCCCAAGTGGTTCTTTTCTGAGTCTTTCCTCACCTACCAATTTTTCACTAGTAGTAGCCATGTTTAGCTCTCCTTGTGTACTTGTTAGTTGTAGTTGCTTTCAAAGTTATCTCAATGGATTAAAAAGTTCATGCTTTACATTATTTCAATGTTTTTCCACAAAAAAAAAACAAATTCACTATTATCTTTGAAGTATTCACTGCTTCTAATCAAGGCTTCCCTGGCTTTTTGTTGCTTTTATGCTCAGGCTTTTGCCCTTTCTGGCCTGATGGGAGGAAGGAGCAGAACTTACAATCAGCAAGTCCTGGCACATTGTGTGAATGGTCAGTCTTGCTTGAAAAAAGTCTAGGAGTTGTAGCTGCTACTTTATTGTGTCTGTTTGAGGATCCCTACGTGGTCAGTTTTCAGTAAAATATGAAGATGCCTACGTGGCAAAGAAGCAGAATGCAAAATGGTTAGAAAGGGTTAATTAGTTAGTAACTGAGATTGATACAAGTGGCCTGGCCCTCCTGCTGGGCCATATGTTTGCATAGTCAGCAGGGTTGCATGGTCTTAGCAATGTAGAGTCTTTGATGTGAGTCAAGGACTGGTCTGAATGTCTCCATGTTTATGGCAGATCAATATAGGGAACGAGCTTAGCCAAAGTTGAAAGACATTCCAGGTTGGGAGATAAGGAACAGAAGGAACAGGGAAGAACATTCTAAGTTGGAAAGTGAGGAAGTTATCCCCTTTGATGTCTAACAGCAGCATGATCAGCACATGGACGATTTATGATTGGCCGGAAATAATGTAACCTCGCATGGCAACCTATGCCCGGCTTATGATTGGTGTTGACCCTCGTTAAGTATGTTCCAACCCTATTGATTTGTATAAAACCGTGTGGATTTCTGTATGTTGTTGTTCTTGCTCTGCCAGCATAGAGGGACTCTATCAGGAGTCCAAATCAATGCTGCAGACTAAGAACCCTGCTATTAAAGTTGTGCTGAACTTTAAAACGTATTCGACTTCAGTTTGTACTGAACCAGACTGAGGGGAAAGAATCCGGATCGTCATGTTCATAAAACTGCCAATGATAACTTTAGGAAGCCCCATGAACGTTAAGTCCTAGGCTTTTCAGGGAGACACAAGCCTCCAGGAAAAAAACATTGTTGGAGATACTTCAGACACACAAACTGCTACTACAGGTAAGCCGAAATCATTTTCTTGTAAGTTTTTTTTGTTGTATTTATTATGTTACAGACTTTATTTCCAATACTAAGTTTCTCATCTTAGTGTGATACCAAGATGTAAACACAGATTTTCAAAAAATATTTTGAGCGATTTCTTTGGTTCCCCACTTTAAAAAAAATTGGTGGCTGTTTGCATGACTGCTGGGTATTGATTCATAATTTTTGAACTTCATTTATTTTTTGTTGCCACTTGTTACTTGCTGATTGGGTAGGGAACACATCCAGTCAGCTATGATCTATTGCTGTTTTATGAACATGAACTTTGATCCAATCAGGTGCAAGTGTGACAAAGAAAATTGTAAATGTGATGCTAATGTTTGATGGACAAAATATGTGATTGAAAGTGAATTTCCCATTGATTTGCTCACTGTAAGTTTAAAAAAGCTGTTTTATAAGGAGAGGAATATCCTACCTTCTGATGTAGAATGCATTATTCTGCTGCCATACTTTTGCTGCAATTGAGATTAAACTGAATCTTGCTTAACATAAATAAATGAATTAAAATAGATTAAGTTGCATATATTATTAAATACAAGTTGAAAGTTACATTACATTGTATATAATAAAGGATTTTATATAAAAGAAAGAAGAAGCTTGCATTTATATAGTGCCTTTCACGACCTCAGGATGTCCCAAAATGCTTTACAGCCAATGAAGTACTTTTGAATTGTAGTCACTGTTGTAATGTAGGAAACGCAGCAGCCAATTTGTGCACAGCAAGGTCCCACAAACAGCAATGAGATAATGACTAGTTAATCTGTTTTAGTGATGTTGGTTGAGGGGTAAATACCGGGCAGGACACTGTGGAGAACTCCCCTGCTTGTCTTCAAATAGTGCCTTGGGATCTTTTGCATTCACCTGAAAGGGCAGATGGGGCCTCAGTTTACCGTCTTATCCGAAAGACATTGCATGCAATCCCTTAGTACTACAATGAAGTGTCAGCCTAGATTTTGTGCTCAAGTCTCTGGAGTGGGATCTTCTGATTCAAGAGGCTGAGCCAAAGTTGTATACAGTAAGTCAGAGAGTATGTCTTTCTCTTACTTATCTACTGTTTATGTGCTGCCCTTTCTCTTTCCATCTCTCCTCCTCTGGCTCTGTCCTCTCTAATTATTTTTGTTTCTCTCTCTGTCTTTTTCCTCTATTTCTTTCAGGAGGAAGGTGTTGGGTGGTGGGTGGTATGGCATAGTGTGGTTCAAAACCCCTTTAACAAAAGATATTTGAAGGAAAGGGTTGACTGTACCCCTTTTAAAGAAATATATTTGAAAACCTGCAAACACAATAAAGTGGTAAACTGTGTTCTCACAATCCTGTTTTTCCCTCACTGACATTGATGGCATTCGGGATCAAAGACATTGTACTGCAGATAGATATCTAGATTATTAAATAAATAAGCACAAGCTTTTCAACACAGCAGGGAGTAATGTAAGAAAAGGCAACAAGGACATGCAGCAAAGGCTTCGGATCAGGAAAGCAATGATAGGTGTGAAAAAAGCATGGGCCTCTCATTCCTATCTGGTAATCTGTTCAAAAGAACTGGGATTTGTAAAACATCAAATAGAATTGCACCCAGCATATGGTCAAATGGTATAAGGGATAGATTTGAAGCCATTGAAGCAATCAAAATTGGAGACATGAAGACCTTTAAGAATGTCTGTGTATAGAAATGAAAGGGGGCTACCTCTACATGAAAGGCCATAAATAGAGATAGTAAAGGGGCCTTTTACATTCCATGGTCTTTTCTACATCAAAGGGTCTCCAGTCACATGATCAAAGTCTAAACTATTAATCATTGAAGTATGTTAATGATTGAGGCATAGCAACAGGGAGCGATTGGACAAAAAGAATGACACTTCCCCCAATCCTACGACCTATTGGTAGCAAACAATATAAAAAGACTTTGAGAGAAGAACACTCTCTCTTCTTCACCAGTCACAAGGAACGCACACTGCAGTTGAACATCACGCAAGAAGGAGAGGATCTTGAGTTCTGAAGAGCTGATCAATCTTCAGGCCTGATGAGCAAAATCCTTGGTTTAAAGGTTGTATATGTATTAATGATTTGCCTGATGTGTGCATGAATTGTTAAATCATTACATAATAATGTTGTGAATTATTAAGTGTATAGCAGGATTTTATAGAGGAAAGTCATTTGTAAGGTTTGATTTTGCTTCATGAATGCTCGTATAAATGATATCATTAAATAATTACTTTTGATTAACCAAACTATAGCGAGTGAGGGTGACTTTCTTTGCTTGACTATTCGTCCAGTGTCCAAGAATCACAAAATAAGGAATTCCCTACAGTAGAGAAAGAAGCCACCAACAGTTGCAGGCTGCATTTAGGGTGATGGGAACATGTGGCACTCAGTGGCATTCTTCCCATCCGCTCCCCCAATCATTCATGATTCCCCTACCCCTTGTTCTGCTGTCACTCAAGGACAAGGCCAAAAGCCCGCACAGTTTCCCCCTTCCCCTTCCTACCCTACCTTCTAAGCTGTTTCCCTCAAAATTCAACTTTTTAAAAAAAGAAATCAAATCAGAATTTAAAAAAAAGAAACTGGCTGTCTGCCTTTCTCTCTATCTGTATGTCTCTTCCACCCTCTGTCTCAAAGGTGCTTTAAGTCGGAATCTTTGGGGGGAATTTTAACCTCCAAGAACGGGTGGGTTGGGGGCAGGTGGGGAGTTAAAATGAATGATTTTTCCAGCACGACAGCAACCTGACTCCAAAGAGCCCACTTCCAGGTTTAACGGAGGCACATTTGGATGCGTGTGAGTAACCTACTCACTGGAGTTGGGTCCCTAATTCGTGCAGGCGGGCGAGTAGTTAATGGAGCAATTAACATTATGAGATGTTAATTAGGTTTTTTAAATTGATTTTAAGAGACCTTCAAATTTAACACCTCTAGCACAGGCTTCCCAGGGCTCGTGAATCTTGCCAGTGAAACAGAGGTGAGAAGGGCCAGGTCCATGCGGTGAGTGCCTTTAATGCGCTGCTTCTGGGCCAGGAGGAGCAGTGCTTCCCCGCAGCTCACCAAGCTTACCTTCTAAAGACCCCACGATGTCCGTCTTCCCCCATCCCACCCACGATGTCCGTCTTCCCCCATCCCACCCACGATGTCCGTCTTCCCCCATCCCACCCACGATGTCCGTCTTCCCCCATCCCACCCACCGCGATTGTACCCCCCACAAACCCCGAAGACTCCGATCTCTCCCCGGCCTCCCCCATCCAAACCCCGAAGATTCCGATCTCTCCCCGGCTGCTTTCCCACCAGACAGGCAGCCAGCCTGTCAATCTGGTTGGCTGTGGGGCGGGAAACCTGTTGAAAACATTTTAAAGATGTCCTAACGTCAAAATCGGCATGACATGCGGGAAAAACTCACTTCCAAGTTTCCCGTCCAAAAATCCTCCCCCCACCCTCGCCCTCTTCCCGGCTCTGAGTTAATATCCAGGGCTTTTTGTCTCAGCTGTAAGCCATCAGCATTGGCCTTTTCTAACTGTCAACAAAACGTAAGTGAAAATAATTAGTTGGCTTCAAAATACAACTGATTTTTTTTATATAGTTGAAGTAACATTACGCAAGGAACTCAGTACGGGGGAAGGGTCTGAGGCGGGCAACAGTCCTGAACGCAGTCATCGGTTGTGGGAATTTGGAGCTGGTTGGAGCAAGGGAGTTTCTCTGCCATATAGGCTGAGGAGCTGGGAGATATAAAACTGAGGTGTGCTGTCACTGGCAGGGAGGTGCAATGACAGTGTGACAAGTTTACATAGTTTCCATTATAGATGTGGACATGGGAATTTATAATAGAAAAAGTAGACATAAAAGTCTGACAAAATGAAAAGAATATGAAGTAAAGTTTTGTAGATGGGAAGTGCACACAAAGCCAAGTCAGTAACTTAACTCCAGGCAAGTACTATAAATTGAACCACAGGCCTCTGACCCAGATCTAGATCCTGCACAGAAATTTTGCTGGCGTTTACAACACGGAACAGGCAACTCTAGTCAGAATAAACACTTTATTTGGAATAGTTTAATTTTTCATGAGTTTCTTATGCAAACAGAGTGAGGACTTTCAACTGGGAATTTGGTGAGTGTGGGAATTAGGTGCAGAGGGGGAAGGAGGTGCTAAGTGATTTAAACCAAGGAACTATAAAGTAATCTATCAACCATTAAAACGTAACTGAAAAAATACACAAAATGTTTTTTAAAAACTAATTACTAATTATTTTGAAATCAAGCTAAATCCATTTCCAAATTATAATCCAGATCTCAAGTGATTCTATTAGTCCTAGAAATAACCTACTGATTAAATAAATAAAAACTAGAAATGATAGTACAGGTTGTGTCAGGACTGTGATAAGTGAGAGTTTGTGAATGGCGAGACTGTCCCAGATTGCCACATCTACAGGAAATGTCTCTGGCTTGAGACACTCCGGCTCAGAGTCTTTGAGCTGTAGTGCGAGTTAGAGACACTACATAAGGGAGGGAGAGGTAGAGACGGAGTTCCTGCAGACACTGGTCCTATCCAACAGGTACGAAGTACTTGGTACCTGTGAGGTTAAGGATGAAGGCTGCAGGGAGGATGCTGAGAATGCTAACCACGATATCGTGGAGCATGAGGCAGTCCAAGGGGGGGGAGGGGGAGGGGGGGGGGGGAGGGGGAGGGGGAGGGGAGGATCAGAATAGAAAAGTTGTAGTCGTTAGGGATTTTATGATCGGGGGATAGATAGCTAGATAGTGCTCTGCAGTCGCAACCAAGAGTCCAGGAGAAATTGGAGAGGAACTTGGAAAGAGAGGGGAGGATCCAGTTGTAGAGGTCCATGTCAGCACCAATGACATAAAGAAGAACAGGGAGGAGGTCCTGTTAAGGGACTATCAGAAGCTAGGAACTAAATTAAAAAGCAGGACCTCACGGGTGGTAATCTCAGGTTTACTACCCGATCCATGTGCTAATTGGCACAGGGATAGACAAGTCAGAAAGGTGAATGCGTGGCTGAAAGTGTGGTTCCATTTCATGAACACTAGCATCAGTAACATAAGAACATAAAAAATAGGAGCAATAGTATGCCATATGGCCCCTCGAGTCTGCTCCGCCATTCAATAAGATAAGTACTGGGACAGGAGTGTGATGGAATACTCTCCACTTGCCTGGACGAGTGCAGCTCCAACAACACTCAAGAAGCTCGACACCATCCAGGACAAATCAGCCCGCTTGTTTGGCACCCCATCCACCACCCTAAACATTCACTCCCTTCACCACCGGCGCACTGTAGCTGCAGTGTGTACCATCCATAGGATGCACTGCAGCAACTCGCCAAGGCTTCTTCGACAGCCCAAACCCGCACCCTCCATCACCTAGAAGGACAAGGGCAGCAGGCACATGGGAACAACACCACCTGCACGTTCCCCTCCGAGTCACACACCATCCCGACATGGAAATATATCGCCGTTCCTTCATCATTGCTGGGTCAAAATCGTGGAACTCCCTACCTAACAGCATTGTGGGAGAACCTTCACCACATGGACTGCAGCGGTTCAAGGCGACGGCTCACCACCACCTTCTCAAGGGCAATTAGGGATGGACAATAAATGCTGGCCTCTCCAGCGACGCCCACATCCTATGAACGAATTTTTAAAAAGGCAGCAGCTGTACCACTAGGATGGGCTCCAACTGTATGGAACCAGAGTCCTAGAGGAAAGATAAATAGGGCGGTGCATAAGGCTTTAAACTAGCAAGATGGCGGGAGGGATCTGGTAGCAATAACAAAAGCCTAAAGATAAAAGAAACAGGAGATGAGTATAAAGGTCAGACTGGGTAAGGAATAAAGATAACATAAACGGTCAAGGAACAAATACAATTATAAAACAGATCTATAAAAGGAATGTTAAAAATAAAGTAAAAGGACCAACTATTAAAGATGAATTAAACTGTGTGTACAGCAACATACACAGCATCCAAAATAAAATAGGTGAACAGAAGGCAATAGTCCATAGTGAGGAACCAGATGTAGTAGGAATAACTGAAACACGGCTAAAGAACAGGACTGGCAACTAAATATTGCAGGTTATAATATAATCAGAAAGGATAGGGAAAGAAGGGGGGTGGAGTAGCTGTATTAATTAATGGCAGTAGAAAAAAGGGACATAACTAACTGAAGGATAGATGCAGAATCCATATGGATTGATCATGCTAATAGTGGTATACTACATACCACCTAATAGTGAAAAGGAGGTGGAGGAAGAAATATGCAGGGAAATATGTGAAATGAGTAAAGGACATAGAATAATAATCATGGGAGATTTTAACTATCCCCAAATAAACTAGCAAGAGATAGGTAAAGGAGTACAGGAGGTTTTAAACAATGTATGCAGGACTCCTTTCTTACCCAGTATGTAAAAAGCTCAACAAGAGAGGAAGCACTGCTGGATATAGGAATGGGAAATGAACCAGAACAGATAAGAGAAGTAGGCAAAGGGGATCATCTATGCAATAGTGATCACAACATAATAAGGTTTAAGATAAAGATTGAGAAGGACATGACTAAAACAAAGACAAAAGTAATAAATTGGAAAAAAGCTGATTTTCAGGGGATGAGAATGGAACTACGAAAAATAAATTGGAAACATTTACTGATAAACAAAGAAAAAAACAGCAGTGGAAAATATTTAAAACGGTGATCAATAGAGTCCAGGAGAAATATATCGCACTAAAAACTAAGAATAAACTAGCCAGTAATGAAACACCATGGATGAATAAAGAAATAAGGGCGAAATTGAAACTAAAGAAACAGGCATATACTAAGTACATGGACAACAAAGGAGAGGGTGACAAAAGGGAATACGATAAATACGGTAGGAAAGAAGTTTAAAAAAAAATTAGGATGGCAAAGAGAAACTATGAAATTAAAATATCAAGGAATCTCAAAAGAAATAGTAAAGTATTCTACTGACATATAAATAACAAAAGAAAAACCAGGATAGGGATGGGGCCACTGAGGGATACACACAATAAACTCACAGGTAATGACAGCGAAAGGGCAGAAATATTAAATAATTACTTTGCCTCAGTATTTACCAGGGAGACTCACAAGGTGGGCATAACATTAGAAGAAGAGATCAAAAAAGATATAAAGACATTTAAGTTAGAAAGGGGGGAGATGATTGATAAACCAATCAAACTTAGAGAGGATAAAGCCTCTGGTCCAATTGAATTGCATCCGTGAATATTAAAAGAAGTTAGGGAAGAGACAGCAGAGACACTATTACATATATATAAAAAATCATTTAAAAAAGGGAATATTGCCAGAGGACAGGTGGACAGCTAATGTAATTCCTATATTTAAAAGGGGAGATAGAACCTGTCCAGGGAACTATAGACCAGTTAGCTTAACGTCAGTGGAAGGAAAGACAATGGAATCTTTACTCAAAGATGTAATAGCAAAACATCTAGAAACCAAAAATATAATAAAGAATAGTCAGCATGGATTTCAAAAGGGAAAGTCATGGTTGACCAACCTTATTGAATTTTTTGAAGAAAGGGTAGTGTAGTAGATGTAATATATTTGGATTTTCAAAAGGCCTTTGATAAGGTACCATATAGTAGATTCATGACTAAGGTCAGAGCACGTGGAGTCAGGGGACAAGATAGCAAGCTGGCTATAAAACAGAAAAGAGAGTAGGGATTAAAGGTAGTTACTCAGACTGGCAGAAGGTAGGAAGTGGTGTTCCACAAGGATCGGTGATGGTTCCACTGTTGTTCACCATTTACATAAACAATTTGGACTCAATTTCAAAACGACACCAAATTGGGGGGTTATAGTTGATACCGAAGAGGAATGCGACAAAATACAGGAAGCCATTAATAAACTTGCAGAATTGCGTGTAATTGGTAAATGAATTTCAATAAAGATAAGTGTGACTTAACACATTTTGGTAGGAAGAATAAAGGGAACACATACTGCTTGGATAAGAAGAGTCTAAATGGGTAGAGGAGCAGAGGGATCTCGGGGTACAGATTAACAAATCACTAAAAGTAGTTAATAAGGCCATAAAAAAAGCAAACCAAGCACTGGGGTTCATTTCTAGAGGGATAGAATTGAAAAGCAGAGAAGTTATGTTAAACTTGTATAGAGCCTTGGTTAGGCCACACTTCGAGTACTGTTTAACAGATCTGGTCTCTATATTATAAAAAGGATATAGAGGCACTGGAGAAGGTGCAAAAAAGATTTACTCAGATGATACCAGAACTGAAAGATTATACCTATCAGGAAAGACTGAGCAGGCTGGGGCTTTTATCTCTAAAAAAGAGACAGAGGGGTGACCTGATTATGAAAGGGGTTGATAGGGAAGATGTAAAGATGTTTCCACTTGCGGGGGAGACCAGAACTAGAGGCCATAAGTATAAGATAGTCTCTAATAATTCCAATAGGCGATTTAGGAGAAAGGTCTTTACCCAAAGAGTGGTTAGAATATGGAACTCGCTACCACAAAGAGTAGTTGGGGCGACTAGCATAGATGCATTTATGGGGAAGCTAGATAAACACATGAGGGAGAAAGGAATACAAAGAAATGCTGAGAGAGTTAGAATAAGTAGGGAGGGCCAATTTCAGTGGGTTGAGAGCGGATCTGGCCTGGGTAAATTGGAATCAAATATTGGCAGGCAAAACTGTAATCGAACAAAGGGCAAGCTTTAAAGAGGAAATGGTTCAGGTACAGTCTGGGTGCATTCCCACGATGGGAAAAGGTAGGGCAACTAAAGCCAGAGCTCCCTGGATGACGAAAGAGATAGAGAGTAAGATGAAGCAGAAAAAGGGGGCGTATGACAGATGTCAGGTTGATAATACAAGTGAGAACCAGGCTGAATGTAGAAAGTACAGAGAAGTGAAAAAGGAAATAAGAGGGGCAAAGAGGGAGTATGGAATAGACTGGCAGCTAACATAAAAGGGAATCCAAATGTCTTCTATAGGTATATAAATACTAAACTAGTAGTAAGGGTAGGAGTAGGGCCAAGTAGGGACCAAAAAGGAGATTACACATGGAGGCAGAGGGCATGGCTGAGGTACTAAATGAGTACTTTGCATGTGTCTTTACCAAGGAAGGAGATACGGCCAAAGTCACAGTAAAACAGGAGGTAGTTGAGATACTGAATGGAGTGAAAATTGATAAAGAGGAGGTACGAGAAAGGCTGGCTATGCTTAAAGTAGATAAGTCACCCGGTACGCATGGGATGCATCCAAGGTTGCTGAGGAAAGTAAGGGTGGAAATTGCAGAGGTGCTGGCCATAATCTTCCAAGGATTGGAGAATTGCAAATGTCATACCCTTGTTCAAAAAAGGGTGTAAGGATAAATCCGGCAACCTCAGGCCAGTCAGTTTAACCTCGGTGGCAGGGAAGTTTTTAGAAACGACAATCCGGGACAAAGTTAATGGTCACTTGGACAAGTGTGGATTAATATAATAAAGCCAGCACGGATTTGTTAAAGGCAAATCGTGTTTAACTAACTTGATTGAGTTTTTTGATGAGGTTAAAGAGAGGGTTGATGCGGTTGATGTTGTGTATATGGACTTTCAAAAGGCGTTTGATAAAGTGCCGCATAATAAGCTTGTCAGCAAAATTGAAGCCCATGGAATAAAAGGGGCAGTGGCAGCATGGATACGAAATTGGCTAAGTGACAGGAAACAGAGAGTAGTGGTGAATGATTGTTTTTCGGACTGGAGGGAGGTGTACAGTGGTGTTCCCCAGGAGTTGGTACAAGACCGCTGCTTTTTTGATTATATATTAATGACTTGGACTTGGGTGTACAGGGCACAATTTCAAAATTTGCAGATGACACAAAACTTGTAAGTGTAGTAAGCAGTGAGGAGGATAGTGATAGACATCAAGATGGCACAGACAGGCTAGTGGAATGGGCGGACACATGGCAGATGAAATTTAATGCAGAGAAGTGCGAAGTGATATATTTTGGCAGGAAGAATGAGGAGAGGCAACATAAAAGAAATGATACAATTCTAAAACAGGTGCAGGAACAGAGAGACCTAGGGATATATGTGCGCAAATCTTTGACGGTGGCAGGACAGGTTGAGAAAGCGGTTAAAAAAGCATATGGGGATCCTAGGCTTTATAAATAGAGTCATAGAGTATAAAAGCAAGGAAGTTATGTTGAACCTTTATAAAACATTGGTTCGGCCACAACTGGAATATTGTGTCCAATTCTGGGCACCGCACTTTAGGAAGGATATGAAGGCCTTAGAGAGGGTGCAGAAAAGATTTACTAGAATGGCTCCAGAGATGAGGGACTTAATTTACGTGGATAGACTGGAAAAGCTGGGGTTGTTCTCCTGACAGCAAAGAAGGTTGAGAGGAGATTTGATAGAAGTGTTCAAAATCATGACGGGTTTAGATAGAGATGATAAAGAGAAACTGTTCCCATTGGCGGAAGGGTCGAGAATCAGAGGACACAGGTTTAAGGTGATTGGCAAAAGAACCAAAGCTGACGTGAGGAAAAACTTTTTTACGCAGCGAGTAATTATGATTTGGAATGCATTTCCTGAAAGGGTGGTGGAGGCAGTTTCAATCGTGGCTCTCAGAAAGGAACTGGATAAATATTTGAAGGGAAAAAATTTACAGGGCTACTGGGAAAGAGCAGGGGAATGGGACTAACTGGATTGTTCTTACAAAGAGCTGGCACAGGCCTCCTTCTGTGCTGTAACAATGCTATGGTTCAAGGAGGCTCATGTGGAGTATAAATACCGGCATGGACCCATTAGGCCGCATGGCCTGTTTCAATGCTGTACATTCTATGTAATTATGCTATGTTATTTTCAAGTCGGTGAAAAATTCAAACTGATGGCTCAAGCCAACTTCACAAAATTACTTTAGCGATTTGCGTGGTTAGTTTTTGCTACTTAATACAAGAAGCATTTGGATGAGCACTTGAAATGCCATAGCATACAAGGCTACGGACCAAATGCTGGAATATGGGATTAGAGTAGACAGGGCTGATGGCCGGCGCGGACACAATGGGCCGAAGGGCCTCTATCCGTGCTGTATAACTCTATGACTCTACTTGCTAGTTTGCAATTGGTAGCTTTGAATGAAAAATGTGGAATATGTTTACCAGATTTCTGCAGCTTACTCATTTTTCATTGGTAGTTAGTGATTGAATCACACTGCTTTTGATTTGTTCACACATAGCCAATTGGATATTTGATTGTAATTTAACAGATTTCACTCATTTCAGCCAATCACTAATTGTTTATCACACAAAGTGTGATACTTTGAGATGCAACATTCTGATCTCTTTTAAAGAAAATACTTAGATGCAGGTGGGAAGTAAAGAAAAGCACTAAACAAAATTTATCCCATATTTGGTGGTTTATGGTATATATAAATGCAAGATAGCATCCTTCATAGTATAATTTCAAATTACTGTCAGCATCTTCATCAAATTAATTGTATAAATGAAAAAGGCTGGAGTGAGTAGGTGAATCGTTATTTTTCTCATACTGTATAAATAGAAATAGTGGAAATAGTCCTCGAACATTAAAAGTATTTCATGGAATTTCTAAAGGCAAATTTAGAATCTTTGGGATCTGAATGATCAAGAATCACTGACGACCAAGAAACTTATGAGGCATTTTAACTATGTCAATATCCATTAAAAAGAATCCTGAAATTGATTTTTGTTTTGAAGATATACAATTCCAAATTTTTAACTTTGTGCACAGTATTTGACTTGCTCAAACACACTGATATACTCAATTACACAGCTCAGAAACTGCTTGAAAAACAACAGCGAGTTCATGGCACCGCCCATTATTAATGCATTAAAAGCCCTGCAATTTGTGGCGAGGAAGAGATGTGTTATGAGTTGCGAATCACCACAAATTGCTGGACGATTTGCGCCGTTCCGCAATTAGCCTCACTGTGAGTTTCAAGAAATTGCTGGATTTGCGAATGAGGATGAATGAATTTCACCACAGTCGTTTAGGGCTGGTATTTCATGTCGTAAGGACCCTATTAATGACATGATGGTCCTGGCATGAAACTCAACCACGGAGGCCCAGAAAAGGAACAATTGAAACTGTGGAGTCTCACTCCTGCATGTAGTAAATTGTTTCTAGAGGTTTTTAAAATTTTATTCTTACTTTTCCTTTATGTCTCTTCTCTCTCTCTCCATCCGATCTTTTCTCCCCTCTATTTCTCCTGTATCTAATTTGACTCTAATTCACCCTATATTTTTCTCTGTCATTTACTATTTCATTCTCTATCCTTAAATGTCATTGGTTAAGGAGATAGACCATTGGGCCCGATGTTCATGAGGTCCCAGACGCCCCGTTGATCTCGCTGCACTGTCATCAATTCGTATTTCCAGCAACTTGCGGTGCAAAAATAATATGACCTGAAGGGTGAGGGGATAAAACCCAATTCATGGCGCTCCAGTAATTTCTGGGCCAATATCTTGGTTTTAATTCATGTACAAAATCAGTTAAAACAAAAGAAAAAAGGAAAAGAAAATTATATGGTAAGCATGAAGAAATTGTTTTCGTGAAATCTAAAAAGACTATTGTACTTCTAATAGCAATTAAAACCAACAATAGATATTTTGCAAAACAAAAAATACTGAGACCAAATGGAGGTCAGTGACATTTGTAAACAATATGTACAACAGAGAATCTGGACTGCTGCCACATTTTATTTTTGAAAATCATAACATTCAATGTCATTTTAAAAACTGAAGAAAGTTTTAAGATTACAAAACTCAAGCCCAACTATGGCCTTTCTAAAACATGGGTTTGCTGTAATGCTTACCTCTCAATTAAAAATAAAATGCTGCAGCAGTAACTGCATGCTGGGTAATCAAACCAGCTAGAAATCTGCTGACTCAAAAACTAACCATGGTTTCTTTTTGCATGATATCCAGGTCTCCTCTCCCTGTCTGTGCACTTCCCTGTGCCTCTTCTCCCTTGCTCCATATACTTTTACATGCCTCTGAGCTTCCTGCACGCTTCCCTGCCCGTCTAATGTTTCACTGATTGCTCCATAAAATGCCAGGAGCTATCCTCACCATTAGCAACTGCCTTATTGAAAGAGTAAAATGGAGTTCTGGCAAAGTTCGATACCACTCAGAAATGTTTGTGATGCTATTCAGTCAAATCTGGGCCAATGCTCATTCAGGCATTGTGGTAAAAAGTTTTATATTTTAAATAAAATACAAATCTAACTGTACAAAAAAGGTATGAAATATCTATAAAAATGATAGTCTAGAATAATAGCCTAGTGGTTATGGTACTGAACAAGCAACCTAGAGGTTGAATGGTGAAATTGAATTCAATAAATCTGGTAATTTGTGACTAACACCCAAATAATAACTATGAAAACTCTGGATTATTGTAAAAATCCAAATGGCTCACTAATATCCTTCAAGGAGGGAACCAGCCACCTTTATCTAGTCTGGTCTAGATGTGACTCTAGTCCACCAATATGTGGTTGACTTTCAATACCCTATGACTTGGCCTAGCAAGCCATGGAGTTGTGAACAATAGCTACAAAATTCAATAAGAAAATCGGAGGGACCTCTCGGCAATGACCCAGGCATTGTATCAGAAGACAACTAAGGCAACTTCAGCCCAGTCAACCCTGTAAAGTCCTCCTCACTAACATTTGGGGACCAATGCCCAAATTGGGAGAGCTGTCCCACAGACTAGTTAAACAACAGCCCGACAGTCGTACACACAGAATCATACCTATCAGTCAACATACCAGATTCCATCACTATTCCTGGGTATGTCCTGTTCCACTGGCAGGATAGAATCACTGGCAGGTGGGGGCACAGTGATGTACAGTTGGGGGGGTGTGGCCTTGGGATTTAACATAGACTCCAGACCCCATAACGTCTCATTGCTTCAGGTCAAAGGAGGTCAAGGGAACCACAAGCTGATCACCGCCCCCGCCCCCCCCCCCCCACACAATGCCTATTCAGTATACCCCCCTTGAGAGGAAGAACTGAGGGTAACATGGGCATATAATGCACTCTGAGTGTGGGACTTCAATGTCCAGCACCAAGAGTGGCTCGGTAGTACCACCATTGACTGAGCTGGTCGAGTTCTGAAAGACATAGCTGCCAGACTGGGCCAGCGTTGGATGGTGAGGGACCAACACAAGGTAGTAACCTACTTGACCTCGTCCTCACTAACCTATCAGTTGCAGATATAACTTTCCATGTCAGTATTCATAGAAGTAACATCTGTACAGTCCTTGTGAAGACAGTCTTGTCTCCACCACGAGGACATCTTCCATTGTGTAGTGCGGCACTAGTACTGTGCCAAGGAGGACAGACAAAGAACAAATCTAGCAGCCCAATAATGATGATGCTGTGGTCCATCAGCAGCAGAAGAATGGTGTATCACCACAACCTGTAACCTCATGGCCTTGCAAACCCTTCACTCTTGACCACCAACAAACCAGGAGCCCAATCTTGGATCAATGCAGAGTGTAGAAGGGCATGTCACAAGCAGCACCAAGCATATCTTAGAATGAGCTAAGAATCTAGTGAAGCTACTGCAGGGGACTACTTGCATGCAAAACACTAAAAGTAGCAAGCTATAGGAGAGAGCTAAGTGGTCCCACAACCAATGGTTCTGTAGGTCTATCACATCTAGCTGGTGATGGACAACCAGGCAACTAACAGAAGGACAAGGCCACAGAAACATTCCGATCCTCAACCATTCTGGCATGTGAGAGCAAGAGAAAAGGCTAAAGTGTTTGCAAGTGTCTTCAGTCAAAGTGCCGAGTGGATAATCCTACTTGTCCTGCTCCCGAGGCCCTCACCATCATAGATACACAGCGAATTCAGTTCACTCCATGTGCCATTAAGAAGTGGCTAAGTATACGGGTCACAGCAAAGGCTATGGGCCCTGACAACATTTCAGTGTAACACTGAAGACTTGTGTACCAGAACTAGCCACTGCCCGAGCCAAACTGTTCCAGTACAGCTATGAAACTGGCATCTACCCGATAATGTGGAAGGAAACCCAAGGTGCAGTAATGAGTCTGCAGGCAAATGGCAGAACAAGCCACCACCCATCCAGGTGCTTGACGACAACTGGATGAAATAGTGCTGCATGAGGACAGTGGTTCTCTGAGTCATTCCACAGTACCATCCCATTTGTCAGCATTGTAGCATGTCTCCATGGAGGCACAGTACAGGCTACATCTGACTGTTAAGGTCACTAGATGTGCCAGTCCTAGGCTGCACCTTGGGTTTCCTTCCAGATTGTGGGGTAGCTGCAAGTGCCCTGGTCTGTAAATGGCACAGGTTCTGCATCTGGCTTTCTGATGATCCACACACTGTGAAGATAGTTCTCCATGGTCGTTGCTGGGTAGGTATGACAGGGCTTGCAGAAATGCTTAGTGGCTTATTGGCAGGTGCTGGCTATTGATCACCTTGGCATGCCTTCTTTCAAGCACTGACAGCATGACATACTGTGAGTGGGGTGCTTCCAGGAAGCAGCCAAAATTGTAGTTAATCAGACATTCACATATCTCAGTGGTGCTATTGGGTCTGCTGTCCAATTTCATTTGAAAAGAGGAGCCTCCACTTTACACTGATTGTCTGCCAAAGCAAAGTATGTTCATCTCTATCTACAAATGCTAGTGAATGGGTACCAGCAGGTGGGCACAGAGCATCTCTTGTGCAGCCTGACCTGCCTGGCATCCCTCTGTGGATTCTCCTTTTTTTTTCCAAATGCATCAAATCAGGGCATCAGATAAGGACACTCCCACTGGAGCCAGAGAGAAAAAGACATTTTTAAAACAAATGGCACAAGGTGCCAGCAGAAAAAAGAACAAAGCAATGAAAACAGCTTAAAAAATAAATGAAATGTGGGGACTGGAGTACGATAAAAACAGATTGTAAGAGCTTCTACAAGTATGTAAAAAGGAAGAGATTAGCAAAAGTAAACGTGGGTCCCTTAAAGGCAGAGACAGAAGAAATTATAATGGGGAATAAGGAAATGGCAGAGATGTTAAACAAATATTTTGTATCGGCCTTCACAGTAGAAGACACAAAAAACATACCGGAAATAGTAGGGGACCAAGTGTCTAATGAGTGAGGAACTTAAAGTAATTAAGATTAGTAAAGAAAAAGTACTGGAGAAATTAATGGGACTAAAAGCTGACAAATCCCTGGACCTGATGGCCTACATCCTAGGGTTTTAAAAGAGGTGGCTGCAGAGATAGTGGATGCATTGGTTTTGATCGTCCAGAATTCCCTAGATTCTAGAACGGTCCCCGTGGATTGGAAGGTTGCAAATGTAACCCCACTGTTCAAGGAGGGAGAGAGAAAACAGGGAACTACAGGCCAGTTAGCCTGACATTAGTAGTGAGGAAAATGCTAGAATCTATTATTAAGGACATAGTAACAGGGCACTTGGAAAATCATACTATGATTAGGCAAAGTCAACATGGTTTTATGAAAGGGAAATTGTGTTGACAAATCTATTAGAATTTTTTGAGCGTGTAACCAGCAGGGTAGATAAGGGGGAACCAGTCGATGTAGTATATTTGGATTTTCGAAACGCATTTGATAGGGTGCCACACAAGAGGTTGTTACACAAGATTAGGGCTCATGGGATTGGGATAATATATTAGCATGGATTGAGGATTGGTTAATGGACAGAAAACAGAGAGTAGGAATAAACGGGTCATTTTCGGGTTGGCAGGTTGTAACTAGTGGGGTGCCGCAAGGATCAGTGCTTGGGCCTCAGCTGTTTACAATCTACGTCAATGACTTCAATGAGGGGACCGAGTGTAATGTACCCAAGTTTACTGATGATACAAAGCTAGGTGGGAAAGTAAGCTGTGAGGAGGTTGCAAAGAGGTTACAAAGGGATATAGACAGGTTAAGTGAGTGGTCGAGAAGGTGGCAGATGGAGTATAATGTGGGGAAATGTGAAATTATCCACTTTGGTAGGAAGACTAGAAAAGCAGAATATTTTTTAAAAGGTGAGAGACTAAGAAATGTTGGTCGTCAGAGGCATTTGGGTATCCTTGTACATGAATAACAAAAAGTTAACATGCAGGTACAGCAATTAATTAGGAAAGCAAGTGGTACGTTAGCCTTTATTGCAAGGGGTTTGGAGTATAAGAGTAAGGAGGTCTTGCTGCAAATATATTGGATTCTGGCAAGACCACACCTGGAGTACTGTGTACAGTTTTGATCTCCTTACCGAAGGAAGGATATACTTGCCTTAAAGGAGGTGCAACAAAGGTTCACCAGATTGATTCCTGGGATGAGAGGGCTGTCCTGTGAGGAGAGATTGTGTAGAATGGGCCGGTATTCTCTGGAGTTTAGAAGATCGAGAGATGATTTCATTGAAATGAATAAAATTCTTAGAGAGCTTGACAGGGTAGCTGCCGAGAGGCTGTTTCCCTGGCTGGAGAGTCTAGAACTAGAGGTCATAGTCTCAAGATAAGGGGTCGGCCATTTAGTACTGAGATGAGGAAAAATTTCTTCACTCAGAGGTTTGTGAATATTTGGAATTCTCTAGCCCAGACGGCTGTGGATGCTGAGGCGTTGAGTATATTCAAGACTTAGATAGATTTTTGGATACTAAGGTAATCAAGGGATATGGGGATAGGGTGGGAAAGTGGAGTTGAGATAGAAGATCAGTCATGATAGTCTACTCCTGTTCCTATTTCTTATGATCTTACCTCAACCGTTTAAATCACCTACTGTCATAACTAATTCCCTAGCAACCCTGGATGTCCATTTCAAATCGGCAGCCATCAGACTTGACGATTTGCATGCCTAAACTATGAGAAGTACCATGAAGGATGAACATGTCCCTAAATACACATTTCGATGAAGCACCCACCTGTCTGAGGTGAGCGTTTCTAACACTGGTGATCCAACCCTCCAGAAACTATGCTGAGGCACAAGTGGATGGAATTCTGGTAGGGTGGAGCTCCCCTCATTTTTCACGACTAGCTGCCAGATTAACATCTCTACAATAGGCCGTTAACAGCAGAAAATCGACGCTGTGACTAGCGCCACAGCATGAGTACTTCCTCTTTCGATAACGCGCAGGTGCCTTGTAGGTCACCAACTTTCCGCGCTGCCGTTCAATAAGTGCGGGACTGGAGGCCGAGCACCAAAACGCAACTGATGCAGGTAACATCGGGGAAGGAGAGCAGAACAGCAGGGGAATGGGGGGGGGGGGAAGAAAGCAGGAGCCCGGAAGGAGCAGAGCATGGGGTGGAGTGGGGGTGAGAATGCGATCCACCTCTATTTGGGGGGGGGGGGGGGGGGGAAGGAAAGATAGGGAGAACTTGATCCAGACGGGGAGATGGACCACGTTCCCATCCCCCTGCCCCCCCACCCACCCACCCACCCCGTTAAACCTGGATGACGCTCGAGCATGAACGGCAGGGAGTTGATTTCTCGGAAAGCCCAGTGCATGCGCGGCAAGTGACATCATCAGACACAGTGTCACTATTCACTTTGTAATGTAAAGGGTGACTCCCTGATCCCCCCACCCCCCCACAAACACTTTCTACCCAATAAAGCTGAAAACAATCCATGACCCACACACAATGCCCCAGCACTCACTGCAGCTCTCTCCCAGAGCATTCAGTTTGACAGAGCGATTAGCGAGTGTGCATACTTCCGGTTTTTGATCGACGCGTGACGTCCTCCTGCCACCCAATGTCGCCACTCTCAGCACAAGCTAAAAGCTATGGCTCCACTAGTGATGTCACTTTCAATTATGTCACCCTCACCAATTTTCGTTAAATGAAATGTGTCCTCACTAAACCAACCTTGCTGCTCAAATTATGTAAAATAGTCAATGCTGTATATTTGTCATATTCAGCTTCAGAGAAGCAGCTACAGCCCCCCGTTCTTGCAGTGCCCGTTCAAGGGACAACATATTTGAAGGGACCCATATGCCAATTGCTGGGTTGGCCTGGCATGGAGTGTTTTCAGAGTGAAAGCAAGGTGGGAGGCTGCTCATTGTGGAGGCCTCATCCCTCCAGCAGACGGGAATTTCGTGGCAGTTTTTACAGATTATGCTGATAGTGATGTCAGGTTCACATGACTGGCACAAATTGCTAACATGCAGCCCTCCATAAAGTGGGGCCTGGCTTGCCAGTGGAAATAATCTTTCACTATTTACCCATAGTAAGGTGCCCAGGTTTCACTCACCCCATTACTAACTGCTCCTCTTTCGGCATCGCTCCCACTCACAATGTTCTTGCTGCTGCTCCTGACTCTGCCCGACTTATCCCTCCATGTTCCCCTCTCCCCAACCCCATTTCCCAGTCTCTTATCAGGTTGCATCTGAGTCTACGCTGCTCTAAAGTAAATAGACCTAGCTCTTTATGCTTATCTGAGTAGCTAAGGTTCTTTAAGCTAGGAATTATTCTTGTAGCTCTCCTTTGAACCTTTTCCAAGGCCACTATGTCACCAGTCATGTGAAGGGACCAAAACTGGGTGCAGTACTCCAGATGCGGTCCAACCAGTGACCTGTATAATGACAGATGGCGGTCCTTTGATTTGTAATGAATGGTTCTATTAATACAACCCAATACCATTAGCTTTAGCTTCGGCTTCTCTACATTGGTCATGACCATTCAGTGATCCGTCCACAATAACACCAATATCTTTTTCTCTCTCAACCTCTTTCAGTATTATTCCCTGTAAATGATAGTATATTCTGCGATGGTCCTACCAACATGCATGACACTACATTTATGTTTTAGTTGCCATTTTCGTGTTCAGCGTGCAGGCAGGCCTTCATGGTAGTTTCACTGGGTCCGTAGGCCATTCAAAGGTTCACCTGCAGCTGCTCCCGAGATGCCCTTCCAAGCAATGCATCAGGCCGAATGCCTGGTGACTGGTCAGGTGGGCAGAAAAGTGGCAAATGGAGTTCAATCCAGAGAAGTGTGAGGTAACATATTTGGGGAGAGCAAACAAGGCAAGGGAATACACAATAGATGGGAGGATACAGAGAGGTGTAGAGGAAGTGAGGGACCTTGGAGTGCATGTCCACAGATTCCTGAAGGTAGCAGGACAGGTAGATAAGGTGGTTAAGAAGGCATATGGAATGCTTTCCTTTATTAGCCAAGGCATAGAATTTAAAATTAGGGATGTTATACTGGAACTGTATAAAATACTAGTTAGGCCACAGCTTGAGTACTGAGCACAGTTCTGGTCACCACATTACAGGAAGGATGTAATTGCACTGGGGAGGGTGCACAGGAGATTTACGAGGATGTTGCCAGGACTGGAGAATTTTAGCTATGATGACAGATTGGATAGGCTGCCTTGCAACAGAGGAGGCTGAAGGGTGATTTGATTGAGGTGTACAAAATTATGAGGGGCCTAGATAGAGTGGATAGGAAGGACCTATTTCCCTTAGCAGAGAGGTCAATAACCAGGGGGCATAGATTTAAAGTGATTGGTAGAAGAATTAGAGCGGAATTGAGGAAAAATGTTTTCACCCAGAGGGTCGTGGGGGTTTGGAACTCACTGCCTGAGAGGGTGGTAGAGGCAGAAACCCTAAAACTCATTTAAAAAATACCTGGATGTGCACCTGAAGAGCCGTGACTTGCAGGGCTACGGACCAAATGCGGGAAAGTGGGATTAGGCTGAGTGGCTCGTTTCTCAGCCGGCACGGACACGATGGGCCGAATGGCCTCCTTCTGTGCCGTAAATTTCCTATGATTCTATGCATGATGGTGATCGATGACTGTGGGCCATGAGGTTGAGGCCGAGGGGGGATAATGCACCACGGTGACAGTGAGTTCCTCACGACTTATTGTTGAAGGTGAGGGGTAGGTAGGGGCAAGTTTATGGAAATGATTGATGGTGCAGTAAAGAAGCGGAGGGTTATCACTGCTCTCCAGAGTGACCCTGGAGTAGTAGGCAGTCTTGGCAGAGGAGGGTGAAGTCTGAACGCGCTTGATGTTGTCCATCCTGATATGGTGATGGATGGTTAAGCGTGTTATGCACCGGATACACCCAAGCCTGTGCCCCTTGGGTTTGCAGGAGTGAAGATGGGGGCCATATCAGGGGAAGGAAGGAAAGAAATAAAGGAACCAAAACACGGCAGCCAATTTACACACAGCAAGGTTCCACAAACAGCAATGAGATGGATGAGCCCACCCAATCACCCCAGCAGCTACTCACAATGCGGAGGCCTCACTCCTCCAGCAGGCAAGAGTTTCGTTGAAGTTTTTACAGATCATGCTGATAGCTTTCGGCAAGGTTCCACATAAGAGACTGCTAACAAAAATAAGCGCGCATGGAATTGAAGGCAACCTTTTGGCTTGGATAGGGAATTGGTTAGGATGTTGGAGACAGACAGTAGGGATCATGGGTATGTATTCAAATTGGCAGGATGTGATTAGTGGTGTCCCCCAGTGATCTGTACTGGGGCCTCAGCTTTTCACTATTTTATAAATGACTTGGATGAAGGATTAGAGAGCCGTATATCTAAGTTTGCTGATAACACTAAGTTAGGTGGCACAGTAAATAGTGTAGATGAGAACAGAAAGTTGCAAAGTGACATTGATAGATTAAGTGAGTGGGCAAACCTGTGGCAGATGGAGTTTAATGTGGGAAAGTGTGAGGTCATCCACTTTGGACCTAAGATTGATCAGAGTACTTTCTAAATGGCAAAAAGCTAGGAACTATGGACGAGCAGAGAGATTTAGGGGTCCAAGTACAGAAATCAATTAAAGCTGGTGGACTGGTGCAAAAAATAATTTAAAATGCTAATAGAATATTGGCCTTTATCTCAAGGGGGCTGGAATACAAAGGGGTAGAAGTTATGTTACAGCATACAGAGTTCTGGTTAGACCCCATCTGGAGTGCTGCATTCAGTTCTGGGCACCGCACCTCAGGAAGGATATATTGGCCTTGGACGGGATGTGGTGCAGATTCACCAGAATGATACTGGGCCTAAAAGGGTTAAATTATAAAGACAGGTTGTATAGACTAGGCTTGTATTCTCTTAAGTGGGTGATCTAATTGAGGTGTTTAAGATGATTAAAGGATGTGTGAGAAACTATTTCTTCTGATGGGAGAGTCCAGGACAGAGAGGCATAACCTTAAAATTAGAGCTAGGCCGTTCAGGGGTGTCAGAAAGCACTTCTTCACACAAAGGATAGTGGAAATCTGGAACACTCTCCCCAAAAAGCTGTTGCGACTAAGACAACTGAAAATTTCAAGACAGAGATCGATAGATTTTTGTTAGGCAAGGGTATTAAGGGATTACACAACCCAGTCTGGTAGATGGAGTTAAGGTACAGACCAACCATGATCTAACTGAATGGTGGAACAGGCTCGAGGGGCTCAATGGCTTACTCCTGTTCCTATGTCCTTGTGGCAGTCCAGGATATCAATGTAGCTGCCAGCCAGACATTAGGAGAAGGGCGTAAAAGCTGTTGTCACTTCTGTAGTGGCAAGTTACTGCCCGTGAGTTTGAATTTAGCAATTCCCCCCGCTGTTCATTTGATTGCGGTGGGTGCGCTGCCAGCAGAATGATCAGGGCCACTGAGGGGTAATGGGAGGGAAATCATGGCAGAAATCGAGGTAGCCAGTTCTGGTACGGAGTTTGGGCTGAGGTGCCCTGCCCCACTTCACTTGCCAGACCACCTCCCAGAAGTGGGTCATTTTCATAAGGAAAGTCCAGGCCTTTACGTCAGAGGAAGTTGTGAACAGTCTGCTGCTCACTATTTACTACACTATTTACTGTACCACCTAACTTAGTGTTATCAGCAAACTTAGATATACGGCTCTCTAATCCTTCATCCAAGTCATTTATAAAATAGTGAAAAGCTGAGGCCCCAGTACAGATCGCTGGGGGACACCACTAATCACATCCTGCCAATTTGAATACATACCCATGATCCCTACTGTCTGTCTCCAACATCCTAACCAATTCCCGATCCAAGCCAAAAGGTTGCCTTGACTCCCTCGTGCAGTGCTGGTCACTGAGGCACAAGGGAGCTACTGATGTGCTGTGGCCAGTGCAGAGAAAAGCCACAAGGAGGATCACGAGTATAAAAGAAAACAACCTAGATTCAAATGTAGGAATTAAATCAAGAAATCATTCTTCACACAAAGAGGGATCAACACTTGATTCAAGGTGAGCCAAATGGCCTTGCTCATCCATAGTTATCTTGTGATCTCTTTTTTTTGAATGAGGAAGAGAAGGAGCAATGGAAGGAGGACGAGCAGCATTCATAGATACACATAACCCAACTGGCAGAGTAGGAGTGAAGAGGAGACACTGCAGTTTGTGTTGCCGGCAATTCCCAACAGCCATCGCCTGTATTCCAAAAGATACTGCATTATCTGCAGCTGGGGAGTAGAAGGCAAAGCTGTTGTCCATTGGCCCCATATCTGTCTGCCATCTTTCCCGCAACTCCATGTTTGAACCTTTCCGATCAGGTCTTGGCCCCAATCAAAGTCAATAGTGACATCCTCTGTGACTGTGGCTGTGGTGCACTATCCCTCCTCGTCTTTATTTCAGTTTTTAAAACACGGTTAACCACACTGTCCTTTTCCAACACCTCTCCTCCATTGTCCAGCTGAGTGGGAATGCCCTTGCTTTGTTCTGCCTATCAAGTCATAGCCAGAGAATCTCCTGCAATGGCTTTCCTTCCCGCCCCACCCCCCACCGGTACCTCTGGAATCCCCCATGGATCTATCCTTGGCCTCATCCTATAAGACCATAAGAGTATAAGACCATAAGAGATAGGAGCAGGAGTAGGCCATTCAGCCCCTCAAGCCTGCTCCGCCATTCAATGAGATCATGGCTGATCTGATTTTTACCTCAACTCCACTTTCCTGCCTTTTCCCCATATCCTTTCACTCCCTTGCTGATCAAAAATGTGTCTAACTCAGCCTTGAATGTATTCAATGACTCAGCCTCCACAGCTTTTTGGGGTAAAGAATTCCAAAGATTCACGACCCCTTATTCTGAGACTATGCCCCCTAGTTTTAGATTCCCCCATGAGGGGTAACATCCTCTCAGCATCTACCCTATCGAGTCCCCTCAGAATCTTGTATGTTTCAATAAGGTCTCCTCTCATTCTTCTAAACTCCAATGAGTATAGACCCGATCTGTTCAATCTTTCCTCATAAGGCAACCCTACCATACCCGGAATCAACCTAGTGAACCTTCTCTGAACTGCCTCCAATGCAAGTGTGTCCTTCCTTAAATAAGGGCACCAGAATTGTACACAGTACTCCAGGTGTGGTCTCACCAGCACCCTGTACAGTTGTAGCATGACTTCCCCGCTTTTATACTCCATCCCCCTAGAAATAAAGACCGATACTCCATTTGCCTTCCAGATTACCTGCTGCATCTGTATGTTGACTTTTTGCGTTTCATGTACGAGGACACCCAGATCCCTCTGTACCGCAGCATTTTGTAGTATTTCTCCATTCAAATAATAATTTGCTTTTTTATTTTTCCTCCCAAAGTGGGTGACTTCACATTTTCCCACATTATATTCCATCTGCCAAATTTTTGCCCATTCGCTTAACCTGTCAATATCCCTTTGCAGACACTTTGTGTCCTCATCGCAACTTGTTTTTCCCACCTATCTTTGCATCATCAGCAAATTTGGCCACAAGACACTCTGTTCCTTCATCCAAGTCATTGATATATATTGTAAATAGTTGAGGCCCCAGCACTGAGCCCTGCGGCACCCCACTAGTTACAGATTGCCATTTTGAAAATAACCCTTTTATCCCAACTCTTTGTTTTCTGTTAGTTAGCCAATTCTCTATCCATGCCAGTATATTACCCCCAACACCATGAGCTCTTATCTTGTGCAGTAATCTTTCATGTGGCACCTTATCGAATGCCTTTTGGAAATCCAAATATATTGCATCCATTGGTTCCCCTTCATCCACCCTGCTCGTTACTTCCTCAAAGAACTCTAATAAATTTGTCAGACACGATTTCCCCTTCAGAAAACCATGTTGACTCTCCTTGATTGTATTATGAGTCTCCAAATGTCCTGCCACTACTTCCTTAATAATGGAATCTAGCATTTTCCCAATGATAGATGTTAGGCTAACTGGTCTATAGTTACCTGCTTTCTGTCTCACTCCCTTCTTGAATAAGGGTGTTACGTTTGCGGTTTTCCAATCCGCTGGGACCTTTCCAGAATCTAGTGAATTCTGGAAGATTACAACCAACGCATCGACTATCTCTGCAGCCACTTCTTTTAAGACCCTCGGATGCAAGCCATCAGGTCCAGGGGACTTGTCAGCCTTCAGACCCATTAGTTTACCTAGTACTTTTTCCCTAGTGATAGTGATTGTTTTTAGTTCCTCCCTCCCCTTTGCCCCTTGATTTTCTACTATTATTGGTATATTATTAGTGTCTTCTACTGTGAAGACAGATACAAAATATCTGTTCAATTCCTCTGCCATTTCCTTGTTTTCCATGATTTCCCCAATCTCATCCTCTAAGGGACCAATGTTTACTTTAGTTACCCTCTTCCTTTTTATATACTTGAAGAAGCTTTGACTGTCAGCTTTTATATTTCTTGCTAGTTTACTCTCAATTTATTTTCTCCTTCCCTATTATTCTTTTATAAGGAATCTTACAACACCAGGTTATAGTCAAACAATTTTATTTTAAAATCACAAGCTTTCGGAGATTATCCCCTTTGTCAGGTGAATGAGTGGAAGGTTCTCAAATCGCATCTCTTATATTAGGCTGGGACAGCATCACCAATCAAATGGTGTCGTTGTTGTTCAAACAGGCCAGTCACGGAGAACAGCACGTCCCAGTACACTGGATATACATTGTGTCAATTACACAGACAGAAAGAAAAAGAGAGAAAGAGAGAGAGAGAGAGAGAGAATATTAAAACACATAACTTTTTTTTCCCCCTTTTTGCTGGTGGGGTTACGTGTAGCGTGACATGAACCCAAGATACCGGTTGAGGCCGTCCTCATGGGTGCGGAACTTGGCTATCAACTTCTGCTCGACGATTTTGCGTTGTCGTGTGTCTCGAAGGCCGCCTTGGAGAACGCTGACCCGAAGATCGGTGGCTGAATGTCCTTGACTGCTAAAGTGTTCCCCGACAGGGAGGGAACCCTTCTGTCTGGCGATTGTTGCGCGGTGTGCGTTCATCCGTTGTCGCAGTGTCTGCATGGTCTCGCCAATGTACCATGCTCCGGGGCTCAACAAACTGATCAAGACCTTCGATCCAGACCTTCAAAACATCCTACGCACTCTCATCCCACGTACTCCCCGCGTGGGAGACTTCTACTGCCTCCCAAAGATACACAAAGCCAACACACCCGGACGTCCTATCGTATCAGGCAACGGAACCCTGTGTGAGAACCTCTCTGGATACATCGAGGGCATCCTGAAACCCATCGTACAGGGAACCCCCAGCTTCTGTCGCGACACTACAGACTTCCTACAAAAACTCAGTACCCACGGACCAGTTGAACCAGGAACACTTCTCACCACGATGGACGTCTCGGCACTATACACCAGTATCCCCCACGATGACGGCATCGCTGCGACAGCATCAATACTCAACACCAACAACAGCCAATCTCCGGACGCCATCCTACAACTCATCCGCTTCATCCTGGATCACAATGTCTTCACCTTCGATAACCAGTTCTTTACCCAAACACACGGAACAGCCATGGGGACCAAATTCGCACCCCAATACGCCAACATTTTCATGCACAAGTTCGAGCAGGACTTCTTCACTGCACAAGACCTCCAACCAACACTATACACCAGATACATCGACGACATTTTCTTTCTATGGACCCACGGCAAGGAATCACCATCAAGCTCACCATGGACTACTCCTCAGAATCAGTTTCTTTCTTGGACACACGAATCTCCATCAAAGACGGGCACCTCAGCACCTCACTCTACCGCAAGCCCACGGACAACCTCACGATGCTCCACTTTTCCAGCTTCCACCCTAACCACGTCAAAGAGGCCATCCCCTATGGACAGGCCCTGCGAATACACAGGGTCTGCTCAGACGAGGAGGAACGCGATGGACACCTACAGACGCTGAAAGACGCCCTAGTAAGAACAGGATATGACGCTCAACTCATCGATCGACAGTTCCGACGGGCCACAGCCTCCGAAAGCTTGTGAATTGAAAATAAAATTGCTGGACTATAACTTGGTGTTGTAAAATTGTTTACAATTGTTTTTTTTTTGTTTGTTGTTTTTTTTTTGGTGATTTGTATATTCTGTGAGACCTGGCAGGTAACACCTGTCTGTCTGCACACTGATTGCCTTGGCAACGGGCAGTTGAAAAAACTGTCTGTACTCACCAAGCATTGTTCTGTGAATTATAAATGCGATTTCATTTCGAGGATTTCATTTTCACATCGTTCACCTGACGAAGGAGGAAGCCTCCGAAAGCTTGTGAATTTAAAATAAAATTGCTGGACTATAACTTGGTGTTGTAAAATTGTTTACAATAGTGACATAAGTGCAAGAAACACAATATGCATTACCATCCAATTAATCAACAATGTAATCCATTAAAGAACAACCTCAGTTTAGACAGCACTTGTTAGCCCCCTGCAGGGTTCTTTGACAGACCTTTGTGTAGGTGTAAGTGTAGCTAACAGTCCATTGTACTAGTGATTGTTTCAGTCTTGCAGATTGGCTTCTCGATGGCAATGTTGTAATTCAAAGACTTGTGAATTTAAATCTGGTGGAGCGATTTAAAATCAGGAATGCGCAAGAGGCAAGGATTGGAGGAGCATAGAGATGTTGGAGGGTTGTGGGGCTGGAGGACATTACAGAGATAGGGAGGGTGAGGCCATGAAGGGATTTGAAAACAAGGACGAGAATTTTAAAATTTAAATTCAAAAGCTTGTGAATTTAAAATAAAATTGCTGGACTATAACTTGGTGTTGTAAAATTGTTTACAATTGTCAACCCCAGTCCATCACCGGCATCTCCACATCATGACTACCATCGACACCACAAACTGCCGGCTCACAGTGGAAAGGATATCCAAGAAGATCGCGCATTTAGACACAGACATCAAGTTTTTAACAGAGCTGCAAGAAAGCAGACAAGATCCCGAAAGGACTCCAGATCACGAACCCACTCAGGTCCACATACAACTCGGATTATGCTGAGAGACTCTGCCGCTGTACCTCTCGCACACTCCGCAACCATCTCATACACCAACTCTACAGCAGACGCCACAACCTCGAAACCAAGATAGAGTCCATACTCTCAACCTGTACTCAGGACACAGCAGACCAGCTACGATATACCGCCAAACAGACGAGGCAACGGAACTACGCTGCCTACATGAAAACCAAGAGCAGGAAGCTTGAGAAACTCGGCATCACCATCAGCATCGACCAAGCTTCCCCTGGTACCACGGTTGCAACCACAGGGAAGTCTATCGTCAATTTGTCCAACCACACCCTTCAACCAGACGAAATCGAAGTTCTCAGCCGAGGGCTCAATTTCTGCCCCACTACCAAAATGGACCCCATTAGTCTTGCGGCAGACACAGAGGAATTCATCAGGAGAATGAGGCTCCGGGAATTCTACCACAAACCACAAAATTTCAGCAGCGAACCCAATGAGACAATCGACGATCCGGAACAGCAGACAGAGGGATCCGCGGTACAGCAACCGAAGAGGAAAGAGTCAAACTGGACTCCTCCAGAGGGTCGCTGCCCTCAGCTGGACATGTATGCTCAAGCTGTCAGGAAATGCGTCAATGCCAGATTCATCAGCCGCACTCAGAAGACAGTGCAGAATGTCACCCGAGCACAACGCAACGCCATCAACGCTCTCAAGACCAACCGATACATCGTCATCAAACCAGCGGACAAAGGAGGAGCCATAGTCATACAGAACAGAACGGACTATTGCAAAGAAGCATACCGACAACTGGACAACCAGGAACACTACAGACGGTTACCCGCAGATCCGACCAAAGAACACACCCACCAGCTCAACAAACTGATCAAGACCTTCGATCCAGACCTTCAAAGCATCCTACGCACTCTCATCCCACGTACTCCCCGCGTGGGAGACTTCTACTGCCTCCCAAAGATACACAAAGCCAACACACCCGGACGTCCTATCGTATCAGGCAACGGAACCCTGTGTGAGAACCTCTCTGGATACATCGAGGGCATCCTGAAACCCATCGTACAGGGAATCCCCAGCTTCTGTCGCGACACTACAGACTTCCTACAAAAACTCAGTACCCGCGGACCAGTTGAACCAGGAACACTTCTCACCACGATGGACGTCTCGGCACTCTACACCAGTATCCCCCACGATGACGGCATCGCTGCGACAGCATCAATACTCAACACCAACAACAGCCAATCTCCGGACGCCATCCTACAACTCATCCGCTTCATCCTGGATCACAATGTCTTCACCTTCGATAACCAGTTCTTTACCCAAACACACGGAACAGCCATGGGGACCAAATTCGCACCCCAATACGCCAACATTTTCATGCACAAGTTCGAGCAGGACTTCTTCACTGCACAAGACCTCCAACCAACACTATACACCAGATACATCGACGACATTTTCTTTCTATGGACCCACGGCGAAGAATCACTGAAGAGACTACACGATAACATCAACAAGTTCCATCCCACCATCAAGCTCACCATGGACTACTCCTCAGAATCAGTTTCTTTCTTGGACACACGAATCTCCATCAAAGACGGGCACCTCAGCACCTCACTCTACCGCAAGCCCACGGACAACCTCACGATGCTCCACTTTTCCAGCTTCCACCCTAACCACGTCAAAGAGGCCATCCCCTATGGACAGGCCCTGCGAATACACAGGGTCTGCTCAGACGAGGAGGAACGCGATGGACACCTACAGACGCTGAAAGACGCCCTAGTAAGAACGGGATATGACGCTCGACTCATCGATCGACAGTTCTGACGGGCCACAGCAAAAAATCGCATAGACCTCCTCAGGAGACTAACACGGGACGCAACCAACAGAGTACCCTTTGTCGTCCAGTATTTCCCCGGAGCGGAGAAACTACGCCATGTTCTCCGCAGCCTTCAACATGTCATCAATGACGACGAACACCTCGCTATGGCCATCCCCACACCTCCACTACTCGCCTTTAAACAGCCACCCAACCTCAAACAGACCATCGTTCGCAGCAAATTACCTAGCTTTCAAGAGAACAGCGTCCACGACACCACACAACCCTGCCGCGGTAACCTCTGCAAGACATGCCAGATCATCGACACAGATACCACCATCACACGAGAGGACACCACCCACCAGGTGCATGGTTCATACTCCTGTGACTCGGCCAACGTTGTCTACCTCATACGTTGCAGGAAAGGATGCCCCAGAGCATGGTACATTGGCGAGACCATGCAGACACTGCGACAACGGATGAACGGACACCGCGCAACAATCGCCAAACAGGAGGGTTCCCTCCCAGTCGGGGAACACTTCAGCAGTCAAGGATATTCAGCCACCGACCTTCGGGTAAGCGTACTCCAAGGCGGCCTTCGAGACACACGACAACGCAAAATCGTCGAGCAGAAATTGATAGCCAAGTTCCGCACCCATGAGGACGGCCTCAACCGGGATCTTGGGTTCATGTCACGCTACACGTTACCCCACCAGCGAACAAATGTTATCTGTTTTTAATATAACGGGTCAGTTGCTGTCTTTTCTATGTTTCTACCTCTCTATCTCTGTTTTTTTTTGTTTGTTGTTTTTTTTGGTGATTTGTATATTCTGAGACCTGGCAGGTAACACCTGTCTGTCTGCACACTGATTGCCTTGGCAACGGGCAGTTGAAAAAACTGTCTGTAATCACCAAGCATTGTTCTGTGAATTATAAATGCGACTTCATTTCGAGGATTTCATTTCCACATCGTTCACCTGAGGAAGGAGGTAGCCTCCGAAAGCTTGTGAATTTAAAATAAAATTGCTGGACTATAACTTGGTGTTGTAAAATTGTTTACAGTAATTCAAAAAGTGTGAGATATACAAGGTTTGAATAGATCTAAATTGAGTTTTGATTTTGATTTTGATTGAGCTGCAACAGACATAGAGGTGAGATGCCAACCCAGTAGGTAAAAACACCTATGTAATCTGAATACGACTACAACCAGTAAGGATTAGCTGAACTACTAAACTACTGAGAAGAGTCTACTATCTATTACTTACAAATTCTGCAAAGGAACTACATAGAAAGACAAGATTTACTTGTTTAACTCTTCCATGAACTGGTTCAAAAACAGTGTCATCAAGCTGACTTCAACAATTGGCTGGGTTTTGTGCTGGTAAAAGACTATCTGTGAATATACCAGTTTAGTAATTCAGAGTGGTGCAAATGTGTCTGGCATGACTGATATTAATCATCCTATGTGGGTGTGAAATGGAAATCCTACACATAAATCAAAGACAATAAAAGGGTTGATTTTTCACTGGGGGCATACTATTCAGATTATTGTAATAATGTCATGCTTTGACTTGGAGCGAGAGAATTTGCCTATGGGAACTGACTTTTGTGTTATGCAAAGGATCTGGTGAGAACTCAAATCATAGTATTTGGTGGCAGCAAAGTTGGGATATTAATATCGCATGCAAACAGGCTGAAATTAAGCCAGCAGACACAAGCAGCAGTATTTACAAATGTACGTAGGATCTCAGAAATACACATACAGAGAGCTAGAATTAGCTTGATTGGCTGCAGAATAAAAAGGACAAGGAACGTGCATACCAGTTACAATTGCCATAATTTGGAGGTTGGTGAGGAACACCTGTGCAGTCGTGAGGATGATGAGAAAGAAGCATTAGCACGGGTATGAGACAGAGCAAAAGAAGAAACAGCAACACAAACATAAGATAAGAGCAAAAGGAGAAGCAGCAACAATAGGGGATGTGCCAGAGGACTGGAGAACCGCTAATGTAGTACCATTATTCAAGAAGGGGAGTAGGGAAAAACCGGGGAACTACAGGCCAGTGAGCCTAACATCAGTGGTAGGAAAATTATTGGAAAAAATTCTGAAGGACAAAATTAGTCTCCACTTGGAGAAGCAAGGATTAATCAGGGATAGTCAACATGGCTTTGTCAAGGGAAGATCATGTCTGACTAATTTGATTGAATTTTTTGAGGGGGTGACGAGGCGTGTGGATGAGGGTAACGCAGTGGATGTGGTATACATGGATTTCAGTAAGGCCTTCGATAAAGTCCCCCACAGGAGACTGGTCAAGAAGGTACGAGCCCATGGAATCCAGGGTGCCTTGGCACTTTGGATACAAAACTGGCTTAGTGGCAGAAGGCAGAGGGTGATGGTCGAAGGTTGTTTTTGTGACTGGAAGCCTGTGGCCAGTGGGGTACCACAGGGATCGGTGCTGGGTCCCTTGCTGTTTGTGGTCTACATTAATGACTTGGATATGAATGTAAAAGGTATGATCAGTAAGTTCGCTGATGATACAAAAATTGGTAGGGTGGTAAATAGCGAGGAGGATAGCCTCAGTCTGCAGGTCGATATAGATGGGTTGGTCAGATGGGCGGAACAGTGGCAAATGGAATTTAACCCGGAAAAGTGCGAGGTGATGCACTTTGGAAGGACTAACAAGGCAAGGGAATACACAATGAATGGGAGGACCCTAGGCAAGACAGAGGGTCAGAGGGATCTTGGTGTGCAAGTTCACAGATCCCTGAAGGCGGCGGAACAGGTAGATAAGGTGGTAAAGAAGGCATATAGGATACTTGCCTTTATTAGCCGAGGCATAGAATATAAGAGCAAGGAGGTTATGATGGAGCTGTATAAAACACTGGTTAGGCCACAGCTGGAGTACTGTGTGCAGTTCTGGTCGCCACACTACAGGAAGGATGTGATCGCTTTGGAGAGGGTGCAGAGGAGATTCACCAGGATGTTACCAGGGCTGGAGCGCTTCAGCTATGAAGAGAGACTGGGAAGATTGGGTTTGTTTTCCTTGGAGCAGAGGAGGCTGAGGGGGGACATGATTGAGGTGTACAAAATTATGAGGGGCACAGATAGGATGGATACTAAAGAGCTTTTTCGCTTCGTTGAGGGTTCTATAACAAGGGGACATAGATTGAAGGTAAAAGGCGGGAGGTTTAGAGGGGATTTGAGAAAGAACTTTTTCACCCAGAGGGTGGTTGGAGTCTGGAACTCACTGCCTGAAAGGGTTGTGGAGGCAGGAACCCTCTCAACATTCAAGAAGCATTTGGATGAGCACTTGAAATGCCATAGCATACAAGGCTACGGACCAAATGCTGGAATATGGGATTAGAGTAGACAGGGCTTGATGGCCGGCGCGGACACGATGGGCCGAAGGGCCTCTATCCGTGCTGTATGACTCTATGACTCTAATATGCACTTGAACTGATGGAGAAAGGCTTATTGATAGTGAATCCAGAAAATAAAAGGTATGTAATTTTGTACGCAATAATTCTACTAAATCTAGTCTTATACCATGTTTTGAAGAATGGGAGAACTTAGATAGATTCTTAAGGGCTTTTGAATTATTAGCAAACCTTCATTGTTGGGACAAAGGACTTTGGGACAAGGAGCTAATGCCATCATATGATGTTAAAGCACTCACTATATTTCACGTGTGGATTCAATAGACAGTGTATTACTGTAAAGGTGCAGTTCTTACTGGCTATGACTTGATGCTGGAAGAAAACAGGCAAAAATTCAAGATAGTGCAGAAAGCTCTACATAATAAATTATTCATAGAGCTTCAGGTATTTGGATATTGACCTCAGTAGACTGTGCCTAGCTAGGTAGCAGGCATAGTAGCTCTTGGGTCAATGACTGTTGATGTTGTGGCTAATGCGGTGTTAGAAGTGTTCCCACAACAGATTTTGTACATGTAGAGGGCTAGGTCTATTGTCCCAGTTACTCATTTGTGTCAACAATGCAAAACAAAACAGCTTTGATCCACCTATATGTTCCTGAGACCAATGGCTGGTTTGGTAGTGAGTTTAAAGGCACACTGACTCATATGCTATGGCATATGCTGAGCTGAAACCCAAGGACTGGGATGAAACATTGCCATACTTATTGCTTACCTAATGGTAGTATCAAATGAATCTACAGGCTTCCAAGCATTTGAATTGCTATACAGACACTAAATTGTGATCCATTAACAGTAATTAAAGAGGCATAATCTGTAAGACCACTAAAAAGGACAGAAATGTAGTGGAGTGCGTGCTGAAACTGGATGAGCACATACAGAAGAACATGCGCAGGGCTGCCAGAAAAGGTGGCATGATCACAATGTCGGGCACTGGGAATACCATGTAAGCCAGAGCATGCTGGTTTTGCTGGCAGTTATGTATAACAAATTGCAGGTTCATTGGGCAGATCTGTGCTCAGTCGTAGAAAGACGTACCAAGGTGGATTACATAGTCAAGATACCCAATCGACCATGGAAGTGCTGTGTCTACCATGCTTTTGCTAATGGCTCAGGTAGATAACTGGATGTTTCTCCCTATGGTCATTCAACTGATTCAGAACAGCGTTGATGCGCTTGCCCCCTACTATGCTAACACCGTACCTTACCTGGAGGAGCAGGCACCATGTATCATGGCCACCCTGGAAAAGGGAGAGAGATCACAGGCCCCTTGGGTGATAGTAAAACAGGTTACTCAGTGGGCAAGATTATTCTAATGAACTCAGCTGTCTCCCACACAAACGTTGCTATGGTTTCAGTTACTGTTCTCAGGCAAAGCAGATTATGCAAAACAGTTTGTGCATAAAGTCCAGTGCACCAGCATGCCTACCTATCTAACCAGAATGAAGCAACACGGACTGTTAAGACTGAGCGGGGGTGGCGCAAAAGTAGATATTATCAAAGGTTCATTTCCAACTATAGCTATATAGGCACATCATTAACAAATTTGACTTGAAAGGCAAAGCCCAACCAAGTAGTCTGTCCACTGATATGGAAAATGCTTTGTAAAATTAAAAGATGCTTTATGTTGGGAAGCCATGCTTGCTTTTTCAGATTATTCCCAAGTGCAATCAACATGGACGAATCGGGCAAGAGCATCAGCGCTGTTCTGAACCAGTTGAATGACCATAGGGAGAAACATCCGGTTATCTACCTGAGCCATCAGCAAAAGCTAAACCTGTAGTTCTGTGAAACTGCATTTACCATGTAATCTAACCTGAATCCCTTAAATTCAGATCCGATAAAAACATGTGGCTATTGTGATGGAACACTGCCCAGCAAAGTTATGACATGGCCATCCAAAAACATAGTTGTTTGCAGAATGTCAGTGCACTGTCCCAGCAGGAATAAAATGCACCCTCAGTCCTCATGAGTCCCGATGTGGAGATGCCGGTGATGGACTGGGGTGGACAAATGTAAGGACTTGCACAACACCAGGTTATAGTCCAACAGTTTTATTTTAAATCACAAGCTTTCGGAGCTTTCCTCCTTCGTCACCTGACGAAGGAGGACAGCTCCGAAAGCTTGTGATTTAAAATAAAACTGTTGGACTATAACCTGGTGTTGTGCAAGTCCTTACTCATGAGTCCCATTTGGATGTGCATGATGTCCTTTACTTGAGAAGTTGGTAAGGTCAAACCAAAGGAACTCAACCAACTGGTTTGACCGCTTTTTTTTCATGCAGTTTAAAATTACTTGACTTTGACAAATGGCTTTCCTGTACATGGTTCGTTTCAGTCTGATACTAAAGTGTTTGTGGTAACTGATATTCATCGTCTTCTGAAGGAATGTGGGTGCATAGTGGGAATCCTACATATAAATTGAACAGTAAAAGACTTTGTGAATTAGATTACACTTGGGCTCATATGGAGCAAGAATGCTTGTCTATGGGAGCTGACTTTTGCATTGGGCATGAGAAAAGGGAAAGCTTGAATCATAACACTAATCAGCTGGCTGATAAACAACACTCAAATCGATCTAGCAGTTCCCTCGATGATTCAATTGACAAATACACTGTCCAACATGAAACTATGCCATATAGAACAGAAATGTCCCAGGTTCAATCCCCAGGCTGTATTGAATCAGCTGATTGCAACTGAAATTTTGAATCTGGTCTAGCACAAGTATTGGGATATGCCTGCTTGGGACACCCAGGGCTGCCACTGCCAAAATCCATGGGTTCAGGGGATGTCCCTTAATTTATGCAGCAATGGCACCACTCGGGGCATCCGCCTGGCCCTGAATGTCACTAACTGCAGTAGACAAATGGCTGGCTGGGTGCGGGGGTGAGTGGGGAGAAAAGAGAAGGGGGCAACAATGGCTTCCTTTGTAAGGGGTTCACAATTAAACAATTTTTTTAAAAATTAACTCTTTTCGTTGGGGATTCAGGTCATAAAGCTGGCCTGGTCCACTAGTTGGGATCAATATATGGGCGCCACAATTGTCAATTGGAGATCAGGTATGCTTGGTACCGCCGCCAAATATGCACTCGCTAACTGAAAGGCCAGATATGTGGGATTTCCTAGAATCGAGAGTCCCCTCCCATGTTGCTGGTCTTGCAAGGGACAGGAGGAAATTTCACCCCTTACAAGACCCTGCGGAGTTCCCGATACAAGGCCATGACCTACTTTGCGGATTTAGGGCGAGTGCAACCCAGAAGGGGCATGGGTTTCTTTCGACACCTATATGTCTAATAAATTGCTAGTGATTATTTATTTTTGGCAGATAGTTCCTTTAAAGCTGCGTGGCCCAAAGGACAAGAAAAAAAAACTCACCCCTTCTGTATTTTTTTTCTTTCTTAAGCTGAGGATTGGTTCCATGGGAGCCAGTTCCCTTCTAATATTTTTCCCATTTCTCATGTCCAAACGTACATATTGACTGTTGGCAGACCACAGGTGCATTTAAAGGGAAGCTTGATAAGTACATAAGGGAGAAATAAATAAAACGATATGTTGATAGGGTGAGATGAAGTAAGGTGGGAGGAGGCTCGTTGGAGCATAAACTAGTTGGGCCTGTTCCTGGGCTTAAAATTCTATGTGGGCATCAAAACGAGCTTGATCCTGTCCTCACCTAATATCCACACATATGATGTTTCCAGCATAGACCACTGGCTGGTATCAGGAGTGGAAACCCTGGGTGGCCTTCTCCCTTTTTAGTCCACAGGAACTGAAACTAGCTGCAGCACACCTAAGGCTACCACAGCTGTGATCAGATAACTAAGCACAGAGAACAAATCAAATATGGGACTTTATGGCTCAAGAAAGAAATAAGAAAAAAAATTGCATTTATATAGCGCCTTTCATGTTCTCAGGACATTCCAAAGCGCTTCAAAGCCAAAACATTTTTTTTTAGACATGTAGTAACTGTTGTCATGTAAGCAAACTTAGCAGCCAATTTGCACACAGCAAATTACCACAAACAGCAATGAGATAAGTGACCAGATAATTTGTTTTGATGGTGTTGGATTGAAGGATAAATGTTGGCCAGGACACTGAAAGAACTTTCCTGCTCCCTTCACCACCGGCGCACTGTGGCTGCAGTGTGCACCATCCACAGGATGCACTGCAGCAACTCGCCAAGGCTTCTTCGACAGCACCTCCCAAACCCGCGACCTCTACCACCTAGAAGGACAAGAGCAGCAGGCGCATGGGAACAACACCACCTGCACGTTCCCCTCCAAGTCACACACCATCCCGACTTGGAAATATATCGCCGTTCCTTCATTGTCGCTGGGTCAAAATCCTGGAACTCCCTTCCTAACAGCACTGTGGGAGAACCGTCACCACACGGACTGCAGCGGTTCAAGAAGGCGGCTCACCACCACCTTCTCGAGGGCAATTAGGGATGGGCAATAAATGCCGGCCTTGCCAGCGACGCCCACATCCCGTGAACGAATTTTAAAAAATAAATAAATAATGCCATAGCATCTTTTGCTTCCACCTGAACAGTGTTTAATCACTCATCTGAAAGATAGCACCTCTGACATGGTCACACCCTTCCATACTGCACTGAAGTGTCAGCCTAGATATTGTGCTCAAGTCCTGGAATGGGACTTGACCCTTACTTTTGTCTACTCTGAGGCAAGAGTCAAACCAACCTATATAAAGTACATTAGGCGTTATTCACAGTTAGTAATAGTGAAGGTGTGGTTGGAAGAATTCTGAGTTGCACCTTACACTTGCGATCCAGGAAATTACAGAGAGGTGCAAAAGCTATAGAGTAGTGATAACTGGGGACTTCAACTATCCTAATATAGACTGGGAGAACAATAATAATAAGGGGCAAAGAGGGGGAGGAATTTTTGAAATGTGTTCACGATAACTTTCTTAACCAGTACATTTCTGGCCCAATGAGGAAGGAGGCATTGCTGGACTTGGTTCCAGGGAATGAGGTGGGCCAAGTGTCAGTGGGGGAACCTTTAGGGAGCAGCGACCATAGTATCATAAGGTTTAGAATAGCTATGGAAAAGGATACGGACCACTCTAAAGTAAAAATACTCAATTGGAGGAGAGCCAATTTCAATGGGATGAGAACAGATTTGGTCTGGGTAATTTGGAATCAAAGGTTGGCAGGCAAAATTGTAATTGAATAGTGGGCGGTCTATAAAGAGGAGATGGTTGGGGTACAGTCTAGGCACATTCCCACGAGGCAGAAGGGTAGGGCAACTAAAGCCTCCCAGGATGACAAAAGAGATAGTGAGTAAGATGAAATGGAAAAAAGGGGCATATGACAGATGTCAGGTTGACAACACAAGTGAGAACCAGGCAGAATATAGAAAGTTCAGAGGGGAAGTGAAAAAGGAAATAAGAGGGGCAAAGAGAGAGTATGAGAATAGACTGGCAGCCAAAATAAAAGGGAATCCAAAAGACTTCTGCAGGCATGTAAACAGTAAGAGGAGGGGTTGGGCCGATTAGGAACCATAAAGGAGATCTACTCATGGCGGCAGAGGGGATGGCCAAGGTACTAAATGAGTACTCTGCATCTGCCTTTGCCAAGGAAGAAGATGCTGCCAGAGTCTCAGTAAAGGAAGATATAGTTGAGATACTGCTTGGGCTAAAAAGTTATAAGAATAAAACCGGAAGGACCACCCTGCATCGGACCACTAGGCACTGGACACGACAAAGGCAAACCAAGCCCAGTCGACCCTGCAAAGTCCTCTTCACTAACATCTGGGGACTTGTACCAAAATTGAGAGAGCTGTCCCACAGACTAGTCCCGTCTAGTATGTCCTGTCCCACCGGCAGGACAGACCCACCAGAGGTGGCAGTACAGTGATATACAGTCAGGAGGGAGTGGCCCTGCTGAAGCTACAACACAGGACTACATGCATGCTAAACAGTTGAAGAAACATGCTATAGACAGAGCTGAGCGATTCCACAACCAATGGTTCAGATCAAAGCTCTGCCACATCGAGTCGTGAATGGTGGTGGACAATTAAACAATGGGAGGAGGAGGCTCTGTGAACATCCCCATCCTCAATGATTGCAGAATCCAGCATGTGAGTGCAAAAGACAAAGCTGAAGCGTTTGCAACCATCTTCAGTCAGAAGTGCCGAGTGGATGATCCATCTCGGCCTCCTCCCAATATCCCCACCATCACAGAAGCCAGTCTTCAGCCAATTCGATTCACTCCACCTGATATCAAGAAACGGCTGAATGCACTGGATACAACAAAGGCTATGGGCCCCGACAACATCCCGGCTGTAGTGATGAAGACTTGTGCTCCAGAACTAGCCGTGCCTCTAGCCAAACTGTTCCAGTACAGCTACAACACTGGCATCTACCCGACAATGTGGAAAATTACCCAGGTATGTCCTGTCCACAAAAGCAGGACAAATCCAATCCGGCCAATTATCGCCCCATCAGTCACCTCTCAATCATCAGCAAAGCGATGGAAGGTGTCATCGACAGTGATATCAAGCGGCACTTACTCACCAATAACCTGCTCACCGATGCGCAGTTTGGGTTTCGCCAGGACCACTCGGCTCCAGACCTCATTACAGCCTTGGTCCAAACATGGACAAATGAGCTGAATTCCAGAGGTGAGGTGAGAGTGACTGCCCTTGACATCAAGGCAGCATTTGACCGAGTGTGGCACCAAGGAACCCTAGTAAAATTAAAGACCATGGGAATGAGGGGAAAAACTCTCCAGTAGCTGGAGTCATACCTAGCACAAAGGAAGACGGTAGTGCTTGTTGGAGGCCAATCATCTCAGCCCCACGACAACCACTACCATCTTCCTTTGTGCTAGGTATGACTCCAGCTACTGGAGAGTTTTCCCCCTCATTCCATTGACTTCACCTCTGGAATTCAGCTCTTTTGTACATTTTTGGACCAAGGCTGTAATGAGGTCTGGAGCCGAGTAGTCCTGGCGAAACCCAAACTGCGCATCGGTGGGCAGTGTCCTAGGCCCAACCATCTTCAGCTGCTTCATCAATGACCTTCCCTCCATAAAAGGTCAGAAATGGGAATGTTTGCTGATGATTGTACCGTGTTCTGTTCCATTCGCAACCCCTCAGACAATGATCAGCCCGTGCCCGCATGCAGCAAGACCTAGACAACATCCAGGCTTGGGCTGATAAGTGGCAAGTAACACTCGTGCTAGTCAAATGCCAGGCAATGACCATCTCCAACAAGAGAGAGAGTCTAACCATCTCCCCTTGACGTTCAACGGCATTACCATTGCCGAATTCCCCCACCATCAACATCCTGGGAGTCACTACTGACCAGAAACTTAACTGGACCAGCCACATAAATACAGTGGCTACAAGAGCAGGTCAGAGGCTGGGTATTCTGCGGCGAGTGAATCACCTCCTGACTCCCCAGAGCCTTTCCACCATCTACAAGGCACAAGTCAGAAGTCAGGAGTGTGATGGGATACTCTCCACTTGCCTGGATGAGTGCACCTCCAACAACACTCGAGAAGCTCAACACCATCCAGGACAACGCAACCTGCTTGATTGGCACCCCATCCACCACCCTAAACATTCACTCCCTTCACCACCGGCACACTGTGGCTGCAGTGTGTACCATCGACAGGATGCACTGCAGCAACTCGCCAAGGCTTCTTCGACAGCACCTCCCAAACCTCTACCACCTAGAATGTGCATGTCACAGATCCCTGAAGGTAGCAGGACAGGTAGATAAGGTGGTTTAAGAAGGCATATGGAATACTTTCCTTTATTAGCCGAGGCACAGAATATAAAAGCAGGGATGTTATGCTGGAACTGTATAAATCACTAGTTAGGCCAGTCACCACATTACAGGAAGGATGTAATCGCACTAGAGAGGGTGCAAAGGAGATTTTCGAGGATGTTGCCAGGACTGGAGAATTTTAGCTATGACGACAGATTGGATAGACTGGGGTTGTTTTCCTTGGAACAAAGGAGGCTGAGGGGTGATTTGATTGAGGTGTACAAAATTATGAGGGGCCTAGATAGAGCGGATAGGAAGGACCTATTTCCCTTAGCGGAGGGGTCAATAACCAGGGGGCATAGATTTAAAGTGTTTGGTGGAAGGATTAGAGCAGAAATTAGGAAATTTCTTCTCACCCAGCGGATGGTGGGCGTCTGGAACTCACTGCCTGAGAGGGTGGTAGAGGCAGAAACCCTCAACTCATTTAAAAAATACCCGGATGTGCACCTGAAGAGCCATGACCTGCGGGGCTACGGACCAAATGTGGGAAAGTGGGATTAGGCTGGATGGCTCATTTCTCAACCGGCGCAGACACAATGGGCCGAATGGCCTCCTTCTGTGCCGTAAATTTTCTATGATTTCTATGATGCTAGAAGGACAAGGGCAGCAGGCACATGGGAACACCACCACCTGCACATTCCTCTCCAAGTGACACACCATCCCGACTTGGAAATATATCGCCGTTCCTTTATCGTCGCTGGGTCAAAATCCTGGAACTTCCCACCTAACAGAACTGTGGGAGAACCTTCATCACACAGACTGCAGCGGTTCAAGGCGGCGGCTCACCACCACCTTCTCAAGGGCAATTAGGGATGGGCAATAAATGCTGGCCTTGCCAGTGACACCCACATCCCATGAACGAATAAAAAAAATTTGATAAAAGATACTCGAAAGGCTAGCTGTACTTAAAGTAGATAAGTCACCCGGTCCGGATGGGATGCATCCTAGGTTGCAGAGGGAAGTAAGGGTGGAAATTGTGGAGGTACTGGCCATAATCTTCCAAACATCTGTGGATACGGAGGTGGTGCCAGAGGCCTGGAGAATTGCAAATGTTACACCCTTGTTCAAAAAAGGGTGAAAGGATAAACCCAGCAACTATAGGCCAGTCAGTTTAACCTCAGTGGTGGGGAAACTTATAGAAACGATAATCTGGGTCAGAATTAACAGTCATTTGGACGAGTGTGGATTAATTAGGGAAAGCCAGCACGGATTTGTTAAGGGCAAATTGCGTTTAACTAACTTGATAGAGTATTTTGATGTGGTAACAGAGAGGGTAGATGAGGGCAATGCAGTTGATGTGGTGTATATGGACTTTCAAAAGGCGTTTGAGAAAGTGCCACATGGTAGGCTTATCATCAAGATTGTGGCCCATGGAATAAAGGGGGCAGTAGTAACATGGATACAGAATTGGCTAAGGGAAAGGAAACAGAGAGTAGTGGTGAATGGTTGTTTTTCGGACTGGAGGGAGGTGTACAGTGGTGTTCCCCAGGGGTCGGTGCTGGGACCATTGCTTTTCTTGATATCTATTAATGACTTGGACTTGGGTGTACAGGGTACAATTTCAAAATTTGCAGATGACACAAAACTTGGAAGGGTAGTAAACAGTGAGGAGGATAGTGATAGACTTCAAGAGAATATAGACAGGCTGGTGGCATGGGCAGACATGTGGCAGATGAAATTTAACACAGAAAAATGCGAAGTGATACATTTCGGTAGGAAGAACGAGGAGAGGCAATAACATAAACTAGAGGGCACAACTCAAAAAGGGGTACAAGAACAGAGAGATCTGGGGGTATATGTGCACAAATCGTTGAAGGTGACAGGGCAGGTTGAGAAAGCGGATCCTGGGCTTTATAAATAGAGGCATAGAGTACAAAAGTATGGAAGTCATGATGAACCTTTATAAAACACTGGTTCGGCCACAACTGGAGTAACGTGTCCAGTTCTGGGCACCGCACTTCAGGCAAGATGTGAAGGCCTTAGAGAGGATGCAGAAGAGATTTACTAGAACGATTCCAGGGATGATAGACTGTAGTTACGTGGATAGACTGGAGAAGCTGGGGTTGTTCTCCTTGGAACAGAGACGGTTGCAAGGACATTTGATAGGGGCATTCAAAATCATGAAGGGTCTAGACAGAGTAGATAGAAAGAAACTGTTCCCATTGGTGGAAGGGTCAAGAACCAGAGGACATGGATTTAAGGTGATTGGCAAAAGAACCAAAGGTGACATGAGGAAAAACTTTTTTTTTACACACAGCAAGTGGTTAGGATCTGGAATGCACTGCCCGAGAGAGTGGTGGAGACAGATTCAATCATGGCCTTCAAAAGGGAACTGGACAAGTACCTGAAAGGAAAAAATTTGCAGGGCTACGGGGATAGGGCAGGGGAGTGGGACTAGCTGAATTGCTCTTGCATTTCGCCGGAGTGGACTCGATGGACCGAATGGCCTCTTTCCGTGCTGTAACCTTTCTATGCATCTATGATTCTATGTTACCAAATCTCCAAACACAAAAAAGCTTAATGGCGTAGAAAAAATATTGTAGAAGCTACTGAATAGGAAGTATACCTGTCATTACGGTCAGTGTAGAATCATCTTTCGCAGCTTGTTCAAGTGCTTCCATAATTTCTTCATACATCTGGATGAAAAAAGATTGTTTTAAGGGTACTTTTTATTATCAAATAATAGAAAGAAATGAACATGCCAACTTATGTAACAAACCAAACATCAAGTGTAACTCTTTCCAGTTTTTCCAGGTAATACTTCAATCTATTTAGATGGCTACTTAGGATCTATTTGATACAAGTAAAAAATATTCTCCTTTTATTTGAATGTAGTGTTCATCAGGAGTAACCCTGCTTACCAATGGTATCATACAACGTTTAAAATACATGTATGTAATTGCAAGTTTTACAGCTTTCATGCAACTTTGACAATGTAAACAAAAAAAAATGTACCTCAAGAAGAATATACTAATTATCAATTTATTTCATTTCTTTAAATAAAAGGGGCCATAAAAATTGTAAGTAAATAATGTAAATACAACAGAGTTCTTTTGGGGACTGGATGGTGCTGTAAGTTAGCACACTGCCCTTTCTCTTCTGAAATGCACATTGGAATCCAGCCTAGACTGATGAAGCAAAGGTAAATTGTACAGGGCCAGTAGGACCTTGCAACACAGGTGGCTAATCTCATACGATTATTTTTCTGATGGGTGATTTGGAAGCAAATAACGAGGCCATGTAAAACGATACATGCAGCCTTGTTTAAACGTTAAGATCATTTTAAATTGGGGCCACAATTTCATGCCAGCAGGGCTGCAATCTAAAGCCCACCACTAAACTGAATAGACTACAGGCACAGGAAAAACACGTAACATACTTGGTTAAGGAAAGCAAAGTCTGGTGAGGCAGCAGCTCTTAAAGGGCTACAAGTTTTGAAAGAAGGGGAAGTTGTGGCGGTGGTTGAAAATGTTCTAATTTCTCACAACGGCTCAGCAGAGGCATAGGGGTCGATATTAACCCTTACACGATAGGCGGGAGGGAGTTAAAAATTAAAATTCGTGACACGCAACCCCAACCCGCTGCGTACACGTCCATTGGCGTTTTTATGGCGCCGGGTTGCGTGGCATGTCTGTGTCCCGCAGCAAAATGGAGATGGGAGCAGCCAGATCAAGCAGGTAAGTGCTTTTTATAGCTCTGCTTGTGAGCCAGGACGAGTAGGAGCGTTCCCCCCAGTCCCTCAAGCTAACCTTCTGCCGATACAGGCCTCTCCTTGTTGCCGCGTTTGGCCGACCCCCCCCCCCCCACCACCCCCAATCTTTCCCTCTCTCCTGATCTGCCAGCCTCCTACACCGCCCCCCCACCAAGCCCCGATATTTGCCTCCCTCCTTCCTGACTGCCGTGCTCAGACATTCCCCTCCTCCTTCCAAACCCTGATCTTTGTCGGGGACCGTTCCCAATGGTCCCTGGCTGCGACCTCCTATCGCTGGTTTTCCCGCCTGGCAGCCGGCCAGAGAATCAGAATTAAAAATGATAATGAGGTCCTGCCTGTAAATTTGGCAGGACCTCTGTGTTCCCAGGAATTTGGCCCCGGCAAACATGCTTCCCACGCAAATATCGGGGTCAAAGAATTTTACAGCACAGAAGAACGCCATTCAGCCCATCGTGCCTGTGCCGGCTCTTCGAAAGAGTTATCGAATTAGTCCTACTCGCCTGCACTTTCCCTATAAGCATGCACATTTTGCCTTTAAGTATATATCCAATTCCCTTTTGAAAGTTACTACTGAATCTGCTTCCACCAACCTTTCAGGCAGTGCATTCCAGATCATAACAACTCACTGCATTAAAAAAAAATTCTCTTCATTTTCTCTCTGGTTCTTTTGAAAAGATTTTAAATCTGCGTCCTCTGGTTACCAAGCCTCACGCCAGTGGAAATGGTTTCTCCTTATTCACTCTATCAAAGCCCCTCATAATTTTGAACACCTCTATTAAACTCCCATTAACCTTCTCTGCTCTAAAGCAAACAATCTCAGCTTCTCTAGTCTCTCCAAATAACTGAAGACCCTCATCCCTGATATAAATCTCCTCTGCACCCTCCCCAAGGCCTTGACATCATTCCTATAGAGTGCTGCCCAGAATTGGACACAATACACTAGAGGCCTAACCAGTGATTTATAAAGGTTTACCATAACCTCCTTGCTTTTGTACTCTATTTATAAAGGCAAGGATCTCATATGCTTTTTTAAAAAAAATGTTTTCTCAACCTGTCCTGCCACATTCAAAGATTTATGTACGTGAACCCCTAGGTGTCTGTTCTTGCACCTTTAAAATTGTCCCGTTTAGTTTATATTGCCTCTCTTCATTCTTCCTCCCAAAATGCAACACTTCACACTTCTCAGCATTAAGTTTCATCTGCCATGTGTCTGCCCATTTCACCAGCCTGTCTATGTCCCCCTGAAGTCTGCTACTATCCTCCTCACTGTTTACTACATTTCCAAGTTTTGTGTTATCTGTAAACTTTGAAATTGTGTCCCCTATACTCAAGTCCAGATCATTAATATATATCAAAAGAGCAGTGGTCCTAATACTGACCCCTGGGGAACACCACTGTATACTTCCCTGTAGTCTGAAAAACAACCAATCACTTCTCTCTGCTTTCTGTCTTTTAGCAAATTTCATATACATGTTGCCACTGCTCATTTTATCCCGTGGGCTTTAATTTTGCTAACAAGTCGATTACACGGCACTTTATCAACCCATATATACATCAACCACACTACCTTCATCAATCTTCTCTGTTATTTTATCAAAGAACTCAATCAAGTTTGTCAGACACGATTTGCCTTTAACGCATCAGTGTTGGCTATCATTAATTAACCCAAGTGAAAATTAATTTAGTCCAGGATTATGGACATGCGGGGCACATTTCTCACTTGCATGAACAGTTGGAGACCCTGCGACAGGAGGTGCACCAAAAGAAAGTGGTCCTCTTTGGGACTGCACCACAGGTGATAAAAAGTTAATTTGGACAGGATTGTAAATTGGCGCTGAAGACTCCTCTATTTGTTGGTCCTATGTGAAATCAGGATGGGAATTCTCAACCCAGTTGGAACTAAAAGACTACAATTTAACTCAAATTGCCATCCTCATTCAGAGAGGCCATAAACATAGTCAGTGTGGAAAACTAACACTGGAGCAATAGACAATGCTGTTCTGAGATTAGTGTTAAGATACATCGTTAGAGATGTATTCAGGAACCTTTACTCTGCACCTGGGCATGCTCAAAGTGAAGAAGTGTTCCATTGCCCATTACTTCCCTTGATGAGGCTAAATTATTTTTTTTTAAACATCACAATTAAGAGCTCTTAAGATCAAGCTATATTTGTAGATTAAAGCAGGCTGTTAAGTTGTACTAACCCAAAATATTTCAACACTTGGTAAGGAAATTCCATTCTGCTACTAAATTGTTACTACTTAATTTATTACATATAGAGTACATTTTCGCAATGTGCTAACCAATAGCTAGTTGTGGTTAAAGAGAATCGCACCAACATCCTTAATAGCTCAAAAGCAAAATATTGCAGATACTGCATACAAAATAAACCAAAAGCACAATACTGCGGATGCTGGAAATCCGAAATAAAAACAGAAAATGCTGGAAACACTCAGCAAGTCAGGCAGCATCTGTGGAGAAAGAAACTGAGTTAACGTTTCAAGTCAATGACCCTTTGTCAGAACTCACTGGGATAGCTCACTGGGTGAACATGGTTAAATAAAGTACAGTGTCCACATTCTAGAAAGAAGGAAAGAACTTGCATTAATATAGTGCCTTTCACAACCTCAGGATGTCCCAAAGTGCTTCACAGAAAACACTGCCAATTTGTGCAAGCAAGGTCCCACAAATAGCAGTGTGATAATGAGCAGTTGATCTGTTTTAGTGATGTTGGTTGAGAGAATGTTGGCCAGAAAACCAAGAGAACTTCCTGCTCTTCTTCGAATAGTGTCATGGAATCTTCTATGTCCTCCTGTGAGGATAGATGGGACCTCAATTTAACATCTCATCCATAAGACGGCACCTTTGACAGTGCAACACTCCCTCAGTACTGCGCTGAAATGTCAACCTAAATTACGTGTTTAATACCTAAATTGGGGCTCGAATCTACGACCTTTTGACTCCCAAGGCACTGAGCCAAGGCTGATGACTAAAACGGATAGGCATGTTCACTCATCCACCGTTATTATGTATTCTTACAAATAACTTAGCTGTTTTTGGAAGCATTGCATTCCAATACCACGTCATTCAGTCTTGAATTATTATAGCACTGTGATCACAGCTGTCAGTTTTAGTGTAGAAACTGTATGTGGCAACAATTTGTTATATGAAACCTGAATTTCAGTAAACACTTACTCCATAATTTGATAGTGAACACACACAATTGAAAGATATTGGAGGCGATTATAACCCTGCCCACCTTGCAGAAATTGGGAGAGTGGGCAGTTAAAATAGCCCATGGGACTTGCCCGCTGAGGTCCCGCTCTCTTCCCACAGGTTCTGATTTTCTTCTAAGCAGGGTGGAGGATATCCACTGGAAACTGGCGGAGTCCTTCTTTAAACATGCAGATTGGGCTCCGATGATGTAATCGGAGCCCGACTACTATTTTAATCAGAGGCGGGCGCGGGGATGCCATTGTGGATTTCTCGCCAGGCCAACCTTACGGGAAGAGGAGTCCATATCTGAAGAGCCCAAAGAGTAAAGTTTTGAGCAGGAGTGCTCTTCCAGGCCCTACAAAAGGAAAGGTTAGGCCTCTCCTGCCTCAGGCTTCCCCCCAATGATGAGGCCCTTCCAAACCCACTCCCTGTGACTTACCAGAGTGCAGGGGACTGTTCCATTGGTTCACGCCCTTTCAGTTTACCGCCTGCACCATTGCACTCAGATAAAATCGGGGCTATTAATTAATTCTGAACCACAAAATTTGATGGTAAATGACCATGGACTACAATTATGCGACATGCTTTGATACATTATGTTGTACCCTGGTTTAGCAAGTCGCAGTTAACTCTGCATTTGTACTGCTGCATAAAAGAAAGACTTCCAGGTACGTATATTGGCAGACAGTGTCACAGGCAAAACTACTGATACTGTGTGGATTTTTTGGATTAATGTGAATGTCGAGATGGAACTACATTAGTTCTTTGTGCTCCTGACGTAAACCTGGAAATCTGCCTTGAACATTGGCGACTCTTGTGGTACTACTGTATTATTGCATTTGTAATCTTGCAGAGCACAACCGTTTGGTGATGGTGTAGAGAAAAGGCTCAACATGGAGCAGGCTACCCTTATCCCGTTGGGAGTAAGAGATGGGTTTTCTCTGAAGCCTTCCAGTTCTGAAATGTTCCATTACAAATGGGGCAAGTAGGTTGAGCTTTTATGAGGATTCACAATTTTTTAATCTCCATTTCCAGCCATCTTCACATTTGTTCCTTCCAGGATAGACCAGATTGGACTACCAAGTCAAGCAGAAGAATGTCTGCCACTGAACAGTTTGCAACTTCTACAGTAGGTGGACAACACCACAGTCAATCTGAATCAACAGTAATTTTATTAAAGAACGTTATGTTTTGGGGTTTTACTCTCCCATGTTCAGCGTGTATGTAAGCCTTCGTTCCCTACAAACCCAAGGATGACCTGACAATCCGGTGAGTACAGGGGTTGAATAGAAAATCCTGTACTTTATTTAGCTTGCTAGATGTGCCACAAATCCTCTTGCGACCTCCTGAGCTTCAGAAAGTAGTACAATAAACATTCCACCAGACCACGGGTTAGGCTGTAAACTACAGAATAGGCTTATTAGAAAATAGCAATACCGAATTAGCCATGAAATATAACAGATAATAGAATCTATTCCTTCTCAATACAAAATACAGAAAAGAAGAAACATGGCCCTCTGTTAATTCTCTTCGCACCACTGGATTGGAGATGGGGGTTTGGATTTTAACATGGGAAGGGAGCAGCGGGGATGGGGATGGCAACTTAACTGAAGCAATAAATATTTTCTTCCGGGTTTCACGCCTCCAAGTTGCACTGCGGGCGTATTGCGCATCCACATGATGCAATCTGAAGTCGACTATTTAAAGGGCCAATGCAAAAATGGATTGGGAGGAAAGGACGATGTGAAGCCATGGATTCACAGAGAGTAAGGCCAGCACCTAGATTCACAGATGTTTCGCTTGAAGTACTGCTGGATGCATTGAGGACTAGGAGGGAATTTATCCAGCAATGGGAAGAAGAAACCTGGTTCTGCTACCAAGAAGGCATGGCTGGAGGTGGCTGAGGAGGTGAGCAGCGGGAGCATGGTGCCCCTGTCTTGGCTGTAGTGCAGGAAGCGCTTTAATGACCTAACCAGGTTTGGAAAAATGAGTACAGTTGCTGATTCACCTACATCCTGTGGTGTACAACACCTCCCTCTTACTCTGTCTTGCCAAGCATACTCCATCACATCACTCCTCACACCCACTTAAGTTTCAGCAGCACCCATCCTTCACTTTCTATGCACTTCCTCTCTCCCCATTTATCCATCCACCATTGCCACTCACATCAATCCTTATGCAATGTGATTCATCTGTCTGATAGTCACCCTCACCCAAAGTACTGCATCCGTCAGGTGAGTACGTGACCGTCAGTCAGTCTCAGTTCTGTTCTTTCGCTCCTTGTAGGAGGAGTGCGCAAAACGCAAGGGAGAGATAGAGGACTGGAGGTGGCCCTCCACAAATAGTCTAGCTCACAGATGCAGAGGACGCCGCCATGGAGATTAGTGGCACATCTGCATTCCTCTCAATCCGAGATGGACAGACTGGGAACTCACAGATGCATGGTGACAGAATTTAAACATCTTTCACACACATGACGACTTAGTTCAGTCAATGATGAAATATTCAGAAAACTGAGTATGGTGATTGGCAAGATTGTTACTTTGCCATGACTAATTCAGATCGCTTTCTTTTATTTTCTGGGGCCTTCAAGTCTACAAGAACAATCTGCAGAAATTCATGACAATTCCTCAGGAGGAACTCATTCCTTCTGAGAGTGCACCGTCACAGGACATACAGCCATGCACCAGCGCAAATACACACATTTTGGTGAATCCTGTTAGACAGTTAATTGGTTTTTCACCTGGTGATTCCCAACTCTCAAATGAGCACGAGAAGACACTGGTGGCAGGGGCAGCTGTGAAGTGTCCGCGCCGGGTGGGGGGGGCACACTCCTGTCCAAGCTCTGCTCAGCTGGACACAGATCTGTACCTCGGTGGGGGGCATCATTGAGAATGAGAATGAGTGACATGCAGCTGCAACTTTGCAAGCTACTGGAAAACGTGCCACGCACACACTCCACAACAGCGGTCCAACTCCAACATTAATGGATAGATGTCTCAGGTAATTGCGAGAATGTCTGCCATGGAGAGGGGCCATCTCCATGGAGCTTCAAGCATGGCTCTCAAATGAGTCTATGCAGGCCTTGACCACGGCCATGCAGACTTTGGAAGGCAACATGTCTGCCACCTTAAACAGGATGATCGATACCTTATCCATGGCCTTACAATGCCTCCCTGATTTGCAGCAAGCTGCTCTCCAGCAGAGTGGTAGGAGGGATGGTATCAAAAGGGGACATGGAAGTGGGAACTCCATTCAAAGTGCTCCCACATCTCACCTGTTGTCCCCCCCCCCCCATAACCAGCACCTGACATGCTGCCTCCTTTCCCAGTGGCCGAGTCTGCCCTGTACAGGTGCAGGTGGAGGTGGAGCAGTCTTGGGCGCGGCGGCCCTCATGGGCTCCAAACCCAGAGGTCGTAGGCCAAAAGCATCTCAGCTGTCACGGCAGAGATCTGAGCAGCCTGCCTCTACCTCTGCTGAAGTAACAGGGGATACACCAGGTAGAAGCTGTAGGAAGTGCAAGTTCAAGCAATTATAATTCACCAAGAGTGTGCACATGGGTGTTTTAAGAAATGTTATGTTGTAAAGCTCCTTTATTTTATATTGGCACATGAAATTTATTGATTAGCACCACTTCCATGTCTTGCCCATTATTGTGTCCCGAGTGCTAACACGCCCTTTCATCTGCTCCACGATGGATGCCAATATGTGATGGTACCCAGTGGACGGATGTGTGGGGGTGGGGGTGGGTGGTGGGAGCTGGCCTGAGTATTTCATTGTCTCTTTTTTCCCACTCTAATAGAACCTGAGAGATATAAGGCCTCCCTGGCAGCAACGCACACGGCTGGTCTGGCGATGGGTGCTCCATCTTCATATTGCTCATCATCCTCCTCAATGTTGTCATCATCAGAGGATGATTGACGAGTGCTTTCATCGTCCTCCACCTCTAAACCTTGTGCAGCACATCAATATGATTCTCGACACCCTCGCTAACCAGTACTGAAGGCCATTTCCAGACATATCCAGGCACCTGAAGCGCATCTTCAACATGCTGATGGCTTGCTTGATGACACACCTGGTGGTCATGTGGCTCTGGTTGTATCACTCTTATGCCTCATTGGTGGGGTTCCTCACAGGTTTTATGAGCCAAGTTTTAAGGGGGTATCCCTTGTCTCCAATGAGCCAGCCCTCATGTTTGTCTCCTGTTTGAAAGAGGTCTGGAATGTTGGACTGCCACAGTATAAACGCATCGTGAATCTGGCACATACCTGCATAAGTCTCTTATTGTGGTTGCACACCAACTGTGCATTGATGGAGTGAAATCCCTTTCGATTGATGAAAACTCCTGGTTCATGTGGTGGTCCTCGGATTGCCACGTGCGTGCAATCGATTGCGCCCTGTACATGTAGGAAACCAGCCAGAGGCAAAACAGACTACCCGCTCATTCTGGCTATTGTCGTGTGGGAGAAGTTTACGCAAGTGGAGCCCTGGCAAACAACCCATCTGTCACCTAACGTATACATTTATGTGCAGACGACTGACATACCCTGGAGATGTCTCACTGGAATGAGCCAGAGGCAAAGAAAATGAGGGCAGTAGTGACTTTTACTGCAACAAGCAATGTGTGGCCACCGGGTCTAACAGGGAGCAGCTCTTCTTCAAGGCTCAATCTGAGCCTGTGTAGGCACTGCTCCTCAGAGAGGACTCTCTCATGTGCGTAGTGCCTCCTGCGACCTCGGCCCCTCTGTTGCTCCTCTCTCTGCTGTTCTCCACTCAGCTCTTCTCTCGGCTGTTTTCCAGATCTTTGTTGTGCGTCTCTCTCTTGTGCACTTGCAGATCCCAACGCAGCACAACGTCGCTGCCGTGGATGGTCATTTTCTTCCTCCTCAGATGCCCACTCGAATACATCCATTCCGCCACTCCCATCCTGATCTTGTCAGTTTGAAAGGGTCCAAAAAGTTTTGAAAAAGCTCTATCAACACAAGAACTCTCTGCCAAATGTTTGCCAGACGCAATTGAGACACCAGTTGTAATAACTGAACTTTTATTCAGATGGGGCAATCACAAGTTTAAATACCCACATACACCGTGGCTCAATCACACCTCTGTTTCACTGGCGAGATTCACGATCCCTGGGAAACCCGTGCTGGAGACTTTAAATTTAAAGTTAAGTTAAATTCAATTTAAAAAGACCTACTTAATGTCCCACAAGGACGTTAATTGATGCTATAAATACCCACCCACCTGAATTAATTAAGGTTCCGACTGCAGCGAATACGTTACTTGCACGCATCCAAACGCGCCTGGGCATGTTGGAGCTGGCTTGCGGTCGCGCTTCATAAATCAAATAATTTTTAACTACCCACCCATTCTTGGGGGTTAAAATTCCCCCAGCATCTGCTAGCTATCGTTTTATGTAAGGCTCTTTCGCTATACCTCCATAAAGTCGCTGGCCTTTCTCTGATGAACTGAAACAAGACCATCCAAGATATACTTCTATCCCCACTGAAGTTCAACCAGGACCAAGTATGTATTTCTCCATTGTTTCAGATTGTCAAATACAGGGGATGCATGCTGGCTGGGGGTGTACCTCTTGTAGCCTTACAATAGACCTGCCACTGAAAAAAGCATGCAGGTGAACATGTTTCCAATTGAAAAGCATCTTACTATCACTTCATGACTTGCAAGCCACAGCTCATCTCTGACAGACTGGCTTCTGTAACAAACAAAATTTGAAGTGACTGCCTGTTTCCTACACAAAGTTATTAAAATATATATATCCTTTATGATTAAAATTGTGACCAATTCTCTATTCATCACATTGTCAATCTTTCTCAACAGAGTTATTTCATGTCTGAAGATTACATTCAATTTGTTTGCCAACAACTGAATCCGGTCTATGTCTGCCTGAAGTGATTTAACCAGCACTTGTCTTTTAGATATAGAACCAACCACACTGCAGTTGATGGTGTCAAAGAAAACAATGTCACTTTTCATGACATGCACCAGTTTAAGGATGGATAAGAAACAAACCCAACTTCACACAGGCTCCCTGCATAGGTACTGTGATAACAAACAAATTGTAACTGGATATTCACACCATCTGAAGAAGTTGCACATCCAGTTTTAGGTGATTCGGCAGATACGCTGGAAAAGGCTGCAATACCATACTCTATCAAAGGTTCTAGAAAAATCATGTTACTGCTCCAACTTCATGCAGACCATGGAAAAAGTAACTTCAATGTGATTCAAGCATGTACAAATACGTTGAAATGCCATTTTAAAAAATCATACACACGCAGAACAGTGCTTGAGTTTAAGTTGATGTATCCTTCCAGCATACACTTCTTGCCAAATTTCTAGCAGTCAAAATCAGTTTGCATGATTTGAACATAACTGTGGCTCACATAACTGTGTACAAGCCAAGAGGACAAGGGGAAAAAGGATGAAGTAGGATGATGACACCAACATGCATTCATATAGCAAAGGCTGAATTTCCCCCAATTCCCATCAACCAATTTCCCCCTGCTTTCTCTTATAGGTGCAGAAGGAGAAATTAGTGAGGCTTTCTACAGACAACAAAACAGGTTGGCAATAAGGCTATACTATAAAGTTAATTCTACAACCCATTTTGCAATCTACCAAGGCTTCACGCTGGGAGCTTTGCCTTACAAAAGTACCATTACAGCCTCCATCTGAAACACTTAAGCAGAAACTACATCCACACATGAAGGAGAAGGGGATGAAGGGAGAAGGGTATAGAGGGATGCGAGGGGAGCTTGGGAAGAGGCTCGTGTGGAGTCTAAACACTGGCATAGACTAATTGGGGTGATCAGCCTGTTGCTGTGCTGTACAATATTTTAATCTGCATCTACCAATCTATAGTGAATCACATGTGCATGCTGTGACAAGCTACTGTCTGGAACTACACCCTCTTTTTTTTGTCTCAGTACTGGATTATGCCAAGTGCCCACTTCTTGTTATAGTGGGGAAAAGAACTAGCAAACTTTATTGGTGCCCTATCACACTGATTGAAGGTGCTGCTGAATAGATGAAGGTAATCTAGTCTGGTCAGTTCAAACAAAGCCCAGATACTGGGGGTCTGACAGCTTTAGCTGCTGCACAGATATTTCTGAAGCTTCCTTGGACTCATTACTGCAGCAGTTATTCTCTTAAACAATGAGTTCCCAGCTTCATAAGAACATAAGAAATAGGAGCAGGAGTAGGCCAATCGGCCCCTCGAGCCTGCTCTGCCATTCAATAAGATCATGGTTGATCTGATCCTAACCTCAAATCTAAATTCATGTCCAATTTCCTGCCCGCTCCCCGTAACCCTTAATTCCCTTTACTTCTAGGAAACTGTCTATTTCTGTTTTAAATTTATTTAATGATGTAGCTTCCACAGCTTCCTGGGGCAGCAATTTCCACAGACCTACTACCCTCTGACTGAAGAAGTTTCTCCTCATCTCAGTTTTGAAAGAGCAGCCCCTTATTCTAAGATTATGCCCCCTAGTTCTAATTTCACCCATCCTTGGGAACATCCTTACCGCATCCACCCGATCAAGCCCCTTCACAATCTTATATGTTTCAATAAGATCGCCTCTCATTCTTCTGAACTCCAATGAGTAGAGTCCCAATCTACTCAACATCTCCTCATATGTCCGCCCCCTCATCCCCGGGATTAACCGGGTGAACCTTCTTTGTACTGCCTCGAGAGCAAGTATGTCTTTTCTTAAGTATGGACACCAAAACTGTATGCAGTATTCCAGGTGCGGACTCACCAATACCTTATATAACTGCAGCAATACCTCCCTGTTCTTATATTCTATCCCCCTAGCAATAAAAGCCAACATTCCGTTGGCCTTCTTGATCACCTGCTGCACCTGCATACTAGCTTTTTGATTTTCTTGCACTAGGACCCCCAGATCCCTTTGTACTGCAGTACTTTCCAGTTTCTTGCCATTAAGATAATAACTTGCTCTCTGATTTTTCCTGCCAAAGTGCATAACCTCACATTTTCCAATATTGTATTGCATCTGCCAAATCTCCGCCCACTCACCCAGCCTGTCTATATCCCCTTGTAGGTTTTTTATGTCCTCCTCACTCTCTATTTTCCCTCCCATCTTTGTATTATCTGCAAACTTTGATATGTTACACTCGGTCCCCTCCTCCAAATCGTTAATATAGATTGTAAAGAGTTGGGGACCCAGCACCGACCCCTGCGGAACACCATTGGCTACTGGTTGCCAGTCCGAGAACGAACCATTTATCCCAACTCTCTGCTTCCTGTTAGATAACCAATCCTCCACCCATGCCAGAATATTACCCCAATCCAGTGATTCTTTATCTTGAGCAATAATCTTTTATGAGGCACCTTGTTGAATGCATTCTGGAAGTCTAAATACACTACGTCCACTGGTTCCCCTTTATCCACCCTGTACGTTATGTCCTCAAAGAACACTAGCAAATTTGTCAGACATGACTTCCCCTTCGTAAAGCCATGCTGACTTTGCCCTATTAAATTATGTTTATCCAAATGTTCCGCTACTGTCTCCTTAATAATAGACTCCAAAATTTTACCCACCACAGATGTTAGGCTAACTGGTCTATAATTTCCAGCCTTCTACCTACTACCCTTTTTAAATAAGGGTGTTACATTAGCAGTTTTCCAATCTGCTGGGATCTTTGCCGAGTCCAGGGAATTTTGGAAAATTATTACCAAAGCATCCACAATCCCTACTGCCACTTCCCTCAAGACCCTAGGATGTAAGCCATCAGGTCCAGGGGATTTATCCGCCTTGAGACCCATTAATTTACTGAGTACCAATTCCTTAGTGATTTTAATCGTATTTAGCACCTCCCCTCCTAGGGCCCCGTGTTTGTCCAGTGTTGGGATATTCTTAGTGTCCTCTACCGTAAAGACTGAAACAAAATATTTGTTCAGCATTTTTGCCATCTCCATGTTTCCCTTCAGAGCCTGTTCCTCCAGGCTTAGGTGGAAAAGCCAAGGCCAGTAAGAACAATCTGCTACATCTAAACATAAGAAGCACAAGAGGCATTTAGAATGTCATTGATGGTAAACATCCATATAAATTTCACACAATTCTTGAAACCAAGTGACTTCAGGGTGATTCAGTATTTAACCACGTAGTTAACTTTTAGACAACACAAAGAAAAATGCCTAAATACCAAAGTGCATGGCAGTCACAAGCTGCTGACAACAAGAAAACTGCCACTTTATCCCAAGAAGATGCTGTTATGTGGCATGGGATGGAACGATCAATGGGCAATATCTCACAAAGAATCATCTTTAATGATTTACCCATTGTTCTAGAATTACAGCATCCATCTCATATCACAAGTTGATAAATAAACATAGGTTGAGCTTGTAGAATTTGAATTTTCACATACAATTTCTGAAGTTCCATAATGTTGCATATTTTGGTAAACTCCTATTTTTTCCACTTTTTTGTTTTTGTTTTTATTTTACTGTAAAGTGCCTCCATACTGTAAATATACATGCTTTGTTTGAGGTCCTGCAGCATCTACCGGTCCCACACTACAACACGTTGCTAGGAGATGTAAGAACAATAAAGAATGCAAAGTGTAAGCAAGCAGCTGGAGTCCACTCGGTTACCAATTAATGGCCTGGAATTTCCCATGTATTTACACGTACAATCTGGGGAAAAGTAAATACACGGCCTAATAGATTACAGAATTTTGGATGGAAGTTACTCTCATAAGTACAATACAAATCTTGATCTTTTACAATCGTCTATCAATCACTCTGCCTGAATGCATCTCCGCCCATAATAAGGCCCCCGCCCCCAAGTTAGAGTCTTCTATGTGAGTTTCCTGCAATTGCGCTTGCTCAGAAGCTCTCTTCAAATTACAGCCAGATTTTCAGGCGCAGCAGGAAACAGTCATTTTTCTGTTATTTTATTGCAATTTTATGAGCATTTTAAAAAACTGAGACCTGAACTGTATTTCCTGTTTCTTTGAATGCATTTGTATGGCATAAGTATAAGTCACATTAAAAATGGGAAAGCTTCCCTAACTGCAAGTTTTTAAAACATAGAAAGGTTACAGCACAGAAGGAGGCCATTTGGCCCATCGAGTCCACGCCGGCTCTATGCAAGAGCAATTCAGCTAGTCCCACTCCCCTGCCCTATTCCCGTAGCCCTCCAAATATTTCCTTTTGAAGGCCATGATTGAATCTGCCTCCACCACATCCTCGGGCAGTGCATTCCAGATCCTAACCACTCGCTGTGTAAAAAAGATTTTCCTCATGTCACCTTTGGTTCTTTTGCCAATCACCTTAAATCTATGTCCTCTGGTTCTTGACCCTTCCGCCAATGGGAACAGTTTCTTTCTATCTACTCTGTCTAGACCCTTCATGATTTTAAATACCTCTATCAAATCTCCTCTCAATCTTCTCTGTTCCAAGGAGAACAACCCCAGCTTCTCCAGTCTATCCATGTAACTGAAGTCCCTCATCCCTGAAATCATTCTGTACCCCCTCTAAGACTTTCACATCTTTCCTAAAGTGCAGTGCCCAGAACTAGACACAATATTCCAGCTGTGGCCGAACCAGTGTTTCATAAAGGTTCATCATGACCTCCATACTTTTGTACTCTATGCCTCCATTTATAAAGCCCAGGATCCCGTATGCTTTTTTTAACCACTTTCTCAAACTGCCCTACCATCTTCAACGATTTGTGCACATATACCCCCAGATCTCTGTTTCTGTACCCCTTTTAGAGTTGTGCCCTCTAGTTTATATTGCCTCTCCTTGTTCTTCCTACCAAAATGTATCACTTCGCATTTTTCTGTGTTAAATTTCATCTGCCATGTGTCCACCCATGCCACGAGCCTGTCTATATCCTCTTGAAGTCTATCACTATCCTCTTCACTGTTTATTACCCTTCCAAGTTTTGTGACATCTGCAAATTTGAAAATTGTGCCCTGTACACCCAAGTCCAAGTCATTAATATATCAAAAAACTCTATCAGGTTAGTTAAACATGATTTGCCTTTAACAAATCCAAGCTGGCTTTCCCTAATCAATCCACACTCGTCCAAGTGACTGTTAATTCTGTCCTGGATTATCGTTTCTAAAAGTTTCCCCACCACTGAGGTTAAACTGACTGCCCTATAGTTGCTGGGTTTATCTTTACACCCGTTTTTGAACAAGGGTGTAACATTTGCAATTCTCCACATCCTCTGGCACCACCCCGATATCTAAGGATGTTTGGAAGATTATGGCCAGTACCTCCGCAATTTCCACCCTTACTTTCCTCAGCAACCAAGGATGCATCCCATCCGGACCGGGTGACTTATCTACTTTAAGTACAGATAGCCTTTCTAGTACCTCTTCTATATCAATTTTTAGCCCATCCAGTATCTCAACTATATCTTCCTTTACTGAGACTCTGGCAACATCATCTTCCTTGGTAAAGACAGTTGCAAAGTATTCATTTAGTACCTCGGCCATCCGCTCTGCCTCAATGAGTAGATCTCCTTTATGGTCCCTAATCGGCCCCACCCCTCCTTTAACTACCCGTTTACTGTTTACATACCTATAGAAGACTTTTGGATTCCCTTTTATGTTGGCCGCCAGTCTATTCTCATGCTCTCTCTTTGCCCCTCTTATTTCCTTTTTCACTTTCCCTCTGAACTTTCTATATTCTGCCTGGTTCTCACTTGATGGGCCGGATCTTGCTGGAGCGGGACATCTCGTGGTGTGCCCCGTTAGTTAGACTTTTTTCTGCACCCTTCAGCTCAAATTTTTTGCACTGTAACTTGCTTGAAGTGCGAGCTGATAATGGTATGGCGAGGGCAAGAGGGCATCTGGGACCTCGATGAACCGTGGAACCAATGGTATCTCCTTAATTAATAAGATTTAAGGTTTGAGAAAGTAACAGAGGAACGACTGAGAAGGAGGATGAATTAGAGTGGGAGAATGAGTCAAATCAGATACAGAAAGAGAAATAGAGAGGGAAAGAAAGATTGGATTAGGAGAAAAAAAGAGACAGAAAAGGAAAAACAAATTAAAATTTGACATTTTAAAAATCTTTAAGAACAATTTACCACCTGAAGGAATGAGATTCCACAGTGTAAATTGTTCAATTTCTGGTAGAGAGGTTGATTGGCATTGCATTAACAATTATCATGTCGTTAAAAAGGTACCCGTGCTGTTAACTACCAGTCTTAAGTTTCTGTGGTGAGTTTAATGGGTAAATAATATGCAAATCCAGCAAGTTCTTAAATAGAACGGGGAGGCTGAAGGTGAGATGCTGTTTGTGCACAGCATACAACAGAGGGGCATAAATTGACCAGCAAGTTCTGGAGATTTGCAACTCATGGCCTATCTCTTAATCCCCTGAACTTACTGGTTGATTTGCACATTAATAACACCGTGCGTCGTTAACACGCTGTTATTTTTCCAGCAAGACCCGGCCCACTATGCCTAATGTGCATGAATGAATTAAAACTTTAATTTTCATACTTAAAAGAAATAGATGGTGCGAGTTCAGCGCTTTCCTTGGGCCTCTATTGTTTATGCTGATTCATGCTGATTTTACATTCGGACGTATACTAATGAGAGTCACATGAATTTTGAGCGTAACTGGACAATGGTAGAATGGGCCCAAGAATGGGTGCATTTTGGATCTAACTTCCGGGTTGCACCCACAGAGGAAGCTCTAGGCCAATGATTCAGTGTGGGGAATGATCAGCATTATCGCCATCTGTGTTGCACAATATATTTGGTGTTGCAAACTTTTCCAAAGTGCTATTGGACATGTATGGTGATCTGGTCCCAAGAACTTGCAGACACCTTCTCTGCATACTGAAGCATAGATTTAATTAAACGTCTATAAAACACAACTTTTCTATTTTTGTAGCACTTTTCCCTTCATCCAGCTCAGTGCAAAGAACTTGTCAGCGCATTCATGTTTCTCTCTTAAAACGGTGATTTCTTGCAACTTTCCACCAGAAACACTAACAGACACAGTTCCAGATAAGTTATGCTAATTAATGCCTCCAGCTCCTGCACTCCTTTTCATTTCCTTCTTTCTTCTGTAATGGAATTATTACAGCAAAGTAACAAAGTTAATAGAATGTCAGGATACATCGCTGTAAGTGTAGACACAAGTTATGCTAAAACTTTACAATGAATGGCAGAACACATTTGCAAGGCTGCAATTAGTTTTGGTCATCACACCACAAAAAATATATATATGCATGGGAAAGAGGGCAAAGAAAGTCAAGAAAAGTGTAAATGGGGTGAGCTTTGAGGAAAGATTAGAAAAGACTCAGGTTTATGGTCAGGAGAGAAGGCTGTTAACAGGATACATAATTTACTAGCTCAACACTTCAAAAAGCCTGGATCATGTCCATCCTCAGTCAAATGTATTTTCTGCAATAAAAAGATGTTTATCTGAGTTTCTAAAAATAGTGATAAATCTTCATTACTCTTATACATCAATGTCCTGGAGAAATTAGGGTGCTCAAAACTGCATATAACATTTACAAACCTGAGCTTATATAATATGGTTCAAAGTCATTGCATCAACTTTAAGCATTAGCTTTCTGCATCGAACTGCAAAATAAATGGTTTATTCATGTGTTTTCAGTCCGTTAAATTAAAAACAAACTAAGGTACTTTCACCAAGAATACAGAAGTATCGACGGTAGCCATATTAGATTTTACCTGTAAAAACCAACTACAGCATTTCGTGATCGTCTTTTATCTTCTTAGATTATTTCTAATGTTAGGTGTCAGTCTTGGATCAGTGGTAGTACTCCCAGCTCTGAGTCAGAAAGCCGGGTAATCAAGCCTTAATCCAGAAATTTAAGCACATAATGTAGGCTGATACTCCAATACAATACTGAGGGAATGATGCATTGTCAGAGGTGCTGTTATTCAGATAAAGCATTAAACTGTCTGCCTTCTCAGGTGGAAGTAAAAGATGCCATGGCACTATTTTGAAGAAGAGCAGGGGAGTTCCTGATGTCCTGGCCCATATTTATCCCTCAAACACCATCACTAAAACAGATATCTGATCATTATCTCATTGTTATTTTTGGGACTTGCTGTGTGCGAATTGGCTGCTGTGTTCCCTACATTACAACATTGACTACACTTCAAAAGTACTTAACTGGCTGTGAAGTGCTTTGGGATGGTCTGAGGTCATGAAAGGCGTTATATAAATGGAAGTTCTTTCTTTCAGAGAATAATTTTACCAATGCAAAATCATGCATAAAGTTTGATGGCAGTTGATTCAATGGTTTTATATGATGACCAGTTCATTGCGGTATCACTGGATTGTCACCAATAATGGTCAGTTTTTTTTTAAAAAGTGTTTTTTTTTGTGCGTTTGCTTTTTTGCCTCTGCAATTTTCATTTTTCCTCTTTCTTCCTCAAGGCATTTACTTCTTGCTGGATTTCTCAGCCTCTGGTGCCTCAATCAAACGGTCATTAACTTGTGTCTCAATGGTGACAGCGAGTGTTATCACACTACGTGAATTTGGAGACACACATGAGTCCAACCTTATATTCACTCGGCATCTACACACACTTTCACTAAATAGCAATCAGGAATAAGACTTAACCTACCTAGCTCAGGGGGCACGAAGGCAAATTGTAGCACCCAGACAGTGCCATGGTTGAAATCATCTGACTGAGCAGAGAATGAGAATGGAATCTGGGATCTTCCTGGTCATATAATACAGCTAGTCAATGGATAAACTCATGAGTTTAAAATTTGAATCTTGATTGCATAAATTTAAGAAAATTGAAGTATAAGATTTTGCTGGTACGTGATCATATGTTAAGAGATTGCGATGACTGAGTGGCTATTGTGGGCTAAATAAATATGGTAACCATATTGGATTTTGTACAGACACACATACCTAGATAAGGAAGTGAAAATCTGTAAAGTCTTGCTAGAAAATTGGCAATTCCAATTCCAACAGCTATGTTTCAATTTAGCACAACCATGACCAAATCTGAACGAAAGTTACACTTTGCTGGCAGAAGTACAAACTTAAGAAACTGGAACTAAAGTTTCTCAGCCTGGTTCAGTCAAGCTTGGACATCAGTCCTGGCATTCCATCTTGATAAAGTAAACATTGGACCAGAGAATCCCTACTCCCTGTGTTGAGACAATGGCCTACAGGTGGCATATTAAAGACTTGGATTAAAATCACTCTACCCTCATCTCATATCTTCAGTGTGCACTAATCATTACAGTCCCATCACATACCCATTCCACTGAGGAAGCAGACAAGGCTGTTCCTTAATCCCTACACTTTTGGCCCTAGTACCAAGCCCAGGAACCTACAGTATACAATTTAGAGAACTAAAATACAAAATATCAGTGTATGCCAGTAACTGATTACAACATATGATCAATCTTACTATCTCACTCCACATCATTCAACTATCTCACTCCCCAACACCGTCCAAACTGAGTTGAGTTGGCTCTCAAACTCGTCTACTCCAAAATGGTGTACATATCCCTCACCCACGATGTTCAAACACATATTGGAGATACCTAACCTTTCATATGGTCTGCAATAGAGGTTGAATAGTTAGAAATAGCAGTAATCCCCAAACTCTCAACTTTACACAAAAGGAAATCATCCCCTCACCACTCTCTCCCTAGCATATGTGCCAATATGAACGGGTGGAATAATTTGCCCATTTCACTGCTAGGGAGGCTAAGCACAATGAAGTTAAATATACTCCTCACCTTCACTATTGCTCCCCATGTGCATTCCAACACAGCAAATCAGGTATATTTCCAAATTCCTCTGGACAGGTAAGAGATCCTGAATACAGCCTAGGTGGCTCCAACTTTCCAAAATTGAGGGATGATTGAGCCTTCCAAAATGTCATTGGACAACACAGCTTTACAGTATCATTTTGGAACATGGCTTCCCCTGAACATCCAACAATGGTGTTGAGGTAAAGAATTCCCTTCCTATCTCCTTGCTGGGTATGCTCTTCCCAGACTCCCAGCAACTATCAAGTGGGATGCAAAAAGAAAAACCATAATAGCACAATCTCCTAACCTAAAAGGGAGGTTTGTAGCCCCAGAAGTTAAGATTGCAATTTTATATAGAACAGTCCATTGCCTTTTGAGAGCTGGCCAGCAAATTCCAGATTGTTTAACATGCCCTTCAACTCCACTATCCCCAGTACTTTACTGCATTCCAAACAAAGAAAACTTGCTCCCAGAACTTTGCCTCTGTAGGTTAAAACCCCACAGATACTGCTCCACTGTCTCATGGTTATCTGAGATTCCCCTATCTAGGAAATGTTTGTTAGCATCCCTTAGTAATCTGCCTTTCTGGTGGATAGGAGGAGGGCACATCACAGCTGGGCAGAAAATTTACTTCAGATGTGTGCAAAATTAGACCCATTAATTTAGGCCCTTTGATAAACTACAATAAGATGGATTTGCAGAGATCGGCAGCCTTGCTACTTTCATTCTATAGACACGCAGGGATGAATGTTGTTTTAAACTGAATTTGATCTAATTCTTCATTTATCATTGGACATAATTTTTTTTTACAAAATAAAGCACCAGAAAGAATTCCAGTTTATTTTCTAAAGGGTAAAATCTACCAATGTGATTACCTTGTACGTTCACCAACAGATTATCAGGTAGTCTTGGTTCTCAAATCACTAAATGGTATTACTCGTGATAAACTTAGGCCATTGATTAAATGGCTTTTCCCAGATGGTTCACATGCTTCTCCCCAGAATTGGAAAGATTGCATTCTGAGCATTTATGCCACTTATCAAGCAGAGACATAAGAAAGAACATAAGAAATAGGAGCAGGAGTAGACACATTGGGATTATTCCTAGCCATTATTCCAGCAAACAACTTTAGAAATCTCGGTTTTTCACATTACTATTTTCTCACAGTGAGTGAAAATATGGAGTTTGTGGAATTTGTATTATTTAAGATATACACCCAGATGGTAAATTCACCTCATTTGAATATCTGCAAAGTATGTCACTTTTTTTTTAGAAAAAGAAAAATGTTTTAACATCTAGTGCATGTCTAAAGTATGTAGGAATGATATGTCCCTTATTCAAAAAGTGTCCATCACACTTGCATGTCATTAGCTCAAGTATCATTCATAGAAAAGCAACAAAGTGCTATTAATTGAATAGTGATTGGTTGCTTTCTTATCTCTTCAGTAACATTTGAAACAGTCAACAAACAACAACAGATAGGAAAGCTATCAACAAGAAATCAATTTTTAAAAAGCTACCAGCAGACAACTATCAAGATGGACAAGAAGAACCTAGGAAATCCCTCAAAGTATTTTTTTTGTTGAGTGTTTTGAGCTAGTATCTTGATTTGTTAGTAATCCTGGGCTGAAAGTGCCAAATAAAATTTCTAAAATGAATGCATAAAAATCTCAAAAGCTGCCACAAAACTTGCCTCTTTGAACATATCTTCTGCCATCTCTTCTAATTATTCTTTTTGCTGGTCTGAAGTGCCTTGAGACATGTTGCTATATTAAAGGCGTTATATAAATGCAAATTGTTTCAACACTTGAAAGTGCCACACTGATTAGCTCTAATAATTACTATCTGTTGTTTAAATTTGAGAATGGTTAAACTAAGTAGAAAAGCCTACCCATCATGAACCAGTAGACAGGTGGGAAAAACTAATCATGAAACACCAAACACAAAACCAATCAAATCATTTAATTATTTTTCAAAGTTACTAATCAGATCAGCAACTGCAACAAAATCATAGAATCATACAGCATAGGAGGAGGCCATTCGGCCCATTGTGCCTGTGCTGGCTCTTTGAAAGAGCGATCCAATTAGTTCCCTTCCCCTGTTCTTTCCCCATAGCCCTGCAAATGTTTCCTTTTTAGGTATATATCCACTTCCCTTTTGAAAGTTACTATTAAATCTGCTTCCACCACGCTTTCAGGCAGTGTGTTCAAAATCATAACAACACGCCAAGTAAAAAAACATTCTCATCTTACCCCTGTTCTTTTTTGCCAATTATCTTAAATCTGTATCCTCTGGAAACAGTTTCTCCCGACATACTCTTAAAACTCCTCAATTTTGAACACCTATTAACTCTCCCCTTAATCTTCTTTGCTCCATGGAGAACAAATCTAACTTCTCTAGTCTCTCCACATAATTGAATTCTCTCATCATGGTAATGTTTTGGTAAATTTCCTCTGCACCATCCCCAAGGTCTTCACATACTTTCTAAAGTGCGGTGCCCAGAATTGGACACAATACTTTGGAACATAGGAACATGAGTAGGCCATTCAGCCCCTCGTGCCTGCTCAGCCATTTGATAAGATCATGGCTGATCTGTGATCTAACTCCATATACCCGCCTTTGGCCCATATCCCTTAATACCTTTGGTTGCTAAAAAGCTATCTATCTCAGATTTAAATTTAGCAATTGAGCTAGTATCAATTGCCATTTGCGGAAGAGAGTTCCAAACTTCTACCACCCTTTGTGTGTAGAAATGTTTTCTAATCTCGCTCCTGAAAGGTCTGGCTCTAATTTTTAGACTGTGCCCCCTACTCCTAAAATCCCCAACCAACGGAAATAGTTTCTTTCTATCCACCCTATCTGTTCCCCTTTGGCTGAGGTCTAACCGGTAATTTATAAAGGTTTTGCTTTTGTACTCTATGCTTCTATTTATAAAGCCAAGGATCCTGTATCCTTTTTTAAAAAAAACAGCTTTATCAACATATCCTTCCACCTTCAAAGATTTGTGCACGTGAACCCCCTTTTAATATTGTACCATTTAGTTTATATTGCCTCATTTTTCCTTCCAAAATGCACCACTTCATACTTCCCTGCATTAAATTTCATCTGTCATGTGTCTGCCCATTCCACCAGCCTGTCTATGTCCTCTTGAAGTCTGCTACTATCCTCCTCACTGTTTACTACATTTCCAAGCTTTGTGTCATCCACAGACTTTGAAATTATGCCCTTTATACCCAAGTCCAGGTCATTAACATCTATCAAAGAGCAGTGGTCCCAATGCCGACCCCTGGGGGACACCACTGTATACTTTGCTTTAGTCTGAAAAACAACCGTTCACTACTACTTTCTGCTGTCTGTCTCAGCCAATTTTGTATCCATGCTGCCACTGCCCCTTTAATCCCATGGGCATTAATTTTGCCAACAAGTCTATTAAGTGGTACTTTATCAAACACCTTTTGAAAGTCCATATACACATCAACTGCACAACCGTCATCAACCTTCTCCGTTATTTCACTGAAGAACTCAATCAAGTTAGTCAGACGCAATTTGCCTTTTACAAATCCATGTTGGCTGTCATTTATTAACCCTTGTTCTTCCAGGTGACATTTAATTTTATCTCTGATTATTGTCTCTACAAGTTTCCCCACCACTGCTGTGAGGCTGACTGGCCAGTAGTTACCTGGTTTATCCCTCTCCCCTTTTTGAACAGAGATGTAACATTTGCAATTCTCCAGTCCTCTGGCACCACTCGCATATCCGAGAAGGATTGAAAATTCTGGCCACAGCCTCCGCTATTTCCACCCTTACTTCCCTCAGTAACCTAGGATGCATCCCATCTGGCCCGTTGACTTTTCTACTTTGAGCACTGCCAACTGTTTTAGTACTTCCTTTTTACCTATTTTTATCCGAACCGATTTCTCTACTCCCTCCTCCTTTACTGTAACATTGGTAGCATCCTCATTTTTAGTAAAGGCAGATGGAAAGTACTCATTTAGTACCTCAATCATGCCCTCTGCTTCCACAAGACGATTTCCATTTTGGTCCTTAATTGGCTCCACCTTTTCCTTGATTATCCTTTTACTCTTCATGTGTTTATAAAAAACTGTAGTGTTTTCTTTTATGTTACCCGCTAATCTGTTCTCATACATTCTCCTTTCCCCTCTTCTTTCTTTTTTCAGTTTTCCTCTACACTATAAACCCAATAAAATCAAAATCAAAATTCTGATTTCTTTGAGTTACCATGTTGCTTCTTCAGCCTGACAACTAGATGCAGGTTAAAAACTACAACTTAGAAAATAATTAAACTTAACTATACAATTGCCCAAGCCCTGTTAGAAATATGTCCAATAAATTTCATCCCCAGAGATCTACTTTCTTTCAGGGGTTTGGTTTCTTGGGAATTTTCTCCTTTTAGAGCTTACATTGTTCAGCTTGACCTCCTCTCCATACTTTTTTGAGGCTCTGCATGGTGCGGCCACCATCTCTCGTGTTGCAGTGGCTGTGGCCACTCTGTCTTGCCCTGCAGCATCAATTCTTACCCTGGAGCACAAAGGCTTTTGCTTTCTTTTTGAATGGATGCAGCCAATGTACTTATATCCCAGGTAGGTGTGGCCACCATCACTCCTTCCAGGCTTTTCTGTGGTTCCAAGCAACTCCAGTGTGGCCCCCTGAACTGTTCACTAACTCCAACCCCCATCATGTTCCTTGACCCCCGAACTTACGTAGTGATGACCCCCCAGCCCTTCTCCCCCACTATCTTTTAGTCCCAGGCCCCAACTTCTCTCCTCCTCCTCCTCCTCCTCCTCCAACCCCACCCCCCGACATTCCCCTCCCCTCCAATGCTCCAAAGCCCAGTCCCACTGAATTATCCCAAGCTCCAATTTCCCCAGTCCCACAGGTACTCTCAAGCTGCAAACAGACTTCCATCTCCCTGCCTCCTCCATGGTCAAACACCCCTCCTCCATTCATTTTCCCTTCCTCCTAGTCTGAATTCTAAGCCACCAACTTTTCTTCTCATTTATGTATACTACACCACATCCATAATGACCTTTTCCTTCCTGGTCTTCGTACTCAATTCCAACCAGGGGTACATTGCCTTCCATCTGGTTGCATATTCTGGGTTTTAATAAAAAGGAGTGACTGATAGAAATTGAGTACATGGGTAAAGGAGCATGTCCAAGATTAAGGAAAAAATACAAAAAAGAAAGAAAATGAGAGAAGAAGTGAGTAAGAAATTCAGAGACAAATAGACACAATTATCAAAGCCACTTAGAGACAGAAAATAAAAGCGGCGGACCAACAGAAAGATTCAGAGAGTTACATAGAAAGAAAAAGAAACAAAGTTGTTTTGATTTTTCTCCAGGAACAAATGCACATGAGATCAACTTTATTATACTACAATGCATTATACATAACATGGTAGAATACCCTTGTTGTAATATATTCTCTGGTTCATCACTGGTGCATTTAAAAAAAAATGGACGTGCCTCAAGGTCACTTGCTGATAGATGGTAGTTACTGTTTTATAGGGCTCGATATTAGCAGGGCGGCGGGTTCTCAGCGGGGGGTCGACTGGGCGCGTGGGTAACGCGCATGGTGAAATCAGTGTGCTCCGCACGGAATCGCAGGCTAATTGGAGCCACTTACCTGTGCTTCCGGATTTCCCACTGGTAAGCTGTGCAGCGGGTGGACTGCGCATGCGCAGCATAGGCTGTCAGCTGGAGGAGCCCTATTTAAAGGGGCAGTCCTCCACTGACTGATGCTGCAGGAAATAGGAAAAATTACAGCATGGAGCAGTCCAGGGGGAAGGCTGCTCCCAGGTTTAATGATGCCTCACTCCAGGTATTATTGCATGGGGTGAGGAGGAGGGGGAGGACAGAGATCTTCTCCCCGGCGGGCGGGAGGAAGTGGCCTGCCTCTGCCACCAAGAAGGCCTGGCTCGAGGTGGCAGAGGAGGTCACCTGCACCACCAACATATCGCGCACCTGCATACAGTGCAGGAGGCCCTTCAATGACCTAAGTAGGTCAGCTGAAGTGAGTACACTTATTCATTCCCCTACACTCCGTCTGCCACATCACCGCCCCCACCCCACATCTCCTTCTGCACTGCCAACACTACTCTGTCACATCACTCCTCACACCCACTCAAACCTCATCCTCATCTTACCTGCCCTTACTTGCCTCGCCAGTACTCATCCCGCCACTACCACTCAACCCAATCCTCATACAATCTCATGGCTCTATCTCATACTCACCCTCTCATGCATCTCTTTCACAGTCAGCCTCACTCAACCTGCCACTACCTGTGCTGCAGCCACAGGGCATGCATCACATATGTGCAGTAGGAAGCGTAAGGCAAACGTGTCGTGAGCATGAAGGGGACGCACAAGGGTGTTTGAGGGTTTGTCATGGTTTTTACCTATATTTAATTTCGGATCAACTCACATTACATATTATATTGGCACCACTACTGCCACGTCTTTGCGAATCTTGTCTGGTTTGTGCAATAATGCCTTTTCCTGAAGACCACTATGAAGACCCACAACTGATGCCACCCATTGTGTCACTGCAGAGTGGGTGTAGGTATATTTGCAGGGCTCTTTTGTGCAGTTGACTGAGAGACGTCGGCGATGTCCCCGGTGGCACCCTGGAAGGATGCGGAGGAGAAGTTGTTGAGGGCAGTGGTGACTTTGACAGCGACAGGTAAGATGATGATGCTCGGGCCAGCCGGGAGCAGCTCGCATGAAGGAGGCTGCAGATGTCCACGACTACATGTTGAGTGAATCTGAGCTTCCGTGTACACTGCTGCTCAGAGAGATCCAGGAAGCTGAGCCTCGGTCTGTGGACCCTGTGGTGAGGGTAGTGCCTTCTGTGACGCAGCTCTCTCTGCCGTTGCCCTCCCTCCTGCTGTGCAGGTGGATGTGTCACAGCACTGTGTTGTGGGGCTCCACGTGTCAGAGGTGGACAGCGTGGCCAGCGAGGCTGGTGATGCTGTTCGTCCTCCGAGCAGGTCATGACTGCAGCTATGGCGGCCCCCATCTGGAAGATGTACATTTGAGGGGGACCGTAAGGTAGGTACATGTCTCTGGACACCGGGGTAAGTGTGCAAGTTTGTGAATTTTATTGTTAGGAGGAGGGTGGTGGAGGCCAAACTTCGTCCAAAGTGACAGAGTGGCCTCCTGCAATGAGTGAGGGTCTCCCCCTCCCACCTGTCAAGTGGACCTTTGCAGCTGCCACAGGCTGATGGCTGCAACACGTCCATTTGAACTGGGAGTGTTTCCCCCAGTTTGCAAAATCCCACCCCTCCTAAAATGTCATGTTAATCAGGTCTCTAAACGACCTGAAATACCTAAATAAATACTTTAAGTGGCACCCCGCCAGCTTTAATTGCCGGCGGGAGTCCCACATCCGGGGGCTGCTCACGCATGTCAGCGCGTCACTGGGAAACTCGGAAGTGGGCGGGTTGGAGCCGTGCTCCGGACCCGCCCCGGGAATCCCCGATTTTCGCAGCCCCCCCACCACGAATGCACCCGATCGGGGGTGCGAAAATTGAGCCCATAATTTCTACAGTTGTTTAGTACTAGTTAACAACCAGATGTCACAATAGCCAAATGTGTCATATTATGCTAGTTTTTGCCAATTGATTAGTGGCTGTTGAAGCTCCAGTTTCCCTTTGCGTGAAGGACAAGCTGGGCCTCAAATATCTTTGGAAGTTAAACAGAACTGACTGCAATTATAATGCACTCCAGCATTGTATCATTAGCCAGATAATCCTGAAACACCACCTTAATAGCCAGTCTTGCCAGTGAAAGCACCCGCCAGCACTGACTGGAATTTCAATCTTTCCACTCTAAAGTACTTATATACCAATATCCCCAAAGATCGGGCAATTAAAAAATATTGCTCCAGAATTGATGTGGGTGACTCCAAAACTTGTGGTGAAATAAGCTCAGAAGTGATTTTAGTATTAGCAGCTCACCCCTCTAGGCTGCAGTTAACAAAAAAAATTTCTACCTATGCCCTCAGAGGAATATGGTGAACTGGAGCTGTATCAGAAATTGTCAGCGATGTGCTGAACCTAACCAAATTATCCATGAATGTTCCTAACATCCGTGATTCTTCTCAGTGCAGGATGAATTTTCCAGGGTGTGTCCTGAGCATTTTTAAAGACCAGAGTGGAAACTGGACTTTCCCAGATTTTAAAAACCCATGGAGCATGCAGCAAAAGATCCTCCTTATGGCTTTGAAAACATGCACCAAAATCAAACTTCTGTTGCCCAGTCTACTTTCAAAATAAAAACAGCAGAAAAACAGATAGCTGGCAACCCTAATTATAGAGGATTGTCGCTACAAGAAATAATCTGAGCGTGATGTGTTAAGTGGTGTTTTGGCATTTAGAATTACTTATCAAGCAGGTATGACACATACGGTTATTTTATCCTGCACAAGGTATGGTGCAAACCTGCTTCTTGAATACCTCCCCATATGACTGAACACATTTCCTAGGGTATGGTATTTTTAAAAAATAATTCAGTGAGGTGAGGGGTGAACTTTCTGTCTGCTTTTCACTGAGCCCTCAGTTGTGATTGGTTAGCTGCACTTCTGCCGATATCCCTTGATTTTTACTATCCAGGCCTTCCTGGACTGTGAAACCCCTGGAATAATTTGGCATGCTGCATGCTGCCATCCTGACAGCCTCGGTGTGCTCAGAGCCGGCCCAAAAAGCCCTCCACCTGAAATCACCTTAGCTCTGAGTTTCTTCAGGTGAAGGGAATCCTAGACCTCATGCAACTTGTTCAATGACTCCAGCAGCTGCCTGCACTGGACAATAATGCTAGCCCTACACTGTATCTCCTTGATTTTCTCTTCACTGAGCTTCTTGTCTATAAACCCCTCTTTATCTATGTAATTCCTTATTAAAACATCAAACTACATGGATGAATAAACTTCTACTTCAGTGACCTGAGGGAGGGAGGGAGGAATGGATGGACACATGACTGGCTTTGCATTTATATAGCACCTTTCACAAATTCCAGACGTTCCAAAGCGCTTCACAGCCAATGAAGTACTGTCGGAAGTGTAGTCATAGTTGTAATGTAGAGAAATGCAGCAGCCAAGTTGCACACAGCAAAGTCCCACAAACAACAATGAGATAAAAGACCAGATAATCTGTTTTAGTAACATTGCCAGGATTGCAACAAGAAAATTATACAAACGCTTTTCCACTTAGTTACAGCGCATATTGGCTGGTCCATTTATTTTTGTCCTACTTATGGTGACTAGCTAACAATTCGAATGCCTGGATATCATCTCCCTTCTTTAAAATTTGGAATAAGATTTGATTTAATGAAACAGTGGACCCCCCATGTTCCATAATCCCATATTCCAGACTTGCTGAAACGAAGCACACATTGGCAGCATGTTGCTGATGCTCTTTCGCCTTTTGTCAGCCTTGGGCTGGCCTCAAAGTTGCATCTTTCCTTCTCTTCCTGTTTGTGGGACCTTGCTCCTCTTGCTTCAAATGCTCTTGTTCATTTTCAGCCGCCAATTTCGACATTTCTACCTGGAAAGACCTTTCCTGGTCTTTCTCCTTAGCCTCATGCTGGCTGGCTATTACACCAACTTAATTTCTGCCCCTTTTGATTGGGTTGATATTTTAGATATTACGGTTTCTGTTCCATCGACTTGTAGAATTTAACTATTTTAAATTGCCTTTGTCACCAGTGCAACTCAGTATGCCACGGCTCTACAGTAGATACTTTCTTAGGTTCACTAGCATCAGTCACTCCCATAGGCAATCTGAACATCTTACTTTCGTGGTAGTTGACTCACACTGCCCTATATCTACTTGTATGGTAGCTTAAACAAGGGGTATAACAATAGAAACTCCTGACTAGAACGGACACATACTTCAAGGCTCCTGAGAAAACACTTGGTGTGACGAGGCTTAATGCAACTTGATAAGCTGCTTTATGATTGGACTCCCTTAATTCAAACAGTAAAATTTATTTTCGTGTAGAAATGCACAATAGAAGAACATGTAACGCTTCCCCAAATCAGTGAGTCATCTTACTTTGCTTAAATAGATTATTTTTGACTAATCTTCCTGCACCCATTGCAACCCAACTGGCTCTCAGCCTTTTTTCAAAAACCTAACTGACTGCATATGTTTGCATCTCATAGAGTCATAGAGTTATACAGCATGGATAGAGGCCCTTCGGCCCATCGTGTCCGCGCCGGCCATCAAGCCCTGTCTACTCTAATCCCATATTCCAGCATTTGGTCCGTAGCCTTGTATGCTATGGCATTTCAAGTGCTCATCCAAATGTTTCTTGAATGTTGTGAGGGTTCCTGCCTCCACAACCCTTTCAGGCAGTGAGTTCCAGACTCCAACCACCCTCTGGGTGAAAAAGTTCTTTCTCAAATCCCCTCTAAACCTCCCGCCTTTTACCTTCAATCTATGTCCCCTTGTTATAGAACCCTCAACGAAGGGAAAAAGCTCCTTAGTATCCATCCTATCTGTGCCCCTCATAATTTTGTACACCTCAATCATGTCCCCCCTCAGCCTCCTCTGCTCCAAGGAAAACAAACCCAATCTTCCCAGTCTCTCTTCATAGCTGAAGCGCTCCAGCCCTGGTAACATCCTGGTGAATCTCCTCTGCACCCTCTCCAAAGCGATCACATCCTTCCTGTAGTGTGGCGACCAGAACTGCACACAGTACTCCAGCTGTGGCCTAACCAGTGTTTTATACAGCTCCATCATAACCTCCTTGCTCTTATATTCTATGCCTCGGCTAATAAAGGCAAGTATCCCATATGCCTTCTTTACCACCTTATCTACCTGTTCCGCCGCCTTCAGGGATCTGTGAACTTGCACACCAAGATCCCTCTGACCCTCTGTCTTGCCTAGGGTCCTCCCATTCATTGTGCATCTCTGTTTTATCTCTCATTGTTCAGTCAGAAAAGGTATCAAAGACTTCCAACACAATAAGTGAGAGGTGTTTTTCGATTGCTGAGATGGTGCTATGAATTGCTAATTATTTAAGTCAATGGGGAAACATCAACACCAATTTATTAGCATCTTATCTACCTATGGTCTCACAACCTTTTCAAAATAAACTTGTGTTAATACATTATGCCTTTAAAGCCCAACATTAAAAGTGACTCCTTTTCCTAATCCTTACTGTGGAAAACTGTTAAAAGATCCTGAAATGTGGTAATGCACTTGCAGTTTAGTATGCAACAAATAAAAATAATACATCCCTCAAGCAGATCACACTAAATCATGTTGTTTTTGGAAAGTAGCAAATCTGAATAGTAATAAAGCTGTGGAGCATTTCAGTTTTGAAATGTAACTACTGATATTTATGGTCATGTAGGTTTTATGTACACCTATGCACGCATCAGTGTCCTGTGTATTTATTGATGTAAAAGATTTGGAAAGCCATTTAAATTGTACATTTACACTGATGATAGGACCAGTTCCATCAGTAACAAAGGCTCCTCACAAATATTTGCCTTTCTTTTGGACCATCATCATAATTTTTTGGGAATAATTCAAGGACTTTTTTTTATTCGTTCATGGGATATGGGCATCGCTGCTAAGGCCAGCATTTATTGCCCATTCCTAATTGCCCTCGAGAAGGTGGTGGTGAGCCGCCTTCTTGAACCACTGCAGTCCGTGTGGTGAATATTCTTCCACAGTGCTGTTAGGTAGGGAGTTCCAGGATTTTGACCCAGTGACGATGAAGGAACAGCGATATATTTCCAAGTTGGGAAGGTGTGTGACTTGGAGGGATACGTGCAGGTGGTGTTGTTCCCATATGCCTGCTGCCCTTGTACTTCTATGTGGTAGAGGTCGCAGATTTGGGAGGTGCTGTCGAAGAAGCCTTGGCGAGTTGCTGCAGTGCATCCTGTAGATGGTACACACTGCAGCCATGGTGCGCCAGTGGTGAAGGGAGTGAATGTTTAGGGTAGTGAATAAGGTGCCAATCAAGCGGGTTGCTTTGTCCTGGATGATGTCGAGCTTCTCGAGTGTTGTTGGAGCTGCACTCATCCAAGCAAGAGGAGAGTATTCCATCACACTCCTGACTTGTGCCTTGTAGATGGTGGAAAAGCTTTGGGGAGTCAGGAGGTGAGTCACTCACCGCAGAATACCCAGCCTCTGACCTGCTCTTGTAGCCACAGTATTTATGTGGCTGGTCCAGTTAAGTTTCTGGTCAATGGTGACCCCCAGAATGTTGATGATGGGGGATTCAGCGATGGTAATGCCGTTGAATGTCAAGGGGAGGTGGTTAGACTCTCTTGTTGGAGATGGTCATCGCCTGGCACGATACAGCCCAAGGAGGGGAGGGGAGAGAGGGAAGGGGAAAGGGAAGAAAGCAAGCACGAAAGAAAGCACAAACTTTCAAAAGGTCAGGAAGTCCCAAAAGTCCACACTGCCAACGGAAGTGTAATCCCTGTTGTAATGTAGGGAAATGCAACAGCCAATTTGCGCACAGCAAGGTCCCACAAACAGCAATGAGATAAACTAGTCAATAGTCTGTTTTAGTGATATTGGTTGAGGAAGAACTCCCCAGCTCTTCTTTGAATAGTGCCAAAAATTAACATCCACTGAGTTGGTAGACGGAGCCTCGGTTTAACATCTCATCCGAAAAATGGTGCAGTAAAAATTCTGATCAAATTGATATTGTGTTAATTTTTGCTGGGTCAAAATCTTGGAACTCCCTACCCAACAGCATTGTGGAACCATCTTCACCATACGGACTGAAGTTCAAGAAGAAAGCCCACTCAAAATCTTCTCAAGGGCAACTAGGGATGGACAATAAATCCTGACCTTGCCAGCAATGCCTAAATCTCAAGAATTAAATAATACTTAAAAAATTACTGAATCCATATTAAAGCGAGTTTGGAAATTACAATGTCAGGTTTGTTTAGTTGGGGTGTAATGTTTTTGGGTCTTTTCTATCCTTTTTACTTTAGATAAATTTATCTTCTGTATTTTAGATTACTCTCGTACGTGAGCCTTAACTCCCATCATTCTTGAGAGCATCTTCACTGGCCTGGACATACAGTTATGTTTTTGATAGTGACCCCAGGATATCGGTAAGGCAGCCCCAGTATCTCCAGTCTTTCCTCATAACTAAAGTTCACCTGGATGATGCCAAGGACGGGAAACTAATGTGGTATGCATTCTATGACTTTAATGTCCTTTCTACAATGGGGAGCCCAAAACTGCTTACAGTACTCTAACTGTGGCCTAACCAATGTTTTGCACCAACTTATTATTACTTCTTTATTCCTGTACTCTTATGCACTTATTTGTAAAATCCAAAATAGTGTTGGACCTTTTTTATCACCTAATGTATCTAAACTTGCACTCAAGGAATTTAAACGTATGTATTTGTCTCTCTGCTTATCCACACCCTTCAGTGTCTTTTTATTGACTATATCTCCATTCCTTCCCCACAAAAGTTTATTACCTCATATTTATCCACATTAAACTACATGTTCCACCTCTCTGCCCATTCTGTTATCTAATTTATCTACCTGAAGATTTTTTTTAAAAAAAAGTTCTCTTTGCTGTTTGCCAAATGCCCTACTTTTGAGTCTTCAGCAAATTTCAAGATTGTGCACCTATGCCCAAGTCCAAATCATAGACAGAAAACAAAAAATGTGTGCGGTGTGTGTGTACGTCAACCAATTTCCCATCCAGGATGCTACATTTCTTCTTATACCGTAACCTTGAGTTTTCTAACAAGCCTCTTGTGAGATCACCTTCTGAAAATCTATATGTCCATCTATTGCATTTCCTTTTGCTATCCGATTTATCCTCAAAAAACTCCAATTAAATTTGTCAATCACAACTTGCCTTTAACAAATCCATATTGACTGTCCTTGATTAATCCATGCATTTCTAGATGTTCACTAATTTTATTTTGAATTATGGATTCTAAGTATTTGCCTTCAAGTGACATTAGACTACCTAGTCTACAGGTTATCCAGTTTAACCTTCTCTCTCTTCTTGAACAAAAGGTGATCAAAAGGCTATTCTCCAGTTCCACAACACAGTTTGCATATTTGAGGACAACTGAAAAATTGTGACCAAGTGTCTGCCATCTCATCATTTGCTTCCTTCAACTGCCTAGGGCACATGCCGTCACAGCTCAGAGATGCTTGCAATCCTTATCTAAACTGTCCAAAGAAATAGAAACAAGCATTCATCTAACATATTTTTGAATCTATTTGATGTTCTGATTTGAAGCAGACAACAACTTGTATTTATATAGCGCCTTTAATGTAGTAAAACGTCCTAAGCGTTTCACAGGAGCAGTTATCAAACAAAATTTGACACTGAGCCACATAAGGAGATAATAGGTCAGGTGACCAAAAGCTTGGTCAAAGTAGTAGGTTTTCAGGAGAGTCTTAAAGCAGGAGAGAGATAGAGAAGTGGAGAGGTTTGGGGAGGGAATTCCAGAGCATGGCCACCAATGGTGGAGCGATGAAAATGGAGGATGTGCAAGAGGCCAGAATTGGAGGAGCGCAGAGAACTCATGGGGTTGTAGGAGGTTACAGAGATAGGGAGGGGTGAGGCCATGGAGGGATTGGAAAACAAGGTTGAGAATTTTAAAATCGAGGCGTTACTGGACCGAGACCCAATGTAGGTCAGCAAGCACAGGGGTGATGAATGAACAGGACTTGGTGCGAGTTAGGACATGGGCAACAGAGTTTTGGATGAACTCAAGTTTATGGAGGGTGCAAGGTGGAAGGTCAGCTAGGAGAGCATTAGAATATAGTCAAGTCTAGAGGTAACCAAGGCATGGATTAGGGTTTCAGCAGCAGATGACCTGAGGCAGGGGCAGAGATCGGCGATGTTCTGGAGGTGGAAGTCGGCAGTTTTGGTGATGGAGAGGATGTGGGGTTGGAAGCTCAGCCCAGGAACTCTAAGGTTGCGAACGGTGTGGTTCAGCCTTAGACAGTGGCCAGGAAGAGGGATGGAGTCGTGGCTAGGGGACGGAGTCTGTGGCGGGGACCGATGACAGTGGCTTCAGCTTTCCCAATATTTAGTTGGAAGAAATTTCTGCTCATCCAATACTGGATGTCGGACAAGTAGCGCGACAAAGCAGAGGCCGTGGAGAGGTCGAGAGAGGTGGTGGTGAGGTAGAACTGGGTGTCATCAGCATGCAGTTGGAAGTGGATGCTGTGTTTTCAGATGGTGTCACCAAGGGGCAGCATGTAGATGAGAAATAGGAGGGGACCAAGGATAGATTCTTGGGGGACTCCAGAGGTAACGGCTACGTCTGGATAGATACGAGTGGAACAAGGCGAGGGTCGTCCCACCCAGGTGAACAACGGATGAGAGGCATTGGAAGAGCATAGTGTGGTCAACATTGTCAAAGGCTGCAGACGGGTCGAGAAGGATGAGGAGGGATAGTTTACCATGGTCACAGTCACACAGGATGTCATTTGTGACTTTGATAAGGGCTGTTTCAATGCTGTGGCAGGGGTGGAAACCTGATTGAAGGGATTCAAAAATGGGAGTTTCGGGAAAGATTAAATATACTGAAATACTTCAAAGGGTAGAAAAGGGTAATGCAGTAGATGTAATAATATTTGGATTTTCAAAAAGGTCTTCGATAAGATACCGCATTGTAGACTCATGGCTAAAGTCAGAGCATGTGGAATCGGGGACAGGTAGCAGAATGGCTACAAAACAGTAAACAGAATGTAGGGGTTAAGGGTAGCTACTCAGACTGGCAAAAGTGGTGTTCCGCAGGAATCAGTCCTGAGACCACTGTTGTTCACAATTTACATTAACGATTTGGATTCGGGAGTCGGAAGCGCAATTGCAAAATTTGCAGACGACACAAAATTGGGGGGGGGTGTAGTTAATACAAAGGAAGAATATGGCAAAAGGACAATAACAAACCTGCAGAATGGGCATGTAATGGCAAATGAATTTCAATATAGATAAGTGAGGTGGTGCATTTTGGTAGGAAGAATAAGCAAGCCACATACTGCTTGGATAATAAGAGTCTAAATGGGATAGAGGAGCAGAGAGATCTGGGGGTACAGATACACAAATCACTAAAAGTAACAACACAGGTTAATAAGGCTATAAAAAAAGGCAAATCAAGCACTCGGGTTCATTTCTAAAGGGATAGAATTGAAAAGCAGAGAAGTTATGTTAAACTTGTACAGAACCTTGGTTAGACCACACGGAGTACTGCGCACAGTTCTGGTCGCCATATTATGGAAAAGATAGAGGCATTGGAGAGGATGCAAAAAAGATTCACAAGGATGAAACCAGAACTGAGAGGATATCCTGATCAGGAAAGGCTAAAAAGGCTGGGGCTTTTCTCTAGAAAAGAGAAGGCTGACAGGTGACCTGAAAGAAGTCTTTAAGATAATGACAGGGTTTGATAGGGTAGTCGTAGAGAAAATGCTTCCACTTGCGAGGAGAATCCAAAACTAGAGATGATAAATATAAAATAGTTGCTAATAAATCCAATAGGGAATTCAGGAGAAATTTCTTTACCCAAAGAGTGGTAAGAATGTGGAATGCGCTACTACAAGGAGTAGTTGAGGCAAATAGCATAGATGCATTGAAGTGGAAGTTAGATAAGCACGAGAGAAATTGAAAAGAAAGGTATCCCGATAGGGCTAGATGAAGTAGAGAGGGAGGAGGCTCGTGTGATAGATCAGTTGGGCCGAATGGCCTGTTTCTGTGGTGCAGTTTCGATGTAGTTTGATGAAATAACGAAAATTAACTTTTAAGAATATGGAGTCTCATTCCTCCAGATATTAATTGTTGTTAGGGACATTTAAAAAAAATTAAAATTGTTTTTTTTTACTTATTCTTTCTGTCTCTTTCAATCTTACCATCTCATTATTTCGCTTTCTCTAACTAATTTTACAGAGAATTTACTAATCTGACACTTCCTGGTTCTTAGTCTGCGTGGCTTGTAAAGGATGCTTTCATTTCCTGGTTCTTACTGGCAATGATGTTTCCAGCTGATTGGTTGAGGGGAGAGAGAGATCCTTTCCCCGCTCTCACAGTTCAGAGAATCCCGGGAAAGACCGCTGCACTTCTTGCAGGTCTCCATTGAAACAACTTGGTGCCCAGAAGCCGATGAAAAGTTTGTGGGTGAGTTAGTTACTTACAAGTGGCAGGAGACATACATTCGTCGCTTGGCGCAATTTCCGGGTTATTGATTTAACTATTAGCTACTATTAAGATTCAATATCCAACATATCATATTAATCTTACCGTAACGGAAATAGCATTTTTTTTAGCTGGCCTGTTTAGAAGAATAGTAGTGATGTTGTTTTCAGTTGTGACATTTAGTGTCTGGAATGATGACTTCACATCTCCTGTGGCAGTGGCTTCACTATGGGTGGGGACTTCTGCAGAAACCAATGTTCCTATGAGGTCAACGTACTTTTGTCTAGCTTCCTCCTAAAAATTTCAAAAACAAACTTAGTTAGTACTTGTCCAGCATATTCTTTCGTCTTAACCACCTAGTGGAATTTTATAGAACACCTTTATGAAAATGGTAGCAATTTCACAGTTTATTTTGGCATTTAACACAATCATGCACTTCCCAGTGGAAAGTGTGTGTAACATTAAAACAGAATCTATAACTGAAATATGCACAAACATTTTTTCATTGCAAGTTATTTTTTCCTCCTCAGGTACGCCTGCATAAACCAAGTCACTGAATATATTTAAGGAGCTGGATAGATTTCGAGACACAAAAGGCATTAAGGGGTATGGGGAGAGAGCGGGAATATGGTATTGAGATAGAGGATCAGCCATGATCATATTGAATGGCGGAGTAGGTTTGAAGGGCCGAATGGCCTACTCCTGCTCCTATTTTCTATGTTTCTATTTGCATCGAAAAGGGCAAAGATTTCTCTATTCATGGGGCTCGGTCAATCCTCCTATTGAACAAGATACATACGAATATTCAAAAATGTCAGGCAGGAAAGGACCAACTAGTCCATCTAGCCTGTCCCATGCAGTCATGATGCCTTATGCCAGATGGTAAAAAGTATTGTATATTCCAATAATATGTTCATCCTCCAGTTTTATATAACTTCCTGTCAATGAGGAAATGCCTTTCCTACAATAATGTCAGCAAATGTGTTGCAATTACTACTTTCAGAATAGAACTATTTTGTAAATGATTCAATGTGTGAATATGCCCTATTTTGTTCTAAATAATGACTGGTAATTGAGGGCCTGTAGTTTCCATAAGATATCATTCAGATGTTCCCAAGAGGAAATAAGAACAAAAAAGAGGAAGATCCTTTTGTGTCTGAAACTGGTGGAATTATACCAAATTATTGGGTTGTCTGTGGTGCTGCTCACAATAAGTTAGCCGATACGCTGTTTTATATGGACCATATTATGATGTGACAAAAATGAAGCAGTGAAACAGGTCAATATCAATACCATCGACACAGGTAGAAAGAGGGATGAGGTCCTGCAGGCAGATTTTAAGGAATTAGGAAAGAGATTAAGAAGCAGGACCTCAAAGGTAGTAATCTCCGGATTACTCCCAGTGCCACCCGGTAGCAAGTATAGATGAAAATGTGGCTGGAGAGATGGTGCAGGAGGGAGGGCTTTAGATTCCAGGAGCATTGGGACCGGTTCTGGAGGAGGTGGGACCTGATCAGGCCGGAAAGGTTGCACCTCAACAGGGCTGGGACAAATGTCCTTGCGGGGAGGTTCGCTATCATGAAGCGTGGTGAACAAGGTTGTTGAGCTGCAGGCGCAAATAGCCACATGAGAATACGATGTTGTGGCGATAACGGAGACCTGGCTCAAAAAAGGGCAGGATTCGGTACTAAATATTCCTGGATACAAGGTGTTCAGGAAAGATAGGGAAAGAAAGAAAGGAGGGGGTGTGGCAGTATTAAGGAGAATATTGCAGTGCTGGAGAGAAAGGATGTCCTGGAGAGGTCAAGGACAGAATCTATTTGGCTCGAGTTAAGAAATAAGAGGTGGCATTACACTACTGGGTGTATTCTATAGGCCACAGCTAGTTGGAAGGATATAGAGGAGCAAATTTGCAGGGAAATTACAGAGAGGTGCAAAAGACATAGAGTAGTGATAATGGGGGACTTCAACTATCCTAATATAGACTGGGATAGTAATAATAAGGGGCAAAGAGGGGGAGGAATTTTTGAAGTGTGTTCAGGATAACTTTCTTGACCAGTACGTTTCCAGCCCAATGAGGAAGGAGGCATTGCTGGACTTGGTTTTGGGGAATGAGGCGGGCCAAGTGGAGCAAGTGTCATTGGGGGAACATTTAGGGAACTGCAATCAGAGTATAAGGTTTAGAATAGCTGCGGAAAAGGATATGGATCACTCTAAAGTAAAAATACTTAATTGGAGGAGGGCCAATGTCAGTGAGATGAGAACAGATCTGGCCCCGGTAAATTGGAATCAAAGATTGGCAGGCAAAACTGCAAGTGAACAATGGGCAGCCTTTAAGAAGATGGTTCGGGTACATTCCAGGTACATTCCCACGAAGGAGAAAGGTAGGGTAACCAAAGCCAGAGCTCCCTGGATGACAAAAGAGATAGGGAGTAAGATGAAGCAGAAAAAAGGGCGTATGATAGATGTCAGGTTGATAATACAAGTGAGAACCAGGCTGAATACAGAAAGTTCAGATGGGAAGTAAAAAAGAAAATGAGGGGCAAAGAGAGAGTATGAGAATAGACTGGCGGCCAACATAAAAGGGAATCCAAAAGTCTTCTAAAGGCATGTAAACAGTAAACGGGTAGTAAGAAGAGGGGTTGGGCCGATAAGGGACCAAAAAGCAGATCTACTCATGGAGGCAGAGGGGATGGCCGAGGTACTAAATGAGTACTTTGCATCTGTCTTTACCAAGGAAGAAGATGCTGTCAGAGTCTCAGTAAAGGAAGATATAGTTGAGATACTGGTTCAGCCAAAAATTGATAGTGGAGGTACTGGAAAGGGGAGCTGTACTTAAAATAGATAAGTCACCCGGTCCGAATGGGATGCATCCTTGGTTGCTGAGGGAAGTAAGGGTGGAAATTGCGGAGGTACTGGCCGTAATCTTCCAAACATCCTTAGATACAGGGGTGGTGCCAGAGGACTGGAGAATTGCGAATGTTACACCCTTGTTCAAAAAAATGGTGTAAGGAAAAAACCCAGCAACTACAGGCCAATCAGTTTAACCTCGGTGGTGGGGAAACTTTTAGAAACGATAATCCGGGATAGAATTAGCAGTCACTTGGACAAGTGTGGATTGATTAGAGAAAGCCAGCATGGATTTGTTAAAGGCAAATTGTGTTTAGCTAACTTGATAGAGTATTTTGATGAGGTAACCGAGAGGGTAGACGAGGGCAATGCAGTTGGTGTGATGTATATGGACTGTCAAAAGGCATTTTATAAAGTGCTGTATAATAAGCTTGTCATCAAGATTGAAGCCCAAGGAATAAAAGGGGCAGTAGCAGCATGGATACAGAATTGGCTAAGTAACAGGAAACAGAGAGTAGTGGTGAACGGTTGTTTTTCGGACTGGAGGGAGGTGTACAGTGATGTTCCCCAGCGGTCGGTACTAGGACTACTGCTTTTCTTGATATAAATTAATGACTTGGACTTGGGTGTACAGGATACAATTTCAAAATTTGCAGATGACACAAAACTTGGAAGTGTAGTGAACAGTGAGGAGGATAGTGATAGACTTCAAGAGGAGATAGACAGGCTGCTGGCATGGGCGGACACGTGGCAGATGAAATTTAACGCAGAAAAATGCGAAGTGATACATTTCAGTAGGAAGAATGAGGAGAGGCAATATAAATTAAAGGGCACAATTCTAAAAGGGGTACAGGAAGAGAGAGATCTGGGGGGGTATATGTATACAAATCGTTGAAAGTGGCAGGGCAGGTTGAGAAAGCGGTTAAAAAAGCATATGGGATACTGGGATTTATAAATCGAGGCAAAGGGTACAAAAGCAAGGAAGTCATGATAAACCTTTTTAAAACACTGATTCGGCCACAATTGGAGTATTGTGTCCAGTTCTGGGCATCGCACTTTAGGAAAGATGTGAAGGCCTTAGAGAGGGTGCAGGAGAGATTTACAACAATGATTCCAGGGATGAGGGACTTCAGTTACATGGATAGACTGGAGAAGCTGGGGTTGTTCTCCTTGGAACAGAGAAGGTTGAAAGGAGATTTGATAGAGGTATTCAAAATCATGAAGGGTCTAGACAGAGTAGATAAAGAGAAACTGTTCTCATTGACAGAAGGGTCAAGAACCAGTGGACATATATTTAAGGTGATCGGCATAAGAACCAAAGGTAATATGAGGAAAATCTTTTTTATAGAGTGGTTATGATCTGGAATGCATTGAAAAGTACTTGAAAGGAGAGAATTTGCAGGGCTACGGGGATAGGGCGGGGGCATAGGTCTAGCTGAACTGCTCTTGCATAGAGGAGGCATGGACTCGATGGGCCGACCGAATGGCCTCCTTCCATGCAGTAACCTTTCTACGATTCTACGAGGTACTTTTCTCTGATGCGTTATTAATTGGATAACTAGACAAATTATAGTACACACAGGGTTAAAATTAAGGCTCACTTAAGGAAGAGTTGCACAGGCATTTTGATAGTATCAGATGATTTATATGACAGACATACATTCTGTCCCCAAGGGCATGATTTTAGCCTGGAAAAACAGGTGGGTTGGGGGCGAGGGGGCATTAAAAATTGCAACAATTTCAAACCCGTCCCCAACTCACCCATTTCCGGTTTTCACGGGGGCAGTCAACCAACCCGCTCTCAGGAGGCGGGTTGGTCACTAAATCCTTTCAAGGAGACTGCGGGCCTCTATTTTTTCAGGTTTTGTGATTTTAGCTTCTGGGGGCTGGGATTGCCGGACCTTCTTCTTCACACTGCGTGAAAGGAGGAGAGAAGGCCCGAATCTGCAGGTAAGTGCCTTTATAGCAATGCTTGTGGGCCCGGAGCAGCAGGAGTGCTTCCCCCAGGCCCAACAAGCCTACCTGCAATGACCCCTCCCCCCTCCCCCCAAGATTGCCGACGCCTTCCCAACGATCGCGATCCCCACGATGACTGACCCCCTCCAATGACTGACAGCTCCTCCCCCCCATGACCCCCATGCCCGCCGATGCCCCCCCCCCCACCCCCATCCATTCAATCTAAGACTTACCTCTTCCTTGCTCTTCTTCCATCCGACTGAGGCCAGCCTGTCAATCAGGCTGCCCTGTCGGATGGGAAGTCATCAAAAAAAAAACGTCAAAATTGTAAGGACGTCTGGGAAACCTGTACTTCCGGGTTTCCCGTCTGCAATTCAACTCCCCGGGCCATCCCGGCTCCAGGCTAAAATTATGCCCCAATTATCTGTTCCATTGTATTTAAAACAGTTACTGATGAGGATGAATTAGATTGTTGCTGTAACATTCATGTGGGACAAGATACTTCAGTTATAGGTAGAGGGTAGAATCGTGGAAAGGTTGCAGCACAGAAGGAGGCCATTCGGCCCATCAAACCCTTGCTGGCTCTATGCAAGAGCAATCCAGCTCGTCCCACTCTCCTGTCCTACAAATTTTTTCCTTTCAAGTACTTATCCAGGAAAAGGGTGAAGCTACTCAAGTCAAAAAAGCAGTACCTCTTGATCTTTTTAAAGTTATGTTTGTTTGATGGCGATACTTGACTGTTTTGAATCTTCTGAATGTCTGATTATCTAAATGTAGTTATGATAAATAGAGTTTAATGTCTCTTATGCTGGTCTATCTTCAAAGTAATTTGGGCTATATCTTAGTTGAATTGCAACCGAAGTCAGTCATATAGTGTTGGTGTACAAACCTAGTCAAAGGACTCAGTGATAATAAATAAACATGTAAGAAGTAATGATGTGGAGATGCCGGTGATGGACTGGGGTTGACAATTGTAAACAATTTTACAACACCAAGTTATAGTCCAGCAATTTTATTTTAAATTCACAAGCTTTCGGAGATTTTCTCCTTCCTCAGGCAAATGTGCCTTAGGAAGGAGAAAATCTCCGAAAGCTTGTGAATTTAAAATAAAATTGCTGGACTATAACTTGGTGATGTAAGAAGTATGCAGCCATGTTTTGAGGATCAGTTTTTTGCTCAAGGTTGGCAGAGATGACACTTGTTTCTGACATTTCAGAGACTGGTAAAAATTTATAATTACTGTAAATATATTAGTTATGAGTACTGTTCTTTTACCTATTTTACATTCAATAAATTTGCCTAGTGTTTTAGAGCAGGAGCCTCCGTCTAATAGCTTTGTCAACTAAATGCAAGATCGCATGGTGGCATGTGATATATTCCAGTCAGCCAGAATGGATTGCAAAGATGCCCTGTTTGACACCACATTCACCGAGATAGTGGGCAAAAAAAGGCACACTCTGGTTCATAAAGGATAGGAAGTCTGCGTATAGGTCTGGTCAGTGACGCTGCATCCAGCATAAAAACCAAAAAAATATAATGCTATGTAATGCACAATCTATCATTCTGTTGCTAAGCTGAGTTGAGGTCAGAGTTTAACTGTTCTTTAGGCTTAAGATCACAAGTCTAGATCTTTCTTTTAAAAAAAAGTGAGATTTGTAAAGTCACTCAGAGGGGACAAGCATTCTGGCTCCTGTGTCAAATGAGTCTTTTGATTCACTACATTTAAAAAAGTGTGGCACAGAAATTTGAGCGTGACATTCTTTATAAATACTTATGATTTTGTTAAAATAGCACATAACTGGAAATCTTTTCCATGGTGGCATTACAGTAGGGTCATTGTCTACAGTCCCCACCACAAGTTGTTGTTGTAGTAGTAATCAATCCCACAAAAATCTCAATATTATCCGCAGTAAGTGGATTGATAGCAAGTAATATTTGTCAGTATTGTATTAATTCGATTACACAATATGGAGGGAGAGTGGAAATGGGTCAAAGAGTTAGTAAAGAACTTCATTATAGGGTACTCGGAATTACAAAGGAATCGGGTACAACATGGAATAGTAGGGATATGCAATAAAGAAGCATTTCAGCTTCTTGAAAGAAGTTTAGACATATATTGGTGCACTTTAGCAAATTCCAGAGAAATTTTGTAGTGTTTTCCTGGGACGACAGACTTAACATAGCATCGCAGTGGCCAATAGAATGTAGTCAGGGATTCAGCTTTAACAGAATATGGATAGTAATAATGATGCAGATTTCTAATTCCTAACAATCAATGATATTCTGGAATGATTGTGTTAAAATGAATGTATTCACAATTTCAATGATGAAGACAAAATTTTTTTAAAGTGTCAAAACAATATTTTGTTTTTCATATTGTTATACTTTGCAGAGCAAGCTGAATAAGCCATCCAGGAGATGCAAAGCCATTATATCTGGTCAGGTACTCAAAAAATATCTCTTGCCCTGCCCCTCACCCTCAGGATAGAAGATGCAGAACACTAGGGTGAACTTTTCCTCGTTATGCTGATTCTCCAGCAGACGGGGACAGAAAATTGTTCAGGGACCCATCCACTTCTATCCCCACAACAATTTTCCGGTGTCACTTTTGCCATATCTGTTCTGTGATGGAATAGTGTAGCCATATTTGGCTGGCTGCAGAGAAAACCAATTAAGACCTGGAGAGGGAAGGATGAAATGTGCAAGAAAGAGAAGATAGAGTGAGATATCGTACAATAATGCAAGTACTTATATTAGGTAAGTATTATGATTAAGTGCTCGCAACACAGAACTTTAAACTATGGGAATGCATATCAGGAATTTGTACGTGGAGATAGGTGTGCCCAAGTTGCAGTCTGTACTATTTTAGTGGACACTTTTCCTAACTTCCGTGTTCAAATTTCCAATACGTGTTGCTATTGTGGAGTGCCAAATCAAAAAATTTAACCCAAAGCACCCCATTTCAGGACGTCCCAGGAACTACTTTTTAAAAAATTCGTTCATGGGATGTGGGCGTCGCTGGCGAGGCTAGCATTTATTGCCCATCCCTAATTGCCCTTGAGAAGCTGGTGGTGAGCCTCCTTCTTGAACCGCTGCAGTCCATGTGGTGAAGGTTCTCCCACAGTGCTGTTAGGAAGGGAGTTCCAGGATTTTGACCCTGCGACGATGAAGGAACGGTGATATATTTCCAAGTCGGGATGGTGTGTGACTTGGAGGGGAACGTGCAGGTGGTGTTGTTCTCATGTGCCTGCTGCTCTTGTCCTTCTAGGTGGTAGAGGTTGCGGGTTTGGGAGGTTGGGAGGTGCTGTCGAAAAAGCCTTGGCGAGTTGCTGCAGTGCATCCTGTGGATGGTACACACTGCAGCCATTGTGCGCTGGTGGTGAAGGGAGTGAATGCTTAGGATGGTGGATGGGGTGCCAAACAAGCGGGCTGCTTTGTCCTGGATGGTGTCTTGAGTGTTGTTGGAGCTGCACTCATCCAGGCAAGTGGAGAGTATTCCATCACACTCCTGACTTGTGCCTTGTAGATGGTAGAAAGGCTTTGGGGAGTCAGGAGGTGAGTCACTCGCCGTAGAATACCCAGTCTCTGACCTGCTTTTGTAGCCACAGTATTTATATGGCTGGTCCAGTTAAATTTCTGGTCAGTGGTGACCCCCAGGATGTTGATGGTGGTGGATTTGGCGATGGTAATGCCATTGAATGTCAAGGAGAGGTGGTTCGACTCTCTCTTGTTGGAGATGGTCTTTGCCTGGCACCTGTCTGGCACGAATGTTTCTTGGCACTTATCAGCCCAAGCCTGGATGTTGTCCAGGTCTTGCAGCATGCAGGCTCGGACTGCTTCATTATTTGAGAGGTTGCGAATGGAACTGAACACCGTGCAATCATCAGCGAACATCCCCATTTCTGACCTTATGATGGAGGGAAGGTCATTGATAAAGCAGCTGACGATGGTTGGGCCTAGGACACTGCCCTGAGGAACTCCTGCAGCAATGTCCTGGGGCTGAGATGATTGGCCTCCAACAACCACTACCATCTTCTTTTATGCTAGGTATGACTCCAGCCACTGGAGAGCTTTCCCCCTGATTCTCATTGACTTCAATTTTACTAGGGCTCCCTGGTGCCACACTCGGTCAAATGCTGCCTTGATGTCAAGGGCAGTCACTCTCACCTCATCTCTGGAATTCAGCTCTTTTGTCCATGTTTGGACCAAGGCTGTAATGAGGTCTGGAGCTGAGTGGTCCTGGTGGAACCCAAACTGAGCATCAGTGAGCAGGTTATTGGTGAGTAAGTGCCGCTTGATAGCACTGCCGACGACACCTTCCATCACTTTGCTGATGATTGAGAGTAGACTGACGGGGTGGTAATTGGCCGGATTAGATTTGTCCTGCTTTTTGTGGAGAAGACATACCTAGGCAATTTTCCACACTGTCGGGTAGATGCCAGTGTTGAAGCTGTACTGGAACAGCTTGGCTAGAAGTGCAGCTAGTTCTGGAGTACAAGTCTTCAGCACTACAGCTGGAATGTTGTTGGGGCCCATAGCCTTTGCTGTATCCAATGCACTCAGCTGTTTCTTGATATCACATGGAGTGAATCGAATTGGCTGAAGACCGGCTTCTGTGATGGTGGGGATATCGGGAGGAGGCTGAGATGGATCATCCACTTGGCACTGCTGGCTGACGATGGTTGCAAACGCTTCAGCCTTGTCTTTTGCACTCACGTGCTGGACTCCGCCATCATTGAGGATGGGGATGTTTACAGAACCTCCTCCCCCCATTAGTTGTTTAATTGTCCACCACCATTCACGACTCAAACAATTAGTTACTGTGTGAACTGCAGTTACCATACAAAATCAGGGTGTCATAGCCAGTCTGTCAGTCTACTACATTATTGTGAGCTGAGAACCAACCCAAGATGTGAAATAGTAAAGGTTCAAAAGCACGTCCCCTGTCTTTGGAATTCCTCCCAGATAGCTAGCACCTGGAGATGCACAGTTGCTGAATTAGGTTTGATGGAGCATGCACTGGGTGAAACTAGAACTTGGTTTTTTTGTGCTGACAAGCAATCAAATTCTGCAGGTAGCTGTGCTCCTCCCAGCCACCAGGGTTAATTTTGAGACACATCTGTCCTTATGACAGCTGCCTCTAACTACATAATTTTTGTTATGCTCACCTAATATATTTCAATCCAGTTTGGAGTGTTTTCTGCAAGTATCCCCTGAGATTCAAATTCATCATTCATTGAAGAAGTGAAAACAAAATGTCATTCTGCTTAAAAGCTAACGGAAGATTACAAAATGGCTGTTCAGCTGTCCTCGCCAGTTAGTCATATCAAGTAAAATACCTCGTTGCTAAGAGTATAAGTAGAATACTCTGATACTGAATAAGTTTCAATTTTTTGGTTTTAGGCAATGAAGACTTTAAGCCTGGTGTGAACTAAACTAGTTAGGGGGGTGGGAGGGTAAAATCCACACTAAGTCAAAAAGTGTGAGAAAAAGATCAGTAGGATAGATGGGCTGGGTGAGGGCAAAATGTGAGTTCTGTACATGAATGCACATAGCACAAGAAATCAAACAAGTAAGTTAGAACCACAAATTCAGCTTAAAGGGTATGATGTAGTAGCCATTACAGAGACTTGGCTATAACCTGAGCACGATTAGGTGCTAAATATTCCAGGCTATCGGATCTTTAGAAAGAACAGGGAAACTGGGAAAAAAGGGGGAGTAGCAATATTGACAAAAGACACAATTACCACAGTAGAAAGAAGGGATTTTAGTAAGGGTGATCAGACAGTGGAAACAGTATGAATAGAGTTAAGTACAGCAAAGAATTCAAGACTCTGGTAGGAGTTGTCTACAGTTCTCCAGATAGGGGAGTGGGTGTGTATAAATATGGAGATTAGGGAAGCATGTAGCAAAAACAAAGTGATTATAATAGAATATTTTAATTTTTACAGTTTTGGTCTCATTTAAGAAAGGACATAATTGCTTTGGAGGTGGTTCAGAGAAGGTTTACTCGACTGATTCCTGGGATGAGGGGGTTATCTTATGAGGAAAGGTTGGACAAGTTGGGCCTGTATACATTGGAGTTTAGAAGAATGAGAGGTGATCTTATTGAAACATATAAGATCCCGAGGGGACTAGAAGGGGTAGATGCTGAGGGGATGTTTCCCCTTGTGGGAGGGACTAGAACTAGGGGACAGTTTAAAAATAAGGGGTCTCCCATTTAAGAAGGAGATGAAGAGAAATTTTCTCTCTCAGGGTCGTGAGTCTGTGGAACTCCCTTCCCCAGAGAGCGGTGGAGGCAAGGTCATTGAATATTTTTAAGTTGGAGTTAGATAGATTCCTGATTAACAAGGGAGTCAAAGGTTATAGTAAGTAGACGGGAAAGTAGGGTTGAGGTCACAATCATATCAGCCATAATCTTATCAAATGGCAGGGCAGGCTCGAGGGGAATACTCCTGCTCTTAATTCGTATGTTCATACGTACTGAGAGAAGCAGAACAGCTCAGATAGTAAAGGCAATGAATTTCTAGAATGTATTCAGGACAGCTTTCTAGAAGAATATGTTTTAGAACCGACAAGGGAACAGGCCACTTTAGATTTAATGATGAGTAAAAAAAAACAGAATTAGTTAACAATCTGATGATAAGGGAGCATCTTGCAAATAGTGACCATAATATGATTGAATTTGATACTAGGAGAGTCAGTGACTCAGTAAGTCAAAATTCGAAGGGATGAGAAATAAATTGATCACTGTAAACTGGGCTGAACTGTTAATGGGTAAACTTACAGACAAACAGTGGACAGTACGGTAGCATAGTGGTTATATTACTGGACTAGTAATCCAGAGTCATGAGTTCAAATCCTGCCATGGCAGCTGGGGAATTTAAATTCAATTAATTAAATAAAAATCTGGAATAAAAAACTATCAGTAATGGTGGCCATAAAACAACCAGATTGTTGTAAAAACCCACCTGGTTCACTAATCCCTTTTAGGGAAGGAAACCTGCCGTCCTTACCCGGTCTGGTCGATATGTGACTCCAGACCCACAGCAATGTGGTTGATTCTTAATCAGCCTCTGCAATGATCAAATACAGGTCAGGAAACCTCCTGTTGCCGACCACCGACTGCCCTCCCTCAGCTGATGAATCAGTCCTCCTCCACGTTGAACACCACTTGGTGGAAGCACTGAGGGTGGCAAGGGCACAGAATGTACTCTGGGTGGGGGACTTCAATGCCCATCACCAAGAGTGGCTCGGTAGCACCACTACTGACCGAGCTGGCTGAGTCCTGAAGGACATGGTGGTGAGCGAACCAACACGAGGGAAAAACCTACTTGACCTCATCCTCACCAATCTACCTGTCGCAGATGCATCTGTCCATGACAGTATTGGTAGGAGTGACCACCGCACAGTCCATATGGAGACGAAGTCCTGCCTTCACACTGAGGACACCATCCAACTTGTTGTGTGGCACTACCACCGTGCCAAATGGGATAGATTCAGAACAGATCTTGCAGCTCAAAACTGGGCATCCGTGAGGCGCTGTGAGCCATCAGCAGCAGATTTGTATTCCAGCACAATCTGTAACCTCATGGCCCGGCATATTCCTCACTCTACCATTACCAACAAGCCAGGGGATCAACCTTGGTTCAAGGAGGAGTTTAGAAGAGCATGCCAGGAGCAGCACCAGGCATACCTAAAAATGAGGTGCCAACCTGGTGAAGCAACACACAGAGCTACATGCATGCTAAACAGCGGAAGCAACATGCTATAAGCGATTCCATAACAAACGGATCAAATTAAAGCTCTGCAGTCCTGCCACATCCAGTCGTGAATGGTGGTGGGCAATGAAACAACTAACGGGAGGAGGAGGCTCTGCAAATATCCCCACCCTCAATGATGCCGGAGTCCAGCACGTGAGCGCAAAAGACAAGGCTGAAGTGTTTGCAACCATCTTCAGCCAGAAGTGCCGAGTGGATGATCCACCTCGGCCTCCTCCCAATGTCCCCTCAATCACAGAAGACAGTCTTCAGCCAATTCGATTCACTCCACGTGATATCAAGAAACGGCTGAGTGCACTGGATACAACAGAGGCTATCAAGCGGCACTTACTCACCAATAACCTGCTCACCGATGCTCAGTTTGGGTTCCGTCAGGACCACAGAGCTCCAGATCTCATTACAGCCTTGGTCCAAACATGGACAAAAGAGCTCAATTCCAGTGGTGAGGCGAGAGTAACTGCACTTGACATCAAGGCAGCATTTGACTGAGTGTGGCACCAAGCAGCCCTAGTAAAATTGAAGTCAATGGGAATTGGGGAAATCACTCCAGTGGCTGGAGTCATACCTAGCACCAAGGAAGACGGTAGTGGTTGTTGGAGGCCAATCATCTCAGCCCCAGGACATTGCTGCAGGAGTTCCTCAGCACACTGTCCTAGGCCCAACCATCTTCAGCTGCTTCATCAATGACCTTCCCCCCATCATAAGGTCAGAAATTGGGATGTTCGCTGATCATTGCAGGGTGTTCAGTTCCATTCGCAACCCCTCAGATAATGAAACAGTCCATGCCCGCATGCAGCAAGACCTGGACAACATCCAGGCTTGGACTGATAAGTGGCAAGTAACATTCGCGCCAGACAAGTGCCAGGCAATTACCACCTCCCCTTGACATTCAACAGCATTACCATTGCCGAATCCCCCACCATCAACATCCTGGGGGTCACCATTGACCAGAAACTTAACTGGACCAGCCATATAAATACTGTGGCTACAAGAGCAGGTCAGAGGCTGGGTATTCTGCAGCGAGTGATTCACCTCCTGACTCCCCAAAGCCTTTGCACCATCTACAAGGCACAAGTCAGAAGTGTGATGGAATACTCTCCACTTGCCTGGATGAGTGCAGCTCCAACAACACTCAAGAAGCTCGACACCATCCAAGACAAAGCAGCCCGCTTGATTGTCACTCTAAACATTCACTCCCTTCACCACCAGCGCACCGTGGCTGCAGTGGGTACCATCCACAGGATGCACTGCAGCAACTCGCCAAGGTTTCTTCGACAGCAAGGTTTCTTCGACAGCAAGCCGCGACCTCTACCACATAGAAGGACAAGGGCAGCAGGCACATGGGAATACCACCACCTGCACGTTCCCCTCCAAGTCACACACCATCCCGACTTGGAAATATATCGCCGTTTCTTCATTGTCACTGGGTCAAAATCCTGGAACTCCCTTCCTAACAGCACTGTGGGAGAACCTTCACCCCACGGACTGCAGCAGTTCAAGAAGGCGGCTCACCACCACCTTCTCAAGGGCAATTAGGGATGGGCAATAAATGCTGGCCTCGCCAGTGACGCCCACATCCCATGAACGAATAAAAAAAGTATTCAAAGAGGTATTTGGTACAATACAAAACCAGTAAGTACCCCTAAAAGGCAACGGCTCTATTTGCATAGTTAAGTAACCATGGTCAACAAATGAAGTATGAGAGAGCATCAAACTAAAGAAAAAGGTTTACACAAATGCAAGGAAAAATGAAAATCCAGCAGAGCAGGAAGTTACAAAGGGACATAAGACACACTAAGTGAGTGGAAATGTGAGGTCATCCACTTTGGATCTGAGAAAGACAAATTGGGATATTTTCTTAATGATGAGAGACTAGGAGCTGTGAATGAGCAAAGGGATTTAGGTGTCAATGTACACAAATCACAAAAAGCTAGTGCACAGGTACAAAAAGTAATCAGAAAGTCTAATGTAATGTTGGCCTTTATCGCAAGGCGGATAGAATACAAAAGTACGGAAGTGATGCTTCAGTTGCACACAGCTTTGTTCAGACCCCATCTGGAGCACAGCATTCAGTTTTGGGCACTGAATCTCAGTAAATATATATTATCTTGGAAGGGGAACAGCACAGATTCACCAGAATGATGCTCGGGCTTAAAACGGTTAAATTATGAGGATAGATTGGATAAACTTGGCTTGTATTCCCCTGAGTTTAGGAGGTTGAGGAGTGATCTAAATTAAGGTATTTAAAATGATTAAGGGATTCAATAGGATAGACACAGAGAAATACTTTCCTCTGGTGCAGGAATCCAGGACAAGAGGGCATAATCTTAAAATGAGAGGTAGGCCATTTTGGAGTGAAATCAGGAAGCATTTTTTCCACACAAAAGGTAGTCAAAATCTAGAACATGCTCCCCCAAAAGGTTGTGAATGCTGGGTCAATTGAAATTTTCAAGACTGAGATTGATAAATTCTGGTTTGGTAAGGACATCAAGAGATATGGAACAAAGGCAGGTAAATGGAGATGATGTACAGATCAGCCATAATCTAACTGAATGTTGAAACAGGCACATTTTTACAAACACTTAATGCACTTTAAAATGGTGGATAGGCACCATTATTTTGAAATAACACATTTTTGATCAGCTTACCACATGGCTAGCAGTTTCATGATTTTTATGTAACTGCTTGAAAACACTGTACTGCAGGAACTTTTGCAATGCAACACAACTTGTAGAAAATTGTTGGGGCAAGGGGGGAAAAAAGGTTAACTTTTATAAACTGAACCAATCATTTATACTGTTCCTTTTTCTCCACCTTTCATTTATTGCTGTTAATTCTTTAGGCACAGAGCTGCTTTTTGACTGAATAGTATACAGTTTACAGTTATATTTGTCTTTTCCAGTTTTATTTCCTAGTCTCTTGCTGAAGAACATTTCTTTTGCGTGCTGGAAGGCTTCCAGCACATAACTCAAATGGCTACTCTGCATATGAGGCCCCAGTGAATGTTGTCATGTGATTCAGCATGGGGGCATAACAACTGAGCTCAATCCGGTTTTCACCTAATATCCACACATGCACATCTTCCAAGGGTGAGGTCACTGACTAGGGATCAGAAACAGGAACATAGCTAATTTTTCCCTCCTCAGCCAAGGGCCGACTGTAGTTCCAAACTGCCATCACCACTGAGGTTTGCTAACTCAGCACATATCCAGATTCAAACCTGGCACCGTACAGTTTAGCAGTACACCTGGTATTGTCTTTACACATTAAGCGATTAGGGGAGAAAAGGATTACAGTTTCTAAAGTATATTGCTGAAGTAAAATGGATATGTAGTTGAAGCTACAATTGTAATATTCAACCGGTGGACAACGGACGGTCAATCAATTGAAATTCCAGATGGTGGTTCCATGACTTAATCTTTTGTCCATTAGAATGATGAACAAGGAAGAAGCTCTTTTAATGTGTCAAACCTGCAGAGTGGTGACATTATTCACCTGACGCAGCATAGAAAACTAACACTGGTGAAAGCCACACACCACAATGCATAACTTTCAAAAGGGAATTGGATAAATACTTGTAGGGGGAAAATTTGCAGGGCTATGGGGAAAAAGCAAGGGAGTGGGACTAATTGGATAGCTCTTTTAAAGATTTGGTACAGGCACGATGGGCCTAATGGCCTCCTTCTATGCTGTATCATTCTATTCTATGACCCGTTTATTCCTACTCTGCTTTCTGTCTGTTAACCAATTCTCTATCCATGCTAATATATTACCCCCAACCCCATGAGCCCTTATCTTGTGTAACATCTTATCGAATGCCTTTTGAAAATCCAAATGTACTACACCCATTGGTTCTCCTTTATCTACCCTGCTAGTTACATCTCAAAAAACTAATAGATTTGTCAAACACGATTTCCCTTTCATAAAACCATGTTGACACTGCCTAATCATATTATGATTCCCATCTGTCTCATACAATGCAATTTTGCCCAGGACCTGTTTGATCCTTTTCTCTAGAATTTAATTTTATGTTCTCCAAGATATCAGTAATTCTTTCTGCAGCGTTTCATTTTTTAAGTCAAATTTCTGAGAAATTATGTAATTCTTCTTACAATGCAGTTTTCAGCTAGATAAACAAGTTTCATTTAGTCTGTAAATGTTGATTCAGTTCCCTTCTTAATTTGTTTTTGATTCAGTGTCTGCCTTATCCATCACGTTTCTAGATGCATTACAAATGTTGTCATGATAGAATAAATCATAGAAAATTTACGGCACAGAAGGAGGCCATTCGGCCCATCATGTCCGCACCGGCTGAGAAACGAGCCATCCAGCCTAATCCCACTTTCCCGCATTTGGTCCGTAGCCCTGCAGATCATGGCACTTTAGGTGCACATCCAGGTATTTTTTAAATGAGTTGAGGGTTTCTGCCCCTACCACCCTCTCAGGCAGTGAGTTCCAGACCCCCACCACCCTCTGGGTGAAAACATTTTTCCTCATTTCCACTCTAATCCTTCTACCAATCACTTTAAATCTATGCCCCCTGGTTATTGACCTCTCTACTAAGGGAAATAGGTCCTTCCTATCCACTCTATCTAGGCCCCTCATAATTTTGTACACCTCAATCAACTCACCCCTCAGCCTCCTCTGTTCCAAGGAAAACAACTCCAGTCTATACAATCTATCATCATAGCTAAAATTCTCCAGTCCTGGCAACATCCTCGTAAATCTCCTCTGCACTCTCTCTAGTGCAATTACATCCTTCCTGTAATGTGGTGACCAGAACTATGCACAGTACTCAAGCTGTGGCCGAACTAGTGTTTTATATAGTTCCAGCATAAAATCCCTACTCTTATATTCTATGCCTCGGCTAATAAAGGAAAGCATTCCATATGCCTTCTTAACCACCTTATCTACCTGTCCTGCTACCTTCAGGGATCTGCTTGACAAGATTTTATTATAAAAAGGATCCCAACTACAGTTTAGCACAAATTAGTACCATATCATCATTACACGTTGAGCATCCATATCTATAACCGATAATTTATTATGCTTAAATCCCCATCTACCTATTTTATGAGCAATAATACATGATATAGATACATACATACATACACACGACGGGGGGGGGGGGGGGAGTGCACAGCGGGGCGGCACGGTCGGGTCAGGCAAGCTCGGCGGCGTCAGGCGGTGGGGCAGCACGTCGGGCGGGGAGTGCGGCGGCGCGTCGGGGGGGGGAGCGGGGGTGGCAGTGAGCGAGCGCGGGGGTGGGGGGGGGTGCGGAGGGAGCATGCGCGCGCGGGGCGGAGGGAGCGAACGTGAGACAGGAGGGAGAGAGAGATTGATTGGCTGCAGGCCGACCAAGACATATATCAATTGATTTCATCATCCATTCATAGCACGGTTGTTTATTATTCTACTGCCTGTTGAGGTTTTTTTTTGCAAGGTTTGGACATAGAACATCATGAAGTTGCAGATGAAATAGTCCTTCTTCACAGTGGTGGGCTGAATATTCCATTGTAAATGGAGAAACTGCTTAAAAGATCCAAAGCAGAAAAAGAACAATTGACAGTTGGAACACCATTTATAACAACCATTTTAGCCCCAGTCACGTTAGTTGTGCCTACCATATAATGTTTTTATTTATTTAGTAATGTAGGAGTTAAGTACATAGATAAACATTTAAAAGTACATCGATATCACTGAAAAGACTTTCAGATTGGAACAGAATTTACTTCAGGCTTTTTTAAAACTTCATATTTACATCATAAAAATAATGCAACAGTTACCTTAGGTGTTTTTCCAAGCGAATTCCAAGCCTCCCATTTTGCCTTGTTGATAAAGTCCAACATACTTGGCTTTGGTGAATTGCAAGGACCTTGCGTAGCCTGTTAAAAAAAAAAGTCTTCTGGTTTGAATTTAAGATATTTCAATGGATTATTGAAAAAAATTGTAAGTATTACCTAACTCATAAAAAGATTCTTCATTCAGTAACCAGAGGGTACAGATTAAAGATAATTGCCAAAAGAACCAGAGGCGAGATGAGGAGTTGATATGATCTGGAATGCACTGCCTGAAAGGGCGGTGGAAGAAAATTCAATAGTAACTTTCAAAAGGGAATTGGATAAATACTTGAAGAGGAAGAATTTGCAGGGCTATGGGAAAAGAGCAGGGGAGTGAGACTAATCGGACAGCTCTTTCAAAAAACCGCCGCAGGCACAATGGGCCGAATAGCCTCCTTCTGTACTATATGATGGTATGATTCTTTGAATTGAAGACATTCTGTATACAACGCTCGTGTGAACCTGCATCATTTCTGAAGGCGACGGGGGGGGGGGGGTGGGGGGGGTGGTGGAGGCAGAAAAGGAAAAGATCACAACAGCATTCCCTCCAAGACTGCAGCGGTTCAGGAAGACTGCTCACCACCACCTTCTCAAGGGCAATTAGGGATGGGCAATAAATGCTGGCCTTGCCAGCGACGCCCACATCCCATGAACGAATAAAAAAAATATTTTGTTGCGGTAATATCATGATGTCACCATGTTCATACCTCATGTCCTCATATTGGATAGAAGGACAGCTAGGCCTATAGGATGTCAGTTCATTTTGACCCAGAGGTTCCCATGAGAAAAAGCAACCCACCTCATTCACCCGCCTGAAAGGACTTGAGGGGATGCCTGGTGTGTGGAAGACGCCTTTAATTTGAAAAATGAAGACAGCCTGACAATGCAAGTTAACACCATCCTTCCTGACATCCTCCAAATGCCTGGAGGTAGACCTAGTGACATTGGGAAGAGGAGAGGTGGCTTGGAGGGGAGCAGAAACTCCAGTTGCCCAAGTTGATAAGTTCATACTATAATGTTTGGTGAAGGTATGAGAATTATTCCAAGAAGACATCTTCCCCACTCATGTATTCCAACCCTCATGCAATAAAGGCCAACATGCCATTTGCTTTCCTACTTGCCTGCTGTATCTGCATACTAACTTTTTGTGTTTCTTGTACGAGAACACCCAAGTCTCTCTGAACACCAACGTTTAATAGTTTCTCACCATTTAAAAAATATTCTGTTTTTCTATTCTTCCTACCAAAGCGAATAACTTCACATTTTCCCACATTACACTCCATCCTCCACCTCTTGCTCACTCACTTAATCTGTCTATATCCTGTTCCAGACTCCTCACAGCTTACTTTCCCACCTAGCTTTGTATCATCAGCAAACTTGGATACATTACACTCAGTCCCTTCATCTAAGTCATTAATATAGATTGTAAATAGCTGAGGCCCAAGCATCCATCCTTGTGGCACCCCACTAGTAACAGCCTGCCAACCTGAGAATGACCCGTTTATCCCTACTCTGTTTTCTATCCTTTAACCAATCCTCCATCCATGCCAATATATAACCCTCAACTCCATGAGCCCTTATCTTGTGTAACAACCTTTTATATGGCACCTTATCGAATGCCTTTTGAAAATCCAAATATACTACATCCACTGGTTCCCCTTTATCTACGCTGCTAGTTACATCCTCAAAAAACTCCAATAAATTTTTCAAACATATTTTCCCTTTCATAAAACCATGTTGACTCCGCCTAATCACATTATGATTTTCTAAGTGCCCTGTTACCACTTCCTTAATAATGGATTCTAACATTTTCCCGACGACTGATGTCAGGCTAACGGGCCTGTAGTTCCCTGTTTTCCCTCTCCCTCCTTTCTTGAATAGCGGGGTAACATTTGCTACCTTCCAGTCCACTGGGGCTGTTCCAGAATCTAGAGAATTTTAGAAGATCATAACCAACATATCCACTATCTCTGCAGCCACCTCTTTTAGAACCCTAGGATATCGGCCATCAGGGCCAGGGGATTTGTCAGCTTTTAGTCCCATTAGTTTTTCCAGCACTTTTTCCTCTAGATATTAATTGTTTTAAGTTCCTCACTCTCATTTACCCCTTGGTTCTCCACTATTTCTGGTATGCTTTTTGTGTCTTTTATTATGAAGACAGATACAAAATATTTGTTCAACACATCTGCCATTTCTTTATTCCCCATTATAATTTCTCCTGTCTCAGCCTTTAAGGGACCAACGTTTATTTTTGCTACCCTCTTCCTTTTTACGTATTTGTAGAAGCTCTTACAATCCGTTTTTATATTTCTTGCTAGTTTACTTTCATATTCTATTTTCTCCCTTTATCAATTTTTTAGTCGTCTTTTTTGATTTCTAAAACTCTCCCAATCCCCAGGTTTATTACTCTTCTTGGCATTGCTTTTCAACTGTCAAACCCTTTAATTTAATTTCCGAATCTACCTTCGCCAACTCGCCCCTCATACCTATGTAATTGGCTTTATTTAAGTTTAAGACTCTAGTTTCTGACTTAAGTACGTTACTTTCAAACTCAATGTGAAATTCTATCATATTATGATCACTCTTGCCAGAGTTTCTTTTACTGTGAGATTACTAATTAACCCTGTCTCATTACACAATACAAGATCTAAAATAGCCTGTTCCCTGGTTGGTTCCATGACGTATTGCTCCAGGAAACCGTCTCAAATGCATTCCATGATCTCGTCTTCCAAACAACCTTTATCAATTTGATTTGCCCAGACTATATGCAGATTGAAGTCCCCCATGATGACTGCATTTCCTCTGTTACAAGCTCCTATTATTTCACGATTAATACTCTGTCCAACGGTATTGCGACTATTAGAGGGTCTATAAACTACGCCCACCAGTGTTTTCTGCCCCTTGTTATTTCTAATTTCCACCCATATTGATTCTACTCCCTGATCTTCCGAGCCAAGATCCTTTCTCACCACTGTCCAGTCTGTTTGGCCCTGTCAGAATTTTAAATGTTTCAATGAAATCCCCTCTCTTTCTTCCAAACTCGAGTGAATACGGGCCGAGTCGACCCAATCTCTCCTCATATGACAGTCCGGCCATCCCAGGGATCAGTCTGGTGAACCTTCGCTGCACTCCCTCTATGGCAAGTGTATCCTTTCTTAGGTAAGGAGACCAAAACTGCACACAATACTTCAGTTGTGGTCTCACCAAGGCCCTGTATAACTTCAGTAAGATATTCTTGTTCCTCTGCTCAAATCCTCTTGTAATGAAGGCCAACATACCATTTGCCTTCCTAACTGCTTGCTGCACCTGCATGTTTGCTTTCAGTGACTGGTGTACAAGGACACCCAGGTCCCTTTGTACATCTACATTCCCCAATCTATCACCCTTTAAATAATACTCTGCCTTTCTTTTTTCCTTCCAAAGTGAATAACTTCACATTTATCCACATTATACTGCATCTGCCATGTATTTTCCCCACTCACTCAACTTGTCTAAATCGCCTTGAAGCCTCTTTGCATCCTCCTCACAGCTCACAATCCCACCTCGTTTTGTGGCAGGACGTCTTTTAAATTTTTTCAGCATGTTTCCTGTGCAATAACCAGTCAGATTGCCAGGCTGGCTGCCTAGTCGACGGAAAAGCAGCCGGGGAGCGGATGCTAGGCAAGTCTGACATTAGGGGGGGATTGGTATCGGAGACATGGGGGTGGGGCGTCGGCCAATCACGTGTGTTGGATCGTGGCAGGTAAGCTTGATGGGCCTGGAGGAAACACCCCTGCTCCTCCTGGCCCACGAGCAGTGCAATAAAGGCACTCACCTGTTGATCCGTTAAAACAGGAAGTGGGCGAGTTTTACATTTTATCTTCCCATCCGCCCCAACCCACCTGTCCTTGGGGGTTAAAATTACCCCGAGACTTTACATAATGTCTTACCTGTTTTAAGGATGCCATACGGTACAAGTGATCAAATTGAATGGCCCTTGACGTAGGATGAATGTTTCTTACTTCTAAATTGATAGAGCAGTGGAGAATGCATTTCACTAGCCATTTTGAAAGCCTATATATGGATGCAACATTACAAAGGATCATCACAGGGGATAAAGACTTTGAGATTGGTGGGTAGATTCTATGCAATCATGTTGTCTCTATACTGTAGTGTAGTACATAAAGAGTGGGATCCATTCTTGGTAAATGGAGCTCTCATGAACCAATTGTCTAAATATGGACAGTTTCTATTTTGGACAGTTACATGGGTAAGATGGGTATAGAGGGATATGGGCCAAGTGCAGGTAATTGGGACTAGCTTAGTGGTATAAACTGGGCGACATGGACATGTTGGGCCGAAGGGCCTGTTTCCATGTTGTAAACTTCTATGATTCTATGGATAGATATGCAAGGGCTAATGATGGCTCGACATTTTGTGAACTTCCTAGAGGCTGAGAAAACCTCAGGGGAAAGGGTGGTGCTCTGCACTTATAACTGCAACTCTAGAGATTGAAACGTAGGCACTTTCAATGACAGGATTGGATGACAATGTGAAAGTAAGCATCCTGGATACACTGCCCAATGGTACAAGGCAGTGAAAAGTCTTAGTACCACACGATCTTAGTACCACCTTGAACTCTCTTATGAATTTGTTTGAAGATTTGAAATTACCTCCTAAAGTGCCCCACCACTTTTAATTTTCACTTGTACTATCAAACATTCTGTTGATGTAGTTTACAAGGATGACTTGCAAGTGCCTTGGAGAGTTCTATTCACAATTATATAGAAGCTTGGTTAGACCACACCAGAGTACAGTGCACAGTTCTGGTCTCCATATTACAAAAAGGATATAGAGGCACTGGAGAAGGTGCAAAAAAGATTTACAAGGATGATACCAGAACAGAGAGGTTTTAACAATCAGGAAAGACCAAACAGGCTCTTTTGTCTAGAAAAGAGAAGGTCTGAGGGATGACCTAATAGAGGTCTTTAAAATTATGAAGGGGTTTGATAGGGTGGACGTAGAGAAGATGTTTCCACTTGTGGGGAGTTCAAAACTAGGGGTCATAGATACAAAACAGTCACTGATGAATCCAATAAGGAATTCAGGAAGAACATCTTTACCCAGAGAGTGGTTAGAATGTGGAACTTGCTACCACATGGAGTAGCTGAAGTGAATAGCATAAATGCATTTAAGGGAAATCTAGATAAGTATATGAGGGAGAAAGGAATAGAAAAATGTGCTGATGGAGAGATGATGTGGGATGGGAGGAGGCTCATATGGAGCATAAACACCAGCATAGACCAGTTGGGCTGAATGGCCGGTGTCTGTGCTGTAATTTCTATGTAATTCTATGTAATGTAATTCAGATGTCAACACTTTAGATTGGACAGGATGCCAATGCAGAGGCACCAGAACCAGGAAATATTAGATATTGCCTCCGGTTATGGAGGCTCTGCCATCTCCAGATCTAAATGTAGGTCTATCTGTAATGCCAATTGCCAGGCTACTGAATTAAACTTTGATAGCCACGGCCAACCATGTCGACAGGGTGGCTTGAGCAGAAAGAGGACAACCAAAATGGCAAATCTCCAGAGGAGAGAAAATTTAGTCACTAAACTGAAATTACTTGTTACAGATACAATCTTACAAGTTTGAGTGGAGGATTAATCTATATTGAAAACACTTCCTCAGATTTCATTTCTCTTAAATTCACCACAAGTGACACTAATATTGTAATGTTAAAGGGAAGCCTACAGGTCAAACATAATGGGAAATGGAAAAACTACGCTGGTGGAGGAGGTTAGGACCCAAGTAGCATATCATATAAGAATAACTTAGGAAGAAACCTTGCATTGCATTTGAATCACAGCCATACACGATCTGGAAATCTTGAGTCTGTCTAGTTTCATTCTTTCGCATGAACATCTCTTACTTTGATGAGTATGAACATCAATATTATAACATTATTAAATATTTGAAAAATTAAAATTTTAAAAAGGTATGGGGAAAGAGCAAGGGATAGCTGGTTACAGGCTTGATGGGTGAAATGGCTTCCTTCTGTGTTGTAAAATTTTATGATTCAATAGTAAAACATTTAAAAAGTCAACTAAAGACTCCAATAATTACTGTAACACTTGTGCACCATCATAAGATACTATGGCTCAAACAATGTTCTTGAACAAATGTTCATAAAAGTACACTAATTTATAATATCCCACATTGCAAGTTTACTGAATACTAGGAGACTGTCTGGTGGCATTGCTCACTGAGTTGGAGGAAGGATGCCAAAGCCTTAGAAAGGATGCAGAGGAGATTTACTAGAATGGTACCAGGGATGAGGGACTTCAGTTATATGGAGACTAGAGAAGCTGGGATTGTTCTCCTTAGACTTGAGAAGGCTAAGGGGAGATTTAATACAGGTGTTCAAAATTATGAAAGGTTTTGATAGGAGTAAATAAGGAGAAACTGTTTCCACTGGCAGGAGGGTTGGTAACTGGTAGATGACATAGATTTAAGGTAATTGGCAAAAGAACCAGAGGGGAGATGAAGAGAACTTTTATTTTTAAAACAGCAAGTTGTTATGATCTGAAATGTACTGCCTGAAAAGGTGGTGGGAAGCAGATTCAATAGTAACATTCAAAAGGCAATTTGGATATATACTTGAAAAAGGAAAAATGTTCAGGGCTATGGGGAAAGAGCAGGGGAGTGGGACTAATTGGATAGCTCTTTCAAAGAGCCAGCAGAGGCAAGTGGGCCAAATGGACTCCTTCTGTGCTGTATCATTCTATTCTATGAACTGCCTCTTGTAAAATCAATTATTGTTCTCGTTAGTATAGATCTCAGATTGTTTACACCCAAGTACCATGGTCATGGCTATGACCATATTTCAAATAATGTCTGCAGTTTGGACAATCTCCCTTCAGAGAGACACTGATGTATTAGCCAGTAGTAAGAAGAAGGATGATTTGGAATCAAGTTATGGAGAGAGAAAATAGCTGGCTTTTTAACTTGGACTGAGAATGTAAAACTAGAGGGTACAAGTTTAACATTAAGAACACTCAAGCAAAACCATAGATTATAAATTCACTGACTATCACTTGCATTTTCCAATTTTAAATGTATTACCTGTTTAAACAATGCATATATCTGCAATTTTACTTCATTTCCAGGGTCGTTCTTTAAAGTCTTCAACTTATCCTTTGCTTTATCAAATTCAGCTTCTGTTGCAGTCATGGCTGCTCCAGTTATATGCAGTTTAACTACTGGTGAACTCTGGATCAATCTGCAAAATTAAACACATCAAACTGAACTTGAGTTTCTTTTAAAAATTAGGACGGATAGTTGAACAACATCGATTTTAAAAAGGGCTTCAATGTAGTTCGCCCTCTGAGCAGGAATGCTGATAAATGACACTAACACCACCTCAAATCAATTGTTTATTTAGTATTAGGTTGATACACTTAAAAAGTTGAATTTCACAGTATTATTGGTATTACTGAATATTTCAACATGCTAATACCAGAAAATAAATTACCATGAAAGCAGCGAACAAAAATGAGCATGAAAGTTGCCTTTATAAAAACCCAACTAGTTCACTAATGTCTTTTAGGGATGAGGACTTGCCAGTCCTACCTGGTCTGGCCTACATGATGTCAGTCTCACACCACGTGAATGACAATGTGTCGTCTGAAATGGCCTAGCAAGCCACTCATTTATACAAATAGGGGATTGGGAAGAAGTGCAGCTTTGCCAGCATCACCCACTTCCAAAGATTATGAATATAAATAATATATTTTAAAAATTCAAAGAATTCTTTACAAAATCATTGCAACAGCAATTGAGCCTTATGACGTCTCTTACTATTGAGACTCTCTTCTAACACTGTGTTCACAGCAAAGTGCAATTTCCATTAACAGACCTGCATCACCCAAGATCCAAAATTTACAATCTTATATTGGTCATGAATGGCAGTAGCAATTACCTTTCTAACCAAAATATTCACACTGGAAATTGCACAAGATACCCACCATGCACTCCTGTTTACTCTGACAGATGGAAAACAAAGATTGTCAAGACTACCGTTCAGGCTAAACCAATAGTTGATTTTATTTCAATGATTTTTAATAACTCAGGAGGAAAACTATGCAGCAAATAATCAGCAAAATAAATACTGGTCTTATACAATACTTGAAACTACTTCTGAAACAATAAAAAAAACGTTTGAAATGTTAGGGCCCCATTTCAGAATCTTTTAATCAAGCCATGGAGAAATGCAACATAGATATCCATCTCACTGTCATAATGCAGAAACAAGGAGGTTGAAGCAAGGGAACCGCAGACCAGTGAAAACCAGCAGCACTTGTACTGCTCCAAGCCAGGTTCTGACACCCCAGATCACGGCAGTCCTTTTACACAAGGCATACAGGACACTTTTTAAAAAAAAATCAATTTTATCTTTCAGATAGATAGTACGTGAACTGCCAACTTCTGGCGTTTGGATGCATTTTATTTTCTTCTAATATTTCACCTGCATAATTACTAGCTTGGCCCCAAGAATAACCGAAAGTGACCCACACATTTCGGCAAGTTTTACATGTATCCAATACATCAAAGACAAGGAGAAAATTTCTGACTCAATTAATGTGTAATGGCATCCCTACAAAAGATCAGATGGCTACATAGCTCAGACAGAAATATATATGTACTTAGGCAGTATGCGTGTAATGCTTTAAATCAAACACCCAAAGAACCTCAAAGTTCCATTTAGAAAATATTTACAAATTATTGATTATAAAAGAGATTTTTTAGGGATTTTACAATTTGAAGCAAGGTAGGCTCTGCTTTCACATTACCAACTTATTAATTGCACAGGTCCATAACATTTTATATGAAGTTAAAAAAACATTATCTTTCTCAGTGAATGTTGTACACTTAGCTGTTCATTTGTCAATATCACGATGGTACTCTTGATTAACAATGTTCTTGTCACAGTATTTGGATTGAGCAGCAATATGGTCTAGTTATGACTTCATGTTTAAATGCACCACTTATGAATTAATTTTGTAAACCATCTCACTTTCATAAACATGCAGTAATTACTTGTGTTATCTAAAATAGCAAGTGCTGAGTGGGAAGCAGTAAGAGCAATTAAATGGTGGGATTTTGGGGAGTCACCAAAATTGTTTGAGCTGCATTCCTAAATACTTTAACCACAGGAGGGTTCTCTCTTTATGGTATCCATTAATATACTATCCATTAAAATCCCTTAAAAAATGATTGGACTTTTATGAAAAAATGTACTTAAATAAATTGCACCATGTTTATCAGTATTAAAAGTCACGAGTTACACAGAGATCAAGACCCGACAATACATACCGTTAAAATGGAAACTTCATCATCCATGCTCCAATTATCAATTTTAACATTTTCCTTCCTCATGCCTTGCGTGAGATTGGCTCATTGCACAGCACACCTACACCAATATCCTCCTATCTGGCATAAAATCAAACTCTTAGCCCAGGAACCATTAAATAAAATGAGTTATTTGTAATTTACTTGCCTCATTCATGCGCTGAGAATATTGCTGTACTATATTCAGGTGGATCTCAATTATCTGCCACTTCTCATTATCCACAGGGATCCTCTTCAATATGATAAATAATGAGATGTGCCTAACTGGAGAGACATCCTGTTTCATTTGATCGGCCACTGGAATTTTTCAATTGGCATTTCTTTAACGCCAGCAATGTTTAAAATAAATAAGTTACTGCTGGCGATGAGAAAAGGCACCAATTGGAAAATCCATTCATGTTTTAATGTTTCCTTTTGGGAATTTATAGTTTGCAAAATTGTTGCCACTTTCTATTCTGGATACAATCAATTTGTAAGCATTACACCTATAACCTCAAAACTCATTAACTCAGATCATTATTAGCTACAATGCGAATTAAAGATGTCTGAGAAAAGGTGCAGGGGGAAAGTACTTACTTATGTCTCAAATAGGTTAGCTTGTTCAGTTATTCCCATCTGTAAACATGACTCTTAGAGTAACATATGCTCTCTGTAGTTCCAAATAGACCAGCTTTACCAACAATAGATGCTTACAGTGAACATCACCAATGGACACACTCTCAATAAATGTCTCTTGACAAACAAGAAGAATATATTTTTGAGAAATTAACAGGTAAAGTTTAAGGAAAAAACTCATAGCTCCATGTCAACATTCAGGAAGGTAAACTACACCCCAAGATGATGAATCTAGCCCAGATGAGGCACGTGGGCCAAGAATTTCACATTACAGATATCTTTTCTTCCTGCATTCACTCCATTTTTAAAACATTATTTTAGGTTTCTCAAAGCATACACAATTCCCTGATCAGTAATCCACTCCTAGGTCTCTGGTGAAGGTACATTATTAGTCAGCCAGTAGGGTCCATGCAAAAGTGGTTCAGGTAGATGAGTTTGTTCTCCTGTGCTCAGTGGTTCCCCAGCAGCTTGGTTGGTATTGGGAATTATGACAAAACTGAAGTGTTTTGATTTTGTTCTGGTTTGGGAGACTTTTGTTTAACTCGGTCACATCAGTTAAAATCCACATCCCAATTAAATTAGAACAAATGTTGCAAGGACAGTACAGTCTGGTGGGATAAGCTAAGCCAAATTCAAACAAACACATATTTTCTCAATAATGTGTATGATAGCCAGCTAGTTTTGAATGTAGCTGACAGTTATTTAAATCCAGAAAGCACAGCAAATGTTTTCAGGGGTATTTAATGACCTAAAGCTGCTCAACAAAGAGTTAAAGTGAGCTGAGTTTAGCAGAATTAAGCGGTCAGTTGGTTGGAACCTTCAGAGAAAGGCTAGCTAGCTCCTGCAGGCGGAAAAGAATAAACTATGTATATAAAAGTTATCTGCAAAAGAACAGCTTGGCATATAGACTGCGACCTATTATGGTTTTTTATTTGAGTAGCATAGTATAAAATCTACTGCAAATATATTAGATATACGTTTGCTTGTTCATCTCTTGTCCAATAATTTCACTTGATAAATAAAAACCTCAAAATCAAGGACAGAAGAAAATTCTTGTGGAGCCACAAGATAGATGTAGTAGTTAAAAGTAATTAACCAAGGTTTTCCATTTGTTGTCCTTGGCTCAATCAGAAACTTATCTAGATATCAGGGCCAATGAATATCTTCTCAAAACTTTACGAAGCTAAGTCTCGCCTATGCGAGTAAACTAAAAATACAGAAGCCAAAAGTATCTTGAGAAAGAGAGGGAAAGACACAAAAATGTAACAGGAATATCCAGGTGTGGGAAAACTAAATCACAAAAATTACATCCAGCATGCCATGGTGCAACATATTAGTACAACTACTTTCCGCACTACAGAGCTGTCTCTGTACCTTCTCTCCATTTCCTTTTCTTCTAAAACTTAATCAACTTTCTCTCTCCTGTCCTCTCCAAAAGTGTTAACGTCCTGGTAATATATTAAATCACAAGCCCTGGTTGCTTTTTAGTACTTCATTCAAGTGTCATGTGTCAGCCCAGAGAGTGAGTGCTGATGGGCAGTTCACCATGGCAACATCACAGCCAAGCCCAATACTCTCCTTAACCAATGTCCATAGATACACACTTCCCAGCATGCATCACTAGGTAGCATTCAGGAGTAGGAACCCTAGCTAATTATAGCCTACATGGCTCAGGGGAACCAAGACACCTGCCACCCTAGCTGACATCTGCTAAAATCAGCAGACTAGAACTTTATGAGCTATCTGACTCATTAAGGACACTGTCTTCACGAGCTGAACCATCGGGGAAGTTTGCACCTTCTCTTAAGTAAAGGTATAAATAGCTCTTGAAATAGTAAAAAGAATTAGAAATTTGGTTCAGGTGCTTCAATATATTGGTGTTTGAAACATTGCTACTTGTATTGATATAAAAAGACACCTGTAGGGACTAAAGGATACAGTTGAAACGGGAACTTTGCATTTTGCTAAATAAATTACTATATCTTTAGTGTTTGTTAATTTCTACATGTAGGAGAAATTATCTGTATTCAGATACAGAAAAGAAAATATGAACATCTGTGAGACACAGAATAACTAAAACTAGGACATTACACAATGCATCAAACAGGACAGGATACATGCATCCTCTTCAGCAAAATAACAGCTTCAAACTAAATACTTTCAATGCAGGGACCCCATTTCAGAAATGGCACTTACTATGCACTTAATGAGCTAGTCAGTCAATCTCAAAATTATGCAACTCCTATATCGCCTTTCCATTTGAAAACCACTGAGAAATCGCATTGACATGCAAACATGGTATGCACACACACATGGAAAAATGTGATCACCGGAGAACACTACTAATGTACAAATTGGCAGCCTAATGTAGATATGGAACAGAACACAATTGAGAAAGCCTCATCAAAGCCAAGTGCCTTCAACTGCTGGACGTTGGTGCTGCCTAAACAAATCCTTAAGTACAGTATACCAAATTTATCTAAACAGAAATTTGTATTGAAGCTGGTCAATACTAAGTGGTCATATACATTTAGTAGATATTTGCTTTTCTTCACTAATTATTCATACACATCATTTACCAGAATCCTAATCTTCTATCTTCAAGAATACTTTTGGCAGTGGCTGTTTATTTAATAACCCTGAAACTGGGACCCTATCTTTATTTGATGCATTTGAGTCATTCATTCTTGTCGATATAAAAGGCACCTACAACAGACGGATTAGAAAACTCTTTGATCTTGAAATTATGCCACGGGGCACCACCATTCAAATGCTCAACATGTCGATCTGAAATTCCTTTCTCTTCTCCACTATTTTAGCATTAACCTATTTTTTAAAAAATGAGTTAACATCTCAGCTAAAATAACAGAGGAATGAATTTCAAGATGAACACATTAAGAATGTGTGCTAATACCCCATGACATAATTTAAAGGCTTTTGATTCTACTACGATGACGATGGTGAACAACGTGGTGGTCCAAATAGTAATCCATAGTCTATATTGTATTTCCTCCATTAGACACTGTTGGTTGTTAAAATATACACATGAAGTTTAATAATTTGGAAGATATCCATGTTATAGCGACTATCCCTGACCATTGTGTGTCAAAAGTTGGTCACACTGTGCAGCCAATTAAAGACATTTTTCTCAGCCAGCCTTGCAAGACCTATAGAATCTCTTTTTGGCCTGTCCTGTGTTAACCAAAAAAAAGTTGATTACAAAAGAAAGTCATAATTGCATGAATACAGTTACTTCAGATTCATATACAGTTCATCAACTTTGCCTGTCAGATCCTGAACAGCTTGAAGCAAAGCCACTCTTCGTTGAAGTGTGCATTGTCTGACTGCACAAATAGAATATCTGGCTGCTGGAAAGATGGCACAATAAGTGAAACAATCTAGGCAGACTGAGATGCTCACTGAACTTGACTTGCCACTTCCAATGTTGCTGCAGCTCTGTTAAGACATTTACATTGACATTCATAGGCAAATCTTGTCAGAAATCTAAAATACATTTTGTGTACTCAGCTGCATTATCGTCAAAATCAGGACAGACTTTAACAGAACAACAAACATCAGCAGACAAGATTCAATAAGTCTAATTTGTGGGGATAAAACTAATTTTTTTTTGATGCGCACTAGTGCTCCCCTCCCCACCCCACACATGTTCTTTCTGGGCTTCCCCCATCTCATACTTTGTTTTTCCATATTCAGTTACTCTTTATGAATACTTTCAATTAATATAGGAACAGAACCACATGAATTGCTAGACAAAAAAGACCAAGGCCAAATTAGTTTGCCGTCTACCATCTTGGTAGTCTCATGATACAATGATAACGGAGTTGTTGACTAATCATAACAATCAATCTCTATTAATTAGTCTACAACAGACCAGACATGAGATGAGCAACCACCAGTGGTGGAAAGCTTTGGGAATTATAGGTCCAAAAGGAACCGGTTCCTCCCAAGCATGCTACACTTACCACATGTCTCGTCTCAAATTATTCATACTGTATCCCAAAATATTATTTTCTGAAAGAAATCTATCCAAATTGTATTTGAATGAATCAATACTATCTGCTTCCACTGCCTCCCTAGGGAGCCTGTGCCATAGATTGACCATTTGCTCACTGAAATAATATTTCCACAGATTAGTTTTGAATTTATCCCCTTCAAGCGCAGGCCATGTCCTCCAGTGTGAACAACATAAAGAATGCACTTTATCAAACTTCAAAAGCAAAATTAGTTTTTAATTTTTCCCCTACAATTGCTATTACATTTTGTAAAATCTGCAAGTCACAATAAAAATTGAGGTTTATTTTTTAAAATAGAAAAACAATTTTTCTGCAGTTTACGTTTGTAAGAATTATCTGTGTATCTCCAGTTGCATTGCTGATGGTAAATCTAAGTACGTGCTGTTTTATAAGGAAAGGAGCATTATGTTATGCATAATATTATTCTGTTGCTAAGGTGGAGCTCTGTGTAATGTAGTCTGTCCCTTTAAAACCATAACTGCTGTAAATAGGCAAATCTCGAGGCTAACTAAAGGCTAGTTCTTAGGCACACCCCGAGATCCACTGGAGGATATTTACATGTCTAGATTAGCAGTTGTAAACAATTTTACAACACCAAGTTATAGTCCAGCAATTTTATTTTAAATTCACAAGCTTTCGGAGATTTTCTCCTTCCTCAGGTAAATGTTTCAAGATCTCCTTGAAGCCTACGCATTTATACATATTGAATAATACATGGTGTTTACAGACTGCCCCTGCAACTGCCCGTTGCCAAGGCAATCACCGTGTTCAGACAGAGAGGTGTCATCTGCAGAACCCCCGAATACACATTCAACAAAAAAACAAACAGGGAAAAAAAACAGAGAAAAAAAAACAGAGAGAGAGGCAGAAACATCCGGAAGGCAGAGAGAGCCAGCAAATGACCCATTATATTAAAAACAGATAACATTTGTTCGCTGGTGGGGTAACGTGTAGCGTGACATGAACCCAAGATCCCGGTTGAGGCCGTCCTCATGGGTGCGGAACTTGGCTATCAATTTCTGCTCGACGATTTTGCGTTGTCGTGTGTCTCGAAGGCCGCCTTGGAGTACGCTTACCCGAAGGTCGGTGGATGAATGTCCATGACTGCTGAAGTGTTCCCCGACTGGGAGGGAACCCTCCTGTTTGGCGATTGTTGCGCGGTGTCCGTTCATCCGTTGTCGCAGCGTCTGCATGGTCTCGCCAATGTACCATGCTCTGGGGCATCCTTTCCTGCAACGTATGAGGTAGACAACGTTGGCCGAGTCACAGGAGTATGAACCATGCACCTGGTGGGTGGTGTCATCTCGTGTGATGGTGGTATCTGTGTCGATGATCTGGCATGTCTTGCAGAGGTTACCGTGGCAGGGTTGTGTGGCGTCGTGGACGCTGTTCTCTTGAAAGCTGGGTAGTTTGCTGCGAACGATGGTCTGTTTGAGGTTGGGTGGCTGTTTAAAGGCGAGTAGTGGAGGTGTGGGGATGGCCATAGCGAGGTGTTTGTCCTCATTGATGACATGTTGAAGGCTGCGGAGAACATGGCGTAGTTTCTCCGCTCCGGGGAAGTACTGGACGACAAAGGGTACTCTGTTGGTTGCGTCCCGTGTTAGTCTCCTGAGGAGGTCTATGCGATTTTTTGCTGTGGCCCGTCGGAACTGTCGATCGATGAGTCGAGCGTCATATCCCGTTCTTACTAGGGCGTCTTTCAGCGTCTGTAGGTGTCCATCGCGTTCCTCCTCGTCTGAGCAGACCCTGTGTATTCGCAGGGCCTGTCCATAGGGGATGGCCTCTTTGACGTGGTTAGGGTGGAAGCTGGAAAAGTGGAGCATCGTGAGGTTGTCCGTGGGCTTGCGGTAGAGTGAGGTGCTGAGGTGCCCGTCTTTGATGGAGATTCGTGTGTCCAAGAAAGAAACTGATTAGCAGTAGCATGAAATGAGTGGCTTTTTTTAAAATTAGCAGATCTTCTGCTGTGGTGATCATGGCAAGTCACAAATTATGCTGTTGCAAGTGGGGAGGGGAGGGGGGAAAAGAATCATGAGGTATGGAAGTGGGGGATGGGTGCTTATCTCCAGGAATGTGTCATTTCTGCCCAGTATTTTGTTTCCACGAAGAACTCAGAAACCAAATGCAGGTGCTTTAATCATCAACTTACTTCTGTTTGCCCATCTGAGGCAGCCTCTCTCAAGTAAAAAAAAAAGCACAATAGCAGCTTTGTAACCACCTCAAAAAGAAAGTTGGTTTCTGGGTTGATAGGTAGACTTTCATCACTTCTCATAGTTCTCAAATTTGCTGTTTTAGGAATATGAAATTTGAGCAAATCAACATATTGTGAATCCAAAGAAATACATCTTGCGATATTACATAGAATGTACAGCACAGAAACAGACCATTCGGCCCAACAGGTCCATGACGGTGTTTATGCTCCACATCAGTCTCCTCCCACCCTTCTTCATCTAACCCCATCAACATATCCTTCTATTCCTTTCTCATTCATGTGTTTATCTTGCTTTCCCTTAAATGCATCTATGCTATTTGCCTCAACTACTCCTTGTGGTACTGAATTCCACAATTTAACCACTCTCTGGGTAAAGAAGTTTCTCCTGAATTCCCTATTGGATTTATTAGTGCCTATCTTATATTTATGGCCCCTAGTTTTGGTCTCCCCCGCAAGTGGAAACATCTTCTCTATGTCTACCCTATCAAACCCTCTCATAATCTTAAAGACCTCTATCAGGTCACCCATTAGTCTTCTCTTTTCTGGGTGTGGAAGGACTGCAAATGGTCAAAGGATTTGTAAACAGTTTTGAAAGACATGCACTGAGAGACAGTAAAGTGCATATTTTCTGATTGGATCTTTAAAAAAATTGAGCCAATTAAGATTTTTATGCAACAAGAAGTCAGATGCAAGAACGCTGCTTTTTAAAAAAAATCCATCTTTCTATTAGTCTTACATATGCTCCACACTTTCTGTACACATTAAACTTACTTCCTATGGTTTTTGAGTAACGCTGTACATGTTAACATTTTTAAGTTATGAACATTTACAACGGATCAACATTTTGCCATCATACTATGTTGTTTTATTTTGAGCCAATGGGAACTGAAGATATAGGGAATGAATGAATCAAAAGCAAGCTAATCAACAAGAAAACTGAAAGTGGCAAACTTCTACGAGGTTAGGATCGATTGTGTTCCTAAGAAGTTCGAGAACCTACCAACAAAAAAAGGTGAACGAATCGAATCACTCAAAATGCTTTTTAGAAAAAATGTTCAGCTACCATTTTTACTCAGAGACCAGAATTAGGTTGGTGTCTTGGGGTGCGAGGGATCCCAGGTTTTGGAAACATAGGGGATGGGCCTTGGTCAAGAAGAACTGGGTTGGGGGAAGGCGACTCAGCGTCTGGAACATAGAAGTGTACAGGGGTCTAGGAGCACTGAGTGTCTGGGGTTTGTGAACTCAGAGAGTTTGTGGGAACTGTAAGTTATGGAGAGAGTGTGGTCCTGGGGTCCAGCGGACTGGGGAGGGGGTTGGGAGCATTAAGTGGACAAGAATCTGGATTGCTGAGTGACAGAGTTGTTGGGGGGGGGGGCGGAAGACAGGGACTTGCAGCCTTGTGGGAAGAGGGCCGAGGAGAGTAGGCCCAAATTTCCGTTGGCCTCTTTCAGACCAACAATGCCACCTCTGCAACACATTCCTGCCTATCAGCCCCATTCCCTCCAAGACTCAGAATCATTTTGCATCATTAAGTATTCCACAACTACTTTCCCTATTGTCAGTCAGTTCCTATCTTTGTAAATTCTTCCCTTAAAGCATTTAGTGCACTATTCGTAAGCTTGCCAACTTTTACAAATAAAATAAGTTTCCATAATCCCCTCAGCAACCCCTCAGATAATGAAGCAGTCGGTGCCCGCATGCAGCAAGACCTGGACAACATCCAAGCTTGGGCTAATAAGTGGCAAGTAACATTCGCGCCAGACAAGTGCCAGGCAATGACCATCTCCAACAAAAACATAGGAACAGGAGTAGGCCATTCAGCCCCTCATGCCTGCTCCGCCATTTGATAAGATCATGGCTGATCTGTGATCCAGCTCCATATACCTGCCTTTGGCCCATATCCCTTAATACCTTTGGTTGCCAAAAAGCTATCTATCTCAGACTTAAATTTAGCAATTGAGCTAGTATCAATTGCTGTTTGCGGAAGAGAGTTCTAAACTTCTACCACCCTTTGTGTGTAGAAATGTTTTCTAATCTCACTCGTGAAAGGTCTGGCTCTAATTTTTAGACTGTGCCCCCTACTCCTAGAATCCCCAACCAGCGGAAATAGTTTCTCTCTATCCACCCTATCCGTTCCCCTTAATATCTTATAAACTTCGACCAGATCACCCCTTAACCTTTGAAACTCCAGAGAATACAACCCCAATTTGTGTAATCTCTCCTCGTAACTTAACCCTTGAAGTCCGGATATCATTCTAGTAAACCTACGCTGCACTCCCTCCAAGGCCAATATGTCCTTCCGAAGGTGCAGTGCCCAGAACTGCTCACAGTACTCCAGGTGCGGTCTAACCAGGGTTTTGTATAGCTGCAGCATAACTTCTGCCCCCTTGTACTCTAGTCCTCCAGATATAAAGGCCAGCATTCCATTAGTCTTATTGATTATTTTCTGCACCTGTTCATGACACTTCAATGATCTATGTACCTGAACACCTAAGTCCCTTTGGACATCCGCTGTTTTTAACTTTTTACCATTTAGAAAGTACCCTGTTCTATCCTTTTTTGATCCAAAGTGGATGACCTCGCATTTGCCGACACTGAATTCAATTTGCCACAGTTTTGCCCATTCACCTAATCTATCAATATCACTTTGTAATTTTATGTTTTCATCTACACTGCTTACAATGCCACCAATCTTTGTGTCATCAGCAAACTTAGATATGAGACCTTCTATGCCTTCATCCAAGTCGTTAATAAATAGTGTGAATAATTGAGGCTCCAAGACAGATCCCTGCGGGACTCCACTAGTCACATCCTGCCAATGTGATTACTTACCCATTATCCCTACTCTCTGTCGCCTTTCGCTCAGCCAATTTCCTAACCAAGTCCGTATTTTTCCCTCGATTCCATGGGCTTCTATCTTAGCTAACAGTCTCTTATGTGGGACCTTATCAAATGCCCTCTGGAAGTCCATATAAATAACATCCATTGACATTCCCCTGTCCACTACTTTAGTCACCTCTTCAAAAAATTCAATCAGGTTTGTCAGGCACGAACGACCTTTCAAAAATCCATGCTGGCTCTCTCTGATTAACTGAAAATTCGAGGTGTTCAGTCACCCTATCCTTAATTATAGACTCCAGCATTTTCCCCACAATAGATGTTAGGCTAACTGGTCTATAATTCCCTGGTTTCCCTCTCTCCCCTTTCTTAAAAAGCGGAGTGACATGCAATTTTCCAATCCAGAGGGACAGTTCCTGAATCTAGAGAACTTTGAAAGATTATAGTTAGGGCATCTGCAATGTGCTCACCTACTTCCTTTAAAACCCTGGGATGGAAACCATCTGGTCCTGGGGATGTCACTCTTTAGTGCTATTATTTTCTTCATTACTGTTGCTTTACTTATGTTCATTTTATGGAGTCCCTGTCCCCGATTCAATATTAGTTTTCTTGGGATTTCCGGCATGCTATCCTCTTTTTCTACTGTAAATACTGACACAAAGTAATTGTTCAACATGTCCGCCATTTCCCCATTATCAATGACAATATCCCCACTTTCAGTTTTTAAGGGGCCAACACTGCTCCTGACCACCCTCTTTTTCCTAATATAACTATAAAAGTTCTTCGTATTGGTTTTGATATCCCTTGCAAGTTTCTTTCCATACTCTCTTTTTGTAGCTTTTACTATCTGTTTTGTGACCCTTTGTTGATCTTTGTATCTTTCCCATTCGCCAGGATCTGCGCCATTTGTTGCCTTTTTGTATGCCCTTTCCTTATGTCTTATACTGTCCCTTACCTCTTTAGTTGTCCACGGTTGTATTTTTTGGCAAGTAGAGTTCTTGTCCCTCAGGGGTATAAACCGGTTCTGTATCTTGTTAAAGTTTCTTTAAACATTTCCCACTGATCATCAGTCGTTTTACCCATTAACAGATTTGCCCAGTTTACTGTGGACAATCTCTGTCTCATCCCATTGAAGTCGGTCTTACCCAAGTCTAGAATCTTAGCAGCTGATTCACTTTTTTCCCTTTCAAACACTACATTGAACTCGATCATGTTATAATCGCTATTGGATAGATGTTCACGCACAGTCAAGCTGTTAACTAAATCTGGTTCATTACTCATTACTAAATCTAGTATGGCTTGCCCCCTTGTTGCCTCTAGGACATACTGCTGTCGAAAACTATCCCGGACACATCCAAGAAATTCACTACCTTTCTGACAGCTGCTAGTCTGCTTTTCCCAATCTATGTGAAGGTTAAAGTCCCCCATTAAGACCACTATGCCTTTGTTACACGCTTGTCTAATCCCTGGCATTTATACAATCTAGCACTTCAGAGCTGCTGCCAGGGGTCCTATACACAACCACCTCCCCTTGACATTCAATGGCATTACCATCGCCGAATCCCTCACCATCAACATCCTGGGGATCACCATTGACCAGAAACTTAACTGGACCATCCATATAAATACTGTGGCTACAAGAGCAGGTCAGTGGTTGGATATTCTGCGGCAAGTGACTCACCTCCTGACTCCCCAAAGACTTTCCACCATCTACAAGGCACAAGTCAGGAGTGTAATGGAATACTCTCCACTTGCCTGGATGTGTGCAGCTCCAACAACACTCAAAAACTCGACGCCATCCAGGTCAAAGCAGCCCGCTTGATTGGCACCCCATCCACCACCCTAAACATTCACTCTCTTCACCACCGGCGCACTGTGGCTGCAGTGTGTACCATCCACAGGATGCACTGCAGCAACTCGCCACGGTTTCTTCAACAACACCTCCCAAACCTGCGACCTCTACCACCTAGAAGGACAAGGGCAGCAGGTACATGGGAACACCACCACCTGCATGTTCCCCTCCAAGTCACACACCATCCCCAACTTGGAAATATATCGCCGTTCCTTCATCGTCGCCGGGTCAAAATCCTGGAACTACCTACCTAACAGCATTGTGGGAGAACCTTCACCACACAGACTGCAGCGGTTCAAGAAGGCGGCTCACCACCACCTTCTCAAGAGCAATTAGGGATGGGCAATAAATGCTGGCCTTGCCAGCGACATCCACATCCCATGAATGAATTTTAAAAAAACTTGGCCTAACACCCTTGTTCTTATAAAACCTTTGACCCACTGTGAGCAATTCTATAGGAAATCTGCCAGTTTATTAAAAATGGTACAATATCACATGGTTCCTGTCCATATGGTCTGGAGTCACACATCATACTTTTTGATCGTGTTTACGATTCAGTAACTGTCCTAACTCAACTATAACAATGCAGGATCAAGAAAAATTTTCAGTTTTGAACTTAACCAATCAAAATTGTTCAAATTTCCTCAGTAACAAAGTTTAATGCCCAAAGGTTAGTAACTTAATAAGGACATCTAAAAATACATATTTCACAATTACATGATTAAACTTAAAGTTGTCTTTTGTGCTCAAATGCTTTTGTACTGATGCTTTTGACTTCAGTCTCAGGCTCCCTCATAAGCCGGGGTTTACAGCTGTTATTTGCCCCCCCATAACCATCACTCTGTGCCTACCATTTTCTGAATGTGCAAAGTTTCCCATCAGAGATCAGAATGATTCCCAGTGTACAACTTGGAAGTTCCAACTTCCTGAGGTTGTAACAGCATTTTTGAGTTTGGTTTTTCCAAATTATTTGAGAATCAACTGAAGAATGTTTCGGTTACATTGGAGAATCCCAAAACAATGGTATAAACAAATTGTCATGTATACAACTACAGTAGTTAACAGGAACACAAATTACTTTCCAAATTCTTTCACTTGGGATGTGCATCCTTCCTTTAACCCACATGAAAGCAGAACGTATATCAACATCTGAATGTTTTGAGGTAGGTTTTGACACAAAAAACAATACATGTACTAGGAATTGTGTGTGTATATGCAATTTACATTTCTTAAAGCAGCCATATATTTATTTTACTGCTGGGTCTAAAAACACAAATTTATTTTCTAAGCACCAATTAAGAAACACTTACTTCGGCATCTCTGGGTAGATCTCCAACAACCTACTTCCCAAATTCTTCCCACACTGTTAAACCCCAGGAGCCTATCCCAGTGCTATCAAAGCGCAGGACCCTACTGGCGTATTGCTAAACACCAAAACCCCCATCCCAGTGCTGCTAAACACCAGGTATCTACCTCCATCCTGCAACATACCTTGCTGAAATTCTCAGCCTTTTAAAAAAGAAGATAAAAATTGAGTACATACTAAGAGGATATCTAAAGAAAGAGTAGGGCCTGTTGGAGACCAAAAAGGTAAACTGTGTGCGGAGGCGGAAGATGTGGGTATGGTTCTTAATGAATACTTTGCATCTGTCTTCACAAAGGAGAGGGATGATGCAGGGATTGAAGTTAAGGGGGAGGAGTGTGAAATACTGGATGGGATAAACATAGTGAGGGAGGAAGTATGAAGGGGATTAGCATCTTTGAAAGTGGATAAATCACCAGTACCAGATGAAATGTATCCCAGGCTGTTAAAAGAAGCAAGGGAGGAAATAGCAGAGGCTTTAACAATCATTTTCCAAGCTTCACCAGATACAGGCACAGTGCCAAAGGATTGGAGGACTGCTAACATTGTACCGTTGTTTAAAAAGGGAGTGAAGGATAGACCGAGTAATTACAGGCCAGTCAGCCTAACCTCAGTGGTGGGCAAATTATTGGAATCAATTCTGAGGGGCAGGATAAACTGTCACTTAGGAAGGCACAGACTAATCAAGGACAGTCAGCACGGATTTGTTCGGGGGAGGTCGTGTCTGGTCTGACTAACTTGATTGAATTTTTCAAGGAGGATCGATGAGGGTAGCGCAATTGATTTTAGCAAGGATTTTGACAAGATCCCACATGGCAGATTGGCCAAAAAAGTAAAGGCCCATGGGATCCAAGGGAATGTGGCAAATTGGATCCACAATTGACTCAGTGGCAGGAAGCAAAGTGTAATGGTCGACGGATGTTTTTGCGACTGAAAGACTATTTCCAGTGGGGCGCCACAGGGTTCGGTACTAGGTCCTTTGCTTTTTGTGGTATACATTAACAATTTGGATTTAAACATGGGGGCATGATTAAGAAATTTGCGGATGACACAAAGATAGGCCGTGTGGTTGATAGTTAGGAGGAAAGCTGTAGACTGCAGGAAGCTATCAATGGACTGGTCAGATGGACAGAAAAGTGGCAAATGGAGTTCAATCTGGAGAAGTGTGAGGTAATGCATTTGGGGAGAGCAAACAAGGCAAGGGAGTACGCAATAAATGGGAGGCTACTGAGAGGTATAGAGGAAGTGAGGGGCCTTGGAGTGCATGTTCACAGATCCCTGAAGCTGGCAGGACAGGTAGATAAGGTGGTTAAGAAGGCATATGAAATGCGTTCCTTTATTAGCCGAGGCATAGAATATAAAAGTAGGGATTTTATGCTGGAACTATATAAAACACTAGTTCGGCCACAGCTTGAGTACTGCGCACAGTTCTGGTCACCAAATTACAGGAAGGATGTAATTGCACTAGAGAGGGTGCAGAGGAGATTTACGAGGATGTTGCCAGGACTGGAGAATTTTAGCTATGATGATAGATTCGATAGGCTGGGGGTGTTTTCCTTGGAACAGAGGAGGCTGAGGGGTGATTTAATTGAGATGTACAAAATTATGAGGGGCCTAGATAGAGTGGATAGGAAGGACCTATTTCCCTTAGTAGAGAGTTCAATAACCAGGGGGCATAGATTTAAAGTGATTGGTAGAAGGATTAGAGTGGAAATGAGGAAAACATTTTTCACCCAGAGGGTGGTGGGGGTCTGGAACTCACTGCCTGAGAGGGTGGTAGAGGCAGAAACCCTCAACTCATTTAAAAAATATCTGGATGTGCACCTGAAGAGCCGTGACCTGCAGGGCTACGGACCAAATGCGGGAAAGTGCGATTAGGCGGAGTGCCTCGTTTCTCAGCCGGTGCGGACATGATGGGCCGAATGGCCTCCTTCTGCGCTGTAAATTTTCTATGAATTCTATGATTCTACGAGGTAAAAGAGCATAATAATCACGGTTGCTGATATACAGTTTTCATTGAAAAATGGATAGAAGTAGGGAATTTGATCCTCAAATCACGAATGAAAAATTCCAAAATACCAGCCACTGCAATCGATTGTTGGGTCAATTGCGTAACACGCATTAGAAAACAGCATATCCTTCACTTGTGAGCAATACCATGAAAGATCTGCTAGAACATTATAAAAACATGCATTTGCATGTTCGGTGCATTTTTCCTGTCTTTCGCACTTTTCTGTACTGTCACACTCAACTTACTGTATCACATTTTAAAAGTAAAAAAGTGCAAAGCAACGAAGCGGGTAGACAAAATACTATTCCAGGAAGTCTGCAGTCTCTTTAGTTGAAGAACAATGCTTTGTGTTTTACGTGGCATGGTCCTGACCACAGAGGATCCTCTAAATTACTATAAATCAACAATGTGGGAGATTTGATAGTAATATACTAAAATTAGTATGTCCAGTGAGAATTTCTGTCTGCCACACTTCAGTGCCATTCAAAAGATTTGAGTAACTCTTTAAAAGAAATTGTAAATAAACAAACAAAGGCTGATGTTTGGAATGTCTAAAGCCCCAGCAACTAAAAATAGCTTGTAATAGGGGCAGAATGTTTATAACCCCTCACTGGACATTATAAATCACATAATTAAAAAATGAGAAACAAAGCCAGGGTTCAGACCTGCAGCCTGAAGAACAGTTAATGACTCATTTACTTAGCAGTTAGATTTTGTTGCCTTAAAGGACATAGCTTTACGTTAGCAGCACAACATATTGTGCAATATATGGCAAAACACTCATGTCCTTGTGAAACAGCAAATCATCTGACTTACTATGAGGAAACATGGGCGATCTGCTAGTAATATGTTAAAAACAGTACGTCTAAAGCAAGTAATGTCAAACTCCATTACAAATTTAAAACAATCTTAAAAATGCTGGGTACTTCTCAGCTGCAGCCTGAAACCAATAAGAATGTTTGGATCTATAAAGCTCCTTGACTAAACAATTAAACTCTGATTGATCTGAGCCTACATTGACTCAACGATTAGACTTTGTTGCCATCACAGAACAATGTTGTTCATTACCATGGTATTAAACTGTCCTTATAAAACATATTTTAAAAGATGAAAAAAATTACATAAATGTTTCCACATCCAGCGCAGGTAAAAAGAATAATGTTCTTTCACACAACAGGTTTGTGCATGTAATATGCTTAGTTTCATGAACAACCAACCATTTTATATAGTTAGTCGCATCGTTTTTCTAGTCAGTTGCCTCAGGTTCAAAAGTTTAATGCTTTGGATGTTTAAAAACACAAAAACAAATTCAGTTACCTTCACCTGTCCTAACAATGGGTTCTTTGCTTTTAGCACCATCAGTTCTTTTCCATCACCAGACAGTAGGAACATAGGAATATAGGAACAGGAGTAGGCCATTCAGCCCCTCGAACCTGCTCCGCCATTCGATAAGATCATGGCTGATCTGTGATCTAACTCCATATACCTGCCTTTGGCCCATATTCCTTAATACCTTTGGTTGCCAAAAAGCTATCTATCTCAGATTTAAAATTAGCAATTGAGCTAGTATCAACTGCCGTTTGCGGAAGAGAGTTCCAAACTTCTACCACCCTTTGTGTGTAGAAATGTTTTCTAATCTCGCTCCTAAAAGGTCTGGCTCTAATTTTTAGACTGTGTCCCCTACTCCTAGAATCCCCAACAAGCGGAAATAGTTTCTCTCTATCCACCCTATCCGTTCCCCTTAATATCTTATAAACTTCGATCAGATCACCCCTTAACTTCTAAACTCCAGAGAATACAACCCCAATTTGTGTAATCTCACCTCATAACTTAACCCTTGAAGTCCGGGAATCATTCTAGTAAACCTACGCTGCACTCACTCCAAGGCCAATTTGTCCTTCTGAAGGTGCAGTGCCCAGAACTTCTCTCAGTACTCCAGGTGCGGTCTAACCAGGGTTTTGTATAGCTGCAGCATAACTTCTGCCCCCTTGTACTCTAGTCCTCCAGATATAAAGGCCAGCATTCCATTAGTCTTATTGATTATTTTCTGCACCTGTTCATGACACTTCAATGATCTATGTGCCTGAACCCCCAAGTTCCTTTGGACATCCACCGTTTTTAACTTTTCCCCATTTAGAAAGTACCCTGTTCTATCCTTTTTTGATCCAAAGTGGATGACCTCACATTTGTCTACATTGAATTCCATTTGCCACAGTTTTGCCCATTCACCTAATCTATCAATATCCCTTTGTAATTTTATGTTTTCATCTACACTGCTTACAATGCCACCAATCTTTGTGTCATCGGCAAACTTGGTATGAGACTTTCTATGCCTTCATCTAAGTCGTTAATAAATATTGTGAATAATTGAGGCTCCAAGACAGATCCCTGCGGGACTCCACTAGTCACATCCTGCCAATGTGAGTACCTACCCATTATCCCTACCCTCTGTCGCCTTTCGCTCAGCCAACTTCCTAACCAAGTCCGTACTTTTCCCTCGATTCCATGGGCTTCTATCTTAGCTAACAGTCTCTTATGTGGGACCTTATCAAATGCCTTCTGGAAGTCCATATAAATAACAACCATTGATATTCCCCTGTCCACTACTTTAGTCACCTCTTCAAAAAATTCAATCAGGTTTGTCAGGCACGACCTACCTTTCACAAATTCATGCTGGCTCTCTCTGATTAACTGAAAATTCTCGAGGTGTTCAGTCACCCTATCCTTAATTACAGACTAGTAGGGGGGAAAAAAGAGTGAAGTTTACAAATAGAAAGTGCAGGCATACTCTAAATAACAGCATTACTGTCAATAACAAAAAGTGAAAATTGTATGTTATTCCCACACCCCACCAACAGTTCCAAAATATAATGGTATTCATTACACTCAGAAGGGTGGCAGCCTGGGGGTGGTAGTGCACAGATTGCTATTCCCACATACTTATCAACCTTTATGTGAAGAGGTTACATCTTAGCTGTATATTCACCTTTTCTCATCCAAGTGTGACAAAAGAGAATACGAAAATGTTAGGAAAGAAGTCACAAAAAACAGTTAGGAAGGCAAAGAGAAACTTCAAAATTAAATTATCAAGGAATATCAAAATAAATGTAAAGTATTCTACAGACACAAGTAACAAAAGAAAAATCAGGATAGGGATAGGGCCACTAAGGGAAACACACGATAAACTCACAGGGAATGACAACAAAATGGCAGGAATATTAAATAATTACTTTGCCTCAGTATTTACCAGAGAGACTAACAAGAGACCAAAAAAGATATAAAGACATTTAAGATAGAAGTGGGGGGGGGGGGGAAAAGAGAAGAGAGATAATTACTAAACTAATCAAACTTAGAGGGGCTAAAACTCCTGGTCCAAATGGATTGTATCCATGCATAGTAAAAGTTAGGGAAGAGATAGCAGAGGCACTATTATATAGATACAAAAATTCATTAGAAAAGGGAATAGTGCCAGAGGACTGGAGCACAGCTAATATGATTCCTATATTTAAAAAGGGAGATAGAACAAGTCCAGCAAACTATAGACCAGTTAGCCTAATGTCGGTGGTCGGAAAGATAATAGAATCCTTATTCAAAGATGAAATAGAAAAACATCTAGAAACCGAAAATATAATAAAGAATAGTCAGCATGGATTTCAAAAGGGAAGGTCATGATTGACCAACCTTGTTGAAGAAGTAACAGAAAAGGTAGACTGGGGTAATTCAGTAGATGTAATATATTTGGATTTTCAAAAGGCCTTTGATAAGGTACCGCATTGTAGACTCATGACTAAGGCCAGAACATGTGCAGACAGGGTAGCAGAATGGATAGCAAACTAGCTACAAAACAAAAAAAAGAGTAGGGATTAAAGGTAGTTACTCAGACTTGCAAAAGGTGGGAAGTGGTGTTCCACAAGGATCGGAGCTGGGAACACTGATGTTCACCATTTACATAAACGGTTTGGACTTGGGAATCAGAAGTACAATTTCAAAACTTGTGGACGACACCAAATTGGAGGGATACAGCTCTTGCGGTGGACGCCGATTCGCTGAATTCCTTCAAGTGAGAGCTGGACCTGTTTCTAACTGGGGCAGAGATCACCTCTTACAAAAGGTAAGTAATGTAATGCAATGCATAGAATTCAGGGCCAGAGTGATGATATGAACTAGTTTCGATTGCTGTGACAAAATACAGGAAGGCGTTAATAAACTTGAAGAATGGGTGTGTAATTGGCAAATGAATTTCAATATAGATTAAGTGTGAGGTGGTACATTTCGTTAGGAAGAATAAGGAGGCCATATACTCTTGGAAAATAAGAGTCTAAATACGAACAATGACAGACAAGAAAAGACCATATGGTCCATCCAGCCTGTCCCTCACAATTGTGATACCTTGTGTATCACAGTATATACACTCCCCAAACTCCCCACCCCACATCACATCACATGATGTCCTGGGAGAGGCAAAAAACCAGCCAAAAACCTCAGCCAACTTGGGAGGAAGAAAATCTGGAAACTTCCTCTCTGACCCCTTTGGCAATCGAAACTAGTTCAGATCATCACTCTGGCCCTGAATTCTATGCATTACATTACTTACCTTTTGTAAGAGGTGATCTCTGCCCCAGTTAGAAACAGATCCAGCTCTCACTTGAAGGAATTCAGCGAATCGGCGTCCACCGCAAGAGCTGGCAGCCTGTTCCAGAGGTCCACTATTCTCTGGAAAAAGAACCACCTACTGACATCTACCCTAGATCTGACCTTGTACAACTTAAAATTGTGACCCTGGGTCCTCCCTAATGTATTTAATTGGAACAAACGGTCACTGGAACACAGTCTATTGCTTTCATCATCTTATAAGCCTCGATCAGGTCACCCCTAAGTCTACTCTTCTCTAAAAAGTGTACAGTCCCAGCTCTTTTAGCCTATCTTGATAACTAAAATGCCTTAAGCTGGGAATTAATCTAGTGGCCCTCCTCTGCACTCTTTCCAAACCCTTAATATCACCCACCATGTGATACGACCAAAACTGGACACAGTATTCCAAATGAAGCCTGACCAAGGTCTTGTACAAGGACAAAAAATAGTCTACTTTGCCTTATAGTCAATTGTCCTCTAAATGCACCCTAACATCCTATTTGTTCCAGCTATTGCTTCACGGCATTGCTCATGAACCTTTAGAGACCTATGCACTAGAACGCCCAGATCTCTCTTTCCCCACCTGCTTTAATGCTTTTCCCTGAAGGGTGTATGTATGTTGAGCATTTGTCCTGCCCACATGCATAACACTGCACTTCTCCAAATTAAACATCATTTGCCAGTCACAAGCCCAGTACCCCAACACATCAAGATCCACCTGAAACAGTCGAGCATCGTCTACAGTCCTGACACTTGCACAGATCTTGGTATCATCTACAAATTTGCAGATCGTACGCCCAACACCTACATCTAGATCATTAATAAAAATAATAAAGAGCAATGGTCCCAACACCGATCCCTGCAGGACAACATTGGTAACCAGTCTCCAAACAGATCCAGATCCATCTATAACTACTTTCTGCCTACGTTCTTCCAGCCAGTTCTCAATCCTGCTCAATATATTATCACTAATACCAGAGGCTTCAATCTTGTTGAGAAGCCTCGAGGGGGTACCTTGTCAAATGCTTTTTGGAAGTCTAAGTAGACAATGGGGCCGATTTTCGGATGGCTGAGCTGGTGCGTTGGGGGCGGGCTCCTAAAATGTCGGAATCCCGGAGCAGGTTCGGAGTCCGGCTCCAAACCGCTGACTTCCGGGTTCCCCAGTGACCCGTTCGGGTGCGCGCGCAGCTCTCACATGCGGAACTCCCACCGGCAATTAAAGCTACTTTACATAGTTATTCAGATACTTGAGGTACTTGACAGACCTCATTGAATGGAGATTTTGGCAGGGGTGCAATTTTGAAGGATCCTCAGTGTGTTTCCCATGCTGTGGGAAACACTTCCTGTTGGAGCAGACGTGTTTCAGAACGCAGCCAGTGGGAGAGGAGAAGGATTATTTGACAGTTGGGGGAAAACCTCATTTATTACAGCAGGGCACTCTGTCACTTCAGACAAAGTTTTGGCTGCAACACCTTTGTCTTTCCACTCAAAATTATTAATTTATACCCTAAAATCTGCTGTGCAAACACATTTACCTACTTTGCGGACCCCCTCAAACTCACAACGTCAGGATGGGGGGGGGGGGGGGGGGGGGAGGGGGAGGCCGTAGCTGCATTCATCACTTCATCCGAGGATGAACAACATTACCAGCGTCGCCAGGCACACCGTCCACCTCCGCCACGTGGAGCTCCACAACACAGTACTGCACCACAGACACCTGCGCAACAGCATGGAGGGCAACAAGAGAGAACGGCATCGCAGGAGGCACTTCCTTTGCCACAGGGTCGACAGACCGAGGCTCAGCTTCCTGGACCTCTCTGAGGAGCAGTGCATACGGAGGCTCAGTCAGTCGCCAGGTAGTGTCAGACATCTGCAAGCCGAGCTGCTCCCGGCTGGCCCGAGCAGCATCTTCTTACCTGTCGTTGTCAAAGTCACCACTGCCCTCAACTTCACCTCCGGATCATTCCAGGATGCCACCGGGGACATCGCCGGGGTCTCTCAGTCGTCTGCACACAAGTGCATAAGGCAGGTCACCGACCGCTTGTTTAGCAGGGCCTCGCACTACGTCAGCTTCCCCATGGATGACCTCAGTCAGAGGCAGTGGGATTCCACGCTGTGGCTGGCTTCCCACGGGTGCAGGGTGTAATCGATTGCACCCATATAGCAATACGAGCACCTCCACACGAGCCACGACTGTTCATCAACAGGAAGGGCTATCACTCCATCAACACTCAGCTCATCTGTGAGCACTGCAAGAGATTCCTTTACATGTGCGCCAGATACCCTGGCAGCTGCCACGATTCCTTCATCCTCTGGGAGTCCAACATCCCGCCCCTCTTCCATGCAGCGAACACCCTTAAGGGCTGGCTCCTCGGGGACAAGGGATACCCCCTGCACAGGTGGCTCATGACACCTCTGAGGAACCCCACCACCGAGCAATAGCGTCGATATAACGACAGCCACATCACCACCAGGTGTGCAATTGAGCATGCTATAGGGCTGCTCAAGATGCGCTTCAGATGCCTTGAACATTCTGGGGGAGCGCTTCAATACGCACTAGACAGAGTGGGATGCATTATAGTCGTCTACAGGGCACAAGAGAGGGGTGCCGCTGCAGGAGGCCCCATCCACATCTGCCACCCATATTGAGGAGGAGGCGGTGGATGAGGACAAGGAGCAACCCATGGGCAGAACAGCGGCTCACCTGACTGCTCGTGAGGCCAGGGAGTCACTGATACGTGAACGGTCCTACTAACTTCAGACAGTGTGAAGAGTCCAGTCCTCACACCTGGAAAGAGGAGCGGCCACACCAGCCCCCTCCCCCACCCCCTGCACAAAATATGTATACTTTACACGCTGATGGCGTATGTTAACTGCGCGTGCGCAAATGCCTTCATCAAGATGGTGTCCGGCGCACGTCACGCTAGAAGCCTACAAAACGGGCACTACATGGCCCAATTTATAGCTTGGTATTTTTAAGCGTACCTGTTTGATGGTGTAATTAGTTACTTTCCAGCTGGACAGATAAGCAAGTTGGCGCTTTTTCAATTGATTTCTCTGATTGCAGAGTGCGATATCCCTTTAATTCGAAGCTGATGTGATAAATTAAAGAAAGAAGACAAGGCAAGAGAGCAAGGTAGCAATAAGGGAAATGATAATCAGAGAGTGGCAGGAAAGGACTGAGCATGCAAACTTAAGAATACACCAGCAGATAAGGCTCGAGGTTGCAAAAATAGTAAAAAGACAGCACTAAAGGCTTTGTATCTGAATGCGCGTAGCATTCGTAACAAAATGGATGAATTGACAGCTCAAATAGAAATAAATATGTACGATCTGATAGCCATTGCAGAGACATGGCTGCAAGATGACAAAGGCTGGAATCTGAATATTCAAGGGTACTTGACATTTCGGAAGGACAAGAAGCTAGGAAAAGGTGGAGGGGTAGCTCTGTTAATTAAGGATGACATGAGTATAATAGAAAGAAATGACCTTAGTTCTAAAGACCAAGATGTAGAATTCCACTCATGCAGAAGTTGAACTCCTCCATCTTCTGCGCGATTGTGGAGAGTGTGCGTGGCACCTGTTCCAGCACCTCGCAAATGTGCTGCTGCCCCTCGATCATTCTCCTTTTAAAGGATGGCCCCCAGGGTGCAGCATCTGTGTCCAGCTGAGCAGAGCCTGGAGAAGAGTGCTCCCACTGACGTGGATGCTCCACAGCTGACACTGCCACCAGTGTCTGCTCGTGCTCACGTGTGTGGTGACTCACCATGTGCGACCCCAACTAAGTGAGGACGGGGACCCACCAAGGTGCGTGTATCTGTGCGAGTGAATGGCTCGCTCATATGTGATGGTGCTCCCTCAGAGGCCGGCAGGTCCTCTGAGGAATCGCCCTCCACCATCACGGCGGTCACTGGAGGCCCTGTAAGAGAACAGAAGGCAATATTAAGCATGATGACAGATATTGAGGTGCTGACGATGGCAAAGCAATGTTAACATCATTTGCTATTGTGAGTGCTGAATGTTAAAGTTCTGTCACCAGCCGTTTGTCAGGTGGCAGTCTCAGCGTCCCCAGGCACTCGAGGGTGCAGCTTAGTTCAAGAGCCTCCTGCTCCGCGACCGTGAGGACGACCAGATGTTGCGGCCCCCACTCCGGTCTTCGCTCTCTCCCGTGCATTCTGGGCTCTCTTCTCCTATAAGGGGAGAAAGTAGAGGTGCGTGAGTGAGGGATGGTGACATGGCCAACCGCTGAATGCATTGGTTTGGGTGAGGCTGACTGTGAAAAAGATGAAACAGAGGGCAAGTATGAGACAGAGCCAATGACATTGTATGAGGATTGGGTTGAGTGGTGGTGGTGGGATGAGTACTGGGGAGGTGAGTAAGTGCAGGTAAGTTGAGGATGAGCTTGGAGTGGGTGTGAGGAGTGATGTGATAGAGTAGTGTTGGCAGAAGGAGATGTGGGGTGGGAGCGGTGATGTGGAAGACGGAGTGTAGGAGAACGAGTAAGTGTACTCACTTTGGCTGACCTAGTTAGGTCATTGAAGCGCTTTCTGCACTGGATCCATGTGCGGGAGACGTTGCTACTGCTGGTGACCTCCTCTGCCACCTCGATCCAGGCCTTCTTGGTGGCACAGGCAGGCCACTTCCTCCTGTCTGCTGGGTAGAAAATCTCCCTTCTCCTCCTCACCCCATCCAGTAGGACCTGGAGTGAGGAATCGGTAAATCTGGGAGCAGCCTTTCCCCTGGTCTGTTCCATTCTGTACTTTTGATTGTTTGCTGCAGGAGCAGCATTGGAGGACTGCCCCTTTAAATAGGGCTCCTCCAGCTGACAGCCTGTGATGTGGGTGCGCAGTCCGCCCGCTGCATAGGTTGACGATGGGAAATCCAGAAGCAACGGTTAGTGGCTTCAATTTACCTGTGATCACGTGGGGAACGGATGGATTTTACTGAGCGGATTACCCACGTGCCCAGTCCCCCCCCCCGCTGCCATCCTGCCTCCCTGGTAATATCGGGGCCAATGTCTACTGGGCTTCCCTCATCCGCCATCTTGGTGATTTCTTCAAAAAATATCATTTGTTAGACATGACCTTTTTTTGAAGTCATGTTGGGTGTCCCCAGTAAGTCCCTCTCTAGAGCTGTAATATATGATTACTTGGATAATGATTCCTTCAAGCATCTTTCCTATTACTGATGTCAAACCACTGGGCCTATAGTTACCTGGGTCAGTCTTGTCTCCTTTTTTAAAGATAGGGACTACATTAGCCACCTTCCAGTCTACGGGAACCGTCCCAGAGTGCAGTGAGCTATTAAAGATACGGGCAAGGGGCTCGCACAGTACGTGTCCCATCGCCCCGAGGATCCTCGGGTGGATATCATCCGGTCCGGCCGCTCTATCTATTTTTAGGTTCTTAATTCTAACAATATGTTCATCTATGTTAATATTATTAAATAGTAACAATCGAGCATCATCTTCAAGAGTGAAGACTGATACAAAGTACTCATTTAATATTTTTGCCATACCCCGTGAGTCCTTCAATGGCCAAATACAGTCTTTGACAGTCGACTGACTCTTTACGTAACTGAAAAAGCTTTTCCCATTACTTCTATAATTGTCAATAATCCTCTTCTCCATTATCCTTTTAGCCGATCTATTAGCAGCCTTTGTTTTCTTTAGCTGTTCTTTGTACTTAACTTTGTTTCGTTGAGTGTTGGATGCCTGAAGATTGTGGAAACAGTTTTGTTTACATTTTATTTGTCTTTGTACATGACCAGACCTTGACTTTTTCTTACCACATTCCCTTCTTTTGACTTTGGGTACATATTTGTCTTCCACATTTTTTTAATCTTCTTAAAAACTTTCTATTTATATTCTACATCGGTCTCATCACCACCCAGTAGTGTTAGCCAATTCAGTGTATCACTGTAAATCAGTTTTTATTTGTCTTTCTTAGTCTGTCTGTTAATCATAAGATGACTTTTATTTCCTCTACTGTTCTTCTTGAAGAACTTTTACCAAGCAGATATAAAAGAGTTACTTTTACAGTACAAGGTACCTTTAAGGACAAAGTGTAAGAGGTTAGATGCTAAATTGTGGCTACACTAGCCCGTTACAGGCAGAGCTAAGAGTGCCACTTAATTACTAGTAGTCTGAGATCAAGAAAGGCAAGAGGGAACGCAGCTCAGATATCGTCATAAATATAAGGTGGGTTCAATCGGAACCAATGATCCAAGTTAAACAGATAACCTCGTTGTGAAGAGGGTTCATTCGCTCAACACTCCAGAAGCTAGCGCCTGCGTCCCAAGGAATGAGGGAGGTTGATGCAACCACACAGTTCGTGAAGATGAGGTTGTGTATGCTCTGAACATTGTTAATCATACACTTAGACTTGAGCAATTAGATAGGCTGGCTATTCAAAGCTGTTAACTGGTCAGCCATCTAAGGAATTACTCTTAAAGAAAGCTCACCAATTTATAACCTCAGACTCTGGTCGCTACTCTAGTTAATACTCAGCATTCGTTAGTGCTGATTTACAGTGATACACTGAATTGCCTGTCCAACCTTTGCTACTTGCTTGTTAAGTAACTCTGTCCATTAATGATTTGCTAATGAACTGCTAGGTAACTCTGAATACATTTAAACAGGTCTATTAAACTTTTAAATTGTGATTTGTAACTGATAAATAGTATTTGGTGCGTGATTTGTGGTCTGGCTTCTTCCTTGATGATTTGGCAAGAAAGAGTTAATTCGCTCACTCAGCAGTTTGACGGTAAACCTAATCCAAGATTATTAAATTGAACTCATTTTGATCCGAACTGGTCAGTGCAAAACAGCCAAATCAAACATCATTCATCCCTCAACCTGCGCTGGGAGGTAAAACCCCATACGGTTGCTTAGTAAGGAGTTAAAGGAGGGAATTAAGGTTTGTCTGGTTCCTTGGCATATATTTGTAAGGATATCAAAGCCCAGCTTTATTGCAAACTCCAGTAAATTTGTCATGCATAATTGACCACTGCTAAATCCATTGTGACTACTTTTTAAATCATGCTTTATTTTTCCCTGATGATGCACTATTCTCTTGTTCAGGATACTTATTTTTCCAACTACCAATGCCAAGCTCATAGGTCTAAAGTTCATTGGGTTATCCTTCCATCCTTTTTATAAGTGGATGCCACATTTGCATCTCTTCAGTCCCTTGAAACAACTCCAATATTTAGTAATTCCTTTAAGGCTTCCTTGAGATGTGTTTAATTTCTTTTGCCACCTCCTTTAATACTCTATTTTGAAGTCCTTTGGGGCCAGGTGCCCGGTTTCCTTTTAGTATCCTTAAGACTGCCTAACATTTTTATGTAAGGAATCTTACAATACCAGGTTATAGTCCAACAGTTTTATTTGAAAATCACAAGCTTTCGGAGGCTTTCTCCTTAGTCAGGTGAGTGTGGGATTCCATGGAAGGTACCGCATATATAGTCAGAGAACAATGCCTGGTGATCACAGATAATCTTTCCAACTGCCCGTTATCACACCTCGGCAGAGAGATAGTCACAGCAATCAAAGGAGTGGATGGTGTTCAGACAGGTTAGTCAGGGAAACCTTACATCCAAGAATACTGAATACACAAGGGGTCAGAAAACAAAGACAGAGAGAGAGAGATAACTTTTTTTCGCTGGTGGGGTTACATGTAGCGTGACATGAACCCAAGATCCCGGTTGAGACCGTCCTCATGGGTGCGGAACTTGGCTATCAATTTCTGCTCGACGATTTTGCGTTGTCGTGTGTCTCGAAGGCCGCCTTGGAGAACGCTTACCCGAAGATCGGAGGCTGAATGTCCCTGACTGCTGAAGTGTTCCCCGACTGGGAGGGAACCCTCCTGTCTGGCGATTGTTGCACGGTGTCCGTTCATCCGTTGTCGCAATGTCTGCATGGTCTCGCCGATGTACCATGCTCCAGGGCATCCTTTCCTGCAACGTATGAGGTAGACAACTTTGGCCGAGTCACAGGAGTATGAACCATGTACCTGGTGGGTGGTGTCCTCTCGTGTGATGGTGGTATCTGTGTCGATGATCTGGCATGTCTTGCAGAGGTTGCCGTGGCAGGGTTGTGTGGTGTCGTGGACGCTGTTCTCCTGAAAGCTAGGTAATTTGCTGCGAACAATGGTCTGTTTGAGGTTGGGTGGCTGTTTGAAGGCGAGTAGTGGAGGCGTGGGGATGGCTTTAGCGAGGTGCTCGTCGTCATCGATGACATGTTGAAGGCTGCGGAGAACATGGTGTAGTTTCTCCGCTCCGGGGAAGTACTGGACGACGAAGGGTACTCTGTTGGTTGTGTCCCGTGTTTGTCTTCTGAGGAGGTCTACGCGATTTTTCGCTGTGGCCCGTCGGAACTGTCGATCGACGAGTCGAGCGTCATATCCCGTTCTTACGGGAGCGCCTTTCAGCGTCTGTAGGTGTCCATCGCGTTCCTCCTCATCTGAGCAGATCCTGTGTATTCGCAGGGCCTGTCCATAGGGGATGGCCTCTTTGACGTGGTTAGGGTGGAAGCTGGAGAAGTGGAGCATCGTGAGGTTGTCCGTGGGCTTGCGGTAGAGTGAGGTGCTGAGGTGCCCGTCTTTGATGGAGATTCGTGTGTCCAAGAATGAAACCGATTCTGAGGAGTAGTCCATGGTGAGTTTGATGGTGGGATGGAACTTGTTGATGTTATCGTGTAGTCTCTTCAGTGATTCTTCGCCGTGGGTCCATAGGAAGAAAATGTCGTCGATGTATTTGGTGTATAGCGTTGGTTGGAGATCCTGTGCAGTGAAGAAGTCGTGCTCGAACTTGTGCATGAAAATGTTGGCGTATTGGGGTGCGAATTTGGTCCCCATGGCTGTTCCGTGTGTTTGGGTAAAGAACTGGTTGTCGAAGGTGAAGACATTGTGATCCAGGATGAAGCGGATGAGTTGTAGGATGGCGTCTGGAGATTGGCTGTTGTTGGTGTTGAGTACTGAGGCTGTCGCAGCGATGCCGTCATCGTGGGGGATACTGGTGTAGAGTGCCGAGACGCCCATCGTGGTGAGAAGTGTTCCTGGTTCAACTGGTCCGTGGGTGCTGAGTTTTTGTAGGAAGTCTGTAGTGTTGCGACAGAAGCTGGGGGTTCCCTGTATGATGGGCTTCAGGATGCCCTCGACGTATCCAGAGAGGTTCTCACACAGGGTTCCGTTGCCTGATACGATAGGACGTCCGGGTGTGTTGGCTTTGTGTATCTTTGGGAGGCAGTAGAAGTCTCCCACGCGGGGAGTCTTCCAAGCCTGTATGGTGAGGGAAGTCTTCCGAATTATTTGTAAATACTAATGCAAAGAAATTGTTACGGGCATCTGCCATTCCTTGGTCATTGGTTCCTCACTGCTTTTACTTTTTCTGTATTCTCTTGCCTATCCTTAATCATACCTGCAGTTCTATATTTAATGCAAAGCTTTAAAAAAAAATCTCTGATCCCCACATTATGTCTCAGTGCCCAGACTGGTTTATCTTCTCTACTACAGTTTTTAGGAATATAGGAACAGGAATAGGCCATTTAGCCCCTTGAGCCTGTTCCGTCATTCAGTGAAATCATGGCTGCTCTTTTACCTAACTCTATGGGGGCGATTTTAAACCCCAAGAATGGCTGGGCTGGGGGCAGGTGGGAGTTGAAAATAGTTGTTTTTTGGGTCGCAACCGCAACCCGGCTTTATTTCCGGGTTTAACGTCGGCGTGGAAAAGTACAGGCTTCCCACTGGGAATGCCAAGACCAAACATTTTGCGGTCCCGACCCAAAAAAACAACTATTTTCAACTCCCACCCGCTCCCAACCCACCCATTCTTGGGGTTTAAAATCACCCCCCCATATACCCGCCGTAACCAAAGGTATTAAGGGATATGGGGCTAACAAACATCTATCAATCTTAGATTTAAAATTAACAATTAAGCTAGCATCAACTGCCATTTGCAGAACAGAGTTCCAAACTTCTACCACCCTTTGAGAGTCTCTTGAGTTCCAGTCCAAAGGCTGGAACACAAAATCTGAGCTGACACTCCAGTGCAGTACTGAGGGAGTGCTGTACTGTCAGAGGTGCCATCTTTTGGATGCGACATTAAACCAAGGCCCCGTCTGCCCTCTCAGGTGGATGTAAAAGATCCCATGGAACTATTTCAAAGAAGAGCAGGGGAGTTCTCTGCAGCGTCCTGACCAATATTTACCACTCAATCAACCTCACAAACAGATTATCTGGTCATTATCACATTGCTGTTTCTGGGAGCTTGCTGTTTGCAAATTGGCTGACGCATTTCCTACATTACAACAGTGACTACACTTCAAAAGATACTTGATTGGCTGTAAAGCGGTTTGGGACATCCTGAGGTCATGAAAGGCACTATATAAATGCAAGTCTTTCTTTTTCTTTGATTGTAGAAGTGTTTCCTAACCCCACTCCTGAAAGTCATGGCTCTAATTTTTAGGCTATGTCCCCTAGTCCTAGTCTCCCCAACCACCAGAAATAGTTTCTCTCTATCCACCCTATCAGTTCCCTTTAATAGCTTGAAAGCTTCGATCAAATCACCCCTTAATCTTCTAAATTCCAGGGAATACATCCCTAGTTTGTGCAATCTCTACTCACAATTTAATCCTTGGAGTCCAAGTATCATTCTAGTAAATCTACACTGCACTCCCTCAAAGGCCAATATATCCTTCCTAAGGAGCATTGCCCAGAAATGAACACAGTACTCCAGGTGTGATCTAACCAGGGTTTTGTATCACTGTAGTGTAACTTCTACCCCCTTGTAGTCTAGTCCTCTAGGTATAATGGCCAGCATTCCATTAGCCTTTTTGATTATTTTCTGTACCTGTCCGTGACATTTTAATGATCTATGTACATGGACCGCTAAGTCTCTTTGGGCCTCCACTGTTTTGAGCTTTAGGAAGTACTCTGATCTATCCTTTTTAGGTCCAACGTGGATGACCTCACATTTGCCGACAATGAAATCCATTTGCCACAGTTTTGCCCATTCACTTAATCTATTAATATCTCTGTAATTTTATGCTTCCATCTACATTGCTCACAATGCTGCCTATCTTTGTGTCATCGGCAAACTTGGATATATAGTTCCCTATCCAATCATCTAAATTGTTAATAAATACAGTGAATAGCTGAGGCCCCAACACAGATCCCCATGGGAGACCACTAGTCACATCCTGCCAATTTGAGTACCTGTCCATTATCCCTATTCTGTCTCCTGCCACTCAGCCAATTTCCTAACCAGGCCAATAATTTGCCCTCAATTCTAGGAGTGTCAACTTTAGCTAACAGTCTCTTATGAGGGACTTTACTGAATGCCTTCTGGAAGTCCATATAAACCACATCCATAGACATTCCCCTATCCACTACTTTAGTCACCTCTTCAAAAAATTCAATCAGATTCGTCAGGTATGAACTACTCTTTACAACTCCATGCTGGCTCTCTCTGATCAGCTGAAAATTTTCAAGGTGTTCAGTCACTCTATCCTTAATTATAGACTCTAGTAATTTCCTGACAACAGATGTTAGACTAACTGGTCTTTCATTCCCTTGTTTCACTCTCTCACTTTTCTTAAATAGCGGAGTGACGTGCAATTTTCCAATCTAAAAGGAACGGTTCCTGAATCGAGAGAACTTTGGAAGATTTTAATTAGGGCATCTGTAATGTTTTTACCTACTTCCTTTAAAACTCTGGGATGGAAACTACCTAGCCCTGGGGATTTGTCACTCTATAGTGTCATAATTTTCTTCATTACTGTTAATTTGCTTATGTTAATTATGGCGAGTCCCCATCCCTGATTCCAAATTAGTTTCCTTGGGGTTTCTGGCATGCTATGCTCTTCCTCCATTGTAAATACTGACGACGCAAAGTAATTATTTAACATGTTCGTCATTTCCTTATTTTCATTTACAATCTCAATATTAATAGTTTTTAAGGGGCTCACAATGCTCTTGACCACCCTCCTTTTTCCTAATATAAAATTGTACAAATGTTTTTTGTTGATTTTGATATCCCTTACAAGTTTCTTTTGATACTCATTTTTGGAGCTCTTACCATCTGTTTTGTCACCCTTTGCTGTTCAGTTGCCAGGATCTGTGCTATTTTTTGCATTTTTGTATGCTTTTTTTTTTAAAGTTTTATGTTGTCCCTTACCTCTTTCGTCATCCATGGCTGTTTTTTTTTTGGCAAGTCCAGCTCTTGCCCCTTAGGGGTATAAACTGGTTCTGTTTCACATTAAATTCTTTTTCGAACACCCCCCACAGATCTGTCATTTTACCCATTAACAGATTTGCCCAGTTTACTGTGGACAGTCTCTGTCTCATCCTGATGAGGTCGGCCTTACCTTAATTTAGAATCTTAGTAGCTGATACTGGTTTCTCCCTTTCAAACAACGTTGAACTCGATCATATTATGATCGCTATTAGGGAAATGATCACGCACAGTCAGGCTGTTAACTAAATCTTGCTCATTACTTATTTTTAAATCTAACATGGCCTGCCCCCTATTGTTGCAGAAAACTGTCCTGATCACACAAGAAATTTGCTACCTTTCTGACATGAGCTTGTCTGCTTATCCCAATCTATATGAAAGTTAAAATCCCCTATAAAAATCAAACTGCCATTGTTACATGCTTGTCTAATTTTTTTTTATTCGTTCATGGGATGTGGGCGTCGCTGGCAAGGCCAGCATTTTTTGCCCATACCTCTTTGCCCTTGAGAAGGTGGTGGTGAGCTGCCTTCTTGAACCACTGCAGTCCGTGTGGTGAAGGTACTCCCAACAGTGCTGTTAGGTAGAGAGTTCCAGGATTTTGACCCAGTGACGATGAAGGAACGGCGAGATATTTTCAAGTCGGGATGGTGTGTGACTTGGAAGAGAACGTGCAGGTGGTGTTGTTCCCATGCGCCTGCTGCCTTTGTCCTTGTCCTTTTCCTTGTCCTTCTAGGTGGTAGAGGTCGCGGGTTTGGGAGGTGCTGTCAAAGAAGCCTTGGCGAGTTGCTGCAGTGCATCCTGTGGATGGTACATACTGCAGCCATGGTGCACCGGTGGAGGAGGAAGTGAATGTTTAGGGTGGGGGATGGGGTGCCAATCAAGCGGATTGCTTTGTCCTGGATGGTGTCGAGCTTCTTGAGTGTTGTTGGAGCTGCACTCATCCAGGCAAGTGGAGAGTATTCCATCACATTCCTGACTTGTGCCTTGTCGATGGTGGAAAGGCTTTGGGGAGTCAGGAGGTGAGTCACTCGCCACAGAATACCCAACCTCTGTCCTCCTCTTGTAGCCACAGTATCTAAGTAGCTGGTCCAGTTAAGTTTCTGGTCAATGGTGACCCCCAGGATGTTGATGGTGGGGGATTCGGCGATGGTAATGTCGTTGAATGTCAAGGGGAGGTGGTTAGATTCTCTCCTGTTGGAGATGGTCATTGATGAAGCAGCTGAAGATGGTTGGGCCTAGGGCACTCTGCATTTATACATTCTGCCACTTCACAGCTGCTACCAGGGGGCCTTTACACAACTCCCACTACAGTCTTAAATCCTTTTCTATTTCTTAATTCCACCCATAAAGTCTCCACTGCTTGCTTAGCCTGCGTTATATCCTCGCAAAGTAATTTCATCCTTAATCACTAAGGCTACTCCTCCCCCTCTACCAGTTTCCTTATCCTTCTTATTTTACCTGTGGAATGGATTTTGTTCTGCAGTTACCTAATTATGTCTCTGAATATATTCCATTTCATTTTCTGTACATACTTCATCTAGTGTATGGTAATCCATTGTTTTTGGTTTCTTCCTTAACCCCTCAAAGTCAGACTTCCTGAAGTTAAAAATCTTAAACTGTATTTCTCCCTTTTTCTATTGAACGTCTCTTTTTAAACTACACCATAACTCCCCCCATTAAAACAATAACTACACTTCAATAATACTTAATTGGCTGTGAAACACTTTTGGAGTTCCTGAAAGGGGCTATATGAATGCAAGTTTTTCTTCTTTATGTTGTGGTTGCTGTTTACTAGCTGTTCAGACTTTGACTGTATCCACCATTCTTTAGCTACTACAGAATAGCAAATTAAGTATGGCTCTCCCTTGTAGCTTCCATGACCACTTGCATCTCTTGCTCTTGTTACATGCATCGTTTCTGATTTGGAGGTTAACAGCCTTGATGGTGAACACTCCTGAATCCCGATTCAGTTGTACAATCTAGTTGACCTTCTTGACTTTGAACTATTCCTTGATCTCAAGTCATCTCTAGTCTCCACCCCTGCCTCAGCTCATCTGTTGCTGAAACCTTCATCCATGTCTTTGTTACCTTTAGGCTTGACTATTCCAATGCTCTCCTGCCGGCCTCCCACCTTGCACCCTCCGTAAACTTGAACACTAAAAAAACTCTGCTGCCCGTATCCTAACTTGCACCAAGTCCCGTTCACCCATCACCCATGCTCGCTGACCTACATTGGCTCCCGGTCTGGCAACGCCTCAATTTTAAAATTCTCATCCTTGCTGACAAATCTCAACAGTACCTCTCCTCTCCCTATCTTTGTAACCTCCTCCAGCCATATAACCCTCCGCGATCTTTGTGCTCCTCCAGTTCTGGCCTCTTGCGCATCCCTGATTTTCCTCATTACACCATTGGAGGCCGTGCTTTCAGTTGCCTGGGCCCTAAGCTCTGGAATTCCCTCGCTATACCTCTCCGACTCTCTCTCCTCCTTTGAGACGCTCCTTAAAACCTACCTCTTTCACCAAGCTTTTGGTCACCAGTCCTAATATCTCCTTATGTGGCTCGGTGTCAAATTTTATTTGATAATGCTCCCATGAAGCGTCTTGGGATGATTTACTGTGTTAAAGACCCAAATATGCAAGTTGATGATGTTGTTGAACCCACAACCTTCTGACTCGGGCAAGAGTTCTACCACTGATGCATGTTTCCTTCCCCGATCTTCCATGAAAAAACATCAAGCATTGTTGTTAATATCTCAAACTTTCAATCTCCCTTTTCAATAGATATTAAGCCAGCTGCCTTTTAAAGGTGCCAATTTACCCACAATCAAAATGCCCTCCTCTGTTCCAAACATAGCGAAGGAAAAACGGTTTTCTAATTTCTAAACATGTTTGGGCTTGTGAGTTTTCGACTTGTGTTGTCTAATTCTCTGCTTTGAAGATGACATAGTTGAAGATTCTTCAGCAACTTCCCCATTACTCTTCCTCATATACAAACACAATCACCTGGAATTTCCATGGGAGTTTTTCGGTGGAAAGCAGCCAGAACCCCCGGAGAAATGGAGCCAAAGTTACAGAGGGGGATCAGGAGAATCCGGTGGATATTCTCCCCCAATTTCTTTGTACCTTTAGTTTTACTTTGATTACTGTGTACCATCCCTTTCCCCTTCGCTGATACAACTAAGCTGCCAAGGCCCCAAGCTCTGGAATTCCCTCCATAAACCTCTCTGCCTCACTACCTCTCTCGCTCTCCTCCTTTAAGATGCTCCCTGAAACCTAACTCTTTGACTAAGATATTAGGTCACCTGTCCTAATATCTCCTTATGTAACTCGGTGTCAAATTTTGTCTGATTACACTCCTGTGAAGCGCCTTGGGACGTTTCATTACATTAAAGGTGCTATATAAATGCAAGTTGTTGTTGTTGAGTCTTTTATCACTTGTACATACCATTTATTCCATTGGCGTCCATTGTACTAAAGTCCAAAATCCAGAATGTCAGTTTTCATAAAATAAAAACCACTGGCAAGGTAATGAGAAACGGAAAGATCTATGCCAGGTTTCACCATTACACAGTACTCAATGTTGAGTACGTTCTTGTTCTTCAGCGCTCAATTTTATTCAAATATTGAAGTATTGGCAAACAGGTCTATTTTATTGAAGCCTGGCACTCTACGTGGTTATACAAGATGGTGATTGGCCTAGTAAAACCACCACATTAAAATCTAGTATTCCAGTAAACCGACTCCTTTTCATCTGATGTAAAGCTGGGCAGCCATAATGGCAGTGACAATAGAATTAGCAGTGAAAGATTACACAAATCGGGATTGCATTCTCGAGTTTAGAAGGTTAAGGGGTGATCTGATCGAAGTTTATAAGATATTAAGGAGAATAGATAGGGTGGATAGAGAGAAACTATTTCCGTTGTTTGGGGATTCTAGGAGTAGGGGGCAGAGTCTAAAAATTAGAGCCAGACCTTTCAGGAGCGAGATTAGAAAACTTTGACACAAAGGGTGGTAGAAGTTTGGAAAACTCTTCCGCAAACGGCAATTGATACTAGCTCAATTGCTAAATTTAAATCTGAGCTAAATAGCTTTTTGGCAACCAAAGGTATTAAGGGATATGGGCCAAAGGCAGTACATGGAGTTAGATCACAGATCAGCCATGATCTTATCAAATGGCGGAGCAGGCACGAGGGGCTGAATGGCCTATTCCTATGTTCCCAAGATTAGCAACTTAAAAACAGGAAAAAACTCAACACTGAGAAAGACAGATTGTAATTAAATACATTTAGAAACCTACTCAGTTTTTTCTCTGTTAAGTAACAAAAATATTAAGAATTTACTTTCCTTTTAAAATAGAAATATGAAAAGGTGCTTGGGAGGCAATTGGTGCTTGATGATTCCAGTGTTCAGCTCTATTCACAACAATTCGGATAAGGAGGCAGCCCATGCCAACCTACGGCAGGATGTGGACAACATCGAAGCTTAAAGTCACAACTGACAGGTAACATTGATGCCATAAAAGAAAGAAAGAAGGAAACAAAGAACTTGCATTTATATAGCACCTTTCACAACCTGAGGACATTCCAAAGCACTTTACAGCCAATTAAGTAATTTTGAAGTGTAGTCACTGTTGTAATGTGGGGAACCACAGCAGCCAATTTGCACACAGAAAAATCCCACAAACAGCAATGAGATAAAATGACCAGATAATCTATTTTGGTGGCATTAGTTGAGGGATAAATGTTGGCCAAGACGCCAAGAGAACGCCCTTGTTCTTCTTAGGAGCATAGGATCTTTTATATCCATCTGTGAGGGTAGACAGGGTCTTGGTTTAACATCTCATCCGAAAGACGGCACCTCAAGACAGTGCAGTGCTCCCTTGGTACTGCATTGAAGTGTCAGCCTAGATTATGTACTCAAGTCTCTGCAGTGGGGCTTTTCACCTTATTTATCAATGACTTGGATGAAGGCACAGTAAGTAGGGCAGATGGGAGCAGGAAATTACAAAGGGACATAAATAGGTTAAGTTGAGTGGGCAAAACTGTAGCAAATGAAGTTTAATGTTGGCAAGTGTGAATTCATTCACTTTGGATCCAAGAAAGACAAATTAGAGTATTTTCTAAATGGTGAGAAAGTCGGAACTGTAGAGGAGCAAAGAGATTTGGGTGTCGAAGTACACAAATCATTAAAAGCTAGTGGGCATGTACAAAAAGTCCAACAGAATGTTGGCCTTTATCTCACAGGGGCTGGAATACAAAGGGGAGGAAGTTATGCTTCAGTTGTATAGAGCCTTTTGTCAGATCCAGTCTGGAGTACTGTGTTCAGTTCTGGGTACCGCACCTCAGGAAGCATATATTGGCCTTGGAGGGGGTACAGCACAGATTCACCAGAGTGACAGCAGGTTTTAAAGGGTTAAATTATGACACCAGGTTGCATAAACTTGGCTTGTATTCCCTCAAGTATACAAGATTGAAAGGTGATCTAATTGAAGTGTTTAAAATTATAAAAGGATTCCATGGGGTAGACACGGAGAAACTAGTTCTTCTGGTGGGGGAATCCAGAACAAGGGAACACAATCTTAAAATTGGAGCCAGGCCACTCAGGAGCGAAATTAGGAAGCACTGCTTGATGAAAAGGGCAGTGGAAATCTGAAACTCTCTCCCCCAAAAGGCTGTGTCAATTGAAACTTTTGATACTGAGATCAATAGAGTTTTGTTAGGTAACGGTATCAAGAGGTATGAAGCAAAGGCAGGTAAATGGAGTTGAGGTATAGATCAGCCATGATGTAATTGAATGGTGGAACAAGCTTGAGGGATGAATGGCCTGCTCCGGTTCCTGTGCAGTCAAGGTCAATAACAAGAAAAGGTCTATTTGGTTGACTTATTAGAGAGAGTGAGAACCTCCAGCGTGTATACTAAGGACAGCAACTCTGTCCAGCAAGAACAATAGTCAGGCAGAGTGCTCTATTGCACCTCCTCCAGCACTGCCTGTTAAAATAAAATTACCTCAAACATCAAAACACACATTGCTCCCAGCACAAGCCAACAAACTTACTGCATCACTTTTCCAAGTATTGTGCAACCTATGTGCACAATATCTGTATGTAAACATTTGAAAAAAAACAATTTTTAAAAAAACAAGGAGTTGTTTGAAGGAACAAATATGTTCAATTGCACATATTGACAGTTCTCAGCATGCTAATTTTTTTGAAAGGAATCTAGTATCTGAGGAGGAGACACTTAAAAAACTTAAAATTTTAAATGAGCACTGAAAATACATTATTCTTGCTTACTGGGCAGTTGAGATTAATCAAGATGGATTAGCGACCATGGACAGCACTGTCAAAAAAAAGAGGCATACAGGCAAGCAAGCACACAGTGGAAGAGGGAGGTGTGGAAACACACAACACAAAAAGATTATTATGCAACATTCCAACCCAAAACTTTCAGTATAGTTTATTAAGTAAGCAATTCAAATGGTGTACAAGTTTCAATAATTAATATGACTGGAACAGACGGCCTAGTTTTATCTTCTATCCTTAGTGAACTTCCATGTGCTAATAGGCAACACTGGTGTTTCTGAATAGCAATTGTAAGGACGTGATTCATTGCTAGGGTGACATGGTTGTAATCAATAGCTTGAAAATTTATATTTATCAATTTAAAAGTCAAAAATTGCAATTTAAGTTAATCCTAAATGCTAGAATAATAATGGAAATTTTATATATATATATATAAATAAATAAATAAAATTTAGGTTTTTTGTTTACATATAGATTAAAATAAATCCAAAAATTTAATTTTAAATTTTGAAACATTTTTGGCACTGAAACCACTCTGTACAATTATAGTATCAATTGATAATAGTTCCTTTAATTACCTCAGTATACAAAATTATTAATTTCTCAAATCCTGGCAGAGGCAACCCTCTCATATACCTAATAGCCATATTAGAGAATATTAATAGGCAACCATAGACAAACCTGGCAGTTTAACTCTCCAGTCCCTTATAGACCACTTCACTGAGAATTAACGAGATTCAATTAAACTGATTTCTAGCCCATTAACAGTGCATGCTTTACACTGTTGATCCTATTCCTATGAAACTAGTGTAAACTTACGCTACAAACTCTTTGATCAGTAATGGCTGCATTGTATCATATCATAGAATCATACAGCACAGAAGGAGACCATTCATCCCATCGTGCCTGTGCTGGTTCTTTGAAAGAGCTGTCCAATTAGTCCCACTCCGCTGTCCTTTCCCGATAGCCCAGACAAATTTTACCCTTCAAGTGTTTATCCAATTCCCTTTTGAAAATTATTATTGAATCTGCTTCCCCCATTATCACTACTCTATAGTTCTTGCACCTTTCTGAAATTTGCCTGCAAATTTGCTCTTCTATCTCTTTCCCAGAATTTGGATCATCTGCATGATCCTTGCATTTCAGACTTTGGTAATACTGCATACTGGCTTTCTAGAATACTGCACATTACCAGATAAATTTTGTGCAATGGTACAAATCAAAATTTACTCGATTAATTACTTTTAAAGGGCTGTCTTGGCAGTCTGCAGTTTTTAAACCTACTAGTTTCCTGATTCTAATTCCTATCACAACCAGTATATGGCCTAAATAAGTAGATAGTCCACATCAGAATTATCAACTCTAATCCCATTTACTTCAACTCAAATATTTTTTCCTCTTCAAGCATTCAATTACCTGTGTGTGTCATTTTGGCTCAGTTGCTAGCACTCTTGCCTGAGTCAGAAGATTGTTGGTTCAAGCCCCACTACAAACTTTAACACATGCATTGTCGGTCAACGTATCATTCGAAAGACAGCCCCACCGAGGTCCTGTATGCCTGCTCAAGCAGATGTCAAAAGATCCCATGGCATTACTTTAAGGGGAACAAGGAGTGCTCCCAGTGTACTTCCTCAACCAAAAATAGATTAACTGGTTACTCATTGATTGTGGAACCTTGCTTCATGCAAATTGCCGACCACATTTACCCACACAAGTGACTGTTCTTCAAAAGTAATTATTTGGAAACATTTTGTATGCAAGTATTCCTTAAGTCACCCTTGTTTAAAGTTTTGCTTCAGGGTGTTGCAGTTCATCACAGAACATCTATATAAATCATTAAAATAGCAATACAAGTTAATAAGGCTATAAATAAAATGCAAACAAAACACTGGCGTTCATTTCTAGAGGAATAGAATTGAAAAGCAGGGAAGTTATGTTAAATTCATAGAACCTTTGTTAGATCACACCAGAGTACTGTGCACAGTTCTGGTCTCCATATTCTACGAAGGATATAGAAGAATTCAGCAAAGAATGGCAAAGATTGATTAAGAGGGGAAAAATAGAGTATGAGGGTAAACTAGCAGGGAACATAAAAACTGACTGTAAAGCTTCTATAAATATGTCAAGAGAAAAAGATTAGTGAAGACAAATGTAGGTCTCTTACAGTCAGAAATGGGGGAAATTATAATGGGGAACAAAGAAATGGCAGAACAATTAAACACATGCTTTGATTCTGCCTTCACAAAAGGAGGACACAAATAACCTCCCAGAAATGTTCGGGAACCAAGGGTCTAGTGAGAGGGAGGAACTGAAGGAAACCAGTATTAGTAAAAAAAAGTGCTAGGGAAATTAATGGGGCTAAAGGCTGACAAATCCCCAGGGCCTGATAATCTACATCCCAGAGTACTAAAGGAAGTGGCCCTGGAAATAGTGGATGCATTGGTGATCATCTTCCAAAATTCTATAGGCTCTGGAACAGTTCCTACAGATTGGAGGGTGGCAAATGTGACCTCACTATTTAAAAAAGGAGGGAGAGAAAAAACAGGGAATTACAGACCAGTTAGCCTAACATTAGTAGTGGGGAAAATGCGAGAGTCTTTTATAGAAGATGTGATAACAGAATACTTGGAAGGCATTAACGGGATTGGACAAAGTCAGCATGGGTTTATGAAAGGGAAATCATGCTTAACAAATCTACTGGAGTTTTTTTGAGGATGGAACTAGTAGAATAGATAGGGGAGAACCAATGGATGTGGTGTATTTGGATTTTCAGAAGGTCCCACACAAGGTTCGTTCGCAAAATTAAAACACATGGGATTGGGGGGAATATACTGGCATGGATTGAGAATTGGTTGACAGACAGGAAACAGAGAGTTGGAATAAACGGGTCTTTTTCCGGGTGGCAGGCAGTGACTAGTGGGGTACCGCAGGGATCAGTGCTTTGGGCCCCAGCTATTCACAATATATATCAATGATTTGCATGAGGGAACTAAATGTAACATTTCCAAGTTTGCAGACAACACAAAGCTGGGGTGGAATGTGAGCTGTGAGGAGGATGCAAAGAGGCTCCAATGTGATTTAGACAAGTTGGCTGAGTGGGCAAGAACATGGCAGATGCAAGGTTATCCACTTTGGTTATAAAAACAGAAAAGCAGATTATTATCTGAATGGTGATAGATTGGGAAAAGGGGAGGTGCAACGAGACGTGGGTGACCTTGTACACCAGTCGCTGAAAGCGAGCATTCAGCTGCAGCAAGCAGTTAGGAAGGCAAATGGTATGTTGGCCTTCATTGCAAGAGGATTTGAGTACAGGACCAGGGATGTATTACTGCAGTTATACAGGGCCTTGGTGAGACCACATCTGGAGTATTGTGTGCAGTTTTGGTCTCCTTATCTGAGGAAGGATATCCTTGCCGTGGAGGGAGTGCAACAAAGGTTTACCAGACTGATTCCTGGGATGCCAGGACTGACGTATGAGGAGAGATTGGGTTGACTAGGCCTATATTCACCAGAGTTTAGAAGAATGAGAGGTGATCTCATCGAAACATATAAAATTCTAACAGGACTGGACAGTCTAGATGCAGGAGGATGTTCCCAATAGCTGGGGAGTCCAGAACCAGGGGTCACAGTCTCAGGATACGGGGCATGCCATTTAGAATCAGATAAGGAGAAATTTCTTCACTCAGAGGGTGGTGAATGTGTGGAATTCTCTACTACAGAAGGCAGTGGAGGCCAAGTCATTAGATGTATTCAAGAAGGAGATGGATATATTTCTTAATGCTAAAGGGATCAAGGGATATGGGGAAAATGCTGGAACAGGGTTCTGAGTTAGACAATCAGCCATGATCATTTTGAATGGCGGAGGAGGCCCGTAGGGGCGAATGGCCTACTCTTGCTCCTATTTTCTATGTTTCTATGTTTTTATGAAGTTTAAGCACTGGAGAAGGTGCAAAAAAGATTTACAAGGATGATACCAGAACTGAGAGGTTATAACCATCAGGAAAGACTGAATAGGCTGGGGCTCTTTTCTATAGAAAAGAGAAGGCAGAGGGGTGACGTAATAAGAGGTCTTTAAAATTATGAAAGGGTTTGATAGGGTAGATGTGGAGAAGATGTTTCCACCTGTGGGAGAGACCAAAACTAAAGGTCATAAATATAAAAGATAGTCACTAACAAATCAAATAAAGAATTCAGGAAAAACTTCTTTACTCAGAGTGGTGAGAATGTGGAACTTGCTACCACATGAAGTAGTTGAGGCGAATAACAAATACATTTAAGGGGAAGCCAGATAAACACGAGGAAGAAACGAATAGAAGGATATGTTCGAACCCTTGTTCAAAAAAGGGTGTACGGAACCCAGCAACTATAGGCCAGTCAGTTTAACCTCGGTGGTGGGGAAACTTTTAGAAACAATAATCTGGGACAGAATTAGCAGTCGTGTGGACAAGTGTGGATTGATTAGGGAAAGCCAGCATGGATTTGTTAAAGGCAAATTGTGTTTAACTAACTTGATGAGGTAACAGAGAGGGTCGATGAGGGCAATGTGGTGGTGCATATGGACTTTCAAAAGGCGTTTGATAAAGTGCCGCACAATAGGCTTGTCATCAAGACTGAAGCCTGTGGGATAAAGGGGGCTGTAGTAGCGTGGATACAAAATTGCCGAAGTAACAGGAAGCAGAGAGTAGTGTTGAACGGTTGTTTTTTGGACTGGAGAGATGTGTACAGTTGTGTTCCCCAGCGGTCGGTACTAGGACCACTGCTTTTCTTGATATATATTAATGACTTGGACTTTGGTTTCCAGGGCACAATCTCAAAATTTGCAGAGGACACAAAACTTGGAAGGGTAGTGAACAGTGAGGAGGATAGTGAGAGACTTCAAGGGGATATCGACAGGCTGGTGGCATGGGCGGACACATGGCAGATGAAATTTAACGCAGAAAAATGCAAAGTGATACATTTTGGTAGGGAGAACGAGGAGAGGCCATCTAAACTAAAGGGCACAATTCTAAAAAAGGGTACAGGAACAGAGAGAGATATGGAGGTATATGTACACAAATTGTTGAAGGCGGCAGGGCAGGTTGAGAAAGCGGTTAAAAAAGCATTTGGGATCCTGGGTTTTATAAATAGAGGCAGAGTACAAAAGCAAGGAAGTCTTGATGAACCTTTATAAAACACTGGTTTGACCACAACTGGAGTACTGTGTCCATTTTGGGCACTGCACTTTAGGAAAGATGCGAAGGCCTTAGAGGGTGCAGAAAAGGTTTACTGGAATGATTCCAGGGATGAGAAACTTTAGTTATGTGGATAGACTAGTGAAGCTGGGGTTGTTCTCCTTGGAGCAGAGAAGGTTGCAAGGAGATTTGATAGAGGTATTCAAAATCTTGAAGGGTCCAGACAGAGTAGAGAGAGAGAAACTGTTCCCATTGGCGGAAGGTCAAGAACCAGAGGACACAGATTTAAAGTGATTGGCAAAAGAACCAAAGGTGACATGAGGAAAAACTTTTTTTTAATGCAGTGAGTGGTTAGGATCTGGAATGCACTGCCGGTGTGTTGGGGGTTGGGAGGGTGTGGGGGGGGGGGGGGGAAGATGGGTTGGTGGAGGCCAATTCAATCGTGGCTTTCAAAAGGGAATTGGATAAGTACTTGAAAGGAAAAAATTTGCAGGGCTACGGGTATAGGGCAGGGGAGCGGAACAAGCTGAATTGCTCTTGCATAGAGCCGGCACGGACTCGATGGGCTGAGTGGCCTCCTTCCGTGCTATAACCATTCTACGGTATGCAGATAGGGTTAGATGAAGTAGGGTGGGACGATGCTCATGTGAACCATACACCAGCACAGACTAGTTGCACCGAATGGCCTGTTTCTGTGCTGTAAATTCTACGTAATAATGCTTTTAAAAAGTGTGGCTTCAGAGCAATTGTGATAACCTGAATGATTTTTTTGCTGAGGGATTTACAACTGGTTGGAAATGTGTTAATTGTATATATTTCTTGCAAGCATTTTTGAGTTACACTTTTCTTTGTAGGTTCCCTTACAATTCTCTACTCTTTCCCAGTATTGTACACAATTCTTTACCAGGCATGTGGAATGAATAAAATCATTTATCTGTGAAAGATTATTTCTGAAATTAGTCATTTTGACTCCTGAAATTAATCACATCATTTGTTGCACTGATGGCAAACTTCTGACTTCTAAACTTTGAAGTATGTATTTTTTCCATTATTACACTGTATTTTATATTGCCATTATACAGACAGTCAGTTCTTGTAGTTATTCCTTGCTACAGCATGCATTGCCTGTAAAGAATATTTTGCCCTCTACTTTTTACCACTATGTACCAAAGCACATCAGCAGCCACGTGACCTCCTCATTGTGCGAAGGTGCATGTAGGAACCTTTTGCTACGGAGGTCAGTAGCTTATAGAAAAATAAACTACCAGTGAGTCTAGCCTCTACTTCAAGTCACTGTCTGAGTAGGACAATTCTCCTGAGGATACACCATCATGCGCTCCATCCCTCCCTGGCACCAGCTCAAAAGGTACTGTGTGGGCTAGATAGTGAGCTGGAGGGATCTGCATGTGATGAAACACCCAGCACCAGAGGGCAGCTACTGGTGGTAGAGACAGCCCAAAAAAAATGACCTCAGCAGAGTGCAAGGCCCTCTCCCAGCTCCACTGAGGCCGAAAGGGGTGAGGACTTGTGGGCCCAGCCACGAGAAGACAAGTGCTGGCCTCATGCTGTATGAGGCATTGGAAGACATGCCATCACGATGGCAGAGTGTTCCCACCCGGCCTCTTGTGGTGTCATCCCACGTGACGTCACCACATTGCAGTTTACACTGGATTGTGTGGTTACCTCCAGAAACACTGCAGTTGGGCAGTCATAGACGAGTCCATGCTTGCACACTTTGCTGCTTTGGTGGAAACTTAAAATGGCTGCCATGCAGCCTTTGGGCTCTACAACGAAGTGGTGGATCAAACGGATCAGAGAGCAAGTTATTATCTTAATGGCAAGAAACTGGAAAGTACTGCAGTACAAAGGGATCTGGGGGTCCTAGTGCAAGAAAATCAAAAAGTTAGTTTGCAGGTGCAGCAGGTGATCAAGAAGGCCATCGGAATGTTGGCTTTTATTGCTAGGGGGATAGAATATAAAAACAGGGAGGTATTGCTGCAGTTATATAAGGTATTGGTGAGACCGCACCCGGAATACTGCATACAGTTTTGGTCTCCATACTTAAGAAAAGACATACTTGCTCTCGAGGCAGTACAAAGAAGGTTCACTCGGTTAATCCCGGGGATGAGGGGGCGGACATATGAGGAGAGGTGGAGTAGATTGGGACTCTACTCATTGGAGTTCAGAAGAATGAGAGGCGATCTTATTGAAACATATAAGATTGTGAAGGGGCTTGATCGGGTGGATGCGGTAAGGATGTTCCCAAGGATGGGTGAAACTAGAACGAGGGGGCATAATCTTAGAATAAGGGGCTGCTCTTTCAAAACTGAGATGAGGAGAAACTTCTTCACTCAGAGGGTAGTAGGTCTGTGGAATTTGCTGCCCCAGGAAGCTGTGGAAGCTACATCATTAAATAAATTTAAAACAGAAATAGACAGTTTCCTAGAAGTAAAGGGAATTAGGGGTTACGGGGAGCGGGCAGGAAATTGGACATGAATTTAAATTTGAGGTTAGGATCAGATCAGTCATGATCTTATTGAATGGCGGAGCAGGCTCGAAGGGCCGGATGGCCTACTCCTGCTCCTATTTCTTATGTTCTTATAAGTACTTTGAAGGAGTCGGTCATCTTCTGCAATTTGTTCTCCTGCAGATCAATGGAAGTGGTGAGGCCCAGCCCCACAGGAATGGCGGTGGTGCAATGGAAGTAGTATGTGCTGGCCTCTCAGGATGCATATTGCAGGGAGACGCTCTAGGAGTTCAGACACCTAAAACTCTGCTTAAGCATTCTTATCGTGTGCTCTGTTATCTTGGTGGTGCCCTAGCTTTGATCATATTTGCTCAGGTGTGGTGGGGTTGCGCAGGGGTGTCATCAGCCACACAGGGGTATCCATTGTTCTCCAGCACCATCCGGTCCACGTTCCTAATAGGTTCAAATATCGTGGCGATGGTAATGTGTCAGAGTATAAAGGCATTGTAGCAGCTCCCTAGGTACTTTGCACAGACCTGTATGTTGTTGGTCCTGTGCTCGGCCACTACTAGAGTGGTATCCTTTTCTGATGATGAATGTTGCTGGCTCGTGTTCTGGTGTCCTGATGGCCACATATGTAGTCAATCAATCCCTGCATACAAGGGAAGCAAACCACTGCTACAAAGTCACAAGCTCTCTCCTGTTGACTGCTGAGATCAGTGGGGAAGCCAAGTACTGTTTGGCCCTGGCAAAGAGGGAGTCGGTCACCTGCTTAATGCAACTGTGAACTGCAGGCTGGGAGATGCGAATGATATCCCTGTAGCAGACTAAAAGGATCCAGTGGTGTAAAAGTTCATGGCTGTGGTGACTTTGAGAGCTACTGTCATGGCATGGCATGCCTCCTTGCTCCAGCAAACAGCAGATTCTGTTGCAGCAGATTGCTTGAAGAAGCACAGCTTCTTCCTGCACTGCTCCTCAGCTCGGTACAACAAAGTGATTCCTGGTCTGTAGACCCTGTGTGCTGGGTATGACTTCCTGCGCACAGCCCCCTCACCTGTTGTCTTCTGAGAGGCCCAGGTGCTGAGGCTGCTGCTACTTATCCTCCTTCTAGAAGTCTTGCTCCATCCAGAACAAAGAATGGAACCAATATTAAATAGGGAAAGCTGACTAAAGGGCTGTAAGGCAACACCAGACATCAAACGATCCTCAGATCCATGTGAGCTGCAACTGAGAGCCCCTTTTATACTGCTTCAGGAGCTGCTTCTCACCCTCTCTCTCCCCTCTCTGTATTAAGCATGAGACATGGCTTATTTTTCTCTCCGTATGCCAGCGGTGCAGAGACCAATTCTAGCACATGTACTGCTGTCTTGGCGGAGATCCGCCAACCTCAACACTGACTGTGGATCAAAGCTAGGCCTTCCTGATCTGAATGGCTCAGGGATCACTGCCTAATTCCATTATCAGTGGAGCCTGCAAGTAGAGTGAGACAGTTGAACAGTACCGTAGCTCTTTCACAATCCAATGGTTGCAAATCAAAAATCCACTGGGAATTTCCCATCTATCACAAAAGTCATTTAAAAGGTGACCAAAGCTGGGGTCAAGCACCTCAGATGTCTGCGATTTATACTATTCAATAAGGGCTTGACAGAAGGAATTATTTTGATGATTTTTTTGTGCAAGTCAAAAGGAACTTCTCAAAACAGCAAGCCAGAAAGTAGAGATAGAGATAAAGAGGATACATCAAAAGGAACCATGTAAACGAAACCAGGCACTACTAACATTTAAAGAAAGTGATGTTTCCAAACCTTGCATGGAAACAGAAAGGTAGTTTGTTAAATATTGTCAAACTTCTCTACCAATGGCTAAACAATTCATTTTATTACTGAAACAGGCACTGGAGTTATACCTTGGATTTGAGACAATACTTTTGCCAATTGATCACGAGCCCAATTCTAGAAAGACATAAATTAGCGTCTTTGAGGTTGACCAGAAGAAAAGATTTGTCTGGGAAAAGTAATCCTTTGGATCAGGGTGATTATATATCCTTAGAGTTGTACATAAACTGCAGCTACTCACACATTTAGTAAAAACATGTTCAGTCACTGGTAGACTGAGAAGCTGAGCTTGCTGTCCTTCAGACTAAAGGATGAAGTGACAAGATGCATGAAAGTATTTGAAACAGCTTAAACCATTCAATCTCCAGAATTCATTGTCTGAACTAAAATATCCAAGCCCAATATTTCAGGTCCAAAATGGGCAAGAAGCTATAATTTCTTGACCAACATAGAAGTACCATAAAACCAGCTTTTCCTGGAATTAAAATCAGATATTCTTGATTACACTTGACAGTAATAAAGGGTTTAAGTGGCTTAACAGTGTCTTCCTAAAAGGGTACTTCATTTAAGTTAATAATGATATGGAAGGGCAATTTGCGACTTTTCAGAGAGAACATAAAAACCTTAGGAGTAGAGTTTGCGCTTTGGGCGCAGCAGGGAAATTTCTTTTTCATTCCATTAAAAGTATTCCTTGAATTATTTAAGAGTAGTAAACGGGTGCAGTTTCATTAATACAGTGAAAATGGATTTATCAGCAAAAATAAGCATTTTTAATATGGGTGTCCAGTCCTCCACCAGTGAGTAACCTGATTTAAAAATCACTGAAATGGACTTAAAAAAAACTATACTGAGCCACATAAGTTTCATTGGTGTACACTAGTCAGTTTCTTAATAAATTAAATATTTTTTGATATGTAAAAAAACTTTTAAAACGTGTGCGCGCCAAAGAAAATGAGCGCAATTTGAAGAGCTTTCCCGAACCAGGGCAATCGGCAGAATCTCACAATGTCGACCTGGAGGCGTGACTAGTTTTGTGGGGGGGGTCCGATTTGGGTGAATTGAATCTTGAAGCAACATAAAAGATCGCAGAAAACACAAATGTAAGTGGTTTTGGGCGCAACTCACTAATGTTTAAAATTCCCCCATCTTTTACACTGGTTCAGCCAATTATGCCCGGATTGCGCCAAATAACTAGCGGAAACTTGACCCCAGAGTGTAAACCTACACTGCTCCAGTGTACCAGCAGCTGGCTCAACAGCAGCACTGGAAGAGGTTTAGGGACAGGTTACCTGCCCATCGTTTGGTCAGGAAAATGATGCAGTATGTACGGAAAGAGAACGTTGGAAACATCTAGTACAAATAATTTGTCCACGTTAAGTGTGTTACCAGTTCCATATTCAAATTTCTGAAACTGTTTACATACTGTCTTTAATCTTGTTCATTACATATTGTTCTTTAAGCATTTCAAAGCAATGTCTTGTGGGGGCGGGAGACAAAGAATCAGGGAATCGAAATTTGAGCCATCAATATCTTGTAATACATTTCCTGGAATGCATAAACTTACATTTTTTTTATTCGTTCGTGGGATGTGGGAGTCGCTGGCAAGGCCAGCATTTTTTGCCCATCCCTAATTGCCCTCGAGAAGGTGGTGGTGAGCCGCCTTCTTGAACCACTGCAGTCCATGTGGTGAAGGTTCTCCCACAGTGCTGTTAGGAAGGGAGTTCCAGGATTTTGACCCAGCGACGATGAAGGAACGGCGATATATTTCCAAGTCGGAATGGTGTGTGACTTGGAGGGGAACATGCAGGTGGTGTTGTTCCCATGTGCCAGCTGCCCTTGTCCTTCTAGGTGGTAGAGGTCGCAGGTTTGAGAGGTGCTGTCGAAGAAGCCTTGGCGAGTTGCTGCAGTGCATCCTGTGGATGGTGCACACTGCAGCCACGGTGCGCCAGTGGTGAAGGGAGTGAATGGGGTGCCAATCAAGCGGGCTGCTTTGGATAGTGTCGAGCTTCGAGTGTTGTTGGAGCCGCACTCATCCAGGCAAGTGGAGAGTATTCCATCACACTCCTGACTTGTGCCTTGTAGATGGTGGAAAGGCTTTGGGGAGTCAGGAGGTGAGTCACTCGCCACAGAATACCCAGCCTCTGACCTGCTCTTGAAGCCACAGTATTTATGTGGCTGGTCCAGTTAAGTTTTTGGTCAATGGTGACCCCCAGGATGTTGATGGTGGGGGGATTTGGCGATGGTAATGACGTTGAATGTCAAGGGGAGGTGGTTAGATTCTCTCTTGTTGGAGATGGTCATGCCTGGCACTTGTCTGGCACAAATGTTACTTGCCACTTATCAGCCCAAGCCTGGATGTTGTCCAGGTCTTGCTGCTTGCGGGCACAGACTGCTTCATTATCGGAGGGGTTGCGAATGGAACTGAACACTTTGCAATCATCAGCGAACGTCCCCATATGCTCGTCAAGACCACCTCAATGGTCAGATGCTCAATAATCTTTAGTTATGCCTGTAAAAGGATATCTCCACCACAGTTTATAAAAATAGATTATCCTAAACTTAGTACAAACAAACTCCAAAATGACTACATTTCTAGCAACAACTGATCAGTTGTTATAACTGCTCTGCCTCCTCAGTCCATGATGAAAATCACCCACAGATAATGGGTACCAAATCAGCAGCATAATTCTGCTATCACTGATGCCTGCTGTTGCCACTTGTAGGAGCGACAAGAAAAAAGCCTGCGCTACACTTCCACTATCAATGCCACGTAATCTGGGTTGGGAGTGAACAGAATTGCCCTTGGAACTGAAATATTTTAGAAAAGGAACCAGCATATTAATAAAATGCTGGAGACATTTTCATTCCGCAGCAACGTGTCAAAATAGTGATTAATATAATATGGATTAGAATTTAAAAAAAACTGAACAGAACATTGCTCTCAATTGGGGAAAAGGCCAATTTTACTAAGCTGAGAAGTGATTTAGCAAAAGTGGACTGGAAACAGCTTCTTGAAAGTAAATCAGTGACAGAGCAGTGAAAAGCATTCAAGGAGGAGATAGTGAGGGTTCATAGCAAATATGTTCCCACAGAGGAAAAGGGTGGGACTCCCGAATCTAGAGCCCCTTAGATGTCAAGGAACACAAAGGGTAGGATAAGGCAAAAAGGGGAAGCTTATGTCAGATATCAAGAGCTCAATATTGCAGAAAGCCTAGAGGGGTATAGACAGTGCAGGGGTGAAATTAAAAAGGAAATTAGGAAAGCAAGAGGGCATGAAAAAATATTCTCAAGCAAAATCAAGGAAAACCCAAAGATGTTTCATAAATACATAAAGAGCAAGAGGATAACTAAGGAAAGAGTATAGCCTATTAGAGACCAAAAAGATAACCTGTGTGTGTGGAGGCGGAAAACATGGGTATGGTTCTTAATGAATACTTTGCGTCTGTCTTCACAAAAGAGGGAGACAATGCAGACATCGTAGTTAAGGAGGAGGAGTGTGAAATATTGGATGGGATAAACATAGTGAGAGAGGAAGTATTAAGGGGATTAGCATCTTTGAAAGTAGATAAATCGCCAGGCCCGGATGAAATGTATCCCAGGTTGTTAAGAGAAGCAAGGAAAGAAATAGCGGAGGCTCTGATCATCATTTTCCAATCCTCTCTGGCTACAGGCGTGGTGCTGGAGGACTGGAGGACTGCTAACATTGTACCATTGTTTAAAAAGGGAGAAAATAGGATAGATCGAGTAATTACAGGTCAGTCAGCTAACCTCAGTGGTGGGCAAATTATTGAAAACAATTCTGAGGGACAGGATAAACCGTCATTTAGAAAGGCACGGGTTGGTCAAGGACAGTCAGCATGGATTTGTTAAGCGAAGGTCATGTTTGACTAACTTGATTAAATTTCTTGAGGCGGTAACAAGGAGGGTTGATGAGGGTAGCGCGTTTGATGTAGTCTACATGCATTTTAGCAATGGCTTTTGACACAATCCCAAATGGCAGACTGGTCAAAAAAGTAAAAGCCCATGGGATCCAAGGGAAAGCAGTAAGTTGGATTCAAAATTGGCCCAGTGGCAGGAAGAAAAGGGTATTTGGTCGATGGGTGTTCTTGTGACTAGAAGGCTGTTTCCAGTGGGGTTCTGCAGGGCTCGGTACTAGGTCTCTTGCTTTTTGTGGTATATATCAATGATTTAGACTTAAATGTACGGGGCACGATTAAGAAGTTTGCAGATGATACAAAAATTGGCCATGTGGTTACTGGTGAGGAAGAAAGCTATAGACTGCAGGAAGATATCAATGGACTAGTCAGGTGGGCAGAAAAGTGGCAAATGGAATTCAATCTGGAGAAGTGTGAGGTAATGCATTTGGGGAGGGCAAACAATAAATGGGAGGATACTGAGAAGTGTAGAGGAACACAGAGACCTTGGAGTGCATGTCCACAGATCCCTGAAGGAAGCAGGAAGGTGGTCAAGAAGGCGGTCAAAAAGGCATACGGGATACTTTCCTTTATTAACCGAGGCATAGACTATAAACCCATCGTACAGGGAACACCCAGCTTCTGTTGCAACACTACAGACTTCCTACAAAAACTCAGCACCCACGGACCAGTTGAACCAGGAACGCTTCTCACCACGATGGGCGTCTCGGCACTCTACACCAGTATCCCCCACGATGACGGCATCGCTGCAACAGCCTCAGTACTCAACACCAACAACAGCCAATCTCCAGACGCCATCCTACAACTCATCCGCTTCATCCTGGATCACAATGTCTTCACCTTCGATAACCAGTTCTTTACCCAAACACACGGAACAGCCATGGGGACCAAATTCGCACCCCAATACGCCAACATTTTCATGCACAAGTTCGAGCACGACTTCTTCACTGCACAGGACCTCCAACCAACACTATACACCAAATACATCGACGACATTTTCTTCCTATGGACCCACGGCGAAGAATCACTGAAGAGACTACACGATAACATCAACAAGTTCCATCCCACCATCAAACTCACCATGGACTACTCCTCAGAATCTGTGTCTTTCTTGGACACACGAATCTCCATCAAAGACGGGCACTTCAGCACCTCACTCTACCGCAAGCCCACGGACAACCTCACTATGCTCCACTTTTCCAGCTTCCACTCTAACCACGTCAAAGAGGCCATCCCCTATGGACAGGCCCTGCGAATATACAGGATCTGCTCAGACGAGGAGGAACGCGATGGACACCTACAGACGCTGAAAGACGCTCTCGTAAGAACGGGATATGACGCTCAACTCGTCGATCGACAGTTCCGACGGGCCACAGCGAAAAATCGTGTAGACCTCCTCAGAAGACTAACACGGGACGCAACCAACAGAGTACCCTTCGTCGTTCAGTACTTCCCCGGAGCGGAGAAACTACACCATGTTCTCCGCAGCCTTCAACAGGTCATCGATGACGATGAACACCTCGCTAAGGCCATCCCCACGCCTCCACTACTCGCCTTCAAACAGCCACCCAACCTCAAACAGACCATCGTTTGCAGCAAATTACCCAGCTTTCAGGAGAACAGCGGCCACAACACCACACAACCCTGCCGTGGCAACCTCTGCAAGACATGCCAGATCATCGACACAGATACCACCATCACACGAGAGGGCACCACCCACCAGGTACATGGTTCATACTCCTGTGACTCGGCCAAAGTTGTCTACCTCATATGTTGCAGGAAAGGATGCCCCGGAGCACGGTACATTGGCGAGACCATGCAGACACTGCGACAACGGATGAACGGACACCGTGCAACAATCGCCAGACAGGAGGCTTCCCTCCCAGTCGGGGAACACTTCAGCAGTCAAGGCCATTCAGCCACCGATCTTCAGGTAAGCGTTCTCCAAGGGGGCCTTCGAGACACACGACAATGTAAAATCGTCGAGCAGAAATTGATAGCCAAGTTCCGCACCCATGAGGACGGCCTCAATCGGGATCTTGGGTTCATGTCATGCTACACGTAACCCCACCAGCGGAAAAAAAAGTTATCTGTTTTTAATACAACTGGTCATTCTCTCTCTCTCGTTGGTTCTGGCCGTTTGTATATTCAGTATTCTTGTATCTAATGTCTCTCTGTCTGAACACTATTCAATTCCTTTGATTGCCTTGATAACGGGCTGTTGGAAAGATTATCTGTAATCACCAGGCATTGTTCTCTGACTATATATGCGGTAACTTTCAAGGAATCCCACACTCACCTGACGAAGGAGAAAGCCTCCGAAAGCTTGTGATTTTCAAATACTATAACCTGGTGTTGTAAGATTCCTTACAACAGAATATAAGAGCAGGGAGGTTATACTGGAACTGTATAAAACACTATTTAAACCATAGCTAGAGTACTGCGTACAGTTCTGGTCACATTACAGGAAAGATGTGATTGCACCAGAGAGGGTACAGAGGAGATTTATGACGTCGTTGCCAGGGCTGGAGAATTTTAGCCATGAGTAAAGATTGGATAGGCTGGGGCTGTTTCCTTTAGAACAGAGGAGGCTGAGGGGAGATTTCATTGAGGTGTATAAAATTATGAGGGGCCTAAATAGAGTGTATAGGAAGGACCTATTTCCCTTAGCAGAGAGGTCAATAACCAGGGTGCATAGATTTAAAGTAACTGGTAGAAGGATTAGAGGGGAGTTGAGGAGAATTTTTTTCACCCAGAGGGTGGTGGGGGTCAGGAACTCACTGTCTGAAAGGGTGGTAGAGGCAGAAACCCTCATCGCATTTAAAAAGTACTTGGATATGCACCCGAAGTGCCGTAGCCTGCAAGGCTACGGACCAAGAGCTAGAAAGTGGGATTAGGCTGGATAGCTTTTTCTCGGCTGGCACAAACACGATGGGCCAAATGGCCTCCTTTTGTGCTACACATTTCTATGATTCTATGAACATTTATGGCATAAACATTTCTGGGATTCTGGGATCAACTTGAAAGTTGGGGGGGGGGGGGGTTGACTCTGATAGAATCCTTTCTCGGCACTATTTAGCAACAAAGGGGTAAAAATTAGTTATGGCCTCAGGCCTCATTTTAATAATTTGGATGAGCTGCTGCGCGCTTGTTGCAGCTCCAGAGGCAGCTCACCCATTGCCAACAGAACAATTTTGGGCCACTTATCTTGCTGGGAGGGAGGGGAGCTGATTGCCGTCCGGCTGCAACCCTTGGGATTGCCATGGAGACAATAAGCTAACTCCTCCTGGCTCCACTTCAAAAATTAAAAATAAATTACTTACTGTTTTGGTGGCGGACGCTTGCTAGGCCACAGCCACGCCTGGTAAACCTGACTGGTGCAAGCCCAGCGCCTTCTCCGCTCAGGGCAGTTCAATTTCCCAGAAGGATCCTAAAAGCAGGAGTTCAGCTCCTCATTTACATATGTAAGGGCCCTAACGCCTCTTTAGGCGACCGGCCTGGACATCTGAAAAATGGCACAACTCTCAGGTCAGATGTCTTTCAAGAGTCCTTGGGCCGCAGGATGTTGGTCCACGAAATTGGCCCTTTTTACAGGCTCAACAAGGTCTAATTTCTACCCCAAAATGTTTCAGCAACCCTACTAATTTCAAAAGGCTTCAGATCAAGTTGCTCCAAAACAAGGTAACCCAATGTTAGCAATAAGTAAAGTTTTTATTTTTAATTTCTAGAATCATTCTTACTGCATTTGCACTTCACAAAGCAAAAAAGAAAAAAGTGCTCTTAACATTGCTGCAAGTTCAGAGAGCAGATTTCCATTGGTTCTTCCAAACTAAATGTAACTTCCTAGTTTTGAAATTGGGGTGAAGCCATTTGACATTCTGACTTGATAATGTTCCAGGAATGTACATCTACTTGTCTGCACTTTTAAACCCAAACTATAAAAAGGTGGTATTCACATTGCAGTTTGAGGTCTGGTTTGGCTGCAAAATCCCCAGCTACTGGAAGTTTTACTTGCACTGTGATCCACTGAAAGATCACCTGAGTAAATCCCTATTTACACACCAACTATGCATCGCAGCAAAGTGGAAGCCACTACTTCTCAGAAAAACTGTGCTTTATGAGACATTTGTACATTCCCATAAATATCATGTTAGAACATTTGTAGCAGTTTTAGTGGTTACTAGTCAATTTGCCATAGCATTGCATAGTGTCGAAAAATATGGCCACACTCTTGTTTTACTCTTTCTCCTCTCTCTTTTCTCATCTGCTTCTCTCCCCTTAACTCTTCATTTTACTCATCTGTCCTCTTCAGCTTGTCTATCTTTTTCTTAGGCAGCGGGTTGTATAGCAGGAAAAGGAGCCACCAATGGCTGCAGGCAACAACCGGGATGAAGTTGCAGGGAAAATGTGGCCCTCAGCACCTCCCTTCTCATTCCCTGCTTCAATCGCTCATGTTTTCCACTACCTATTTATCCCTCAAACAACATCACTAAAACAGATCATTTGGTCTTTATCTTATTGCTGTTTGTGGGACCTTGCTATGTGCAAATTTGTTAGAGGAATAACATCCACTGCAAATATTTGAGTTTTCAATGAAACACATGCCCAACAGATAGACATTTTAACTTCAAGGTTCATTAAGTTTAATTTCTAAAATCATTTTAGTGTCTTAACTTAAGGAAAATTGCACATCTTTCAACAATCGTCAGATTTCATGGAGGTCATTTAGGGAAAATGTCCTAATTTTTTTTTTTAAAAAGGAAGTCTCTTCAATTAGCCTATCAAATCTGTACTTGATATTGTTCATTGAGTTAGTAAAGTCACAGGAAGGGCATCTTTGTCTGCCATTAGTCAGTGGCAGTCCCAAGATACTGCCTTAGTCAGTCCAAAACAAATTTGAAGTGTGCTTCGGAACATGTAACAAAAGGCGCTACATAAATGTGTCTTCTTGTCAGGGCTCACGCGATGCAGCACAAAGTCAAGTTCTCTCCCTTCTTCAGAAAAAAGTTGTGATTTCCAGTCTCAAGAAATTTCAAAAACTGCTTTCATGATCCAATATTAAATCTCTTTCAATGGTCTCTGCAAAATTGTTCTTTCTGAAAACAAACATATCCAGTGACATCCAAATGATATGTTATAATAACATAAGAAATAGGAGCAGGAGTAGGCTATACAGCCCTTCGAGCCTGCTCCGCCATTCAATAAGATCATGGCTGATCTTCTACCTCAACTCCACTTTCCTGCCTGATCCCCATATCCCTTGATTCCCCTAGAATCCAAACATCTATGTCAACCTTGAACATAGTCAACGACTCAGCATCCACAGCCCTCTGGGATAGAGAATTCCAAAGATTCACAACCTCATGTGAAGAAATTCCTCCTCATCTCAGTCTTAAATAGCCGACCCCTTATCCTGAGACTATGCCCCCTAATTCTAGACTCTCCAGCAATGGGAAACAACCTCTCAGCATCTACCCTGTCAAGCCCTCTCAGGATCTTGAACGTTTCAATGATGTTATACATCAGATCAATTCTTTAGTTCCATCCAGAATGGGACGAAATAGCATTACATGCATGGGACTTCCACTTCAGAAAGCAGACTCAATCAGGAGCTGTGACAGAGAAATTTCTGACTGCATTTTGTTTTTTTCTTAAGAAACATCTATGGTCAAAATGGAAGTTGATCTTTCCGATAACTTTCAAAATGGAAGACCAGAGATGGTCAAACAAGTAACAATAGGGCATTATCCTGTGTTCAAAATTCAATTAAAATAAAGCTACTTTGATGGCAGGAATGACTTACTCGGAATGTGAACATATGCACCTCTTCAGACAGACCTGTGGCAAAATTGTGATTTCCAGTTGTGATAAGTGTGAAGCCCAGTCTGAAGTCAAGTATGGAAATGAAGCTACAATTTCAAGTCTTTAGCACCTCATCTACCAAGATGTGGAGATGCCGGTGATGGACTGGGGTTGACAATTGTAAACAATTTTACAACACCAAGTTATAGTCCAACAAATTTATTTTAAATTCCACAAGCTTTTGGAGGCTTCCTCCTTCCTCAGGTGAACGGTGTGGTCCACACCGTTCACCTGAGGAAGGAGGAAGCCTCTGAAAGCTTGTGGAATTTAAAATAAATTTGTTGGACTATAACTTGGTGTTGTAAAATTGTTTACAATCATCTACCAAGGTGTAAGGACCGTTACCCTCTCTGCTTGTTTACTTAAAAAAATGGATTTAAATGAAGTAATGTCCACAGGGTAAGACTACATTTTTGACTGCTTGTCTTAGTTACGATAAAGATATCCAGGCTCCATGGATGAGGTCACAACACATGTACGACATGTGCCACATCTTATCAAAAACTGACAGCAAAAGGTTAAAAAAAGACTGCTTGCCAATAGACTACAAGGTGCAAATTTTTGGGATAAGGGTGTATTAACTAATTGTGGAACGATTTTAATTCTATTGTTCAGGCAGACTCATCTATTGTTTTAAGTTTTATGCTGTTTATTATCTTGTTGTGCCTTTTTGTTCCATCGAAACTACAGCCCAGAACCAGGTCATTCGGCCCAACTGGTCTATGCCGGCGTTTATGCTCCACATGAGCCTCCTCCCCCTCTACTTCATCTAACCATATCAAGGTACCCTTCTATTCCTTTTACCCTCATGTATATATCTATTTTCCCCTTAAATGCATCTATGCTATTTGTCTCAACTACACCTCTTTCCACATCCTTACCCACTTTGGGTAAAGAAGTTTCTCCTGAATTCCCTATTGGATTTATTCGCGACTATTTTATATTTATCATCTCTAGTTTTGGACTCCCCCACATGTGGAAACATTTTCTCTATGTTTATTCTATCAAACCCTTTCATTATCTTAAAGACCTCAATCAGGTCACCCCTCAGCCTTCTCTTTTCTGGAGAAAAGCCCCAGCCTGTTCAGCCTTTCCTGATAAGTATATCCTCTCAGATCTAGAAACATCCTGGTGAATCTTTTTTGCATCCTCTCCAATGCATCTATATCCTTTCTATAATTTGGAGACCAAAACTGTGCACAGTACTCCAAGTATGGTCTAACTATACAACTTTAACATAACTTCTCTGCTTTTTAATTCTATCCCTCTAGAAATGAACTCCAGTGCTTGTTTTGTATTTTTTATGGCCTTAATAACCTGCGTCACTACTTTTAATGATTTGTGTCTCTGTACCCCGAGATCCCTTTGCTTCTCTATTCCAAATAGACTCTTATTATCGAAGTAGTATGTGGCCTCCTTATTCTTCCTACCAAAATGCACCACCTCACACTCATCAATATTGAAATTAATTTGCCAATTACACGCCCATTCTGCAAGTTTATTAATGTCCTCTTGATTCTTTTACAGAGATTACTTCATCTGGAAATAAATCCAACTAAGTAGTTTAGCTTGTAGGTACTGGTCTGGTAGCGTGTTTCCCTCCTCCCCCAAGGTATGACAGAACATGGTCGGCATTCCACATATTTTCCACGAAATGATTTACCACAATTCTGGGTTAATTGTTAGGCCTGTGCAATCTAATCAGTACACATTAGAGAGTAAAAGATGCTAGTTCCAGTTCATAATGGACTTTGTTTGCTTATGGAAACTGTAGTCTTGCCATGAATACAAGAAAAGTAAAAGGTCTGGATGGACTGCATCCGCACATACTAAAAGTTAGGGAAGAGATAGCAGAAGCACTATTACATATATACACATACACACACACACACACACACACACACACACACATACATATACACACACACACACATATACATATACACACACACACACATATACATATACACACACACACACATATACATATACACACACACACACATATACATATACACACACACACACATATACATATACACACACACACACATATACATATACACACACACACACACGCGCACACACACGCGCGCGCACACGCGCGCGCACACGCGCGCGCACACGCGCGCGCACACGCGCGCGCACACACGCGCGCACACGCGCGCGCACACGCGCGCGCACACGCGCGCGCACACGCGCGCGCACACACGCGCGCACACGCACACACACGCGCACACACACGCGCACACACGCGCACACACGCGCACACACGCACGCACACGCACGCACACACACGCACGCACGCACGCACATATATATATACACACATAATAAATTCATTAGAAAAGGGAATAGTGTCAGAGGACTGGCAGACAGCTAATATGATTCCTATATTTAAAAAAGGGAAATAGAACCAGTCCAGGGAACTATAGACCAATTATCTTAACGTCAGTGGTAGGAAAGATAATGGAATCCTTACTCAAAGATGTAATAGAAAAACATCTAGAAACCGAAAATATAATAAAGAAAAGTCTGCATGGATTTCAAAAGAGAAGGTCATGCTTGACCAACCTTATTGAATGCTTTGAAGAAGTAACAGAAAGGGGAGACAAGGGTAATGTAGTAGATGTAATATATTTAGATTTTCAAAAGGCTTTTGATAAGGTACTGCATAGTTGACTCATGACTAAAGTCAGAGCATGTGCAGTCAGGGGACAGGTAGCAGGTAGCAGCAAGCTGGCTACAAAACAGAAAACAGGAAGTCGGGGTTAAAGCAGTTATTCCGACTGGCAAAAGGTGGGAAGTGGTGTTCCACAAGGATCGGTGTTGGGACCACTGTTGTTCACCATATACATAAACAATCTGGACTCAAGTACAATTTCAAAATTTGCAAACACCACCAAACTGGGGGGGGGGGGCGGTATAGTTAATACCAAGGGGGACTGCGACAACATACAAGACGACGACATTAATAAACTTGCAGAATGGCATGTAATTGGTAAATGAATTTCAATATAGATAAATGTGAGGTATTATATTTTGGTAAGAAGGATAAGGGTGCCACATGTTGCTTGCATAATAAGGGTCTAAATTGGGTAGAGGAGCAGAGGGATCTGGAGGTACAGATACACAAATCACTAAAAGTAGCGACACAGGTTAATAAGGCCATAAAAAAGGCAAACCAAGCACATTTCTATCGGGATAAAATTGAAAAGCAGAGAAGTTATGTTAAACTCGTATAGAACCTTGGTTAAACCACACGTGGAGTATTGTGAACAATTCTGGTCTCCATATTATAAAAAAAGATATAGAGGCACTGGGGAAGGTACAAAAAAGATTTATTATGGTGATTGAGAGGTTATACTATCAGGAAAGATTGAGCAGGCTGGGCTCTTTTCTCTAGAAAAGAGAAGGCTGAGGGGAGACCTGATAGAGGCGTTTAAGATTATGATGGGGTTTGATAGGGTAGACATGGAGAAACTGTTTCCACTTGTCGGGGAGACCGAAACTAAAAGCCTTAAATATAAGATAGTCACTAATAAATCCAATAGGGAATTCAGGAGAAACTTCTTTACCCAGAGTGGTTAGAACGTGGAACTCGCTACCACAAGGAGTAAAAACAGTAAATACTGGAGAACTTCAGCAAGTCAGGCATCAGTGAAGAAAGAAACAGAGTTCATGTTTCAGGTCGGACACCTTTCGTCTGAACTCGAAGATGTTAAAGAGTTAACAGTTTTTAAGTAAGTAGAGAGCCAGGGGAAGGTTGGGGGGCAGGGTATCGGAGGAAAGAACAAAAGGGAAAGTCTGTGATAGGGTGGAGGGCAAGAGTGATTAAGTGATAAAAGGGATGACGGTGCAAGGCAAGGAGGGTGGTGATGGGAGGAGTAGTTGAGGTGACTCACATAGATGCATTTAAGGGGAAGCTGGATAAACACGAGGGAGAAAGGAATAGAAGGATATGCTGAAAGGGTTAGATAAAGAAGGGTGGGAGGAGGCTCATGTGGAGCATAAACACCGACATAGACCTGTTAGGCCATATGACCTGTTTCTGTGCAGCACATTCTATGTAATTGGGAAAACATGTTTCTGTAGCATTTTGTACTTGGAGAGTTTCTCTCTAACACTGTTGGCGGGTTGCTTAAAACAGCAGTATTAGGGGGAACAAAGTGAAAGAGAGCGCAGGCATGATGGAGACAGATTCTGTGGAAATCACCAAAGCAGAATATCTGGGATCTGCAAAGAGAGAAGGAACTAATTGACAGCATGGAATCAGGCAAGCCAACAACATGGCAAGGTTAAGCTGATTACCATTACATAACTCTTTAGGTGTAAATTCTATATTTTTAGCTGAAAAATCAGGTTTAGCTTTGATTGCAGAATTAATTTCCAGGTGGACAATATCTGTGAGAAAGCCAATGGGCATGAGGTATATTTTTGTGGTAGAAAATATGAACAGGTCAACAAGTTGAAGAAAAGAATTGTGGCCTTGGAGAAGAGGGTACAGAAACTCATGGGAATGTAAAGGCAATGCAATTATCCAGTGGATGGTAATGCATTAAATAGGTGAATCACCGCAGGTTGATGAAGTAGGCAGGCTGGTACTGGACCATGAGGAATGTCAGAGGGCTAGGGATATTAATATTCAAAAATTAACCAAGTACAGAGTCACCAAGTTAAGGTGCCCCAGCATTGAGGGAAATTAATAATAGGAAAAGTGGATGGGGGTTTAAGAAAAAGTAACAGGAGTGATAGAAAGGTCAGAGAAGTTACAAGTGAACCAATACCAGGCTCTGGTCAATACCAGGCAGCAGATCAGATCAAATAAAAAGTCAAAAAGCCAGAAAAACGAGTTAGGACAAAGGCAGAGAGATTATAGTTGTAGCGGATTCATTGGTCAAAAAAAGTGGATAGTCACATGTGCTATAAAGACGATACCTATATGGTGCTTTTTACGGGCTTTTAAAGAGGCGTATGCGTGAATTGCCTCAAAACTCAATGACAGGGATTGCAAAATAATGTTCCTATGTTTGGTAAAGGAGAGTTTACACAAAATAATTGATACAAATGGACATTAAAATAATACCACTTTCACACGTAATTGTGATTGTTTTTAACAGGAGAAATGGGCTGCACCTAAATAGAGCAGTAATCATCACACTTACAAGGATCATAGAGACATCTATAGAAAATCACAAACTGGATGGCTGAGGAGGGAGGAAAGAGCGTGAAGTAACTGGATCCCAAGCAAGACTGATTGGAAAGTGGATGTTAATCAACAGGTGGTGTGCACACAGCTATAAACAGGCAGACACTGAAGGCTAAAAGAGGTGATAAATCTAAAATAAAGGCGTATATACAAATAAATACAAATGCATTCAGAATAAGATGTTTCAACTCAATGCTTTTGTGACAGTATGGATTCGCAATGTGGTAGGAATATCAGAAACCTGACCAACTTAGATGATCATGAATAAAACTTAGCAACATAGAATTTTACAGCACAGAAGAAGGGCATTACAGCCCATCATGACTATGCCGGCACTCTGAAGGAGCTAACTGCTTAGTGCCATTCTCTTGTCCTTTTAACATACAAGGATATAGTTCAAGAAAGAACAGCAGATCGGAAAGGAAGCGGTGTAGCACTATATGCTAAAGGCAGCAGAGGCAATAAGGAAGTAGATTCAGTGGAAAGTGTAAATCTATACAAAACTACCATAGCTAGATATCTTTAATATGAAAAGGGCAAGACTAATAAAAGGGGTATGCTACAGACCACCAGATTAGAATATGACAATTTACTTTATGAAGAGATTAGAAGGGTTTGTGAATGCATGAAGGTTGTATTAATGCAAGATTTCAACCAACAGAATATAAATTGGGAATGCGCAGAAGGATGTTATTAAATTAAATGCATGACCACTTCAAGCCTCAGTGCATCAGCGAAGCCACAAGAGATAGCTCACATCCCGACTTGGTAATGGTAAGCAACCCAGATAGCGTACTGGAAATAAAAGTTGTTGCACTTTTGAGGGATAGCAACCATAACTTGACCTGGGATTAATCACCATCATGAATCAATACCCAGGTGTACAATTTAAAAAAGTCCAACTTCAGGGGAATAAATGAACAGCTAAAGCAAATTAACTCTGGTTGGGGGAGGGGAAGGGGAAGGGGTTTGTCCAATAACAGTTCAGTTAAGAACAAATGGAACATTGTAAAAGATATACTGGATAAATACATATCTAGGATTAGCAAGTGCAGACTAAATAAATATGATCAGATTGTTTTGTTTTTCCATTGACAGAATAAAAGAAAATAAAGTGAACTCTACAATGCCAGAAGAGAGAAAGATCTCAAGATAACTATGGATCAGCAATGCTATTCAGCCATTTAATTCATCCACTCAAAACGGCCCTAAAGACCCTTCTTTGCAGCATAAGTTTGGTTCCTAAATGATTCTAGCTTATTTGCCTCTACAACTCCATTCTCTGTGTTGATTACTCTGTGTAAAGAATTCCTGGCTATCAGTCCTAAAATTACCTTTTGCTTGAACCGGTAGCCCTTGTTCTACTCCCACAATTTAATTTAGAGTAATTTTCCACATTTACCTTTTCCATATTTATTTACATTCTTGTATGTTATAAGATCACCTCTCAGATACCTCCTTTCGAGGCTTAAAATTCCAAGTTTCTCCAATCTTTCCTCAACTCAGATTTCTAAACACCAGGGATGAACCTTGCGGCTCTTCTGTACACTGCCTCCAACTCTTGATCCTTTGTATCTCGTTGACTAGAATGGGGCTCAGTACTATGCAGTTTGGTCACGACATCCTTGGACTTTTATCCAATTTTTCTTTACAGAATATTGATCAAAATTCTATTGGCTTTATTGATTGCTGCTCTGCACTGGTTGGACATGTTAAATGTCGAGCCTACCAAGACTCCTACTTCATCCTTAGCTAATACAACCAGTCACAGAATATGTGTTGCCCATTTTTCCTTCTTATGTAAAGTGATTTACATTTATTATTAAAATCTGACATTTCTCTGCTAACATACACATTTTGTTCAACTACTTTGGAAGCCTGCACAGGGTGAGATGGCTGCTGTCGGACTGGAGTGCCTGGGAGATCCCAGCCAAATTGGGGGGATTAACGTCCTGCAGACCCCTGTCCAGGAACCCCTCTCTCTGTGTGCTGCAGCTGCTAACGTTTGAAGTACTCGGGGTGGGCAGGGAGCTGTTAGCAGCTCATCGGTACCTGACGTACTGATGGAGTGAGATGTGGTGTTGCCCGATGCAGTTTCCGTTTTTTTGTTGAATGGGCAGTGCTTTACTCAGCATCCATAGCGGCAGAGAAACCGCAGTATCCCTGGGATAGATCCGTGCAAGCATTCAATCCCAGAGATAGAGTGATTTCTCTGCCGATATGGATGCTGGGTAAAGAGCACCCCATTGCACGAAAGCCATTTCTTTCACCACTACACTCAGTATTTCCCCCCACCAAAGACAAAATTCTCCCAACAAGTATTCATTGTCTGCTAGCCCTCAGCCAATTTATTAAACATACCCAAGATTTATTCTGAATCTCCACAGCTTTTACCTTAACTACCTTTCATGTGGAACTTCGTCAAATGCCTTCCGGAAGTCTAGTTACAGCACATCAAAGAGCCGACTAAAGTCCACTTGGGATGCCACTTCCTCAAAAGAAGTCATTGAGTCATAGAAGGTTACAGCATGGAAGGAGGCCAATCGGCACATCGAGTCCGCACTGGCTCTATGCACGAGCAATCCAGCTGGTCCCACTGCCCCACCCTATCCCTGTAGCCCTGCAAATTTTTTCATTTCAAATACTTATCCTGTACCCTTTTGAAGGCTATGATTGAATCTGCCTCCACCAACCCCCCCCGGCAGTGCATTCCAGATCCTAAAAAAGTTTTCCCTCATATCACCTTTGGTTCTTTTGTCAATCACGTTAAATCTATGCCCTCTGGCTCTTAACCCTTTCGCCAATGGGAACAGTTTCTCTCTAACCACTCTGTCTAGACCCTTCATGATTTTAAACACCTCTATCATGATTTTAAACACCTCTATCATGATTTTAAACACCTGTATCAAATCTCCTCTCAACCTTCTCTGTTCCAAAGAGAACAATCCCAGCCTCTCCAGTCTATCCATGTAATTTAAGTCCCTCATCCCTGGAAAACATTCTAGTAAATCTCCTCTGCACCCTCATATCTTTCCTCAAGTGCGGTGCCCAGAACTGGACACAATACTCCACTTGTGGCCGAATCAGTGTTTTATAAAGATTTATCATGACTTCCTTGCTTTTGTACTCTATGCCTCAATTTATAAAGCCTAGGATCCTGTATGCTTTTCTAACCGCTTTCTCAACCTGTCCTGCCACCTTCAACGATTTATGCACATACACCCCCAGATCCCTCTGTTCCTCCACCTCTTTTAGAATTGTGCCCTCTAGTTTATATTGCCTTTCCTCATTTTTCCTACCGAAATGCATCACCTCGCATTTTTCAGCGTTAAACTTCATCTGCCACGTGTCCGCCCATGCCACCAGAGTGTCTAGGTCCTCCAAGTCTATCGCTGTGCTCCTCACTGTTCACTACTCTTCCAAGTTTTGTGTCATCCGTAAATTTTGAAATTGTACCCTGTACACCCAAGTCCAAGTCATTAATATATATCAAGAAAAGGTTTGGTCCCAGCACCGACCCCTGGGGAACACCAATGCACACCTCCCTCCAGTCCAAAAAACAACTGCTCACCACTACTCTGTTTCCTGTCATTTAGCCAATTCTGCATCCATGTTGCTATTGCCCCCTTTATTCCATGGGCCGCAATCTTAATAGCAAGCCTACCAAGTGGCACTTTATTAAATGCTTTTTGAAAATCCAAAACACCACATCAACTGCATTGCCCTCATCTACCCTCTGTTACCTCACCAAAAAACTCTACCAACTTGGTTAAACATGATTTGCCTTTAACACATCAGTGCTGGCTTTCCCTAATCAATCCACACTCGTCCAAGTGGCTGTTAATTCTGTCTTATATTATCGTTTCCAAAAGTTTCCCCACCACCAAGGTTAAACTGACTGGCCTATAGTTGCTGGGTTTATCTTTACACCTGTTTTTGAACGAGGATGTAACATTTGCAATTCTCCAGTCCTCTGGCACCACCCACATATCTAAGGATGGTTAGAAGATTATGGCCAGTTCCTCCACAATTTCCCCCTCAGCATCCTAGGGCGCATCCCATCCGGACCAGGTGACTTATCTATTTTAAATACAGCTAGCCTTTCTAGTACCTCTTCTTTCTCAATTTTTAGCCCATCCAGTATCTCAACTATATCTTCCTTATCGAGACTCTGGCAGCATCTTCTTCCTTGGTAAAGATCAATGCAAAGTAATCATTTAATACCTCAGCCATGCCCACTGCCTCCATGAGCAGATCTCCTTTATGGTCCCTAATCGGCCCCACCCCTCCTCGTTCTACCCGTTTACCGTTAACATGTCTGTAGAAGACTTTTGGATTCCCTTTTATGTTGGTCGCTAATCTTTTCTCATACTCTCTCATTGCCTCTCTTATTTTCTTCTTCACTTCCCCTCTGAAATTTCTATATTCTGCCTGCTTCTCACTTGTGTTATCAACCTGACACCTGCCATATGCCACTTTTTTCCACTTCATCTTATTCTCTATCTCCTTTGTCATCCAGGGAGCACTGGCTTTAGTTGCCCTACCTTTCTCCCTTGTTAGAATGTATCTTGTCTGTACCCGAATCATTTCCTCTTTAAAGGCCACCCACTGTTCAATTACAGTTTTGCTTGCCAATCTATGATTCCAATTTAACCAGGCCAGAACTGTTCTCATCCCACTGAAATTGGCCCTCCTCCAATTGAGTATTTTTACTTTAGAGTGGTCCGTGTCCTTTTCCATACCTATTTTAAACCTTATGATACTATGATCGCTGCTTTCTAAATGCTCTCCCACTGACACTTGCTCCACTTGGCCCGTCTCATTCCCTAGAACCAAGTCCAGCAATGCCTCCTTTCTCGATGGGCAGGAAACGTACTGGTCGAGAAAGTTATCCTGAACACATTTCAAAAATTCCTCTCCTTCCTTATATTGTTATCCCAGTCTATATTAGGATAGTTGAAATCCTCCGTTATCACTACGCAATGGCTTGTGCACCTCTCTGTAATTTCCCTGCAAATTTACTCCTCTCTATCCTTCCCACTAGTTGGTGGCCTATAGAATACACCCAGTAGTGTAATGGCACCTCTAATGTTCCTCAATTCTAGCCAAATAGATTCTGTCCATAACCCCTCCAGGACATCCTCTCTCTCCAGCACTGCAACATTCTCCTTAATCAATACTACTGCACCCCCCCACCACCCCATCTCCTATCTTTCCTGAACACCTTGTATCCAGGAATATTTAGTACTCAATCCTGCATTCATATGTTCTGAATCCATGTTGACTGCTGTTTACTAAGTTATTATTATACAGAAAATCTTCAAGTTTACTTCTGATAATCAATTCCATTTCATGGGATTGAAGTAAAAATTATGGGTCTGTAGTTTCCCGTGTCTTGCTTGCAACTAAGTGCATTAAGTTTTGCTCAAGTATAATATGGTAAAATTATGGAATTCAGTGTTATATCAAACTTTGGATAGGCAGGATAAATATGATCTAATATTTGATTTTGACTAACTGTATCTTTGTGCAAAGCCCACTGTTCCTGTGGAAATGGTGACCAATACATGTCTGGCTGCACAATCAGTTCATGGCAATAGGAGATTTCTGTCCTGGATGGATTCCTATTTTTGTGTCAATACTTTGGTCTAAAAATTGAAAGTTGCTTTATAGCCAAGATTGGTTGTTTGAAATGTTAATGTGTGTGGGGTAACAGACCATGGATGCATTTAATTATTCTGATTGCTAAACAATTAAAGAGAGATGGTGCAAGAAGCTGGTAAATACCTAGACTTTAACATCTCACCTCACAATGTACAATCTACTCCCCATAATTTGAAGTTACTTAATTCCAATTATCAAATTGAAATTGTGTAAAAAAGGTCTCCAGTGCAGTTTTATTAAAACTGTTTAATCCGCATTACTAGAAAATTTGATTTTTTTAAAAAACAATTTTGTTAACAGGCATAACTGGAAAGGATTCCCATTGCAATTTAACCACATTCTGGTGAAAGAAACGCTTAAATTTATACAGTACCATTTATATCTTCAAGATGTTCCAAAGTGCTTCACAACAAATTAATGACTTTTCATCTGTAGTCACGGTTATGTAGGCAAACGCAAAAGCAATTTGCACACAGTGAGGTCCCATAAACAGTAGTGAGATAAAACTACCAGTTCGTCTGTTTTGGTGATGTTGGTTGAGTGATAAATGTTGGCCAAGACACCGAGTGAATTTCCCTGCTCTTCTTCGAGTAGTGCCATGGGATGTTTTATGCCCACCTGAACAGGCAGATGGGACTTCGGTTTAATGTCTCAGTGAGGGACAATACTGGGATGCATACAAGAGTCTTTAAAACACATTGAGAGAACCCAAAATAACAAACAGAAATTTGGAAACAAGAATAACTGCAGACACTAAAGCAAGCCAGCAAGAAATTCTTCTAATACTGTAATAGTAAGAGGGCAGTCACAAAAGAGGGGACAACTTTTGACTTCAGTGATAGAGGCTCTGGACAAGATGAAAGGGCTCAAAGCAAAATCCTCAGAATATTTATGATAGAGGAAGTAAGAGGCAAGTTTAGTGAGGTGTTGATGGTTATGATGAACACTGGGGAGGAAACTGTAGATTGGAAACAAGCTATCGCGGTACTCATTTGAAAGCAAAACAACAAAATGGAGATAGGCAATTACATTAGCCTTGCTTCAATACTAGATAAAATAGTATGGATCATCAGAAATTAACTTGAGGATTTCTTTGGCCAACAACAATCAACACAACTTTGGGGGAAGAAAGGAAAGAGATCCTACTTCATGAACCTCCTTTACTGGTCTAAAGAAATGACAAGTCTTAGGATGTAGAGCACCTAAAAAGCCTTTGATAAAAATCTGCTAAATACAGGGTGGAGTCCCTAATTAATCTGGGACCCCAACGGTTTCCAATTTGTTAATTACGTGGATTTGGAAATTGAATACAAACTGGTCCAATTTTCAGACAATACTAAACAGTGGTGGGGGGGGGAAGTGAAAAAATGGTTTGGAGAGGCAGCGAAAGACTTACAAATGAATTAGGTAAAATCTGTAAGTGGTTGGATCACTGGCAAAGGAAGTTCAATGTATTCTAGTGTAAAAGTATTGTAAATTGGAAGAAAAGAAGGGAACCATAGTGAATGGTGTTGAAGTAGCATAGGATAAAGTTGAGAGAGATGTTGGGGTCTTTCAAATCTGCTATCATCATCCCCTGCTCAAAAAACCCACCCTTGACCCCTTTCCTTGCAAACTACCGCCCCATCAACAACATCCGTTTCCTCCCCATTGATCGTGTTGTTACCACCCAAATCCATGCGCATCTTTCCCGCAACTCCATGCATGGTTTGAACCTCTCCAATCGGGTTTCCGCTTCTGCCACAGCACTGAAACTACCCTAATCAAAGTCACAAATGACATCCTATGTGACTGTGACCATGGTGCACCATCCCTCCTCATCCTTCTCAACCAGTCTGCAGCCTTTGACTCTCCTCTCCTCTCCTCCTGTGTGGGGCTGTCTTCACCGAGTTCCACTCTTACATATCCAGTCATAGCCAGAGAATCTCCTGCAATGGCTTCTGTCTCGCTCCTGCACCGTTAGCTCTGGAGTCCCCCAAGGATCTATCCTTGGCCCCCTCCTATTTCTCATCTACATTCTGCCCCTCAGCAACATCATCCAAACACACAATGCCAGTTTCCACATATAGGCTGACAATACCCAGCTCTACCTCACAACCACCTCTCTCAACCCCACCACTGCCTGTGTGTTGTCAGACTGCTTGTCTGATATCCAGTCTTGGAAGAGCCGAAATTTCCTCCAAACATTGGGAAGATTAAAGCTATTGGGCCCGATGTTAGCAGGGCTGTGGATTCTCGGCAGGGGGGGGGCTATCGGGCGCGTGGGTAACGCGCCCGGCGAAATGAGTCAGCCACCCGCGCGATCGTAGCATAATTGGATCCACTTACCTTCTCCTCCGGGTTCCCCACTGCTAAGCTGCGCGTCGGGCGGGCTACGCATGCGCAGTAAGATCTGTCAGCTGGAGGAGCTCTATTTAAAGGGGCAGTCCTCCACTGACAGATGCTGCAACAAACAGAAGAAATTACAGCATGGAGCAGCCCAGGGGGAAGGCTGCTCCCAGTCTAATGATGCCTCACTCCAGGTATCAATGCATGGGGTGAGGAGGAGGGGGAGGACAGAGATCTTTCCCCCGGCGGGCGGGAGGAAGCGGCCTGCCTCTGCCACCAGGAAGGCCTGGCTCGAGGTGGCAGAGGAGGTCACCAGCACCACCAATATATCGCCCACCTGCATACAGTGCAGGAGGCGCTCCAATGACCTCAGTCGGTCAGCCAAAGTGAGTACACTTACTCATTCCCCTACACTCCGTCTGCATATCACCGCCCCCACCCCACATCTCCTTCAGCACTGCCAACACTACTCTGTCACATCACCCCTCATAACCACTCAAACCTCATCCTCATCTTACCTGCACCTAATCACCTCGCCAGTACTCATCCCGCCACTACCACTCAACCCAATCCTCATACAATCTCATGGCTCGATCGCATACTCACCCTCTCATGCATCTCTTTCACGGCCAGTCTCACTCAACCTGCCACTACCTCTGCTGCAGCCACAGGGCATGAATCACATATGTGCAGCAGGCAGCGTAAGGCAAACGTGTCGTGAGCATGAAGGGGATGCACAAGGGTGTTTGAGGGTTTGTCATGGTTGTTACTTATATTGAATTTCTGACCAACTCACATTACATATTATATTGGCACCACTACTGCCATGTCTTCGCGAATCTTGTCTGGTTTGTGCAATAATGCCCTCTCCTGAGGATCACAATGAAGACCCACAACTGATGCCACCCATTGTGTCACTGCAGAGTGGGTGTCGGCGTATTTGCAGGGCTCTTTTGTGCAGACGACTGAGAGACGTCGGTGATGTCCCCGGTTGCACCCTGGAAGGATGCGGAGGAGAAGTTGTTGAGGGCAGTGGTGACTTTGACAGCGACAGGTAAGAAGATGGTGCTCGGGCCAGCCGGGAGCAGCTCGGCATGACGGAGGCTGCAGATGTCCACGACTACATGTCGAGTGACTCAGCCTCCGTGTGCACTGCTGCTCAGAGAGGTCCAGGAAGCTGAGCCTCGGTCTGTGGACCCTGTGGCGAGGGTAGTGCCCTCTGCGACGCAACTCTCTCTGCGGTAGCCCTCCCTCCTGCTGTACAGGTGGATGTGTCACAGCACTCTGTTGTGCAGCTCCACGTGTCAGAGGTGGACGGCGAGGCTGGTGATGCTGTTCGCCCTCCGAGGAGGTCATGACTGCAGCTACGGCGGCCCCCATCCAGAAGATGTACATCTGAGGGGGTCCGCAAGGTAGGTACATGTCTCTGGACCCCGGGGTAAGTGTGCAAGTTGGTGACTTTGATTGTCAGGAGGAGGGTGGTGGAGGCCAAACTTTGTCCCAAGTGACAGAGTGGCCTCCTGCAATGGGTGAGGGTCTCCCCCCCCACACCTGTCAAATGGACCTTTGCAGCTGCCACAAGCTGACAGCTGCAACAGGTCCATTTGAACTGGGAGTGTTTCCCCCAGTGTGGGAAACAGTCCCAGTTTGCTCTAAAATCCCACCCCTCCGCACATAATCCCTTAATCAGGTCAGTTAATGACCTGAACAAGCAAAATAAATAGCGTCAAGTTGCACCCCGCTGGCTTTAATTGCCTGCGGGATTCCCACCAGTGGGGGCTGCGCGCGCACGCCGGCGCGTCAGCGGGGTACCCGGAAGTGCGCGGGTTCGAGGCGGGCTCCGGTCCCGCTCCGGGATTTCCCGATTTTCGGGGCCCCCCCGCCAGGAACGCACCCACTGGCGGGTGCTAAAATGCTGCCCATTGTCTTTGGACCCCGCCACAAATGCCATTCCCAACCCACCGATTCCATTCCCCTCCCTGGCCACTATTTCAGGCGGAACCAGACTGTTCACAGTCTCGGCGTCCTATTTGACCCTGAGCTGAGCTTCCGACCAAATATCCTCTCCATCACAAAGACCACCTACTACCACCTCAGTAACATCACCTGTCTCTGCCACTGCCTCAGCCCAACTGCTGCTGAAACTCTTGTTGGCCAGGGTATGCAGAAACTACTGAGTTTATTCCAAACTGCTGACACAGGCAAAAGCAACTTTTGAACTGAAGTAACCAGAGTTCAGTCGCTGGCCTGAGCTGGCTGGAACCGGTTTGAATTAGCTAAGTTTTGCAAAAGACAAAGGAGATGTGATAAGACACAAGTCCTTATTTAGAAAAGGAGTAATGAGCTAATGCTACCTAAGTCCTTGGGACAGAGCCAATGAGGAGAAGGCACAGGCTCGGCAAGCAAGCCTAAACCAATGGGAGAGAGAGACAACACAGCTTGAAGAGAAGCCAATTACCGTAAACGGTGACCTCCGGTCAACACTCTCATCCATGCTTTTGTTACATCCAGACTTGACTATTTCAATGCTCTGATGGCCGGCTTCCATTTTCCATATCCTAACTCGCACTAAGTCCTGTTCACCCATCTCCCCTGTGCTCACTGACCTATGTTGGCTCCCAGTCCGGCAATGCCTCGTTTTTAAAATTCTCCTCCTTGTGTTCATATCACTCCATGGCCTCGCCCCTCCCTATCTCTAATTTCCTCCAGCCCACCAACCCTCCATTCCTCCAACTCAGGCCTCTTACGCATCTCCGCTTCCTTCGCCCCACCACTGGTGGCCGTGCCTTCAGCAATCTACGCCCCAAGCTGTTGATAGCTCTCCCGAAACCTCTTTTTCTCTCCCACTCTCTCCACCTCTAAGACGCTGCTTTTAATCTACCTCTTTGATCAAGAGTTTGATCACCTGTGGCTCTGTCACGTTTTGTCTGATTACACTCCTGTGAAGCACCTTGGGACATTTTACTATGTTAACGGCGTGGTGGTGGCGGTGCCGCCATTTAGATTCAGAACTTAACGTGTCCAATCACTGCAGAGCAGTAATTAACAAAGGAAATAGACTGCTGAACTATGCAGCCAAATCAGTATAGTACAAATAGAACATAGAAAAATTTACAGCACAGAAGGAGGCCATTTGGCCCATCATGTCTGTGCAGGTCAAAAAAGAGCTAGCCAGCCTATTCCCAATTTTCAGCACTTGGTCCGTGGCCTTGTCGGTTACGGCACTTCAAGTGCATATTCAAGTACTTTTTAAAATATGATGAGGGTTTCTGCCTTTACCACCCTTTCAGGCAGTGAGTTCCAGACCCCCACCACCCTCCCGGTGAAAAACTTTTTTCCTCAGCTCCCCTCTAAACCTTCTGCCAATTACTTTAAATCTATGCCCCCTAGTTATTGACCTCTCTAGTAAAGGAAATAGGTCCTTCCTATCCACTCTATCTAGGCCCCACATAATTTTATACACCTCAATTAAATCACCCCTCAGCCTCCTCTGTTCCAAGAAAACAACCCCAGCCTATCCAATCTTTCCTCATAGCTAAAATTCTCCAGTCCTGGCAACATCCTTGTAAATCTCCTCTATACCCTCTCTAGCGTAATCACATTGTTCCTGTAATGTGGTGACCAGAACTGTACACAGTACTCACGTTGTGACCTAACTAGTGTTTTACACAGTTTTAGCATAACCTCCCTGTTCTTATATTCTATGCCTCGGCTAATAAAGGAAAGTATCCCGTATCCCTTATTAACCACCGTATATACCTGACCTGCTACCTTCAGGGATCTGTGGACATGCACTCCAAGGTCCCTCTGTTTCTCTACACCTCTCAGTATCCTCCCATTTATTGTGTATTCCCTTGCCTTGTTTGCCCTCCCCAAATGCATTAGCTCACACTTCACCGGATTGAATTCCATTTGCCACTTTTCTGCCCACCTGACCAGTCCATTGATATCTTCCTGCAGCTTTCCTCCCACTATCAACCACACGGCCAATTTTTGTATCATCTGCAAACTTCTTAATCATGCCGCCTACGTAGAAAGAGTGCAGAAAAGATTTACTAGGATGCTACCGGGACTTGATGGTTTGATTTATAGGGAGAGGTTGGATAGACAGACTTTTTTCCCTGGAGAGTAGGAGGTTTAGGGGTGATCTTATAGAAGTCTATAAAATAATGAGGGGCATAGATAGTCAAAATCTTTTCCCAAAGGTAGGGGAGTCTATAACGAGGGGGCATAGATTTAAGGTGAGAGGGGAGAGATACAAAAGGGTCCAGAGGGGCAATTTTTTCACTCAAAGGGTGGTGAGTATCTGGAACGAGCTGCCAGAGGCAGTAGTAGAGGCGGGTACAATTTTGTCTTTTAAAAAGCATTTGGACAGTTACATGGGTAAGATGGGTATAGAGGGATATGGGCCAAGTGCGGGCAATTGGGACTAGCTTAGTGGTATAAACTGGGCGACATGGACATGTTGGGCTGAAGGGCCTGTTTCCATGTTGTAAACTTCTATGATTCTATAATCCTAAACCATTAATATATAACCACAAAAAGCAAGGGACCTAGTACTGAGCCCTGCGGAACCCCACTGGAAACAGCCTTCCAGTCACAAAAATACCCGTCGACCCTTACCCTTTGCTTCCTGCCACTGAGTCAATTGCGGATCCAACTTGCCACTTTCCCTTGGATCCCATGGGCTTTTACTTTTTTGACCAGTCTGCCATGTGGGACGTGTCAAAAGCCTTGCTAAAATCCATGTAGACTACCCTCATTGAATTTTTTGAGGAGGTAACAAGGAGGGTCAATCAAGTTAGTCAGTCAGGCACGACCTTCCCTTAACAAATCCATGTTGACTGTCCTTGATTAACCCGTACCTTTCTAAATGATAATTTTGAGGGACAGGATAAACTGATTCCAATAATTTTCCCACCACCAAGGTTAGACTGATTGGCCTGTAATTACTTGGTCTATCCTTTTCTCCATTTTTAAACAACGGTACAACGTTAGCAGTCCTCCAATCCTCCGGCACCACACCTACAGCCATGGAGGATTGGAAAATGATGGTCAGAGCCTCCACTATTTCCTCCCTTGCTTCTTTTAACAGCCTGGGATACAGTTCATCCGGTCCTGGTGATTTATCTACTTTCAAAGATGCTAAACTCCTTAATACTGCCTCTCTCATTATGCTTATCCCATCCAATATTTCACACTCCACCCAACTACAATCGCTGCATCGTCCCCCTCTTTTGTGAGGACAGACGCAGAGTATTAATTAAGAACCATACCCACATCTTCTGCCTCCACACATGGGATATCTACACGTTAGAGGATACAGTGCTACGCTCAAAGTATCCAGTTTTGGCCAAGTCAGAAAGGAGATATTCAATCCCGGAGATAGTGGCATTTCTTTGCACTGAGTTATGATGGAAAATTTACAAACTTGGCTCTTCAGCATTGAAAGGTAGTGACAAAGAAGCTACTTCAGAGATATGGAAGACTGTAGACAGTAAAGATAAAAATGAAACACTACTCAAAATTAAACCATAAATGTAATTCAAGACAGCACAAGTTTAAACTGCAGAAAGCTCAATTTAGGTCACGAAGTTCTTCAGTACATGTCCAAAAGATTGACGTGTTTAACAGTCAGCTTCATTGTATTTGTAATTATATGCTGAATAATTGTGGATAACGACAACAAAACCAGTTTGACTACTCGGACTTTTCATAGGCACCATCAGAACTCAAGGAAAATGCACCACAGTAATATTTTGCTTCTTGATAAGACATTTCTATAACATTTTAAATTAAGCAAAAAGGTACAGATTAATGGCATACTTACCTTGAAAATTTATCAGGTACTGTAAAACAATTAAAATGAATCAGCAACAAAACTATGGCGAGAAAGAAAACACTGGATATTTGCTGTTGTTTTCATGTTTCAATATATCTGGCAAAACACTGGAACTGATTCAGAACTGATCTAGCAGCTCAAAACTGGGCATCCATGAGGTGCTGTGGGCCATCAGTAGCAGCAGAATTGTATTCCAGCACAATCTGTAACCTCATGGCCCGGCATATTCCTCACTCTACCATTACCAACAAGCCAGGGGATCAACCCTGGTTCAATGAGGAGTGTAGAAGAGCATGCCAGGAGCAGCATCAGGTTTACCTAAAAATGAGGTACCAACCTGGTGAAGCTACAACGCAGGACTACATGCTAAACAGCAGAAGCAACATGCTATAGACAGAGCTAAGCGATTCCACAACCAACGGATCAGATCAAAGCTCTGCAGTCTTGCCACATCTAGTCGTGAATGGTGGTGGACAATTAAACAACTAACGGGAGGAGGAGGCTCTGAAAACATCCCCATCCTCAATGATGGCAAAGTCCAGCACGTGAGTGCAAATGACAAGGCTGAAGCATTTGCAACCATCTTCAGCCAGAAGTGCCAAGTGGACGATCCATCTCGGCCTCCTCCCGATAGCCCCACCATCACAGAAGCCAGTCTTCAGCCAATTCGTGATATCAAGAAACGGCTGAGTGCACTGGATACAGCAAAGGCTATGGGCCCTGACAACATCCGGCTTTAGTGCTGAAGATTTGTGCTCCACAACTAGCCGCGCCTCTAGCCAAGCTGTTCCAGTACAGCTACAACACTGGCATCTACCCGACAATGTGGAAAATTGCCCAGGTATGTCCTGTCCACAAAAATCAGGACAAATCCAATCCAGCCAATTACCGCCCCATCAGTGTACTCTCAATCATCAGCAAAGTGATGGAAGGTGTCGTCTACAGTGCTATCAAGCGGCACTTACTCACCAATAAACTGCTCACCGATGCTCAGTTTGGGTTCCACCAAGACCACTCGGCTCCAGACCTCATTACAGCCTTGGTCCAAACATGGACAAAACAGCTGAATTCCAGAGGTGAGGTGAGAGTGACTGCCCTTGACATCAAGGCAGCATTTGACAGAGTGTGGCACCAAGGAGCCCTAGTAAAATTGAAGTCAATGGGAATCAGGGGGAAAACTCTCCAGTGGCTGGAGTCATACCTAGCGCAAAGGAAGATGGTAGTGGTTGTTGGAGGCGAATCTTCTCAGCCCCAGGACATTGCTGCAGGAGTTCCTCTGGGCAGTGTCCTAGGCCCAACCATCTCCAGCTGCTTCATCATTGATCTTCCCTCCATCATAAGGTCAGAAATGGGGATGTTCGCTGATGATTGCACAGTGTTCAGTTCCATTCGCAATCCCTCAGATAATGAAGCAATCCGTGCTCGCATACAGCAAGACCTGGACAACATCCAGGCTTGGGCTGATAAGTGGCAAGTAACATTCGCGCCAGACAGGTGCCAGGCAATGACCATCCCCAACAAGAGAGAGTCTCACCACCTCCCCTTGACATTCAACGGCATGACCATCATCAAATCCCCCATCAACATCCTGGGGGTCACCATTGACCAGAAACTTAACTGGACCAGCCATATAAATACTGTGGCTACGATAGCAGGTCAGAGGCTGGGTATTCTGTGGCGAGTGACTCACCTCCTGACTCCACAAAGCCTTTCCACCATCTACAAGGCACAAGTCAGGAGCGTGATGGAATAGTCTCCACTTGCCTGGATGAGTGAAGCTCCAACAACACTCAAGAAGCTCGACACCATCCAGGACAAAGCAGCTCGCTTGATTGGCACCCCATCCACCACCCTAAACATTCACTCCCTTTACCACCGGCGCACTGTGGCTGCAGTGTGTACCATCCACAGGATGCACTGCAGCAACTCGCCAAGGCTTCTTCGACAGCACCTCCCAAACCCGCGACCTCTACCACCTAGAAGGACAAGAGCAGCAGGCACATGGGAACAACACCACCTGCACGTTTCCCTCCAAATCACACACCATCCCCGACTTGGAAATATATCACCGTTCCTTCATCGTCGCTGGATCAAAATCCTGGAACTCCCTTCCTAACAGCACTGTGGAAGAACCTTCACCACACGGACTGCAGCGATTCAAGGCGGCGGCTCACCACCACCTTCTCAAGGGCAATTCGGGATGGGCAATAAATGCTGGCCTTGCCAGCGATGCCCACATCCCATGAACGAATAAAAAAAAACTTTGTTGCAATGCCAGATCAATATCCAGTGGCTGGAATTAAGAGGGGAGTAGTGGGGAAGATTGCAACTGAAGAATATAAGAACCTCCTGTTTTGCTTGGAACCATTAAATAATGTATCTTGCTCAACTCCCTTTGGTGAAGGAGCCTGGAATGCTCCATGGGTACTGAATGAACCAGTGGCACATAGCCAATTCTAATTACACATAGGAGATCCAACTTCCAAATTTGAAAAAAGAATATCTTGATTAAAGTCACAGTATTCGAGGTCAATCTAGGATGTTTCTGTGCCATGATGAAGCTCACATATTGATTGGTTCATTCCCAAGTCCAAGTGATACGAGATTCCGAGGCAGAGTTTTTGGGCAAGAGAGATTCTGGTACGGAGAGTTGAAAAACGATCAGGACTAATCCTACAAAAGAAGTCCCACTCATGTTGGCATGCAAAGAACCTGGTAAATCTATCTTTTCTCACTTTTTGGTATTCAAGTTCACAAAGCCTTGCTATCGCTGGAGTAAACTAATTGGTTTGATACACTGGGATGGCTTTTAGCACTACTTTTGTAAATACCATGTGGATAATTCAGACATTAGTGTTAAATATCTGGGTAACGTGTCCATGATCTTAGACTCTGATTAGCATCTGCTCTGCAACAAAATTAACAAGACTTTGAGAAACAACGGCGCTTACTATATCATTTTGAAGAAAGACAGATATTAAAGATTTTGACCATCCTCAGTGTTGCTTATAAGAGGCCTCTTTTTTGGTCCATTTTGTGAACCTAGAAGTAACATTGCTTGAGTAACGAAAGCCAGAGGTCCAAGCCTCTTCAATGGATACTAGAAGTACGAGGCTACTACCCAAAACTGCCTCTTGAATTCAGGAAAGTAGAAATAACATCATGTTCTGTCTTGCCAAAATAAAAGATTGCCTTTCAGTTCCACTCTTTTCTTAACCATAAAGAAGATCATACATTTGAAATAGTTTAACAGAAGTTTTACTGGAGTTATGGGTCTCATAGCAAATACTATCACAACAATATAAGTCAAGAGGCAAGTCATAAAGATTGTTTCCGGTCACCTTTATCTCCAAGGTCCTCCATGAAATCACCAATGAACCAGCAGATATGACTATATCAAACCCTGGCTATGGAATGACAATAGTGGACCCAGGACTTCAAATTCTTTCAATAAGCCCACAATACCACCCCTCACTATGCTAATGATGCTTCTTTCATAATATGGGCAGCCTTTAAACAGAAATGGAATGAGATATTATACCTAAAAATGTATATAGACTACAGCATCAGTAGCAAAACATACTAGAAATAGGAGCTATTTTCCTAGTCTTCAAAGAAATTCCAGAACCTAGTGTATAACTCCCAAGTCTCTGGGTGAACTAATATAGTTGTCTGCTTCATTCACAAATTTAAGAACATATTCTTGATTTCTCTGCAACAACAACTTGCATTTATATAGCGCCTTTAACATAGTAAAACATCCTAAGGTGCTTCACAGGAGCGTTATCAAACAAAATTTGACACCAAGCCACATAAGGAGGTTTCAGCAGCAGACGAGTTAAGGCAGGGGCGGAGACGGGCGAAGTTACGGACATGGAAGTAGGCGGTCTTGGTGATGGAGCGGATGTGTGGTCAGAAGCACATCTCGGTCAAATCGGCAACACAATTTTTCAATCAAATATCAAGATCTAAATTGATGAATTTGGTTTAGTTGGATTTTGCCAAGGTGGACAATTTAATAACTCAAGTGGACCACAAGGACAGCTGATAATAGGGAAAATTAAGTACTTCTGGCAAAATGCTTTTTATATGGCACAGAAGGCAAAGGGTTTCATGGTTACAGTTATGTCATGGTCCCAGTGCATTGGAAGGTAGCAAATGTAACACCGCTATTTAAAAAAGGAGGGGGGGGGGGGGCGGGGGGGAGAAAACAGGGAACTACAAGCCAGATAGCCTGACGTCAGTAGTTGGGAAAATGCTGGAATCCATTATTAAGGATGTGGTAATGGGGCACTTAGAAAATCATAACAGGATTAGGCAGAGTCAACATGATTTTATGAAAGGGAAATCGTGTTTGACAAATCTACTGGAGTTTTTAAGGATGTAACTAGCAGGGTAGCTAAAGGGGAACTAGTGGATGTAGTATATTTGGATTTTCAAAAGGCATTCGATAAGATGCCACATGAAAGGTTGTTACACTGGATAAGGGCTCATGTGGTTGGGGGTAATACATCAGCATGGATCAAGGATTGGTTAACGGACAGAAAACAGCGAATAGGAATAAGAGAGTCATTTTCAGGTTGGCAGGCTGTTACTAGTGGGGTGCCGCAAGGATCAGTGCTGGGTCCTCAGATATTTACAATCTATATTAATGACTTGGATTAAGGGACCGAGTGTAATGTATCCAAGTTTGCTGACGATACAAAGCTAGATGGGAAAGTAAGCTGTGAGGAGGATGCAAAGAGGCTGCAAAGGGATATAGACAGGTTAAGTGAGTGGGCAAGAAGGTGGCAGATGGAGTATAATGTGGGGAAATGTGAGGTTATTCACTTTGGTAGGAATAAAAAAAAACAGAATATTTTTTAAATGGTGAGAAACTATTAAATGTTGGTGTTCAGAGAGACTTGGGTGTCCTTGTACACGAAACACAGAAAGTTAACCTGCATAGGTACAGCATGCAATTAGGAAGGCAAATGGTATGTTGGCCTTTATTGCAAGAGGTTTGGAGTACAAGAGTAAGGAAATCTTGCTGCAATTGTACAGGGCTTTGGTGAGACCACACCTTGAGTACTTTGTACAGTTCTGGTCTCCTTACCTAAAGAAGGATATACTTGCCTTAGAGGCAGTGCAACAAAGGTTCACTAGATTGATTCCTGGGATGAGAGGGTTGACCTATGAGGAGAGATTGAGTAGAATGGGCCTATATGTCTGGAGTTCAGAAAAATAAGAGGTGATCTCACTGAAACATACAAGATTCTGAGAGGGCTTGACAGGGTAGATGCTGAGAGGCTATTTCCACTGGCTGGAGAGTTGAGAACTAGGGAGCATAGTCTCAGGATTAGGGGTCAGCCATTTAGGCATGAGATGAGGAGGAATTTTTTCACTCAAGACGGTTGTGAATCTTTGGAATTCTCTATCCCAGAAAGCTGTGGATGCTCAGTCGTTGAGTATATTCAAGGTTGAGATCGATAGATAGATAGATTTTTGGACTCTATGGGAATCAAGCGATATGGGGATCAGGCAAGGAAGTGGAGTTGAGGTCTAAGATCAGCCGTGATCTTATTGAATGGCGGAGCAGACTCGAGGGGCCATATGGCCTACTCCTGCTCCTATTTCTTATGTTCTTATGGTTACAAAAAAAAATTTGCTGCTGCAGTTCTCCACGTTGGTGACTTGGACTTAATCAAGCAGTGTGTGGAGGATAATTCTAAAAAAGGTCTTCTCACTAGTTTAATGTATAGCTGACCAAGATCCTGAGGTTTCAGAACCCTAAAAATCCCACACAAAAGGGGGTATTTGCTTACTTTGTATTGGAAAGAAATTAGCACCAGCTGCCACTTCAGGACTTCCCTGATCAGGTGTTTGGAGCAATACACAAAACCCATGCCATGCAGCAAGTCACATTCCTCCTCCACCAGCTAAGGGAGAATACCCTGAGCTTCCAAAGTCAACTTGGTCCTTCTGCAGGTAATATTGCTAATACACATCTAAGAAGTAGCCACTCCAGAACAAACACTCCGTTTGTTCGACAAGGAATCCAAACGATAAGACTCTGGGTAAGGAGTTATTTATTGTGGGGAATGCTTCAGACAAGACTGGCCTAGAACTATTGCATGGAAGTTTCACACTATTGGACGACACAGATTCACTTTGCAATCCAGGCATCGTAGCTGTACGTGAGGCACCATTTTTCCTCCCCTTCAGGATGGATAACTCTTTCGGGCCACTTCACCGAATAGTGAATACACTAGATTTAGGAATGGATTATAGTTTCCAGTTGAGTTGCCATTCTTCCCTGTAATTCTGGTATTGCAGTTGGCCTGCAGATTCTGATCTTCACTGATGAGGGCTTTTATGGCAAATAAGTAGAAAGTTATTCTTTGCCATAGATAAACAAAGAGATTTGAAACAGAATCAGGTCACTTGTTTTGAAGGTAAAGAAGGGCTCTCATCAGCCCTAGTTCACATTTTTGTGACCATAAGTGCTTGCCTTTCTACTAGCAGACCCAACGTTCGGTTAAGGGTGCCTGCAAGAAGTCTCTAGCAGTTACACTCCTGAGGGAACCAAGTTGGGGGTAGCTTACAATTCTATCCTGATTAATGGAGAAGCATTCCCACAGATTGGGTCAGTAAACAGTCAAATTGAACAATTTTATTCCTCAGAAAATATTGCTGAAATTCAGGGAGTTGTCATCAAGATAGGAATGCAAAAAAAGGTAAACCTATTTGTCCAGGAATCAAGTCCTGAGAGTTTGTGAACCCCCCAAAGTCAGAATCTGAATCGATTCCTCGAATAAGAAATTAAAAATGGTCATGATGTCCAGATAATTTATGCAGGCTGTTGGTTAATTGGCTAGCTGCAATGGACCCCAAAGACATTTGTTTCTTAGTGGTTATGCCTCTAGAAGACAAAATTCACATGAGGCTCATTCTGTGTATTAAAAAATTCCCACATGCCAATGGGACACCAAAGTGTGTGTCCATAGTTACAGCCTTTTTGAGAATTCAGCAGTTCCATATCTATCCATTGGTAGCCTCATCAAAGCTTCCTCATTAGAATTTGTAACTACTGTCTGGTTGCCTAAGCATATTTTGGGTCTTTGGACCTCTAGTAACCATCTCCAGTTTACAGGCATGAGATTTCAAATATTAATAATATCCCTAGTCCAGTTTCTGATATTACACAGTCCCTAGAGGTAATCTTATTGAAACATACAAGATCCTGAGGGGACTAGAAGGGATAGATGCGGAGAGGATGTTTCCCTTTGTGGGAGAGACTAGAACTAGGGGCCACAGTTTAAAAATAAAGGGTCTCCCATTTAAGACAGAGATGAGGAGAATTTTTTTCTCTCAGAGGGTCGTGAGTCTATGGAACTTCCTTCCCCAGAGAGCGGTGGAGGCAGGGTCATTGAATATTTTTAAGGCTGAGTTAGATAGATTCCCAATTAACAAGAGAGTCAAAGTTATAGTAGTTGGACGGGAAAGTAGGGTTGAGGTCGCAATCAGATCAGCCATGATCTTATCAAATGGCAGAGCAGAATCAAGGGCCGAATGGCCTACTCATGCTCTTAATTTGTATGTAGCTCCATCAGGAGGTATAGCAGAATATTTTTACATGCTCTGAGCCTGATACGGCTGAGTAATGTAGCACTAGAGGCAAAACTATCTTAATGATCTCCCATACTACCAACATCACAGTAAGTGTGTGGGGTTCAAAACTCCTTTAACAAAAGACATTTGAGGGACAGGGTTAACTGTGCCCCTTTTAAACAATGATATTTGAAAACCTGCAAACATGGTAATGTAGTAAACTGTGTTCTCGCAAATCCTGTTTTTCCTTCAATGACGCTGATGGCATTGGAGAATTTGAGTTTTGAGATTGGAGACATTATACTGTGCGTGTGTGTGTATATATATTTTTATATATCTAGATGGATAATAGTGAGCTTAAAGGGTTGTCAGGCTTTTAAAACACATAGGCTTTTAGAAACAAGCTTTTTAACACAGCAGGGGATAACTTAAGAGAAGGTAACGTGTTACATACATCAAAGGTTGTTTACAACATGCTATATATTGGGAAAGCAATGAAAGGTGTGAAAAGGCATGAGGGCTCTTATATCTCTGGTAATCTGTTCAAAGAACTGGGATTTATAAAACAAATAGGTTGCATCCAGCATGTGGTATATCATGAAAGCAAATGGTATAAGGAATGGATTTGAAACCACTGAAGCAATCAAAATTGAAGATGTCAGGACCATTAAGAATATCTGTGTATATAATGAAAGGGGCTATCTCTGCATGAAAGGCCATAGACAGAGATAGTAAAGGGGCCTTTTACATTCCATGGTTTGAGTACATGGTCTTATCTACATCAAAAAGGCTACACATTCCAGTCACATGATCAAAGCCTAAACTGTCAATCATTGAGTTATGTTAACGATTGAGGCATAGCAACAGAGAGCGATTGGACAAAAAGAATGACACTTCCCCCAATCCTATGTCCTATTGGTAAAAACAATATAAAAAAGACCGAGAGAAGAACAGTCTCTTCACCGCATGGGTCAAAAGGAACCACACACACTGCAGTCGAACATTGTGGAAAGAGAAGAGGACCCAGTGGGCTGAAGAGCTAATCACCTTCAGGACTCGATGCGCAAAATCCTCAGTTGAAGGTTATACGTATTTAATGATTTGCCTGATGTATGAATTGTTAAGTCATTAAATAGTAACGTTGCAAATTATTAAGTATATAACGGGACTTTATAGAGGAAAGTGATTTGTATGTATGGTTTGATTTTGCTTCATGAATGCTCGTATGAATATTAAATAATTACTTTTGATTAATGAAACTACCATGAGTGAGGGTGACTTTCTTTGCTTGACTATTTGTCCAGTTCCAAGAATCACAGGAAATAAGGATTTCCCTACATGTGGGAAACCAGGTTTCTGTTAGACAGGATTTTTGCCAATCAAGTTACAATTCCACCACTTCCTCTCATCTTGGTGATACATATTCCTCAAGAGGTTTTGTAGAACTGTATTCAGGGCTTTAGTCAAAAATAGCCTCTATGGTATATGTGGCTAGAACTAAGGGTTGTTTTGTAACTCATCTACACTTTTACAACCTGGTCTTTGACTAATCTATAAAGAGATACCACGAACTGAGGCCAGTTCATTATCCCAGCCCCAAGCTTATTAAAGAATTAAACACTTAATTCCCAAATGTTCTGCAACCATTCTATTTAAAATTGTTAATCAACACTGGAAGCATATAGTGACAATCTCTACCCAACATCTGGTCAAGCATGCTTCCACAGTTATGGTCAAGGGCATAAAAATCAGATCATATTTTCAGCAAACTATCCACATTTTTAGAGCAAATGCTTTATGGGCACATTTAATCAGTTTTCCACTTATTCCCATAATCTTGCAGAAATTACAAGTTGAAGGATTCTCATCGATTTTTAACTCCCAAGGAAATCTTTTGTTCTTGGGCATTCTGCAGCAACATGCTACTGAATTATCTTGTTGTCATACCAGTCAGACCTTTTCCCTCAAGTGGAGAGCAACATTTGACATCTCTCCCAAACAGCATCCAACTGACAAGTTGACTGTTGAACAGGTCTTCAATTCTCAATAAATGGGGCTCTAATGGTATTTTGAAAAGCTTCCATACACATAGTTTATAATGCAAAGTAGAAGAAATTTGATGTTTGATCAAATTAATGATCTTGTATCAAATGAGTTCCTATTGGACCTTCAAGTATCTAAATTTGAAATGAAGATTCAAACATAGCCACACAGCATAATGCTTAGCTTCCTTACCCACATTACAATTTTATTACAAAAAAGAGCTCAGAAGAATAATTTCAGATAATCATCCCTGAGAGACTTAAATTTGATTCAACATAAGGTTATAAACATTTATTTTGTGTTTCAAATTTCTTCACATTGCCTCCTTTTTAGTTTCAACTAGGAGAGTTAGAGGGAACTACATTGATTAAAAGTTGCCTCATGCCCCATCTGGGATGAAGATAGATTTGTTTGAGGAGACATCCACATGTTTCTCAAAGTATCTTAGTTTCACCTTTCCCAAGAATAAAGTTACCAGTCCATCTTTTTGTCCATTTTTTCTTACTTCATCCACCATGCTAAATGGCAAATGTTAGCTATTCACATTAACATAACTGAGTCCGTTTTTAAAGCTAAGAAAGTGTCATTTCTTTTTTAAATTGGAGTTTCAAATGTATATGGTCCACAGAATACATAAACTTGCAATAAGGATTTGTTAGTGAAACATACTCTAGTAGTAAAATAAACATCAGGAAACATTGAGCTCTGTCAATTTAGAAAGTATCTACAAAGCAATCAGTTGAAGCAATACGCATATCTTTACCAAACATAATAGTTCAGATCTTTCTGATAAAAATATGCTTTTAAAGTTAAATCTGTTTTGAATTGTAGCTGTCCCATCCAACCCAAACAGTCTTCTGAGGTACTGCTCAGTCAAAATATTAGTGGTTGTGCAGGATGCAAATGAAGAAAATTCAAGAAAATACATCATGCAGCCATCAAACAAGCACCATTTTCTTCCATTTACAAGTCATTATTGTTACCTGGTATAGTTATTGATACATAGTCTTTAGTTATTGGCCTCTCCTGGCAAAAAAAACAAACTTGAAAAGGCATCTTAAACATAGTATATGAAAGAGGAGTCACAGATATGTTCCTAAAATTATCCAAGTCATATATCACACTCGTCCCATTACTCACTAGGACTTCCACTCAGCAAAAACCTGACAAAATATATATAATCCAACCATCAGCACTTCTTTCAAGAAATTCAATTATTAAGTCTTCATCACTAGCAGCTACAAGAACTCTGATGAGAGGAACTATTTCAAATCTCAAAGCAACCTCTTGGAATCATTTCCAATGAATTCCAAAAACTCCAGGCTGATCAAAATTGCTTGCAGTCTTGGAATCCTGTTCGACCCTGAGCTGAGTTTCAGCTATCAAATCCTCACGTGTTTTAATCCCTCAATGGTTGCACCGCATCTTTTCTCTGCAATCTCTGCTAGTCCCGCATTCCCCCCTTGCTGTGACTCTGGCCTTTTTGTGCTTCCCTCTCTTCCTTTAACCCACTATTGGTGGTGGAGCCTTCAACCACCTTGGTCCTTCTTTCTGGAACTTACTCCCTAAACATCTCTTCCTCTCCTTTTAACAACATCCTCAAAACCCATCTCTTCATTTTGGTCACCCCTCTTAATCTCTCCCTTTCCAGTTTAGTATCAAATTTCCTTATACTGATCAGTGAAGTGTATTAAAACTTTCCTAAAGGCACTACATGTTGAGTTTATTTAGGATATTGCCATGTATCCCTATTGTCCTTATTGAGGTATTATAGGATATTGTCATACATCCTTTACCTTTTACAAGTTCGAGGACTAGGAACATCTGGTTAATACTCTTTATTAAATCAGGTCAATGAGAAAAACACAACCCTTTGCATGCAGTGCATATGAGATATAGGTATCAATACTCACATACCAAGGATTCCTTCAGGAGGTTGCAAGCATGTCATCTTGACTGCTTGCGCTAGACTCAGCAAGGCCACGTCAAAAGTCCCCAAGGAACTCCAGTGTGTTGCATCTTCAACATGTTTACTTCAGTTTTCCTAATGTAATGCCATTATGTCAACGCATTCTTCTTACATCTGGTTAATTACCCTTCAATGAATCTGCACAACATCTATTTTCTGTTCATTGTACTCACTAATGAGAAACCATGGGTATCAATTATGGCCTTCCTTTTTTAATCTCTTCCCAATACATCCATAACTAGCTCTTATTCATACTGTTGCCTCCCCTCCGCATTCTTGACTGATTCACTATATATCTACTATATTTCTTATCTCTTCTCATGGACGATTAACAAGGTAATGTTTACTATAATCCACTTGTACTTGCAGCTACCATGGAATCAGATTTTTATATATATGTGTGTGTATGTATATCATTAAGAAAAGCTTACTATGGCTATTCTACCTGGTACACCTATACTTACAAATTATTGAACAGCTTATTGCAGGAAACAAGTTATTAGCCATTGCATTTCAGAGGGTAAAGGCAGATGGTTCCTACAGATTTTTTTTTTGGTATTACAGATTGTTACAGGTATTACAAATCTACCAAGATGGCTCCTGGGCCGGCAGCTCCCCAGGGAGCTCGTTTGCTGTGCAACTCTATTTTTGGCCATCAATTTGCCCTTTCTCCCCCAATCTCCTCTCTTCCATTGTTTAAGTTCCCTGGCTCTAATGGTGGGTGCATTTCAGCCCTAACTACAAGTTTAAAGTTACCTGGGCCCATTGCCCAACCCCCAATCATGCCTGCTCTTTGTTTTCATCAGCGAGCACTGGATCTTTGCTCGAATTTGGCTTCCAAATTCCTGGACTTCTCTAACGTCAAGACTATGCTGGCAGACTCACCTGCTGTGATTTTGATCTGCTATTCAGTTGCGTAAGTTTTACAGTAACTTTGTCTAGCCTATAGCTCATTCACCACCTCTGCTGTTACCTGCTGCGCTTATGACTGTCCTACTGGTCTTTTAGCTTTATTTTGCTAGTGTGGTTACTGGCCAGAAATTCACTCTCCTGGGCTGCAGTCCATTTCTCCGCCGCTTCTGGGTCTTAGTGATCTCCAACTTTGCCACCGTTTCTCTGCCACATGATCGATTCTGCACACCTCCTGGCTCTTCATTCCCACGGAAATACCTCCAGCAGCGTGCCCTCTGATATGCTACCCTTCAAATAGCTTCTGAAGTAACTCCCCCTCCACACTGTCTCCGAACCTGGACATCAGTTCGTCGATGCTCCAAAGTTACTCCACCCTATCTGCATCACCTTATCCCGCCAAGGGACCTCTGACTTTAATTTTGGACTCCCTCCTATTGTCTCCTCTCTATCCCTGTTTATTACCAGGACATATCTATCCTAATCTTCCCACGCCTATGTAACTTGAGTTTCCCTGTGTCCACTCGTATGCACATTTTGGCTGCCGCTTTGGATCCGAGCCCATCACTTCCATTTCCACTTTCTTCTTCTTTTCTCTTCACCACTCCTAGGCCCTTCTCTCCTGCTGCCATGCCTCCTTTCGTTTCTCCCCTCTCAGGCACTCTGACCCGCCAAATCCCTACCCTTACCCTTCAGCACACCTCGACCTTCCTACTCCCCTGCCGCCCCAGGCTTGACCCCCTCTTACACAAGCCTACTGCTCCACTCTGTGCCTCTCTTGGCATCCTACAAAGGGCCCATCAAGGTATTCATCGCTGCCTCCTTACGAGCAGCAACCCCAACTGCCCCAGCCTACTCTCTCACCGACTTCCCTGCCCAGCGCGCCCACTGGAGGCTAATCTTGCCAATCTCCTTCCCGTCCCACACACCACTCCCAGCGCCGACTCTGTGAACTCTGCCAGCGGATCAGCTATTACCACCCCTCTCCGCATCTCCTCCAGAATGTCTGTTCACTTGTGAACAAGGCCATTTCCATCCATGAGCTTATTGCAGATGATTGTATCGACATAATGGCCTTAACGGAAATCTGGCCAACGGGTGATGACATCTTCCCCCTTAATGAAGCCTGCTCGCCTGGCTATATGTTCCACCACTTGCCCCGCCCAGACAGCCGCAGTGGCAGTGTGGTCCTGATCACCTATAACAGATCACACAGTGGTCTGTCCCCCTACTCCGCTGGCACCTTCCCCTCCTTTGAGCATCTCACCTCGTTCCAACCCTCCTTTAAAATCCTCGTTCTCTACCGCCCACCCAAGTTTCTCACCTAGATATCTTTACCGTTTTCTTCCCTCAGCCTCTGCACCGAGCAACTTCTCATCTTCAGTAATTTCAGCCTCCATCTCAACTCATCATGCCCTCTCTCCTTAGTTCACTGGCCTCAAATCCTCTCTTAATCTCTCCCTCCATATAAACTCCACTATCCACATTCACGGCCATCCCCTTGACCTTACCATCTCACGTGGCCTCTCTACTCCCATCGTGTCAATCACAGAGAAGGTCATCTCTGATCACTTCCTTGTATCCCTCTCCACCCACATCCCCCTTCCAACCCCACTTCCTTCTGTGTCCGCTCCGGTAATAAAAAAATCTCCAATTCATTTACAACAACAATTTCAAATTCCCAATAGCCCTCCATTCATCAAGACATTTTTGCAGCTGTCGATCTGCTCAATCAAACCCTCACCATCACCTATCCCCATTAAAACCATTACTCTCTTTCATCCTGGTAACTCCCCCTGCATGGCCCTCATCTCCGCTCCCTTAACTCCAAGGGACGCAGCCTGAATCTTCATGGCAGACAAATGGTTTAGCCTTTCATCGTCAGATCTGGCTGGACCACATAAATCACAATTCCCTCCCTTCCACTAGCCCACTAAGCCAAACTTCCCCTAAAGTTTCCCCTTGCCCTAGTCCTGAACTCACATCTTTCTCTAGTTTCTCTCGTATCTCCCCTCAAGCCCTCTCTGAGCTCAACTTGACCACGAGACCCACCTCTTGCCCCCGCGACCCTATTTCCACCAAACTGCTGAACACCCAACTTCCCTTCCTGACCCCCACTTCAGCTGACATTGTTAATGGTTCCCTCACCTCAGGTACTGTCGCCCTCCTCTTCGAATCTGCCGTCATCAATCCCATCCTCAAAAAAACCTCCCTCTGTTCTTGCAAACTACCGCCCCATTTCTAACCTCCCTTTCTTCTCCAAAGTCCTTGAACGTTGTCCCAAATCCATGCCCATAAGTCCATGTTTGAATCCCACCAATCAGGTTTCTGCCCCTGCCACAGTACTGAAACAGCCCTTATCAAAGTCACAAATTACATCCTATGTGACTGTGACCGTGGTGAATTATCCCTCCTCATCCTTCTCGACCTGTCTGCAGCCTTTGACACAGTTGACCACACCATCCTCCTCCACGCCTCTCCTCCGTCGTCCAGCTGGGTGGGACTGTGCTCGTCTGGTTCCATTCTTATCTATCCAGTTGTAGTCAGCGAATCACCTGCAATGGTTTCTCGTCCCTCTCCCGCACAGTTACCTCTGGAGTCCCCCAAGGATTGATCCTAGGCCCCCTATTTCCCATTTACATGCTGTCCCTTGGAGACACCATCCGAAAACATCCAGCACTGGATGAGCAAAAATTTCCTCCAACTAAATATTGGGAAGACCGAAGCCATTGACTTTGGTCCCCACCACTAACTCTGTTCCCTAGCCACCGACTCCATCCCTCTCCCTTGCCACTGCCTGAGGCTGAACCAGACCGTTTGCAACCTGGATGTCCTATTTGAGCTGACATGAGCTTTCAACCACATATCCGCTCCATCACCTCTGAAACATCATCCGTCGCTGCCCCACCTCAGCTCATCTGCTACTGAAACCCTCATCCATGCCTTTGTTACCTCTAGACTCTACTATTCCATTTCTCTCATCTATTACCCTCCATAAACTTGAGCTCATCCAAAACTCTGCTGCCCGTAACATAACTCGCACCAAGTCCCATTCACCAATCATCCCTGTGCGCACTGAAATACATTGGCTCCCGGTCCTGCAATGCCTCGGTTTTAAAATTCCCGACCTTGTTTTCAAATCCCTCCATGGCCTCGCCCATCTCTATATCTGTAACCTCCTCCAGCCCTACAACCCTCAGAGATCTCTGCGCTCCTCTAATTCTTGCCTCTTGCGCATCCCCGATTTTAATCGCTCCACCATTGGCGGACGTGCCTTCAGCTGCCTAGGCCCTAAGCTCTGGAATTCTCTCTCTAAACCCCTACAACCTTTAAGGCACTGCTTAAAACCGACCTCTTTGACCAAACTTTTGGTCACCTATCCTGATATCTCCTTATGTGGCTCGGTGTCAAATTTTGTTTGATAACGCTCCTGTGGAGCACCTTGGGTCATTTAACTACATTAAAGGTGCTATATAAATGCAAGTTATTGTTGTCAATAATCCTAAATTTAAACAGATGTTTCTAGACCAAGACAGAGCATCAATACTTACAATCTATGAGCATAATTTTAGCAGAAAACTCAAGCAATGGATGGTTTCCTTTATAGCCATCAAAAACAAAATTTTCTTCTGCACATATAAATGAAGCGTTCTTGTCTGATGACTCGGTTCTTGAATGAATAAATTGAGAGGCACAGGCCCTTTACATTGGAGTCATAAGGCCCTAAAGAGACTATTATAACATCTCAGTCTTTGGGAAGACATCCAGAATGCAATTCTACAACGGTCATTTGACCTCTTGGTGGCTGTACAACTGTTTTTCAATTCCCTCTAAAACTGTTGACAATCTGGCATAAGTAAATTCTATACTAAAGATTGCTCTTTGACCCTCTTCACAGAGTGCACCTGGCAGAAATTTCAGCTTTCTATGCAGTCATGTTTCAGGATTTTTTGACCATTTTTCCACAGAACGGATTTGGGAAAAATATTACTTTTAATGTTGGGTTTTTAAAGCAATGTGTATTCTCATGATTTTTTTAAAAATAAAGGACACCCAAGCGAACGGTGGTTAATATGTTAAAAATAAGTTGCTTTTCCCCCAGAGACAAAACAATAAAAAGTTTGTTTGCTGGTCTGCATGTTCAGGAAGCTCCTCTCACTCATTGTGTTGGAAAACCCTTTGATCTCCATTTGACTGTGAAGCAGGGGCTAATAAGAAAGCCACAGATACCAAAAATATAGTCCGACTTTTGAAGACAGGAAACTGTACAGGCAGTTAGGCAAGGACCATGAAAGGCAGGAGAGTGCAGAAATAGAGGTTCTGGCTTGGGCTGTAGGACAGAATGCAGTCTGTTCCAGTCAAGCAAAATGTCCCACTGAAGTGGGATAATATAGCGTCTTAATTATTTTAATGTTATTATGTGGAGATCAATTGCATCAATTAATAAAATGAATCTGATTTATATCTGTTGCATTGTACATTCACCTTACATCGAGTTACAGCGATTCTACAGCACAGAAATAGGCCATTCGTCCCAACCGCCATTTATGCTCCATATGAGCCTCAGCCCTCCCTACTTCATCTCACCCTATCACCACACTCTACCATTTCTTTCTCCATCGTGTGCTTATCTAGCTTCCCCTTAATTGCATCTATGCTATTTGCCTCAACCATTCCTTCTGGTAACGCATTCCACATTCTTACCACTCTTTGGGTAAAGAGGTTTTTCCTGAATTCCTATTTGATTTATTAGTGATTACCTTATATTTAAGACCTCTAGTTTTGGACTCCCACAAGTGGAAACATTTTCTCCACGTCTACCCTATCAAACCTTTTCATTATCTTAAAGAACTCTATCAGTTCACCTCTCAGTTTTCTCTTTCTTGGAAAAGAGCCCCAACCTGATCAGCCTTTCTTGATAAGTAAATCCTCTTAGTTCTGGTATCATCCTTGTGAATCTTTTTTGCACCTTCTCCAATGCCTCTATATCCTTTTTATAATGTGGAGACCAGAATTGTGCACAGTACTCCAAGTGTAGTCTAACCAAGATTCGATACCAGTTTAACATAACTTCTCTGCTTTTCAATTCTATCCCTCTAGAAATGAACCCCATTGCCTGGTTTGCTTTTTTATGGCTTCATTAACATGTGTCACAACTTCTAGTGATGTAATTCTGTATCCCTAGGTTCCTTTGCTCCTCTATCTCATTTAGACTATTATCCAAGCAATATGTGGCCTCCTTATTCTTCCTACTAAAATGCACCACCTCACACTTATTTATATTGAAATTCATTTGCCAATTACATGGCCGTTCTACAAGTTTATTAATGTCTTCTTGTATTTTGATGGTTTCTTCCTTTTTATTAACTACAACCCCCAATTTGGTGTTGTCGCAAATTTTGAAATTGTACTTCCGATTCCAGAGTCCAAATCGTTTATGTAAATTGTGAACAACAGTGGTCCCAGCACCGATCCCTGTGGAACATCACGTCCCACCTTTTGCCAGTTTGAGTAGCTACCCTTAACCCCTACTCTGTTTTCTGTTTTTTTTTTTATTCGTTCATGGGATGTGGGCGTCGCTGGCAAGGCCGGCATTTATTGCCCATCCCTAATTGCCCTCGAGAAGGTGGTGGTGAGCCGCCTTCTTGAACCGCTGCAGTCCGTGTGGTGACGGTTCTCCCACAGTGCTGTTAGGAAGGGAGTTCCAGGATTTTGACCCAGCGACAATGAAGGAACGGCGATATATTTCCAAGTCGGGATGGTGTGTGACTTGGAGGGGAACGTGCAGGTGGTGTTGTTCCCAGCTTGCTATCCATTCTGCTACCTGTCCCCTGACTCCACAGGCTCTTACCTTAGTCATAAGTCTACAATGTGGTACATTAGAGGTCATTTGAAAATCCAAATACATTACATCTACTGCATTGCTCTGATCTACTCTTCGTTACGTCTTCAAAAGAATCCAATAAAATTGGCCAACATGACTTTCCCTTCTGAAATCTGTGCTGACTATTTATTATATTTTCATTTTCTAGATGTTTTTCTTTTACATCTTTGAGTAAGGATCCCATTATGTTTCCTACCACCGATGTTAAGCTAACTGGTCTGTAGTTCCCTGGTCTTGTTCTATCTCCCTTTTTAAACATAGGAGTAACATTAGCTTTCCGCCAGTCTTCTGGCACCATTCCCTTTTCTAATTAATTTTTATAAAAACGTAATAGTGCCTCTGCTATCTCTTCCCTAACTTCTTTAATATGCACAGGTGTAATTCATCTGGACCAGGGATTTTATCCTCTTTAAGTTGGATTGATTTATCAACTACCTCCCCCCTTTCTATCCTAAAATGTCTTTATATCTTTTTTGATCTCTTCTTCTAATGTCATACCCACCTTGTTAGTCTCCCTGATAAATGCTGAGACAAAGTAACTATTCAATATTTCTGCCATTTCGCTGTCATTAACTGTGCATTTATCTTGTGCATCCTTTAGTAGCCCTATCCCTAACCTGATTTTTCTTTTGTTGTTAACGTGTCTGTTGAATACATTACTATTTCTTTTTATATTCCTTGATAATTTAAGTTCATAGTTCCTCTTTGCTTTCCTATAGTTTTTTTGACTTCTTTCCTATCCTCGTCATATTCCCTTTTGTCATCCTCTCCTTTATTGTCTATGTTCTTAGAGTATGCCTTTTCCGTTTCAATTTTACCCATATCTCTATCAATGGTGTTTCTCCTGAACTCTATTGATCACCATTTTAAATATTTCCCACTGCTGTTCGATATCTCTGTCTGTCAAAATTTTTTTCCAGTTTACCTTCCCTAGTTTCATTCTCATCCCCTCAAAATTAGCTTTTTTAAAATCTATTACTTTGGTCTTTATCTTACTTACATCTTTCTCAATCATTATTTTAAACCTTATTATGTTATGATCACTATTGCCTAGATGTTCCCCACACTTACTTCTCTTATCTGCACTGGTTCATTTCCCATTACTAGATCCAGCAGTGATTCCTCTCTTGTTGGGTTTCTCTCATACTGGGTAAAAAAATGAGTCCTGAACACACTGTAAAAACTCCATTCCCTTTTCCCTACCTCTTCTTGCCAATTTACTTGGGGATAGTTGAAATCTTCCATGATTATTAGGCGCTGCTTTTTTTATTCATTTCATAGATTTGCCAACATATTTCTTCCTCCACTTCCCTTCCACTATTAGGTGGTCTGTAGAATATACCTATTAATGAGATCGATCCATTCCTATCCTTTGTCTCAATCTATTTGGGTTATGTTCCTATCATATTACTCATGCCTTTTCTCTATTGCCATTATGCTGTCTCTAATGTAAGAAAAATAGATAAGCCTTTCCAGGTATGAGAGCAGTACAGTACTCAAGTCTTTGAAGAACTTGAGCTTTAGAGTTAAACATTGAAGGAAAGAGAAACTTTTGTCATGAAAGAGGATACTAAACTTCTTGGGGACAGCTTTAGCAATGTGAGAGTTCCATGTGAGTTAGGGCTTTTTTACATTGAAAAATCCAGGCCATGCCCATAGCACATGGCACCTGCAAGGATGAAAAGGCGGGAAAGAAGAGTAGGCAATATTTTGATAATTTGACGACACCAAGTTTGGGTTGTGAAAGCCAATATATAGTAGAAATAAAGCATGACTAAGAGAAGTAAGGATTTTCACAATGTTCAAATCCTAGAATTCTACCCAACATCATTGTGGGAGTACCATCACCACAAGGACTGTACCAGTTCAAGGAGAAGGCCCATCAATGGGCAGTAAGTGCAGTTTTGCCAATTTCATCCATAACCCGAGAATAAAGGCGGAAATGTAGGTGGGTTGAAAGTTAATTGGCCTGTACTCTCAACAACAACTAAACAATCTCCATAACTTCTTTAAAAGCATGTGGTGGGTAAAAAGTTTGTTCTCCTGAGACTCTTAAGATCACACACTGTGGAAATATTGATAGCTTGAACAGTGCACATTTAGCTTCTGCTGCGTCGCACTGGGTAAACTTATATATGTAGGAAATTAACATTTGAAGAATAAACCCTAAACCGCAGGAATTGTAGTTTCTGACTCAAGATTAAAGATCACTCAATTTTTGAGAGGTCAATTTCAGAGTTTTGGATAAAGACGCTCCATTCAGAATCGTTTAAAGCTGAAACGAAATCTCAATTTTAAAAAAAACATCGTTCAATTTATTAACATATAAAATTCAGGCCCAACTCGGCTGTCAAGCTGCATGAGTTCAATTCATCTGCCGACTCAACAGTTGATTTCAGCCAAGGGCTGATTTGATTTTTTTAAAAAGTCAACAAAAGACTAAAGGAGCAGCGTTAAACTTTCAGCAATGCCCTTGATTAGGGCTACAACCCTCACCTTACTGTTCTTAATAATTGCCACCGTCCCGACAAGGCGAACAAGACAGCAGCCATCAACTCAATCACCCAAACTCTGTCAGAGCCTCAGACCCTCGGACTTTACTCCGCTTCTTCCGCTCATACTAGCTTGACGGTGAATGAAGCCCCGCCCTCTCTCGCGCGCGCTGACTTCTGCGAACGTCAAAGCCGCGCTCGGAACCCGCCCGCCCGCTCTTACTTTCTGCTACGTAACTGCTCAGCGCTTGTCAATGGAATGCCGACGTAGCGACGCCTCGTTTCGAAACCAAGTTAGGTTGATTTTTTTGTAAACCGTTTATTTCATACACCCGCGCGCAAGGCAAATTCACCAGATGAGAGCGAGAGAAAAAAGTACAACTTCCGCTCTCCCTCATGGACCAGCGTGAGCTCCCTGCTGCGCAGTATGATCTGCGCACTGGCATTTTTTCCCTTCTCTCTTGCCTCCCCCCCCCCCTCCTCCTTCTTGAGTAAAAGGAGGCCAGACATCCAGAGCACAGGGGTTGGAAAGTGATTCTCTCTTACTTGATTAGAGGTATTCAGCATCAGGATTATGGCTTCGGAGGAACTGTATGAGGTATGAAAAAATAATTAATTAGATATCCTGGTTTCCGAATCGTACTTACTCCCCCCCCCCACTCTCCCTCTCCTTTAAACCCGGAGTCGTATGGCGATCTCAGTCCAGCTTTTGGTGGAGTGGACCCGGTGTGTGGGTGCGCGCGCGCGCACGCGCCGGGGGGGGGGGGGAAGAGAGAGAGTTGTTTGAAATCATCTTTAAAGGAGACTTGACTTTTAGTCTCTAATGTTGCGATTGGCCTCCCCGCGGTGTGTGATATGTATAAGATACTTGAGTATGTGGCTGAGGGCTAAGTGTGGCGTGTGAGGGAGTGTATGGAGACGGTCTAACTATTTACTGCTGGGTGTGCAGTCAGAACTAGTGCCGTCCTCAGCTATGTCGCAACACACGAACGAAAGACAGGGATCCTAAACTCGGGTTTCACCTTTCTTGTGGCTTTTTCTTATGATGAACTCTTTTTTTTTAAAAATGACTTTATGTACTTCTTAACCATTCCATGTTAATATTGGATTAAGTAGATTTTTCTTTTTAATGTTAATTGCAGTTTTAAAAAATCTCCTATGGGTGCTTATCTTCCTGATTTCAACAAGGTTGCATAAACTAGTGGCAAGGGTTTTTTTGCAGAATGGTTCTTTTAAGTGTATTCGTTTCTGCGGGGAAGGGTTAATAAGTAATATATTCAACCTACAGTTATTGAACATTACTGTTCAGTAATCACTTTGGCATAGGTTCTCCTTTTCTAGGTTGTGACCTAGAGCACCCAAGGTTCTCCAGTCTTCTGTTTTCTTTTTCCTTCAAACTTCATTGTCTACTCTTCTCTCTCCCTCTCTTGTTTACAAAATGTCCTAAAGGTATAATTCTATGATTCAAACATGAGAATGTAACTTATGTCACTCGGAGATCCCAAACTGGTCAAGAACAGCTCTAGAAAATGATCAAGACTGAGCAGTTCTTGTGGGAAGAAAACATGTCTAGTCTTGAAGTTGAGAAGCTTTGTGATTTCTTCAGATGTTTCTGGAGCTGTCCTTGATCAAAGTGCTTTTCTGGTTGGTTAGGGGTGGGCAGGGGCTGAAAGAAACTAAAATAAGCTGAAGCCCAAAACTATAGATAGAAAGTGTAGATGTGTGTATTGGGTCTGTCTTTTGGGGAAATTGGAGATGTTCTTGGAAAAAAATGGGACTTTCTTATTCCATGACCATGACTGAAGTAGTTGTATTAGAAACAATTTCATTTTGACAAATGGAAGATTGTTGGGTCTTCCATCCCCTGTGTTTTGATGACAACTGATAGAAAAGGACTTTTCACCAAGCATTTTTATAGGTGACATTTCAAATGCTCTTGACAGTTGAAATTATTGTTTACCATGAGCACGGATTGTTTGGAAACAAACATGCATAGATGGTGGTTATACTTCACCAATGATTCTGATTTCTTAATGCAAGAATGGTGGAAATAAGTGAAACAGGGCTGGGTGGAGGAATAATTCATTTAGAATTTGACCTTTACACCTTCACTGGTGGTGATCTGATTGTTTTATACCTTGAAACAATAGTTGTGTGGTCAACCAATTTTGATGCTTCAGATTTCCATATTCAGTACCAATGCCATTTGTCTGGATGTTTGAACTGTAAAAAGGAGGTTCTTTAATGGGAAGGTTAGGATATGATAACATAAGAGTACAATAACCTGTTTAAGATTGTTTTTTATAGCAGACTGGTGACATTTGTTGGCTTAACAGATACTGATTTTTGAGCATCTACTATGCATTATTAAGGTCCAAGATTAGAAGGACCACTTGATATCTTTCATGCACACTTTTGTCAAACCTGAGTGAGTTTCGAAGATGGATAGTTTAGATAATCTGAATAAGTTTATCAGATTCTTTTGAATTTTGAAATTTCAAAAACACAGCAATGGGTTACATTATTTTGGTCTGGTCTTTAGTCACCTTTTGTAGTTCTATGACTGGATTTCTTGTAATGTTACAAATATGTTTTTGCAGTTTTTCAAATGTACCTAGTCAAAATGTTTAGCGGTGTTGCTGAAATGTTACACAGTAATTTCTGATAGTCATTGGGCAAAGAATTGTGTTGTATGTTATCAGATTGTTTTTCTCAACCATCAGAAGTGAACCATGATTAAATTTTTAAAACTGTATTCATGTCGATCTGGTTTTGCTACAGTATGTATTGATAATGATAAAAACTTTGTGTGTATGTGCTGGTTGAATAGACCAAATGGAGAATTTTATATTGCAATTGTTAATAATCTGCATTCTTTGTACATCTATAAATACCTTGTAAAATTGATTAGTGGCTTTCAATAAATGATGCACCAAAGTTATTAATGCTGCTTGAGTTGGGGCCTCCCACAGAGGTGCATCAGGTAAGAGTCTGATTCATTTTTTTTCTCCCAAGATAAATACTGGATATTCACTTGGGGTCCAAAAAGGATGCAGCTGTTAGCATTAACAGGCACTATTTTTAACTGTTTAAACAGTATTTCCTTGTGTGTGTTATCTGAAAAGTGACAATTTATAAATTTATTATGGAAAGTGTATTAAATAAATCAGCTTTCTAACCTTTTAATGGTGTTGAGATATATATACATACATATATGCATATATACACATAGATTAAGGTTGGGATGGTTTTTGATTTATTACAAATAGTGATCAGCTGAGTGCTGTAGAAAATTTGGTAGAGTTTGTCAAAGTCTTTGGAAATCATTTAGAAGCTGTGGTTCTGTAATGCAGTGCAACTGAAAAAGGTGCACACATAAGTGGTGATGTTTGGGTTCTGTTCAGATGCATAGTTTCTGGGTCGTTTTGCTCTGAATATAAACATAACTTGATGGCATTGGTGCCATCCTCCTGTTCAGTCTTGCAAAACTATTTTGATGCTTTGCTTCATTATGACATTGGACTTTAATTTAGTATTTGTTTCTCTTGAAAGATGACTAACACTTAAGTTAACCAAGCTATGGTGTTAGCAAAGTCAACATAGTTGAGTCTCTGTTTTTAGTGGTTGTACGATACCTTGACTTCATGTTTATAGTCAGTCTAATCATCCAAATGTCTTCCACAGTTTGGTTTCTCTGCAATCCAGAGGCAGGTAAGGGAGGAAAGATTTCATATAATCAGCATATATTTTCCCATCATGAAGCAACTTTTGGATACTGATAGGGATTTGAAATGATGTTCATATTTCCATGCAGTGTTTATTTGTTCTATAAATCCTAAGACCAAGGCATTTTGCCAGTTTAGAGTTGTCACAGGCATGTGTGGTTTGTTTTAACCTTACACCAAGAAGTAGTTTTTGTCCTAATGTAAATGATCTCTCTTCCAAGTAATTACGTAACCTATAGGGTACAGTAATGTGATTATGATACTGGATTAGTAGCCCAGAGGTGATGAGTTTAAATTCCACCATGGCAAGTTGTGAAATTGAATTCAATAAATCTGGTAAATTGTGGGCCAGCGCCAGAAAAAAAGAAACCTGCTGATTCTTAAAAATCCAACTGGTTCACTAATGCCCTTCAGGGAATCGAGCTTACCACCCCGCCCCTACATGGTTGACTTTTAATATTATCTCAGTTGCACAATCATGCAGTTCAAGAAGAAAGTCCATTACCACCTTCTTAGGGCAACTAGGGATGGACAGTAGATGTGGCCATATTGACATTGCTCACATTCTGAATGAGAACAAATGAAAAATATTTTGTGTGGTAAGGCATCTTAAAGTAAATTTATTCCTCAATCAACAGATGTTGGAGATTATGGTGCTCTGGCACATACCATTCTGGACTTTAAATTTTGCATATATTATTTGTGGGACCTGTGAAAATAGGACAGTCTTGCTGAACAGTTGTTCATTCATCAGGAATCAATTTTGAGATTATGTTGCTTTCAAACCTGAAAATGACCAGCCAATTGACCTAGTACACATTGACATTGTACTTGGTTGTGGGACCAATCCATCTCAAGCTCAGTTGAAATAAGCTCTATAGGTTTTCATCTGCTCTGGTAGTCGTCTTTGGTCTCTTTAATGATCTGGCAGCCTTCAAATTGTGTCCTAAATCTTTTAACATTATGGAGGCTCTGCATGTGGAAAATCATTTCCCTCATCCTTCTGGGCCAGGTGTTTTCTTAAATTTCTTTCAACATTTTTCTGACCTCCTCCTTGTTAAGGAGGTTGTTTGTAGACATTGGGATCTCTGATCTTGGGCATCAGTTGCCTAACTAATTTTCATAGTTCAAAATGGGTTGCTAACTCTTCTGGCGGACAGTTGTTGTTTGGAAGTGCCAGTAGAAGTGCGTGGTCTTTAATCCTCTGTTCCTGGTATCTCTATTTAAAGCACAAGTTGAAGTCAAAGCTCCCACTCCTTGGGTGAGAACCCTGTTCTCCCCCTCACCCCCAAAACTAAGTCCTTCATTGTGAAAGGATTTGCTTCAGTGTCAGTGGTTTTTAATGATTTGACACTGCTGTTTTAATCCAAACTATACTGGCCTTTGCTTCAGAAAGATCAATAATACAGATTTCAGTTGATGCCTCAATATAGCCTTCAGATATGGTTATGCCTGTTGCATATATGCTTTGGTTCGTTCTGCTTTTGCCAAAGTACTAGAAATCACTGAGCTTACTGTCAAGTGCGGCTTCTAAGTTTTTAATTGAGAAAGAATGTTGGGAAGAGCATACTGATTTTTGGCACTTTTATCTTGACACTTCCTGAGCAGATGACTCTTTATGTTCAATACTCAAATAGAATCATTTTAAATGAAACTTTGCTGTTGCTGAAGTTTTAAATCATAAATTCAGTCTTGGAACTGTTGGAATTGCCCACTTGTATGGGTATTCCTAGATTTTACTTTCCAAGCTTATTTGGCAGGGAGATGGACACTGGAATGCAACATTAGAAAGGAGAAACCAGGTGCACAAAGTACTGGGAGAGACAAATAGCACTAGAGTAAAGAATAGTTCAGAAATGAGTGGGATCAAATGGGGGGCAAATGCAAGGCAGTCGAAGATGAGTTTGACATGCATGTGCGTAAATGCACGTAGCATGGTAAATAAGGTTGGCGAGCTACTGGCGTAAGTCACTACTTGGGACTATGATATAGTGGCAGTAAGAGACCTGGCTCAAAAAAGGGGAGGATTGGGAACTTAACATTCCTGGCTACAGGGTATTCAGGACAGATAGGGAAAGAAAGGAGTGGGGTAGTAGTATTGATCAAAGAAACCATTCTAGCACTGGAGAGATTCTGTCTTTGACCCTTCAGTAGTTGAGGGGTCAAAGACAGAATCTATTTGGTTAGAATTAAGGAAAAAAAAATCAAGGTGCTATTACGCTACTGGGTGTATATTATAGGCCACCAAATAGTGGGAAGGAGGCAGAGGAGCAAATTTGTAGGCAAATTACAAAAAGGTTCAAGAACTATGTTGTAGTGATGATGGGGCACTTCAATTATCCCAATATAGACTGGGATAATAGTTTAAAGAGCAAAGAGGGGGAGGAATTCCTGAAATATAAAGAAAGTTCTCTTCTCTTGTATACAAGTGTTTCTAGCCCAACGAGGAAAGAAGTGATGCTAGATGTAGTTCTGGGGAATGAAGTGAAGCATGTTTCAGTGGAGGAGCATTTGAGGAACAGTGATTGGAATATCATTAGGTTTAGAATAGAAAATGGAAAAGGACAAGGAACAATCAAGCATAAAAATACTTAACTGGAGGAGGGCTACATTCATTGAGTTAAAAAGGGATTGTGTCCTGGTGGATTGGAATCAAAAATTGGTAGACGAAACAGTCATTGAATAATGGGAAGCCTTCAAGGAGAAGCTGATTCGGGTACAGAGTAGACACATTCCCATAAGGGGGAAAGGAAGGACATCCAAAGCTAGAGTTCCCTGGATGACTGAAGATATAGAGGTTAAAATGAAACAGATAAAGGAGGCTCATGACAAATGTAAGATTCATAATACAGCGGAGAACCAAGTTAAATTCAGAAAGTACAAAGATCTAAAAAAGGGAATGAGGGACAAAGGGAGAGTATAAGAATAGGTTAGCGGCTAACATAAAAGGGAACCCAAAAGTCTTTTATAAGCATATAAATAGTGAAAGGAAGGTTGGGGCTATTTAGAGACAAAAAAGATCTTCTTGTGGAGGCAGAGGTACTAAATGAATACTTCGCACCCGTCTTCACTAGAGAAGTGGCTGTTGCCAATGGAGCAATAAAGGAGGAGGTAGTAGCGATATTGGATAGGATAAAAATAGATAAAGAGGAGGTACTTAAAAGGTTGGTAGTACTCAAAATATAAAAGTCACCCACTCCAGGTGGGATGCATCCAAGGTTATTGAGGGAAGTAAGGATAGAAATTGTGGAGGCTCTGGCCACAATCTTCCAATCCTCCTTAGATGTGGGGGCGGTGCCAGAGGACTGGGGGATTGCAAATGTTACACCCCTGTTCAAAAAGGGGAAGAGTGATAAATCAAGCAATTACAAGCCAGTCTCCCTAATGTCAGTTGTGGGGAAACTATGAGAGACAATAATTCGGGACAAAATTAATTGGAACTTGGAAAAACATAGGCGAATAAATGAAAGTCAGCACAGATTTGTTATAGGAAAATTGTGTTTGACTAACTTAATTGAGTTCTTTGATGAAATAACGGAGAGGGTTGATGAGGTTAATGCAGTTGATGATGTGTATATGGACTTGATAAAGGAATTTGATAAAGTGCCACATAATAGACTTGTTAGCAAAATTAAAGCCCATGGAATTAAAGGGACAGTGGCAGCGTGAATACAAAATTGGCTAAGGGATAGACAGCAGAGAATTGTACAATGGTGTTCAACAGGGGTCGGTATTAGGACCATCATGCACCTTTGAACATCTAGCCATAGTTTCCCAGACCGTCACTGATCCCATCTCCTGTGTAGATCTTCCCTCCACGGCCTCCAAGCTCATAGTCCCCATGGAACTTATTTCCTCCTATTTTGACTTTTTTTTTCTCCCCTGTCCAGTCTCTTCCATCCTACATCTGCGACTCTTCTGACACCCTCTGCCACTTTAACAATTTCCGGTTCTAACCATCTCCTTTTCACCATGGATGTCCAGTCCCTCTACACCTCCATCCCCCACCAGGACGGCCTGCGGGTCTTCCGCTTCTTCCTCGAACGGAGGCCCAACCAGTCCCCATCCACCCTCACCCTCCTCCGCCTGGCTGAACATGTTCTTGCGTTGAACAACTTATCCTTTGACTCCACTCACCTCCTCCAAATAAAAGGTGTCGCTATGGGAACCCATATGGGTCCCAGCTATGCCTGCCTTTTTGTGGGAGACGTGGAACATTCCTTGTTCCAGTTCTACTCATATCCCCTCCCTCACCTCTTTTTCCAGTACATCGATAACATTATCGGTGCCATTTCCTGCTCTTGCCCCAAACTGGAAAATTTCATCAACTTTGCTTCCAATTTCCACCCTTTCCTCTCCTTCACATGGTCCATCTCCGCCTCTTCCCTTCCCTTCCTCGACTTCTCTATCTCCATTTCTGGGGATAGGCTGACAACCAAAATCTATTATAAGCCCACTAACTCCCACAGCTATCTTAATTACACTTCCTCCCACCCTGCTTCCTGTAAGGACACTATTCCCTTCTCCCAGTTTCTCTGTTTCCGTCTCAACTGTTCTGATGATACCAACTTCCACATCAATGCTTCCGATATGTCTTTTTCCTCAACCGAGGATTCCCCTCCACTGTAGTTGACAGGACCCGCGACCATGTCCGTATTATTTCCCGCACTTCTACCCTCAACCCTTCCCCTCCTAGAACCATGATAGGGTCCCCTTTGTCCTCACCTTTCACCCCACCAGCCTTCACATTCATTGTATCATTTTCCGCCACCTCCAGCGTGATCCCACTACGAAAAACATCTTCCCCTCCCCTCCCCTTTCAGCATTCCAAAGGGACTTCTCCCACCACGACGCCCTAGTCCACTCTTCCATTATCCCCAACACCCACTCTCCTCCCCACAGCACCTTCCCGTGTGAGCGCAGGAGATGTAACACCTGCCCTTTCGTCTCCTCCCTTCCCACCGTCCAGGGCCTCAAACACTCCTTCCAGGTGAAACAGCGGATAACTTGTACTTCTCTCAATTTAGTATACTGTATCCGCTGCACACAATGCGGTCTTCTCTACATTGGGAAGACCAAACACGGACTGGGTGATCGCTTTGCTGATCGCCTCCGCTCTGTCTGCAAGCGTGACCCTGACCTGGCGGTCACTTGCTATTTTAATTCCCCTTCCCACTCCGACTCTGACCTCTTTGTCCTCAGCCTCTTGCACCGTTCCAATGAAGCTTAACATAAGCTCGAGGAACAGCACCTCGTCTTTCGTTTAGGCACTTTACTACCTTCCGGACTCAATATTGATTTCAATAACTTCAGATCATAACCACTGCTCCCATTTTTTCGGTCAGCTAGTGCTGGTAATAGTTCTGCTGCTGCCATTTACAGCAACTCCTGATCAATCTTTTGTTTCTTAATCTGACCCATTACCACCCACCTTGCCTTACACCATCATCCCTTTTGTCATTTAATTACTTATGCCCTCTACCCTATCAAAGACCTTCCCTTTTGTTCTTTCCTCCCCTCCCTCCCCCCCCCCCCCCCACCCCAGCTCTGTACTTGCTCAAAAATTTTAACTCTTTTTAATATCTTCCAGTTCTGAAGAAAGGCCTTCGACCTGAAACATCTCGCCACAGATGCTGCCTTATTTACTGAGCTTCTCCAGCATTTTCTGTTTTTATTTCTGTATTAGGACCTTTGCTCTTTTTGATTATATATTAATGACCAGGACTTAGGTCTGCTGGGTATAATTTCCAAGTTTGCAGATTTGCAATAAACACGGGAATGTAGTAACAGACTTCAGAAGGACATAGACAGACTGGTGAAATGGGCAGACACATGGCAGATGAAGTTTAACGCAGAGAACTGTGAAGTGATGCATTTTGGTAGGAAGAATGAAGAGAGGCAATATAAACTAAATGGTACAATTTTAAAGGGGGGATACAGGAACAGAGAGACCTGGGGGTATGTACACAAATCTTTGAAGGTGGCAGGACAAGTTGAGAAGGCTCTTTTTTAAAAAAAAAAGCATATGGGATCCTGGGCATTATTAATAGCGGCATAGAGTACAAAGCAAGGAAGTTATACTAACCCTTTATAAAACACTGGTTAGGCCACAGCTGGAGTATTCTGGGCACAACATTTTAGGAAGGATGTCAAGGCCTTAAAGAGGGTGCAGAAGAGATTTACTAGAATGGTACCAGGGATGAGGGACTTCAGTTATATGGAGAAACTGGCAAAGCTGGAATTGTTCTCTTAACCGTCTCTGCTCTGAGGAGATTTAATGGAGGTGTTCAAAATCATGAAGGGTTTGGTAGAGTAAATAAGGAGAAACTATTTCCTGCGGCAGAAGGATTAGTAACCAGAGGACACAGATTTGAGGTGAATGGCAAAAGAATCAACGGAAACATTTTTTTACGCAGAGTGTTGTTATGATCTGGAATGCACTGCCTGAAAAGGCGGTGGAAGCAGATTCAATAGTAACTTTCAAAAGGGAATTGGCTAAATACTTGAAGGGGAAAAATTTACAGGGCTATGGGGAAAGAGCAGGGGAGTGGGACTAATCGGATAGCTCTTTCAAAGAGCCGGCACAGGCACGCTGGGCCGAATGGCCTCTTTCTGTGCTGTAACATACTATGATATTTCAGCTGGATCATATCATTTTCTTCAGCTGTGATTGGGGTAAATCATTTTTTCTATGATATGCAGATTTCAAAACAGTGTTGCTGATAATGTTGAGATGGGGACACATTCTGCTGACCAGGATATCTTTATTGGTCAACTTATGAGATTCTCTTGCGCAGGTGTTGGGATTTCTTTGTGGAGAAGGCGATCCTTTGAGGAGTAGTTTGAAGAAATGATGGAATGACCTTTTCTTTTAAAGAGTAAATCTGCTTTCAAAGAGCAGTATATAGCAGGCTAGTGCCAAATAATACTTTTATGATGGGGCCTTTATGCCCTAGGACTGATACTATACATAATTCTCCTCCACTCCCTGCTGTCACATCTCAACATTGACTCAATTATTTTGTTTATGTAGCTTGCCTAACCACTGGTAATGAGAAAATTGACACCTAAAACAATCCAAAAGCAACTTTTAGTCAGAAGTTCATTTCACTTGATCAGTTTCAGTTATCTTATCTGGCCACTAATAACTTGAAGGTATTTGTTTCCCCGCACTACAAATTAGCCATCCTGGATTCGGCCTTTTCAGCAACTTAAAAAATTACATACAAATAGGATGGTAGCTCCCTAAAAGGTCAGAAAACTAAACCACTGGTACTTTTGCATGGAACCAAAGTCTATCTACTAAAAGTACTTGAGGGACACCAAATGGGGAGTCAGCTAACAGTGTATCAACTTCGTTCTAATGCTCATTATGTTCCAGATGCTGGTATTCCTACTCCAAGAAACCTATTATCTTTCCATAGTAGAGATAATGGTTGAGTTTCAGCTAGATTGCGCTGGCTTTTTCAGCGCAATCAGGCCGAATCAGCACAAGAATCTCGGAATTTCTATTTATGCAGGGCACAATTTACACCCAGTGTAATTTGAGTTTTTGTGATGTTTTGTGCTGACTTTAAAAAAATCATGTTGAAGCTATCCCCGCCCACAAAACTGGCCAGGCTCCCCTCCCCTCCCACCCCCCCACTCGAAACAACAGGGATGGTGAGTTTTCGCCAATTGCACCAGCCTGCGGCCGTTAAGGAAGGCTTTAAAATTAAGCTGGTTTTCTTGGGTGCCAAGACACAAGTAGGCATGCTTTCAACATCTTTAAATATTAAAAAATATTAATTTACTAAGAAAGTGACTACTGTACACCAATGAAAGTAATAGTAAATGCTTCAGTATAGTTTTTTGAGTCATTTTCAGTGATTTTTTAAAATCAGTTTACTCACAGGCAGAGGACTGGACATCTTTATTAAAAATGCTTATTTTTAGTGATAAACCCATTTTCAGCTATATTAATAAATCTGCACCAGGTTACCACTCTTAAATTTATCAATGAATATTTTTGATTGCAAAAAAATGGAACGATTACGCTGTGTTAAGCTGCCGAATTGCTCTGATTCATGGCAGATTTTACATAAGAACATAAGAAATAGGAGCAGGACTAGGCCAATCGGCCCTTCGAGCCTGCTCCGCCATTTAATAAGATCATGGCTGATCTGATCCTAACCTTAAATCTAAATTCATGTCCAATTTCCTGCCCGCTCCCCGTAACCCCTAATTCCCTTTACTTCTAGGAAACTGTCTATTTCTGTTTTAAATTTATTCAATGATGTAGCTTCCACAGCTTCCTGGGGCAGCAAATTCCACAGACCTACCACCCTCTGAGTGAAGAAGTTTCCCCTCATCTCAGTTTTGAAGGAGCAGCCCCTTATTCTAAGATTATGCCCCCTAGTTCTAGTTTCACCCATCCTTGGGAACATCCTCACCGCATCCACCCGATCAAGCCCCTTCACAATCTTATATGTTTCAATAAGATCGCCTCTCATTCTTCTGAACTCCAATGAGTAGAGTCCCAATCTACTCCACCTCTCCTCATATGTCCGCCCCCTCATCCCCGGGATTAACCGAGTGAACCTTCTTTGTACTGCCTCGAGAGCAAGTATGTCTTTTCTTAAGTATGGAGACCAAAACTGTATGCAGTATTCCAGTTGTGGTCTCACCAATAGCTTATATAACTGCAGCAATACCTCCCTGTTTTTATATTCTATCCCCCTAGTAATAAAAGCCAACATTCCGTTGGCCTTCTTGATCATCTGCTGCACCTGCATACTAACCTTTTGATTTTCTTGCACTAGGACCCCCAGATCCCTTTGTACTGCAGTACTTTCCAGTCTCTTGCCATCAAGATAATAACTTGTTCTCTGATTTTTCCTGCCAAAGTGCATAACCTCACATTTTCCAATATTGTATTGCATCTGCCAAATCTCTGCCCACTCACCCAGCCTGTCTATATCCCCTTGTAGGTTTTTTATGTCCTCCTCACTCTCTACTTTCACTCCCATCTTTGTATCATCTGCAAACTTTGATATGTTACACTCGGTCCCCTCCTCCAAATCGTTAATATAGATTGTAAAGAGTTGGGGACCCAGCACCGACCCCTGCGGAACACCACTGGCTACTGGTTGCCAGTCCGAGAACGAACCATTTATCCCAACTCTCTGCTTCCTGTTAGATAACCAATCCTCCACCCATGCCAGAATATTACCCCCAATCCAGTGATTCTTTATCTTGAGCAATAATCTTTTATGTGGCACCTTGTTGAATGCCTTCTGGAAGTCTAAATACACTACGTCCACTGGTTCCCCTTTATCCACCCTGTACGTTATGTCCTCAAAGAACTCAAGCAAATTTGTCAGACATGACTTCCCCTTCGTAAAGCCATGCTGACTTTGTCCTATTAAATTATGTTTATCCAAATGTTCTGCTACTGCCTCCTTAATAATAGACTCAAATTTTACCCACCACAGATTTTACGTTTGTGATTGTTAATGCATTTTAGCGGAAACTCGGTATAAAATGCGGCAGTGCAATTTTCATGCACGATTTGGGGCCAAATGCTGATTGCAAAGAGGAAACTCCAGGCCAATCTCTTTAACCTGATGTACTCTGCCCATGTAACAACATGGACATCAGTCAAGACATTAAACAGGGCTTCTTTAACATAGTTTATTTTGGCAAGCGCCAGCATCAGGATTGGTTTGATGAGAATGAGTAGTTAGAACATTGCTTGAAGAGAAATGGAGGACACCCAACCGCCTGCACTCTGATCTCAACTCTGCTGCAAAGAAAGCACACGGGAGATTATTCATTTGTCCCAAATGTCCTTGTTTCAAGTTATGACAAATTAAAATAACTAAGGTGGGACAGAAAAGTTAATAAGATCAATCTCATGGAGACCAGAATGAGACAGTGCATCTATGGTGTGCTAAAGGAGATGCATGGTCTTAAGTATACCCATACCGAACCTTTTGAGGAATGTAGCTATGGCCACCCTTGTCACTGGCAAGGTTGAGATTGTGCAAAGCTGAAGCAAACACTAAGTTTGAATAGACCAACCACCATTATGAATGAAACTCAAAACAGTCACACAGCAGTCACAACATAACGGATGAGATCCCCACGATTGTTGCAGTTTGTAAAATTAGACAATGAAGACCACATGAGATGGAATTGCTGCAAAGATTTACAAGTGAACTGCAGAACTCTCGCTTGCTGCAAAGTTTTTTAAAAACCATCTGAAGAAATGGTGCTGCGCAGCGATTGTTACTATCTACTTGCAGGAAGAGTGACTGTGACAACTATCATGAAATTTTGCTTCTTTCGGTAGCTGGGAAAATATTTGCAAGTGCTGCTCAGTTGCCAGTTTGAAAATGTCATTGGCTTGGTCCTCACGGAGACATATTGTAGTTCCAGAGCAAATCACAGCAATATTGACATGGTTTTGATCACTCATCAGTTCAAGAGAAATGCGTGATACAACATGAAGACCCTTGCATGGTATTCAGCCGGAACTGACTACCAGCCTCAATAAACATCAGCAGAGATGAGATTATGGGTGAGTTTTTGTTTTCAGGTAACTATTGTTGAAGTGTGCACAGGAAGAATTAATGTAATTCATTACTGACCAGCTTGACTTCGCAAAGTGAACAAAACAGGGGTTTTGCATTAGCCTACTCAAGGAAAGGGCTGCATCAAGCCAATCATCTCAATTGGTAATGCCAAACTAAATGTTGTTAACTGGTTCACTTATCTACATAGTGTGCTGTCAAATGATGCACTAATAGACAGTCAAATGCTATTTTGTTTCCGAAAAGCCTGCTGTGCATTTGGAAAACTGAAAAACAATGCATGGAACCAACATTGGATCAAGCTTACAACAAAGCTGAACATATACATGACTTTAGTCATTTCCTGCTGTATGGATGAGAGTCCTGAACTTGTTCCTATTGTCTCATTTAGGAGTTTTGACACGTTCCACCTCTAACAAGAGGTCCATTGTGCACCTGTTGCAGGATAAAATTGCCAGCTGTAAGATGCTCAAGCACATCGAAACCACTGGCATTGAGACCATGCTGATAATTGCATAGTTGTACTGGTCTGGAGGACTCCAGAATGCCTACCCAGTGAAGGAGGTAGGCATCAAATTAAGATGTGAGAGTACACTTAAGCACAACCTCAAGCTGTGTAATATCAATCTTGCAGCTAATTCTGTGAGCTTGCAAACAGCAGAAAGTAACACCAGCATTGAAGAAGTATCAACAAAAGAAACATTAACTGTTGCAGCTTGTCAATCCCAGGTAGGGTTTGACCTATGAAGCCTACAAAGAGCTTGTCTCTCTATTGTATTGGTCTTAATAATCAGCACTGTCATCAAGACTGATTCTCTTTCTCATAATTGTTATTGGGCCAGAAATAGCTGCAATGGCACATCTCATGGCAATCAACGTTAATTGGAGTTTTTACCTCACTGTTCAAATCACATAATGTTTGTTGGAATGTCAAAACGATAACAACGTAGTAATGTCAATGTCGCTTCTGTGACCTCATGAACATCGTGCCCAATGATCTGTCTCCTTAACCAATGAAAGAAAAGGAAAGAGAAAAAAACAGCAAACAACGGTGAAGGAAATAGGATGAATTAGAATCAAATTAGATTACAGAAAAGAAATAAAGATAGGGAAAGGACATGAGTGGGTTGAGGGAGAAAAGAGACAAAGGAAAAGAAAAAAATGAAAAGGAAGGAGACATTGTAACCCAGTTGTATTTGGGAATTGTTGTGTTCATCATTGAGAAGTTAATGAGTGAATGACAGGTTAAGAGTGCGAAATGTACAACATTCTTGACCCATGAAGTATAGAACTATCGGCCCCGTCCATCATGATCAGGAACAGTGGAACTATTTTCATAGGAACTGCTAGACGAAAAAAGACCATGGTCCATCTAGTTCACCGTCTACCATCCTGTTGCCTGTTTGAAAATGTCATTGATTTGGTGCTCACGGAGACACATTGTAGCGCTAGAGCAAATCACAGCAATACTGACATTGTTTTGATCACTCATCAGTTCGAGAAATGTGTGGAACAACATGACGACCCTTACATGGTATTCAACTGGAACTGACTACCAGCCTCAATAAACATCAGCAGCGATCAGATGAGATTATGGGTGAGCGAACCAACATGAGGGAAAAACCTACTTGACCTTAACCTCATCCTCACCAATCTACCTGTCGCAGATGCATCTGTCCATGACGGTATTGGTAGGAGTGACCACCGCATAGTCCTTGTGGAGACTAAGTCCTTTCTTCACACTGAGGTCACCATCCAACATGTTGTGTGGCACTACCACCCTGCTAAATGGGATAGATTCAGGACAGATCTAGCAGCTCAAAACTGGGCATCCATGAGGCACTGTGGGCCATCAGCAGCAGCAGAGTTGCATTCCAGCAGAATCTGTAACCTCATGGCCTGGCATATTCCTCACTCTACCGTTACCAACAAGCCAGGGGATCAACCCTGGTTCAATGAGGAGTGTAGAAGAGCATGCCAGGAGCAGCACCAGGCATACCTAAAAATGAGGTGCCAACCTGGTGAAGCTACAACTCAGGACTACATGCATGCTAAACAGCGGAAGTAACATGCTATAGACAGAGCTAAGCGATTCCACAACCAATGGATCAGATCAAAACTCTGCAGTCCTGCCACATCCAGTCGTGAATGGTGGTGGACAATTAAACAACTAACGGGAGGAGGAGGCTCTGTAAACATCCCAGAGCCCAGCACGTGAGTGCAAACGACAAGGCTGAAGCGTTAGCAACCATCTTCAGCCAGAAGTGCTGAGTGGATTATCCATCTTGGCCTCCTCCCGATATCCCCACCATCACAGAAGCCAGTCTTCAGCCAATTCGATTCACTCCACGTGATATCAAGAAATGGCTGAGTGCACTGGATACAGCAAAGGCTATGGACCCCGACAAGATCCTGGCTGTAGTGCTGAAGACTTGTGCTCCAGAACTAGCTGTTCAGTACAGCTACAACTCTGGCATCTACCCAACAATGTGGAAAATTGCCCAGGTATGTCCTGTCCACAAAAAGCAGGACAAATCCAATCCGGCCAATTACCGCCCCATCAGTCTACTCTCAATCATCAGCAAAGTGATGGAAGGTGTCGTCGACAGTGCTATCAAGTGGCACTTACTCACCAATAACCTGCTCACTGATGCTTAGTTGGGTTCCACCAGGACCACTCGACTCCACACCTCATTACATCCTTGGACAAAAGAGCTGAATTCTTGAGATGAGAGTGACTACCCTTGCCATCAGGGCAGCATTTGACCAAGTGTGGCACCAAGGAGCCCTAGTAAAATTGAAGTCAATGGGAATCAGAGGGAAAACTTTCCAGTGGCTGGAGTCATACCTCGCACAAAGGAAGATGGTAGTGGATGTTGGACGCCAATCATCTCAGCACCAGGGTAGTGTCCTAGGCCCAGCCATCTTCAGCTGCTTCATCAATGACCTTTCCTCCCTCATAAGGTCAGAATTGGGGATGTTTGCTGATGATTGCATAGTGTACAGTTCCATTTGCAACCCTGCAGATAATGAAGCAGTCCGTGCCCGCATGCAGCAAGACCTGGACAACATCCAGGCTTGGGATGGTAAGTGGCAATTAACATTCGTGCCAGACAAGTGCCAAGCAATGACCATCTCCAACAAGAGAGAGTCTAACCACCTCCCCTTGACATTCAACGGCATTACCATTGCCGAATCCCCCACCATCTGCATCCTGGGGGTCACCATTGACCAGAAACTTAACTGGACCAGCCACATAAATACTGTGGCTACAAGAGCAGGTCAGTGGCTGGGTATTCTGCGGCGAGTGACTCACTTGCTGACTCCCCAAAGCCTTTACACCATCTACAAGGCACAAGTCAGGAATGTGATGGAATACTCTCCACTTGCCTGGATGAGTGCAGCTCCAACAACACTCAAGAAGCTCGACACTATCCAGGACAAAGCAGCCCGCTTGATTGGCACCCCATCCACCACCCTAGACATTCACTGCCTTCACCACCGATGCACCCTGGTTGCCGAGTGTACCATCTACAGGATGCACTGCAGCAACTTGCCAAAGCTTGTTCGACAGCACCTCCCAAACCCGCGACCTCTACCACCTAGAAGGACAAGGGCAGCAGGCACACGGGAACAACACCACCTGCACGTTGTCCTCCAAGCCACACACCATCCCGACTTGGAAATATATCGCCGATCCTTCATCGACATTAGATCAAAATCCTGGAACTCCCTAACTAACAACAGCACTGTAGGAGTACCTTTGCCACATGGACTGCAGCGGTTCACTAAGGTGGCTCACCACCACCTTCTCGAGGGCAATTAGGGATGGGCCATAAATGCTGGCCTTGCCAACCACGCCCATATCCCATGAACGAATATATAAAAAAAATTCTGGTAGCCGCATGATACAATGATATTGGAGTTATTGACTAATTGATAGAGATTTTGATTGCTATGATTAATCTAGAAGAGACCCAGAAATGACATTGAAGAAAACCCCAGTGGTGGATAGCTTTGGAAACGATAGGTCCAAAGTCACTATTTTCCTTCCAAGCATGTTACCCTTACCATGCCATGTCTTGCCACTGCTGGAGTGAGACTCCACAGCTTCATTGTTCGCTCATATTAGGATCATAAATCACATCGTTAACAGGGTCCTTACAACGTGAATTGCCAGCCCTAAATGGCTGGGGCGAGATTAACGCCGTAAATCCAGCAATTTCATGACTTACAATGAACTTCAGTGGAAGCCCCATGGCGAGATGAGAATGTTTTTGGTTTTGTCGAGGCTAATGGCAGAGTGAAGTAAATCGTCCAGCAATTTGTGGGGAATCGGAACTCATGGCATATCTTTTTGCTGGATTTTTTACAAACTAATAATGATGAGTGTCGTTAATACATCGTTATTTTTCCAGCAATTTCTAGCCCATTGTCTTCGAGTGCGAAGGGCAACTATCATCGCTTATAATGTTCCAGATGTTGGAGTTCTTATTCAAACAAACCTAATGTCTTTAGAGTACTTGATTTCTTAACTGTATTTAATCTACTGAACACTCCCATAAATAAAAATATGAACATGAATCAAGGAGTTATGTCTTAAATTATGTAAACTTTCTTATCACTTTGAACATTCTTTTCATAAAGTGTTCCACTTTAGGTTAATGTAACCTTGAGAAGACAGTCAACCATGTATCTTCGGCCACCCGCCCCCCCCCCCCCCCCCCACCTTTTACTCCATTAATGGTGGCTGTGTTTTCATCTATTTACTCTGGTATTCCCTCTTGGAATCTCTGCACCTTCCTGTCCTTTTAAGGCCCTCTTTCAAACCCTCCTAATATCTCCTCCTTTGGTTCGGAGTCCACTTTTATCTGATTATGCGTCTGTGACATGCCTTGGGATGTTTTTCTACATTAAAAACGCTATATAAATTCAAGTCCTATTGGAATGGTTCATCTCAGTACCTTGAACAGATAGTTTGGCTCTATTAAGTGAATGCCTTCTACCTACACTCTCTCTTGACATCTGGAATATCCTCTGCTTAAAACGCATGTAATACCAAGTAGGAAAACTATGACATTCAGTCAGTCTTGCTTTAAGTGAAATGGCTGTTCCATCAGCACTTCAAACCAAGTTAGGTGTAACCTTAAAATCCTTGTGCATGTCCTCGACAAAAGTGGAAAATTTGCAACCTCGCCATGAGCCTCCCTATTGAAATTAATTGCGTGCCATGAAATTGCTGGAATTACGCGCTTAATGCAAATGAATCTTGCCGCACCCACTTAGTGCTGGTAATTCACGTTGTAAGGATCCTGTTAATGATGTGATTTATGGTCCTGACACGACACTCCATCTTGGGAACAAGGAAGCTGTGGCGTCTCGCTCCAGCAGGTAGTGGACTGTTCCTGTAGGTTTTTAAAACTTTTTATCTACCTTGGCAGTACTTTTGTGCCAGTCTTGCCATCCACAATCCTGTTGATATTGGAAGACAATAATTTTCAGGATGCAAAACAGTTTCGATGCTCAGAAATGCAAACTAGATAAATTTCTTTCAGAAAATAATTTTGGGGTACAGTATATGGGTAATTTGAGACATAAAACATTGACTGACAGACTGGTGAAATGGGCAGACACATAGCAGGTGAAATTTAATGCTGACAAGTGTGAAATGATGCATTTTGGAAGGAAAAATGAGAGGGAATATAAACTAAATGGTACAATTTTAAAGTGGGCACAGGAACAGAGGGACCTGGGGGTTCACGTACATAAATCTTAGAAGCTAGCAGGAGAAGTTGATACAGTTGTTAAAAAAGCATACAGGATCCTTGGCTTTATAAATAGAGACATAGAGTACAAAGGCAAGGAAGTTATAGTAAACATTTATAAATCATTGGTTAGGCCTCAGCTGGAGTATTGTGTCGAATTCTGGGCACCACACTTTAGGAAACATGTTAAGGTCTTGGAGTGGGTGCAGAGGAGATTTATCAGAATGATACCAGGGAGGAGAGATATCAGTTATGTGGCAAGACCAGAGAAGCTGGGATTATTCTCTTTAGAGCAGAGAAGGTTAAGGGGTGAGGTGTTCAAAATTGATGGGTTTTGATAGAGTAAATAGGGAGAAACTGTTTCCGCAGGCAGGAGGGTCTGTAATCAGAGGACACAGATTTAAGATAATGATGGCAAAATGGCAGGAATATTAAACAAGTACTTTGCCTCAGTATTTACCAGGGAGACTAACATGGTGAGCATGACATTAGAAAAAGAGATCAAAAAAGATATTTAAGATAGAAAGGGGGGAGATAATTGATAAACTAATCAAACCTAGAAAACCCTGGTCCGGATGGATTGCATTCACGCATATTAAAAGAAGTTAGGGAAGAGACAGCAAAGGCAATATTACATATTTAGAAAAAAATCATTACAAAAGGGAATGGTGCCAGAGCACTGGCATCAGCTAATGTAATTCCTGTATTTAAAAAGGGAGATAGAACAAGTCCAGCGAACTATAGACCAATTAGTATAACGTCAGTGGTAGGAAAGATAATGGAATCCTTACTCAAAGGTGCAATAGAAAAAAAATCTAGAAACCGAAAATATAATAAATAATAGTCAGCATGGATTTCAAACGGGAAGGTCATGCTTGACCAACCATCTTGAATTCTTTGAAGAAGTAACAGAAAGGGGAGACAAGGGTAATGCAGTAGATGTAATATATTTGGATTTTCAAAAGGCCTTTGATAAAGTACCGCATAGTAACTCATGACTAAGGTCAGAACTCGTGGAATCGGGGACAAGTAGCAGAATGAATAGCAAGCTGGCTACAAAACAGAAAACAAAGAGTCGGGCTTAAAAGCAGTTACTCAGATTGGCAAAAGGTGGGAAGTGGTGTTCCACAAGGATCGGTGTAGGGGCCACTGTTGTTCACCATTTACATTAACGATTTGGACTCGGGAATCAGAAGTACAATTTCAAAATTTGCGGACGACACCAAATTGGGGGGTTTGGTTAATACTGAGGAGGACCGTGACAAAATACTGGAAGACATTAATAAACTTGCAGAATGGGCGTGTAATTGTCAGATGAATTTCAATATGGATAGGTGTGAGGTGGTACATTTTGCGAGGGAGAATGAGTTAATAAAGCCATTTTTTTTAGAAAAAGCTAAAAAAAGCACTGGGGTACATTCCTAAAGGGATAACAGTGAAAAGCAGAGACGTTGTGTTAAACTTGTATAGAACCTTGGTTAGACCACAGTTAGAGTACTATGAAGTGTTCTGGTCTCCATGTTATAAAAAGGATATAGAGGCACTGGAGAAGGTGCAAAAAAGATTTGCTAGGATGATACCAGAACTGCGAGGTTATATCTGTTAGGAAAGATTGAACAGGCTGGGGCTCTTCTCTGGAAAAGAGAAGATTAAGGGGTGATCTGATTGAGGTCTTTAAGATTATGAAAGGGTTTGATAGAGTAGATGTAGATAAGATGTTTTCACTTGCAGGGGAGACAAGAGCTAGTGACCATAAATACAAGATAGTCACTAATAAATCAATAGGGAATTCAGGAGAAATTTCTTTACCCAGAGAGTGGTTAGAATGTGGAACTGGCTACCACAAGGAGTAGTTAAGGCAACTAGCATAGATGTATTTAAGGGGAAGCTAGATAAACACATGAGGGAGAAAGGAATAGAAGGATATATTGATGGGGTTGGAGCATAAGCACATGGACCTGTTGGGCCACATAGGCTGTATATGTGCTGTGTGTAAAATCATAGAATGGTTACAGCAGAGAAGGCGGCCATTTGGCCCAACGAGCACATGCCGGCTGTTTGTAAGAGCAACCCAATTAGTCCCATTCCTCCACTCTTTTTCCCCGTAGCCCTGCAAATTTTTTCCCTTCAAATATTTATCCAATTCATTTTTGAAAGCCACGATTGAATCTGCTTCCCCAATCTGCTTTCAGGCAGCGCATACCAGATCATAACTACTTGCCGTGTTTTAAAAAAAAAATTTCCTCTTGTCGCCTTTGGTTCTTTTGCCAATCACTTTAAATCTGTATCCTCTGGTTCTCGATCTTTCCACCAATGGGAACAGTTTCTCTTTATTTACTTTATCTAAAAAGCATTCAAAATCATGAAGGGTTATCAAATCTCCTCTTAACCTTCTCTGCTCTAAGCAGAATAACCCAGCTTCTCCAGTCTATCCTCGAAACTGAAGTTACTCATCCCTGGAACCATTCTAGTAAATCTTTTCTGCAGTAAATCTCTCTAAGATCTTCACAGCTATCCTAAAGTGTGGTACCCAGAATTGGACACAATACTCCAGCTGTGGCCGAACCAGTGTTTTATAAAGGTTCAACATAACTTCATCGCTTTTGTACTCTATGCCTTTATTTATAAAGCCCAGGATCCCGTACGCTTTTTTTTAAACCGCTTTCTCAACCTGTCCCGCCACCTTCAAAGATGTGTGCACATATACCCCCACGTCTCTCTGTTCCTGCACCCTCTTTAGAATTGTACCATTTAGTTTATATTGCCTGTCCACATTCTTCCTGCCAAAGTGTATCACTGCACTTCCTTGCATTAAATTTCATCTGCCATGTGTCCGCCCATTCCACCAGCCTGTCTATGTTCTCTTGACATCTATTACTATCCTCCTCACTGTTTACTACATGTCCAAGATTTGTGTCATCTGCAAATTTTGAAATTGTGCACTGGAAAAGCACTCCTATCCCATGCATCCCCTCCTTTTACAGGGATTACTATGTAATTAGTTTTTTTTAAAATCCAGGGGGGAAATAATTTTTTTTTACACTGTGAGAGTTATGATCTGGAATGTGGTGGAAGCAGATTCAGTAGTCCCTTTCAAAAGGGAATTGGATACATACTTGAAAAGAAGAAATTTGCAGGGCTATGAGCAAAGAGCAATGGAGTGGGACTAATTGGATAGCTCTTTCAAAGAGCCAGTATCTAAACGATGGGCTGAATGACCTCGTTCTGTGCTGTATGATTCCAAGACCTAGAAGTATAGCATGCTTGGGAGGATAAAGGTGACTTAGTACCTATGCTTCCCAAAGTTGTCCCCTACTGGGGTTTTCCTAGTGTTATTTCTGGGTTGTAGACTAATTGATGGAGATTGATTGCTATGATTAGTCAACAATCCATTCTCATCATATCATGTGACTACCAGGATGGTAGAAGGTGAACTAGATGGACCTTGGTCTTTTGCATCTAGCAATTTCTATGTTCCTATGAAAGTCGTTCCACTATTCCTGATCGTGATGGACGGTTCTACACTTCATGGATTAAGAATATATTTACATTTAAAATCATAGAATGGTTACAGCAGAGAAGGCGGCCATTTGGCCCAACGAGCACATGCCGGCTGTTTGTAAGAGCAACCCAATTATGGCTTTGTACAATGTACAGGAATATTAAATAAATACTTTGCCTCAGTATTTACCAGGGAGACTAACATGGTGAGCATGACATTAGAAAAAGAGATCAAAAAAGATATTTAAGATAGAAAGGGGGGAGATAATTGATAAACTAATCAAACCTAGAAAACCCTGGTCCGGATGGATTGCATTCACACATATTAAAAGAAGTTAGGGAAGAGACAGCAAAGGCAATATTACATATATAGAAAAAAATCATTACAAAAGGGAATGGTGCCAGAGCACTGGCATCAGCTAATGTAATTCCTGTATTTAAAAAGGGAGATAGAACAAGTCCAACGAACTATAGACCAGTTAGCATAACGTCAGTGGTAGGAAAGATAATGGAATCCTTACTCAAATCCTTACTCTCTTAATCCACTCTCTTTATTTCTCTTTCTGTATCTGATTTGACTCTAATTCAGCCTATTTGTTTTGTTCTTTATCCTTTTTCATTGGTTAAGGAGACAGACCATTGGGCATGACGTTCATGAGGTCCTAGATGCAACATTCACATCGTTGCGCCATTATCAATTTGCATTTCCAACAATTTGCGGCGCACATATCGTGTGATCTGAAGGATGAGGTTAAAAAGTCCAAAGTTGCTCACTGCACCATTGCAGCAATTTCTGAGCCAAAGCTATTTCCCTGTCAAGGAATGGATGCATGGAATAGGATTTCATTTTCAGGGTGGTCTTCAGATGAGAGTGACTGCATACCAAGTATACTCATGTACTGGGGAAAATTTTTCAGTAGGGAGCAGTTAAAATTTGCAGAACTGGGAGGAGGCATGTATGGGCAGGTGTTCTCTTTTTAACAATTGGCAGAACAACCAGGAATGGGGCCTTGGTTTTGTTTTACAAGAGTGACATGGCAGAGGTGGTAAAAGCCTGGAGTGGAGTTGGATGATGGTGCATTTGGAACAGAGATGTGAAAGCTGAAGGAGGGGCCAGAGGTGAAACCGCATGGAGCAGGGCTGCATATTTAAATTTGTTTGATAGCAGGACGAGGTTACATTAATTTTTTTTTAGCTGGTGCCAGGAAGAATGATCTGGATGAAGCGGGACTTGTAAGAAAGAGCATGGAACGGCCAGCAGAGTGGGGCAGTAAGCCCAAAGTAAAACGAAAACACACTTTTTAAAAAAAAACCTGGGGCTGGAGACAAATGGCCAGGGGCCTAAGGTGGGTGTAAGAAAGGCTGGAGAGACATTGGAGGATAGTGGGGGGTTGGTGGCGAAGGACAGACCAGGTGAAGAAATGAAAATAAATACATAAAATTAAAACGATAAGGAAATTAAAATCAAACTTACCTGTAGAGAATCCAGAACAAAGGGAAAAGCAAAATAGTGGTCAAAGCTCTGAGACTTGCACTACATCTCAACCAGTGCCAGGAGGCTTGCAAAAACAGGCATTTGTTTACGTACAGATTCCCATTATAAATGTTTGCATAGGCGGTTTCCATTGTAGGTGTTAGCACAAAAGTGTTACTCAAAAATCATGTCAACAAGAAGTATGGTTTGTCAACGTGAAGTGTATGCCATATATATTACTTCCAATGTCTGTACATTTATTCATGTATAGTTTTTTTAATAGATGGGATCTCCCAAAAAAAAGATTTGGCCATTTTTTATGGGAAACAAGAGGCTACATAGTCTGGTGTTGGGAAGAAATTGGGAACGCTAAGTTGTAGCCCTCAATGAGGACTTGTCTGTCCTTTTTGATATTCCAGGATGGTCCCTTACAATGCAAAAATTGTTAACCATTAGAATTTATAACCAGGAAATATGCTAATCGAGTTGGTTGATAATGTTTTCAGCCTTTTGCTCTGCAAGGACTGAAGCTGAGTTCCTTGTTTCATAGAACACCATTGCTTCTCTCTGTCCAGCCCTTCTCGAGTGGAATCTTTTAATTCATGTTGTTTAAACACGGTATTTCTTCATTCCTTCCTTCTTTCCTTCCTTTTTCTCCCTGCCAGATGTTTGTGAAACAGATATGTCACTTCTACACTTTAGAAGTGTTTAGACATTCAGAGATGTCTCTAAAAATGGGGCTATAAGGGATTCAAAAAGGAGACCGAAGTGCTCCAGATAGAACACCATTGATAAGGAATCCTGCTCCCTCAACTGAGTTTTTAAAATACTGTGACAATCCTCATGTAGTGCAGAAAATATTTCCATTGAGTACCTATCATAGGCTATTTTATCCCTGGTCAGTGGTTTTCAGCATTTTTTCTTCCATGGACCTTATGCAAATAATTGACACGCTCCCATTGATCCCCTGACCTACCTACTGAATGACAGTGTCATCTGCTGAAAGGAAAAGAGTGCCATTATTGTAGAAAATGCTTATAATATGGTAGTAAGTCAAAAATATAATGAGCAGAATTCTTGAGACTTTATGTTGCTCTCTCTGTCTGACTGGCCATGTATGAACAGAAATCTGATGTCCTCACAAGAGATGTAAACCTGTGAATTAGATCAATAGTAGACAATATATCTATGTACAGGCCAAAAAATAGAAATAAATATATAGATCAAACAAATATAAAACTACATTCAGCAGAAACTATGAAATATAGTTTTAGGCTGCAGTTGAAGTATTGAGTACAGTTTTGAGCAGCCCATTATATGAAGGATATGCAAGCAATGAAGAAGTTGCTACGTAGATTCACTAGGATATTGCCAGTTATGAAGGAAGATTTGAAAAGGTAGGGCTTTTTTCAATTTAGCAGAGAAGATTAAGGATGTCTTGAAGGTTATGGGGATTTCAAGATTATGAGGGGGCAAATAATGATAGTGTTTCTACTGGTTAGTGAGAGGGTGCCACTTTTTAAAATAATAAAAACACTTAAAGGGGTGCTTAGAAAAAATATTGTTGCACTGTACAGTTAGAATATTGAATTCTTTGCCTTATATAGTTGTTGAAGTAAAGTCCATAACTAAATGCTTTTAAAAATTAATTATATAGTTGCTTGAAAAAGAGGAATATTAAAAGGTTTGGGAAACGAGTCGGAAAGTGGGGTTAGACTTACAGGCTTGTGGAAGTAAACACTGGCACAGACTTGATGGGCTGATTTTCTGGGTTTTTTTGGATCTAATTGTCTTGTCTATTTCTATATCAGAAATTCAGGTGATTTGAAATTCTCTTGACTGTGTACAGATGAGTCCTGCTAAAATTGCTAGTTTGATGAGGATGCCTTCCAAGACAGAACTGAAGTTGTACAACAGGTCAAGAGCAGAGCTTCCTTACTGCAGAAATGCCTGCTGAAAGACAATGGCCTGGAATTTCCTGAAAACTTAGTGTGCAATATTATTCTAGTGCAGAAGTTCCAGGAAATTATGTGTAAGTGATTTCTGCTAGTTTTTAATGGCACGCCAAAATTTCCTGGGCCATGTGTGCTGATCTGCTAAGAACCTCATTGAAACCAATAAAAAGGTACTTATAATAACTGCCCAAAACAGCAGTAACAGCAAATTTCCTTGATTTGCTGTAGTTTCCTCGCCACTGATAAAGAAAGGTGCGCACACACCGTAATCGAGACTGAAACTGACGAGCTTGGAATTGGTCGATCTGATTGGGAAATGGAAGCAGCTGTGGATTCAACACTACTGCCGACTTATTGCTGAAGTTATGAAGAGTCTGATGGCTGAAAACATAGACAAGTGCAGGAATGTGTAGAAAGAAAAAAAATCTGATTTCTCCTGGCAAATGTCACGATCAGTGACTGAACCCTGAACTACTGAGTTCCCTCAGTAACATCTTTTCATTCATCCAGACTTTCTTTAAGCCTAAAGTGCCAAAATTAAATAAAGAAACATTTCTCTTTCATTTGGTGCAAATTCCCTTTCTAACAACATTTAGCTGTTCTATATGCCATTTGATTCTTTTAACTTTTGCTTATGTTATTTTATCTTGAATATCTGAGAGCAGCTCAATGTTAAATTAGCCTAAAACATTCTTCTCTCCTGCATAAAGAAACTGTCTGATAGAAAGCAGTTGGTGATTATGCATTCAAATCCTCAGTTATTTTGCTAGAACTGGAACCTTATATCAGAGAAGAAGAAAGAAAATGAACAAATTATTGGCTATTGGCTCCGCCACTTCTGGTAGGTCACTAACTCGCGTATCGTGGTGTATTCAGATCAATTTTCCTGTAAATTTTGGTGTAAATTCACCACTGGAGGATTGTGGTGCACATTCCCAATATCGCCATTGCAGGACATTGCTGGCCATTGTAGCAAGTCTCAAACAATTCACTAGCTTCTGTTATTTTGCTTGACTGAGCACAAAATGTTCTTCTATGGTAGGAATTTTTCAGTATTTTAGTAAGTTATGCCACTCACATGAAATGACCTTGCACATGTGGAACAATGGAGTTTGTAAGGAAAACTGGCTAATTTTAGGCCTAATTATTAGTCAAAATAATTGTCCTTTTTAGTCTCTGAACCTCCTTCCCAAAGCTAGTTGTCGCTGAATAAATTATAGTGCTCCACATTGAGTATTTCAGGACTGTACCCTGTAATTCCAGTTGCTGGTACCTTCTTGGTTTTGCAATGAAGGCTCTTTGCTCCACTGTTGTAAGAACCAGTTGGGATGCCCTGTCTAATTATGGCATGCTGATCCTTGTATTTTAGGCTGTGGCTATTTTGGGATCTTTATCTCACTTTTCCATCAGATGAGGTAATATTGTTTGTTCTGGAGTCATTCAAATTTAGGATTGAATTGATAACATATTTGTGACTTTCAGATCAGAACTACTAAGGTTTGACTGCAGAGCTTCAGATATGATTTATTTTCTGTTTATTTGCAGATAAGTTAAAGTGGTCTCTGATATATTCTGAAACACTGTCAAGTGATTCTTTTGAAATTTAGATGTATGTATAGCTTTGTTGATACTCTATCCTTGTATTGGACAATTCTCAGCAGGCAGACTTGCCACTCACGTCTTGACTGCTGTCAGTCTAGGTGTTTAATGAATTGATAAGTTGTTGGGCCATAAGTAGTGGCAAGTAACCTTTTGTCTTTGATTTTGTCAACATGAATTTTGAAAGCATATCTGATTAGCAACAGCCCATTCTTTTCTAGTAGTACTCTTGTTGCTTTGCTTTGGTCTCAGTGTATCTTTGTCTCCAGTAAAAACACAATTGATTACTTCACTCAAGTATATAATCTAGAAATTGGATCTCCTAAAGTGTTGAACTTTATTACTATACCAATTGGGAAATTTTCACACCAGCTGGACTATTTTAATTTTGAGATTACTAGTAGAGCTCCCTTGTGTATGTGCTATCTGGTCCTGAAATGTAGTTTCTGATGTTTGTTGCTTTACGCCTCATGGTAGATTTGAACTATTTGCTTAAGATGCAAGTACTTTTTTTGTTTTTCCTTTCTGCATCCCCAAAACCCACCTTCCTTTGTCTGTCTCCTTTTTACTTGAAACAATGGATTTTTAATTCTTGTTGAATTTGTCAGAAGGATTTTCCCACTGTCAACTTTCCTATGACCACCACATTAAAAGATCCTTTGCTATGGTTATGGCATGTCCCTCACCACTCCCTCCGCACCGCCCGCCCCCCCCCCCCCAGCAGCTGTGGTGCCAACTTCAGTACCCTGTAGTAATACAAAAAACCTTCATGCCAAACAAGTGTTAGTATAGAACTTTAATGAGTTCAATCATAAATTGCTCACAAGTGACGTTTTTATTTGAGAATTTTGTTCTGCCTCAGTTTATAAATTTTCTATGTGGTTGCTATGTGACCTGGGTTGTTATTGGTGTACTGAGCATTGTAGTTCTACAGGAGCGAGGTGAAACCTACAACTCCATGCATCTCTGTCCAAAGCAGCTGGACATCCTTCGCACTGAACGTGAAATTCTTAGCCTCCAGACAGAATGATATGCTTATGTAGGGGAATTTTCTTGCAGGCCTTTTCAGGATTAAATAATAAATTTATAGGTGAGTTTTTAATTTTTTTCAGAGTTGTTTAATGTTTTGTGTTTTCTATTCTAACTGCATACACTGACTAGAGTGAAGGAGAATAGCAGTGTAAAAGAAATTGGGCGATTTTGTTTTATGGTACTTGCTAGTTCATGAGTTATAGCTTTGGGGGAAAAATATTTTTTTTGCTGGTTATTCATTCTTCACTGGTACTTTTTTAAAACTTTTGATCATTCATGCTTAGTTAGACAACTGGTAACTGAATAGATACATGATTATTTGAGCCAATCACAATTTTATTTTGCCCTAAAAATGTTAGATGTTTTGGAGGTTTTCAACTAAACTCCCTTGGCCCCTCTCCTCTAATCTCACTGCCCTCCTGGATTTCCTCACTCTCCCACTTCATATCAACTTTTTCCACCTGTATCATTGGACGCCACTTGACCATGCCATCTCTCTCAGCTTTTCTGCACCCAACATCTCAATCATTAGCCAGGCAATCTGTGACCACTTGCTCATTTCCCTTGCCACCCACATTCCCGATTCACCCACTCCCATTGTTTTCTCCATTCACCAATGGGAAAAAAACCCTTCCACAAGCTTCTTACAAACTCTTTTTCTCAAATTCCCAACTCGCTTGTCTTTGGCTCTTTATCCATCAGAACCCTCTGCTGCTGTCGACCAGCTTAATTACTCCCTCACCTCTGCCTACGATGTCCTTGTTTGTAGCAAATCAGTCAATGGCTCCTGTTGATCCCCCTGGTAGAGCCTCCATCTTTGCTCCATCAAGTCAGGGGTGCAAATTTGAACATACCTGGTTCATAAGAATATAAGAAATAGGAGCAGGAGTCGGCCACACGGTCCCTCGAACCTGCTCAGCCATTCAGTAAGATCATGACAGATCTTCGACCTCAACTTCACTGTCCCTTGATTCCAAAAATCTACCGATCTCAGTCTTGAATATATTCAACGACTGAGCATCCACAGCCCACTGGGGTAGAGAATTCCAAAAATCCATAATGCTCTGAGTGAAGACATTTCTCCTCATCTCAGTCCTAAATGGCTGAGCCCTTATCCTGAGACTACGCCCCCTAGTCCTAGGCTCTCCAGCCAGGGAAACAGCCTCTCAGCATCTACCCTGTCAAGCCCCCTCAGAATCTTATATGTTTCAATGAGATCACCTCTTATTGTTCTAAACTCCAGAGAGTATAGGCCCTTTCTACTCAATCTCTCCTTATAGGAATCAATCTAGTGAAACTTTATTGCACTGCCTCTATGTCAAGTATGTCCTTCCTTAGGTAAGGAGACCAAAACTGTACACAGTACTCCAGGTGTGATCTCACCAAAGCCCTGTACAATTGCAGCAAGACTTCCTTACCCTTGTACTCCAACCCCCTTGCAATTAAGGCCAGTATGCCATTTGCCTTCCTAATTGCTTGCTGTATCTGCAGGTTTACCTTCTGTGTTTCATGTACAAAGACAACCAAATCCCTCTGAGCAGCAACATTTAATAGTTTCTTACCCTTTAAAAAATATTCTGTTTTTCTATTCTTCCTACCAAAGTGAATAACCTCACATTTCCCCACGTTATACTCCATCTGCCACCTTCTTGCCCATTCCCTTAACCTGTCTATAATCACTTTGCAGACTCTGTATCCTCCTCACAGCTTACTTTCCCACCTAGCTTTGTATCGTTAGCAAACTTGGATACACTACACTTGGTCCCTCCAAAATTAATCAAATCATTAATATAGATTGTAAATAGCTGAGGCCCCAGCACTGATCCTTGAGGCACCCCGCTAGGTACAGCCTACCAACCTAAAAACGAGCCTTTTATTCCTACTCTTTTTTTTTTTGTCCGTTAATCAATCCTCTATCCGTGCAAATATATTACCCCCAATCTTGTGTAACAATCTTTTGTGTGACACCTTATCAAATACCTTTTGTAAATCCAAATATTCTACATCCACTGGTTCCCCTTTATCTACCCTGCTAGTTACATCCTCAAAAAAAACTCTAATAGATTTGTCAAACACGATTTCCTTGTCATAAATTTGGCCTAGACATCCATTGACATATCAAATGCTACCATGTTTCACTCTCCACAACCAAAGCTACCAGTTACTTTGGGATTATCCTGGAAGGCAAAAATAACGCTTTGTTCCTCAAATCCCTCTTTCCCACCTCCTTTATCTTAAACTTAAATATTAAAAGCGAAGGAGCTCATGATCTTGGCTTCCAAAATTGAGGCCATTTTGCGGTTTCTTCCTCCCCTACCTTTCACCAGTCTCTCACCTATCTCGCCCAGGAACACCTCTTTGAGGTTTCTAGCTAATCTTCCTCCCTTCTGCGCCACCCTCACTCTGGCCCTCCTGGCTCATCTAATCAATGAGGATTACACCGTGCTCCCTAAATCTCCAACTTCTTGCCCCCCCCCATACCAGTTGACATTGCCTGAGGAAAAGGAATTGTTGACTGTCCCACCCCCTTTCAAAACTACTGTCTTCACCCCTCTTCCGAGAACCCATTCTCAAGTTATCTAACCTGATCCATTGTCAACCTTCCCTTTCCTCTTCAAGATCCTTGAATGTGTCACAGGCTTCCAGCTCTGTGTCCATCTCACCCAAAACTTTTGGTTCAAATCATTCCAGTTTAGTTTCTGCCAGTACTGAAATGATCCCAGCCAAATCACATCCTCTGTGACTGTGACCATGGTGCATTATTCTTCCTCAACCTTTCCACGGCATTTAATATGGTTTACCATGCCACCCTCCTTTTGGAGTCTCTGTTCTGTCATCCAGCTTCAGGGCGTGCTCTTGTATGGCTTCATTCCTACCTGGCTGAATGTAGCCAATGCATCTCCAGCTTTTTCTTCCTTTGCACCATCACCTTTGGGGTCTCCCAAGAATTGATCCCAGGCCCCTTCCTCCTCCTTATCTATATGCTGGCCTTCAACAACATCATCTGCAGGCACAGGGTCAGTTTTGACATGTACATTGATATCCAACACTACCTTTCCACCATTTCTCTTGTCTCATCAACTGCCTCCGCATCGTCAGACTGCCTATCTGAATCGAGACTTGGATGAGTAACAACTTCCTTCAGCTGAACGTCAGGAAGACTAAAACCACCATCTATGGCCCCTACTGCAAACTCTGCTCTCCTGCCATTGTCTCAGGCTGGACCAGATCAATTATAATCTTGGCGTCCTGTTCGACCTTAAACCCCACGTCCTATCATCATCCAGATCGCTTACTTCCACCTTCATAAATGGTGTTTGCCTCCACCCCAACCTCAGCCGGAACTCTAATATGTGCCTTTGTTGCCTCCAGACTTGACTATTCTTAAAGTTTTTGATTGCTGGCCTCTTGCTGGGAGCAGTTTGCAGCAGGGGCCAAAGATTATGGTTTTGGTCTTCCTGATGTACAGCTGAAGGAAGTTATTACTCATCCAAGTCTTGATTCAGACAAGTGGTCTGATAGTGAGGAGGCAGTCGAGGAGACAAGAGAAATGGTGGAGAGGTATAGCTGGGTATCATCAATGTACATGTACATCCTCCACAAAATCCAATTTATTCAAAACTTTGCTGCATGTATCCTATACCCCACTAAGTCATATTCACCCATTACCTTTGTCTTCCCTTACCTACACTGGAATTTCGTCCCCAGATCTTAAATTTCCAAATCCTTGTCCTTGTTTATTAATTCCTCGATGGTCTTGCCTCAACCTATCCCTGCAATCTCTTCTAGACCTCCCCTCCCAAATGCTGCATTCCTCTGATTCCAGCCTTCTGTGCATCGACCTCCCTTAGCACCTTCTGTGCACTGACCTCCCTTTGCTCCACTATTGGTGGCAGATCTTTCAGCTGTCCTGGCCCTACTCTTGGGAGCTCCCTCCCTAAACCATTTGCATTAAAGGTGCTTTGTAAATGCACAATGTTGTGTGAAACCCTCAAGTGTGACATATTTGATATATTGTGCCTGAGTCCACACTTCCAGGTTGTGCCTTTACCATATACCACCCCCCCCCCCAGCTGCAGGGATCTGTACTGGGGCCGCAGCTGTTCACTACATTTATAAATGTCTTTGAAGGAATAGAGAGCCGTATATCCAAGTTTGTTGACGACACCAAGTTAGGTCGCACAGTAAATAGTGTAGATGGGAGCAGAATGTTGTAAAGGGACATTGATAGATTAGGTGAGTGGGCAAAATTGTGGCAGATGAAGTTCAATTTGGGGAAGTGTGAGGTCATTCACTTTAGACCCAAGAAAGATAGATCAGAGTATTTTCTGAATGGTGAGAGCTAGGAACTGTGAAGGAGCAGAGTGATTTAGAGGTCCGAGTACAGAAATATCTAAAAGCTAGCAGCCAGTTACAAAATATAATTTAAAAGGCAAATGGAATGTTGGCCTTTATCGCGAGGGCTTTTATACAAAGGGGTGAAAAGGGGTTATGTTACAGTTCCAAGCTCTGGTTAGACCCCATTTAGAGTACTGTGTTCAGTTCTGGACACTGCACCTCAGGAAGGATATATATTGGCCTTGGAGAGGTGCCCACCAGAATGATACTGGGGCTAAAAGAGTTAAATTACAAGGACAGGTTGCATAAATTAGGCTTGTATTCCCTTGAATATAGAAGATTAAGGGGTGATCTAATTGAGCTGCTTAAGATTATTAAAGGATTTGATAGGGTAGATAGAGAGAAACTATTTCCTCAGATGGGGGCGTCCAGAACAAGGGGACATAACTTTAAAATTAGAGCTAGGCCATTCAGTGGTAATATCGGGAAGCACTTCTTCACACAAACGGTAGTGGAAATCTAGAACTCTTTCCCCCAAAAAGCTGTTGAGGCTAGGTTAATTGAACATTTCAAAACTGAGATTGATAGATTTTTGTTAGGCAAGAGTACCAAGGCGGTTACATGGAGTTAAGATACAGATCAGCCATGATCTAATTGAATGGCAAAATAGGATTGAGGGGCTGAATGGCCTACTCCTGTTCCAATGTTCCATGTTTGGTGCTACAGGCACACGCTGGACCCAAGACCTATAATTATACAGATTGTACTTAGTCATTTGGTGGAGGAATCTTGCTGTGTTACTAAACACCTTTACAAATAGTGAATGTATGTGTTTTTTTAACCTATGTCCTTATTGTTGGGCAGTCAGTCATCGCAGTCGTTTTTGTAAACTTCTACACCTTGACCACTTATAGTATGGCCAAAAGGCCAACTGTATAGAAGTGACAAGTTTTCAGGTTCAGCCTGAGGTCCCCAACATAAGTAAGAATGAACAAACTTGTATTTATATGTTGTCTTTAACATCCTCAGGACACCCCAAAGTGCTTCACAGCCAATTAAGTACTTTTTGAAGTGTCACTTGTTATGTAGGCAAATGTGGCAACCGATTTGCCTACAGCAAAGCCCCACAAACAGCAAAGGGATAGATGATCAGATAATCAGTTTTAATGGTGATGGTTGAGGGATGAAGTATTGGCGGCAACAACAGCAGAGGCAAAAGCACTACCACTGAGCCAAGACTGACCTTTGTGAGATAGGATATTGCCAATATTAATGTTGGCATATAGATTTCCATTATAAATGTTGTCAAAAAAGCATGTCTCAAAATTGAGGCTGGTCAGGAGTGCTGACACTAAAACGTTGATGACCTCGATTTACGAATTCTGTTTTAGCTAGAAAGGCATCTTTGGCCATGAAATGCTCACAAATCGCTGGTATGTTTTGAGCCCAAATAGCATAGCTGAATTGATGAATAGCACTTTCACAAGTGGAAGCAGTTTTTGGTTGATTTCCCTTAGATGCTGATGTTTACAATAATAAACAGGTGAAATTGGCAAATGTGTTCGGAGAATCATCCACTTTTATCAAATTTTTGAGTCTTTTATTGTGACACTGCTCAGTTGCTGTCGTCCTGAGTAGTCCTTAAATCATTTGACAAGACTTTGTTTATGGTCCATAATGTAATTGTTACATAGAATTGCATAGAATGTACAGCACAGAAACAGGCCATTCAGCCTAACAGGTTGATGCCAGTGTTTATGCTCCACATGAGCCTCCTCCCACCCTTCTTCATCCTTCCGCATGTGTTTATCTAGCTTCCCTTAAATGCATCTATGCTAGTCGCCGCAACTACTCCTTGTGGTAGCGAGTTCCACATTCTAACCACTCTCTAGGTAAAGAAGTTTCTCTTGAATTCCCAATTGGGATTTATTAGTGGCGATCTTTTATTTATGATCCCTAGTTCTGGTCTCCCTTGCAAATGGGAACATCTTCTCTACATCTACCTTATCAAACCCTTTCATAATTTTAAAGACCTCCATCTGGTCACCCCTCACTCTCTTAAGAGCCCCAGCCTGTTCAATCTTTCCTGATAGATATAATCTCCCAGTTCTGGTATCATCCTAGTAAATCTTTTTTGCACCTTCTCCAATGCCTTTATATCCTTTTTATATTCCTGAGCATTCTTGTCTGCTTCCTATTGCTGGTGCACAGGTATCTACTAACTGAGCAAACTCCTAGATGCCTACATAATTGATTTATTATTTTTAAAAACTCCTTGGAATCTCTGTTTCCCAATTTTTGCTGAGTTGGCAACTCATATTTGGGACAAACCTCAGAGACTACCCTGCATATTTGTTTGTTCCCTTGTGCTATGACTTTGGGATTTTTTTTGTTTTGCAGCAGCATACCCTTGCATTCCTGTTTCATGGGTTGAACTTGTTCTGGAATACTCAAAAATTCAATAGTCTCACAGGCAGTATTAGCCATTGGGCTTATTAAACTTGCTGGATATTTTATATTGGTTGGTTATCAGCAGCACCTTACATTTAGCAACTACAGTAAATGTTTTTTTTAATATATTCCTGGGATTACCAATTTTGCTGTCTGCAAAGTCACTGGCAAGTCAAAAAACCTGCCATCTTGATTCAAATTCTGTACGATATGTTCTGTTCGGGCTTAAACCGCCTTGTGGAGCATCGCCTCATGTCTCCTTACTATATTGCTCAGTTGTGTTCTATTTTGGTTTTGAATCTGAATGGCAATAATATAGCTCCAAAAGTTTTGTATTTTATAGCATTCAGTTTACCATGATGATATTGGTCTTCATATAAGACTAACAGTGACTGGACTTCCAAAATAATCCGTTGGTTGTAAAATACTTTGGGATGACCTGAGGGTGTGATGATAAATGTACTTTTGTTCTTTCTAGGCCTAGTCACTGTAGGTGAAGGCTTGCTTGTTCTGGCCTTGTAATGATGGTAACACAACATAAAGTAGACTGAAAGAAAAAATCACCTAGCTTATTGGGTCTTTTTGTGCCTAAGAGATCATGCACAACTCATCAGGGATTCTCCCAATTTATTTCACTTTCTGGTAAAATGTCCAAATAGGCAAAATTCTGAAATGTTTCCCTGGCCATTAAAAGAAACTGACAACTCCAGGATGCCCTCTTGGCTTTTGATCCAAGGTCAATTGTGCATTAGTAGTTAGAGGAATGAGTAAGTCAGAGATCAAATGCATCCTCTTCATTGGAGAAATTATGGCCTTTGATACATTGCCTATGGTTACCATCTTCCTCCTCTATATCCTCTTCACTATTCCAGTACTTTTCATCAAATGCGTCCTCATCTGGGTAATCATTGTCAAATATTTTCTTCATTCTCATCATCATCTTCATCCTCGTATGCTCATCTACAATCACTTCCTCACAACCAGTTTTTTCTCTTCATAATATAGTACCACTGAAAGAATGTCAATCTAACATTGCAGTCCACTTTATTTAATCCTAACTGTTACGTTCCACGGGTGACATTCCTAAAGTTCCAACAGGCCTAGAACCTTGCAACAGCAATGTGTTTAAATCTGACTTGCCCTTGTAACCTTTAGTCATATTAGGCAGATATTTGTCTATCTCCTCTTTAAAGGATTGTGATCAACACTTTAACTGCTTTTAGTGGAGGTCAGTTACATATATGTCATTTAACCTTGTTAAACTGGTATCTCAGAATTAGAGAAAAAGTACAAAATAGTGATAACGAGCAAAATCTGTGGGCCTTTCTTTCTAAGTCAAGATCCAGATTCATCTTTGCCTTGTTGCAATGAACTATGTTCAGTGCCTCAATGTGTTTTTGAACGTAGGGTCCCTAAAATTACAATATTCCAAACGTGGTTGTTTTTTTTTTAAAAAAACATTCCAACTTGTAATGAAGTGTCGGGCGATGTACCCAGATACTTAATTTTTGTTAATAGTCTTTAATTAACTGGATACTTTCAGTGAATTGGTTATGATTGGTTAATCTTTTATCTGGTTTTTCATGACCAGTGGATACCCAGCTGTTGTACCTATTGTGTACTTAAAGTTCTATATCCATGTCAGTGTCCATCTGTCACCCCTAACCCATCTGTTTTAATTCCCTAGCTATGCTTTGAATGCCATCTCACAGTGAAATAGTTGAATCACTACATCTTGATCTCTACATTTCAATGGGAGAAGGAAAGAAAGACTTCTTCCAATTTTTCAGACCAATTTCATGTCACTTCTTAGTCTAACCAGCAGCTACCATCTCTTGCCTTTGATGACTTCATCATAAGTCCCTCTGCATCCATCCACATTCCTATCCTCGGTATCTTCTCTGACCTCAAACAAATCTTCTCCATTGTTAAATTTGCCTCCAAGAAGCTCAGTTTCCTCTTTGCCTAATACTTTATGTGGAAGAGTAGAGGGATTACAGGGCTCAGGTTCTCAAGACATTAAAGTCAGCACCTTCAATGGATAATACCATAAAAAAGCTAATGGAATACTGGGTTTTATGGCAAAAAGTGTAGAGATGTAATGGTGAACCTATACAACACCTTAATAAGACCACATTTGGAATACTGTGCAAAGTTCTGGGTCTTAAATTATAGGAAGGATGTTAAGGCAATAGAAGAGGGTACAGTGCAGTTTCACTAGGATGCTGACTTTATTTCTCCTGGAAATCTTCCTCCCCACGGCCTCTAACCTCGTCATTCCCCAATCCCACAAAACCCACTTCAGCCTCCTCCTCAAGATCCACCAATGGGACTGTCCTACTGGACCAATTGTTTCAGCCAGCTCCTGTCCTGCTGAACTTAATTTCTCCTGTCTGGACTCTTTTTTTTCCACCCCGCCCCCCCCCCCCCATACCACACACATACACTTGTCCAGTCCCTACTCACCGACTTTAGCAACACTTGACTCCCTCTGCCATCTCCATAGATTCCAGTTTTCTGGCCCTATCTCCTTTTCACTATAGATGTACAGCCCTATACACCTCCATGCCTCATGAGGATGGCTTGTTGGCATTTCACTTTTTCCTCAACTAGTTTCCCAACTAGTTCCCGTCCACGAGCACCCACCTCCACTGGCTGAACTTGTTCTCGCGTGGAACAAGATTTCCTTTTTAACTAACTTTGTCCAGATCAAAAATGTCACTTTGGGAGTCTATATGGTTCCAAGCTATGCATGTCTTTTTGTAGGATATTTTTTATTCCAGTCCTACTCAGGTCTCCTCCTTGGCCTATTTTCCTTTACATTGACGATTGTGTCAGCGCTGCTTCTTGCAATTGCTCTGATCTAGAGAATTTTATTAATTTTACTTCAGATTTCCACCCCTCCTTTACCTTTTATGTGGTCCATCTCTGACTTTCTTCTCTTTGTGGGCTTCCCTCTCCCATCAACAGCAATAACAACTTGCATTTATTTAGCGCCTTAGAAAAACATCCTATGGCACTGGTCAAAATGGACACCGAACCAAAGAAAAAGCTATTTGGAGGGGTTTTAGGGAGAGAATTTAAGAGCACAGAGCCTAGTTAGCTGAAGGCACAGCCACCAGTGGTGGGTGAAGGGAAGGAGCAATGGAGAACTGAGGGGGTTGTAGGGCTGGGACCCAATGTAGGTCAGCAAGGACAGAAGTGATGTGTGAGCGGGACTGGGTGCAGGATAGGATATGGGCAGCATAGCTTTGGATGAGTTGAAGTTTAGGGAGAGCGAAGGGTGGGAGGCCAACCAGGAAAGCATTGGAATACTGAGCCTCAAGGTGAGCAAGGCATGGATGAGGGTTTCAGGGGCAGAGATGAGCGATTTTGTGGAGATGGAAGTAGACGTTGTTTGTGATGGAGAAGATATGGGGTCAGAAACTCACCTCAGGGTTGAATAGGATGCCGAGGTTGCAGACAGTCTGGTTTCGCTAAAGTTTATAGAGTGTGGAGGATGGGAGACTGGCCAGGGAGCGCATTAGAATAGTTGAGTCTGTAGGTGATAAAGGCATGGATGGGAGCTTTAGCAGTGGATGGGCTGAGGCGCAGGTGTGGAGGCAGGCAATGTTAAGGAGATTGAAGTGGATGGTCTTTGTAATGGAGAGGATATGGGGCCGGAGGCTCAGCTCTGGGCTAAATAGGATGCCAAGGGTACAAAAATTCTGGTTCAGCCTGAGATGGTGGCCAATGAGGGAATGAAATCTGTGGCAAGGCTATGGTGTTTGTGGCTGGGCCGAAGACCATGGCTTCAGTCATCCCAATGTTTAATTGGAACAAATGGTGGCACATCCAAGATTGATTGTCGGACAAGCAATTTTACAGAAGCAGGGGAGGGAGTGAGAGCTGCTGCAGAGGTAGAACTGGATGTCCTCGGCGTATATATGTCTTAGGGGTAGCATGTAGATGAGGAAGAGAAAGGTGCGAACCCTGATAACGGTGCGGAAGGGGAAGAGAAATAATTGCTGGAGATGCTTTGGCTACAATTGGATAGGTAAGAGTGAAACCAAGTGAAGACAGTCCCACTGGACAATGGAAGAGAAACATTGGGGGAGGATGTATGATCAATCGTGTCAAAGGTTGCAGAAAGATCACAAAGGACGAGGAGGGACAGTGCACCAGGGTTACAGTTACAGAGGATGTCATTTGTGTCTTTGGAGCTGTTTCAGTATTGTGGCAGGGGCAGAAACTGAATTGAAAGATTCAGACATGGAGTTGCGGGAAAGATGGGAGGCAACAACATGTTCAAGGACGTTGGAGAGGAAAGGAAGATTGGAAATGGGCCACAGATTGCAAGGAAAAAGGAGTAAAGAGTATTTTTTTTGAGGTGGGAGATGACAGTGGTTTTGAAAGAGGGGGATAGTACCTGAGGGGAGAGAACCATTTATGATATGATTTTCTGTGGGATTTTTCCTCCGTTCCTTCCCCTTCCCCTGTTCCTTTTGAAATGTTCATCTGTTATATCTTTCAGTTCTGCTGAAGAGTTGACACATTCAAAATGTTAACTTATTTGTTCTTTCCAAAGATACTACTTGACCTGCTAAGTGTTTCCTATATTTTCTGTTTTTGTTTGAATTCCAGCATCTGCTGCATTTTGCTTTTTGTTTAATAGGATGCTGCCCGGTATGAAGAAATAGAAATTCGAAGAAAGACTCGGCAAAATGGGGGCTGTTTTTGTTAGAACAGAGGAAATTGCCAGGTGATTTGATAGAGGTGTTTAAAATCATGATGGGATAGATAGGTTCATGTTGGTAGAAATGGACTGTTCACTGTGATTGACGGGTCCAGAACAAGGGGACATAGTTATACAATTAAATTTAAAGAATGTAAGGTTGAGAGCAGGAGAAACCTTTTTATAGTGGTTGTTAGGCTGTTGAATGCACTACTGTTGGCATGGTCTCTGCTTAAATCACCAACAATTAAGAATAGGTTAGATAGCTAGTTGGATGAAAAGAAAATAAAAGGATATGGTTACAGCATCCTGCCCCCACAGTTAGCTACCAAGCACAAGACTGTTGTTACCATATGCTCGGGGCAGGTCCGTCACTATCATCCTTTCCCAGCATATCCCAGACATAATGGTCACCTTTAACCTGCCCTCTCACCTGAGTCCAGATTATGCTGTTTCTGCCCACCTGTCGAGTCCTTGCCTGCTGCTTCTAACTTGGACGTTCACCTGATTCATTGCTATCATCTCTCACCTGCCATAACTATAGAGACAAATGGATTAAAAACAACCATTAGAAAGACAAAAAAAAACAAAAGATAAGGCAAAAATGAATGTGGAGATGGGCAGACAGAAATGAGATCAAGATGGAGGCTGAAATGAAGGATTAGAGCTATTTAGAGTGCAGTTGCAGTAGAGCTTTAGCATCAGGGCAGAGCAGTTTGTGTTCTACAAACACACTAAAGTTATAGTGTAAATGCACCTTTAATCAGACGTGGCCCATTCTTTGGTTGCATGTCCAATTTCCTGCCCGCTCCCCGTAACCCCTAATTCCCTTTACTTCTAGGAAACTGTCTATTTCTGTTTTAAATTTATTTAATGATGTAGCTTCCACAGCTTCCTGGGGCAGCAAATTCCACAGACCTACTACCCTCTGAGTGAAGAAGTTTCTCCTCATCTCAGTTTTGAAAGAGCGGCCCCTTATTCTAAGATTATGCCCCCTAGTTCTAGTTTCACCCATCCTTGGGAACATCCTTACCGCATCCACCCGATCAAGCCCCTTCACAATCTTATATGTTTCAATAAGATCGCCTCTCATTCTTCTGAACTCCAATGAGTAGAGTCTCAATCTACTCAACCTCTCCTCATATGTCCGCCCCCTCATCCCCGGGATTAACCGAGTGAACCTTCTTTGTACTGCCTCGAGAACAAGTATGTCTTTCCTTAAGTATGGAGACCAAAACTGTATGCAGTATTCCAGGTGCGGTCTCACCAATACCTTATATAACTGCAGCAATACCTCCCTGTTTTTATATTCTATCCCCCTAGCAATAAAAGCCAACATTCCGTTGGCCTTCTTGATCACCTGCTGCATCTGCAAACTAACCTTTTGATTTTCTTGCACTAGGACCCCCAGATCCCTTTTGTACTGCAGTACTTTCCAGTTTCTCGCCATTAAGATAATAACTTGCTCTCTGATTTTTCCTGCCAAAGTGCATAACCTCACATTTTCCAATATTGTATTGCATCTGCCAAATCTCCGCCCACTCACCCAGCCTGTCTATATCCCCTTGTAGGTTTTTTATGTCCTCCTCACTCTCTACTTTCACTCCCATCTTTGTATCATCTGCAAACTTTGATATGTTACACTCGGTCCCCTCCTCCAAATCGTTAATATAGATTGTAAAGAGTTGGGGACCCAGCACCGACCCCTGCGGAACACCACTGGCTACAGGTTGCCAGTCCGAGAATGTACCATTTATCCCAACTCTCTGCTTCCTGTTAGATAACCAATCCTCCACCCATGCCAGAATATTACCCCCAATCCAGTGATTCTTTATCTTGAGCAATAATCTTTTATGTGGCACCTTGTCGAATGCCTTCTGGAAGTCCAAATACACTACGTCCACTGGTTCCCCTTTATCCACCCTGTACGTTATGTCCTCAAAGAACACTAGCAAATTTGTCAGACATGACTTCCCCTTTGTAAAGCCATGCTGACTTTGTCCCATTAAATTATGTTTATCCAAATGTTCTGCTACTCTCTCCTTAATAACAGACTCCAAAATTTTACCCACCACAGATGTTAAGCTAACTGGTCTATAATTTCCAGCCTTCTGCCTACTACCCTTTTTAAATAAGGGTGTTACATTGGCAGTTTTCCAATCTGCCGGGACCTTTGCCGAGTCCAGAGAATTTTGGAAAATTATTACCAAAGCATCCACAATCCCTACTGCCACTTCCCTCAAGACCCTAGGATGTAAGCCATCAGGTCCTGGGGATTTATCCGCCTTGAGTCCCATTAATTTACTGAGTACCAATTCCTTAGTGATTTTAATCGTATTTAGCTCCTCCCCTGCTAGAGCCCCCTGTTTGTCCAGTGTTGGGATATTCTTAGTGTCATCTACCATAAAGACTGAAACAAAATATTTGTTCAGCATTTTTGCCATCTCCATGTTTCCCACCATTAATTTCCCGGTCTCATCCTCTAAAGGACCTACGTTTGCCTTAGCCACCCTTTTTCTTTTTATATAACTGTAGAAACTCTTGCTATCTGTTTTTATATTTTTTGCTAATTTACTTTCATAATCTATCTTCCCTTTCTTAATCAATCCTTTTGTTACTTTTTGCTGTCTTTTGAAGACTTCCCAATCTTCTATCCTCCCACTAAGTTTGGCTACCTTATATGTCCTTGTTTTTAGTCAGATACTATCCTTAATTTCTTTACTTAGCCTAATTGGAATATATTTGTTTTGAAAGTTGTAAAATAACTCCTTAAATGAACACCACTGCTCATGTACAGTCTTACCCTTTAATCTATTTTCCCAGTCCACTTTAATCAATTCCGCCCTCATACCATCATAGTCTCCTTTATTCAAGCTCAGTACGCTTGTTTGAGAACCAACCTTCTCACCCTCTAATTGGATATGGAATGTTACCATGTTATGGTCACTCATTCCAAAAGGATGCTTAACTAGGACATTAGGTCCAATCCAGATTTATACCTATGTTTTCTTTCAGAGTCTCTGATGCAGAACTTCATGAAATGCCTTATGAAAATCCAAGTTAATTATATCCTACCTAGTCCAGATAGCCTGCAGATATTTTTAGTTTCTTCATACAGCTTGCTTTACTGATTTCTACATATGCTGTAGATTTTCAAGCAGTTTGATTGACGAGATCTGGAATTTGTCCATGGTTTCATTTCTGGAGATTAATGTGAGGAATTCCTTTTGTTTCCATACAATGCACCAACCCAACATTCCTCCCAAGACCTCTTTGGTCTTTAACACCTGTTAAAGCATGGTTTTTCTTTGGCTCAGATCTCAGGATTACTACCAGTGCCACGTGTCAGTGAGTATAGGAACAGGAGAATAGACCAGATGAATGCCTGGCTGCAGGGATGGTGTAGGGGGGAGGGATTTAGATTCCTGGGACATTGGGACCGGTTCTGGGGAAGGTGGGACCTGTACAAGTGGGACGGTTACACCCGAGCAGGACCGGGACCGATGTCTTTGAGGGGGTGTTTGCTAATGGTGTTGTGGAAGGTTTAAACTAGAATGGCAGGGGGATGGGAACCTGAGCAGGGAGACAGAGGAGGGGGAAACAAGGATAGAAACAAAAGACAGAAAGGGAAGAAGCAATAGTGGAAGGCAGAGAGAACAAGGGCGAAAAACAAATAGGGCCATAGTGCAAAATAAAACTAAGATGACTAGCAATCTTAAAAGGACAAGTCTAAAGGCATTGTGTCTTAATGTGTGGACCATTCGCAATAAGGTAGATGAATTAACAGCGCAGATAGATATTAACAGTTATGATATAGTTGCGATTACAGAGACATGGTTGCAGGGTGACCAAGAATGGGAACTGAACATCCAGGGGTATTCAATATTTAGGAAGGACAGGCAAAAAGGGAAAGGAGGTGGGGTAGCGTTGTTAGTAAAGGAGGAAATCAATGCAATAGCGAGGAAGGATATTGGCTTGGAAAATCACGATGTGGAATCTGTATGGGTGGAGCTAAGAAACAGCAAGGGGCAGAAAACGTTGGTGGGGATTGTCTATAGACCCCCAAACAGTAGTGAAGATTTAGGGGAGGGCATTAAACAAGAAATTAGAGACGCATGCAAGAAGGGTACAACTATAATCATGGGTTACTTTAATCTACATATAGATTGGTCAAATCAAATTAGCAATAATACTTTTTTTATTTGTTCATGGGATGTGGTCTTTGCTGGCGAGGCCAGTATTTATTGCCCATCCCTAATTGCCCTTGAGAAGGTGGTGGTGAGCCGCCTTCTTGAACCGCTGCAGTCCGTGTGGTGAAGGTTCTCCCACAGTGCTTTTAGGAAGGGAATTCCAGGATTTTGACCCAGCGACGATGAAGGACCGGCGATATATTTCCAAGTCGGGATGCTGTGTGATTTGGAGGGGAACGTGCAGGTGGTGTTGTTCCCATGTGCCTGCTGCTCTTGTCCTTCTAGGTGGTAGAGGTCATGGGTTTGGGAGGTGCTGTCGAAGAAGCCTTGGCGAGTTGCTGCAGTGCATCCTGTGGATGGTACACACTGCAGCCATGGTGGAAAGGCTTTGGGGAGTCAGGAGGTGAGTCACTCGCCACAGAATACCCAGTCTCTGACCTGCTCTTGTAGCCATAGTATTTATATGGCTGGCCCAGTTAAGTTTCTGGTCAATGGTGACCCCCCAGGATGTTAATGGTGGGAGATTCTGCGATGGTAATGCCATTGAATGTCATGGGGAGGTGGTTAGGTGGTTAGACTCTCTCTGGCCCTTGTCTGGCGCGAATGTTACTTGCCACTTATGAGCCCGAGCCTGGATGTTGTCCAGGTCTTGCTGCATGCGGACTCAGACTGCTTCATTATCTGAGAGGTTGTGAATGGAACTGAACACTGTGCAATCATCAGCGAACATCCCCATTTCTGACCATATGTTGGAGGAAGATCATTGATGAAGCAGCTGAAGATGGTTGGGCCAAGGACACTGCCCTGAGGAACTCCTGCAGCAATGGCCTGGGGCTGAGAAGATTGACCTCCAACAAGCACGACCATCTTCCTTGGTGCTAGGTATGACTCCAGCCACTGGAGAGTTTTCCCCCTGATTCGCATTGACTTCAATTTCACTAGGGCTCCTTGGTGCCACACTCGGTCAAATACTGCCTTGATGTCAAGGGCTGTTACTCACCTCATCTCTGGAATTCAGCACTTTTGTCCATGTTTGGACCAAGGCTGTAATGAGGTGTGGAGCCGAGTGGTCCTGGAGGAACCTAAACTGAGCATCGGTGAGCAGGTTATTGGTGAGTAAGTGCCGCTTGATAGCACTGTCGACGACACCTTCCATCACTTTGCTGATGATTGAGAGTAGACTGATGGCGGTAATTGGCCGGATTGGATTTGTCCTGCTTTTTGTGGACAGGACACACCTGGGCAATTTTCCACATTGTCGGGTAGATGCCAGTGTTGTAGCTGTACTGGAACAGCTCGGTTAGAGGCGCGGCTAGTTCTGGAGCACAAGTCTTCAACACGACAGCCAGGATGTTGTTGGGGCCCATAGCCGTTGCTGTATCCAGTGCACTCAGCAGTTTCTTGATATCACGTGGAGTGAATCGAATTGGCTGAAGACTGGCTTCTGTGATGGTGGGGATATCGGGAGAAGGCCGAGATGTATCATCTACTCGGCACTTCTGGCTGAAGATGGTTGCAAATGCTTCACCCTTGTCTTTTGCACACACGTGCTGGACTCTGCCATCATTGAGGATGGGGATGTTTATTGCGCCTCCTCCTTCCGTTAGTTGTTTAATTATCCACCACCATTCACGATTGGATGTGGCAGGACTGTAGTGCTTTGATGTGATCCGTTGGTTGTGGAATCGCTTAGCTCTGTCTATAGCATGTTGCTTCCGGTGTTTAGCATGCATGTAGTCCTGAGTTGTAGCTTCCCTGGGTTGGCACCTCATTTTTAGGTACGTCTGGTGCTGCTCCTGGCATGCTCTTCTACACTCCTCATTGAACCAAGGTTGATCCCCTGGCTTGTTGGTAATGGTAGAGTGGGGGAGGAGTTCCTGGAGTGTATATCTGATGGTTTTCTAGACCAATACGTTGAGGAACCAACTAGAGAACAGGCAATCCTAGACTGGGTATTGTGCAATGAGAAAGGATTAATTAACAATCTGGTTCTGCAGGGTCCCTTAGGGAAGAGCGACCATAACATGATAGAATTCCTCATTTAAGATGGAGAGTGAAGTAGTTGAATCCAAAACTAGGGTCCTGAATCTAAACAAAGGAAATTACGAAAGTATGAGGTGCGAGTTGGCTATGATAGACTGGGGAACTTTACTAAAAGGGATGACGGTGGATAGGCAATGGCTAATATTTAAAGAACGTGTGCAGGAATTACAACAATTGTTCATTCCTGTCTGGCGCAAAAATAAAACAGGAAAGGTGGCTCAACCGTGGCTTACAAAAGAAATTAGGGATAGTTTTAGATCCAAAGAAGAGACATATAAAATTGCCAGAAAAAGCAGCAAGCCTGAGGATTGGGAGCAGTTCAGAATTCAGCAAAGGAGGACAAAGAGATTGATTAAGAGGGGAAAAATAGAGTATGAGAGTAAACTGGCAGCGATCATAAAAACTGACTGTGAGAGCTTCTATAAATATGTCAAGAGAAAAAGATTAGTGAAGACAAATGTCGGTCCATTACAGTTAGAAATGGGGGAACTTAAAATGGGGAACAAAGAAATGGCAGAACAATTAAACACGTACTTTGGTTCTGTCTTCACAAAGGAGGACACAAATAACCTGCCAGAAATGTTAGGGAACCAAGGGTCTAGTGAGAGGGAGGAACTGAAGGAAACCAGTATTAGTAAAAAGAAAATAGTGCTAGGGAAATTAATGGGGCTAAAGGCTGACAAATCCCCAGGGCCTGATAATCTACATCCCAGAGTACTAAAGGAAGTGGCCCTGGAAATAGTGGATGCATTGGTGATCATCTTCCAAAATTCTATAGACTCTGGAACAGTTCCTACAGATTTGGAGGGTGGCAAATGTAACCCCATTATTTAAAAAAGGAGGGAGAGAAAAAACAGGGAATTACAGACCAGTTAGCCTAACATCAGTAGTGGGGAAAATGCTAGAGTCCATTATAAAAGATGTGATAACAGAACACTTGGAGGGCATTAATGGGATTGGACAAAGTCAGCATGGGTTTATGAAAGGGAAATCATGCTTAACAAATCTGGAGTTTTTTGAGGACATAACTAGTAGAATAGACAGGGGAGAACCAGTGGATGTGGTATATTTGGATTTTCAGAAGGCTTTTGATAAGGTCCCACACAAGAGGTTAGTGTGCAAAATTGAAGTACATGGGATTGGGGGTAACATACTGGCATGGATTGAGAATTGGTTGACAGACAGGAAACAGAGTAGGAACAAACGACTCTTTTTCCACATGGCAGGCAGTGACTAGTGCGGTACCGCAGGGATCAGTGCTTGGGCCCCAGCTATTCACAATATATATCAATGATTTGCATGAGGGAACTAGATGTAACATTTCCAAGTTTGCAGACAACACAAATCTGGGGTGGAATGTGAGCTGTGAGAAAGATGCAAAGAGGCTCCCGTGTGATTTAGACAAGTTGGGTGAGTGGGCACGAACATGGCAGATGCAGTATAACGCGGATAAATGTGAGGTTATCCACTTTGGTTGTAAAAACAGAAAGGCAGATTATTATGTGAATGGTGATAGATTGGGAAAAGGGGAGGTGCAACGAGAGCTGGGTGTCCTTGTACACCAGTTGCTGAAAGCGAGCATTCAGGTGCAGCAAGCAGTTAGGAAGGCAAATGGTATGTTGGCCTTCATTGCAAGAGGATTTGAGTAAAGGATCAGGGATGTCTTACTGCAGTTATACAGGGCCTTGGTGAGACCACATCTGGAGTATTGTGTGCAGTTTTGGTCTCCTTATCTGAGGAAGGATGTCCTTGCCATGGAGGGAGTGCAACGAAGGTTTACCAGACTGATTCCTGGGATGGCAGGACTGACTTATGAGGAGAGATTGGGTCGACTAGGCCTATATTCACTGGAGTTTAGAAGAATGAGAGGGGATCTCATCGAAACATATAAAATTCTAACAGGACTAGACAGACTAGATGCAGGGAGGATGTTCCCGATGGCTGGGGAGTCCAGAACCAGGGGTCAGAGTTTCAGGATATGGAGTATGCATTTCGAACCGAGATGAGGAGAAATTTCTTCACTGAGGGTGGTGAACCTGTGGAATTCTCTACCACAGAAGGCAGTGGAGGCCAAGTCATTAGATGTATTCAAGAAGGAGATAAATATATTTCTTCATGCTAAAGGTATCAAGGGATATGGGGAGAAAGTGGGAACAGGGTACTGAGTTAGACGGTCAGCCATGCTCATTTTGAATGGTGGATCAGGCCTGAAGGGTTGAATTGCTCCTGTTTTCTATGTTTCTATGACTGGATATTGTTCTTACAGCTTCTGGTTAAGATAATGTGTGTTATGTTTGTGATACTTTGTAACATTACTGGTTCTCGGGATATGTCTAAAAAAGAAACAGTCTTGAACCACATGTCTTTGAAGGAGAATATAAGTGGGGCTTGCTTTCAGTATAAAACATTTCTTTATCTCTGCCCAAATAATTAGAAATCATTCTTGCCCCTTAGGTGATGTTGTATTATGTTAATTTATTTTTGGTCTGACCATTTTCAAGAAGCTAACACCTTGTGCTGTTCACATTTTCTGAAGAGATATTATTGAGAATAAACTTCTTCCACCAAATATTTTTTTGTATGAGTCAAGTAATTATTGGTTTAAGTTTCAGCTAGTTGAAAATAGAAATTGAGCTGTGTTGCTGATTTCAAAGAGCATGACCACACTCAAAGCATTGATCCATTCGGTCCTTCATTTGATGTTCATTTCTATTTTCTGGCCCTATGGAGACACGCATTTTGTTTCTGCACACTATCCATGGAGCTGATTATCTAATGTCAGCTGCAGCAGTGTTGTCCAATGGAGTGGTGGGATTCTTGGGGTGCACAGTGTGTGGCCAGGGATTAGCCAGTTTTGAAAACACTGTTATCCTACAATATTCTAATAGAGATGTGCACGTGGTGCCACAATCAGACATTCGAAGTAGTTGATAGCAATCAAAAAGGACAGGCAAGTAATTAAGTTTATGAAAGAGAAGCAGCAGATGAAGAATGTTGGGAAGAAAAAAATGAATTGTTGATTGACATGAAAGTTTGGAAATTGACAGAACTTTGAGGGTCTACGCTGTTTGCTGGTGTGGATAATCCAGATCGGTCTGAGGCTCGGTATGGTATCATGATGAGAGTAGATAAAGACCCTATTTTAATGCAGATGGTGAATTTGGCAGTTCTCTGGAGACACTGTTGGAGAAGGCATGTGAAAGAAACCTTCTGAATTATGCAGACATGGTGATTGAATGCAGAGTTGTAGAAGTGTAACGTGCTTGCTGTGCAGCTGGGATGTTGGTGTTTTGCGGAGGCATGGTTGAAGAGATTTCCAAGAAGCCTAGGCATGAGAGGAATAAAGGTTGGTTTGGGATAGTGTTGCTGACTGTCACATGAAGAAAGAATCAGGGAAAGAATGATTCGCACATGGATAGGTGAGGATGGCATCCAACACCCTGTTACTATTTGGGCTTCCTCCCAACACTTGCATCAGGTCTTCACAGCAAAAAAGTGGTTTCAGTAAACAGGGGGAGCCTCCTATCAACTGAAACCTTTGTCTTAATTTATGTATATCTATATCTATCTCTCTATATATCTATATCTATATCGAGCTATCTATCGTGTCTGAAACGGCATGCCCACGATGAGCAATCATCCTTTAATTGTGCTATCAGCCACTGGAGATCATGCAAAATGTCCATATGTTCTCATTGCTTCTTTCAAAAGGCAGAAAATAACATAGAAGCAAGAAAACTCAGCAAGTTTCTTGAAGTACAATGCTTAAAACAATGAAGATACAATCAATCTAAAGTGGTTTAAAATACCCTTTTTTAGAATATTTTTTACACTGCTTGATAAGTGACAGGACTCTTGGATAAAATGTTTGTCGTTGACCTTCATGATACAAAGTTCTGCATGGTTAATGTGAATGCCTGGATGAGTGCAGCTCCAACAACACTCAAGAAGCTCGACACCATCCAAGATAAAGCAGCCCACTTGATTGGCACCCCATCCACCACCCTAAACATTCACTCCCTTCACCACCAGCGCACTGTGGCTGCAGTGTGCACCATCCACAGGATGCACTGCAGCAACTCGCCAAGGCTTCTTCGACAGCACCTCCCAAACCCGCGACCTCTTCCACCTAGAAGGACAAGGGCAGCAGGCGCATGGGAACAACACCACCTGCACGTTCCCCTCCAAGTCACACACCATCCCGACTTGGAAATATATCGCCGTTCCTTCATTGTCGCTGGGTCAAAATCCTGGAACTCCCTTCCTAACAGCACTGTGGGAGAACCGTCACCACATGGACTGCAGCGGTTCAAGAAGGCGGCTCACCACCACCTTCTCAAGGGCAATTAGGGATGGGCAATAAATGCCGGCCTTGCCAGCGACGCCCACATCCCGTGAACGAATAAAAAAAAAAAATTCAAGGAGTTCAGATCTCTCGATGTAGCTAAAGCTGTACAATCAGAGTTGTATTTTTATGTCATGGAAAATCATTCAACTTATAACTATACCTTTGAACTCCACAGCCATCAGAAAAACAGAACAGAACTTGCACCTTTTGAGGAAAGACACTAATGTCTGGATATTGCTCTCTTTCTGAAAATGCGTTACTTTAATGGTTCAGCAGTCAGATTGATTTGGAATTTGTGTCTTCCTCCATCTGTTCACCTACATACATGAATATACCAAACAGCCTGTCCAAGCCATTGAGCAACATTTTACTTAATTTCGAGGCAGCAGTGTTGATTGTACAATCATAGAAATTTACAGCACAGATAGAGACTAAGAGAGTACATTTGGACAGAAGTTTCAGACTGGAAGAATTAATCCAGACCAGCTGTTCCTTTTGGCCCCAATTTGATTTTGTCACTAGATACATGTATTGATCATGGTTGCAACAGAAACACAATTAACTTGCCCAGACACACTGCTGCCTGAAACCAACTTTTACATCACATTTACTTTGTCTATCTAAAGATATATAAAACTTACCTCCTCTTCCTCCCCCCACACCCCCCCCAACCCCTGCAAGTTGAGCAGTAGTGCTGTATCATCTGAAAGCCCAGTGAATTATGGAACACCTGACGACTTGCATAGTTGTGGAAGCAGCAGTTTTGCTGGTTGTGTAATGAAATTGAACATGCCTTTACAAAAATAGTAATTAATATTTTCCACAGTTACATAGATAAGAACGTAAGAAATAGGAGCAGGAGTAGGCCATACGGCCCCTCGAGCCTGCTTTGCCATTCAATAAGATCATGGCTGATCTTTTACCTCAACTCCACTTTCCCACCCTATCCCCATATCCACCACAATTACATATATTTGCCATAATATAATGCTCATTGGAGTTTAAATTTGCCATACTTGCATTAAGGCTTCTGTAGAAGATGGATAACAAATTGAAATTGAATGTTTGGTGTAGAATCCATGGATTCATGCATTTGTGCATGCTCCACTGGACAGTGCAACGTGTATGGCTTTAGTCTACCAAACATTACTCTAGAACAGGTGGTCCTTGAATCTGTTGGGGTTTCCTCATAAATGTAATTGCCTCCTCAAGTTTTATTGATCTGTGTGTTCCACAGATTAAATAAAGTACTTCTTGGTTCAATAACTGATGCAATGTATTGTGGATTTGCCAGTGTTAATTATTTGGTAACTCTATGAAACAATGATATGGATTTTAAATCTATTCAAGCATTCAGGTTAATATGGTTAGATTTATTTATTTGAAATCTAGTTTGTAGATTTGAAATTCATTTATTATTGAATAATAAATCTGGTCACCCTATTATAGAAAGGATATTATTAAACTAGAAAGAGTGCAGAAAAGATTTACTAGGATGCTACCGGGACTTGATGGTTTGACTTATAGGGAGAGGTTGGATAGACTGAGACTTTTTTCCCTGGAGAGTAGGAGGTGTGGGGTGATCTTATAGAAGTCTATAAAATAATGAGGGGCATAGATAAGGTAGATAGTCAAAATCTTTTCCCAAAGGTAGGGGAGTCTATAACGAGGGGGCATAGATTTAAGGTGAGAGGGGAGAGATGCAAAAGGGTCCAGAGGGACAATTTTTTCACTCAAAGGGTGGTGAGTGTCTGGAACAAGCTGCCAGAGGCAGTAGTGGAGGCGGGTACAATTTTGTCTTTTAAAAAGCATTTGGACAGTTACATGGGTAAGATGGGTATAGAGGGATATGGGCCAAGTGCAGGCAATTGGGACTAGCTTAGTGGTATAAACTGGGCAACATGGACATGTTGGGCCGAAGGGCCTGTTTCCATGTTGTAAACTTCTATGATTCTATAATAACTTAGCCACACAAGCTCTGGACAAAATATTCATTTAGATCTGTGGAGTGCATAAGTAGTTTAAATATAGAAACCTAGGAATTTCTAGGCAAAAAGACAAGGTCCATCTAGTTCACTTTCTACCATCCTGGTAGTCAAATGATTCAACAATAATGGAGTTGTTGATTAATCATGGTTATCAATTAGCCTACAACAGAACCAGACATGAGGCAACGAAACTTCCAGTGGTGAAAAACTTTGGTAATCATAGATCCAAAGTCACCTGTTCCTCCCAAACATGTTACACTTATGTCATATTTCAAATTACTCATACATTGTATCCTAAAATATTATTTTCTGAAAGGAATCTTACCTAATTTGCATTTAAATGAATCAATACCATCTATTTCCACTGTCTGCATATATGATATCTTCAAGGAGTTTTGCAGCAGTATGATAACTAATTATAGTATTGGTTCAACATTTCTTTTTACTTGCATAATGTTTAAACTTTGAAAGCAAGTGCACATTATTAATCATTTAGATCAATTTTTTTCCTCATTATGATAGAGCCACGGTCCCATAATTGAATAAATGCAGTGCAAGGTATAAAGGACGTAGAATTTCCAGATCATCATTTGAAAATTCACTTTTTTTTGATAAACCTGCGGTACAGATGGTACAGTTAGATTAGTTTTTTTTACTTTAAAGGATTATCACTTCACACAAAAGGTGTTGTTCACAATTCCATCAGGGAGATGAACCTTAGGACCTCTTAATATAGAAGCTCCTTTCTTACAAAAATTATGATTTGCGTTAGAAGATGTGTCATATCTTCATGTGAGTCTTTGTGCTTAATTGGTAAATGCCTAAGAAAGTGAGCAAGGCACTAAATGTGGGTGTTTTATTGAGGTGGCTTAGCTGACGCATCTTGGAATGGTGCCAGTTCATCACTGTCTGAAAAGGTAAACAAAAGAACAAAACTGATTTAGTTGTTTCTCACTCCAATTCAACAGTGAAATGACAGCATATAATTTAAATTGAGTTTAATGGTTGGCTTTAATTATGTAATAATCAGCTGATAGCTGCTTAAATAGTAATTATATTTTATAAATAAGACAATTTTTTATATTTTCATCCTGTGTGGGTCCTTTAGAATATAGCCTCTATAGAGTAGAATGTAAGTTATGGTACACTTTTCAAGCCATTTGAAACTTTCATTGGTTCATGGTTAAGCTGAAGTTTTAGTGTTCCTGATCTAAGAGCACCTGGAAAGAAAATGAGTGTTATTTACATTTTTTTAAAATCAGAACAGATGTTAGTCGAATACTGTCCATTAGAAACATTTATTAAACCCAAGTTATGCTCAAACAGAGCTGTACTTTTATAATGTTTTGGCCAGTATCATTTTAAATTGATTTAAGTGAAGCTTCTAAAATAAAAACAACCTGCGAACCTGAAAGAGACTTTTCATTTCCTTTTGGTTAGTGAAGCACTGCGCTAATGTCTAGCCCACTTCCCAAATGATACAGGCTCAAAAGAGTCCTACTTGTTGGCAGCATCTGGCTGTGACTTTTTTGCTTAGGACAAGATACTTTTTCTCAGACTGCTATACAGAAATCCAACTTAACTACCTCCTTCAACACGTTTCACTAACATCTCGGGGGCAGATACACCTAGTTCATTTTCTGACTAGTTTGGCAAAAATCTCCAATTCGTAGATATTTTCATGAAGCAAAATCTGTCTGATTGCTCTACAAAAAAATCCTGTTAAGGTGGTGTGTGTTTACATATTGGAAAGTTACTCCTTGCTGTATTAAATGAAAATTCTGCTGTAAATGGCAACTTCATTAAATGACTGGAATAACTTGGAGTATTGCAGCAAAATACAGCAAATATTGAATTTTTGACTTCCTAGATAGTCGCTATAAACCCATGGATAATCTTTTTAGTATTCAGCAAGGTTACTTAATTCGTGTTCATCTTCCTCTAGACAACTAAATCTAAATTAACATCTCATTTGCTTTGCATGTTGTGTTGACCAATGACTGACTAGTTCTGTAGAATTCTTTATACTTTTACAATTCTTTCTGGTTGTCCCTGGTCCATCCACTTTAACTCTGGGTTACTGAAATCCCAAATGATAATCACAGTATTATTCTGCAGCCTCTTAGTTGCCAAAACAGTATTCTATCTACCTGTTTATCTTGCTAGTGGACAAAACATGTTGTCAATTATTACTTTGTTACTACTAATTTCTATCCATACAACTCCTGCTGTTTTCCCCTGCTGCTGCTGTAGTTAGTAAAATGGTAAACACATCATCCTTCTACCAATAATGGCAGACACTCCTTTCCAATAACGTAACAGGTCTTTCTTTGGAAAATTTTCTATATCCTATTACTTGTAAGCCTTGCCCATCTTCTGCTTGAAGGGATATTTCTGTACTGTTGGTTTAATAGTCGAAAAGCCAATTCTGAATACTGGTTGCATTAGTATGAAAACATTTTAAGCCTGTCCTTCAACCATTTTTCACTTGATCCAAATGTCACATATTTGCATTTCTCCCTTTTCCAACCTCATCTACTTCTTGTTAGCCAGAAACATTTGTTTATCAATTAAAATATATCTGCTCTCCTAAATTTATTTTAATTGACTCCATTATTTTCAATTTTGCGCCATTGGCTCATTTCCCTATTTAGCTATACATAGACCATCCTTGTACAAGTTTCTTCCACATGAGATAGCACACCAGTTACTTAAAATCAATCCTCTATTGTACAAGCTATTTAAGTAACCATTCTTTAAACTCCTTTATTCTACTCATTGTTGCCATATCCCCAGGAAGCATTGGAAGAAAGCTAGTTTCAAACATTTTTATGCCCATTTATATAGCAACTATCATGTCCTCAGAACATCCCAAAGCACTTCACAACTAATGAATTACTTTAGAAGTGCAGTCAGTTATGTAGACAAATTTTTGCACACAGCACGCTCCCACAAACATCAATAAGATAAATGGGCAGTGAATGTGTTTTTGTGGTTTTGGTTGAGGAATAAATGTTGACAGTGACACAAAGAACTCCCCTATTCCTCTTAGAGTAGAGCTATTAGATTTTTTTATGTCCACCTGATGAGGTAGACGGGACCTCGGTTTACCATCTCATCCAAAAGACAGCTCCTCCAGCAATGTAGTATTCTTTCAGTGCTGCACTGAAGTGTCAGCCTAGATTACATGCTCAAGTCTTGCGGGTGAACTTTGAATCCATGATTTTCTGACTTGGAGGTGAGAGTGCTATTAACGTAGCCAGGTTGACATTTGGCCATATGTAGTCGTTGTTTTATGTTCGTGTTGTTTATTTTGCAATCATCATTTACTGCAACAATACAATATGAAAAGATTATACTTTATTAATAAATAGAAACTTAAGCACAAAAAACCTGTACAGAAACTAATTCCCTTGAATTTTGAAAGAGCCGGGAGCATAATTTTTTTTAAAACTCATCTATTTATAATATATTGAAGTAACTGGGTTGCAACATTCCATTTGGAAATATATTGAAAAGTCCAATGTCCTGCTATCTCAATGGGAAAGTGCATTATAACATGTCAACATTTATCTACAGTTATCCATTTTGTCTGTGGGTGGTGCTATGATAGTGGTTTTCAATGTTAAATGTCACGTAATATTAATTTCTAAAACAATATCTGCTGTATAGTATGATGAGAGTTAATGGTTTAAAAAAAGAACAGGTTGACTGTATGATCCCGAGTCCAAAAAAAAAGTTCTAAGTACCCCTTTTTATTTCCAGCTGACTTCGGTCACAGACTCTTCCATAACAAAAAATTGCATTTAAAAAGTGCCTTTAACATAGAAAAATATCCTGAAGCTCTTCGTCTAGGTGTCATTTAAAAAAAATAGATGTGGAAGCAAAGAAAAATGTTTTAGAAGAGATAATCAAAGGCTTAGTCAAAGAGATGGATTTTAAGGAGTATCTTAAAGGAGGAGGTGGGAGTTTAGATAGGGAATTCGAGAGTATGGGGCCTAGGCAGCTGAAGATACAGCCAACAGTGAGGTGCGCAAGAGGTCAGTCAGAGGAATGGAGAGTTTGAGGGCAATGATTTGGCATTGGAGGAAGTTAGAGATGGGGAAAGATGCGGTTATGGAGTGATTTCAACACACTGATGAGAATTTTAAATGTGAGGCGTTGGGAGACCAGGTTCCAATGTAGGTCAGCAAATACAGAGATGATGGGTGAGCGGGATGGTGCAATATAGGATAGAGGCAGCAGAGTTTTGGATGAACTTCAATTTACAGAGGCTAGAGAATGGGAGACTGACTAGGAGAGCATTAGAATAGTCATGTCCAGAGGTGATGGAGGCACAGATGAGGGTTTCAGCAGCAATTGGCTGAAGTGGGGCAGAGTCAGGTGATAATGCAGAGGCAGAAGTAGGTAATTTTTGTGATTTGAAGATATGGGATTGGAAGCTCAACTTGGCATTCAGTGGAACTTGCAAACAGTCTAATTCAGCCTGAGTGCGAGGTTGGGTGGAATGGGGGAGAAAGCTTGGGGGTCGGTTGGGAAGGCATGGTGAGCAAGGGGAGAGGAAGAAGCAGAGGCAGCTGAACCTATGGTCCATCTTGGTGACAAAGAAATCTATAGACTCCTCACACTTGTTGGAGGTGAGGGGGACAGGGAGAAGGGTTTAAGGTGACAGTTGATAGTGGAGAAAAGAAGCCAAGAGTTATCTTCTACTCTCCAGGGTGATCTTAGTGTAGTGGGCGTTTTGGCAGAGGAGAATGAAACCCAGTTTAGATTGACGTGGTCCAGCCATGATGATTGATGGCTAAGCCAGTTGTGCACCAGGTACGCTCAAGTATGTGCCACTTGGACTTGAGGGAGCAAAAATGGGGGCCGTACGAGGGGACAACCAGGATGGGAGGTGGTGAAGGTTTTGCTAGAGAAAAGGCTGTTAAAGGTGAGGGAATAGTTGAGTAAATCAACAGCCACAGAGGTATATTGGCGAATGGAGGGCCAAAGGCAAGGCAGTTGGGAGCTTGAAAGTACTGTTGTAAGCAACATGGGATAGAGTTGTTTGCCAGGGGCAAATGTAGAAGCAAGTGAGATTCGAAGAGGTAGGGGGATGTGGGTGGTGAAGGAGCCAAGGAAGCTGCCAAGGTGACCATAACAGTGATTGAGAGCATGGAAGTAGAGAGGCCACTGCAAATGGTGAGATTGAGAGGAACAACATGAATATACTACACTTGGTCTTGACTCCACGTGTAACACCATGAGAGATGGACACTGATGGTGTTGTCCATTAGAAATTGCTGACTAGCCACAGTTATGGCTACTGTAACACAGTTCTGGCCACATGCACTAATTTTAGTAGAATACGCCTTACATACACTCACCCAATACAGATAAATGTAATTCACGTGTACATTTGTTTAGATTCGTCTACCACCATTCAGTGCAAAACCTTACAGTCTTTCTCTTTCTCCTTTCACCTTTACTTCATCAGAGTGATTGTTGAGAATGTTGACTTGCACAACCAAGTTGAGCCAAACATTGAACATAGTTTGGTGACAGCAATTCTTAAAACTGGATATTTACCCTTAGGGCATTTTGCCACATTTTCAGCAGTTGCATTTAGTCATGTATCTCCTTTGCAATATCAGAAAATCCACCTCCAATCCACCTGTCTATAGAGAGCGTTTCCTCGAGTTTCCAATGTCAAAGTGGAATGAATCTTTCATGAACTGAAAGGCCAGAATGAAACTATCAAAATCAGTAAATCTCTCCTCAATTTTTCTCGGTAAATTTTAAAGCCAAGGAGCATAGTGTCAGCTGCATAGCGCTGCAAATTTGGGAAATGAATAAAGTCTTGCTCTTCCATTTGAGAGTGAATAGTTTCAGCTTTGCCTGAAATTCCATAACACAGCACATACGGTCACATTGTCTTTTCTTTTCCTTGCAGTTTATGTTCAGTTCATTCAGGTGACTTGATATTGGTGAGAGAACAAATCACACTTCAGAGTTTCATTTTCAATTTGTGAGAAATTTCCAGTTTGCCTTTTTCATCAAGAAAGTCACTGGTTACAGTAGTTTGCCAAACCTTTCCAACATTTGGCCCAGACGCAGCCAGCAAACACACAGTCGTGAAGTAGTCAATTTCCGAATAAGGGGCATCAGTTTCTTTCAGCAACTCCACACCCACTGATGATTTAGCACACTGGATCAAATAAGATGACTGTTTACAACAGTTTCCATTGCATTTTTCAACGAATCATCAGCTTCCATTTGAGTGTAAATTATATATTGAAAGGAGACCACCGACTGATGTATGCTTCCAATCTCACTCATTTTTTCATCACTGGAAAGAAGTCAGAGTTTCGACCAATCATGGCAGATGCATCATCGTTGGTGACCGAGACCAGGCTGTCCAGGTTCCACTCAAACATCACAGCGTCAAGTTTTGCAGCAGCCAAAATGTCAGAATTGCGTGTGAGGTCTTTCAGTCCTGTAAGCACAGACAGCTCTCCTCTCGATTCAAAGTCTTGCTTAATAGATTGTACCCAGAACACTAATTGGGCAGTGCCATGGATGTTGCAGGATTCATCCAGTGCAAGTGAAAATGCAAGAGAATGATCTCGTGGCCATTACAGAGACGTGGTTGCAAGGTGACCAAGGTGGGAGCTAAATATTCAGGGTTATTTAACATTTAGGAAAGGATAGGAAAAAAGGTAAAGGTGGTGGGGTAGCTCTGTTAATAAAGGATGAAATTGGTATAATTGTGAGAACTGATCTTGGCTCAGAAGATCAAGATGTTGAATCAATTTGGGTGGAGGTAAGAAATAGCAAGGGAAAGAAATCAATGGTGGGAGTAGTATATAGGCCCCCTAACAGTAGCTACACTGTAGGGCAAAATATTAATCAGGAAATAAGGGGGGCTTGTAAAAGAGGTAATGCAATAATCACGGGCGATTTTAACTTTCACATAGATTGGACAAATCAAATTGGCAAAAATAGCCCTGAGGAGGAGTTCATAGAGTGTATTAGGGACTGTTTCTTAGACCAATACGTCGGGGAACCAACCAGGGAACAGGCCATTTTGGATCTGGTAATGGGTAACGAAACAGGATTAATTAATGATCTCAAAGTAAAGTATCCCTTGGGAAGCAGTGATAGAATTTCACATCCAGTTTGAGAGCGAGGATCTTGGGTCTGAAACTACTGTATTAAACTTAAATAAGGGCAATTATAAAAGGGATGAGGACGGAATTGGCTGAAGTGGACTGGGTAAATAGATTAGATGGTATGATGGTGGATAATCAGTGGCAAACATTTAAAAAGATATTTTATGACTCGCAACAAAGATATATTCCTGTATGGAGAAAAGACTCAACAAAAAGGGTGAACCAACCATGGCTAACTAAGGAAGTAAAGGATGGTGTCAGGTTAAAAGAAAAAGCATACAACATGGCAAAGATTACTAGTAAGCCTGAAGATTGGGAAAACTTTAAAAACCAGCAAAGGATGACTATAAGAATAATAAAGAGGGAGAAAATAAATTATGAGAGTAAACTAGCAAGAAATATAAAAACTGACAGTAAAAGCTTCTACAAGTATATAAAAAGGAAGAGGGTAACTAAAGTAAATATTGGTCCCTTAGAGGATGAGACTGGGGAAATAATAATTGAAAACAAGGAAATGGCAGAGGAATTGAACAGATATTTTGTATCTGTCTTCTCAGTAGAAGACACTAATAATATACCAATAATAGTAGAAAATCAAGGGGCAAAGGGGAGGGAGGAACTAAAAACAATCATTATCACTAGGGAAAAAGTACTAGGTAAACTAATGGGTCTGAAGGCTGACAAGTCCCCTGGACCTGATGGCTTGCATCCGAGGGTCTTAAAAGAAGTGGCTACAGAGATAGTCGATGCGTTGGTTGTAATCTTCCAGAATTCACTCGATTCTGGAAAGGTCCCAGCGGATTGAAAAACAGACAGAAAACAGGTAATTATAGACTAGTTAGCCTAACATCTGTCATTGGGAAAATGCTAGAATCCATTATTAAAGAAGTAGTGGCAGGACATTTGGAGACTCATAATACAAGCAAGGAGAGTCAATATGGTTTTATGAAGGGGAAATAGTGTCTGACAAATTTGTTCGAGTTCTTTGAGGAAGTAACGGGCAGGGTGGATAAAGGGGAACCAATGGATGCAGTATATTTGGATTTCCAAAAGGCATTCGATAAGGTGCCACATAAAAGATTACTGCACAAGATAAGAGCTCATGGTTTTGGGGGTAATATACTGGCATGGATGGAGGATTGGTTAACTAACAGAAAACAAAGAGTTGGGATAAAAGGGTCATTTTCAAAAATAGCAATTTGTAACCAGTGGGGTACTGCAGGGCTCAGTGCTGGGGCCTCAACTATTTACAATATATATCAATGACTTGGATGAAGGAACAGAGTGTCTTGTGGCCAAATTTGCTGACGATACAAAGATAGGTGGAAAAGCAAGTTGCGATGACACAAAGTGTCTGCAAAGGGATATTGACAAGTTAAGTGAATGGGCAAAAATTTGGCTGATGGAATATAATGTGGGAAAATGTGAAGTCATCCACTTTGGGAGGAAAAATAAAAAAGCAAAATATTATTTGAATGGAGAAATACTACAAAATGCTACGGTACAGAGGGATCTGGGTGTCCTCGTACATGAAACACAAAAAGTCAACATACAGGTGCAGCAGGTAATCCGGAAGGCAAACGGAATATTGGCCTTTATTTCTAGGGGGATGGAGTATAAAAGCAGGGAAGCCATGCTACAACTGTACAGGGTGCTGCTGAGACCACACCTGGAGTATTGTGTACAGTTCTGGTGCCCTTATTTAAGGAAGGACATACTTCCATTGGAGGCAGTTCAGAGAAGGTTCACTGGGTTGATTCCGGGTATGGAAGGGTTGTCTTATGAGGAAAGATTGAACAGGTTGGGTCTATACTCCTTGGAGTTTAGAAGAATGAGAGGAGACCTTATTGAAACATACAAGATTTTGAGGGGATTTGATAGGGTAGATGCTGAGAGGATGTTACCCCTCATGAGGGAATCTAAAACTAGGGGACATAGTCTCAGAATAAGGGGTCGTGGATCTTTGGAATTCTTTACCCCAAAAAGCTGTGGAGGCTGAGTCATTGAATACATTCAAGGCTGAGTTAGACAAATTTTTGATCAGCAAGGGAGTGAAAGGATATGGGGAAAAGGCGGGAAAGTGGAGTTGAGACAAAAATCAGATCAGCCATTGAATTGCGGAGCAGGCTCGGGGGGCCGAATGGCCTACTCCTGTTCTTATCTCTTAAGGTCTTATAGAATCTTTCAGCTGAGATTCAATGCTGTCAGACAGATCCAACAGCGGTGACAAACTGTCTAATGACTCACTGCAGAATATCTTTTCTGATTTTCAGTTCATAGTTCTCCAGTAAAGTGTCTGTGATGACCCACACCATAATCTTTTTCACCCTCTCCATCAGAGAAAGGTTTCTTTTTTTTCGTGCTGGAATGTTTATTCAAATTATCCACCTTATTCTCAGCAAATGAGTTTGTGTGCAAAAAACATAGCTGCTTCTTATTGCTTTTTTTTATTCGTTCATGGAATGTGGGCGTCGCTGGCGAGGCCGGCATTTATTGCCCATCCCTAATTGCCCTCGAGAAGGTGGTGGTGAGCCGCCTTCTTGAACTGCTGCAGTCCGTGTGGTGAAGGTTCTCCCACAGTGCTGTTAGGAAGGGAATTCCAGGATTTTGACCCAGCGACGATGAAGGAACGGCGATATATTTCCAAGTCAGGATGGTTTGTGACTTGGAGGGGAACGTTCAGGTGGTGTTGTTCCCATGTGCCTGCTGCTCTTGTCCTTCTAGGTGGTAGAGGTCGCGGGTTTGGGAGGTGCTGTCGAAGAAGCCTTGGCGAGTTGCTGCAGTGCATACTGTGGATGGTACATACTGCAGCCACAGTGCGCCGGTGGTGAAGGGAGTGAATGTTTAGGGTTGTGGATGGGGTGCCAATGAAGCGGGCTTTGTCCTGGATGGTGTCGAGCTTCTTGAGTGTTGTTGGAGCTGCACTCCTGGCAAGTGGAGAGTATTCCATCACACTCCTGACTTGTGCCTTGTAGATGGTGGAAAGGCTTTGGGGAATCAGGAGGTGAGTCACTCGCCGTAGAATACCCAGCCTCTGACCTGCTCTTGTAGCCACAGTATTTATATGGCTGGTCCAGTCAAGCTTTCTTCCATGGCAAACTGAATTTCCCAGTCATCGTGAAATTTTTGTACCAATTTTGCCCAATCGTGATTCATTTTGACTAGAAGTTCCACTGGAGCATGAGTCAGCTCTCCAAAAGAACTATTCACAGTTTCGCAGATAATCAAGAAGCAGTATCCAAGGAAGTAAAGTACACAAGATGATCAAAAAATATTCAGACACTTGGCTTTTTGTCTTACCATTTTACCAACAAACGCACAAAAAACTTAAAATACACATGCATTCGCCATGTGGTTGAGTGTTGGGATCACATGCCCAACGAAGGTTGCTATTACTCGTTTTTATTTACCAATCAGAAATGCAATTCGTCACATCTGGATTTCCAATTCGCCATATGTGGCTAATATATTGGCAGCACTGGAGTATGCCACAGCTAGATATGTACATTTTCCACATATGGTAGGGGTGCTAATAAGCTTACATTTCTTTGTTTTACTTAATGCGTCTCCTCCAACAATGGAGCACAACATCAATGGCACTTATTGAATGTCTGTCTGTTGTGTTGTACTAATGCTAAATGCTGCATGTTCTCGCAGCTTTGTGCTGATTTCTGACCCTCACAATCCTTCTTTAGGGAGTGTTCAGATCTGAAGTACTTGAGAATGTTCTTTGTTCTTTGTTATGGCATCTGCTGCTTATCCATGAGCAGTATCACTTCTTCTTTTCTGTTTTGTACCATTACTCCATGAACTGTAAGAATCCCTCACGTTTGGATACCTATTAATTTAACATAGATTTTTGGCCCTAATGTTGCATCTTCCTTTTGAACCAATTGTTAAAAATGATCAAAATCTCTCTATTTAAGGAAGCTTCCACTTAGTGACTGTGGCAAACTTTCACTTTCGACTATAGATGGATTACTGAAACCATTCATATGAATTGGAATGGAATTGTGTTCCAGTTTGCATGTTGACAGTACTTTTGTGTTCAAGTTTAAGCGGGAATTTCCATAAGCAGACTTGGTTTCCTGTGAACTGAAACCTGTTACCTTGTATGTGCTGTGTGTGAGATAACATGCCTGCAAATCAAGTGGGATGTTCAGCACCCACTCCTTTCAAAGGTGGGAAATACTACCCACAAGACTGATGTGCACAGGCTAAAAGTAACATTTATTCACGGGTAGAATAATAATACACAGAAGTAAAGCAAAGTTGCTGAAAATCCAATGGCTAAAAATGTTTAGAAAGAGTCAGTCCATAATAAGTTTAAAATACCCTTTTTGGAATGAATTTGTCACAGTTTGATAAGTGACAGAACGTTTGGATGAAAATCTTTTTAACAACTTCATGCTGCAACTTATATGTGGTGGAAGCAAATTTCTATTCCATGGAATTCTGTTCTTTTCAAGTGTGGCTGTGTTAACACTCCCACCTCTTGCTTAGGCCATGGTTGAAGACCCACTCCAGGATTTGGACATATAATCTAGGCTGACACTTCAGGGTAGTATTGAGGGAATGCTGCATTATTGGAGGTGCCGTCTTTCAAATGAGTCATTTAAACTGAGGTCCCACCTACCTGTTCACATGAAAAATCACGTGGTATCCAAAGAAAAACAAGGGAGTTCTCCTGGTGTCCTGGCCATTTATCCCTTGACCAACATCATTAAAACAGACTAACTGGTCATTCATCTCATTGCTGTTTGGACCTTGCTGTGTGCAAATTGATTATCACGTTTGCCTACATAAACACTATGACTGCACTTCAAAAGCAATTCTTTGGTTGTGAAACACTCTGGGACATTCTGAGGATGTCAGTGGTGCTACATAAATGCAATTATTTAACCAGAGCTGTGATTTATAGCCATGTATTTTGAATTCTGTTCTTGGCAGTAAATATAGTCCATGCCTGTTAACTAAGACGTTTTTCCTTGCCAAAAATTCAAATTATCCAATACTGCGAATTAAGTAGTTTTAATAAAACAACACAAGACCCTTTTTGCAGAATTTCAATTTGAGTTAATTGATAATTGGAATTAGGGACTTTGAATTAAGAAAAGTAGACAGTACGTTGTGAGATTAAATGCTAATGTCTAGATATTTACCAGCTTCCTTCAAACATCTCTCTCCAATTGCACAGCAATCAGAATAATTATATTCATCCATGGTCTGTTAACCCACCTATGTTTACATTTCAAACAGCCAATCCTAGCTATAAAGCAACTTTTCATTTCAAGACTGAAGTGTTGACACAAAAGAAATAAAATCCATCTGGGCAGACATCTCCCATTGTCATAATGTGATTGTATAGCCAATTACTTGTATTAGTCACTATTTGCACACAAACAGTGGGCTTTGAACAGAGATACAGCTAGCCAAAACCAATTTTTTAATCATATTTACCCTGCGTATCATAAGTTTGATCTAATACAGAAACCGCTAATTTATACGTGAGCAAAACTTCATGCACTTAATATACTTAATTGCAAGCAAGACATGGACTTCTACAAACCCATCATTCTTAAACAATTCCATTATTACATGGATTGAATTGTTGGAAGAAAACTTGAAAAATTTCTGTGCAGTAACAATTTAAAAAACAGCAATTAACATGAATTTAGATAGGGTAGGTACTGCCTGGCTAACCACCTTGACTTCTTTAAGGAAGCGACTTCCCTGGTGCACTGTAGTAGGCCCTACAACGTGTTGTAACCAGACTTCCGGAAAGCATTTGACAAAGTTCCATGCAAAAGGCTATAAATTAAAGTAAAAGTTGTGGGTATTCAGGATAAATCTTGGGTGTGGATAAAAAATTGGCTGAAAATAATGGGTGCTTGTTCGAAGAGTTAAGGTGGGAAGGAAATACTAAGTGGGTACCCCAGGGAGCTGTACTAGGACCACTGCTGTTTCTAAATTATATCAATGGCTTTGGCTTGAAACCCAGTGCAAATTGGTCAAATTTATAGATGATACCAAACTAGAAGGGGCAGCTGAATCAAAGAAGGCTGCTCAGAAATTACAGAACAAGTTGGACAAAATATATATGTTGCCAGATAAATGGCAGATGAAATTTAATACTGCTAAATGTGAAGTACTGCACATAGGAAGGGAAAATGGTAACACACACCAACTCCATTTATTTAAGCTTTCTTATATGGATAATTCGAGAATTTGCTATTCTTCCATGTATTGTATCTACGCCTAGGAAGTATATTGAGACCTTAGAGCACCAACGTTAGCTAGGATGTTTTGTGCTTCCGTTGTACCTATCCTTTTGATTATCAAGTACCAAATACAGGGTTTTTGTTTCCACAGCCCCAAGTTCATTCAGTATGTGCACTTTCAGCTACATTTGCAACAAATCTCATGTTGCATTATTCATTGTCCAGTAGGTGTATCCATGCTTTTTTTCTGAAGTAATTTCACTGAACAATTACTTACATTTTCTTTCCTTGGATTATTGTGCCAATATATATTAATACTACTTCCTTTTCATAAGATGTAAGCTGCACCAAGTTAGCAACTATTCACTATAACATTTCTTAGTGATTTAGTAATATTTTATAATACTTAGTACTAAGGAAAACAGTCTGCATTGGCTTTGTATATCCGAGGCAGTGAATGAGGCTGTGTTGCCAGTTCTTCGCTGCACCACGTTTCAGGGAGCGTACTTTATAGTACTGAAAATTTTGCAGTATGGGGTAAAAGACTAAAATCTCAAATTACAATATCCTCAGGGGTCTAACCAGATATGTAATGAGTGAACAACCTAGAAGTGAGTTTAGGTTATCTTAGTAAATGATTCTGGTTGCAATTATCTACTATTGTAAGCTTCAAAAATATTTCAACAAGTTAATTTTTTTTTAAATTGTTTTTACTAGGGATATTTATAAGGATGAAGATTCTTTTTAATACAGATTGCTAAGTTATGTGAGTTGTCTGTCCTGCCTCTTGAAAATAATGGTGATTGAAGTGAATCACAGAACTGATTTACAAATTTAGTTCTGAGACTTGTTTCTGGTCATAAATGTTTGAAAAGCTTTTATGTTGAAGATTGACTGATGCTGCTCCAGCCCTCTTTATTCCACAATAACTGTACCATGAAAGATGTGCACAACAGCTTATACTCAACAGCTAAATAAGAGTTATTTGAAAGTATTTTGAAATTTAAACTAGCTCTTCACAACTTTTATGTTTCAGACATAAAAAGCAGTATGTAAGTTTATCTCTGAACTAGTGTAAGTGGAACTTGAATAGTATTCTGGTCCATACAATATTCAGTTGTGATATCAAAACCCCTAAATATCAAAATATTCCAACTACTGATTTGGGTATTTGCCGTTGAAGTGAGGGCAATGGAATGTTTTTTTTTACTTTTTGCACTGTTAACCCAGAGTAACATTTCCTGTACTTTATTTCACATTATTTAGATAATCCCAGCTTCACTCGAGCACTTCCTGCTGCATCAGTTTGACATTTTTGACATCCATTGTACCATGCATTCTTACAGTATTTGAGACAGAGTGTGTGTGCTGTGGACAAGCTTGAAATAGTACACATTTTCATGTAGGAAATTGTAGCCAGCAGAGAAAGATTTTTCATCCTATTAATCTGTCCTCTATTTGAGCCCAGAGGTTTTTCTACCATGCTAATCCATCCATTCCCTCTAATGATCCTTTCAAGTGTGGTTTTAACTTCCAACTTGTGACCATTTTTGGATCAAAGTTTAATTGAATATAATGCACTGAGAAACTGATTACTTAAACATGTGTAATGGGAAAAGATTGTACGATGCTCATAGCTTATTTTTTTAAAATATCATAAGTTTACAACACAGGAGGTCATTCAACTCATTGACTGTGCCAACTCGTTTGTTAGAGCAATCCTAAACTAATCCCACTGCCCTACCCTCTCCCATAGCTTGGATCTTTCTCTGCTTCAAATGTTTATCCAATTTACCATTAAATGATGCAGTGGGCACTACCTCAACTACTTCTGTAACAAAGCATTCCATGCTCCCAGCAATCCTCTATGTCGTGAAATTCCTCCTAACCTCTTTCTTCACTATTTGTGACCTTTTAAAATTGATAACGTCTTGTCATTGTCTTCTCAACCAGAAGAAATGGGGTGAATAGGGAAGGATTATCACAACCCTTCATAATTTAAAAAAACTCTATTAAATCTCCACTTAGACTTCTCTGCTCCAGTGAAAATAGTCCCAGTATTTCAGGTCTCTCATAATTATAGTTTCTCATTCCTGATACCACCCTGGTGAATCAACACTGTATGCTGTCTTTGACTTTCTTGTCCTAGGAGAGGTGCCAAAAACTGCACCGAGCATTTAACTGTGGCCAAACCTTGTTATTACCTCTATTCCCTTATTTATAAAACTCAATGCTGTTGGGCTTTTTTATGGTTTTATTTACTTGCACTTTCAGACAATTATATATTTGATCCCCGTAGTCTTTGTTCATCCACGCCCTTCACTGTCTTTCCATTGAGTGTATACTCCCATTTCTTCTTTTCCCTTCCAAAATGCATTACCTTAATATTTCCCCATTAAATTCTGCCACCTGTTGGCCCGTACCGCTAAGCAGCACTCTAACTGAGGTCTTAAGTTTTTTTTAAATAGGCTGATCATTACCCCATGGCTTTTATATTCTATACCACTTGAAATAAAACCTAGAATTCTGTTAGTTTTTTTTAAAAACTCAGATTTGCATCTCCTAGCTCCACCGTTCGTACTGCAGAGAAACTCCTATGTTGGAACCAGCTCTACTTCCTGCCTTCCCAAATTATGCTAGTTTTACAAAATCTTGCTTCTTGTTCTCACTCCTTTCATCATGTGTGTTGATTTTTAACCATTTATAATTTCATAGGTCCACATTTATAATGGAAATGATCCATGTAAACTTCTCACCATGTAACTGGGTGTTTTTTTGCACAAATTACTCGATAGTTTCTGAAAACAAATTTTGAAAATTTTTGAACTGCCATTTTTGCTGCCATAGTTTGATAAAATATATCCATTAAATTGTCCTTTATGCCTTTTAATGCCTTCATTAAAACTTTTACTGGAAGGCCTCAGCCGCTCCCAAAAACCTGAGTTTGGTTTTGATATTTTTACTAAGAGATGAATTTAGATTGTACAGTCTAAGCGCATGAAGTGTACCTTTTTTTAAATTCGTTCATGGGATGTGGGCGTCGCTGGCGAGGCCGGCATTTATTGCCCATCCCTAATTGCCCTTGAGAAGGCGGTGGTGAGCCGCCTTCTTGAACCGCTGCAGTCCGTGTGGTGACGGTTCTCCCACAGTGCTGTTAGGAAGGGAGTTCCAGGGTTTTGACCCAGCGACGATGAAGGAACGGCAATATATTTCCAAGTTGGGTTGGTGTGTGACTTGGAGGGGAACGTGCAGGTGGTGGTGTTCCCATGTGCCTGCTGCTCTTGTCCTTCTAGGTGGTAGAGGTCGTGGGTTTAGGAGGTGCTGTCAAAGAAGCCTTGGCGAGTTGCTGCAGTGCATCCTGTGGATGGTACACACTGCAGCCACAGTGCACCGGTGGTGAAGGGAGTGAATGTTTAGGGTGGTGGATGGGGTGCCAATCAAGCGGGCTGCTTTATCTTGGATGATGTCGAGCTCCTTGAGTGTTGTTGGAGCTGCACTCATCCAGACAAGTGGAGAGTATTCCATCACACTCCTGACTTGTGCCTTGTAGATGGTGGAAAGGCTTTGGGGAGTAAGGAGGTGAGTCACTCGCTGCAGAATACCCAGCCTCTGACCTGCTATCGTAGCCACAGTATTTATATGGCTGGTCCAGTTAAGTTTCTGGTCATTGGTGACCCCCAGGATGTTGATGGTGGGGGATTCGGCGATGGTAATCCTGTTGAATGTCAAGGGGAGGTGGTTAGACTCTCTCTTATTGGAGATGGTCATGGCTGGCACTTGTCTGGCACGAATGTTACTTGTCACATATGAGCCCAAGCCTGGATGTTGTCAGGTCTTGCTGCATGCGGGCTCGGACTGCTTCATTATTTGAGGGGTTGCGAATGGAACTGAACACTGTGCAGTCATCAGCGAACATCCCCATTTCTGACCTTATGATGGAGGGAAGGTCATTGATGAAGCAGCTGAAGATGGTTGGGCCTAGGACACTGCCCTGAGGAACTGCTGCAGTAATGTCCTGGGGCTGAGATGATTGGCCTCCAACAACCACTACCATCTTCCTTTGTGCTAGGTATGATTCCAGCCACTGGAGAGTTTTCCCCCTTATTCGCATTGACTTCAATTTTACTAGGGCTCCTTGGTGCCACACTCGGTCAAATGCTGCCTTGATGTCAAGTGCAGTCACTCTCGCCTCACCTCTGGAATTCAGCTCTTTTGTCCATGTTTGGACGAAGGCTGTAATGAGGTCTGGAGCCGAGTGGCCCATAGCCTTTGCTGTATCCAGTGCACTCAGCCGTTTCTTGATATCACGTGGAGTGAATCGAATTGGCTGAAGACTGGCTTCTGTGATGGTGGGGATATCGGGAGGAGGCCAAGATGGATCAACCATTCGGCACTTCTGGCTGAAGATGGTTGCAAACGCTTCAGCCTTGTCTTTTGCACTCACGTGCTGGACTCCGCCATCATTGAGGATAAGGATGTTTGCAGAGCCTCCTCCTCCCGTTAGTTGTTTAATTGTCCACCACCATTGACGACTGGATGTGGCAGGACTGCAGAGCTTTGATCTGATCCGTTGGTTGTGGAATCGCTTAGCTCTGTCTATAGCATGTTGCTTCCGCTGTTTAGCATGCATGTAATCCTGAGTTGTCGCTTCACCAGGTTGGCACCTCATTTTTAGGTCCGCCTGGTGCTGCTCCTGGCATGCTCTTCCACACTCCTCATTGAACCAGGGTTGATCCTATTGTCCCATGTTATGTCCATACCATTCAGCCAGCTATAATGATGGAAGTTAACTAATTATCTCACCTGTATGGACAGTTAGAAGAGATAAATGTTGTAATTGCTTACATCTGTGCAACACAGATTCAAGTTACTAACAATTTGTGTGTGTGAGAGAGAGAGGGCAGACCTAATTTACCATGCTGACTTTCCTCTGAGTCGATGGGCTTCAACTGTTTTGAGGTCTATGTACATCGATTTACTCATAACAGTAGTGATAAATAAGCAAATTAGAGTTGTTCGAAAAGATGTTTGTTGTATTAGTGGCTTTACTGAAGTTGAGCATTGTGGGAAATTTAAATTCTGAAAACAATCTCATAAATTGAATGGGCTCCAAACATATGGTGTGGCAGTATTAAAATTGAACATCCCTGGTGCAGGAAGTGGATACTCAAAGATTCTGGTTGTTTAATCTTTCTACCAGTAATACATTTTTAACAACTGGAAGTTTGAACCCAATCTTGGTGCAATAAATCATGCAGCTACCAGGCCACTTAGACCATTATTTCTATGTCTAAGTGGCGTTACATGAAAACTAGTTTAAATGCAGGAAAATCACAGCCGCCATTGATTTTAATTGGGGCAAGGCTATGATAATTACTTCCAACTGTTTAAGGTGAGGGTAACAGCGGAGCAACACAAAAATCCTAGGGAAATATGGAGTGGCATAATTAATGGTACACATCACTTACTCCATAATTTCCTCTTTGTTTTGTGCCGTTCAAGGGTTCCTATGACATTTAATGTCACCAGTGCCCAGTAAGATCTGGATCAACTATATTCATCACTGTACTCCTTCAGTCAGTAAATCAAACCACTTGGTGTCTTAATTAACTTTTCAACTATCTATACTTTGTGTGCCCTTGCTTTTTATTCATATTTGTGTTTGCTTAATAGTTTAAACTTCCTTTCCATTATCTCATCTTTCACTTCATTGTAGTGTTAATTTACATAATTCACAACAATAGCCTGTTAAAATTCTCATTCTTGTTTTCAAATCCCTCCATGGCCTTGCTCCTCCCTATCTTTGTAACCTCCTCCAGCCCTACAATCCTCTGAGATGTCTGCGCAATCCAATTCTGGCCTCTTGCGCATCCCCGATGCCTAGGCCCTAAGCTCTAGAATTCCCCCTCTAAACCTCTCTGCCCCTCTATCTCTCTCTCATCAACAACACATGTTGACACCGAGCCACATAAGGAGAGATATTAGGGCTTATGAATGAAAGCTTGGTCAAAGAGGTAGGTTTTAAGGAAGGTTGAGAGGCTTAAGAAGGGAATCCCAGAGCTTAGGCCCTAGGCAGCTGAAGGTACAGCCGCCAATGGTGGAACGATTAAAATCGGCGATGTGCAAGAGGCTAGAATTGGAGAAGCACATAGATCTCTGAGGATTGTAGGGCTGGAGGAGATTACAGAGATAGGAAGGGATGAGGCCAACGAAGGATTTGAAAACAAGGATGAGAATTTTAAAATTGAGGTGTTACTGGACCTGGAACCAATGTAGGTCAGCGAGCACAGTGGTGATGGATGAACGGGACTTGGTGCAAGTTAGAATACGGGCAGCAGAGTTTTGGATGAGCTCATGTTTATGACTTCCTCCTTTTAGACATTCCTTAACACCTACCTCTTTGACTAAACCTTTTGTCACATGTCTAACTATCTCCTTATGTGTGGCTAGGTGTCAAATTTTGACTGATAACGCTCCTGTGTAGCGCCTTGGGACGTTATACTACATTAAAGGTGCTATATAAATGCAAGTTGTTGATGGGAACACCTCATGGTGGGCAAAATTGATAATGCATTCTTTATGTAAGCAATGCTAAATATATAGAATTAAGTAAATGCTAAGTTAGTACTTATATTATTGGTTTTCTTTAAAATTGTGATGTCAGAGTAGTTTAATAATTTGCCCATATTAGTTCTGCAAGTTTTACATTTTTTAAATTTGTGTTTAATCCACAAGAAGTGGGAAAAGAATGATGGTCTTGAATTGTAGACTAAATTAGATCTTGGAAGATTACTCACCCCTTCTCCAAAGAGATGCACTGAGATCACTACAGAACAGCAGTAGCTCTTGAGTCTATAATCAGTAGAATCCAGATCTCCACAGAAGCCTTGTGTTGCTTCGTAGAAAAAAAAAGGTTTGTGTGTCCATATAAACAGTCAAAAAGGAGTGATTTTGGAAACTGGGTTCTTCAATGTGCTTGTTGAAGATTATGAGGAAACTTTGGATGCAATAAACATCTATTGCGTAATAAGATTGAATTAAGTTCAATTATTATTGGACTTAATTCAATTATTATTGCTTTTTGTGATGTATATCAATGATTTAGACTTAATTGTAGGGGCCATGATTAAGAAGTTTACAGATAATACAAAAATTGGCCGTGTGGTTGATAGTGAGGAAGAAAGCTGTAGTCTGCAGGAAGATATCAATGGACTGGTCAGGTGGGCAGAAAAGTGGCAAATGGAATTCAATCTGGAGAAGTGTGAGGTAATGCATTTGGGGAGGTCAAACAAGGCAAGGGAATACACAATAGATGGGAGGATACTGAGAAGTGTAGAGAAACAGAGGGACCTTGGAGTGCATATCCACAGATCCCCGAAGGCAGCAGGACAAGTAGATAAGGTGGTTAAGAAGGCAAACGGGATACTTTCCTTTATTAGCCAAGGCATAGAATATAAGAGCAGGGAGGTTATGCTAGAACTGTATAAAACGCTAGTTAGGCCATAGGCTAGAGTACTGTGTGCAGTTCTGGTCTCCACATTTCAGGAAAGTTATGGTTGCACTAGAGAGGGTACAGAGGAGATTTGAAAGGATGTTGCCAGGACTGGAGAATTTTAGCTATGAGGAAGGATTGGATAGGCTGAGGTTGTTTTCTTTGGAACAGAGGAGGCTGAGGGGAGATTTAATTGAAGTGTATAAAATTATGAGGGGCCAAGATAGAGTGGATAGGAAGGACCTATTTCCCTTAGCAGAGAGGTAAATAACCAGCGGGCATAGATTTTAAGTAATTGGTAAAAGGATTCGAGGGGAGTTGAGAAGTTTTTTCACCCAGAGGGTGATGGGGGTCTGGAACTCACTGCCTGAAAGGGTGGTAGAGACAGAAACCCTCATTGTATTTAAAAAGTGGATGCACTTGAAGTGCCATAACCTACAAGGCTACAGACCAAGAGCTGGAAAGTGGGATTAGGCTGGATAGCTCTTTTTGGGCCGGCACAGGCACAATGGGCCAAATGGCCTCCTTCTGTGCCATAAATTTCTATGATTCTATATTATATTTCTGTATTTAATAGATTTTAGATAATCAAATATGATTTAAAAATTGGCTTCAGCCAGCTTTAATTCTAAAAGAGTTCCTTTGCCTCTATGTTAGGGGAGTAGCTGATACATAAAACTGTCCTGATACATCCACAGTTTCGATGAGAGGTAGCTAAAGTTTGTTTTTAGTGTCGCTCTGGATAATCCGAAATTAATTTCTTTGACATACTAACATATGCATATTTGCAGACTGGAGGAGAGAGATGAAATTCATTATTTTCATTGCATTAGAAAGTCTATGAAAGCCTGTTTCATCCCAAAGCCTTGCAGATTATTGGACTATGTATGAAGTATGTGCTGAACTGGATACATTAACCTCTTTTGAATTCAATCTATCTTTATGGCTTTCTAAGTCTTTGTTTCATCAGGATTTTGAGTCTTTCTGGTCCTGTGTAATTATTTTTCTTTATAAATAAATGTATTAGTTGTAAAGATTTGACAGTGTGGTATTTGATGCTTTTCAGAGTAGATATGAGACGGATGGAATCCTGCCCTTCAACCTTGGGGGAGATCTGTTCTGCATCTGACCCGTGATTGATGCTGCCTGTTGGTATCAAAAGTGGAAAAGTGTAGGCTCTCCTGATTCCACGGCTGGTTAAGTTAGTGAGTAGCTCATCTGTGCTTACCAGGAAGGTCCCAGATTGTTCTGAATTCGTTGTTCTCAAGAGTGGTAGAAGAGGCTGATGATCAGCTTTCGTGCCCATGGATTAAAGTGGGGAAATTACAGTTTCCTGCTCCTAATTGCTATCCAAAGACTCTTGTGGAAGTGCATATTTGTGGACATTGGGTAAGCACAAGATTGGGGCTCAGTTCTGATGCCCCTCATAGTCAAATAATACGGTGACACTCACTGTCAAGGCTCACAAATAAATGATAGCCATTTAGGCAAGGTACCAGAAACCACCTGTGGAAACCAAGGAGCCAACACCTCCAGGACACAGGGAGGGGAAAGAAGTGCAGAAATGTCCCATTCCCTAGCATTAACAGCCATGTTTGATGAACACGTATATTACCCAAAGATGTTAATTGAACAAATTTGTTACTAGAAGAGAACTAAAAAGTACCATTTGCACACTTGTACACACTTGCTGGTTTTGTGGAATAAGATCTTTAGACCAAGATGAGGATTTTTCTTTCCTATTTCCAGGAACTAAATTGTGTAAATTTTCCTCATTGTGATTCTTAATTTTAGCAACTACACAAACTGCAGGAGTAAATCCAGATTGAAATCAGAGCATGCATTTTGATGGCATGATCTTGCCCTTCAATTTTGTAGAAATGCACCTTGGGCTTTCCCTCTTGTTTGCAGTTGAACACTCTTGCTGTTCTTCCTGTTTAAGGGAAGATGAGGTTATCTCCCATTCAGTGTCCTGGCTTCAGACATTGTTCTAAACATTCCAAAGTGTTTACAGTGACTGATAGCCATAGTTATTGCCTTTGGTGTCAGTTGAAATTTGCCAGGGTTTTTTGTTAGGATAAGGTGTAATTGTCTTGAAAGAAAAAACTTGGATTTCTATAGAAATAAGAATTATTTAAGTAGTGTCTTATCATGTCCTCGTGATGTCTCAAAGCTATTTGCATCCAATTAATTACTTTTTTGAAGTGCAATCACATATGTAGGCATACAGGGCAGTTGTGCACAGCAAGATCCCACAAATCTTAAGATGGCATCTCCAACAATGCACTTTATTAATATAGTGAAGTGTCAGGGTAAATTTATGTGCTGAAATCCTGGAATGGTCCTTGAACTCATGGCTTTCTGTCTCAGATGAGAGTGCTGCCAACTGAACCAAGCTGCCATTTAAAGGCACCTTCCTGAAGTTAGGAAATTGCCTTTTAAGGATTGAATTCACTGTAGAAATTAACTCAAGAATTATTGCAACTAGTGCTGGTGGGATTGTTTATGCAGTTATGTGATACTGGTATTTTTAAAAGAAAATAACTCCTCATTAAAAACATTAGTGCTGATCAGGACCAACATTCTGCACCAATGGAACAAACTGACCAAAGTTTGGACAGTGCCAGACAACACTAGCAATCACCCACTCATGAGTAGTATATCTTAGACTTGCTCCTCTTTGTGAACCAATTTTTTGAGTGCTACCTGAAACTGCTGTAGAATTCTTGACCTTCAACCTGGAGAGTTAGCAAGAGACAGATTAAGTAAATGGAAGGAAGTTAAAGGGCAAAAAAGCAATTTCTGCAATAATATCCACCTGAGTAGTATGTCCATTATTGTGCTTTACTGAAATCTTTGTTTCCAACCCTGATGGTGTGATATTATTCATCACCATCACCTGCTTTCCATGCAGCTTCATTTGTCTCATAACTCATCATTTTTAATATACTGTTCTTTATACTTGCCCCATAGCCTTCAAATCTGTCTCTAACCAGATATATTTATTTAGTTTTATACCTGTTAATAAACACAGCAGCAATTGCTACTTTGGAAAAATCAATTCCTTCTTAACCGATTTAAAACCATTCTTAGGCAAAAACAAGCCATGTCCCTAGGGTCAAAAGAAAGGCACAGGTAAAACAAAACCTAAGTGGCCAACTGGTCACGTACAAGGACTAATCAGATTTAAACATAAATAATTTTACAAATTCAAAGAAAATATCTCCCAGGAGAACAGGGAAAGAAACAAAAACTGCTGTTCGATCAGCCAAAGGGTTAGTTGAAAAGAAGATTGTAGTTAACAACAGTAGCAATAGCAAAGTCTTTTTTAAAGTTATGTTAAGACTCATATGACAATGGACCCGAATTTGCTTTAGTAGAGCATCTAACAGTGTCTGCTGTTAGTTAGACTTGCCCCTACAACCTTCAGCTTAAAACATTTTTGCCCACAAAGTTGCTGAAAGTGCGAGCTGATAATGGCACAGTGAGGGAAACAGGGTATCTGGGACCTGAGTGAACAGGGCAACCAACAGGGTATCTCTTAACCAATTAGATTTAAAGATTGGGAAATAAACACAGGAAAAACTGAGAAGAAGGATGAATAAAAGGGGGTGAATTCAATTTCAAATGAAGTATCGAAGGAGAAATAAAGAGAGGGGAAAAAAGATTGGGTTAAAAGAGAGAGAGAAAAAAAGACACAAAGGAAAAGTAAGAAAAAAAATTAAAATGTGACTTTTTAAAAATCTCCCCAAAAAATTGAAAACCTGAAACAATGAGATTCCACACTTGTAGTAGTTAATTTTAGGTGCCAGAGAGGTTGATTGGCAGTCATTAATACTCATCACATTGGTAAAATGGTACTTGTGTTTATAATGACAAGACTTAACTTTCTGTGGCACGTTTAATGGGCAAGTGAGGGCGAGATGCCATTTTCGCGAAGCTAACGGCGAAGCGGCGCAATTCGGACAGCAACTTTTGGATATTCACGTTTAACTGCGCATCTGCTCCTCGCCTGACGTTGCTGTAACATTTACCCATAAATAACAGCGTTCGCCATCAGCCTTGCTATTACTTTGATAACAAATTCTGGCCCAATTTTTAAAAAAAACTCCATAGGGCCATTAAAGCACACGACAGGGCAAACTCTGGTAAACTCCCAGGATATGGTGAATGTATTAAATGCCTATACTTTTGTCCTCACTCCAGTGGACAATGCTCAGTTAACTTTAATATAATGTACAATTAGTACAAAAGTTGAGAATGTCAAAGGGGATGCAGATAAAATCCAGGAAAGAAGAGATCTCAAATCTGATAGGGCTGCTGGTCTTGATAGCTGAATAGAAATGGAAGATATGTTAAGTAAGCCTGTGGCATATATATTTCCTGTCTCTTTAGGGACAAGGATTGTTCCTAAGGATTGGAGGGAGGCTAATGTCGTACCAATATTTAATTAGGGCAACAAGTCAGAACTGGGAAATTATAGGCCCATTAGCTTAACTTCAGTTATTGGAAAGTTGTTAGGGGTCTTTGGAGATGCCCTGTATGATCACCCAGACACAATAGGCATTATAAGAGGCTCGCAATATGGACACTGGAAAAGAAAGTCATGACTTACCAACCTGATTGAATTTTTTGAGGAGGTAATTAGGTTGGTGGATGAAGGTAGCCCTGTCAGTATTGTGTATTTGGACTTTCAGAAAGCTTTTGAGAAAGTGCAGCACAGTAGGTTACCATGGAGAAGAGGAGGACAGATCCTGGATTGGATAGGGAATTGGTTGAGTTCTCTATCAAAACCCCCTCATGATTTTGAACACCTCTATCGTATCTCCCCTTAACCTTCGCTGCTCTAAGGAGAACAACCGTAGATTCTCTCGTCTCTCTGCGTAACTGAAGTCTTTCAACTCTGATACCATTCTAGTAAATCTCCTCTGCACTCTCTCCAAGGCCTTGACATCCTAAAGTGTGGTGCCCAGAATTGGACACACTACTCCAGCTGGGGCCTAGAGAGTGTTCTATAAAGGTTTAGCATAACTTCTTGCTTTTGTACGCTATGCTTCTATTTGTAAAGCCACGGATCCCGTATGCTTTTTTAACCGCCTTCTCAACTTGTGCTGCCACCTTCAAAGACTTGTGTACTTACACCCCCACGTCTCTCTGTTCCTGCACTCCTTTTAAAATTGTACCATTTAGTTTATATTGCCTCTCATTCTTCCTACCAAAATGAATAACTTCACACTTCTCTGCGATAAATTTCATCTGCCATATGTCTGCCTATGTCCTCCTGAAGTCTGTTACTATCCTCCTCACTGTTTACTACATTTCTGAGATTCTTGTCATCTGCAAAGTTTGAAATTATGCCCTGTTAACCCAAGTCCAGATCATTAATATATATCAAAAAAAGCACTGCACACCTCCTCCAGTCTGAAAAAGAACCGTTCAGTGAACGATCAGTAATATACCCAAATCATTTCCACCTTCCACTTGCAAAATAAGACCTCTTCATCTTATACACTTGATTTGTTATGTCACTGCAAAAAAAATTCTTAAAAATGGCAAAATCTGGTATCAGTGGAGATACAATGCCAAATTTGCCACTTAGTTTTAAGACACCTGCCTCGAGTGTTTCAGTTAGTGTTCAAATTGTCACAGCTTGTTGCACAGAATACATTAAATACATTGGGCCAGATTTTGATGTCAAACTGTGAGGCTAATGGCATTCACCATAATTTATGTGTAAATGGTATAGCAACTTCCGGCGAGGAGCAGAGGGGAAGTTAAATGCCAATATACAAAAGTTGCTGTCCGAGTTGCGCCGCACGGCCATTAATTTCGTGAAAATGACATCTCGCTGACTGCCTCACCATTGACATGCATTGAATGTCGTGAAGTTGCTGTATTTGCATGGTATATACGAACCAAACTCGCCACAGAAAATTAAGTCTGGTCATTTCAAGCATAAGCACCCTTTTAATGACGTGATAAGTATTAATTGCTGCCACTCAACCTTTCGGGCACTGAAAATCAACTATTTCAAGTGTGGAGTCTCATTCTTTCAAGTATTACAGTAATTGTTGGAGATTTTAAAAATGTCATTTAAAATTTTTAATTTTTTTAAACTTTTCTTTCTCTCTCAATCCAATCTTTCTTTCCCTCTCTATTTTTCTTTCTGTACTTGATTTGAAATTGAATTCACCCACTCTAATTTACACTTCCTTCTCAGTCCTTCCACTGATTATTTCTCAATCCTTCAATCCGAATGGTTAGGGAGGTACACCGTTGGTTGCCCTGTTCACTCAGGTCCCAGATGTGCTGTTTCCCTCGCTGCCCCATTATCAGTTCACACTTTCAGCAACTGAGTGGGCAAAAATGTTTTGAGCTGATGGGTGCAGGAACAAGTCTAACTAACGGCAGATGCCGTTAGATGCCCTGCTACAGTAAAATCTGGCCCATTGTTCCTTTTGCAACCTTAACTGACTCTGGTGTCTATGTCCTGATTTTTTTTTAAAAAGCCTCTCTCCACTGACCCCAAGGTTGTCGATGTCTTCCAGAATGCCCAGACATTAACAAATTGATCGCTGTTTGGGGTCTGTGCAAAACAACTGTTTGTTTTACTTTTAAATGATCTTTCATCGGCCCATGGATGGACAACCCAGCATGGGGCTGTCGGAGGATGCTACTCCCTTTCAGTTAAGATTCTGCCCAAAGCACATATCAAAATCACTTGGGTCCAGTGTTTCTCATGGAAGAATGAACAAAGAATTCTGAGGAATAGCTGATAAACTTAAATGTGGATGTACTGTGGGCTTTCATTGAGAGATTAAATGGGTTGGGGAAATTCTTTGGTACAGAGTATTGTATGTAGTCTGGAGAAGGATTATTGAGGTCAGTTTCCATATGTATGCCAATGACACTCAGCTCTACCTCTCCATAATCTACCTCGACTATCTCTGCGCTGTTGAACTTCTTGTTTAACATTTAGTATTGGACGAGTCATAACTTGCTCCAGCTCAACTTTGGGAAGGCCAAAACCTTCACCTTCAACGCACAGCACAAACTCCATTCCCTTGCCACTGATTATGCCCCCTCCCTGGCCATTGACTCAAGCTGAACTAGACAGTTAACAACGCTGTTCAACCTTGACCTGAATTCCATATGCCATATCCGCTCCATCACCTTCGACTGCCTATTTCCACCTCTAACGTTGCCTGCCTCTAACCTTCGCTGTTGAAGTTCTCATGCCTATCTTTATTATCTCCAGACATCTCCAGTGTTTCATAAAATCCTTGTCCCCATTTTTAAAATCTTTCCATGGGCTCAACCTACCCTTTCTCCACAGCCTCTTCCAGTCCTTCATTCCCCTACCGCAAATGCTCTATTCCTCTAACTCCGGCCTCTTCTTCAACCTGCTTCTCTTCACCTCACCATTGATGACGAGGCGTTCAACATGTCCGTCCTCTCTCTGGAATTCCGTACTTAAACCTCATCATCTCTCTACGTCTCTCCTCCTTTTAAAACACCTCCTCAAAACTTATCTCTTCATCCAACCTTTTGGTTATCACTCTTGATCTTTCCTTCCCTGACCTTGTCGAACTGGAATTTATTGTTTATTGATTCAAGCACCTTGGGACATTTCACTACGTTAAAGGCAATATATCAATGAAAGTTGTTGTTGATTTGAGCTTGTTTAAACAAAAGGCCTTTTCTTAATCCATGTTTATTTTATGTTTTTGAGAAGTGTTTTATTTACATTTTTTGTGTGCATATGCTCAAGGTGAGGGATGTCAGTGTTTCATTTCAGGCACCCATTGTCAATATCAGGTACTCCCAGGTCAGGTTTGGAAAGCACAGCCAGATGCAGAACAAAGCTCATTTTACTCTGCCCCAGTAATCTGCCATAGCCTCAAACCCTACTACACCTGTGTAGTATTTTTTCCATTTTTCAAACCAATCATCCTTAGTCCTGTGGAGGATGACATTGTCAATTAGTGTTGAATTGGGGGGTAGTCTTGTGTTGTTGGCCAATGCCCACTAGGAACTGGATTGAGATGGCTCAAACTCATTTCACATGGGACCTTTACAGGCAGCAGTTCTTAGTTTAATGCAGCCTTTGTCAGAAAGCCACTGATAGTAGGAATGAGTGGAGGGGCCAGCAAAGATGATTAATTCTCCCCACCATCCCCCTAATTGGTTTAACCAACTACAAGCATATTTTTGCTTATGAAATCTCAACCGTCCCTCTTAAAATTTCACTTGAACAGGGACCAAGAGCTTGCTTATTCATCTTCCTGCAGGTAGCAACTGTCTACTGCTGACAGTAAGTACTTAACTTACCAACAAAGACGTATTGCACTGCTGGTGGTCCGCCCCAATTTTAAAAGTATACAATATTGCATTTATATTTGCTGAAAAAGACTACTTCCAGCAAACCACGGAGTGATATGTCCACCTTGCAGTAAGTGCAGATCTGAAGTAAGATGTCGAGTTTTATTCAAACATCTTTTCAATGCCTTCTATGAATGATACGTAAACGCACAGTTTGAGCCCATCCTGTTGAGGGCATGACTCTGGCTGTGCCAGTGACAGGTGAGGACCAATCATTTAGCAGTGGTGGGATGAGGGATATAATCAGGATGCCATCAGGAAAATTGATCCGCTTACGTCATCGAGAAAATGAATATAAAATCCTGGCCACAGTTTCCTGTAGTTCGGGTACCTTCCTAACATCATTATTTAGTAACAAAGGACTATAAACAATCTTTCTGAGCAGTTAAAGGTTGCTATGAGGCCAGTGGAAAAACCTTCACTTAGAAATGACAGTAAATGAGATGATAAAAATGAATTTGTCATGAATTCAACACGTGTTCTGTGTATGAAACAGATAATTATAAGCCTCGTGTGTTTCCTTTAAAATTCAAAATTGGTGCCCTACAGAGCTACCAAATAGCATCTGGATGCAGAAATTCAAAATGTACTATTCAAATTCTTTGCCATGTGAAAATACAGCCTTTTTTTCAAAGACCTATTTTCAACTCGGAAATCAACTAACCAAGGCAGTTGTCATTTTCAGAAGGTGATGAAAGCTCATAATCTTGATAGCTGTTATCAAGATGAGAATACGTTTTTTGGGTCTCCAGAGCATTTAGATGATCCATATTCAGGTTTGGATCTTATTTCAATCAATATTTTTCTCACTAAAGAGAAAACTGGTTAATATTTCTGTCAACCCTTCAAGTTTCCTCTCAAGTCCTTGAACATGTTGCTTTCCAAATCTCTCTCTCAATTCCCTGGCTGAATCTCTCCAATCATGTTTCCTTCCCACCCAGAGCACTAAAACAGCCCTAACCAAAAACATAAATGACATTCACTGTGATCGTGACTATGGTGCATTATTCCTCCTCATCCCCCTTGACATCTGCAAACTTTGACACAGTTAACCACACCATTCTCCTCCAACACCTCTTGTTTATTGTCCAGTTTGCTGGGACGGCCCTTGCTTGGTTCCACTCCTGGCTATTCTAACCTCCTAGCCAGAGGATGTCCATCGATGGCTACTATGCTCACCCCCGCACCATCACCTCGGGAGTCCCCCAACGATCCATCTTTGATACCCCCCTCTTCTTTATTTACAAGTTGCCCCTTGGCAACATCATCCACAATCAGAGGATCAGCGTCTACATGTATGCTGATGACATCTAGTTATACCAATCCACCACCTCTCTCAATCCCTCCACTCTGTCTGTATTGTCAGACTACTTGTCCAACATCCAGTCTTGGCTGAGCTGCAATTTCTTTTAGCTAAACATCAGGAAGACCAAAGCCATCGTCTTTAGCCTCCACCATAATTTCCATACCCTTGCCACTGATTCCAACCCCCTCTTCAGCCATTGTCTCAAACTGAACTCGACTGCTCATAACCTTGGCTTCCAGTTGAACTGGGTTTCCGACCATAGCTTCTCCATCTCAAAGACTGCCCCTACCTCAGCCCAACTGCTGCTGAAATCCTTATTCATATCTTTGTCATCTCCGGACTCAACCATTTCAATGCTGTCTTGGCCGGCCTCTCAGTCTCCTCCATCTGTAATCTTCAGGATGTGGAGATGCCGGTGATGGACTGGGGCGGACAAATGTAAAGAGTCGCACAACACCAGGTTATAGTCCAACAGCTTTATTTGAAATCACAAGCTTTCGGAGCTTTGCTCCTTCGTCAGGTGACTCACTTGTGATTTCAAATAAAGCTGTTGGACTATAACCTGGTGTTGTGCGACTCCTTACATTTGTAATCTTCAGCTCATCCAAAACTCTGCTGCTCATATCCTATATCGCACCAAGTTCCACTCACCCATAATTCCAGTCTTTGCTGATCTACATTGGATCCCAGTCCCACAAGACCTCAAATTCAAACTTCTCATTTAGATACCCACATGGCCTTGTCCATCCCCCTACCTTTGTAACCTCCTCCAGCATTATAGCCCTTTCCCCCAACTCTCCATTCTTTTGACCCTGGCCTCTTGTACACTCCCTCCCATCAACCCACCATTTGTGGCTGAGCCTTCAGCTGCCTAGGCTCCATGCTCTGAAATTCCCTCCCTAAACCTGCATCTCCCCCTTTTAAGATCCTCCTTAAAATTCACCTTTTGAACAAAGCTTTTGGTTACCCCATCTCCTCCTTTAGCTTGGTGTCCATTTTTAAGCCTCTGTGAGGTGCCTTGGGATGTTTTTCTACATTAAAGGCGCTGTCTAAATGCAAATTATTATTTTTTAATTGCTTCCTTGTTCCTCAGCTGATATGTCCTTCAGCAGTGCATCTTGGTTAATTTCATCATCTGTTATTCATTAGTGCTTGCTTTTTGAATTCATCAAATCTTTTCCTCTTTACTGATGTTGACTGCTAATAATTGTAAAATTAAATCGTGTTGATTACTAATTCCCAGTGGTTCTATATTATCATGTCCTGATTACTTGTGACATCATTGTTTAGATGTGAGTTTCCTGTAGTTGGGTCCATAACATATTGACCTGAAATTTCCTGTTGGGGGAGGGCATAATTGGGAAATTACGCCCAATTTACGCCTGATTGAATGCCGATGTCAGTTAATGCTGAAATTTCCTGTTGAACTAACTAGACTACACCAGAGCGTGTAAAAATCAGCGTGATTTAAGCGTCATGAAGAAATGCCCTCTGGCATTGTCCCAACTTGTCAAATCTGTTTGTTAGAGATATGTCAACAGTTGTTATTTCATACTTTGAAAAAAGATTGCAATTATGTTGTTAGAGGCTGTACCAGTTTGACAATAAATACATAATAAAATTCTTCATTGATTTGTCATCAGAAGTGCAACCAAATGATTGTTGAATTATTCTGGGAATGTGGTAATAAATCCTGGTGACTAGTGGCTAGTGTCCCAAAATGCTTCTTTCAGAGCCTTCAGACAGCATGTAAAAGAGTTTTCTCACCCTTTGCCATTGGATTCAGGACAGAACAAAGTCCAGTTGCAAGACAGAATAGTTGGAGTGAGAGTGGGATGGGCTCGCTATCTGTGAAAGAACACTACCTGTTCATAGTATCATAGTACAGCACAGGAGGAGGACATTTGGCCCATCTTGCCTGAGCTGGCTCTTTGAAAGAGCTACCCAATTAATCCCATTCCCCTGCTCTTTTCCCATAGCCCTGTAAATTTTTTCCTTTCAAGTATTTATCCAATTCCCTTTTGAAAGTTACTGTTGAATCTACATCCACCACCCTTTCAGGTAGTGCATTCCAGATCATTACAACTTGCTGCGTTAAAAAAATGTTTCTCATGTCACCTCTGGCTATTTTGCCGATCACCTTAAATCTGTGTGCTCTGGTTACCAACCCTTCTGTCACTTGAAACAGTTTCTCCTTATTTACTCTGTCAAAACCATTTATGATTTTGAACATCTCAATCAAATCTCCCCTTAACCTTCTTTGTTCTAAGGAGAACAACCCCAGCTTCTCCAGTCTCTCCACATAACTGAAATTCCTCATCCTTGGTACCATTCTAGTAAATCTCTTCTGCACCCTCCCTAAGGCCTTGACATCCTTCCTAAAGTGTGGTACCCAGAATTGAACACAATACTCCAGCTGATGTAATAAATTTGATAGCCAGGTAGTGAATGTTAGAATACTAGAGCCTGATCTTCAGTTACTTCCAAGCCTTTATTCACAGAAACCCCCATTACCCCCGAGATAAGCTCTCGTATAAATGGACACGAGAGTCTCCAATTGATAAACACCACCTGAATACAACTAACACTAATTGATATAAATTATATGGATACAGTTAACAGCTGAGACCTAACCCGTGTTTTATAAAGGTTTAGCATAACTTCCTTGCTTTTGCACTCTATGCTTCTATTAATAAAGTCCAGGATTCCATATGCTTTTTAATAGCCTTCTCAACTTGTCCTGCCACCTTCAAAGATTTGTGTATGTGTACCCCCAGGTCTCTCTGTTCCTGCACCCCCTTTAAAATTGTACCATTTAGTTTATATTGCCTTTCCTCATTCTTCCTACCAAAATGCATCACTTCACACTTCTCTGCATTTAAATTTCATCTGCCACGTGTCTGTTCTTTTCAGTACAACAATTCCAGCCTCATTCTCTTACCAAAATAATGTTATTTTCACTCACAACACAACATTAGCATGCAGTCAATTTATATTGCTGTATTGTTATTCAGTTGAAACAAAAAATTTCTTGAGTTTTAAAATGCTCTAAAATGTGTCATTTGGAATGGTTGTGAGCTAGATCATAGAAAGGTTACAGCACAGAATGAGGCCATTCAGCCCATAAAGTCCACGCTGCCTCTATGCAAGAGCAATCCAGCTAGTCCCACTCCCCTGCCCTATCCCCGTAGCCCTGCAAATTTTTTCCTTTCAAGTACTTACCCAGTTCCCTTTTGAAGGCCATGATTGAATCTGCGGTGGGTTAAATTGAATAATTTGTCTCAATATCAGTGGAAGAAAAGGCCTGGGTAGATTTGTTGCAGCCCAGTTTACTGATGTGAGGCAACTACAGTTTTCTAGACTTCCCGGTTCTTAGAGTTTTAATGAAGAAAAAGCCGTTCGCCTAATCTCCTTTCAGCTTGTTCCCTTTCTCTTTTGTGTAGTGATTATTTTTTAATTTTGCTTCAAAGTGATCATTGACTATCAGAAGCAGTCGCCCGGCTACTCTAGTAATATATATGCCCAATGATCACATTCAAATCAAATACACGCATAGGGGATATATTGGTGTCTTGGACACGAACAGCACGTTTACCTGCCATAAATCATTTTTAAACATTTCCCTCATGAATTTATTTCTCAGAACATTTAAAGAAATGAACAATAAGTAGTTTCAGGACACTAGACTTTCTGTGGTAACAACACTGTGAATTCTATTGCATTTGCCAATCTCTTTGAAGAGAGTATAATTCCAAAAGAAGCTTGTGCATTGAAAATTTAGGGACAAATTTACACCCATTCTGAACCTGTATAAATTAAGGAAAGTTGTGTTGTACGATCTTTCGGCTGGGGGCAGGGCTATGCTGATGAGCAGTGGAGGGTCTGGCCGAAAGTTTCGGAGAACCGGCACAAAAGAGAGAGGAAATTTGGGCATAACGTCAGAGCAGTTGTACATCAGTTACGCCTGGATTTCCTCACTATTTTCACGCCAGTAATCAGCATTGCGCCCTCTTTATGCCATTTTTTGGCCACAAATTGATAGAGAATTCTGATTTATCCTGTAATTGATCTCTGCCAGCCTTCTTGATCAAGCCAATCTCTCTCATTTGACTTCGCTGCTCCTGGACTATCGGGCAGAAAATGAGCCACGGTTCCCACCCCACATTTATTGCCTAGTTCACACATGAAGAATGGCCACTTTGGTAAGGGAGCGCCATACCTGTTCAACCCTTCCCCCATCAGGAGCCTATTCTTTCAAGAGAGGAAGAGGGGAGAAAATTGCTTTAAAAACTGGGTCTAAATACTGTACACTGTAAAGTTTTGGTTAAAATTGGAGTAAAAACATATTACACTGATTGTTCTGGTAGCTTGCAATAAAAAGGCATGAGGTTTGAATTGAGGTGCTTAAGTGGCATAAAAGTTTGCATCACAGGGTAACATAAAAGTGTGCCTTCTAGGGGATATGTGACAAGTTACAGACAAACTCCACCATTATAACCATGTACAACCTATCTGTCATCATCAAAGGTTTACCACTGATGGGGGAGCCTTCAGTCGCATTTGTCTTGCTCATCCAGAACACACTCCCCAGACCTTGTTGCCACTCCACCACTCTTCCCACCTTTTAAAATCCACTTAAGATCTACCTCTTTGGCAAAGCTTTCCACCCATTCCCTAATCTCTCTCTACCTGGCTCAATGTTCATTCCTAATTGCTATCTTTAAAGCACCTTGGGGCTTTTTCTACATTGTAGGTGTTATGTAAATTCAAGTTTTTTTTTTACTTTTTCCGAATTCAGTAGAACGTCCGTTATAAGAAAAAAGAGTGATGTAGCCTCATACTCAAGATGGCCACTATCTGTTAACATTTTTAGCACTTTGAAACAAAAGTTTCATTATAATCTGGTGTTTGGTATATAGCCTAGTAATTAATTGTTCTGAATGGTATATTTCTGATTTGAGCAAAACATGGAGACTAAAAACGCATATAGTTCAGACAATCCTAAGTTGTCTTGTCTTTGCTTGAGTCAGTTACGGTTATTTTTCGCAGTTTTTTTTTTAAAAAGCAGGAAGTGAAATAAATTGACCACAGTAAAGTGGGCTGAACTGTTAATGGGTAAACCTACAGACAAACAGTGGGCAGTATTCAAAAGGTATTTAGTATAATACAAAAGCAGTACATACCTCTTAAAGGCAAAGGCTCCACTTGTATAGTTAAGTAACCATGGTCAACAAATGAGGTAAGAGACAGTATCAAGTTAAAATAAAAGACTTGCACAAATGCAAGGAAAAGTGGAAATCCAGCTGAATGGGAGAGCTATAAAAAAACAACAAAGATATATAAAAAGTAATAAGTGCAAAAAGGGAATGTGAAAAAAAACTTGCAAAGGATATCAAAGCAAATAACAAAAGTTTTTATAAATATATTCAGAGAAAGAGTGGGAAAGGTGAATGCAGGCAAGACTTCAATGGATAATAAGAAAATAACAAATTTGTTAAATGAGTACTTTGTATCCATTTTCACAGTGGAGGAAGAGCACAAAATGCCAGTAATACAAGGGAATCTAAAAATATGTCCAGGAGGAATTTAGTGGATGTAATACAACTAAAACAACATGGAAATGGAGAAAATAATGGGACTTAAGGTAGACAAATGTCTAAGATCTGATGGTTTCCACCCCAAGTCTTAAAAGAAATAAGTGAGGAAATTGCAGGTGCATTAGTCATAATTCTCCAAAGCGTTCTAGGTTCAGGAATTGCACTCTTGGATTGGAAAATTGAAGTTTCTTTCCTCACCACTCTTTCTCACCTTCCCCATTCCTCTTGTAGATTTTGCTGGGCCTCGTACTTCCCAAAGCTGCTTTTCAGCTGACCACTAACAAACCATGATAGCAGCCTCATCATTACTCTCTCAGATTCTTCCCTCTTTCCTCTTAAGGGAAGGTACCAAGCAAGCCCAGGCAATGCCTGCTTATTGTAGCAGTTCTAGTAGCAGATACTTGAGACTGATCCTTAAATTTGCAATTTTGCATAGCCATTTTCTTTATTGGATTCACTGGTTTGTATTTTAGTGAAATGTAAACACTTATCTGATGAGAATGTAATGGTGGATGTGGTCATCAGAAAACTTATAAAGATGGACAGTGGTTAACAGTAGTGCGTCCACAAATGCTGGGGGTAGAAGAGTGCTTTCACAAATGGAGGGAGGGATGGAGACAAGACTCCATGTGTAGAAATAATTTAAACATCGGATTTAGCAACTCTCAGTACCAGTGCACATGCACAGTAGCCTTTTATTTCCCTGCAATTTTTTCCATCATTCTTTGCTAGAACAAGTGATGGAATGTTGGGTATATCTGTAGTTTAAATCATGACAAACCTGTGCCCACTACAATTTTAGTTTCAATACATGTCATAGGCCTATATTCAGGACTGTCTTTGAGTTATCAGCTTTTTACAGGCTGTCAACTTTTTTGAAGTTGTTTCTCAGCTTTTGCTAATTTTATAGATTAGCTTATATGCTTCCCTCCTTTCCGTGCCTCGTTTTCTCCCCACCCCCACCCCCACTTCCCTTCCCAACCATTATAAGTGAGTGCATTTCAAAAGTAATTCATTGCTTGTGAAGTGCTTTTGTGTGTCCCAAGGACATGACAAATGATATAAATGCAAACTCTTTCTTCTCTCTCCTCCCCTGTCTTCCCTCCTCCCTTTTTTCCCCTTAATTTCCAATCCCTTCCCTTCCCCAATCCTTCCACTTCCTCTCTTTTTCAACAGACTCCAAAGACAAGTCCAGGAAGATTCCCTCAAGTTTCAGGTGCTGAAATTTCTATCAGTTTCCAGAAATCTCAATTGGACCCAAAAAAGAACCTTGTTATCAAGCTCCTCTGGGTACAGTCTATTCAGGAAGTACTTTCTTGTGCTGCAAATCATTATAATTTCTTCAATGAGACTACGGATATCAACCTGTAGTTTCTTCTGCATTTGCGCCCAGACACACCCATAATCTGGGTGCAAACCAATTACATGGCTTAAACGATCACAGAATTTTGGGCGTGAGTTACCCACGTAACCACAATACGCCCAAGTCGCCTCGATCTCTTGCATCCGTCCATCAAACCTTCCATCCGAATGAATCTCCACCCACAAAACTGGCCATGTCCCCAGCTTTCAAATGTGAGTATCCTCCAATTGCACTTGTTTGGAGGGGTGTCTCAACATTGCGACCAGATTTTCAGGCGCAGCACGGAACAGTCATTTTTCTGGTCTTTTAATTGCAATTTTATTGCCGCTTTTTAAAAAAAATTATCCTCACTGAGACTTCCTCAGTTTCTTTTAATGCATTTTTATGGCATAAATATAAATCACATTAAAAATGGTTTCAGCCCTTCCTTGGCCCCGATTGTTTATGTTGATTTATGCCTATTTACACCCATTTTAAGTTCGGCCTTATTTTAATGCGATTGGAAGGATACTTGGATGTAACTTGATATCATAAGAACATAAGAAATAGGAGCAGGAGTAGGCCAATCGGCCCCTCGAGCCTGCTCCGCCATTCAATAAGATCATGGCTGATCTGATCCTAACCTCAAATCCAAATTCATGTCCAATTTCCTGCCCGCTCCCCGTAACCCTTAATTCCCTTTACTTCTAGGAAACTGTCTATTTCTGTTTTAAATTTATTTAATGATGTAGCTTCCACAGCTTCCTGGGGCAGCAAATTCCACAGACCTACCACCCTCTGAGTGAAGAAGTTTCTCCTCATCTCAGTTTTGAAAGAGCAGCCCCTTGTTCCAAGATTATGCCCCCTAGTTCTAGTTTCACCCATCCTTGGGAACATCCTTACCGCATCCACCCGATCAAGCCCCTTCACAATCTTATATGTTTCAATAAGATCGCCTCTCATTCTTCTGAACTCCAATGAGTAGAGTCCCAATCTACTCAACCTCTCCTCATATATCCACCCCCTCATCCCCGGGATTAGCCGAGTAAACCTTCTTTGTACTGCCTCGAGAGCAAGTATGTCTTTTCTTAAGTATGGAGACCAAAACTGTATGCAGTATTCCAGGTGCGGTCTCACCTATACCAGTTTCTCGCCATTAAGATAATAATATTGGCAAAATGAGGACAACATTGGGCGCATTTTTGAGTCTAACTTCCGGATTGCGTTCAAGGAGGAAACTCCAGGCCATTATATTCAGGTCGCAGTTCCGATAGTTGCAAACATATTTGTAGTTCTGGATGGAAAACTGCATGAAACTAAAAGATACGGCTTACACAAATGCAATGAAAAGCTGAAATCCATTAAACTGGGAGGGCTATAAAAAGCAATGGAGATACAAAGAAAGCAATAGGTGTAAAAAGGGAATATGAAAAACTTATAAGGGATATCAAAGCTAACAATCAAAGATTTTACAAATATGTTAAAAGAAAGAGTGTGGTAAGGGGGAATATGGGCCAATTGAAGACAAGCAGGTGATCCTGTAATGGTAAGGAAATGCAGACTTGTTAAATGAATACTTCGAATGTTTTCACAGTAGAGAAAGAGAACAAAATACCAGCGGTGCAAAGAGACTTAAAAATAAGTATAACTTAGTAGATTTAATATAAGTTTTTAAAAAAACTGGTATTGGGGAAAATAATGGGACTTCAGAAAGCATTGGGCAAAGTTCTGTACATGAGATTATTAGCAAAAATAAAAGCGCACAGAATTGGAGGTAACCTTGTGACATGGGTTTGCCCGACAATGTGGAAAATTGCCTCAGTGTGTCCTGTCCACAAAAAGCAGGACAAATCCAATCCGGCCAATTACCGCCCCATCAGTCTACTCTCAATCATCAGCAAAGTGATGGAAGGTGTCGTCGACAGTGCTATCAAGCGGCACTTACTCACCAATAACCTGCTCTCACCAATGCTCAGTTTGGGTTCCGCCAGGACCACTCGGCTCCAGACCTCATTATAGCCTTGGTCCAAACATGGACAAAAGAGCTGAATTCCAGAGGTGAGGTGAGAGTGACTGCCCTTGACATCAAGGCAGCATTTGACCGAGTGTGGCACCAAGGAGCCCTAGTAAAATTGAAGTCCATGGGAATCGGGGAAAACTCTCCAGTGGCTGGAACCATACCTAGCACAAAGGAAGATGGTAGTGGTTAATGGAGGCCAATCATCTCAGCCCCAGGACATTGGTGCAGGAGTTCCTCAGGGCAGTGTCCTAGGCCCAACCATCTTCAGCTACTTCATCAATGACCTTCCCTCCATCATCAGGTCAGAAATGGGGATGTTCGCTGATGATTGCACAGTGTTCAGTTCCATTCGTAACCATTCAGATAATGAAGCAGTCCATGCCCGCATGCAGCAAGACCTGGACAACATCCAGGCTTGGGCTGATAGGTGGCAAGTAACATTCGTGACACACAAGTGCCAGGCAATGACAATCTCCAACAAGAGAGAGTCTAACCACCTCCCCTTGACATTCAACGGCATTACCATTGCCGAATCCCCCACCATCAACATTCCTGGGGGTCACCATTGACCAGAAACTTAACTGGACCAGCCACATAAATACTGTGGCTACAAGAGCAGGTCAGAGGCTGGGTATTCTGCGGCGAGTGACTCACCTCCTGATTCCCCAAAGCCTTCCCACCATCTACAAGGCACAAGTCAGGAGTGTGATGGAATACTCTCCACTTCCTTGGATGAGTGCAACTTCCAACAACACTGAAGAAGCTCGACACCATCCAGGACAAAGCAGTCCACTTGATTGGCACCCCATCCAACACCCTAAACATTCACTCCCTTCACCACTGGCGCACCGTGGCTGCAGTGTGTACCATCCACAGGATGCACTGCAGCAACTCGCCATGGCTTTTTCGACAGCACCTACCAAACTCGCAACCTCTACCACCTAAAAGGATAAGGGCAGCAAGCACATGGGAACAACACCACCTGCACATTCCCCTCCAAGTCACACACCATCCCGACTTGGAAATATATCGCCGTTCCTTCATCGTCGCTGGGTCAAAATCCTGGAACTCCCTTCCTAACAGCACTGTGGGAGAACCTGCACCACATGGACTGCAGCGGTTCAAGAAGGCGGCTCACCACCAGCTTCTGAAGGGCAATTAGGGATGGGCAATATATGCTGGCCTTGCCAGTGATGCCCACATCCCATGAACATATTAAAAAAAAAATGGGTTGATAATTGATTGCGAGGTAGGGGACAGAGAGCAGAATAAAGGGAGTGGTCTCTGATTGGTGGAATATGACAAGTGGTGTTCTCCAGGGATCTGGACTGCGGCCTCAGCTTTTCACCTTATTTATCCATGACTTGGATGAAGGAATAGAGAGTTGTATATCCAAGTTTGAAAATGATACTGTTAGGAGACATAGCAAGTTGTGTAGATGGGAGCAGGAAGTTACAAAAGGACAGAAATAGATTAAGTGAGTGGGCAAAACTTTGGCAGATGGAGTTCAATGTGGGGAAGTGTGAGGTTATTCGGAGCCGTGCGTATAGATTGTTGCCCAAGTAAGTAAATTGCTGGCCTGAGGTCAGCTTTGTTCCCTTAATGTACAGTAAACTAGTTGCTGGTTGAAACATAACCTCAGAATGGAGGTTTTCTAATTTGTAGGACAACAGAAGGCTGAAAACAGAATGGATGTAATGATTTCAGGAATGATGGCTTTTCAAATTTTGGTGCTTGGTTGTAGTCTGAATATGTTGAACAGCTTTCCAATTAACCTGACATCAGTCACCATCTGATTAGGTTATCACTCTTCCCAACATCCCATCATGTAGACGTTGTATAACGTTATTTTGTCAAGATAGCCAAACCTGGCCAGAAGCTTCTCCAATCCCTATCAGCTTGCTGTGTTAAAGGTCTTTATCTGACCAGATCAAGCCATGAACCGATCCTTATTTTGTCCTTTTTTAAATTTACTTGCATATTTAATTTGTCTTACAAGAAAGATCATCTATCTTTGTCCCGATTAGAGACAAAAAAGATCTTCTTGTGGAGGCAGAGGGAATGGCTTAGGTGATTAATGAATACTTTGCGTCGGTCTTCACTAGAGAAGAGGATGCTGCCAATGTAGCTGTAAAGGAGAAGGTAGTAGTGATATTGGATAGCAGGAGTTGGGATGTCTTGTTGAAGTTGTACAGGGCATTGGTGAGGCCACACTTGGAGTACTGTGTACAGTTCTGGTCACCCTATTATAGAAAGGATATTATTAAACTAGAAAGAGTGCAGAAAAGATTTACTAGGATGCTACCGGGACTTGATGGTTTGACTTATAGGGAGAGGTTAGACAGACTGGGACTTTTTTCCCTGGAGAGTAGGAGGTTAAGGGGTGATCTTATAGAAGTCTATAAAATAATGAGGGGCATAGATAAGGTCGATAGTCAAAATCTTTTCCCAAAGGTAGGGGAGTCTATAACGAGGGGGCACAGATTTAAGGTGAGAGGGGAGAGATACAAAAGGGTCCAGAGGGGCAATTTTTTCACTCAAAGGGTGGTGAGTGTCTGGAACGAGCTGCTAGAGGCAGTAGTAGAGGCGGGTACAATTTTGTCTTTTAAAAAGCATTTGGACAGTTACATGGGTAAGATGGGTATCGAGGGATATGGGCCAAGTGCAGGCAATTGGGACTAGCTTAGTGGTATAAACTGGGCGACATGGACATGTTGGGCCGAAGGGCCTGTTTCCATGTTGTAACTTCTATGATTCTATGATTCTATGAAAAATAGATAGAGGTTACTAAGGGAAGTATGGGTAGAAATTGCAGAGGCTCTGGCCACAATCTTCCAATCTTCCTTAGATACGGGGGCTTTCCAGAGGACTGGAGAATTGCAAACGTTACACCCCTGTTCAAAAAAGGGGAGAGGGATAAACCCGACAATTACATGCCAGTCAACCTAATGTCAGTGGTGGGGAAACTTTTAGAGACAATAATCTGGGACAAAATTAATTGGCACTTGGAAAAGTATGGGCTAATAAATGAAAGCACGGATTTGTTAAAAGCAAATCATGTTTGACTAACTTAATTGAGTTCTTTGAAATAACGGAGAGGTTTGATGAGGGTAGTGCGGTTGATATGTATATGGACTTTCAAAAGGCATTTGATAACGTACCACATATTGGACCTGTGAGCAAAATTAAAGCCCATGGAACTAAAGAGACAGTGGTAGCATGGATACAAAATTGGCTAAGGGACAGAAAGCAGAGAGTATTGTTGAATGGTTGTTTTTCAGACTGGAGGGAAGTGGTGTTCAATAGGGGTCAATATTAGGAGCACTGCTCTTTTTAATATATATTAATGACCTGGACTTGGGTAGACAGGATATAATTTCAAAGTTTGCAGATGACCCGAAACTCGGAAATGTAGTAAACAATGTGGCGAATAGTAACAGACTTCAGGTGGATATAGACAGACTGGTGAAATGGGCAGACACATGGAAGATGAAATTTAATAGAGAAGTGTGAAGTGATGCGTTTTGGGAGAAAGAATGAGGCGAGTTAATATAAACTAAATGGTACACTTTTAAAGGGGGCGCAGGAACAGCAAGACCTGGGGGCATATGTACACAAATCTTTGAAGGTGGCAGGACAAGTTGAGAAGACTTTTTTTTAAAAAAAAGCATATTGGATCCTGGACTTTATTAATAACGGCATAGAGTACAAAAGCAAGGAAGTTATGCTAAACCTTCAAAAAACACTGGTTAGGCCTTAGCTGGAGTATTGTGTTCAACTCTGGGCAACTCACTTTAGGAAGGATGTCAAGTCCTTAGAGTGGGTGCGGAAGGGATTTACTGGAATGATACAAAGGATGAGGGACTTCAGTTATGTGGAGAGACTGGAGAAGCTTGGGTTGTTCTCCTTAGGGCAGAGAAGGTTAAGGGGAGATTTGATCGAGGTGTTCAAAATCATGAAAGGTTTTGATCGAGTAAATAAGGAGAAATTGTTCCCAGTGGCAGAAGGGTCAGTTACCAGAGGAGACAGATTGAAGGTGATTGGCAAAAGAACCAGAGGCGACTTGAGGACATTTTTTTTTTACACAGGGCGTTATGATCTGGAATGCACTGCCTGAAAGGGTGGTGGAAGCAGATTCAGTAGTACCTTTCAAAAGGGAATTGGATAAATGCTTGAAGGGAAAAAATTTACATGGCCATGGGGAAAGAGCAGGGGAGTGGGACTAACTGGATAGCTCTTTCAAAGAGCCGGCACAGGCATGATGGGCCGAATGGCCGCCTTCTGTGCTGTATTCATTCTATGAAACTATTTACAGTACTGTGCTTCAAATTAAATCAACATTTGGTTCTCAGAGAGAACATTGTCTTTGGTCTTCAGATATTTGGGGAGGATTTGGCAAGGTTGTTCCCAGCAATAGATAGAAATAAGATGCCGTAGTAGTTTCCACAATCAGAATATTCACCCTTTTTTTTACAATCCAACACATCTTTCAATTTTGGAGGACGGACCTCTTCATCATGGATTTGCTGGGAGATTCTGAAGAACTGTTTTGCAAACCTCGGCCACCAAATTTAAATACTTCATTTGAAATGCTATCTGAGACAGCTGTTTTGTCATTCTTAGCTTGTTGGGCAGTGGGCTTCTCATCAAGGGGAGCATGAACCTGAACCAGTCCTAGTGGTGACGGCTGCATCTTTGTAGATAGCTTCCCTCAAATTTGTCTACTAAGTTTTCACTCCAGGGTCATTAATGATGCGAGAGAGCTCAGAGCACACTAGGTGGTGGTCTGTCCAACATCTGTGTATATCTTGGCAGATGACAGTGCTTTGAGTGTAGATGAATCAAAGCGGTTTTGTCTTTATCAGCTTGCCGAAATATCTTATTGGTGATTAGCACATTTGGGCAGTAGGGGGAGACTATTGTTGTTGCATGATCCTCCCCTAAACTACTTTCTTCCTGGCTTGAATGGGCATTACATTCTCCAAAGAGGATGAGATTGTCTTGGCACAAAAATGAGTGTCTGATGCAGGCCTTCATAGAATTTCAGATTGGTGACATCATCACTTGCCATTGTAGATACTAATGATAGCTTGAATATCGGGAGGAGTCTCATTTCTATTAGATGGTCGTTAAGCCTTTGGGAGGCTTTCCAGTTTGTCACAAGATTGAAATGGATAGCAAATCTAGTGCCAAATTCATACCTGCTCTTTGTTGCCCTCTCCTTCGAGATGAAAGTATATCCTCCACTTATCTCAGTGATCTGTGCATCATCAGGTCAGCTGGTTTCACTGAGGGCATCATTGTCAATATTGTATTGAGCAAACACTCTGGGTGGAAGAGCACTCAGTCTCTGGATAATGAGGTCTATTGCTACGCATAAAGGTGTGTACATTCCATGAACCCAAGTAATTTCCTTTTCAGCTTGTCTCAACTGCTTGAGAAATGACCCCAACAGCCACAGTAAGCTGACCAGAATAAGTGAAGTGCACAATTTTTAGGGCACCTTTTTCTTGTCCCCTCCCTATTGAGGATGTGCAGTGCAGTCCTAAAAAGGGCTGTTTAAATATCCAGAGTCCTGCTGACCACTGTTGCTGCTCCAATTCAACAACAGAGCAACAAAACTCCTTGCCCACCTGTGTGCAGGTTTGCAACTCCATCTGCCAGCATTGTCTCGACCTATCCGATCACTTTACTACAGCTACTTGCCACAGGACTTGGCTTGATCAAGGACCTGAGTATTAGTGAGGAAGATGAGCAGAGGGATCTACCTCACTATCTTGATCATATGAGGTTCCAGTGGTCAGACGGAGTCAGAGCAACTGGAGGCATGATAGGCTGCATTGGCTAGCCATTGACGCCATCTTTGTCTTGAGTCCATGTCCTCGTTAATGTACAACACCCTATTAGGTCATTTTCACTGGTTTTGAACTTACAAGACAAAGATTCCTCTGCAATACCTGCATCTTTTGGCTTATGCATTTGAAGATAGGTGTTCCTCCACATTCATTGATAGCTACCCTCATCCAGCTTCAGCCAAGATAGTTGTCCAGAGTGTGGCCACTGACAATGGACAGGTAACTACCGGTAGTCATAGATGAGAACTGATTGAGGATCAGTTTCTGAAGCCATCCAAATGTTGGAATTGTCTTGGGAGAAATGTCCCACCACTGCCTGAAACACTCTGTAGACCCTTCAGATCTAAAAGAGTCAAATTAGTACAAATTAGCTGGAAATTTGATTTCAGTTAGCATTAACAATTTTTTCATCCGTTGCCTCTGTTTTTGGATGGAGGAGGAATGTGGCACCGTCGGTCGGGTTTCTGCACGCTCCAAATGAGGAATCTGGAAGGATTCAGGGAACATGATTCCCTTGTTTGAATGGAGTGGATAATTGTACAAGTTACACTGCTTGATTTTAAGAAAAATCAGTTTTTATGGCAACAAGGCTTTCTCTGTCGAATAAATTCTTGAAATATATGTAAAAGAAATATATGTAAAAGAAAAGAAGTAGTCTATTTCTTTAACAAACGAGAGAGTGCATTTTATGATGCCTTTGCCAAAACCCACTTCAGAATGCTTTTGGTGTTAGGCAGGTATTGGCCCAAAATTTGTACTGCCATTCAGTATATTTTCAAGTGACTAGCACTCCAAAGTGAACCAATGCTTATTGGAGGCTATGGATTATCCTGAAATGGACCTCTTCACTTCAGCAACTAGCTTTCAACTTCCACTTTATTGGTCAAGGAGCATCCATACGTCAGCTTGGATGTTTCCTTGACGTTACATGTTCTTCCATACTTTCTCCATCTCCTATTTAATCTGAATGCTCCAAAGGTAAAGATGGAGAGCTATGATTCTCGTAACTTTTCCTTTCTTTCTTACTTTAAATGACATCCTATGTGACTGTGGTAAACTATCCCTCCTCCTCATCCTCCTCTACCTCTCTGCAGCCTTTGACACGGTTGACCACACCATCCTCCTCCAATGCCTCTCCTCCGTTGTCTAGCTGGGTGCGACTGCCCTCGCTTGGATCCATTCCTATGTATCCACTCGTAGCCAGAGAATCACCTGCAGTGGCTTCTCTTCCCGCTCCTGCACCGTTACCTCTGTAGTCCCACAAGGGTCTATCCTTGGCCCCCTCTCATTTCTCATCTACATGCTGCCCCTCAGCGACATCATCTGAAAATACGTCAGGTTCCAAATGTACACAGATGACACCCAGCTCCACCTCACTACCACCCCTCTCAACCCTTTCATTTCCTCTGGTTTGTTGCGCTGGTGGTCCGACATCCAGTATTGGATGAGCAGAAGTATGCTTCCATTAATATTGGGAAGACCGAAGCCATTGTCTTTGGTCCCCACCACAAAATGTCTGTAAACTCCGCCAACCTTACAACTCTCCCAGATCTCTGTGCTCCTCCAGTTCTGGCTTCTTGCGCATCCCCAATTTTGATCGCTCCATTATTGGCAGCCATGCCTTCAACTCTGGAATTCCCTCCCTAAACCACTCCGCCTACCTTTCTCGCCTCTAAGACGCTCCTTAAAACCTACCTGTTTGACCACCTTTTGGTCACCTGCCCTAATATCTCCTTAAGTGGCTTGGTGTCAGATTTTGTTGATAACGTTCCTGTTAAGCGCGTTCAGACGTTTTACTACGTTAAAACGTCTATATAAATGCAAGTTGTTGTATATACAAATTAGCATTGATTTCAGTACCACTGTTGGCTGCGTTTGAAGTACTTGCCTACTGCGGTTACCTTCAGATTCTACAAATTATTTTTTCTCTTGGATTCTACATGATATTCCCAAATAATTTGCTCATGCAGAGGCGTTAGTAACTTGGGTAACATTCTAGTTCTGATATAGATTGCTTAGATAAACAAAAAGTTTAAACCTGACCAAATCCAGCTCCTGTAGAGTTGTCCTCCTTGTCTGGTTGGTTGTGCCTTTAGAGTTTGGTTTTGTGATTTATTAGCTTGGCATAACATGCATGTCCAGTTTCAGGTACCTTACCATTTAAATGTTTACCTATCCTGGTGCTTTAAACTGTCAGCTTCACAAATGAGGGAAAATCAAAAACAATGGCATTATACTGAAAATATTGTACCAAAAATGCATAACTAAACTAGACAGTCGATGGCTTGAATATAACAGATAATTATGTGAATGGTGCAATTAAGTTTTTGTGTGTAGCACTTAAGGGGAATACCTGGGTTGCTTTGATGACCTGTCGCAACAAAAATGAGATCTATGCTGTCTTCAAATGTAATTTATTTTTAAAAGTAATAAATTAGAATGTAATAAAATGGAATATGGTTTCAAGGATATAAGATTTAGTTCTAGTGTTTTCGCCTGAGTATAATAAAATATTACTGCATGAACATGAGCAATATGAATATTAGTGCAATTGTTTATCTTGCATTTTTTTGGTACAAGGTAAACATGCCAAACTGTTCAGTATATAATGACCCAATCTGTTTTTAGTAGTTTAATGAAAGACTTTTTTTAATACAGTATGCATTTCAATACTTGCTCTGCTTTTAGTATGGGTGTTGTAAATGTTACAATATGGTTAAGAAAACCAGTGCGTATTCTGTTTTCATCCTGACCCACCCATCCCCAGTTGTTTATTGGTAACTTTTGAATAATTAAGTTGGGTTGTTATGTTTGGAAAAGGGATTGAATTTTCACTTTTAAATTCAAACAAATTTCTCAGGAATCTTCTGCTTCTCTTTCTCTTCCTCCCCCCCCCACCCCCAAAAAAAAACACACAAAATAATCCATGAGTTTATCAACTTGGTGGTACACTTAGTTGAAGTCCAGTCACAACAATGAGCATTGTTTAGAGTAATCTATATCCTGAATGAAAATGCATGTTTTTTCTACATTAAATTATTCAACTTCAATATAGTAAAGCATGTCAGAAGTTGTATACAAATGTTGGAAATAGCTATATATGCAGTTGGTCTAACAGAGTGCTAGCCTATATATGTATCACAGTAACAGCTGGCCAGAGAGGGATTAATAGTAGTTGTAGAGAATGGAAACTTTGGGGAAAAAAATCAGCTTTGAAGTCCAGCTGAATGAACAAACCTTTAAACATTAAACTTTTTCATAGCAAAAGCAAAATACTGCGGATGCTGGAAATCCGAAATAAAAACAGAAAATGTTGGAAGTACTCAGCAAGTCAGGCAGCATCTGTGGAGAAGGAAACAGAGTTAATGTTTCAGGTCGATGACCCTTTGTCAAAACTGTTCTGAAGAAGGGTCATCGACCTGAAACATTAACTCTGTTTCTTTCTCCACAGATGCTGCCTGACTTGTTGAGTATTTCCAGCGTTTTCTGTTTTTATTTCAAACTTCACCATAGCTTCATTTTTGATGGTTCAAACATGTTGAATGAAAAGGCATGCTTAGATCAGGAAAAGCAATGATATATATAGTGAACAGTTCTGTATTTTGCAGAAAAAATGGATACTTTAAACCTGCTGACTGTTTTCTTGCTCTTCAACTTCCCTCAGTTATTCTTGAGCCCATTTTACAAAACATAGCTTCAACGAGTTACAAAGTAATGACTTGATCTTGAGGTTCTGTCGGTCTCAAAAGCTTGAACAGTTTAGGGACATTACTTAAACAACTGGATTTGAATTTTTGCTTTGACATTTACCTATCAGTATATGTATCCAAGTACAATTTTAAAATGTATTATTGGGGAGGAGGCAAATCCTGAATTAGTTGAGTTATCATAATAGATGAAAGTAGTAGAGAAGTTAGTTAAGTTTAGACAAACAAAGTGCCAGTACCTGATGGGATATGTCCAAGAATCCTGAGGGAATTGGGGGAAGAAATAGCAGAGGCTCTAGAAATTATATTTCAGGGCTGAGAGTGAATGCGTGGACTGGAAAATGGCCAATATAATACCCATCTTCAAAAAGGAAAATAGAGCGAACCAGGGTAATTACAAGCCAGTTGGTTTAGATCTGTGGTGGAAAAAAATTGGAATCTTTTAATTATAGAATACTTTACTAAAAATCTAGATGGAGAGTAAATAATTAGAAACAGCCAACAAGGATTTCAGAAAGGAGGATTGTGCTTGACGAACCTGATTGTTGTGAGGAGATGATAGATTTGGGGGAAGTGCGATGGATATAGTGTAAGTGGACTTTCAGAAGTCTTTGACAAGGTACCATACAGGAGACTATCGGAGAAGATTAGGGGGTGTAGAATTAGAAGGAGAGTAGCAAATTGTTTAGAGGGGAGGAGATGGAGAGTAGGAGTTAAGGGCAATTTCTCAGTGATTAGGAGAGGTATTGCACAGGGTTCTGTTCTCGAACTATTTCTGTTCATTGTGTACATCAGTGATTTGGGTATAAGGCAAGAGTGAGTGGTGTTCAAATTTTCAGATGATAATAAAATAGAAGGCATAGTAAATAATTCTGACGGCCGAAGGATGCTTGAAGGGGATATTGATAAGATGGTGGAATGGGCAAAAAGTGGCAGTTGGATTTCAATGTCAGCAAGTGTGAGGTGGTGCAGATTTGTAAAAAAAAAGACAGTTTTACATTGGGGGCAAGTTGGGTGATGTGGAAGAGCAGAGGGATTTGGGTTCACAAGACATTAAAAAATAGCACCCTAATTAGATAGCTTTTATGGCAAGTGGTATAGAATATAAAAGCCAAGATGTAATGGTGAATCTACACAAACCCTTTGTATCAATAAAGTTGGAGTACTGTGTGCAGTTTTGTGCTCCACAGTATAGGAAGGAGGTTGAGGCAATAAAGAGGGTACTGTGCAGATTCACTAGGATGCTGCCTGCTATGAGGAAATACAAATACAAAGCAAGACTTGAAAAGTTGAGGCTGTTTTTGTTAGAACAGAGGAGATTAGGAGGTGATTTGATTGAAGTGGTTAAAATTATGAAGGGACAGAACAGTGTGGATGGAAACAGACTGTTTTCTCATTCTACTTAATTTACAAGCTGAAAGTTTGGCTCAAAGTTTCCAGTGATTGAGTGGTCTAAAACAAGGGGACATAGACGAGAGATTAAATTTTTTAAATTTAGGACTAAGAATAGGAGCTGTGAAATGCACTATTGGAGTTATTGATTAAAGCAGAGAGCCATGAAAACATTTAAAAATTGGTTAGACAAGTGAATGAAGGAAAGGGGAATGAAGCAATATGGGAAATAGGCAGGCACATTGGATAAGGACTACTACGTGTGTGGAAGATAAATATCAACACAGACAGGTTAGGCTGAATGTCTTGTATATGTTGTCATTTCTATGTAATCTTAATTCCCATATTTAGGAATTTATTGAGTGTTAGCATGGATTGGTAAAAGGTAAGTCATATCTAACGAACCTAGTTGAATTTTTTGAGGAGGTAACTAACGTGATAGATGAGGGAGTATCTATAGATGTTATTTATATGAACTTCCAGAAGGCATTTGATAAGTTTCAGCATAAGAGACTGTTAACAAAAATGAAAGCGCATGGAATTGAAGGCAACCTATTGGCTTGGATAGGGAATTGGTTAAAAGGAAGGAGACAGAGATTAGTGGTGTCCACCAGGGATCTGTACTGGGGCCTCAGCTTTTCATTATATTTATAAATAACATGGATGAAGGAATTGAGAGCTGTATATCTGTGTTTGCTAATGACACTAAGTTAGGTGGCTCAGTAAATAGTTTAGATGGGGGCAGAAAGTTGCAAAGGGACATTGATAGATTAGGTGAGTGGGCAAAACTGTGGCAGATGGAGTTCAATGTGGGAAAGCGTAAGGTCATCCACTCTGGACCTAAGAAAGATCAGAGTATTTTCTAAATGGCGAGAAGCTAGGAACTGTGGATGAGCAGAGAGATTTAGGGGTCCAAATACAGAAATCACTTAAAGCTAGTGGACGGGTACAAAAAATAATTTAAAAGGCTAATGGAATTAGCTCAAGGGGACTGGAATTCAAAGGGGTAGAAGTTGTTAAAGTTGTACAGAGCTCTGGTTAGACCCCGTCTGGAATATCTCAGGAAGGATATTGGAGAGGGTGCATCACAGATTCACCAGAATGATACTGGTGTTAAAAGGGTTAAATTATGAGGACAGATTGCATAGACCAGGCTTGTATTCCCTTGAATAAAGATGATTAAGGGGTGATCTAATTGAGTTGTTTAAGATGATCAAAGGAGTTAATAGGGTAAATAGAGAGAAAATATTTCCTCTGGTGGGGAAGTCCAGAACAAGGGGCATAACCTTAAAATTAGAGCTAGGCCGTTCAGGGGTGATGTCAGAAAGCACTTCTTCACACAAAGGATAGTGGAAATCCGGAACACTCTTCCCCAAAAAGCTGTTGAGGCTGGGTCATTTGAAAATTTCAAAACAGAGATTGATAGATTTTTGTTAGGCAAAGGTATTAAGAGTTACGGAACCGAGGCGGGTAGATGGAGTTAAGATACAAATCAGCCATCATCTAATTGAATGGCAGAACAGGCTCAAGGGCCTAAATGTCCTACTCCTGTTTCTATGTAGAGCTCTATAGTTTTAGTCATGTTAGCAAAGCTGTCTTTATGCATCATTCACATCTAGTGAATGAGTAGCAGCTGTTTGTATATAGAATTGCAATCCTAGGTTTAGAATCAAGGATCAAACTTGTGATGTCTGCAGCCCAGACTTTGTATTATGGATTTGAATCTGGTCTAAACTAGTAATCAAAATTTTAAAGCTTTTTAATTAATAACTGAAAAATCCACCCAATTCACCTCAGGTACAGATAAATGCAATAAAGTTCATGATTTTTGTTTGGTAAACTTATTTTTATTTGGCCATATTATTAATAGCTGTGCAATATACAATATTATTTCTTTCATTTGGTCAGGAAATCTTATAACTATTAATAAATGATGTCTGGAATCTCAGGAAATGTGCTGAATGGGGTGCCATTAGCCAAAATTGGATGAAATTGTGGATCAATAAATTTGTATTGAGCTAGTCTATTCATTGTTTTTCTTTTTCTTTTTTAATAGTCACTCCACTGGATAATGTAATATGCCAATAGGTGCTCTATTTGTTGTATTTAAATTCTGAAATTAGTTGGCAAAGCTGACGTTGCTTTCTTGTGTAATCACGTGCTTAAAAATGTGATCTGGACAGTGATGGCAATAGATTGATTCTACAGTAGGAGGATGCAGTATAGAAGGATTTATTTAGGGCAAGTATGCCCTTAGGTGTTTTATACAACAAGATGGCATTTATACAACCTTTCGTAGTGCTGCTATTTGTTTTTCTTCAGCTCAAACTTACATTTTGAAACAAACCAACACTTTTACTAAATGCTGCCTATGTACAGTAAGGGACAATGTTAATTTACAGAAAAAATGCCAATGCACAAAGTAAGCCAATTACAGCAAGTAGTTGTAACAAATGTTTTAACGTTTGTTTTAATGGCCCAGAACCTTCCTGCAGCAGAGAGATCGGTGACTTAGATTGTAAATTTAGCCATCTAGAGCACCAATCTCGCCGTCGATAAGTCCCCTCCGTATTTTCCTACACTTGCAATTAGAATATGTCGCAGTGAGGATGGCGGCAAATCAGAAGTGGTGTGCCCATTTTTCCCAACAAGTCCACGAATGCGTCAACGGGATGGCAATTTTAAGTTTTAAAATCGTCTTTTAATGAGTATCCAAAGTATGGCTAACTTCCCAAGTGCTACTCCCATCAGGCCAATCACTTCTCGATGCGGTGGATTGGCCTGCTTTCTTTTAGAGCACATCATGAATTTGAATATGGAGATTCCAAGGGTGTGCTGAGCCTGTGCTCCAGCCTCAGATCAGCCCATGTTTAATTGTTTAAGCAATTTTAAAAGAGAAAAATTCTATTAACTCCATTAGCTATAAAACATGCCGCTGCCAGGCCACCGGCGCCATTATTTCTATGTCTAAGTGGCAGCGTCATAAAAAATGGCAACAGTCACAATCGCTATTGCTTTCGGTGGGGAGCGGGGCTAGGAAAATTAGCTTCCAGCTGTTATTCATGGGGGTTAATGTAGGAATGGCACAAAAGTCTCAGGGAAATATGGAGCAAGTGATGGTGTAAGTCCACTTACACCATAATTTTCGCTTTCCCCTTCACTGTTCAAGGGTCCTAATGACATATGTAATGGTGGAAGAAGGTAAGTACTTTCAAACTCCCAACTGTCTAGCCTTTGGCCCTCCATTCACTACGACATTTCTGCAGCTACCAATCTGCTCAGTCACACCTTGATCTCCACGTTTGATGCCCTTCTCCCCATTACTCTCTCACCCTGGTCGTTCCCCCGGTACAACCCTCATCTCCGCTCCCTTGAGTCCAAGGGACGCAGACTTGAACATTTATGGCAGACAACTGGTTTAGCCATTTGTCGCCAGATCTAGCTGGACCACATAACATAAGAAATAGGAGCAGGAGTAGGCCATATGGCCCCTTGAGCCTGCTCCGCCATTCAATCAGATCATGGCTGATCTTCAACCTCAGTTCCACTTTCCTACCTGATCCACATATCCCTTCATGCCGCTAGAGTCCAAAAATCTATCCATAAAGCAATCGGGTGCTGCTTTCCTCTGCCAAAACTGCCCACGGTCCTGGAATGCAAAGGTAACCCCTGGCTTTTCCTCCACTACAAACCATCTTCTTAAACCCCTCTCCCCTCCACCCTCACCTCCAACAACAAGTGCGAGGAGCTCACGGACATCTTTGTCACTAAAACTGAGACCATCCGTTCAGCTACCCCTGCCGCTTCCCTTCCCTGAGCCCTCCAAGCCAAACTTCCCCTAAGGTTCCCTCTGCCCTAGCCCTGAACTCGCATCTTTCTCCAGTTTTTCTCCTATCTCCCCTCATGCCCTTTCCAAGCTCATCTTGACCATGAGACCCACTTCCTGCTCCCTCAACCCTAATCCCACCAAACTGCTGACCACCCAACTTCCCTTCCTGGCCCCCATGATAGCTGGTATTGTTATCGGTTCCCTCTCCTCAGGTACTGTCCTCCTCCCCTTCAAATCTGCCGATATCATACCCTTCCTCTTATCACCCACCTTTTACCCCCTCTGTCCTTGCAAACTACCGCTCCTTCTCCAACCTCCCTTTCCTCTCCAAAGTCCTTGAATGTCGCCTCCCAAATCCATGCCCATCGTTCCCGCAACCCCACGTTTGAATCCCTCCAATCAGATTTCCGCCCCTGCCGGCGTACTGAAACTGCCCTTATCAAAGTCACAAATGACAGCCTAGGTGACTGTGATCATGGTAAACTATCCCTCCTCATCCTTCTCGACCTGTCTGCAGTCTTTGTCACAGTTGACCACACCATCTTCCTCCAACACCTCTCCGTCATCGTCCCTCTGGGTGGAACTGTGCTCGCCTGGTTCCATTCTCATCTATCCAGTCGTAGCCAGAGAATCATCTGCAGTGGCTTCTCTTCCTGCTCCTGAGCCATTACCTCTGGAATCCCCCTAGGATCTATCCTTGGCCCTCTCCTATGTCCCATCTAAATGCTGCCCTCGGTGACATCATCCAAAAACGTCAGGTTCCACGTGTACACTGACGACCCCAAACTCTACCTCACCACCATCTCGCTCAACCCCTCCACACACTGATTTGTCATGCTGCTTGTCCGACATCCAGTACCAGATGAGCAAAAATTTCCTCCAACTAAACATTGGGAAGACTGAAGCTATTGTCTTCGGTCCCTGCCACAAACTCCATCCCTCTCCCTGGTCGCTGTCTGAGGCTGAACCAGACTGCTCATAACGTTGGCGTCCTATTTGACCCTGTGCTGAACTTGCAACGCCATCTTCTCTCTGTCACCAAGACCGCCGACTTCCACCTCAGTCACCCGCTTCAGCTCATCTGCTGCTCCAACCCTCAACCACGCCTTTGTTACCTCTAGATTTGACAATTCCAATGCCCTCTTGGCCGGCCTCCCATCTTTCACCCTCCATAAACTTGAGCTCATCCAAAACTCCGCTGCCCGTATCCTACCTCGCACCAAGTCCCGTTGACCCATGAACCCTGTACTCGCTGACCTACATTAGCTCTCGGTCCGGGAACGCCTCAATTTGAAAATTTTCATCAACGTTTTCAAATCCCTCCATGCCCTCACCCTTCCGTAGCTCTGTAAATAATAAGGGGCAGAAAACACCGGTGGGAGTAGTTTATAGACCCTGTAACAGTAGCTATACCATAGGACAGAGCATTAATCAAGAAATAATAGGAGCTTGTAACAAAGGTAATGCAAAAATCACGGGGGAGTTCAATCTTCATTTGGACTGGACAAATCAAATTGGTAAAGGTAGTCTAGAGGACGAATTCATGGAATGCATTTGAGACTGGTAGAAAGAATAGAAAAACAGAATTTTTTTTAAATGGACTTCTTTGTCACTAAAACTGAGACCATCCGTTCAGCTGCTTCCCTTCCCGAGCCCACCAAGCCAAACTCTGTCTGTAAGGGCCCCATATTTGCCTTTGCCAGTCTTTTCCTTTTTACATACCTATAGAAGCTTTACTGCAAGGGGATTGGAGTACAAGAGTAAGGAAGCCTTGCGATAATTGCACAAGGCTTTGATGAGACCACACCTGGAGTACTGTGTACAGTTTTGGCCTCCTTACCCAAGGAAGGATATACTTACCTTGGAGGCATTACAACGAAGGTTCACTAGATTGATCCCTGGGATGAGAGGGTTGTCCTATGAGAAGTGATTAAGTAGAATGGGTCTAAACTCTCTGGAGTTTAGAAGAATGAGAGGTGATCTCATTGAAACGTATAAGATTCTGAGAGGGCTTGACAGGGTAGATGCTGAGAGGTTGTTTCCCCTGGCTGGAGAGTCTAGATCTAGGGGGCATAGTCTCAGAATAAGGGGTCGGCCATTTAAGACTGAGATGAGGAGAAATTTCTTCACTGAGGGTTGTGAATCTTTGGAATTCTCTACACCAGAAGGCTGTGGATGCTGAGTTACTCAAGGCTGAGATAGATAGATTTTTGGACCCTCGGAGAATGAAGGGACATGGGGATCGGGTGGGAAAATGGAGTTGAGGTCAAAGATCAGCCATGATCTTATCGAAAGGTGGAGCAGGCTCGAGGGGCTGTATGGCCTATTCCTGATCCTATTTCTTATGTTCTTATGTAACCTCCTCCAGCCCTACAATCCTCTGAGATCTCTGCGCTCCTCCAATTCTTGCCTCTTGCTCATCCCTGATTTTAATTGCTCCACCATTGGCGGCCGTGGCTTTAGCTGCCTAGGCCCTAGGCTCTGGAATTCCCTCTCTAAACCTCTTCACCTCTCTAACTCTCTCTCCTCCTTTAGGACGCTCCTTAAAACCTACCTCTTTGACCAAGCTTTTGGTCACCTGTCCTAATATCTCCTTATGTGGCTTGGTGTCAAATTTTGTTTGAAAATCGCTCCTGTGAAACTGGAAGTTTTACTACGTTAAAGGTGCTATATAAATGCAAGTTGTTGTCGTTGAAGAAATGGTACTTACTGTGTTTTCTACTCCCATAAATCTTAATAACTGAATTGTTATTCCTGCTGAATTCCACTCTTGCTGTCGCTCTGTATGAATGGTTTTGAAACTGACCCTATTTTTTCATGCTTCATGGTGTGTGTGTATATATGTGTATGTGTATATATATATATATATATATATTACACACACACATCAAGTTGGATTTTTCTTGTCCTTTCTTAGTTACATTTTTCAAAGATTATGGCAGTATTTTGTTGCTAACATTATGAGTTGGTGTTTTACAAAAAGAAAAACGTGTTAAAATATTGTCAGATCTCAATATTAAGCTTTTTGAGCACAATCTTTGCATAAGTGCTGAAATTTACTGCATGTTTTGCCTTTCCCAATATAATTACAGGCATTAAGCATGGTTATATGTTACAGTGCTGCCTAGGCCCTACAGTTAATGTGCCTGAGTGGCACAATAATAGAGGCATTTCCCTACATCATGAAAGTACTAAATTGGTTGTGAAGTGCTTTGAGATGTCCTGAAGTCATGAACGGCACTATATAAATGCAAGTTCTTTCTTTCAAAGGGGAAATTTTGAACCTTAGAATTAATTTAGCAAAGTAAATCATAGAAAGGTTACAGCATGGAAGGAGGCCATTCGGCCCATCGAGTCTATGCAAGAGCAATCCAGCTAGACCCACTCCCCCGCTCTATCCCCGTAGCCCTGCAAATTTTTTCCTTTCAAGTACTTATCCAGTTCCCTTTTGAAAGCCATGATTGAATCTGCCTCCACCAATCCTCTGGCAGTGCATTTGAAATCGTAACCACTCCCTGTGTAAAAAAAAAAGAAAGTTTTTCCTCATGTCACCTTTGGTTCTTTTGCTAATCACCTTCAATCTATGTCCTCTGGTTCTTGACCCTTCCGCCAATGGGAACAGTTTCTCTCCATCTACTCTGTTTAGACTCTTCATGATTTTGAATACCTCTCTCAAATCTCCTCTCAACCTTCTCTGTTCCAAGGATAACAACTCCAGCTTCTCCAGTCTATCCACATAACTGAAGCCCCTCATCCCTGGAATCGTTCTAGTAAAACTCTTTTGCACCCTCTCTAAGACCTTCACATCTTTCCTAAAGTGTGGTGCCTAGAACTGGGCACAATACTCCAGTTGTGGCCAAACAGGTGTTTTATGAAGGTTCATCATGACTTCCTTACTTTTGTACTCTATGCCTCTATTTATAAAGCCCAGGATCCTGTGTGCTTTTTTAATCACTTTCTCAACCTGCCCTGCCACTTTCAGCGATTTGTGTACATATACCCCCAGATCACTCTGTTCCTGTACCCCTTTTAGAATTGTGCCCTTTAGTTTATATTGCCTCTCCTCATTCTCCCTACCGAAATGTATCACCTCGAATTTTTCTGCGTTAAATTTCATCTGCCACGTGTCCGCCCATTCCACCTGCCTGTCTATATCCTCTTGAAGCCTATCACTATCCTCCTCACTGTTCACTACACATCCAAGTTTTGTGTCATCTGCAAATTTTGAGATTGTGCCCTGTACACCCAAGTCCAAGGCATTAATATATATCAAGAAAAGCAGTGGTCCTAGTACCGATCCCTGGGGAACACCACAGTATATCTTCCCCAGTCTGAAAAACAACCATCCACCAGTGCTTTCTGCTTCCTGTTACTTAGCCAATTCTATATCCATGCTGCTACTGCCCCTTTTATTCCGTGGGCTTCAATCTTTATCAAATGCCTTTTGAAAGTCCATATATACACCACATCAACTGCATTGCCCTCATTCACTCTCTCTGTTAAAAACAAAAAACTATATCAAGTTAGTTAAAAACAATTTGCCTTTAACAAATCCGTGCTGGCGTACTCTAATCAATCCACACTTGTCCAAGTGACTGCTAATTCTTTCCTGGATTATCGTTTCTGAAAGTTTCCGCACCACTGAGATTAAACTGACTGGCCTATAGTTGCTGGGTTTATCCTTACACCCTTTTTTGAACAAGGGTGTAGCATTTGCAATTCTCCACTCCTCTGGCACCACCCCCGTATTTAAGGATGTTTGGAAGATTATGGCCAGTACCTCTGCAATTTCCACCCTTACTTCCCTCAGCAACCTAGGATGCATTGCATCCGGACAGGGTGATTTATCTACTTGAAGTACAATATGCCTTTCCAGTACCTCTTTTTTATAAATTTTTAGCCCATCCAGTATCTCAACTACATCTTCCTTTACTGAGACTCTGGCAGCATCTTCTGGCAAATAATAGAAGTTACTGACTCAATATATAATTGCTTGCCTCTGACCCTGGTTGTGGCTCTTCTTTTGTAATGTATACAAGTCCCTTCCACCCATTTATTTTATACATAAAATATCCCTGATCCTTCCTGCTCTTACTGTACAAATTAGAGATACAGGGAGCACTATTGGGAGGCCCATGGATATTGCACATCATTCAGTATTTCCAGTTGGTACAAACGATTCTAGCATGCAGTAGTGATCTTGAATACCTCTCCATACTAAACTGAGAAAGAGTGATCATATTTTATGAATGTACATTAGGACAAGAGCAAGAAACAGTCTTCCCAGCAAGCGTTGCAAGTACCCACCATCAGTGCTAACTACGGTACATGGGTACCTCCTAGAAATGCATATTGGATACTATAGAAAGAACCTTTTGTGATGAGGACAAAAACTTTGGTTACAGTTACATTAATGTATTAATGTTTTGGCGTAGCTGGCAGTAAACAATTAAGTAGAAGATTTACCATGTTTGAGTGCAGATTTGTTTTAACACTTACTACCTCAACATTTGCTGCATCACGAGTTGTGAAAGAGCTACAATAAGAAAACTTTTTTTTTCTTTAGCCATTTTGCAGTTATAACTGGGAGTTCCAAATGGTATGTGCCTTCCTGGTGTCAGGATGAAGGATATCATGGGTTGGGTGGAAAAGCTTCTGGAAATGGAGGGAGAACAGCTGGAACTAGTGACATAGATGGCAGTATGTTTAAGGTTTTGCACAGGCAATTTAAGGAGTTAGACATTGGTTGAAAAACAAGATCTTGTGGGTGGTGTTATCCGGATTACTTCCTGTACCATGAGCTGGACAGGACGAAGAGAAGATGATTAGAAGGTCAACAGATAGCTGCAGGGCTGGTGCAGGAGAGAAGAGTTCACATTCTTAGGGCATTGGAGCAAGTTCTGATCCAAATGAAAGCTGTACCAAGGGGACGACCTTTACCTCAACTGAAATTATACTTGTGTCCTTATGGAGAATGTAAATAGAATAGCTGAGGGTGGGGGGTTAACTATTGTGCTGGGGTTTGGTAAAAGTTTTATTCGAGAGGGAGAGCAAGGTTTATAAATCTGTTGGAATGGAAGCGTAAGGTTTGGCTGAAATAAATATTGAGATGATACTATTGGAGGAGAAAAGGAAAGAAAGCGACTTTGAGGTAGTGAGAGATAAAAGCACTATTCTAGAAGGGGGTAAGGGATATGAAAAGATTAAATTAGAAAACCAGGAAAAAGAATAAAGGTTAATGTTCAAAAAAATTTTAATCAGGATTGAGTGATATGTACGTGTTTGTGAATGCACAAAATATTTAAAACAAGATATTGGAGAGATAAAAGCCTGAATAACCTTTTCTTGCTTTCTTGCTTTCTTGCTTTCTTTCTTTCTTGCTTTCTTGCTTTCTTTCTTTCTTTCTTGCTTTCTCTCTCACTCTCTTTCTCTCTCCCTTTCTCTTTTCTCTCTTTTTCTCTTTTTCTCATTCTCCTTTCTTTCTTCCTTTCTATTCTCATTCATTCTCTCTCTCTCTTTAAAAAAAAATGAGGTCTGGAACAGCAAGAGCGACAGAATGGTCTTCCTTTCTCTCCAGCAAAGGAATGCTGTAAGAAAGGATTCTACAACAGCACTAAAACATAAGGATGCCCTGGTGGTGATGGGGTTATTTTAAGTCAGAATACATATGAATAGCATTAAAAATAGGAAGGGAAACAGTACAATTCCCATTGTCCTTTATATGAAAAAAGTTTGGAGCTATATCCAGGAACAACAGGTCAATAAACTGGGTGATTTTCACCATCCCAAAATAAACTGGAATAAAGGTAATACACGTGGTCAAAGTGGCAAACGCTTTTTTGAATGCATCCAGGACAACTTCCCACATCAGTGTCTCTCTCTCTCTCTCTCTCTCTCTCTCTCTCTCTCTCATTTATCCCTTTCTTTCCCTCTTTTTTTTCTCTTTGTTTCTCTCTCAAAAAAAAGTGGAGTCTAGAAAAGCAAGAGTGACAGAATGGTCTCCCTTGTTGGAGAGAAAGGAAGGCTGTACCAAAGGCTAAGTTAAGACATGAACATATGCAGCCTGTAATGAGGAAAGATTAGTGCCAGGTTAGTTTTAAGGATTGCTAGCCTGTAAATTAAGTTTAGCACATTAGCAGGAGTAGTACTTTGTTACTTTCCATGTTATGCGAAACAATATGGAATAAATCAAATTTCAACAACAATTTGCATTTATATAGCGCCTCTAACATAGTAAAACATCCTAATGCACTTCACAGGAGCTTTATTAAACAAAATTTGACACTGAGCTACATAAGGAGATATTAGAACAGGTGACTAAAAGCTTGATCAAGGAGGTAGGTTTTAAGGAGCGTCTTAAAGGAGGGGAGAGATTTAGGGATGGAATTTCAAAGTTTAGGGCCCAGGAAGCTGAAGGCACGGTCGCCAATGGTGGAGTGATTACAATCGGTGATGTGCAAGAGGCCAGAGATCTTGTAGGGCTGGAGGAGGTTACAGAGATGGGGAGGGGTGAGGCCATGGATGGATTTGAAAACAAGGATGAAAATTTTAAAATCGAGGCATTCCCGGACCAGGAGCTAATGTAGCTCAGTGAGCACAGGGGTGATGGGTGAACGGGACTTGGTGCGGGTTAGGGTATGGGCAGCAAAATTTTGGATGATCTCACGGTTATGGAGGGCGGAAGATGGGAAATCAGCCAGGAGAGCATTGGAATAGTCAAGTCTAGAGTTAACAAAGGCATGGATGAGGGTTTCAGCAGCAGATGAGCTGAGGCAGGGCAGAGACAAGCGATGTTACGAACGTGGAAGTAAGCGGTCTTGGTGATGGAGCGGATATGTGGTTGGAAGTTTCTTGGGGTCAAATAGGACGCCGAAGTTGTGGACGGTCTGGTTCAGCCTCAGACGGTGACCAGGGAGAGGGATGAAGTCGGTGGCTAGGGAACTGATTTTATGGCTGGGCACGAGACAGTCGCTTCGGTGTACCCCATATTTAGTTGGAAGAAATTTCTGCTCATCCAGTACTGGATGGCGGACAAATCAGAGACAGTGGATGGGTCGAGAGAGATAGTGGTGAGGTAGAGCTGGGTGTTATCAGCGTACATGTGGAACCTGACGTCTTGCTTTCAGATGATGTCGCCGAGGGGCACCATGGAAAAATCCTTGGGGACTCTAGAGGTAACGGTGCAGGAGCAGGAAGAGAAGCCATTGCAGGTGATTCTCTGGCTACGACTGGATAGATAAGAATGGAACCAGTCGAGCATAGCCCCACCCAGCTAGATGAAGGAGGAGAGCCATTGGAGAAGGATGGTGTGGTCAACCGTGTCAAAGGCTGTGGACAATCGAGAAGGATGAGGAAACCTGTTTGGAGGGATTCAAACACGGAGTTGCGGGAAAGAGGTGCATGGATTTGGGAGGCGACAACACGTTGAAGTACTTTGGAGAGGAATGGGAGGTTGGATATGGGGCCGTAGTTTGCAAGTACAGAGGAGTCAAGGATGGATTTTTTGAGGAGGGGGATGATCATGCCAGATTTGAAGGGGAGAGGGACAATACCTGAGGAGAGGGAACTGTTAACAATATCGGCTAATGTGGGGGCCAGGAAGGGAAGTTGGGTGGCCAACAGTTTGGTGGGAATAGGGTCGCGGGAGCAGGAGATGTGTCTCATGGTCAAAATGTGCTCAGAGAGGGGTAGATAGGAGAGAAACTAGAGAAAGACACGAGTACAGGGCTAAGGTGGGGAGCCTTGGGGAAAGTTTGGCTTGGTGGGCTAGGGGAAAGGAGCGAAGCAGCAGAAGCAGCTGAATGGATGGTTTAGTGATAACTATTCTGTATATACTTACACTGCATGCAAAATAAACCAAAACAAAGTACTGCGGATGCTGGAAATCTGAAATGAAAACCGAAAATGCTGGAGAAGCTCAGCAAGTCAGGCAGTATCTGTGGTGAAAGAAACAGAGTTAACGTTTTAGGTCGAAGTCCTTTCGTCAGAACTGGGGTTCTGACGAAAGGTCCTCGACCTGAAATGTTAACTCTTTCTCCACAGATGCTTCCTGAATTGCTGAGCTTCTCCAGCTTTTTCTGTTTTTATTGCAAAATAAACCAGTTTGTTGGTTTACAATTGACCTCACAAGAGTGCTCATCAGTCCACCTTCCAGAAGATAGTAGAATTTCCCATTGGGCACATCTGTGATCACAGAATCCAGTACACACTATGAGGGTGTCTTATTGTTATGGCCCCTGGATCACATTATTGTTTGACCAGATTTTGGACAGCAAAACTATATAGATACATAATACAAAATTTTATTTTGTATCTTGTATCACGTAAATTACACATTGATTTCATAGAGATAATGATGCATCACATTTTAATTGCTGTTTTTCTTTTGAAACACATAAGGCACAAAGATTCTAATTCTACAAGTGTAGATAAATTGGCACTTGCTCCTGCTGCAGTGTAATCAATCCACAAAAGAATGAGGTACATGAAACCCACAACTATTCAGCATTGTTTGAATTTTCAGACCAATGGTATATGAACCAAATCTCTCAGGTTTTCCTAATGTGTACCCTTTCTCTTATAAAGGCATATAAGTATGACAAAATAATAACTAGGCGCATTCCCACAATGGTAATACATAGGTTTTTTTTAAAGAAGTGACTGTATGATGCATTTTCAACCCAATTTCAACAGTGGGTGAGACCTTTATTAAAATAGTCTTCTTAACTTCAATTTTATCATTCAAATTATTTTGCTTACCATTTTTCAAATGAATATAAAAGCCAAAAGGTAATGTATAGCCTATATAAAACTTTAAGACCTCAGTTAGAGTACAATATTAGGCTTCACACTATAGGAAGGATATTGAGGCTTTAGAGAGTGTACAACATAGATTCATTAGGGTGCTTTTGTTTTATTCGTTCATGGGATGTGGGCATCGCTGGCAAGGCCAGCATTTATTGCCCATCACTAATTGCCTTTGAGAAGGTGGTGGTGAGCCGCCTTCTTGAACCGCTGTAGTCCGTGTGTTGAAGGTTCTCCTACAGTGTTAGGAAGGGAGTTCCAGGATCTTGACCCAGTGACGATGAAGGAATGGCAATATATTTCCAGGTTGGGATGGTGTGTGACTTGGAGGGGAACGTGCAGGTGGTGTTGTTCCCATGTACCTGCTGCCCTTGTCCTTCTAGGTGGTAGAGGTCGCGGGTTTGGGAGGTGCAGTCAAAGAAGCCTTGGCGAGTTGCTGCACTGCATCCTGTGGATGGTACAGACTGCAGCCACAGTGCGCCGGTGGTGAAGGGAGTGAATGTTTAGGGTGGTGGATGGGACGCCAATCAAACGGGCTGCTTGTCCTGAATGGTGTCGAGGTTCTTGAGTGTTTTTGGAGCTGCACTCATCCAAGCAAGTGGAGAGTATTCCATCACACTCCTGACTTGTGCCTTGTAGATAGTGGAAAGGCTTTGGGGAGTCAGGAGGTGAGTCACTCGCTGCAGAATACCCAGCCTCTGACCTGCTCTTGTAGCCACAGTATTTATATGGCTGGTCCAGTTAAGTTTCTGGTCAAGACTCTCTCTTGTTGGAGATGGTCATTGCCTGGCATTTGTCTGGCGTGAATGTTACTTGCCACTTATCAGCCAAAGCCTGGATGTTGTCCAAGTCTCGCTGCATGTGGGCTCGGACTGCTTCATTATCTGAGGGGTTGCGAATGGAACTGAACACTGTGCAATCATCAGCGCACATCCCCATTTCTGACCTTATGATGGAGGGAAGGTCATTGATGAAGCAGCTGAAGATGGTTGGGCCTAGGACAGTGTGCTGAGGAACTCCTGCAGCAATGTCCTCGGGCTGAGATGATTGGCCTCCAACAACCACTACCATCTTCCTTTGTGCTAGGTACGACTCCAGCCACTGGAGAGTTTACCCCCTCATTCTCATTGACTTCAATTTCACTAGGGCTCCTTGGTACCACGCTCGGTCAAATGCTGCCTTGATGTCAAGGGCAGTCACTCTCACCTCACCACTGGAATTCAGCTCTTTTATCCAAGTTTGGACCAAGGCTGTAATGAGGTCTGGAGCCGAGTGGTCCTGGCGGAACCCAAACTAAGCATCGTTGAGCAGGTTATTGGTGAGTAAGTGCCGCTTGATAGTGGCCTGGTATGAGGAAATACAACTATGAAGAAAGACGTGAAAAATTGGGGCTGTTTTTGTTGGAACAGCGCAGATTATGGGGGTGATATGGTAGAAATATTTTTAAATGTTTAAAATTATTAAAGGATGGGACAGGGTAGATAGAAGCAGACTTGTCCAGTAATTTATGTGTCAAGAAAGACGGGCTACAAGATTAAATGTAAGAGATTTAGAACAGAGGGCAGGAGAAACATCTTCACACAGAGGGGTGTAAGTATGTGGAATTCACTTCGAGTTACTGGTTGAGGCAGAAACTGTGAACATTCAAGATTAGAATGGATAGGTGGATGAATCAAAAGAGGTTAAAGGGATATAGGAAGTAGGTGGGTAAATGAGATTGGAACTATTTCCTCTTGTAAACGCCAACACGACTGGTTGGCCCGAATGGCTTGTTTCTGTGTTGTAACTTCAATGTATTTCTATGAACTGTCTGACCAGATGATCTGGTTAATACAAATAATGTTCATAGTATGTTTGTGATTCAGACCTGACATCAGTGAACACTCCATTGCAAACCATTGAGATGGGTGGAAAAGCAATATACAACTGTTTAATCTGGAACTCTCATCTGGATTCCATATAGTTGCACCATTCATTGGGGAATGTTCTAAACGGTGCATTTTGTACTTCTAAAATTGGAAAACTTGCATTGAGATGTTCCCGTTTAGAATAAAGACAATTTTGGTAATTTCCTACACTTGGTTTGCCTAAGAAGCAATTACTAAACAAAAGACTGGGACATTGGAGCTGCTATGGCTGCATTGTTCCCTCAACCAGTGTCCTTGCTTCTATTGTTACTACTGATATGACTTGGTCATGGACCCAACTATTGTCCTGGTCCTGAACCCAGCAACTGCCACCAACTGGACGTTTCCATCTGCTACCCATCATGTCATGGTCACAATTTCTACCATGTGTCTGTCTGCCTCACTCCCTCTGCTCCAGGCAAATCCTGATCACCTTCCCTGGCAGTCTTATTCTTTCAGTTTGCTAGTATATTGCACTCCCAGTGCGGGTGGGGAACAGAGCAGAGAAAACAGTGGCACTGTGCCCAGGGACACTTCACAAAAATACTTCGAGATTTCAGTTTACTGTATTTTCATGAGCAATATGTTTAGGTTTATTACACATTCTTTTTTGAATAGTATTCCATCTTGAACTTGTTATTCTGCGATCCCATTGATCCGACAAGTATTGTGGCGATGGCTTTGTCCGGATTAATAAGTGTAGACTCGATCTTATCGGTAATTCAGCTGGTAAGTAGCAGATGCATTTCAACATTAAAGTAATTTTGTATGACAGCAAGGAACCAAAAGAGGGAGTCTATTAAGTGAAACCATTGTGCAGCATGCTGATCAGAAAAGCTACCTAGAGGTTATTGTGGATAAATCTATGAAGTCCAATTAGCAAAAAAGGCAGGTAAATTACTGGAAGCAAAAAACTGCAGATACTGGAAATCTGGAACAAAACAGTCTGATCTAATTGTTTCCAGCCTTCTCTGTTTTTGTTTAACTAATTGACTGGGTTGCATTTGCAGAGAAATAGAGTACAAATCAAAAGGGCACACTGTGTTTGTTTATGATCACCCAATCATTGAAAGGATGTTGTCCTTATGAGCAGCAATAAAGAAGAATCTGACTATCAAGGAATTTAGGCCCTGAGGAAAGGTTAAGAAAGTGGGGTTTGGTCCCTTTAGAAGAGAGGATATTTCAAGGGTACTAATTGACATTTTCAAAACTATAGAGATGATTGGCAACGGTGGTCCAGGGAAAGGGGAAAAATACCGTGTACCACTTTGGCTAAGGGTTCAAATACCAGCGGGCAAATTGAAAATTAGGCAGTAAGATGTTAAATTAGGTGGAGGGTAACAGACTGTGGAAGAGTTATTGGGAGGGTCATTGGTACAAATAGTCTAAATATGTTCAAGAAGTAACTGGCTTTTTTGGGGGCAAGAAGTTTGAGGGATATGTTGAGAAGAGAGTGGGGGCAGCAGGTGCCCTGCAGTGATCTTTTCCGATCCTGTACATTTCTATTTTCCTATGTAAGGTTGGTGAGTATGGTTGTGATCGATCAAAAAGGAAAGAGCTTTTTGAGCCTCATGATCTTTTCCTGCTGCTAAAAATCTTTGTATTTTTATTTATTACACAATATTTTCACTTATTGCACTACAGCCACTGTACAATTGTAAGCTGCTGTATTTCCCATGCATGTTTTTATGTAAAGTTACTGCATCAGATCTAATAGTACATTTCCTCACCAGATTCTAATCCTATTATACTTTGTGGAAAAATTAAATAAAGTTTGAACACAATTCTCGACCTGGTCATTTACCAGAATAACTCCTTTAAGACCAGCAGAGGAGAGTTAACCCTCATTATTTAGCGCCTAACCCACAGCAAGTTCTTTGTCACTGATTCCTTTGTTTCCTGATTTAATAGGTAGAGAGAATTGTGGCCAAGAGGAAAAATAAAAAGGGGCGAACAGAGTACTTGGTCCGGTGGAAAGGTTATGACAGTGATGATGACACATGGGAACCAGAACATCATCTGGTGAACTGTGAGGAATATATTCTGGAGTTTAACAGGCAGCACAGTGATAAACAGAAAGATGGACCTTTTTCCAGAGCAAACAAACACTCTATAAACAATGCTCGAAAACAGATTTCCAGGTCGACCAACAGTTCTCTGTCAAAGTCTTCTCCCAGATCACCAGGAGTTGGTAAGGACTGTGACTCAAAAAACTCCAGCCAGTTCTTGTCAAGTCACCAGAAATATCGAAAAACCAGCTCACAGACTTTCTCCAATAGGAAGACGATGGACCTTACTAAATCTGGCATCAAAATCCTAGTTCCCAGAAGCCCTCTAAAGAATAGGATAGTTGTTGATGGTTTTCAGGATACCTCATCAGATAGATTAGAGCAAATGGCACAGAATCCAGACTCTATAGCACCTGACCTGGCTATTGAAAAGCCATTTGGGGCTTTGCTTGGCCCTGGAACAGAGAGAGCCAGAATGGGAACCAGGCCACGGACACAACCATTATCACCCCAGATGCAACTACCAGTGACAGCAACCACAGCTTCATCATTATCATTTAATGGAAAAGGTAAGTGTGAATGTGTTTGCATTATTGTATATTCATTTTAATAAAAGCAGAATAATTGGCCATTGAAAAATTGCTACAGCAGCTCTATGTGGTTTATCGATTATTTCAAAGCCTTGAGGTTACATTCCATAGAGCTAGAGTAATGAAATCTGTTCCAGTACATTCTAACCCAAAAAAACCCTGCAGCCTCATTTACCCAATCTCCCATCAGTTGCCAAGGTGGCAACTAAGCATTGGAAGTAAAATTTGACTTTTGGCATTCTCCAATACAAATAGAATCCTGCATTTTAAAAAAATTCTTCTAACATCCACAAGAATAAACACTGTTTATCTTTTTTCTCCAATTCGCTTCATAACATTCATGTCTGCACATTATTTTGGTGGCCTGCCATGCATGCCGTCAGTACTGGTCCACATTGGCCGATAAAAGCACATTTCTGGAATACTGAAATTCGTCCACTTCTGTGCCCCATCACCTACTATGTGTTGATATATATAGGCGTTTTGATCAATATATGATAGATTGTACTGAGCATTTCATGCAATTATTTGTCAAAAATAAAATTTGCACAAAATCTTTTTTTCTTTTGTGGTGGTAAGGGATAAAATTTGATGTTTAATGCAGTGCGCCCTAAATGCAATGCACCTCAGGTTATTTGAGATTCAAGGAATGTCAATTGTAGTAGCAACTTATTGAATTTTACACCATACCTCAGTTACAAAAATAGCAGTTAGATTGCTAAAAGATTGGAGTGAGAATCGGCTACTGCTGTTCTTGCAATGGCAAAATTAAAAATTGCTGGATTTGTGAAAGAAGCATCATCCCTTCTTTATTTTTGTCAAAATAATTCATAATTTTAAAGAATTGTTCAGTGCTAGAAATTGTTAATGTGACCATTTAAATTGATTTATTTAAACATTGTAATTCCATGGTATTTGACCTGATCAGGTTTTTGAACAAGGTGCCATCTGTTTGACAGATTGTATAAATATTGTATCTTATTAAGTCAGGATATATACATTTTGAACTTAATATTATGATATGCCATATATGACAGTTTAAATTCAAGGTTGGCCTTACCTACAAATCTAAGTTTATAATCTATTATTGGTATTCTCAGTGCAAAGATCTGACTGACTTCTGTAATCTCCACACAAATTTCTGATTCTGCAGTCTCCCTTCTGATTTCCCAGATCCATTGTCATTTCTTCCCATGTCCTTTTACAGTATTGAACTTTCTCTTGATGAGTATATTTTGCTTTTTCCAATTTTTTAAATGTTGTGCTTTTGTTTCTCCTCTCCCCTTTTTATAATCCCAAGCCTTGTCAACTTTTCATTACCCCAACCCCAATAGTTGTCGGCTATTCTAATTTATGGAATTTATTTTCTTCTTCACCAATGTTAGTGGAAAAAGTAGGTGAGTGTAAAGTGTGTTTTCTCCACTTTACTCGGACTGATTTTTTTTTCAGTAACGTTAGGGATTTGGAGCAAAGTGTACCCCGATCATTGTTATCCACCATTCGCTGTGCCAGCTGATTTATTTGTGTAGCTGGTCATGCCCTGTGTATAAACCCCTCCTCAAACTATTTTATCCACGATTTTAATTGAAAATAAAAGGACACTGTTCTAATCTACTATGTTACAGTGAACTGGCACAATGTCTTTATCACCTCCTGGGATCTAGATTTAAATCTAGCTCGCACTGATGGGATGAAAGTCTTCTGGCTGTATGGGTCCTAATTCAAATAAGTTTGGGCAGACATGGCTTGCAGAGCATAAACGTGAATTTGTATTAAGTGTTTAAATAGTGCATGAGTTTGGAAAGCTTGGTGTTCATAAATGATTTCCCCTCTCTCAACGCTGCGTTCAATTCAAAGACCGTAATAATTTATAGTGCTAGTGCAAAGCCTGGGGGAAGAAAACACCCATACAGTTTACTATTTTTTAAGAAGTGCTCAATGTTGGTAAGTGAATTGTAAAAGTATGTTCTCATTACACTCAGCAAATCTAAATAGTCAAAATAAAGTACAGATAAGTTACCACCAATAAAGAGGACACATCATCTGTTCTGTGCTTGATGTCTTTTAAGTCCAAGTCTCATGCCAAAGAGTAGATGAATGATCTCTTTTCGGAACTTTGACAATGTCCTCCTTGACCAGCTACCAAAAGGGTGTACACTAGAGCATCATGATGCCCTGTGTCTTGCAGTAACCATTGACCAGTGTCTTCTCCACTGCCCCCCACCTCCCCCCCCCCCCCCCCATCCCACTTAACACAATATGACCCAGAGATGAAGAGAGTGGGCATATGATACCAGTTCTCTAACCCCTCGACTGAATTAATGTACGGCCCTGTTCTATCACCCAGCTTAAATTTAAGGATCGTGTAGCTAATTCCCTCATAGATATCTTGTGATTAATTTATTCTGCCATCTTTCTCCAAACCTTCTGCTTCTAAAATGTAGTAATATTCAGTCAGATCATTACCTAACATTATTTGTCTTTTTTTCCTGTTAATATATCGTTAATATCGTTAATATATGGCAAAGCATTTTACCTGGGGCAAGACAAAATGGGCTATTTATCAAACTCTGTTAGAAACTCACCTGTTTTCAACTTATCATAGAAAAGCAATGTTACCAGTTATAGTGTAGTCTCCACCCTCCCATCCAAATAAAAATGATCAAGTGTGTATTTAAAATGAGCAATTGAAAAAAATAAGAGATTGATGGACAAAGCAAGGACTCTGATCAAATCAGGCTTAATAGCTTTCCCATTTAAATGGGAACAGTACTTCCAAAAATCACTCTTGGGTTTCTTCCACTGAACTTGATATCTAGCAAATTGCGACAGCCTTGCAAGTGTACTTATTGCATTATGCCAGGCGTGTCCTGGCAGGTGGTGGGGGAGGAGGAGAGTGGAGGGGGAATTAAGTGCAAAACTTTTCAGTGCGAAAACTAACCATGGGGGGTTAGATCAATTTCAGGGCACAAAACGGGCGGTAGCAGATTGGCTGCCCATTATACACCCCGTCAATTTTCCTTTCCATCACCCATTTTGTGCCCTGCCGAAGTTGAATTTTACTTCCATGGTATATTGTAAGCCAAATGGGAATTGTTACAAAAATAAAATACTACATTATTTTTGTAGATTTAGTTGGAAATGGGTTATGTAGAGTGGCTGGAAAGAAGCCAACTCAAAGGTACATTTATGGATAAAAAAAATAAATAAATTAGTTGTGCCACTATACAGGTACAGTACAGTGGAACCAGTTTGGGAAACTTTCTAAAAATACTGTAAGTATCCCAGGCTTTATAATTTATTTTATCAGCTCTAATAAGTCTGATTCATAGAATGATACAGCACAGAAGGAGACCATTCGGCCCATCATGCCTGTGCCGGCTCTTTAAAAGAGCTATCCAATTAGTCCCACGCCCCTGTCCTTTCCCCATTACCCTGTAAATTTTTCCCTTCAAGTATTTATCCAATTCCCTTTTGAAAGTTATATTGAATCTGCTTCCACCACCCTTTCAGGTAGTGCATTCCAGATCATCATAACTCGCTGCGTAAAACAATTTCTCCACATCTCATCTCTGGTTCTTCTGTCAAGAACCTGAAATCTATGGCCTGAAGTTACTGACTCTCCCGCCAGTGGAAGCAGTTTCTCCTTATTCACTCTATCAAAACCCTTCATGATTTTTAACGCCTCTATTAAATCTCCCCCTATCTTTCTCAGTTCTAAGGAGTAGAACCCCAGCTTCTCAAGTCTCTTTACATAACTGAAGTCCCACATCCCTGGTACCATTCTAGTAAATCTTTTCTACACCCTCTGAAAAGATTTACTAGGATATCCTTCCTAAAGTGTGTTGCCCAGAACTGGACACAATACTCCAGCTGGGGCCTAACCAGTGATTTATAAAGGTTTAATATAACTTCCTTGCTTTTGTACTCTATAACTCTAATTATGAAGCCCAGGATCCCGTATGCTTTTTAAACCGTCTTGTCAACTTGCTCTGCCACCTTCAAAGAATTGTACAGGTGTCTCTGTTCCTGCACCCCCTTTAGAATTGTACCATTTAGTTTATATTGCCTCTCCTCATTCTTCCTACCAAAATCACTTCACACTTCCCTGCGTTAAATTTCATCTGCCATGTGTTCGCCCATTTCACCAGTCTGTATGTGCTCCTGAAGTCTGTTAGCTTGATAGATTTATAAATAACTGGTTAGGCCCCAGCTGGAGTATTGTGTCCAGTTCTGGATTTGTTAAAGGCAAATTGTGTTTAACTAACTTGATTGAGTTTTTTGATGAGATAACAGAGAGGGTTGATGAGGGCAGTGCGATTGATGTTTTATATATGGACTTTCAAAGGCGTTTGATAAAGTACCACATAATAGGCTTGTCAGCAAAATTGAAGCCCACGGAATAAAAGGGGCAGTAGCAGCATGCATATGAAATTGGCTAAGTAACAGGAAACAGAGTAACGGTGAACGGTTGTTTTTCGGACTGGAGGAAGGTATACAGTGGTGTTCCCCAGGAGTCGGCACCAAGATCACTGCTTTTTTTTATATATACTAATGACTTGGACTTGGACTTGGGTGTACAGGGCACAATTTCAAAATTTGCAGATGACACACAACTTGGAAGTGTAGTAAACAGTGAGGAGGATAGTAATAGATTCCGAGAGGACATAGTCAGGCTGGGGGAATGGGCAGACACGTGGCAGATGAAATTTAACACAGAGGTGCGAAATGATACATTTTGGCTGGAAGAGGCAATATAAACTAACTGGTACTATTCTAAAGGGTGTACAGGAACAGAGACACCTGGGGGTGTATGTTCACAAATCTTTGAAGGCGGCTGGACAGATTGAGAAAGTGGTTTTAAAAAAAGCGTACAGGATCCATGGATGTAAAGAATCTTACAACACCAGGTTATAGTCCAACAATTTTATTTGAAAATCACAAGCTTTCGGAGGCTTCCTCCTTCGTCAGGTGAATGTCAGGAAATCCTGTGTCAGGATTTCCTGACATTCACCTGACGAAGGAGAAAGCCTCCGAAAGCTTGTGATTTTCAAATAAAATTGTTGGACTATAACCTGGTGTTGTAAGATTCTTTACATTTGTCAACCCCAGTCCATCACCGGCATCTCCACATCAGGATCCATGGAGGAATGGAGTAGAAAAGCAAAGAAGTTATGTTGAACCTTTATAAAACACTGGTTCAGCCACAACTGGAGTATTGTGTCCAGTACTGGGCACCGCACTTTAGAAAGGACATGAAGGCCTTAGTGAGGGTGCAGAAAAGATTTACTAGAATGGTTCCAGGGATGAGGGACTTCAGTTAGATGGATAGACTGGAGAAGCTGGGGTTGTTCTCCTTAGAGCAGAGAAGGTTGAGAGGAGATTTGATAGAAGTGTTTAAAAACATGACTGTTTAGATAAAGTAAGTAAAGAGAAACTGTTCCCATTGGCGGAAGAGTCGAGAACCAGAGGACACAGATTTAAGGTGATTGGCAAAAGAACCAAAGGCGTAATGAGGAAAAGCTTTTTTACGCAGCGAGTAATTATGATCTGGAATGCGCTGCCTGAAAGGGTGGTGGAATCTGCTTCCACCGTGGCTTTCAAAAAGGAATTGGATGAATACTTGAAGGGAAAAAATTTGCAGGACTACGGGGAAAGAGCGGGGGAATGGGACTAACTGGATTGCTCTTACAAAGGCCGGCATGGGCTTGATGGGCCAAATGGCCGCCTCCTGTGCTGTAACCATTCTATGATTATGGGGCTATGGCGGGTACATGGAGTTACGTCACAGATCAGCCGTGATCTCATTCAATGGCAGAACAGACTCGGAGGTCTAAATGGCCTACTCCTGTGTACCCTAGTCCAGGTCATTAACATATATCAAAATGAGCAGTGGTCCTAATACTGCTCCCTGGGGGACACCACTGTGTACTTTCCTCCAGTCTAATAAACAACCGTTCACCACTACACCCTGCTTTCTGTCCCTTAGCGAATTTTGTATCTACGCTGCCACTGCTCCTTTTAATCCTAGGGCTTCAATTTTGCTAATACGTCTATTATGTGGTACTTTGTCAAACACCTTTTGTAATTCCATATACATAACATCTACCCTCTCCATTACTTCATCAAAGAACTCAATCAAGTTAGTGAAACACGATTTGCCTTTAACAAATCCATGCTGGCTGTCGTTTATTAACCCATATTTTTCCAAGTGACAATTAATTTTGTCTCAGATTATTGTTTCTCAAAGTTTCCCCACCACCGATGTTAGGCTGACTGGCCTGTAGTTGTTGGGTTTATCCCTCTCCCCTTTTTTGAACAGGGGTATGTAACATTTGCAATCCTCCAGTCCACTGGCACTGCTCCCATATCTACAGAGGATTGGAAAATTGTGGCCAGACCCTCCGTTATCTCCACACTTACATCGCTCAGCAACCTGGGATGTACCCCATCTGACCCGGTGACTTTTCTACTTCAAGCGCTGCCAACCTTTTAAGTACCTCCTCTTTATCTATTTTTATCCTATCCAATTTCTCTATTACCACCTCCTTCACACAGCTTTCAATTAATTTTACTACAATGAAAGGGAGAAAGTGAAATATTCATTTGTCAACACAATTTCTTCTTTAAGTTACCTTGAATATAATTTCTGCTCATAATAAAATAAGCTTTTGCAAGTTTGATATGGTTGTTAATCTTTTTATTGTAATGTTTGTTTATTGAGGTCTAATATATAGCTTGTCTAACAAATCTGTTGTAATTTTGTTTTTGTATATTAGAAGAACGGTTTAAGTAATTAACAATAAAGGAGTTTGGGGGTGATCGGCCTGGTTACAAAAGTGCATGTCTTAGTGGCATTAACTTTTGAATATATGTTTAAAAGTACTATCATTCCCATAATGAAAAAATGCAAAAGGAATAACGAAAAAGATAAATAAGAAACTAATTGCAGTAAGACACTTTTTCTGCCTATTATTGAAAATTTTAATTGGGTTAGTAGGTTAACAGTACAAAATGTAGAGATAAAATAAGCTTACATAGCAGGAGTATTGTGTGTTAATTCCATAATTATTGTCAAATGTGTTGGATTTCCTGATTTTTTTTAAATTAAAGAAAAGCCTATTTCATCACAAAGACTATAATTTTGTCTTGGTACTTTTTAAGGAAAATAATGGATTAGTCATGATAAAAATATGAAGTTATGGAAAACATCATGAAAATCATTACCAGTCATGAACATGTTTTGTAGTAGTCTGTTATTCGATTGTACAAACACCTTGTTTTGAAAGAGCATAATGTACATGCCTAGATTCATCTTTGTAAACAAAAGTGAACAATCTGCAGAAATACTATTCACAGGGCAGACAAGCAACAACACAGTATTTGATGTGAGCTCTGGAAATCAACCATTCATTGCATGCTAAAACTATATGGCATTCCACACGCTTCAGTTCTGCTACACTCTGTAGGGTGCAAAATCTCCCTGTGCCTTTCTATTGCCTGTACAAGTGGAATGAAAGTAAAACTGCCCCTGTTCTGCACTGCCAAAATCTTTGCTTTCAGTTAGTCAAATGGACAGCATTCTTTGCAGAAGGATATCAATGGCTGATGAAGGTATTTACTTTACAAACATTAGTGAGTATTTAGAAATGCATGGGTTAATCAAGGGCAGCCAGCAAGGATTTGTTAAAGGTGAGTTATGTTTGACAAATTCAGTTTTTGAAAAAATGACTAACTGTATAGATAATCTGCATGTGGTGTGTACACTAAATGGTAAAACGTTAAAAGGAGTGGAGGAACAAAGACCCTCAGGGCTTCAGATACACAGTTTTTTAAAAGTGAAAGGACAATTTGATAAAGCTGTTTTTTTTTGGAAAATAAAACAAGCATATACGGAGTCCTAGGTTTTATAGATAGGAGAACAAAAGCAAAATGTAATCCTGACCCTGTGACAATCTTTGGTTCGGCCACAGTTAGAATATTTTGCAGTTTTGGGTGCCTTCACATGGGAAAGAGGTCATGGGTGGGTTACAGAAGAGATTCACTAAGACAATACCAGGGATGCGAGGGTCTAAAAGAGGAACTAGGTGTTCAAAGTTATGAGCAGACTTGAAGTAAATTAGGAAAAACCATTTCCATTAATCAGTGAATTGTTAACTAGAGACCATAAATTTAAGATCATCAAAAAAGCAGAGAGAGGTTGGGAGAATTTTTTTATGACATGACGTGGCATGCCCTATCAGAAACAATGTGAAAGTATAATTTATAATACCATTTAAAAGAGAAGTGGCTAAATATTTGAAATAAAAAGTTTAAAGGGTATGGGGAATGAGTGTGGGACTGGGACTAATGAAAGAGCTTTTTCAGAGAATCAGCACAGGTGCAATGGCCCAAATAGCAGCCTCCTGTGCTGTAAGATTCTATGATTACTACATGGATTTTCAGAAGGCATTAGGTAAGGTGTCTGACAGGAGGCTTCTTACAAGAAATCAGGCGTAGCAGCAAGGATGCACCATTGGCTCAGGGATATGAGAAAAAGGGTTAGAATTATGCATGTTGCTTAGATTGGAGAATGGTTGGAGGTGGTCCATCCCAGGGTTCAGTGCTGGACCTCCTTTTGTTCACCATATTTATTGATGATTACGGCTTGGACATAATGAGTATGATATTAAAATTTACTAACAAAGTAGGGGGGTTGGCAAACAGCAAGAAGGACTGTAAAAGCTGCAGAAAGACCTAGGTTAGCAGAAGGCAGACTGGTGGCAGATGTGAGTTAATATGGAGAAATGTGAGTTAACGCGCCAGAATCTGCTGTCAAAATAACGATGAGGCTAATGGCACTCTGTGTTATTTATGCGTAAATGGTGCAGCAATTTCAGGTGAGGGGCAGATGCGCGGTTAAACGTGAATATCCAAATGTTGCTGTCTGAGCTGCGCGCTCTGCCGTTAGGTTCGTGAAAATGGTATCTCGCATCACCATTGAAATGCATTGAATGGCGTGAAGTTGCTGCATTTGCATGGTAGATACAAACTAAACTCACCACAGTTATGTCTTGTCATTTCTAGTGTAAGTACACTTTCAGTGACATGATAAGTGTTAGTTACTGCCAATCAAGCTCTCTGGCACTGAAAATAAACTATTACAAATGTGGAGTCTCATTCCTTCAGGTTTTAATTGTTGGAGATTTTAAAAATGTAAAATTTATATTTTTTAAAGAATTGTTTTACTTTTCCTTCCTGTCTTTTTTTTCCCCTCTCTCTTAATCCAATCTTTCCCTCTCCTATTTCTTTTTCTGTACCTGATTTGACATTGAATTCACCCACTGTAGTTTACGCTTCCTTCTCAGTCCTTGCACTGTTTATTTCTCAATCCTTCATTCTGATTAGTTAAGGAGATATACAGTTGGTTGCCCTGTTCACTCAGGTCCCAGATGCCCTGTTTCCCTCGCTACCCCATTATCAGCTCGCACTTTCAGCAACTTGACACGCAAAAACTTTAAAGACCTAAATGTACAAGAGCAAGTCTAACTAACGGCCAATGCTATTAGATGCCGTGCTACGGGGTCACCATTGACCAGAAACTTAACTGGACCAGCCATATAAATACTGTGGCTACAAAAGCAGGTCAGAGGCTGGGTATTCTGCGGCGAGTGACTCACCTCCTGACTCCCCAAAGCCTTTCCACCATCTACAAGGCACAAGTCAGGAGTGTGATGGAATACTCTCCACTTGCCTGGATGAGTGCAGCTCCAACAACACTCAAGAACCTCGACACCATCCAGGACAAAGCAGCCCGCTTGATTGGCATCCCATCCACCACCCGAAACATTCACTCCCTTCACCACCGGCGCACCATGGCTACAGTGTGTACCATCCACAGGATGCACTGCAGCAACTCGCCAAGGCTTCTTCGATAGCACCTCCCAAACCCGCGACCTCTACCACCTAGAAGGACAAGGGCAGCAGGCACATGGGAACACCACCACCTGTACGTTCCCCTCCAAGTCACACACCATCCCGACTTGGAAATATATCACCGTTCCTTCATCGTCGCTGGGTCAACCTAGAACTCCCTTCCTAACAGCACTGTGGGAGAACCTTCACCGCGTGGACTGCAGCGGTTCAAGAAGGCAACTCACTACCACCTTCTCAAGGGAAATTAGGGATGGGCAATAAATGCTGGCCTTGCCAGCGACACCCACATCCCATGAACAAATTTTTAAAAATTATGACCCAATAAATTTCGGGAGGAAAAACAAGGAAATGGGAGTATATACTCAATGGAAAGACACAAGTTTATGGATGAACAGAGAGACCTAGGGGTTCAAATACTTAATTCCTTGCAAGTACAGGTTGATAAAGCTATCAAAAAAGGGCAACAGCAGTTGGAGTTTATAAGTAAGGCATAGAGTGCAAGAGTAAAGAAGTAATGATAAACTTGTACAAGGCAATGATTAGGCCCCAGTTAGAGGACTTTGCAATTTTGGGGGCCCCATTTATCGAAAGGACATTAAAGCTATAGTGTGTACAGCATAGATTTGCCAGGATGTTGCCAGAGATAGGAAACTATAGTTATGAGAGAGACTTGCGATACTGGGACTATTTCCACTGGAGCAGAGAAGGCTAAGAAGTTGTTTAATGGAGGTTTTTAAAATTATCAAGGGTTTTGATAGAGTGAATAGAGAAAGACTATTTATTGTTCTTGGGAAGTGAGTGTCATTGGATCATCAATTTAAAATGTTCACTAAGGAAATGAGGAGTCAGAGAAATTTCTTTACTCGGAAGGTTATTGGAGCATGGAATACTTTGCAGTTTGGAGTGATAGAAGTAGAAACTTCTACATCTTTTAAGGGAGAATTGGATAACTATTTTGAAGCAGAGGAAAATACAAGGCTATGTGGGGAGCGTACGGCAGTTGGATTAATTTTGGATTGCTTTAGTAGTGATGGACCGAGTGGAGGCCTCCTGTGCTGTAAACTTGAATAGTTCTAAACAAGAAACAACAACAACTTGCATTTATATAGCGCCTTTAACGTAGTAAAACGTGACCAGGCACTTCACAGGAGCGTTATCAAACAAAATTTTACACCAAGCCACACGAGGAGATATTAGGATAGGTGACCAAAAGCTTGGTTAAAGAGGTAGGTTTTTAAGGAACGTCTTAAAGGAGGAACGAGAGACAAAGAGGTTTAGGGAAGAAATTCCAGAGCTTATGGCCGAGGCAACTGAAGGCACAACCGCCAATGGTGCAGCGATTAAAATCGGGGATGCGCAAGGGGCCAGAATTGGAGGAGCGAAGCAATCTCGGGTTGTAGGGTTAGAAGAGATTACAGAGATACAGAGGGGCGATGCCGTGGAAGGATTTGAAAACAAGGATTAGAATTTCAAAATCGAGGTGTTGCTGAATCGGGAGCCAGTGGAGGTCAGCGAACACAGGGGTAATGGGTGAAAGGGACTTGGTGCGAGTTAGGAGACAGGCTGCAGAATTTTGGATGAGCTCAAGTTTATGGAGGGTTCAAGGTGGGAGGCCGGCTGGAGAGCATTGGAATAATCGAGTCTAGAGGTAACAAAAGCATGGATGAGGGTTTCACAGCAGATGAGCTGAGGCAGGGGCGGAGATGGGCGATGTTATGGAGGTGGAAGTAGGTGGTTTTGGTGGTGATAGGGATATGGGGTTGGAAGTTCATCTTGGGGTCATATCTGATGCCAAGTTGTGATCGATCTGGTTCAGCCTCAGACAGTGGCCAGGGAGAGGGACGGAGTTAGTGAGGATTGAATTGTGTCTTTGTGCCCTGGTTCAATTATCCTCTGCTCGCTAACCCTGCTTCACCTGAAGACCACACATGGTCTTGATTCTCTATGTGTAATGCCATGGCAGGCTAGTACATATTGACCCTGGGAGATACCATTGTTTACATCCCTCCAATTCAAAAAACACCGATTAACCAATACTTGTTGTTTTCTCTCCTTTAACCAACTTCCTATTTATGCTGCCACATTCCTTTTAATGCTACGTTCCTTAATTTTGTCAACAAGTCTCCTATATGGCACCTTAGAAAATTTCTTTTGAAAATACATATACACAACATTTCTTTTATCAATAGGCTCTGTTATTTCCTCGAAGAACTCTATTAAATGTGTCAAACATAACTTTTTAAAGTTTCATTTAAATTTGAATTTCTCTACTCATCCAGGGAACTCCATTTTGCTGCACTCCTTTACTGTTTGTGTGAATATTTCTAGTTGTACCCTGAGCATCTTCTGTTTGAATGTTTGCCATTGTTTGTCCACTGTTGACTGGCAATCTTTCTTTCCAATTTATCTGGGCTAGTTCCCTTTTTATCTCACTGGAATAGGCTTTTCTAGTCAAGTACTTTTCATCTTTGACTGTTGCCCCTCCTTTTTGATTTTTATATCAAACTTATGCAAATTAACAATAATGAAGAAAATAATGCTACTAAAGAGTAACAAATCCCCAGGACCAGGTAGTTTCCATCTCAGAGTTTTAAAGGAAGTAGGTGAGAACATTGCCCAAGCCCTAACTAAAATCTTCCAAAGTTCTCTCGATTCAGGAATCATTACTTTAGATTGGAGAATTGCACGTCACTCCGCTATTTAAGAAAGGTGAGAGAGGGAAACCAGGGAATTATAGACCAGTTAGCCTAACATCTGTGGTCGCGAAATTACTAGCGTCTATAATTAAGGAGAGTGACTGAATGCCTTGAAAATTTTCAGCTGATCAGAGAGAGCCAGCATGGATTTGTAAAGGGTAGGTCATACCTGATGAGCCTGATTGAATTTTTTGAAGAGGTGACTAAAGTAGTGGACAGGGGAATGTCTATGGTTGTAGTTTATATGGACTTCCAGAATGCATTCAGTAAAGTCCCTCATAAGAGACTGTTAGCTAAAGTTGAAGCTCATGGAATTGAAAGCAAATTATTGACCTGATTAGGATCTTGGCTGAGCGGCAGGAGACAGAGAGTAGGGATAAGGGGCAGGGACTCAAATTGGCAGGATGTAACTCGTGGTGACCCACAGGGATCTGTGTTGGGGCCTCAACTATTCACTATTTATTAACGACTTAGATGACGGGATAGAGAGTCACATATCCAAGTTAGCCGATGACACAAAGATAGCAGCATAGTAAGCAATGTAGATTGAAGCATAAAATTACGGAGATATATCAGTAGATTAAGTGAATGGGCAAAACTGTGGCAAATGAATTTCAGAGTAGGCAAATGTGAGGTCATCCACTTTGGACCTAAAAAGGATAGATCAGAGTACTTTCTAAATGGTGAAAAGCTTGAAACAGTGGAGGTCCAAAGAGACTTAGGGGTCCATGTACATAAATCATTAAATGTCATGGACAGGTACAGAAAATAATCAATAAGGCTAATGGAATGCTGGCCTTTATATCTAGAGGACTAGAATACAAAGGGGTAGAAGTTATGCTACAGCTATACAAAGCCCTGGTTAGACCACACCTGGACTATTGTGTTAAGTTCTAGGCACCACACCTTAGGAAGGATGTATTGGCCTTGGAGGGAGTGCAGCATAGATTTACTAGAATGATACCTGGATTCCAAGGGCTAAATTACGAAAAGAGATTACACAAACTAGGGTTGTATTCCCTAGAATTTAGAAGATTATGGGGTGATTTGATCGAAGACAGGTTACACCCGAGCAGGACCAGGACCTATGTCCTCGTGGGGGTGTTTGCTATGTTGACCGGAGGTCACCGGTTACAGTTACTGGCTTAGTACACAGAGGAGAAGAGTCAATTCTCTCTCAACTCTCAATTCGCTTTATTCACGCCGTTAGATCATATACATATAGCTTATATGTCTGGTTAGATATAGGCATGCAGTTTACACCAGGTTATACAGTTTTATACCCAAACTAAGATCTAAACACACACCCACTAGGTTTCTCTGACACTCCCTGAGTGGTCACAGAATATAAAGGATAATACCCGAAAAGGAGAGCTGATGCTGGCCAGGCGTTCCGTTCTCTCTCTCTTTCGACATCGTCTCTACGTCCCTGACGTAGGGTCTTCCACTTCCGCGATGGTTGGTCTCCGGAGTCTTTGCTCTGGCTCCACGCCCCAGATCCTTCATTCTTATTCCGAATCTTATCTCTTCAGGCTGTGCTGTCTCTCTATTTCGTTGGTTTAAGCTTTCTGGTTACCCTGTGTCTTCTCCTCATTGTCTCTGTCCCAGGGACTTAGGTAGCATTACCTCATTACTCCTTTTCTAAATAAGGACTTGTGTCTTATCACATTTCCTTTGTCTTTCACAACTTGGTTAATTCAAACTGGTTCCAGCCAGCCAAGGCCAGGACTGAACTCAGGTTACTTTAGTTCAAAAGTCGTTCCTGCCTGTGTGTATCAGCAGCTGACGTCTCAGGTTACCTTCTGCAGCCCCTGGCCAACATCTCCCCCCTTTTGATCCAAAGATGCTTATCTTAGGATCATTATTCTCCCTTTCTGTGTACCACTCCAGAGGTTGTCATTGTCCCCCAATGGGCATGTTACATCCGCGATATCATATGGTTATAGAAAAATATAAAAGAGAAGCGTATATATGGTTATCGAAAAATATAAAAGAGAAGCGTACATAAAGTATACTTCACACAGTGTCCTTATATTGATAATCGCTTCTTCTGTTTCATTATAGCACTAACATTCAATCGTTGCAAAATTTCCTTTTTCCACCTTCTAAGCTGATATGCATTAAATATGACAAGCACTAATGCACATAAAATCACAACTACAGCAGCATGTGATAAAATGCTGACCCATGGATGTATTTGAACATTAGATCCCCAATTCCAAAACTTATCCCAGAACCCAGGGTCCCGTAGCAGTTCATCTGCTTTATCAGCATGAGTTCTAATTATTTTAGTGTGTTTAGTCCATTGATGAACGCCCTTTTTGCTCTATCCCTTTCCTGTGTTGTGTCTTCCTTTGTACAATTGATGATGATCCAGCCAATCTTTCTAAAACGCCTGCTATATCCACCCCAATCAATATATCTCTGGTATGAGTCGCTACCCCAGTCAATATTCACATAGGTGTGGTCCCAGTGGACCATAATTTTACCTCGACCGTTGCTCCCCGATGGTCGCTCAATAAATGGACCCACAAATTGACTAATGACTTTTCCCTCTGGGATTACCGACAATGTCACCTCTAGAACTTTGTTGCATGAAAACTGTACTCCCGCTCCCTCCGGTATACCCAAAGTCTTTCCCGCGCACGCTAACCCATCCACTCCCGTATAATACAAATTTAAATCCTGTCTTATCCCTTTGTTGGTTCGGACTGTCTTACTCTGCAGAGCAAAGTTGTTCTTGGACTCAGGATATCCTTCCGCCGTCGACACTCCTTCAGGCACGTTCATTCGTCGTGACGGCTCCGAGACAGGTTCAACCACCGTTCTGATGATGGTCAATCCAATAGCAACAAAATGCATTATCCCCTTCATTCTAGGCTGGACCTGTAATAGCTAGTGCTGGTGGGGAAGGTTTAAACTAGAATGGCGGGGGATGGGAACCTGAGCAGGGAGACAGAGGAGGGGGAAACAAGGATAGAAACAAAAGACAGAAAGGGAAGAAGCAACAATGGAAGGCATAGAAAACAAATAGTTTTATTTTGCACTATGGCCCTAAGATGACTAGCAATCTTAAAAAGACAAATCTAAAGGCATTGTGTCTTAATGCACAGAGCATTCGCAATAAGCGAGATGAATTAACAGCACAAATAGATATTAACAGTTATGATATAGTTGCAATTACAGAGACATGACTGCAGGGTGACCAAGGATGGGAACTGAACATCCAGGGGTATTCAATATTTAGGAAGGACAGGCAAAAAGGGAAAGGAGGTGGGGTAGCGTTGTTCGTAAAGGAGGAAATCAATGCAATAGTGAGGAAGGATATTGGCTTGGAAAATCACGATGTGGAATCTGTATGGGTGGAGCTAAGAAACACTAAGGGGCAGAAAACGTTAGTGGGGGTTGTCTATAGACCCCCAAACAGTAGTGGAGATGTAGGGGAGGGCATTAAACAGGAAATTAGAGATACATGCAAGAAGGGTACAACTATAATCATGGGTGACTTTAATATACGTATAGATTGGTCAAACCAAATTAGCAATAATACTGTGGGGGAGGAATTCCTGGAATGTGTACGTGATGGTTTTCTACACCAATACGTTGAGGAACCAACTAGAGAACAGGCGATCCTAGACTAGATATTGTACAATGAGAAAGGATTAATTAACAATCTTGTTGTGCGGGGTCCCTTAGGGAAGAGCGACCATAACATGATAGAATTCCTCATTAAGATGGAGACTGAAGTAGTTGAATCCGAAACTAGGGTCCTGAATCTAAATAAAGGAAATTACAAAAGTATGAGATGCAAGTTGGCTATGATAGATTGGGGAACTTTACTAAAAGGGATGACAGTGGATAGGCAATGGCTAATATTTAAAGAACGTGTGCAGGAATTACAACAATTATTCATTCCTGTCTGGCGCAAAAATAAAACAGGAAAGGTGGCTCAACCGTGGCTTACAAAAGAAATTAGGGATAGTATTAGATCCAAAGAGGAGACATATAAAATTGCCAGAAAAAGCGGCAAGCCTGAGGATTGGGAGCAGTTTAGAATTCAGCAAAGGAGGACAAAGAGATTGATTAAGAGGAGAAAAATAGAGTATGAGAGTAAACTAGCAGGGAACATAAAAACTGACTGAGAGCTTCTATAAATATATCAAGAGAAAAAGATCAGTGAAGACAAATGTAGGTCCCTTACAGTCAGAAATGAGGAGCCAAGAAATGGCAGAACAGTTAAACAAATACTTTGGTTCTGTCTTCACAAAGGAGGACACAAATAACCTGCCAGAAATATTAGGGAACCAAGGGTCCAGTGAGAGGGAGGAACTGAAGGAAACCAGTCTTAGTAAAAAAAAAAATAGTGCTAGGGAAATTAATGGGGCTAAAGGCTGACAAATCCCCAGGGCCTGATAATCTACATCCCAGAGTACTAAAGGAAGTGGCCCTGGAAATAGTGGATGCATTGGTGATCATCTTCCAAAATTCTATAGACTCTGGAACAGTTCCTACAGATTGGAGGGTGGCAAATGTAACCCCACTATTTAAAAAAGGAGGGAGAGAAAAAACAGGGAATTACAGACCAGTTACCCTAACATCAGTAGTGGGGAAAATGCTAGAGCCTATTATAAAAGATGTGATAACAGAACACTTGGAGGGCATTAACGGGATTGGACAAAGTCAGCATGGGTTTATGAAAGGGAATTCATGCTTAACAAATCTACTGGAGTTTTTTGAGGATGTAACTAGTAGAATAGATAGGGGAGAACCAGTGGATGTGGTGTATTTGGATTTTCAGAAGGCTTTTGATAAGGTCCCACACAAGAGGTTAGTGTGCAAAATTAAAGCACATGGGATTGGGGGGAATATACTGGCATGGATTGAGAATTAGTTGACAGTCAGGAAACGGGTCTTTTTCCGGGTGGCAGGCAGTGACTAGTGGGGTACTGCAGGGATCAGTGCTTGGGCCCCAGCTATTCACAATCTATGTCAATGATTTGGATGAGGGAACTAAATATAATATTTCCAAGTTTGCAGATGACAGAAAGCTGGGGTGGAATGTGAGCTGTGAGGAGGCTGCAAAGAGGCTCCAATGTGATTTAGACAAGTTGGGTGAGTGGGCAAGAACATGGCAGATGCAGTATAACATGGATAAATGTGAGGTTATCCACTTTGGTTGTAAAAACAGAAAGGCAGATTATTATCTGAATGGTGATAGATTGGGAAAAGGGGAGGTGCAAGGAGACCTGGGTGTCCTTGTACACCAGTCGCTGAAAGCGAGCATTCAGGTGTAGCAAGTAGTTAGGAAGGTGAATGGTATTGCAAGAGGATTTAAGTATAGGAGCAGGGATGTATTACTGCAATTATACAGGGCCTTGGTGAGACCACATCTGAAGTATTGTGTGCAGTTTTGGTCTCTTTATCTGAGGAAGGATGTCCTTGCCATGGAGGGAGTGCAATGAAGGTTTACCAGACTGATTCCTGGGATGGCAGGACTGTCGTATGAGGAGAGATTGGGTTGACTTGGCCTATATTCACTAGAATTTAGAAGAATGAGAGGAGATCTCATTGAAACATATAAAATCCTAACAGGACTAGACAGACTCGATGCAGGGAGGATGTTCCCGATGGCTGGGGAGTCGAGAACCAGGGGTCACAGTCTCAGAATACGGGGTATGCCATTTAGAACCGAGATGAGGAGAAATTTCTTCTCTCAGAGGCTGGTGAACCTGTGGAATTCTCTACCACAGAAGGCAGTGGAGGCCAAGTCATTAGATGTATTCAAGAAGGAGATGGATATATTTCTTAATGCTAAAGGGATCAAGGGATATGGGGAAAAAGCGGGAACAGAGTACTGAGTTGGACAATCAGCCATGATCATTTTGAATGGCGGAGCAGAGCCGAATGGCCTACTCTTGCTCCTATTTTCTATGTTTCTATGAAGTTTTCAAGATATTAAGGGGAATTGATAGGGTAAATAGAGAAAAACTATTTCTGTTGGTTGTGGAGTCTAGGACTAGGGGACATCGCCTAAAAATTAGAGCCAGGACTTTCAGGAGTGAAGTTAGGAAACGCTTCTACACGCAAAGGGTGTTAGAAGTTTTGAACTCTTCCACAAACGGCAGTTGATGATAGCTCAATTGTTAATTTCAAATCTGAGATTGATAGATTTTTGTTAACCAAAGGTATTAAGGGACATGGGGTTACAGCGGGAATATGGAATTAGGTCACAGATCAGCCATGATCTCATTGAATGGCAGAACAGGCTCGAGGGGCTAAATGGCCTACTCCTGTTCCTATGTTATGGTCGTTGTTTCCTAGATGTTCTCTTACCCTTACGTTACCTACTTGCCCGATTTCATTTCCTAGAACTAGATCGAGAACCTATTCCTTTTTGGTTCAAAAGCACTGAAATAATATCAATACATTGCATTTTAAAATGTATTCAAAATAACTATAGTACATAAATAACTTTCAAATTACTGTTTTGCTTTCTTGTGAAATAGAATGACTATATTGCAAATCAGGGAACTGTGGAATACTAAATTTTATTTCCTAAGTGAGGAGCCCTGATGGATGAAGAGCAGCAAAGACGCCAGTGAATTATTTAGAATTTTCTCAAGTAAAATAAATTTAGTATTTCAAAGTTCTACATTGAATATTGTGTCCCTATTAGTTGATCTTGTGTATTTTTAAATATATATATATAAATTTCCATTTTGAATAATGTATTAATCTACCTATAATATGGACTATCACAAGCATGGAGATCACAGATGAAATGAGCTGCAACATCTTGGTGAGTGGCACCATCTTGAAAATCTCCTCGGCAATAATCAAGAATCTCATCACAATAGCGCTACTGGAATGCTTCCTATTTTAAGAACTAGGATGAGATTTTCAGCCCTATAAACACTGAAAATAAATCGGAAGCACTTAATTACAGTCACAATCTATATTGCTCAAGTCCCAGTGTCATGGAATCCACCTTGTTCGTATTGCAGAGTGGTCTCTTCAGAATCAAAACAACAGTTCCTTGAAAAAGGTATGTAGAGTAAGCAGGCACGTGGGATTAAGCAAAGTGACTCATTAATAAAAACACTGGTGCAAATTAATGGGCCAAATGGCCTTTGTTTCTGGCTGCCTCACTTTACCCATGGCTCCAGAAGGTTCATATATTCCAGCAAGTGAAAACCCATATTCATGACCTGTACAGGCAAGCTGAGCTGCTTAGCCCTCAGATGTCCAGTAAGACCTCTAATTTTGATGGTATCCCTTCTTTCATTCTCAAAATACCTCCAAACTTACCCCTGCTTGAATTCATGTTTAGCCTCCCACCCTCCATCTTTCCTTCTTAGAAATTTGCTCATGTTCATTTTATCTCTGAGAATCCCTTAGAACTGCCACCTATTACAGTTAAATCTTCTAAAATGATATAAGCTACTCATTGTTTATCATACTGAAAGTTCTAGTCTATTCCAAGATTGCAAGTAGGGTTTTTGGCATTCCATTTCATTGATGGCCATGTTGTTCGTTACACACACCTCTTAAACTCTGCTCTTGAATTTTTGATGAATCATTTGTCATTGCCTTCAGCATCTCCAAAACTTTTGATGGGGTCTGAACAAGTCTCCCACCAAAGCTGTGATATTGACTAATCTAAAAATCAACTCTATCAGCCTTCCAGTTGAAATCCTTTGGATTTATATTCCCTTAAATAAGGTTATGTGGGCCGCAGTCCTTTCTCCCCCTCTGTTACTTTTCTACCTCTTCCACTTGTTGTTCAGTCTCCCATTTGCTGATAATTTGCACACATTTTCCATACCTCTTGCAGTGCAATGGCTGAGTCATTGCATTTTGATCATGCTTTATTGGTGCAACAAAAATGTTTATTTTAATTCTTTAAATATAATTTCTTCATGCCTTTTGCAAGGCCAATCAGCAGCTATCAATCAGCTGCTATCAATGTTAACCTTCATCTATTGACATTCTTAGACTCAGGGATGCCTTTGACGGAAAAGGCATCCCTATCAGTTAAGTACAGTATTAAATATGTTTTTTGTGGCAAAAATGAATCAGTGTTTGTGACCTGGCAGATGCCCTGGGGAGGAGTCAAATACAAATATCTTGTGTAATTTGTTCAAATATATTTTTAATTGTTCTTTTTGAAATTAACAGGCAGTTATTTAAATTTACTGGGTCCTGGTCACTTTTTTGTGAAAGTATTAATCAGCCTGGATTTCTCAACAGAGAGACTGGAGCCTTCAAAGCGGAATAGTTAAGTCTGATGGCTTCCTTAGATCGTGAGAAAAGGAGAAGGACTTATAGTTTAATGCAGCAGTTGTGCAGCATTATTTTCTACTGCAAGAGGAGCTAACTGAAATTAACTACTGTAAAATTGTATGCGGTTTTACTGCTACTGTTTGTTCTTTTACTGTTTAATAAATGTTTAACAGTTAAAGCCTAGGTCAAAGCCTATTGTAGTGGTGTTCTGCCACTTTCCAAAGACAAGAGGACCACATGAGAAAACCAGCTGAAATAAACTCAATGGTTCGCTGTTCCCTAGGCATGCAGCAAATTTACCTAGTTATCTGCAAGTGGAAACAAAAATATCTAAAGTGATAAAAAAACACAAAAACTTAACACTAAGGTGGTCAAATTTGGATGTAATTATAAAAGATTTGCTCCAATTGTGCTTTGCAACAAGACTACAATAAAGAAAATAATGTGCATTGAAAATGAAAGATATCTAGAGTTCCGATTGACAATAAATTGAAACTTGCAATAATGTTCGATGGCAGTGAGTAAAGCAAATCTGTTGGGATGTATTAAAAGGTCAGTATTGAGCCAGAATAGTGAGGTAATGCAGCAACTTTATAAATCATTGGTACGACTGCACTTAGAATACTGTGTACAGTTCTGGTCATCGCAATACAAGAAGGATATTGCAGCTATTGTAAGGATACAGAGGAGAGCAACCAGAAATAATTATGGGGATGGAGGGATTGGATTATGAGGAATGATTATGTAAACTGGAAAAGACAAGGCTGAGAGGTGGTATGATTGCTGTTTTTGGATTCTAAAGGGACTGGATAATGTAGACCATGACGAGTTGCTTCACCTGGTCCAGAAGAGTAGAACCAGACAACACAGTCTGCATTTGAAGGGGGTAAATTCAAAACAAACCTGCAGAAACATTTCAGCGAGCAAGTGGTAAATCTTTGGAACAGATCCCTAGAGAGACGGTGGAAGCAGATAGTATTGATTCATTCAAATGCAAATTAGATAGGCTTCTTTCAGAAAATAATATTTTGCAATACAGTATGTGAGTAATTTGAGACGTAATATGGTCCGTGTAGTATGCTTGGGAGGAATGGGTGACTTTCGACCTATGGTTCCCAAAACTTTCCTTGCCTCATGTCTGGGTCTGTTGTAGACTAATAGATACGGATTGATTGCCATGATTAGTCAACAACTCCGTTATCGTTGTATTATGCAACTACCAGGATGGTAGAAGGCGAACTAGATGGGCCTTGGTCTTATTTCGTCTACACTTTCCTATGTTTCTAACTGCTACAATGCCAAGCAATTGAGAGCAAAATTCTGCTTGTTTTAAATGCCTGAAATGTTGTCTTGTATGTTTACAAATTAGCAATTGTCCCTGGCAAAGGACAAAATGTTTTTCCGTTTGTGGTAATATTGCATTGTCTAATTTAAGAACCTGAATGGCCAGTTGTTACTAGATGAATGTATACTGTTGACTGGATGTGATTTGTTTTCTGATTAGGTGGTTACGTGCTGAATGTTGCTCCAGAACCATTTTGCCTGAAGGAACACATTTGTGTCTGTAAAGGTGTGCAGTACCTGAGTAGAAGTGCAAACTGTCTTTTTATCAGTGAATGGAGTGAAGTGAAGCTTATTTTGTTGTACATTAAGCTTACTGGATAAAATAAAATACCACTCATATTTTAATCAAAGCCAATCGTGAACAGGTCCAGCAAACGTTGAGGTCTGCAATAATTACAAAGCATGTGACTGCATTTCCAAGCAAATATTAATTGCTGGCAGTTGACTAAATCTTGTTTCTAACACAGTTACACAAATTTATGGAGGATTCTATAGAGTACCCTGCATGATTTGAAATATCAAAAAAATATAGGATCTTAGAAAGTTTTGTCATCAGGACCTCTTTATATTAAAAAAATATTTTTAGGAATTATGATTTAACATTAATAACTTTGTTATGTTCATTTCTGGTAGTTTCATTCCTTTTTTTGTTTTAACAGAAGGTGCTAAAGATTCATCATCCAGGTTAAGCAGGTTGCTGAGGCTAACTGATCAAGGAGCTAAGTTAACATATAGACAGTCATTAACCAAAAGAATGCTTCGGTGTCAACTGTATATGCTTGCTTAGCTCTCCCGCAATCAGATTCACTGACCTTTACAAAACATGTGTCAGATGATTGCCACAATTGTTTAGCAAAACTGTTAAGTAAATTGACCTCATTTGGCTTTGTCAAAATCATAATTTTTTGTAACAATATTCTTTTATTTTACGTAGCACAGTTCTGATAGTGAGATCCTAAGAGGAAATGGCTTTTAAATTGATGCATGTCCACAGCATGGTTTCCACCTCTTGCCAAATCTAACGCAGGACAGATTGGGATCATAACTTAAGTTCGGATATTTTCTTTGCTGCTGAAGAAATCTCATTGAAGGTTCCCCAGACAGTATATTTCCTTTCCCTATTCTTTCAAAATGTATTGGTTCACATTTTTGACTGTACATAGAATCATAAAATCTTACTGCACAGAAGGAGGCCATTTGGCCCATTGTGCCTGTGCCGGCTCTTTGCAAGAGCTATCCAATTAGTTCCATTTCCCTGCTCTTTTCCCATAGCCCTGCAATTTTCTCCCCTTCAAGTATTTATCCAATTCCCTTTTGAAAGTTGCTATTGAATCTACTTGCAGCACACTTTCAGACAGTGCATTCCAGATCATCATAACTCACTGCATAAAAAAAATTCTCATCTCACCTCTAGCTCTTGTGTCAAATACCTTAAATCTGTGCCCTCTGGTTACTGACTCTTCTGCCAATGGAAACAGTTTCTCTTTACTTACTCTATCAAAATCTTTCATGATTTTGAACACCTCTATTAAATCTCCCCTTAACCTTCTCTGCTCTAAGGAGGACAGTCCCAGCTTCTCTAGTGTCTCCACATAACTGAAGCCAGTCATCCCTGGTGCCAGGGCTTGAACTACATCTGTCACCTATCTGCCCATCCTGCTACCCTATCTTTCCTCCTGCAGTCTTTCACGATCATCATCACAATTTGCTATCCCTCCAATCACCCCCCTCCCCCTTAATTTGGTATCACAATAAATTTTGATATTGTTCCCTCAATTCCCAAGTCCAGATCCTTTATATGTTTAAAGTAAGTTAAGGGGTTTCCACACCAAACCCTTGGAATACCACTTTCTAGGCCAAAAAACTTTCTTTACCTCTATCCTTTGCTTTCTACCGTCCAACCAACTTTCTATCCATGTGAGAATGTTCTCCTTAATTGCTGGTACCAGGCATGTGATAGTCAACATGATTTAAATAAACAGACATATGTAGACTGTATGTAGAGCACTATACACTGTTTAGGCACGATGACATGGGTTTTCTCAATGGTTCAGCTAGTTAAGGTGATGAGTAGCTGAACCATACAGATCAGGAAGATCCCATGGTTGATTCTTAGTCAAGGCTGAATTAACGGATTTCAGCAGGGGCGCTCTGATTTGGCCTCAACAAAGTTGTAGCTTCCTTATGTTAGGAATGGAAAAATCTGGTAGGGTTTCCACTCCTAATCACTATCAGTTTGCCCCTGCTAAAAGTCTGTGTGCAGACGTTGGGTGAAAACAAGGTCAGGCTTGGCAATAAAGCCCTTCAGTCAGATAGCCTGTCTAGGTTCACACATGAAAAATGACCAGTTAGGCAAAGTACCAGAAGGCACTCACCATCTGTGGAACTATACCTTCTGTGAGGAGTTGATATTTCAGGAGAGATGGGGAGGGAGATTGGCTGGAAAAAGGAACAAAAAGCAAAATACTGCAGATGCTAGAAATCTGAATCAAAAACAGAAAATGCTGGAAATATTCCAAGTCAGGCAGCATCTGTAGAGAGAACAAACAAGTTGATGTTTCGGGTGTGGACCCTTCATCAAAACTGGGAGGTATTACCAAGAACAGGATTTAAAAAGACACGGAACATGGGGAAGGAGGAAGGGGAACGAAACATACTTTGGGAAAGAAAACGAATGACCTGTAAAGTATTCAAGTGGGAAATTAGTGATGAATGTATTCAAGGCTGAGATAGATAGATTTTTGGATTCTAGAGGAATCAAGGGATTTGGGGATTGGGTGGGAAAGTGGAGTTGAGGTCGAAGATTAGCCATGATCTTATCGAATGGTGGAGCAGACTCGAGGGGCTGTATGCCCTACTCCTCCTATTTCTTATGTTCTTATATTGAATGGTGGAAGTGGAATTAGTATGAGACAATAGGTGGCATAATGAGACACATCAAAGAAATAGAAGACATACACGAGATGCAAAGAATGTCTGAATAATTTAAAGTGGTGAGGGAAGAGAAACATGAAAATCTGGAAAGTGGAACAGCATCCAGCAGTCCAGGAGCCAGGCGTAAGAAGAAAGCAGGTCGACACCAAGAATGCAGAACATCTCATCAGCATAGTGTTCCAATGGAGGGTCCCCACGCCAAGGAAAAAAAGGAACATAACCCATTGACAAAACAAGTACATTTGGGTGGGGAGCTGAGACAACTGTTGGATAAATTAGACCCGCAAACATCTGTAAACCCACCCTAAGCAATGCCAGTACTGCAAAGATACATTAGATGGGATACTGGTTGAGGATAGCGTTTATCAGCCTATTGCTTTATATTACTGCATCTGTTTCAAAACCAGATAATCAAATGTTCATGGGCATTTGAAACTGCAAACATACGTTATTTCTTGAATTAATTGTGCCCTCCTTATCTTGCACAGAAATATATTGATACCATGTAGGTAAAAATCTTGATCTACTTTATCACCAGACCATGAATAGCAAACTGTTGTAGCTGACCTTTCATAGTTAATTGGAGTATATATCTTCTAATGAAATCTTTAATCCCTATAAAAAGGAATAAAACAAGAGACTTGTTTTTAATTAAATTGTATGTGTGTATATGTTGAGTTTTTTTGTCCATGCTAGTGAAAAGTAGTTGCTACATTGATTTTTTTTTGATGGGGTATCATGTTTTACCCAAATCTTTGCTTAACACTTATTAAATTTGATATTAGAGAAAAAATAGCTTGGGGGGTTGGGGGGGGGGTGGGGGTTTGTTGGGAAATGTTCCCTAAAAGGTAATTGTAATATTAATTGTACACTTGTTAATGGAAGATCAATTTCTATGAATGGCACAGTGTGTTGGAATGTCAGTGCAACAGGCAGCAAAGTGCTGGCAGGGCATGGGTTGTACCCAGAAATTGCCATCTCATTCATCTTAGACATGTTGAGTGGAGTTTAGATGCTTACTCACAGAAAAGGAAAAGTTAGAGTATCACTCTGAGCTACACTCATACTCCTGATGACCTGGTTGCAGAGCCACATTTTCAAAGATCTGGTAGTAGGGTGCCTTGGTTTCATAGCTGATTGGTAATGGCACCTGCTGCCAGATCAGCAGAGTCTGCAAGTTGTAATCCTGTAATTGTGGCTGGGATTTATGGTGAATTGGGAGAAATCTCAGCTCCACCCAGCGCAAGGTTCATTATTCATTGGGACCCAGTTCCACACTGGTCAGGATGTTGCCTTGCTTCCACTGGACACATTCATGACCATTTGGGTGAAGCGATCCATGGTTCAGTTGAGGTTCAGGATGAGAGATCATGCCAAATGTAAAAAAATTACATCTCTCAGGAATGTCTCAAAGCATTTTATATATAAAGTGCAATGACTGTTCTGCAGGCAAATGCAGTAGCCAGTTTATGCACAGCAAGATCCCATAAACATCAGAGAGATAAATTTTCAGTTGTTCTCTTCTTGATAGTGTTAATTGGGGGAGGAATGTTGGCCAGTTGATGCTTTACAACTACCTGAACCACCGGTTCTGGGAGAAGACTAATTGAACGTTGGCCTTTATCTTAAGGGGGATTGGAATACAAAAAAGAGGAAGTGATTCTTCAGCTGAATTCTGAAGTTCAACTGAAGCGTAACTTCCTCCATTTGCTTTTTTGATTACTTTTTGTATCTGTGTGTTAGTTTCCAATGATTTGTGTACCTGGGCCCCCAAATCCCTTTGCTGCTTCACACTTCTCACCATTAAGAAAATATTCCGATCTGTTTTTCTTGAATCCAGGGTGGATGACCTCACACTTGCCCACATTAAACTCCATCTACCACAGTTTTGCCCACTTCACTTAATCTGTCTCTGTCCTGCTCCTATTTACATAACTTACCATGCCTCATAACTTAGTGTCATCTGCAAACTTGGATATACCTTCATCCAAGTCATTGATATAAATGGTGAAAAGCTGAGGCCCCAGCACAGATCTCTGGAGAACACCATTTGTCACATCCTGCCAATCAGAGTACATTCCCTTAATCCCTACTCTCTGTCTCCTACGTCCCAACCAATTGCCAACCCATGTCACAAGGTTACCTACAATTCTGTGGGCTTTTATTTCTGATAATCTCTTGTGTGGAACTTTGTCAGATGTCTTCTGAGAGTGCATAGAGACAACATCCATAGACAGTCCCCAATCCACCATGTTAGTGACCTCCTCAAAAAATTCAATTAGATTAGTCAGACATGACCTATCCTTCACAAATCCATGCTGATTCTCTTTGATCAGCTTATATTTGTCTAAGCGCTCACTCACTCTGTACTTGATGATAGATTCCAGTATCATCCTCAGAACTGATGTTAAGCTGACAGGTTTGTAGTTTCCTAGTTTCTCCCTCCCTCCCTTTTTAAATGATAGGAAAAAAATCACCATTTTCCAATCCAGAGGCATAATTCTTGAATCTAGAGAGCATTTAAAAATTATGGTTAATGCACCTGCAATTTTCACATCTCTTTAAAATACTGGGTTGCAAACCATCAGGCCCTAGAGATTTGTCCAGCTTAAAGCTCATTATTTACTCCATTACCATTTTTTACTTATGGTAAATCCAACAAGTTCCTCCCCTTGACTAATTTTTAGATTCCCTTATACCGCTGGTATTTTGTCCTCTTCCTCTACTGTGAAAACGGCTATATTGTATTCATTTTACAAGTCTGACATTTTCTTATTGTCCATTATACTCTCACCTGCTTCTGTCTTTAATGGGCCCATATTCCACCTTGCCATTCTTTTTCATTTAAATATTTATAAAACTATGACTGTTAGCTTTGATATCCCTTGCAAGTTTTTTCATATTCCCTTTTGCACCTCTTATTACTTTGTTGCTTTTTATATCACCGTCTGCTAGATTTACACTTTTCTTTGTAAGTCTTTTCATTTAACTTGATATTGTCTCTTACCTCATCTGTTGACCATTGTTGCTTAACTGCACAAGTGGGACTTTTCCCTTTTATGGTTTTGTATTATACTTCTTTGAATACTTCCCACTGTTTGTCTGTAGGTTTACCCATCAACAGTTCAGCCTAAACTCTGGTCAATTTTTTCTCATCCCTTCAAACTTTGCCTTACTTAAATTTAAAATCTTGATTTTTGACTCTCCCTTCTCCCTCTCAAACCTGATATCAAATTCAGTGAAATTATGGTCACTATTAGAAAGATGTTCCCTTACTGTCAGATTGTTAATTAATTCTGGTCCGTTAGACTCCTCACTAAATCTAGTACGGCCTGTTCCCGTGTCGGTTCTAAAACATATTGTTCCAGAGAGCTGTCCAGAATACATTCTAGAAATTCATTGCCTTTACTGCTTGAGTTGTTTTGCTTCTACCAGTTTATGTGAAAATTAAAATCTCCCATTATAACCACATTGTTTCTGCTATGTGCTTCCTTGATTTCTGTATTTATACATTCCCCCCTACTGTCAAGAGGTCTGTGGACAACTGCCACCAGTCTTGCATCCTTGCTGTTAGTTCTACTCAAAGTATTTCCACTGACTGATGACCCTTACGAAAATCCTTTCTTTCCACTGCTGTAATTGTGTCTTTTATCAATATTGCTACTCTTTCTCCTTTCCCAATTTCTCTGTCCTTTCTAAAGATCCTATAGCCTGGAATATTTACCTCACAGTCATGCCCAGCTTGTAGCCAGAGAACTGTAATGCCTACTGTCATACCCTTTAAGCTGAGTTTGTGCTCCGAACTCGTTCATTTATTTCTTATGCTACATGCATTTGTGCACATAACTCTTATTTGGGTACCTATCCCCACTGTGCCCATATGCCCTGATTTTGACTTATCACACTTTTTGTTGCTAATGTTCTGTACATTGCTACACAGGCAATTTAATGTGCTATTTTTTATCACTCCTGCTTTATTTTTAACAGGTATTTTATTAATTCCAAAAACTTTTCTGTTCCTGGAATATTTCTGATACCTTTATGACTTTTTGTACTCTGACCTTCGCTCTTATCTCCTCTTTTTTCCTATATTTAGGTTACTATAATTTCCACCCAGACCCTCCCCCCACCTTCCTCTTATTGCCAGTTAGAAGTGAAATTTAGCATAATTTTTACACACAGGGTAGTAGAAATCTGGAAAACTCTTCCCCAAGTGGCTGTGGATGCTGGGTCAATTGAAAATTTTCAAGACTGAAATCAATAGGTTTTTGTTGGGTAAGGATATGGAAAAAAACTGGGTAAATAAAGTTGAGGTACAAATCAGCCATGATCTGATTGAATAGTGGAACAGGCTTGAGTGACTGAATGGCCTACTCCTGTTCTTGTGTTCTTATGAGGCTTTGGTATCCCATCTCATCTGAAGGACGACATCTCTGACAATACACAGCGTTTCCTCAGTACTGCACTGGAGTGTCTGCCTTCATTATGTGCAGAAATCCTAGAGCGGCACTTGAACACACAACCTTCTGACCCAAAGTACTATCAACTGCGACAAAATGACATTCATTAGGTACAGGTTTTCTATCCTAGTGGTGGATACATTCTTGGCACCCAGAACATCATCTACTTAAAATGTCGAGATTTGTTTGGTAGTATTAGGACAGTCATTTTGCAGCCACTAATTTTGAATACCAATATTCTCACTTTGCAATATTTGTTTAATTAGTGCTTCGAACCTAGCTTGGCAATGATTGCAATCATCCATTCCTCTTGTAGATGGAAAAACAGTACAACTTCCACTTGTGTTAGCTGTAAAACCTCCACCAGTGTTAAGCTTTATGAAAGTAGCTCAAAAGATCAGCCTCTTCAACCCTTGACAGTTGAGGAATCTTAATCTTGTTCCCTACTAATTTATGCATGCACCTTATAATGCGATCTACTCTTGTGATCTTGTATTTCTCATTCTTAGAACAGTCAGTCTCCTGGTCCTTCAGCATGTCATGCCGCGTAACTTAAAGCTGCCTTAGTATATCTGCTTTATTTTATGTGGTACTGAGATCTGATAATTCTTGGACATCACATCTGAGATTTTTAAACTAAAATTGTTTTGAGTTTTTTCTGTAACTGGATATAGTGCTGCAGCACTAGAAGACATTTTGTACCTTCCTTCTTACTGCTGCCAAAATTGTCCTAGTTTATAAAGTGGTTCTTTGAAAATGACCCGTTTCTGCAATGTTGAAATTGTCTTTTGTTATAGGGTTATCTCAGTATAATATGCAATTATTGAACTATCAACCTTCAAGGGAGTAAAAAAAATCTCTAAAACAGCATTTTGGATGTAAGTTGATTATATTCAGTTTTCTATTACAAATATTTTTAAAGCAAGGAAGGAAACTACCCTCAAAGTTGTGTGAAATAATCTTCTTTTTCCTACTCCTCTTACCCTCTTCCTCTCCAAGCACAACACTAGGAGCCTTTTAAAGTTGTGTATATAGCGGCTTAATTGCGAGAAAGACACACACTCGAGCACCAAATGTACCATTGCCCCAATATGATAGGCAATTTACCTGCAATGCTGCTCATGAGCCAAGTATAATGATCTGCATAAGAGTGATTACCAATTTCTCTCCTGCCCCCGCCCCCCCCCCCCGGCCAACTTTCTCTTCTCGTGATGGTGTTGATTGCTTGTTAGCAAACATTTGCCACATGACCCCTCAGTACCCCTCGCAAGTGAGCATTCTTCATAACTGAGTCCAGACAGTGAGGGTTGATAGGCTATATGAGTGTGAGAAGTCAGTGGAGGGAGAGGCCAGAAGAGTGTGGAGTTTAGCCTCAACGGGAGTGGTTGGGATATAAGTATTGAAATTTTCATCTATATTTTTTATTGAATTTTGAGTTTAAATTTATATTAATTGACTTCATTTTAGATGATTGAGTCTACAGCACAGAAACAGGCCATTCGTCCCAACTGGTCTGTGCCGGCATTCATGCTCCACACGACCCTCCTCCCTCCCTACTTCATCTACCCCTATCAGCGTATCCTTCTATTCCTTTCTCTTTCGTGTGCTTATTTAGCTTCCCCTTAAATGCATCTATGCTATTTGCCTCAACTACTCCTTGTGGTAGTGCACTCCACTTTTTGGGTAAAGAAGTTTCTCCTGAATTCCCTGTTGGATTTATTAGTGACTATCTTATATTGATGACCTCTAGTTTTGGACTCTCCCACAAGTGGAAACATCTTCTCTACGTCTATCCTATCAAAACCCTTTCACTATCTTACAGACCTCTATCAAGTCACCCCTCAGCCTTCTTTCTAGAGAAAAGACTCCCAGCCTGTTTAGTCTTTCCTGATAAATATATCCTCTCCGTTCTGGTATCATCCTTGTGAATCTTTTTTGCACCTTCTCCAATGCCTCCTTATGTTTTTTATAATATGGAGACCAAAACTGTGCACAGTACTCCATGTGGTCTAACCAAGGTTCTATACAAGTTTAACATAACTTCTCTGCTTTTCAATTCCATCCCTCTAGAAATGAACCCCAGTGTTTGATTTGCCTTTTTTATAGCCTTGTTAACCTGCGTCACAACTTTTAGTGATTTGTGTATCTGTACACAGAGATCCCTTTGCTCCTCTACCCCATTTAGACTCTATTATCCGAGCAATAAGTGGCCTCCTTATTCTTCCTACCAAAATGCACCACCTCACACTTAACCTATATTGAAATTCATTTGCAAATTACACGCCCATTCTGCAAGTTTATTAATGTCTTCTTGCTTTTTAACGCATTCTTCCTTTGTATTAACGACACCCCCTCCCCGCCCCCCCCCCCCCAATTTTGTGTTGTCCGAAAATTTTGAAATTGTACTTCTGATTCCCGAGTCTAAATTGTTGATGTAAATTGTGAACAACAGTGGTGCCAGCACTGATCCCTGTGGAACACCACTTCCAACCTTTTGCCAGTCTGAGTAGCTACCCTTAACCCCTACTCTCTGTTTTCTATTTTGTAGCCAGCTTGCTATTCATTCTGCTACCTGTCCCCTGACTCCATAGGCTCTGATATTAGTCATGAGTCTACAATGCGGCACCTTATCGAAGGCCTTTTGAAAATCCAAATATATTACATCTACTGCATTACCCCAGTCTACTCTTTCTGTTACTTCTTCACTTCACTTCTTCAAAGAATTCAGTAAGGTTGGTCAAGCATGGCTTTCCCTTCTGAAACCTGTGTTGACTACTCTTTATTAAATTTTCATTTTCTAGATATTTTTCTATTACATCTTTGAGTAAAGTTTCCGTTATCTTTGCCACCAGTTACAGCAGTATGTCCGAGAGGCAACAAGGGGGCCAGCCATACTAGATTTAGTAATGAGCAATGAACCAGATTTAGTTAACAGCTTGACTGTGAGTGAACATCTATCCAATAGCGATCATAACATGATCGAGTTCAATGTAGTGTTTGAAAGGGAAAAAAGTGAATCAGCTGCTAAGATTCTAGACTTGGGTAAGGCCGACTTCAATGGGATGAGGCAGAGACTGTCCACAGTAAACTGGGCAAATCTGTTAATGGGTAAAACGACTGATGATCAGTGGGAAATGTTTAAAGAAACATTTAACAAGATGCAGAACCGGTTTATACCCCTGAGGGGCAAGAACTTTACTTGCCAAAAAAAACAGCCGTGGACAACTAAAGAGATATGGGACAGTATAAGACATAAGAAAAGGACATACAAAAAGGCAAAAAATAGCACAGATCCTGGCGAATGGGAAAGATACAAAGATCAACAAAGGGTCACAAAACAGATAGTAAGAGCTACAAAAAGAGAGTATGAAAAGAAACTTGCAAGGGATTTCAACACCAATACGAAGAACTTTTATAGTTATATTAGGAAAAAGAGGGTGGTCAGGAGTAGTGTTGGCCCCTTAAAAACTGAAAGTGGGGATATTGTCATTGACAATGGGGAAATGGCGGACATGTTGAACAATGACTTTGCGTCAGCATTTACAGTAGAAAAAGAGGATAGCATGCCGGAAATCCCAAGGAAACTGATATTGAATCGGGGACAGGGACTCAATAAAATTAACATAAGTAAAGCAACAGTAATGAAGAAAATAATAGCACTAAAGAGTGACAAATCCCCAGGACCAGATGGTTTCCATCCCAGGGTTTTAAAGGAAGTAGGTGAGCACATTGCAGATGCCCTAACTGTAACCTTTCAAAGTTCTCTAGATTCACGAACTGTCCCTCTGGATTGGAAAATTGCACGTCACTCCGCTTTTTAAGAAAGGAGAGAGAGGGAAACCAGGGAATAATAGACCAGTTAGCCTAACATCTGTTGTGGGGAAAATGCTGGAGTCTATAATTAAGGATAGGGTGACTGAACACCTCGAGAATTTTCAGTTAATCAGAGAGAGCCAGCATGGATTTGTGAAAGGTAGGTCATGCCTGACAAACCTGATTGAATTTTTTGAAGAGGTGACTAAAGTAGTGGACAGGGGAATGTCAATGGATGTTATTTATATGGACTTCCAGAAGGCATTTGATAAGGTCCCACATAAGAGACTGTTAGCTAAGATAGAAGCCCATGGACTCGAGGGAAAAGTACGGACTTGGTTAGGAAGTTGGCTGAGCGAAAGGCGACAGAGTGTAGAGATAATGGGTAGGTACTCACATTGGCAGGATGTGACTAGTGGAGTCCCGCAGGGATCTGTCTTGGGGCCTCAATTATTCACAATATTTATTAACGACTTAGATGAAGGCATAGAAAGTTTCATATCTAAGTTTGCTGATGACACAAAGATTGGTGGCATTGTAAGCAGTGTAGATGAAAACATAAAATTACAAAGCGATATTGATAGAATGGGCAATGGGTGAATGGGCAAAACTGTGGCAAATGGAATTCAATGTAGACAAATGCGAGGTCATCCACTTTGGATCAAAAAAGGATAGAACAGGGTACTTGCTAAATAGTAAAAAGTTAAAAACAGTGGATGTCCAAAGGGACTTAGGGGTACAGGTACATAGATCATTGAAGTATCATGAACAGGTGCAGAAAATAATCAATAAGGCAAATGGAATGCTGGCCTTTATATCTAGAGGACTAAAGTACAAGGGGGCAGAAGTTATGCTGCAGCTATACAAATCCCTGGTTAGACCGCACCTGGAGTACTGTGAGCAGTTCTGGGCACCGCACCTTCGGAAGGACATATTGGCCTTGGAGGGAGTGCAGCGTAGGTTTACTAGAATGATACCCGGACTTCAAGGGTTAAGTTACGAGGAGAAATTACACAAATTAGGGTTGTATTCTCTAGAGTTTAGAAGGTTAAGGGGTGATCTGAACGAAGTTTATAAGATATTAAGGGGAACAGATAGAGTGGATAGAGAGAAACTATTTCCGCTGGTTAGGGATTCTAGGACTAGAGGGCACGGTCTAAAAATTAGAGCCAGACCTTTCAGGAGCGAGATTAGAAAACATTTCTACACACAAAGGGTTGTAGAAGTTTGGAACTCTCTTCCGCAAACGGCAATTGATACTAGCTCAATTGCTAAATTTAAATCTGAAATAGATATCTTTTTGGCAACCAAAGGTACTAAGGGATATGGGCCAAAATCAGGTATATGGAGTTAGATCACAGATCAGCCATGATCTTATCAAATGGCAGAGCAGGCACGAAGGGCTGAATGGCCTACTCCTGTTCCTATGTTCCACCGCATTAAGCTAACTGGTCTATAGTTCCCTGAACTTATTCTATCTCCCTTATTAAATCTAGGAATAATATTAGCTGTACGCCAGTCCTCTGGCACTATTCCCTTTTCTAATGAATGTTTATATATATATATATATGCAATAGTGCCTCTGCTCTCTCTTCCCTAACTTTAATATGCACAGGTGTAATCCATCTGGACCAGGGATTTTTATCCTGTCTAAGTTTGATTAGTTCATCAGTTATCTCCCTTACTATCTTAAATGTCTTTATACCGTTTTTGATCTCTTCTTCAAATGTCATACCCATCTTGTTAGTCTCCCTGGTAAATACTGAGGCAGAATAAGTATTCAATATTTCTGCCATTTCGCTGTCATTACCTGTGAGTTTATCTTGTGTATCCCTTAGTAACCCTATCCCTAACCTGATTTTTCTTTTGTTATTTATGTGTCTGTAGAATACTTTACTATTTCTTTTTATATTCCTTGATAATTTAGTTTTGAAGTTCCTCTTTGCTTTCCTAATTGTTTTTTGACATCCTGCTAACCTCTTCGTATTCGCTTTTGTGATCCTCTTCTTTATTGTCTATGTACTTAGTGCATGCCATTTTTTTTTTATTTCAATTTTACCCTTATTTCTTTATTCCTCCATAGTGATTCATTATTGGTTAGCTTGTTCTTGTTTTTTAGAGGAATATATTTCTGCTGGACTCTATTGATCACCGTTTTAAATATTTCCCACTGCTGTTCTATCTCTTTATCTGTCAAAAGTTTTTTCCAGTTTACCTTCCCTAGTTCCATTCTCTAATTCCCTAGTGCCATTCTCTAGATTAATATGAGCAGTCTGTTAAAAAGTTGTTTAATTGGTGCCTTAATTGTGAGAGGCCAGAAAAGTGTGGAGTTAATCCTTAGCGGGAGTTCAGCTTTGAGGTGCCATTGGACAGGAGTTTTTTATTTCTATACTTATGTGAAGTGAGTCAGCCGAGTTTGATTCTTGTTTGGTGCTAACACTGTCTACATGTTTTTAAGTTACACACAAAGGGATCGCAATGCAGGGAGCCCTCGTGATATGTGTGGAGTGCTTTATATATTTTTTTCATTTGTTCATGGGATGTGGGCGCCGTTGGCACGGCCAGCATTTATTGCCCATCCCTAATTGCCCTTGAGAAGGTGGTGGTGAGCCGCCTTCTTGAACCGCTGCAGTTCGTGTGGTGAAGGTACTCCCATAGTGCTGTTAGGTAGGGAGTTCCAGAATTTTGACCCAGCGACGATGAAGGAACGGCGATATATTTCCAAGTCAGGTGGAGTGTGACTTGGAGGGGAATGTTCAGGTGGTGTTGTTCCCATGTGCCTGCTGCCCTTGTCCTTCTAGGTGGTAAAGATCGTGGGTTTGGGAGGTGCTGTCAAAGAAGCCTTGGCGAATTGCTGCAGTGCATCCTGTGGATGGTACTGCAGCCACGGTGCGCCGGTGGTTAAGGGTGTGAATGTTTAGGGTGGTGGATGGGGTGCCAATCAAGTGGGCTGCTTTGTTCTGGATGGTGTCGAACTTCTTGAGTGTTGTTGGAGCTGCACTCATCCAGACAATTGGCGAGTATTCCATCACACTCCTGATTTGTGTCTTATAGATGTGGAAAGGGTTTGGGGAGTCAGGAGGTGAGTCACTCACCACAGAATACCCAGTCTCTGACCTGCTCTTGTAGCCACAGTATTTATGTGTCTGGTCCAGTTAAGTTTCTGGTGAATGGTGACCCCCAGGATGTTGATGGTGGGGGGTTCAGCGATGGTAATGCCATTGAATGTCAAGGGGAGGTGGTTAGACTCTCTCTTGTTGGAGATGATCATTGCCTGGCACTTCTCTGTTGCAAATGTTACTTGCCACTTATCAGCCCAAGCCTGGATGTTGTCCAGGTCTTGCTGCATGCGGGCACGGACTGCTTCATTGTCTGAGGGGTTGCGAATGGAACTGAACACTGCAATCATCAGCGAACATCCCCATTTCTGACCTTAAGATGGAGGGAAGGTCATTGATGAAGCAGCTGAAGATGCTTGGGCCTAGGACCCTGCCCTGGGGAACTCCTGCAGCAATGTCCTGGTGCTGAGATGATTGGCCTCCAACAACCACTACCATCTTCCTTTGTGCTAGGTATGACTCCAGCCACTGGAGAGTTTTCCCCCTGATTCCCATTGACTTCAATTTTACCAGGGCTCCTTGGTGCCACACTCAGTCAAATGCTGCCTTGATGTCAAGGGCCGTCACACTCACCTCACCTGTGGAATTCAGCTCTTTTGTCCATGTTTGGACCAAGGCTGTAATGAGGTTTGGAGCCGAATGGTCCTAGCAGAGCCCAAACTGAGCATCGGTGATCAGGTTATTGTTGAGTAAGTGCCGCTTGATAGCACTGTCGACGACATCTGATGATTGGATTTGTCCTGCTTTTTGTGGACAGGACATACCTGGGCAATTTTCCACATTGTTGGGTAGATGCCAGTGTTGTCGCTGTCCTGGAACAGTTTGGCTGGAGGCGTGGCTAGTTCTGGAGCACAAGTCTTCAGCACTACAGCCAGGATGTTGTCGGGGCCCATAGCCTTTGTTGTATCCAGTGCACTCAGCCGTTTCTTGATATCACGTGGAGTGAATCAAATTGGTTGAAGACTGGCTTCTGTGATGGTGGGGATATCAGGAGGAGGCCGAGATGGATCATCTACTCGGCACTTCTGGCTGAAGATGGTTGCAAACGCTTCAGCCTTGTCTTTTGCACTCACTTGCTGGACTCTACCATCATTGAGGATGGGGATGTTCACGGAGCCTCCTCCTCCCGTTAGTTGTTTAATTGTCCACCACCATTCACGACTGGATGTGGCAAAACTGCAGCGCTTTGATCTGATCCATTGGTTGTGGAATCGCTTAGCTCTGTCTATAGCATGTTGCTTCTGCTGTTTAGCATGCACGTAGTCCTGTGTTGTAGCTTCCCCAGGTTAGCACCTCATTTTTAGGTACGCCTGGTGCTCCTCCTGGCATGCTCTTCTACACTCCTCATTGAACCAGGGTTGATCCCCTGGGTTGTTGGTAATGGTAGAGTGAGGAATATGCTGGGCCATGAGGTTACAGATTGTGCTAGAATACAATCCTGCTGCTGCTGATGGCCCACAGTGCCTCATGGATGTCCAGTTTTGAGCTGCTAGATCTGTCCTGAATCTATCCTAATTAGCATGGTGGTAGTGCCACACAACATGTTGGATGGTGTCCTCGGTGTGAAGACAGGACTTCATCTCCACAAGGACTGTGCGGTCGTCACTCCTACCAATACGGTCATGGTGCGGTCGTCACTCCTACCAATACGGTCATGGATAGATGCATCTGCAACAGGTAGATTGGTGAGGACGAGGTCAAGTAGGTTTTTCCCCTCGTGTTGGTTCGCTCACCACCTGCCGCAGGCCCAGTCTGGCAGCTATGTCCTTCAGGACTCAGCCAGCTCGGTTAGTAGTGGTGCCACCGAGCAACTCTTGGTGATGGACATTGAAGTCCCCCACGCAGAGTACATTCTGTGCCCTTGCTACCCTCAGTGCTTCCTCCAAGTGGTGCTCAACATGGAGGAGGACTGATTCATCAGCTGAGGGAGGACGGTAGGTGGTAATCAGCAGGAGGTTTCCTTGCCCATGTTTGACCTGATGCCATGAGATTTCATGGGGTCCAGAGTCAATGTTGAGGACTCCCAGGGCCACTCCCTCCTGACTGTATATCACTGTACCGCCACCTGTGGTGGGTCTGTCCTGCTGGTGGGACAGAACATACCCAGGGATGGTGATGGAAGAGTCTGGGACGTTGGCTAAAAGATATGATTCTGTGAGTATGGCTATGTCAGGCTGTTGCATGACTAGTCTGTGGGACAGCTCTCCCAATTTTGGCACAAGTCCCCAGATGTTAGTGAGGAGGACTTTGCAGGGTCGACTGGACCACCATGGATCCTTGATGTATCCGCAGAGACAGGGCATTCACACCAAGTGACAGAAAATCAAGTTTCTGGAGTAGAGTATTGCTGTGCTCAAGTAACAATTGATCACACTCCACAGCATCAGAGCAGACGAGGAGTTTCTGAATTTTACTTTCTGGAATGTTGTCTTGGTGAATTTCTAATAACCCGGAATTCCATTTGTTGACCAAAACCTATCTACTTCCTTCTTGAAACCCATTAAGGTTTCTTGGTCCACCACCCGTGCCAGTAATCTGTTAATAAAGCTAAGGATTAAGATTGCCAACCCTCCCAGATTGCCTGGAAGCAGTCCGGTAAAACCTCATTGTGTAAATTTCTCTCCGCAGAAGCGACCCCTGCTCGGTGATGCTGACCCCACACTGCCGCAGAGAGCTGGCTCCCTTGTGGGTGACGGTAAATGGAACTGGCTTGTGGAGAAACAGCCTGCAGCCTGGGGTAGGGGGAGAGAGAACCCGAGCAGTGAGAGATGGGGGTGTTAGATTGGAAGAGGTGAACAGGAACTGGGGCTTGGGGATGGGGTGGTGGTGAAGAGTAGGTGACCAGGAATGGGGGTGGGGGGCTTGGGGTGGGTGGAGAGAGTGACAGCAGGCTAGAGGTCGAGGGAGAGGGAAGCTGGACTGAGGGTCGGGAGCTGGGGGCTCGGCAGGAGAAAGAGAGAATGGGGGTTGGGGGAGAGAGGGAGACTGGGGATTTATGGTTGATGGATGGGGGCACGGGAAGCGAGAGCCTGGGGAATGGGGTTCGGGTGATTGGGCCTTGGATTGGGGGAGTGAGGGGACTGTGGGACTGGGGATTGGTGCTCGGCGGGGATAGGGGAGGGGGGGAAGGGGAAGAGAGGCAGACTGGGGAATGGGCAGGGCGTGGGACCCAGCATTTTCTGCAGAGCCAGGAGGAGCATCAGGAATGTGAGTGAGAGCGGTGCTGAGAGAGGAGCAGCCAATAATGGGGCGAGTGAAACCTATGAACTTTACTTAGCGTAAATGGTTGAAAGATTGTTTCCACTGATGGATGAATGGGCAACAAGGGGACAGAAACAGAGGATCCTCATTAGGAGAAGGAACGTTTTTGTGCTGAGAGCTATTAGACTATGGGATGCTTCATCACAAGTGGCTATTGAGGCAAAGACTAGAACATCATTTAAAAGGGAATGGGATAAGTATTTGAAAAGGAGGAATATAAAAGGTTTTGGGAGGAATGTTGTTACAGGATAGAGCGCCAGCACCAGCACAGACACTGGGAGCCGAATGGCCTTCTCCTATGCTGTAATTTTATATCCATCTATGAAAATTCTCCTTTATTGATATCGGGGAATTACACCTGTTACTACCAGTTACATATAAACGATTAGTGAGTTATTGTATTATTGTTGGTTATGAGGGGAATCTTTAGTGTTACCAGTATTACTATTAGTTATCACTGCAATTTCAGTGAGTTACTATTAGTTTCTGGTGGAATCAAAGTTCCTCCCCCATCAGATTTCTCCCCTTCTCCCACATTACCGTCTTCCCCGCCCTCGGTCTTTCTTCTTCGCCTGCTTACGAGTGGCCTTCTAGTTTTCGGAACTTCTCGCACAACAGATGCTGGCACAAAACCCTGAGCAAAAATACTCAACTACAGGGGACCCAACCTTTATAAGCTTAATAAAAATGCAGATGTCATGTGACCAGACATCACGTGGTTAAACCTCCAAGAATACTTCCCACCAGAGTTGGCAACCCTAATTGGGATAGAAGCAGAAGATTTAGCAGAAATAAGTATTGACAAAATACTATCAAAGGAGAAAGGAAATAAACCGGCTATGAGGCAGTGAAAAATAAAAACACTGTTGTTGATGGGGCAAAGGTTAGCAGAAAATTTAAATGAGAGAAATGGGATAGCAGAACATTTTTATGAGAATATCAGGAATAAGAATAAAAATCAACGTTCCAAGAAATTGGAGTAACAATTGAGTGGTATGTATGTGAAAGCATTCAAAACAAAATTGGAAAGTTAGAAGCATTAATAACAATAGTGGGATATGATATAATAGCTATAACAGAGATGTGACTTAAGTTTGGACAGGACTGTGAACATTATTCCTACTTGTAACATTTTTAGGAGAGATTGGGAGGGGAAAAGGGGAGGTTGGGGATACACAAGAGGCCAGAGATAGAGGGACCGAGAGTTTGGAGGCGGGGGAGGGGGCTGGTAGTGCTGGAGAAGGTTATAGAGCCCCACCACTGCAAAGTCACCCATCCATGCTTTTGTTAGGCTTGACTTCTCCAGTGCTCCCCTTACTGCCTGCATGTTATACCTTACTATTCCAGCTTATCAATCGTCACTGACCTCCTGTCTCCAGTGCACTGATTTTAAAATCATTTACAAATCCCTCTGTGGTCTTGCCCCAACCTACCTGCAATTCTACACCTCAGCTTCTGACTCTAACCTAATGTGCAGCCCCTCCCTTTGCTTCATTACCAACGGTAGAGCCTTCACTGCTCTGCACGCTGGAACTCCATTCCTAAACTCTGCCTTGCTACATCTCTACCCACCTTTTAAAAGCCTTCTCAAAATCTTCCTATTCAGCCACACCTTTGGTCACTTTCCCTTAGCTCCTGTCCTTACATTCTGTCTCCCACCTTCCCTTGTGTAGTGCCGTGGAACGTTTTCCTATGTGTGGATGCTATATAAGTGCAGTTTGTTGTTAGAAGAGTCATCAATAGGTTTTCCACCAGACTTCTCTGTGTTCACTGAATGGCATGCATGCAGGAGAGTAAAAAGAATAAGGGAGGTTTTCTGCTACTGGTGCAATTTAGATTTTCTTGTCTAGTTGCTAGAGCAAAGCTAGCCAACAGCACAATGAAGTGACCGAACCAATTTTCTATGGTTAGCACATTTGAATATTTAGTCATAGCTGCTTGTGCAAGGAGAAAGTCTAATGGGGGATTCAGAAAATCTGACGTGCCAAGCCCTCACACAAACTTAACAGTTTCTTTCCACATCATACATATCCATACCTCAGGAGGACCTGGCTTTTAGATACATTGAACAATGCCAAGTCTCTTATTACTTCCAAGGGCATAAGACACAAGTTATTGTGGAACAGCCTATCTGAATGATAGAGTAACTTACTGGCCTCAGCTTGGTGTGCAGATTGTGCATATGCCTTGTTACTGTGCGTGAGCTTCTTCCACTTCCAGTATTTCAAGACTACCTTTCTGCTTGTATAACAAGATGATACATTGAGGGCTCTATCTCAACTTGCAGAAAGGTGCCCCTGGTGAAGCATAGGTAGAGCAGGTACATCTCCTTTGACATGTCCAAGTTTCTCTGGGAAGGTTTGTGGACACATATACTTGTATAACAGCAGGTAGGTACAGCTTGTCTTAGGTGCAGACAGACCTCATCATTATTCAGCAGGACCTCCTCATCATCAAGCTCCTCAAGGGCAAGAAGAATGCCAATCCTATCCAGTGCAAGCTGTTTCCATTTAGACGAAATTCCTTCGACATGGCAGGTGGTGGGGAGCGGGTGGAAAGGTTTAAATAAATGCATCTTAAACAAAAACGCAACGAAACAAAAAAGAAAATGTAATTGTTACTTTTAGGAACCCAAGTTATAAACCCCAAGAAGTCAGGTTGCAAATGAGCTTGCTTTATACAGGTTCATAGTTGCACCCGAAATTCAACATCACCACTATCAGAAAATGTAGGGGAGGGAAGCCCTCCCTTAGTTTACACACTTTTCATACCTTTAATGGGAGTCAGATATTCCAGAAGCGCAAGATTCCTGATCCCAGATGGAAAATACCAGGCCAGTCACCCTCGATGCACTCATAATTAGCACTGAAATTTCTGTCTTCACCAGTATATTGGAATGGAAAATCTCCCCTAATATTTCTGTTTGTGTTTTGATAAAATAAAAGGATGCAACCCTCTCTGTGAAAGTGGTACCTTTGAGCTTGATAAGACACCCTACCTTTTAACTTGCAGAATAAATCAAGTCCTTGGAAGATATATGGTCTATAATTTTCAGTATAAGATAAGGAGTAAACCATTTATTTACTTTCAGTACTGATAGCACTATGCCTACAAGCAACATGCTACATGAGGTAGGGAACTTCTTTTCAAAAAGATACACAAGAGTTTGGAAGAAGAGGGACAGTTGCACACTCCAATGAAGCACATATATGATCATCCAACCTGGTCTGCTCTTGGAAGATCATTATTGTTTAATTCCATGTTGTTGAATCAGCCTTGTGTAGGATGACTACAACCTCCCATAGGTGTCTGGCAATTATATTTCCACAGCCCAAATCTATATGATATGACTTGATACTTGTGCAGACTTGTAGCTGTTTGGATTTGTGTACTTTTATGAGTCAACATGATGTAATGCTTATGGTGCATTTCTGTGACCTTGTGAATCTGAATGTATTATTTCTTCAAACATTGAAGCTAATAATAGTTACATTTTAAAACGACACAATGGAAGAAAATTACAACTCGACATGGAATACCAAAACTGCCTATTTGGAAGCTTAGAAGGTATTAAGATCATATTGTATATTTTGAATCAGGTTTGCCCTAAGTAGCTGAAAGTGTAGAAATGTAATGAACAGCCACAAGTGAAGGGTATGATATATCCACTTATATTCATGATAATTAAAGTTTTCAATAGTATTGTAAATTTTTTGATTATTACAAGAGCTTGCTACGGGGGTCCTTTTAAGGCAGCCAGTCACTGATCTTAAATCCGTGTTATGATCAAATACCTGCAGGATAGACTTCCTCGCTCCATTTCAAGGATTTTAAAACAAAAAATCTTTTCATTTTTGTTCCTGCAGGTACTTTTTTGGATGCTTTGGGAGCTAATGGTACCACCAATATTCAAAGTTCAGTAACAGGAGTTACAGGAAACAAGAGGAAATTTATAGATGACAGACGGGACCAACCTTTTGATAAGAGACTAAGGTTCAGTGTGAGACAAACAGAAAGTGCCTACCGATACAGGGATATTGTTGTCAGGAAACAAGACGGGTTTACACACATTTTACTTTCCACCAAGTCATCAGAAAATAATTCCTTAAATCCAGAGGTGAGTAGCATTCTGTTTTTTTTTCTTTTTGTCTGAAGAACAGAAAAGCTGGTGCTTGCTCATTTCAGTTATTTTGTAGCTCAGGATGCAATTAGTGAACTGTCACTTCTTTGAAATGAATACAAGTTGAAAGAAACAAGTTGCATTTACATTCTTTCATGTTTACTGTATTTCTAGCTGAAAGTTTCTGTTAGCTGAGTCTTCCTTATGCAACTTAAAATATACCAGAAATATGTCTGTTTGGATTCCCTTTTAAGGTAATATACATGAGTGTCAAGAAAAATGCCGTGGCACACATGAGCCTGAAGGATAGTCTATCTGTTTAGTTATTTGGTTTTGTGCACCACCTGAAGGTCAAACTGAGGTACTACAATTATTTAAAACATTTGTATGCCTGAAATGTTTAGCTGCTCAGATTCTCATAGAAAATCCTTGTGTTTAATTGTTACACTAACTGTTGAATTGTCATAAATATGCAATTTGCATATCTTGTCATTTGTTGTGCAGAAACATTCAGGTGGAATGTAAACACACCAAGTACAAATATTCCCTTGCCATGTGATACTTTGCTTTGGAAAGTGTCTGTGTGTGTTGAACTTTTGAACCTCTGGCTAAGTATTGCAAGTTATTACAGAACTGAAGCTACTGTACTCATAATTAAATTTAGTATTTATTCCTCTGAATTTCCTCTGAAATTAAAAGTTACTATAAATAAGAAGCTATGTATCTATAAGGTTTTACTATGTGCTTTCTTCTCTTCCCCCCCCCCCCCTCCCAAAATGTAATCTGTATTTACATACACTTGCATACGTTTACCACATTTGTGCCATTTATGTTATACCTCTGTTTGTCTTATATTTAAATCCCTTCATGGCCTTGGTCCACCCTTTCTCTGTAACCTCCTTCAGCCCTAAAGCTCCCCTCCCCCAAACTCCATTCCTCCGATTCTGGCCTCTTGTGCCCCCTCTGCTTCTTTCACCCCAGCATTGGCAGCTATGCTTTCAACTGTCTAGTCTCTACACTCTAAAATTCCCAGTCTAAACCCCTCCACCTCCCTCTCCTCCTTTTAAGACTCTCAAATCCCATCTCTTTGACCAAACTTTTGTTCATCCTTCTTAATAATGCCGCCTTTGGCTCAGCATCCATTTTTGTCCGTTTATGCCGCTGTGAAGCATCTTGGGATGTTATTTTACATTAAAAGTGCTATATTAATGCAAGTTGTCGTATTGTCCTTGGATCGTTATTTGTAATCTTAGCCCTTTTTACAGTAGATGCACTGGATGATGTTGTGATTTACTGGTTCAATTCTTTACATTTTCTCTTTCCGAATCAACTGAACATGTTTTTAAAATTAAATTTGCATTAAATTGAATAAATTCTTTGTCACTCTGCAGATTGCTTTATATAAATGCACTTTACTTTTGCTGTCACTTTATAACTGAGAAATTTCATGGATTCGTATCTAGTTGTCCATTTCTTAATCCTTTTTAAAAATTAGGCAGTTCCTCTGAATTTCCTCTGAAATTGAAATTTTCTATCTTTTGCCTATCACCTCGGTAATTTGAGAATTCTTTAAAGGGTTTACAGAAGCTCAGCAAGTAAGCCTACCTCCTCAGTGTCTCAATTCCTCCTTGTATATGGGATCATTCCAATTCAGTTTACAGTAAAATGGCTGGTATACTTGTTTTCAGTGTTACATTGTTAACTTTGAAAATGTTTTAATTTGTACTGGATAATTTTGTTATTCCATCAGATTTTATTTTTCATGTATGTGCATGTTCTTTCATAACAGTCCTTATCCGTATGGGGGATTCTGAAAGCTTTGTTAGCATTCTAGTTGTCTAATATTCAAGTTTTCCAGTATCATAAATTGTAAGGCATAATAATAAATCCTCAAGATTTGGTTTTAAAAGCTATTCCCCAATGGTGTAATATTGGAGTTAATGTTTTTTCTGTAAACCATTACACTATCAATTTTAAATCAATGCATAATCATGATGTAGACTTGTGAGGGACATTTTTTTAATTGTAAATATTTTAAGTTTATCCTCCAAATGTACCAAATAAGCTTTTTCCTCCTCCTGCCCTCCTGCTTTTCTCATTTTCATTCTTGTTTCTCATTCACCCTCATTTTTTAATGCTCAATATTCCCATTTTCAAAAGGTGTTTGATAAGGTGCTGCATAGGAGAATTGTTGATATAATTAAGGCAGATGATATTAAAGGGAATGTGGTAGCAAGCTTATGAAGTTGGTTAAAGGATGGAAAACAGAGTAGTGGCTAATGGATGTTTTTCGGTCTGGAAGGCTGTAAACTGGTGTCCCCCAAGGGTCACTGTTGAGACCATAGCTTTTCTCAATATATGTAAATGACTTGGACTTGGATTTAGGGGGCTCAATATCAAAATTTACATACAACTAAAAATTAGGGAGCATGGTTAACTAAAGAGGACTGAATGCAACTTCAGGAGGCATAGACAGGTTGGTAGATTGTGCAGATAGATGGCAGATGAAATTTAACATCGAGAAATGTGAGGTGATGTATTTTGGAAGGATGGATAAGGAGAAGAAATATATATTAAATGGTAACTCTTTAAAAAGAGTAGAGAAGCAGAGGGACTTAGGGATTCAGATACATAAATCTTCAAAAGTTGGAGGACAAGTTGATAAATCTTTTTTTTTAAATCTTAGGTTTTATAAATAGGAGCATAGAGTACAGAAGTGAAGAGGCAATGCTAAATCTGTATAAATCATTGATAAGTTACAGTTAGAATACTGTTTTCCAGTTTTGGGTACCCTACTTTAGTAAGAATGTCAAGACCATGGAGAAGGTAGAGAAGAGATTCACTAAGATGATACCAGTTATGAGGAGACACTGGGGCTCTTTTGGATTGGAACAAAAACAGGTTGGAAAGATCTAATAGAGATGTTCAAAATTATGAGAAATGTAAGGAATCTTACAACACCAGGTTATAGTCCAACAGTTTTATTTGAAAATCACAAACTCGTCCGAAAGCTTGTGATTTTCAAATAAAACTGTTGGACTATAACCTGGTGTTGTAAGATTCCTTACATTTGTCCACCCCAGTCCATCACCGGCATCTCCACATCAAAATTATGAGAGGTCTTGATAAAGTAAATCGGGGGGGAAAAAAAATTTCCAGTGGTCAGTGAGTCATCAAATAGAGGCCATAAATTAAAGACCATCGCTAAAAGAACAAAGGGTCAGATTAGGAGGATTTTTATTTTTGCAAAGGGTTTTAGGGCATGGAATGTCCTGCCAGAAATGGCAGAGGGGCAGAATCCATTATAATAGTATTGAAAAGGGGAAGTGGATAAATATTTGGAATTTTTTGTTTAAAAGTTTGAGGAAAGTGCAGGACTGATGCATAGCTCTTTTAGAGAGCTGGCACCAACCGAATGGCCTCCCTTGTACTGTAAAATTCATCTCTCTTCCCCATGCCCCGTATGTCCTCCATGCCTGCCCATCTCACTTTCGCTTGATCTGCTTCCAATTTTTTCAATCTGTACTTATAAATGGCACCTCAGTTCAGCCCTCTCACTGACATCGAGTGGTCCCATTCTACCCTGTTCGCACTGTAGAGAATAAAGCACTTTCACTTTGCACGGGAGAATGCTGTACAGAACTGAGGTCAAAGTGCCATCAGATATGGGAGTATCTGTAAAGGTGGCAACACAAAGATTTCTCCTAGGAGAGAGGGAGAAATGAGGTGGTATTTCCAATATCCGCCTGTGGTCCAGAGATTTGTTTTCAAATACATTCACTTTTCAGTGAATAATACAAACTCTGAGCACTCTATTTTACATAATTAATATTAAAGGTTGTTCATAGTATTTAGAAACAATCACCTGCAGCTAGAGCTTTATGGAATGTTAATCGGGACAGGATTTGATTGCCAGTATATTGGCTTAGGTGTTGAACAAGCCTGCATTGTTTGCTTTCAATCTAAAGTGAGTCATACTGTTTTGCCAAGCAGAATATTGCCAAGCATGAATATTCTAGTTACGCCAATGTTTTGGTGATGTGGGAAAGCAGAGTTACATTGATGGCCTTACTATGAACACTTCAGGATTCAATCTTTTTTTTAGGAAAGTTCTTGCTGAGGTGTTTAGAAAGCTGAAAAAGACCACACCTCAGAGTTGTGAACTTGTACAGTTGTCACATTTGTCCAGGACACAATGCCAGAGATGAGGATTTATTTTTGCTGTATAAGCTTTTGTTAGATTATTGATGATTTAGTCTTGTTATCTTAAGGTAGTTTTTTCATTCTCATGCTTTTTATGCCTTATTGTTGTGAAATATTTAAATATTTCAAGAAAAAGAGAAGCAGAAGTGTTTTGATTAGTTTCACATGATATTCAATTTTAAATCAAACATTTGTTTTTAAATTTGTGCCGAGGCCTGCTTTAAAAATCTATATCAAGTTTCCTTTCTTCTAACAAATGATCATGTTTAGTAGCTCTAATGCGTTACATTGGATCAGTTTTGTGTTGATACGTTTTGCAGTTATCATAATAAAATTCCATGATTTCTCCCTTCTGTTATGAAATACAATAATGTGGTCCTACCAAAAATCAAATAGTAATGCATCAACAAACTAAAATTATAATAGTATGGTTGTCTTTTTGAAAAAAAACTCCTTTCTCTTATCTGACCCTGGAAAGTCTTAATGATGGACAATAGAGGAGGTCAGAAGTGGACAGGAATGAGGCCTTGAACCTCTACAATAAAATCTAAGGAAATAGAGATTTTGGATTTTCTCTACTAGTATACAAACGGCTCAGCAGATATTAGGAATGCAATACTTTATCAGACCTTTTTTTGGCTCTCTGGTTGAATCTTGCTTGGGAGTTGACTAACAATAATGTTAGAGATACCACAAGTAAAACGGACATCAGATGTTCGTCTGAAAACTCGGTGCGTAAATGTACAATGTAGTTTGATACAGAGCCACACAGTAGCTACTACTTTTGTTTGCTGTAACTGGAGGTTTGTACTACTTTGCCTGCATATCAAACTGGTACTTTCAAGGTTCTGTCGGGACTTTTGGTGCTAATTTTTTTTAAATGCAGCTTTGGACTTGGGCGTGAATTTTCCAATGGCAATTCTTCTATTCCTTTCTTATGAAGAGGAAGAGAAAATAGAAGAGGCTAGATTAGAGGCACTTAGAGGGAGACTGCACAAAAAATGCTAGACGAACATATCCACTCAACAAAGTTTATAGGCCAAGAAGGTCATAGACTTCTCTGCGTGTCACTACCTCAGGAGGCTGCAGTTCTACCTGGGAAGCTTCTTCAGCTGCTGACTGAAGACCTGCAACCCACTCTCACCAGGAAAATATCACTGTCTGTACCTGTCAAGGTCATTGTTGCCTTGAATTTCTTTGCAACTCAATCCTTCCGGGCAGCATCTGGAGACTCATGCCATGTTAGTCAAGCAGCAGCTCACCGTTGTATCAAGGAGGTGACTGGTTCTCTCTTCAGGTGTGTTTTGCAGCTCATTTCCTTCTCGGTGGAACCAGAGAACAAAAAGATAGAGCTATCCAGTTCTACAGACTGGTAGGATTCCCATCGGTGCAAGAAGTAGCTGACGGAATATATCAAAGCCCCAAATGACAACCCCCTCAATTTCATGAAAAGGAAGGGCTTTCATTCCATTAATGTGTAGCTATGTGCAATAATCACCTTATCGTGCACGTGAATACCTGCTGCCCAGGAAGATGCCTTTGCACTTCCACCATACCAGCCCTCGTGCATCAGGATGATGATCAGGGCTATCCCCTGTAGTCATGGCTGTTCATGTCTATAAGGCTTCCACAGAAAGAGGGATACAACGGGCCCATACAACTGCAAGAAGTGTGATACAGCAGACTATAGGCATTCTGAAATCTCATTTTAGATGCCTGGATATATCAGATGGAGCCCTGCAATACAGCATAATTTTGTCAGTTTGTAGAAATGGACATAGAAGCTCTATCTTTTTGTTTCTCTAGTTCCACGGGAATAGGAATGAGCTGTTCAACATGTCCTGCAATACATCACAGCCAGAATCTCCAAAATCATTGTAGCTTGCTGCGTACTACATATTATTGTGATGAAGAAAAGCTTCCTGCTTCCTAAAAGTGATGATTGAGGGAGGGGAGGTTCAAGAAGGACCTTCCTCCCTCAACATGAGGGCGCACAGGAAAGAGAGGATGTGGAGCCTAGCCAGAAGCTAGAGAAAGGAAGACACTTATAGCCCAGTACTTTCAACAAATAAAAGTTGGCACACTAAATAAAGTCACTTCACATCTGCTTGACCCCCTTCACAAGGTTCTTTTGATGTTAAAGACATCAGTCTGTTTCCTTCATAAGATAGGCGTCTACCTTTCCCTTGCCATCATTCAGGTTCCAAAAGTCAGCAAACATTCACAGAAATGAACTCTGAGCTCTATGGTAAAACATGTTTACTTTGCATCATGATACAAAGCACCATGTCTCCCCTTTGTGCTAGCTAGTTCACTTGCTAATCTACTACTCCAATGAGATTCTCTAAGTGAGATGAGATTGAGCGGTGGGTAGCTGGGAAGGTTCCCCAAAGGCCTTGGAGACCTGAGGTGGCTCTTGCCTCATTGAAGCTGCTGTCCCAGTTTCCTGCAGCTTTTCTCTTGCAGCGGCAAGGGGTAATGGGCTTATGTCTAAAGCTCCCTTGTGCAGGCATTGGAAGGGGCCTTAAAGACACAGGCTCATTGTTATTGTCCAGAGAGACAGCGACACTGGTGACCACTTCTTGTAGCCCAAGGGTGCTGGATACAGGCTGTGGTGCGACTAATCATTACAGTCATCGCAGACCGAATAGTCCTAACCAGGTTTTGGAAGCGCAGTGAAAGTGTTCCTGTTCAAAGCTTCTATTACAGTTCTTTAGCGGTCACTCCAGAAGCCACCAGCATCCTTAGAAGCTGTTCCTGGTGTTTGGAAGTCACAGAATTACCCAGACTAATATTGTCTCCAGGGTGTTCTGCAGATCATGAGAAATATCCTGGAGTGTGTTGCAGATGCAAGTAGTGGACTTGTCTCACTTATCCATCATCTCAACCATATGCATGGAAACTGTCTCTACTGGTACCATACGAGACCTATGTTCCCTAATCATAGCTCTTTTGAAGCCTGGGTCTCTGAGGTTCCTCAACCAAGGGCAGTAGTTTCTCTTCCCTTTTTTGGGGAATCAGGCCCTCTTTCTCACTAGTATTCAGTGCCTCACCTAATGATAAACCCTGTTACACTAATTACTTCCTCCTGAGTGAGTGTGTGTTGTGGTCCTTGCATAGGTAGGATGCCATGACAACATTGTTGATGAGATGGCAGGAGTTGGGGCTCTGGATGTGCCAGCAGATTCTACTCTGGAAATGCCTGGATGGCCATTGGAATGGATGGCTTCAACATCCAAGGAATTCCCTGTCATTAGAAACACAGAGAAGCTAATTTAGCTGTGCAAACAGTGACATTACACCTTAAGGAAATAGCAGCTGGACGTAAGGGTATTGCAGAATGTTGAGAAAACACATGAAGTTGAGGCCACCTATGCTGAGCACTTCCCAAATTTTACCAACCTTCTCTCACTACCTTGCCCTCCAACCTTGCTATCTCCCAAGCCTCTCCTCTCCTGCCTGTCCATAATTTCCAGCGCCTCTTGTTTATGCAGAGTTTTCAGTAATGGTGCTCCTCCGCCAATTGCATTTCTATGGTGCTGGTTATCGTTATAATATCATAGTAGGTACAGCACAGCAGGAGGCCATTCAGCCCATCGTGCCTGTACTGGCTCTCTGAAAGAGCTATCCAATTAGTCCCAGTTATGTGCCAGCTTTTCCTTTGGGATAAAGCTATGTTGAAGGTGTGAGAGTAGCATAGAAGCTTCCTCCATATAAGCACCTGCATCCCATGATAAGAGGTAGATATGCATTCTCCCTTTAAATGAAATGTCCTTGAAGACCAGCAGTAGCTCTTGTGGTAGGCAATGTGAGTTGACATAGTGGTTTTGAGTAAAGATGGTGCTTGAGGGCTTGTATATGTTGACTTTTCAGGTGTCAACCCTTCATTGCAATTGTAAACTGAAAGGAAAGCAAACTCATTCTAGTAAATCTTTTCTGTACCCTCTCTAAGGCTTTCACATCTTTCCTGAAGTGCGGTGCCCAGAACTGGACACAATACTCCAGTTGTGGCCGAACCAGTGTTTTATGAAGGTTCATCATGACTTCCTTACTTTTGTACTGTATGCCTCTATTTATAAAGCCCAGGATCCCGTATGCTTTTTTAACCGCTTTCTCAACCTGCCCTGTCACCTTCAATGATTTGTGCGCATATACCCCCAGATCTCTCTGTTCCTGTACCCCTTATGACTGTACAGAAAGAAGGGAGAGCAGGTAAAAATCCAGTACTATCAAAGAACCAGTTTATAGATTTAATAACTTTGTCAATCGTTTTTTTAAAAGGTGAAAAGGTACTGAATGACATACAAAGATTATAGGCAGTGTAAAGGCACTGGAAAGACAAAAGGGGAGTAAAGTGAGCTTCAAATTGGAAAGGAATCAAATGGAAAATGAAAGAGAGAAATGGGCAGGAAATAGAGGAGGAAGTTGTTAAAGTCATTGTTTAAACCAAACAGTTGTAGAATGGGAAGAAAAAAGATGAGATTATATTCCTGCTCCAACCAAGTACAACACAAATTTCATTTTAGTAGATCAGTTTTAAAAAAGACATCTCATCTCACCCAAAATGTAAAGCTTCTTCCACTAAGGTTACTATTTAGTCAGAAACTTGTTCGATTCTGAAGGATAATGTAATAAGGAAGAAAGTAATTCTTCAACTGGAAAATTCTTCTATAAGTTCACCAAACTAAATGCATTTAGCCTCATTGAGATTTGCCTCATTTCAGAAAAAAATACTTATTTTGTAGAATTTTGTGTTCATCAAATTGTGAAATATTAGTGTTGGTGAATGGAATCATTTTAATTTTTGACATCTGATGTCAGCACCAAGCACTCCTAGCTCAAGTATAGTTAGTTACTGAAGGCAGAGTAAAGTTTCCTTTACTTTGCTGCAGCAATGTATCTTGGCCTCAATTTCAGATCACACCAGTTAAATAGAATAGGCCTATACTCCCTGGAATTCAGAAGAATGAGTGGTGATCACATTGAAACATATAAGATTCTGAGGGGGCTTGACAAGATAGAGGCTGAGAGGTTGTTTCTCTGGCTGGAGAGTCCAGAACGAGAGGGCATAGTCGCAGGATGATGGGTCGGCCATTTAAGACTGAGATGAGGAATTTCTTCACTCAGAGGGTTGTGAATCTTTGGAATTCTCTATCCCAGAGGGCTGTGGATGCTCAGTCGTTGAGTATATTCAAGGCTGAGATAGATAGATTTTTGGACTCTAGGGGAGACAAGGGATATGGGGATCGGGTGGGAAAGTGGAGTTGAGGTTGAAGATCAGCCATGATCTGATTGAATGGCGGAGCAGGCTCAAGGGGCCGTATGACCTACTCCTGCTCCTATTTCTTGTGTTGTTGTATGACATTTCCATTTTGCATACCAGCCATTCTGTAACCTGAGTGAGATTGCCAGTTAGAGTTGAATTTGGGGCAGTTTTATGCTTTATGTCTCTGACCACTAGGGAATGGATTGATAATAGTTAGACTAATTTCATGTATAGTCCTACACACAGACGACAGGAGATTTTCTTCCCATCGGCCTGGATTGGACTTGAACCCAAATCCCAGATGTCTATTTGGTTCATATCCTATGATTCATTATTATACATGTATTGTTTGGCTTATATTGCATACAAACTTGTTTGCTTTTCCTGTATTCCTTTTTAAGTGATGGAAGGTGTCGTCGACAGTGCTATCAAGTGGCACTTACTCACCAATAACCTGCTCACCATTGCTCAGTTTGGGTTCCGCCAGGACCACTCAGTTCCAGACCTCATTACAGCCTGGGTCCAAACATGGACAAAAGAGCTGAATTCCAGAGGTGAGGTGAGAGTGACTGCCCTTGACATCAAGGCAGCATTTGATTGAGTGTGGCATCAAGGAGCCCTAATAAAATTAAAGTCAATGGGAAAACTCTCCATTGGCTGGAGTCATACCTAGCACAAAGAAAGGTGGCAGTGGTTGTTGGAGGCCAATCACCTCAGCCCCAGGACATCACTGCAGGAGTTCCCCAGGGCAGTGTCCTAGGCCCAACCATCTTCAATGCTTCATCAATGACATTCTCTCCATCACAAGGTCAGAAGTGGGGATGTTTGCTGATGGTTGCAGTGTTCAGTTCCGTTCACAACTCCTCAGATAATGAAGCAATCCATGCCCGCATGCAGCAAGACCTGGACAACATCCAGGCTTGGGCTCATAAGTGCCATGTAACATTCGTGACACACAAATGCCAGGCAATGACCATCTCCAACAAGAGAGAGTCCAACTACCTCCCGTTGACATCCAATGGCATTACCATCGCCGAACCCCGCACCATCAACATCCTGGGGGTCACCATTGACCAGAAACTTAATTGGACCAGCCACATGAATACTATGGCTACAAGAGCAAGTCAGAGGCTGGGTATTCTGCAGCGAGTGACTCACCTCCTGACTCCCCAAAGCCTTTCCACCACCTACAAGGCACAAGTCAGGAGTGTGGTGGAATACTCTTCACTTGCCTGGATGAGTGCAGCTCCAACAACACTCAAGAAGCTCGACACCATCCAGGACAAAGCAGCCCGCTTGATTGGCACCCCATCCACCACCTTAAACATTCACTCCCTCCAACACCGGCGCGCGGTGGCTGCAGTGTGTACCATCTACAGAATGCACTGCAGCAACTCGCCAAGGCTTCTTCAACAGCACCTTCCAAACCCGCAACCCCTACCACCCCAGAAGGACAAGTGAAGCAGGCGCATGGGAACACCACCACCTGCACATTTCCCTCAAGTCACACACCATTCTGACTTGGAAATATATCGCTGTTCCTTCATCGTCGCTGGGCAATTAGGGATAGGCAATAAATGCTGGCCTTGCCAGCCACTCCCACATACTATGAATGAATGAAACAAAAGCCATAATGCCACAAAATGGTAGATTGTGGGTGTTCTCCCCTCTCCTCCCTCCCCCTACTATTGATTCTCCATGTGATGAATTGCCAGTCTCAGTTAGGTTCTCGGGAGGATGCACCAAATGAAGGTGAGGCACTTCACTGTGTACTAATGAACCAGTGCTCTCATTATACAGCGCTGACAGATATTTGGGAATAGGTTACCTGCTCTCAATGCTCAAACTGTATAGCCAAATCAGACCTTGAATATTGTGTCCAGTTCTGGTTAAAGACACATGGGAGACATTTAAACCCTGGAGTATCTCCAGAGCAGAGCCACAAGCCTGACCCCTAACATCAGAGGATTGAGGAATGAGAAGAATCTTGGGCTATTTAGCCTTGAAAGGAGATGATGGAGAGATAACCTTATCAAAGTATATGACCATAAACAGTAAAGAAAAGGAGGTAGATACAGAAAATTACTTTAAACTGAACTGTGCCAGTAGGACAAGAAGACAGAGATTCAAGCTTGTGAAAGGCAAATTTAGGACAGATGTCTGGAAATGCTTCTTCAGAGTGATCAACACATGGAATGGCATAAAAGGGACGAAAGAAAACAATGAATAATTTAAGAATCAATTGAATGTGATGATGGGAGTATTGTAGCCTGAGCTAATATGGGCCTGATGGCATTCCTCATTAGGATGTCTTATGAATTGAAAAATTATGCATGTTGAGGTGAGGAAAGCTAAGTAAATAAATGGAAAAGCAAGATTTGGAGTAATTACTTATCCTTTGACCATTCTGATTGAAAATAACTGAAGATTTTCCATGTGGGCATTTCTGCATTTATTGTGTGAGGATTTTTTTTAAAAATTCATTCTCAGGATGTGAGCATCGCTGACTAGGCCAGCGTGTATTGCCCATCCCTAATTGCCCTGACTGAGTGGCTTGCTAGGCCATTTCGGAGGACAGTTAAGAGTCAACCACATTGGTGTGGGACTGGATTCACATATAGGCCAGACCAAGTTTCCTTCTTAGGTTTTTGCAACAATCTGATAGCTTCAAATTCACTTTTCCTGACACCAGCTTTTTATTTCCAGATTGGGAAATTAAATTAAAGGGTATTGATGGTTGAAAGGCAATGGCAAACATTTAAAGAAATATTTCAATATTCTCAACAAATATACATTCCATTGAGAAATAAAGACTCCATGGGAAAAGTGATCCACCCGTAGCTAACTAAAGAAGTTAAAGATAGTAATAGATTAAAAGAAGAGGCCTATAATTTTGCCAGGAAGAGTAGGAAGCCTGAGGATTGGGAGAGTTTTAGAAACCAGCAAAGGATGACCAAAAAATTGCTTAAAAAGGGAGAAAACAGAATATGAAAGTAAACTAGCAAGAAATATAAAAACAGATTGTATGAGCTTCTACAAGTATGTAAAAAGGAAGAGAGTAGCAAAAGTAAATGTTGGTCCCCTAGAGTCTGAGATAGGAGTAATTATAATGGGAAATCAGGAAATGGCAGATGCGTTAAACAAATATTTTGTATCTGTCTTCACAGTAGACGACACAAAAAGCATACCAGAAATAATGGGGAACCAAGGATATAATGAGAGTGAGGAACTTAAAGTAATTAATATCAGTAGAGAAAAAGTACTTGAGAAATTAATGGGTCTAAAAGCCGAAAAATCGCCTGGCCCTGATGGCCTACATCCTAGGGTTCTAAAAGAGGTGGCTGCAGAGATAGTGCATCCATTGGTTATGATCTTACAAAATTCTCTAGATTCCAGAACAGTTCCAGCGGATTGGAAGGTAGCAAATGTAACACCGCTATTCAAGCAAGGAGGGAGAGAGAAAACGACATCAGTCGTTGGGAAAATGCTGGAATTCATTATTAAGGAAGTGGTAACAGGGCACTTAGAAAACCATAATATGATTAGGCAGAGTCAACATGGTTTTATGAAAGGGAAATCGTGTTTGACAAATTTATTGATAGCTCTTTGACGATGTAACTAGCAGTGTCGATAAAGGGGAACCAGTGGATATAGTATATTTGGATTTTCAAAAGGCATTCGAAAAGATGCCACATAAAAGGTTGTTACGCAAAATAAGGGCTCATGGGGTTGGGGGTAACATATTAACATGGATAGAGGATTGGTTCACGGACAGAAAACAGAGCGTAGAGATAAATGGGTCATTTTCAGGTTGACAGGCTGTAACTAGTGGGGTACTGCAAGGATCGGTGCTTGGGCCTCAGCTATTTACAGTCTATATTAATGACTTTGATGAAGGGACCGAGTGTAGTGTATCCAGATTTGCTGACGATACAAAGCTAGGTAGGAAAGTAAGCTGTGAGGAGGACCCTCACTTCTAGGTACATTCTCATGAGGGAGAAAGGTAGGGCAACTACAGCCAGAGCTCCCTGGATGACAAAAGACATAGAGAGTAAGGTGAAGCGGAATAAAGGGGCAGGTTGATAATATAAGTGAGAAACAGGCAGAATATAGAAAGTTCAGAGGGGAAGTGAAAAAGGAAATAAGAGGGGCATAGAGAGAGTATGAGAATAGACTGGTGGCCAAAAGGGAATCCAAAAGTCTTCTACAGGCATGTAAACAGTAAACAGGTAGTAAGAGGATGGGGGTGGGGCCGATTAGGGACCATAAAGGAGATCTACTCATGGTGGCAGAGGGCATGGTCGAAGTACTAAATGAGTACTTTGCATCTGTCTTTACCAAGGAAGAAGATGCTGCCAGAGTCTCAGTAAAGGAAGATATAGTTGAGATACTGGATGGACTAAAAATTGATAAAGAAGAGGTACTTGAAAGGCTATCTGTACTTAAAAGTAGATAAGTCACCCGGTCCGTATGGAATGCATCCTAGGTTGTTGAGGGAAGTAAGAGTGGAAATTGCGGAGGTACTGGCCATAATCTTCCAAACATCCTTAGATACGGCGGAGGTGCCAGAGGACTGGAGAATTACAAATGTTACATGCTTGTTCAAAAAAGGGTGTAAGGATAAACCCAGCAACTATAGGCCAGTTAGTTTAACCTCGGTGGTGGGGAAACCTTTAGAAACGATAATCCGGGACAGAATTAGCAGTCACTTGTGTGGATTGATTAGGGACAACCAGCACGGATTTGTTAAAGGCAAATCGTGTTTAACTAACCTGATAGAGTTTTTTGATGCGGTAACAGAGAGGGTAGGTGAGGGCAATGCAGTTGATGTGGTCTATATGGACTTTCAAAAGGCGTGATAAAGTACTGCATGGTAGGCTTGTCATCAAGATTGTGGCCCATGGAGCAAAGGGGGCAGCAGCAACATGGATACAGAATTGGTTAAGTGACAGGAAACAGAGTAGTGGTGAACGGTTGTTTTTCGGACTGGAGGGAGGTGTACAGTGGTGTTCCCCAGGGGTCGATGCTGGGACCACTGCTTTTCTTGATATATATATTAATGACTTGGACTTGGGTGTACAGGGCACAATTTCAAAATTTGCAGATGACACGAAACTTGGAAGGGTAGTGAACAATGAGGAGGATAGTGATGGACTTCAAGAGTATATAGATAGGCTGGTGGCATGGGCGGACATGTGGCAGATGAAATTTAATGCAGAAAAATGCAAAGTGATACTTTTCGATAGGAAGAACGCGGAGAGGCAATATAAACTAGAGGGCATGGTTCTAAAAGGGTTACAGGATCAGAGAGATCTGGGAGTTTTTGTACCCAATCGTTGAAGGTGGCAGGGCAGGTTGAGAAAGCGGTTTAAAAAAGCATATGGGACCCTGGGCTTTATAAATAGAGGCATAGAGTACAAAAGTAAGGAAGTCATGATGAACCTCTATAAAACACTGGTTCGGCCACAACTGGAGTATTGTGTCCAGTTCTGGGCATCGCACTTTATGAAAGATGTGAAGGCTTTAGAGAGGGTGCAGAAGAGATTTACTAGAATGATACCAGGGATGAGGAACTTTATGGATAAACTGGAGAAGCTCGGGTTGTTTTCCTTGGAACAGAGAGAGTTGAGAGGAGATTTGCTAGAGGTATTCAAAATCATGCAGGGTCTAGACAGAGTAAATGGAGAGAAACTGTTCCCATTGGCAGAAGGGTCAAGAACCAGAGGGCATAGATTTACGGTGATTAGCAAAAGAACCAAAGGTGACATGAGGAAAAACGTCTTTACACAGCGAGTGGATAGGATCTGGAATGCACTGCCAGAGGGGGTGGAAGAAGCAGATTCAATCATGGCCTTCAAAAGGGAACTGGATAAGTACTTGAAAGTAAAAAATTTGCAGGGCTACGGGGATAGGAAGGGGGAATGGGACTAACTGGATTGCTCTTGCATAGACCCAGCGGACTCGATGGGCCAAATGGCCTCCTCCTGTGCTGTAACCTGTGTATGATTCTATGACAAGTCTGCAAAGGAATATAGACAGGTTAAATGAGTGGGCAAGAAGGCGGCAGATGGAGTATAATGTGGGGAAATGTGAGGTTATTCACTTTGGTAGGAAGAATAGAAAAACAGAATATTTTTTGAATGGTGAGCAACTATTAAATGTTAGTGTTCAGAGAGACTTGGGTGTCCTGGTACAAGAAACACAATAAGTTAGCAATTAGGAAGGCAAATGGCGTGTTGGCTTTTATTGCAAGAGGGTTAGAGTACAAGAGTAAGGAAGTCTTACTACAATTGTACAGGGCTTTGGGAGACCTCACTGGAGTACTGTGTACAGTTTTGGTCTCCTTATCAAAAAAAGGATATTCCTGCCTTAGAGGCTGTGCAACGAAGGTTCACTAGATTAATTCCTGGGATGAGAGGTTGAGTAGAATGAGCCTATACTCTCTGGATCTCATTGAAACATATAAGATTCTGAGGGGGAATTGACAGGGTAGAGGCTGAGATGTTGTTTCCTCTGGCTGGAGAGTCTAGAACTAGAGAGCATAGTCGCAGGGTAAAGGGTCAGCCATTTAAGACTGAGATGAGTCATTTCTTCACTCGGGGTTGTGAATCTTTGGAATTCTCTACCCTAGAGGGCTGTGGATGCTGAGTCGTTGAGTATATTCAAGGCTGAGATGGATAAATTTTTGGACTCTAGGGGAATCAAGGGATATGGGGATCGGGCAGGAAAGTGGAATTGAGGCAGAAGATCAGCCATGATCTGATTGAATGGCAAAGCAGGCTCGAGGGGCCATATGGCCTACTCTTGCTCCTATTTCTTATGTTATTTTCTTTAAACTGAAGTCAAATGTTCAAACTGCCAAGGTGGGATTTGAACTCACGTTCTCTGGATTATTAGTCTAGGACTCTAGATTGCTAGTCCAATAACATAACCACTACACTACTGTACCCACTGATATGTGGCATGATGCTTTTCGGAAACAGTTTAAAGTCTGTCTTATTTTTTCCTCTGCATTGATTTATTCACCCATCATGTGTTTGAGGATAACTTCAATAAATAATAAGGAATACCGCACCTGAAGCTGAATAATGTATTGTCTTGGTGATTAGAATTATTCTTGACTGGATACAGGCACTGATATCGCATGATACAAGTTTGCAAAAATAGGAAGTTTTTAAATGATGAATGTAATCTATTAGTGTGTCTGGAACTTAACTTTTACAATTGTTGAATTATTTTGAGGTTTTTTTAAATCATTTTTTAAAATTGTTTTATTTACAGGTTATGAAGGAAGTGCAAAGTGCCCTGAACACTGCAGCAGCTGATGATAGTAAACTGGTTTTGCTGAGTGCTGTAGGAAGCGTCTTTTGTTGTGGTCTTGATTTTATTTATTTCATTCGACGGTTAACAGATGACCGAAAAAGGGAAAGTACTAAAATGACTGAGACCATCAGGTATGCATCTTCTAGGATAGAAACAGAAAATACTAGAAACACTCAGCAGGTCAGGCAGCATCTGTAGAGAGAGAAACAGAGGTAATGTTTCAGGTCGATGACTTTTCATCAGAACTGGAAGAAGTTAAAGATTTAACAATATTTAAGCAAGTACAGTCATGGAAAAGGTGTGGGGGTGGTGGGGAAAGGAAAGAACAGCGGGAAAGGCCTGCAATAGGGTGGAGGGGCAGGAGTGATTAAATGACTAAAGGGATGATGGTGCAAGGTAAAAAGGGGTGGTAATGGGTCAAGTAAAGAAACAAAAGATGGGTCCGGAGGAGGTGTAAATAGTTACAGCAGAACCATTAGCAGCACTTGCTGTCCGAGAAAGTGGGAGCGGTCGTTATGATCTAATGTTGCACTTGATTAAAAACAGTTAAATCTCTAACTCCCTCTAGTTCTGATGAAAGGTCATCGACCTGAAATGTTAACTCTGTTTCTCTCTCCGCAGATGCTGCCTGACCTGCTGAGTGTTTCCAGCATTTTCTGTTTTTATTTCAGATTTCCAGCATCCGCAGTATTTTGCGTTTGTTTTGTATGCATCTTCCAGGGATCCATTGTATGGCATTGCAAAATTTTCTTACAAAGAAAAATGCAAATAATAACGTCTCCATTAAAAAAAATGCTTGATTAAGCATCAGAAGCTTAATGGCATTGATCTAAGATTTTTGCACTGTATTGTGAAATGAAACCATTTGGATTAGTTTGACAGTTTTTCAGATGGGTGGAAACTTTGAAAATTTTGGTAGTTTTGTTTGGAATAGTTTTTTCTTTGAAAATGTGTGATTTGTAAAAGTCCAGATTCTTTGTGTGATTTACAGAATTATACAAAGGATTAACCTCAGGAATGATCTGTCCCATTAAACAAGTCACCAAGAAGGCATTAAAGGTGTTTATCTCTACATCTAAATGTTTTTTTATTAATTACACAGAGATCTGAGATATCTGTTGTGTAATATTATGTTCAATTTTGTTAACTTTACGTTTGTGCCAGTGGTTCTTAAACTGTGGATTTTCTAATAGGCACTGATATTTGCATATACATGCAAAACATTAAAAGAACAACAGACTGAAGCTTTTTTCTTCTTTTAGGAGTTTTGTCAATACGTTTATTCAATTTAAGAAACCAATCATAGTAGCCGTGAATGGTCCTGCAATTGGCCTTGGAGCTTCCATATTACCTCTTTGTGATGTGGTGTGGGCTAACGAGAAAGCATGGTTTCAGACTCCTTATACTACTTTTGGGCAGACCCCAGATGGATGCTCATCACTGACATTTCCCAGAATAATGGGTTTAGCCTCGGTAAGTCGGCATTTATTCTCAAATCATCAAATGTACTGTGTATCTGCCCCAAAAATATTGAAACTTTCAGTTCAGTAGAGTTCAAAGACAACACCATTCTGCACTTAAATAGGTTTTCTGGAATGCAGAGTGGAAATCTATGATGATTGATGGTTACCTGGATACATTTTAGCCTCCACACATAGCTCCTTCAATAGAAAATTTCTTCCTACCTTTTGTTCAGCATTAAAAAGAAGGACCTTCTAGATAGTTGGCTGTCATACTTTTTTATTGCTTAATGTTAAAATTTTGACGTCGTCGTTCGCTATAAAATTGGACATCTTTCTCAAGACTGGCTGAGTCAACAGTTTTGAGGGGGACATACTACAGAGAAATGCCTGAACCTATTCAATATTAACCATTCAGCCAATCAACAGAAACCATCCTTGAAACTTTTACTAGGTGCCAAAAATATGTTTCATGAGTAAAGGGAGTGTCTTTGCAGTACTTGATGCTTTTGAATTAGGCTCTAATATCTCGAAAATAGTGAAAAGCACATATAATAATAACAACAGCGACTTGCATTTACATAGTAACTTAAATGTAGAAAAATGGCCCACGTTGCTTCACAGAGACATAAGGAAAAATGGACACTGGGCCAAAAAAGGAGATTTTTTTTAGATGGACATAGATCTGGGAAGCAACAGCCAGGAGGGAGCGATGGCAACGATATTGAAGGGGAAATGGAACTATTTTACAATGTTATATAGTTCTTGGGTGACTTGTTATTTTGCACTGGTTGTATCTTTTCCATCTTTCAGCGAGGAATGCAACAGGTTTGCTCGTATCCAATTGATTACGTTAGTCACAGTGCAAATAGACCTTATAATTTCAGATGTTATTTTAAATTAATCTCAAAATACAAGTTTGTAATTTGTTGATATTGTCGTACTTAGTTAAATTGGAAAATTTGTTACCCAAACTTTTCTCTTATCCAACATTGTGCTTTACCGTTGGACCATCAAAATAACCTTGGTAAATTGATCTGCCTCTGTGTCAACAGCCCTCTCAAGGAGTTTGTCAGCTGTGATCCTTTTGGTTGGCAATTAATAATGGATTTTAAATACAAGTTTTCATATTACCTTCTCAAAATGTAACACCCATTATCTTTAGCTTGCTGGCCCAGACTCAAATTTGTACTGTTAGGATCAATCTACTCCCTTTGTCTTATTATATTTCTCTAAATCCCTTCCAAGATTGCAAGATCACAAGATAAGTAACAGTCAGCAAGCCATTGATCCATCTCAGCTTATCTATCTAGAAAGATGACAATGATATTGAAAGGGAGAGGGAACCACTTACACTGTCATATAGTTCTTGAATGACAGCCCCTCTCCCCATCTTGGGTCCAACTGGTAAATGATTCTGGGGTTTTTGCCTCCATTACCCAACACAGAAGTCCAACCCATGTGTTGATCACTCTTTGTGTAAAGATGAATTTCCTGACAAGTCCGAAATTTCCCTTTTACTAGTTTGAATCTGTTTCCCGTTGTCCTACTATCATGCGTTCGTTTGAAGTAGTTTCAAGATCTGTATATTCTATGTTTACTACCTTATATATCAAGCTGCAGGAGGTTAGATTCTCCAGTGTCATCTAGAGTTATCAGTGTTTTAACTTGGTGGTGTCACTTGCCCAACCTGTTGGTTTGTGTTAATAATCCCTTGGGAGTCCTTCTGAAGATGCTCCTTTTCAATTGTGTGATGTGCCAATACTTTCCAGAGACTTGCAATAGTTACCCACAATTAAAACATTGTAGGTTTTAAAAAAAAATCGAGCCAAATAAGTTCAGGAATTTTCTGTTTTGAAGGAGTCAAACCTTTTTGGCTTCGAGCTTCCTGACAATCTCAATACCCTGCCATATTTTACTAAATTCATACCATGCCAGATAGAAGTTGAGTCATACATTAGAGTGGAGAACATGACAATATATCCTTGTGTAATGTTGACTGCTATAACTGACTTATGTAACAAAATTGTATTGTTTTATCAATAGTCACATTTCATTGGTAATCAGTGAGAATGAATCCTGTTTCTTCTTTAGGGAGGTACTACTTGATAGTTCTACAGAAGCTGTTCTATAGATTTTTTTTAATGCAGGAAGTGAGATATAGTACAATTGTGTTATTATGCTTTTTGTGATTGTGCTTTTAACTGTTATTTTCATGGGTAGTAAAGAAGAGACCTGTTTTATTTTAAGTCCATATATTTATCATTTGCACTTAGATAAGTATGAGCTGATCAAAGAGAGTCAGCATGGATTTGTGAAGGGTAGGTCTATCTGACTAACCTAGTTGAATTTTTTGACATGGTCACTAGCTGTCACTCTTCTCACCATTAACCTGCTATTCACTCCTTTCCAGCATGCTCTTCGAAGGGTGGACTCTCGCCCCCATTTTCCCCTCCCCACCCCCTTCCCCCTCCCCTCCTCTTTTCCCCCTCCCCTCCCCCTCCCCCATTTATCTAGCTGCAGTGGCTAATTCGTTTATTTTTCAAGAGCTAATCAGAAACGCTTACTTCACTGTCTCTAAATACTTCTTTCTCAAACTTCTTTCCAAATCCTTTCAGTTGAAATGTACAAACCCCACCCTTGCAACAACATAGTTTGCAACTTACCATGAGCAATGCCATGAGAGAAAAAATGAAATTTGTTAGATTTATTCATATTTACAGTATATTTCTTAAATATACTACCTATAGTGTCTTTTCAAACATGTTTCGCACATATTTTTGGTGATAATTATCGAGAGAGGGTCCACGTCCAGTACACGTTATTGGAAATGTTTAATTGACCATTCACAATTAAAACGTTGGTTATGAGAAAAACCAGTGTAAAGATCACACCAATTGTAAGAATAATTCCATGATTTTTAATCTGAGCAACTAAGTCACACTAATGTTTCAGGTTATTAAAAACATGAAATTTTTTTACACTAGATAGTTAGAAGCTATTTAGAGACATATTTAAATACGAAAAAGTATTGTATTCCTGTTCTATTTAGATGAGCAAATACACTAAATTGACATCAATTGGTTGAAAATAACTGAGACAGCATAGTCTGCTGTTTGGGTTGTCAAATAGGAATGTTTCCTTATGGGATGAAGTGAAGTGACTCACTGGTGACGGTACCTTTCCCCTCACAGAACCCTCCCCGTCTGGCTATACTTTCCTTTACCTGCCCTGCCATGGTAGCAGTGTGGCCCTTATCACCAAATCTCACCTTTGTCTCTTCCCCTATTCCTCAGCAGCTTCTCCTCCTTTGAACATCTCACCTTGTTCCACCCCTTTCAACGTTCCTTTAAAATCTTTGTTCGCGACTTCCCCTCCCTCCAAACCCCAACCCGGGTTTCTCACTGAGCGATCCTCACTCCTTTCTTCTCTTAGCTTCTGCACTGAGCGACCCCTTGTCCTCGATGATTCCAACCTCCATCTCAACTCACCTTGCTCATTCTCCTCCAAGTTCACTACTCTCCCGTCCTCCCTTAACCTCTCCCTCTATGTAAATCCTCCTACCCATATTCACGGCCATCCCATCAACTTTGCGATCTCACATGGCCTCTCTATTCCCTCTGTCTCAGTCACAGACAAGATCATCTCTGATCACTTCCTTGTATCCCTCACCACTCACATTCCCCTTCCAACCCCGCTTCCTCCTCTGTCCGCCCCTGGAAAAAAACTTTTCTATTCACTTACAATGGCTCTTTCAAAGTCCCAACTGTCTAGCCTTTGGCCCTCCATTTGCCTTGATACTTCTGAAGCCGTCGATCTGCTCAATCACCCCCTCACCTCTGCACATGAGGGGAGGAAGAAGAGTGGTAGGGCTTTATTGATAGGGGATTCAGTTGTAAGGGGAACAGATAGGCGTTTCTGCGGCCGTAAACATGACTCCAGGATGGTATGTTGCCTCCCTGGTGCTAGGGTCAAGGATGTCACGGAGCAGCTGCATGGCGTTCTGGAGAGGGAGGGTGAACAGCCGGTAGTCGTGGTTCATATCGGTACCAACGACTTAGGTTTAAAAAAAAGGGATCAGGTCCTGCAAGGTGAATTCAAGGAGTTAGGAGATAAATTAAAAAGCAGGACCTCAAAAGTTGTGATCTCAGGATTACTACCAGTGCCACGTGCTAGTGAGTATAGGAATAGGAGAATAGACCGGATGAATACGTGGCTGCAGGGATGGTGTAGGAGGGAGGGATTTAGATTCCTGGGACATTGGGACCGGTTCTGGGGAAGGTGGGACCTGTACAAGCGTGACGGGTTACACCCGAGCAGGACCGGGACCAATGTCCTCGCGGGGGTGTTTGCTAGTGCTGTTGGGGAAGGTTTAAACTAGAGTAGCAGGGGGATGGGAACCTGAGCGGGGAGTCAGAAGGGAGTAAAGTTGAGAGCAGCAAGAGAGGGGAAGACCCAGGGGAAATTTACAATACAAATAGTACAAAGAGTTGTTCAAGAACAAGTGAAAGGGAAAAGCGTAGAGCAGCAGGAAGAAAGTGTACTTTAGGCACTACAGATAAAGTGAAAACTAGAAGGCGTAAGGCGATTAACCCAGCATCAAAGCTGAAGGTCAGGCTAGGGGTGTGTGGCCCAACTAAGAGTTCTATATACAAATGCACGGAGTATAAGGGATAAATTAAATGAACTACAGGTTCAAATTCAAATTGGAGGGTATGACATGTTAGCTATTACTGAGACATGGCTGCAGGATGGTCAGGATTGGGAACTAAATATACCGGGTTATAAAGTCTACAGGAGAGATAGGGAAAATGGAAGAGGGGGAGGAGTAGCCTTAATGATTAGAGATGAAATCACGTCAATGATAAAGGAGGATATAACGAGTGGTGAGCAGCCAACAGAGACCTTATGGGTTGAATTGAGAAATAGGAAAGGATCTAAGACTATAGTGGGAGTTGTGTATAGGACCCCTGGCAGCAGCTCTGAAGTGCTAGATTGTATAAATGCAGAGATTAGACAAGCTTGTAAGAAAGGTATAGTGGTCTTAATGGGGGACTTTAACCTTCACATAGATTGGGAAAAGCAGACTAGCAGTTGTCAGAAAGGTAGTGAATTTCTTGAGTGTGTCCGGGATAGTTTTCTACAGCAGTATGTCCTAGAGGCAACAAGGGGGCAAGCCATACTAGATTTAGTAATGAGTAATGAACCAGATTTAGTTAACAGCTTGACTGTGCGTGAACATCTATCCAATAGCAATCATAACATGATCGAATTCAATGTAATGTTTGAAAGGGAAAAAAGTGAATCAGCTGCTAAGATTCTAGACTTGGGTAAGGCCGACTTCAATGGGATGAGACAGAGACTGTCCACAGTAAACTGGGCAAATCTGTTAATGGGTAAAACGACTGATGATCAGTGGGAAATGTTTAAAGAAACATTTAACAAGATGCAGAACCGGTTTATATCCCTGAGGGGCAAGAACTCTACTTGCCAAAAAAAACAACCGTGGACAACTAAGACAGTATAAGACAACTAAGACAGTATAAGACATAAGGAAAGGGCATACAAAAAGGCAAAAAATGGCACAGATCCTGGCGAATGGGAAAGATACAAAGATCAACAAAGGGTCACAAAACAGATAGTAAAAGCTACAAAAAGAGAGTATGGAAAGAAACTTGCAAGGGATATCAAAACCAATACGAAGAACTTTTATAGTTATATTAGGAAAAAGAGGGTGATCAGGAGCAGTGTTGGCCCCTTAAAAACTGAAAGTGGGGATATTGTCATTGACAATGGCGAAATGGCGGACATGTTGAACAATTACTTTGCGTCAGTATTTACAGTAGAAAAAGAGGATAGCATGCCGGAAATCCCAAGAAAACTAATATTGAACCGGGACAGGGACTCGATAAAATTAACATAAGTAAAGCAACAGTAATGAAGAAAATTATAGCATTAAAGAGTGACAAATCCCCAGGACCAGATGGTTTCCATCCCAGGGTTTTAAAGGAAGTAGGTGAGCACATTGCAGATGCCCTAACTATAATCTTTCAAAGTTCTCTAGATTCAGGAACTGTCCCTCTAGATTGGAAAATTGCACATGTCACTCTGCTTTTTAAGAAAGGAGAGAGAGGCAAACCGGGGAATTATAGACTAGTTAGCCTAACATCTGTTGTGGGGAAAATGCTGGAGTCTATAATTAAAGATAGGGTGACTGAATACCTCGAATTTTCAGTTAATCAGAGAGAGCCAGCATGGATTTGTGAAAGTAGGTCGTGCCTGACAAACCTGATTGAATTTTTTGACGTGGTGAATGTCAATGGATATTATTTATATGGACTTCCAGAAGGCATTTGATAAGGTCCCACATAAGAGACTGTTAGCTAAGATAGAAGCCCATGGAATCGAGGGAAAAGTACGGACTTGGTTAGGAAATTGGCTGAGCGAAAGAAGACAGAGTCGAGATAATGGGTAGGTAATCACATTGGCAGGATGTGACTCGTGGAGTCCCGCAGGGATCTGTCTTGGGGCCTCAATTATTCACAATATTTATTAATGACTTAGATGAAGGCATAGAAAGTCTCATATCTGAGTTTGCCGATGACACAAAGATTGGTGGCATTATAAGCAGTGTAGATGAAAACATAAAATTACAAAGTGATATTGATAGATTAGGTGAATGGGCAAAACTGTGGCAAATGGAATTCAATGTAGACAAATGTGAGGTCATCCACTTTGGATCAAAAAAGGATAGAACAGGGTACTTTCTAAATGGTAAAAAGTTAAAAACAGTGGATGTCCAAAGGGACTTAGGGGTTCAGGTACATAGATCATTGAAGTGTCATGAACAGGTGCAGAAAATAATCAATAAGGCTGATGGAATGCTGGCCTTTATATCTAGAGGACTAGAGTACAAGGGGGCAGAAGCTATGCTGCAGCTATACAAAACCCTGGTTAGACCGTACCTGGAGTACTGTGAGCAGTTCTGGGCACCGTACCTTCGGAAGGACATATTCGCCTTGGAGGGAGTGCAGCGTCGGTTTACTAGAATGATATCCGGACTTCAAGGGTTAAGTTATGAGGAAAGATTACACAAATTGGGATTGTATTCTCTGGAGTTTCGAAGGTTAAGTGGTGATCTGATCTAAGATATTAAGGGGAACAGATAGGGTGGATAGAGAGAAACTATTTCCGCTGGTTGGGGATTCTAGGAGTAGGGGGCACGGTCTAAAAATTAGAGCCAGACCTTTCAGGAGCTAGATTAGAAAACGTTTCTACACACAAAGGGTGGTAGAAGTTTGGAACTCTCTTTCGCAAACGGCAATTGATACTAGCTCAATTGCTAAATTTAAATGTGAGATAGATAGCTTTTTGGCAACCAAAGGTATTAAGGGATATGGGCCAAAGGCAGGTATATGGAGCTGGATCACAGATCAGCCATGATCTTACCAAATGGCAGAGCAGGCACGAAGGGCTGAATGGCCTACTCCTGTTCCTATGTTCCTGTGTTCCTTTGATGCCGTTTTCCCCAGTAAGATCCTTACTCTCTCCCATTCTGGTTGTTCCCCTGATGTAGCCCCCATCTACGCTCCTTCAGGTCCAGAGATGTTGGTCCAGATCTGGCTAGAAGACATCAAGCACTACTGGGCCCTGCTCTCCTCTGCCAAAATTGCTTACTATTCCAGGATCATCCTGGAATGCATAGATAATCCCCGACTTATTTTCTCCATTACCAACGTCCATCTGTTCAGCTGCCTCTGCTGTATTTCCCCCTTCCCCGAGCCCACCAAACCAAATTTTCCCCAAGATTCCTCCTGTTATAGCCCTGAACCTAATCCTTCTCTAGTTTCTTTCCTATCTCCCCTCATGCCTTCTCCAAGCTCATCATGGCCATGAAACCCACCTCCTACTCCCTCGACCCTATTCCCACTGAACTACTGACCACCCAACTTCCCTTCCTGGCCCCCATGCTGGCTGACATTATAACTGATTCCCTCTCCTTATGTACTGCCCTTCTCTTTCAAAATTGCCGTCATCACTCCCCTTTTTGAAAAACCCGCCCTCGACCCCTTTGTCTTTGGAATCTTCCGCCCCATCTCCAATCTCCCTTTCCTCTCCAAAGCCCTTGAACATGTCCCAAATCCATGCCTATCTTTCCTGAAACTCCATGTTTAAACCCCTCCAATCAGGTTCCGCCACAGCACTGAAATGGCCCTGATCAAAGTCACAAATGACATCCTCTGTGACTGTGACCGTGGTGCACTATCCCTCCGCATCCTCTCGACCTGCCTGCAGCCTTTGACATGATCGACCACACCATCCTCCTCCAATACCTCTCCTCCATTATCCAGCTGAGTGGGACTCCCCTCACTTGGTTCCACTCTTACCTATCCAATCATTGCTAGAGAATTTCCAGCAATGGCTTCTCTTCCTGCCCTGCACCATTACCTCTGGAGTCCCCCAAGGATCTATCCTTGGGCCCCTCTTATTCCACATTCATATGCTGCTACTCAGCAACATAATCCAGAGACATTACGTCAGCTTCCACATGTACGCTGACAACACACAACTCTGCTTTTTCTACCACCTCTCTTGAACCTTCCACTGACTCTGTGTTGTCAGCCTGCTTTTCCGATATCCAGACCTGGATAGGTCTCAGTTTCCTCCAGTTAAACATTGAGAAGAGCGAAGCCGTTGTCTTCGCATCCCACCACTAACAAACTCCGTTCCCTCATCACTGATTCTATCCCCTTATCTGGCCACTGTCTCAGGCTGAACCAGACTGCTCACGACCTTGGTGTCCCATTTGACCTCAAGCTGAGCTCCTGACCCCATATCATCTCCATCAAAAAGACCACTTGTCTCCACCTCTGCCTCACCCATCCACTGCTGAAACACTCATTCCCGCATTTGTCACCTCCAGACTCTACTATTCTAATGCTCTGCTGGCCGACCTCCTATCCTCCACCCTGTAAAAGCTAGAGCTCATCCAAAACTTTGCTGCCCGTAACCCAACCCACACCAGGTCCCGTTTACCCATCACCCCTGTACTCGCTGACATACCATGGCTCCCGGTCCACCAACGTTTCCATTTTAAAATTCTCATCATGATGTTCAAATCCCTTTATGGTCTTGCCTCTCCCAATCTCTGTAACCTCTTCCAGCCCTGCAATCCTCCGAGAACTCTGCATTCTAACTCAGGCCTCTTACACAACCCCTCTCCCTCGCCCCACCATTAGCGACCATGCCTTCAGCCGTCTAGGCCCTAAGTTCTGGAATACCCTCACCAAACCCTTCCACCCCTCTCTCCTCCTTTAAGACCCTCCTTAAAACCTACCTCTTTGACCAAGCTTTTAATCACCCCTCCCAATATCATCTTCTTTGGCTCATTGTCAATTTTTTTTCTGATTATGCTTCTGTGAAGCACCTTGGGATGATTTCCTACGTTAAAGGCTACATAAATGCAAGTTGTTGTTGTTGTTGAAAGTTTTAACAGAGGTGATATTCTGAAACTTTCCTCTGTGTTCTATAATTAGCGCTTCTAACATTTGAGTAACTTACTTTTTCCAGAAAATGGGTCAAAAAGTAAAGTGAATCAATCATCTGTGAGCAAATACATGCTTTTTGGCTCTAAAATGAAATAAAATATTCATAATCAGAAAACTTCCCCTTTAATCAGTAAAACAACATTGGAAGGAGTAAATAAAATACTTTTAACTAAATATATGTGTACAATTGTTTTATGCTGAAAGGAGTTGACATGCATCATTGGCTGCCACTAAGGTGTGCTTTGCATGGAGGCTGCCCATTAGTTTTGTGCCTATCAGTACAATGTTCCCTGCACAAAACAGGGGAAGTAGCTGTGTGCATCACACCAGAACTGTAGTATGTCGACACTGACCCCTCTAGGTTTTATAGGATTTAACTCTATTTTTGGAATTCATTTTCAGTGGATAATTATCGGCTTTAACACTAAAATATAAGCCTTTGGTTTTGGATTATCATCCATAGTTTGAGAGGCAAAACTTCATTTAAGATAATATAATTGTTGAAACTTCAGTAACTAAATCTTACTTTTTTATTTATATAACTCGCCTGCATAGCAATCATTGAACTTCAAAAGTAATTTTGTGTGAAGTGGTTTAAGAAGTATCAATGTGATGAGGCGTTAAACAAATTAAAGTTTTATTGTATTATAATGGATATTTCCTCTCCCGCAAAATAATTCACTCAAAATCTAACCCCTTTTTAGGAACTGAAATTACTGGGGATTAGGTGGGCTGGAATTCTGTCCTTTCAGCTCTGGGACTGGGGTGTGAATCCATCTCTGACCGATGTGATAAAAGCCACCGCTTTCTATGCTACCAACCTTGTATGAAATGAGTTTGAAAATGGAAAATTTGATGAGTTTGGGGACAGTGGTTCACAAGGTTGGATTATCTAATGACTAGGGTGAGCAGCGATGAGCTTGGTGGTGGTTTCTTGCATGTTCATATGCAGGTCAGTTGGGTGCATTCTTGTGGTTGAGTTAAGGCAAATTTGTACCCAGTTCTGTATCTGGGTGTCCTGTGAGAAAGAAAGCAGCTCACTGACATATATAATTCTTATATGACATTATCTGAAAAGCCAATTTTACCAGTCTTCCAAAAAAGACTCCCTTCCTGTTTTGATGGCATCTGTGGATCTGTTCACATGTTGAGCTATCATGGCTAAATAAGGTTGTGTAGATGTGGAAGGCTAATATGGAGTAATGGAGACAGGAAAAATCTTGTACATAAATAGTTCATTCAGGCAATGTTAGTTAGGATTTTTTTTCCATTTGTGCTAAGTTTTTGTTTTTTACAGGCGAATGAAATGCTGTTCAGTGGACGAAAGTTGACTGCACAGGAAGCATGTGCAAAAGGATTGGTATCGCAGGTTTTCTGGCCTGGAACATTCAGTCAGGAGGTTATGGTCCGCATTAAGGAACTAGTCGCATGTAATTCCCTTGTAAGTCAGGAACTGTAACTTTCAGTATTCCATAGTATGCAGGTCTCTTACAGTCAGTAAAATGTAGCGTTTTACTTTAGAATTCATGGTTCTTCAAGATTTACACATCTTTTAAAAGGGCTACAGTAAATAGTGTGTATTTGACAATTCTGTATGTGTGTGTAATATATAGAAAAAGATTGATGTGTAGAAGAATAATGTTTCTGCTAACTAAAGTAAGTGACATTGGTATTTATCAATGGAATGTTAGTTTTGCATGCATCAGTAATAGTTCCAACCATTCAGAACTCAGAAGTATTCAGTGTTCTTTCAAAGCTTTAAAAATTCATCTCCTCCTTGTTTTTGCCTCTGAGTCAGAAAGTTGTGGGTTCTAGTCCCACTCCAGGGTCCCATCTGCCCCCTCAGATGGCCGTAAAAGATCCCATGGCACTATTTCGAAGAAGAGTAGGGGAGTTCTCCCCGGTGTCCTGGCCAATATTTATCCCTCAACCAACATCATTAATAAAAAAACAGTTTATCTGGTCGTTATCACATTGCTGCTTATGGAACCTTGCTGTGCGGAAATTGGCTGCCGCGTTTCCTACGGTACAACAGTGACTACACTTCAAAAAGTACTTCATTGGGCTGTAAAGCACTTTGGAACGTCCTGAGGTCCTGAAAGACATTACATTCATAGAATCATAGAATCATAGAAGTTTACAACACGGAAACAGGCCCTTCGGCCCAACATGTCCATGTCGCCCAGTTTATACCACTAAGCTAGTCCCAATTGCCTGCACTTGGCCCATATCCCTCTATACCCATCTTACCCATGTAACTGTCCAAATGCTTTTTAAAAGACAAAATTGTACCCGCCTCCACTACTGCCTCTGGCAGCTCGTTTCAGACACTCACCATCCTTTGAGTGAAAAAATTGCCCCTCTGGACCCTTTTGTATCTCTCCCCTCTCACCTTAAATCTATGCCCCCTCGTTATAGACTCCCCTACCTTTGGGAAAAGATTTTGACTATACCTTATCTATGCCCCTCATTATTTTATAGACTTCTATAAGATCACCCCTAAACCTCCTACTCTCCAGGGAAAAAAGTCTCAGTCTATCCAACCTCTCCCTATAAGTCAAACCATCAAGACCCGGTAGCATCCTAGTAAATCTTTTCTGCACTCTTTCTAGTTTAATAATATCCTTTCTATAATAGGGTGACCAGAACTGTACACAGTATTCCAAGTGTGGCCTTACTAATGTCTTGTACAACTTCAACAAGACATCCCAACTCCTGTATTCAATGTTCTGACCAATGAAACCAAGCATGCTGAATGCCTTCTTCACCACCCTATCTACCTGTGACTCCACTTTTCAATGCATGTCTTTTTTTGAGATCTCCATCAAGTCACAATATTTATTTATTTACACACACACACACACACACACACACACACACACACACACACTCTCCATTACAAAAGCAGGCAATAGTGGGACACTTTTTTGTCATTGATCATCAGTTAATTGGTATGCACCTTGCCCAAAACAAACCAGTTCTATTTTTCGTCCTTGTTTTCCACCACTTATGAGCACTCAATAATTTTCATTCTCTTCCAACTGAGAGGCTAGGGGGCTGGGATATACCCCAGATGGAACACTGCTTCTTTATAGGGCTCCATCTTGCAACTGAACCAAGAACAGACTAAACATACTAATAGAAACTAATAATTTTGTTCGATAGACTGTCCTAAACAATGAACACACAGCCTTTCTGGTTGTGACTCACTTGACCTACTGGATTCCATTGTTCCATGTGATTTCAGACTTGGTCATCTGAGTCACACTTATATGCAATTATAGCTGCAAACTGAAATTAATTTTACTAACTCATCATAGACGACTGCCCTACTGATCAGAGACTTTCATCACTTTGTTCTGGATTGACTGTCCAGAGTTGCATAGTATGTTGCAGCTAGCTGAGTCACTGACTCCCTAAGCTTTGTTTTACTTTTGACAATAAAATGGTATTATAGTCCTGAAAAGAGTATGTTTGCATCATCTAGGTACTTGAAGAATCCAAAGCTCTTGTCAGAAATGCCATGAGGGGGGATTTGGAGCAGACCAATGAAAATGAATCTGACGTTCTGAGGAAAATCTGGAGCTCTTCTCAGGGGATGGACTCTATGCTAAAATACCTACAGAAGAAAATTGATGAGTTCTGAATATGTGCTTTGTCATTGGAAAATTCTTTCCTACTGGGTTGTCCCCGTTGGCTTATAAATGCCCTCATTTAAAAATAGAGGGATGGGAGAATCTATAGAAAGACAAATTCTCAAGTCGCATCTGCTCAGAAGCTGAGGAGCAAAGGCTGGACAATGGAAGCTGAGGATCTCGTCTAGTACTGTATCTTCATCATTCAAAATGACGACAGAAAAGAAAGCTACAAGAGGATAATGATTGGTATGCACTACCAAACTTTTCAGTTGTCTTTGCTTATCGGGTAGCTTTTGTCCTTTTGCGATTACTGCACTGTGCGTTACTGTGCTTTCCAAATCCAAATGCATTATGTTATGTGTTTGTGATAGGAAAGTTTGGAAAAACACTCAGCTTAAAAGATGGGGAGGAAAAAAAACGGGTAATAACCAGCCTCCTTCTCACTGCCAGAGAGTACATAAGGCTGGTTTAAATTAAAAATAAACACTCACAAAAGACCTGAAAGGTCATAGGTGTATGGTTTGGGGGAGAGGATTACAAATACCTCAAAAAAAGAACAAAAGACAAGTCTTTAATTCCTGACAGTGGATCCAGTGTCTAATATAAATCCTTAAGACTATACATATCCCTTTGAAGAGTCTATGTGTACATGTTAAATGTGCTCAGGAGGTGTGTAGTAAATGTTTGACCCAGTTCCAGAACATATTAGTATATTATTCAATAAGCATGAAGAAACCACTGGCTCTTTAAGAAAAACTTGCCTTGCAGTATTAGTGATTCTTTGTGAATCTTATATAAAGAAATCAATATAAGTTAAAGATAAGTTTTAGTGTTTTTAAAGTGTAGATTTTTTCCTTTTTTTTTAATCAACTACAAATGTATACTTCTGTTTCTGGGTGAAAGCGATAAATTATAGAAAGAGCTTGAGTTTTCTTTGCCGGTTAAATTGATATATTACACCAAAAAATGCTTTATGTATACATAACTATGGTTTTAGTACTACTTTAGGAACATTTTCTTAATTTAATAAGTTAAAAAAAATTCCTTTTGGCACACTATTCAAAACAAAACTCCTTCCAAAAACTACCTTAAAAGTAGGTGATTCTTGTGTCAACTTATTTTATGATACACCATGTGGTGTTCGTAACAGTGCCCCATGTAAATAGTATTGTGCGTTCCTTTTAGGAATGGTTACTAATTCCTGTTTACAGATGTCTCACTGGATATAGATATCTGAATTTGCAATCTTCTCTGAATGTATGAATGGAAATTAAATCTTATTTTTGTACAGTTTATTTGTTTGTACTTAGAAATGATCACCTCCCCTTCCCAGTGGAGAGCTGTACATTGTGTAAATCTGCCTTTACTTTGGATTGGTACAGTATTTTTGCATCTGTGGGACCTACTTTTGTTCAGTAGTTTAAACTATATTATAAACTGTACAATCTGTAAAGTTTTATAGGTTAATAATTAAAATGAGCTGTGAAAAGATCTGGGTAAATAAAACTAATATTTCATATTCAAAAGTGCCGTCAAATTGCAACACTTTGTGTGCTTATCATGCTTGTTCCTGTGGCCTGCAAAGGCTTCAGTAATGTGTCCCTACCTACATGCATGTATATGCATATTGCTAATTGTAAATAACAGCTTAGAAAACTTTCAACAAATGAGGTTAGAAAATTGTCAGATAACTGGAACAGAAAAGTTCCTGCTGTACCACATTTTACAACAGTCTGGCTTTGGGAAAATAAAACCCATCGACCGCAGTTTCGGCAAATACATGGTCTGCACACATGGACACAGAGTAGCAGCTCACTTTGTACAGGCATCATTATGGAGAGGTGTAGATTTTTATTTTAATAATTGGACATACTCGTATATTGGAAATAATGTCAATTTTATTTCATCAATACATGATTTCAACTTAAAATTAATTAATTTGAAAAGTTAGTTGTAATTTTCCATTTTTAGGGAAATAAAAATACTTAGAAATTTACAATTCATGCCAAGGATCATTTTCTAAATTTGCTATAATTAAATTCTGTAATTAAAGTTTCAGATTTTTATTTTATATTTTGATTGCATTATCCAAAGACTATTCCAGTAAGTATTCAGATGTATTTTTGCATTAAGATTTTAAAATATTTTTCATTACAGAAAGACAACTGTATTTATTGTGAAATGCAAACTATTCTCAACGGAGTTAGGATTCTGATCTAAGTTAATAGTGCCAAGGTGTCTTAAACATGAAACCATATCAAGTAACTGAATACTTTGGGTGTTAACTAAACCCAGTAAAAACAACTGCAACTGTGACAGCTTGAGTACATAATCCACATTGATACTTCAGAACAGTACTGTCTTTCGAATGAGATGTTACATCAACATTCCGTCTGTCTGTTCAGGTGGGGGTAAAAGATCCCATGGAACTATTCAGAGAAGAGCAGAGGGGTTCTGGTAACCTGTCCATAATTTATCCCTCAACCACACTATCAAAACAGGTTAACTGGTTATTTATCTCATTGTTGTTTGTGTGACCTTTTGCACAATTTGGCTGCTGCATTTGCCTACATAACAACTGTGACTACACTTCAAAAAGTAATTAATTGATTGTGAAGCATTTTGGGACAGCCTGAGGACATAAAAGGTGCTATGTAAATGCAAGCTCTTCCTTTAGAGGAGGGCCAAGAGAACCTAATTTCAGTTATGTGAGCTAGTCGTGATGCTCCAGTCATCATGAGTGCGTGGCTGGCTTGATGGACCAGCTGGTCTTTTCCTGCCTGATATCATATGTTCGTATGAGCTGTGATGGGGATTAACAATTAAATTTCACTAAATTCCATATGATTACAAGAAGAATCAAGATCCACAGTATTTTACAGAATGCTTCTTGTGTAAATCTGGTAAATATAATTAAGTTTCAGCAGAATTAAGCTCCATAGCCCTTTGGCATCAATCAAACTGCTTTGCATGGGAAAAGAATGTGAATTAGAGGCCTGGAATATGGGAAGGGGGGATGGATCGCCCTGGATGCCAAGAATGCAGGGGGAATAGAACAGAGTCTCAGCTGGAAAGCTCAGAAATGGGCTTCTGCCTGCAGCGATAATTTTGGCTGTCTCAATTTTGCCCGCCCGTACATCTTTTGGGCACCTAAGAGTTATCATGTGAAGGCCGTAACTGGGCATGTAATTGGGCTGCAGGTAAGTTAGTAAGAGAGACCACATTGTGTGGATTAACACTTATTTAACTTGTAGACAAGAGGCAGGTAAGTAGTTGCATTTTCAAGTTTGAAAAATATCCAAACATTGTGCTGTGAGCTGAGCTTGTATCCAGCTCTCTGTTTCTGATGTATTCTGGCACAGCCTTTGGGTCCTGATTTCCTTATTATATTCATATACAATCTGGCCAGTGCAATTTTTTCTGCTGTTAAATTTGACGCATTCTTTTGGATGAAATATAGGTAGTTTTTATATATCATACATTGCTGGCAAATGGAAACCCTCTGCCTCATGCCAGTTAGTGTTGATGAATCCCTGCAAGTTATGAGACTGGAGATTTTAAACGATCCACCCCTGTTCCCAATAATTTTGTTTTATCTGATGTTTTAGTCAATCTACGGTAGAGGTTTGTTTAACAATGCAGTGTGGCAATAAATGGAAGATGACAGTCCCACACAATATGATCTTGCAGGTGTTTTTTCCATAGCTGTTTTCTACATCTATTATTCTGTGTTGTGTTTTCACTCCTGTTTCTGAGGCTGCAGCACGGTGTAGGTTGAATTTCATCTTTATTCTCTGAAGCTCACACTTTTGTGTAGATCTGAGACAATAGTAAAGCTCTGCTGCTGGTTACCGACTTTGAAAGTAGAATCTGAATGCTGCACATGGTACTGCTATTAGCGGTCACTTAAAGGTTATACTTGGGCTTAGTGCTGCCATCAATCAGTGAAACTACCCCTGATATAAATTATAGGTTTCAAAGTATGTTCCAAAATTCTTTATCATCACAATTGAAACTAAAATCACAAAAATAAATTTGGATATATGTAAGAGATTTGTGGGGTTCAAATTACTTGCATTCCATTCACAGGTGTCCTTGAGATTGCTCACCTAGATATCAAAATCTTCCAACTTATTCCCAGCAATATACCAGGAGATCCTCTAATAGTGAAAAAGTATGGTAATGCGCTCATACTTGGCAGGACTCAAATTCTTGATTTGTCTTCCCTCTGTCTATTTCCAGAAAGTAAAGCATTCCCAATTTATTGAAGTGGTCTCCATAAACCTGTTTCTCACCAAAATGAGGCTAAATGTGTGAGTCACCAGTAATTTACCAGCAGGGGTTCTCTCGATCATTCGCTGTAACTTCAATGGAAACCCTGGAGAAATAGTGTAAAAAGCCATTTTCAACGTTCCTTCATGGTTTCTGCCGGATGTTACGGTGTGAGAGGTACCACACTCCAGTCAGCCCTATTTCTAAACCTGGGTGATCATTAACCAGTGTAGATAGAGAGAAACTATTACCTCTGGTGGGGGAGTCCAGCACAAGGGGCCATAACCTTAAGATTAGAGCTAGGCCTTTCAGGGGTGATGTCAGAAAGCACTTCTCCACACAAGGGGTAGTGGAAATCTAGAACTCTTCCACCCCCCCTCCCCCACCACCCCCCGAAAAAAGCTGTTGAGGCTAGGTCAATTGAAAATTTCAAAACTGAGATAGATTTTTATTAGGCAAAGTTATTAAGAGTTACGCAACCAAGGTAGGTAGATGGAGGTAAGATACAGATCAGCCATGATCTAATTGAATGGCGGAACAGGCTCTACTGAATGACCTACTCCTGTTCCTACGTTTTGTAGTCTTGAGGCAACAACTCCATTGCCTGGGTTTAGAGGGAGGGAAAGACCATCTAGCAAATACCTCAGCCAAGGCTTCTTCGGCAGCACCACCAAGGGCAGCATGTGCATGGAAATATCATTACCTCCAAGTCACATAGCAGCCTGACTTAGATATACATCGCCGTTCCTTCATTGTCACTCGGTCAAAATCCTGGAACTCCCATCCAATAGCATTGTGGAAGTACCTTCACATGGACTGCAGTGGTTCAAGAAGACGACCCACTATCATCTTCTCGAAGGCAACTAGGGAAGGGCAATAAATGTCGGCCTGGCCAGTGACGCCCACATCCTGAAGAATGCTTAAAAAAAAAAGCTATAAGTGATGTTGTGCAGCAGGCTCCATAATATCTTAATTGAGAGCAGGATCGACATGCAGGAGCCTTCAGAGAAGAGGGGTTCAAAATTTGGATGAAACATTACTACCAGGTAGCCAAGTTTTTCAGCTAACCTCTACCATAGTCACCGTTGAAATGTCATGAAGGCAATGCTTGTACTTTGCAGTTCTGATACTGCCCTGCAGCTTCTGGAAAATGATCAGTGCCTCGCTGGAGCTGATGGTTTAAAAATGTTTCCCAACACAGCATTGATTTGTCTCCATTATTTTAAAGAGGCTTGTCATCCTGCTGATCATGTGGGGCCGATGTATACCTATCTATCTCACCCACAGAACCAGCATGCAGTGTTTTGTACAGGATGACTATAGAGAAAGTGCAAGGTGCTGTATAGTGTTATGGGAGGGGAGGATGCCATAGGGGTACATTGTCGGGGGGGGTTCTCCCATTTGTCCACCGTAACTTTAGTAGAAGACCTGTGGAAAAAACAAAATAAAAATAGTTTTCACAGTTCTTCTGCCAAAGTTACTGTGGACGAGCAGGAGAATCTTTGCAGAAATTCAACCCCATGTGCACACGGTCCAATGCTTTTAATGGGAAGGGTCGGTCAATTTCTGCGCAACTGTGATGTGCACCTTTCCCATGTTCTCCTAGCTTTGCTTCAGTGTTTCCCAGCCCAAGGATGTATCTGAAGAAATTGCCATTGTTGCTGCAAATAAAGAAGGCTGAACTGCTACAGGATGTTATTGCAAGGATTCAGAGCTGTGCATGCTCTACAGTCACTCAGATCTCTCTGGATGTATTGGTGGCTTGCCTGCAGGAGTGCCAGTTGTGACATCCTGCACACAGACGCTGTGCTGAAAAATAGAGGCTAGTGACAGCAGCGAACTTTGCAGCTGTGCAATGCCCTTCCTGCCAAGGCTTCCCACTCGGCCCAAAAAAATTCAAAAAAATTTCCATCCTGAAAGCCAATGCATCCAGAGCAGCATTAAGCTTGCACAAGTGGTGTCAATGACTGCAGATACAATATGCACCATGTATCTGGGCAAACACCTGCTCCACAGTCCTAGCCATTAGTCTATATTAGTGGACAGTTGGATCTCACATTCCTGTGTTCAAACTGTACACTGCTCTACACTCACCTAGTCAACAATTGGCACATAGGTCTTCATCCCTGGGCAACACAATGCCTGCTGCCCTCACTGTCGCCTGCCCTGGGTTCACATGCTAATATTGTGCTGTACCCCTAAGGCAGTGTAAAGTGTGCTCTTGCTGAAAAAGTGAGGTGCTAGTGCTCCTATACCTATTGAAAGTGCTCTGTGGAAGCGACAGTGTGGGTATGTGGATGACTCCACCTAAACTGTTCCCATTGGCAGAAGGGTCAAGAGCCGGGGGACATAGATTTAAGGTGATTGGCAAAAGAACCAAAGACGACATATTAAGGTCAATGTGACGAGCAGTATATTATTTAAATGGAGAGAGATTGCAGAACTCTGAGGTACAGAGGTATATGAATCACAAAAAGTTAGTATGCAGGTACAAGAAGTGATTAGGAAGGCAAATGGAATGTTGTCATTTATTGCAAGGGGAATGGAATATAAAAGTAGAGATGTTTTGCTATAGTTGTACAGGGCATTGGTGAGATCACATCTAGAATACTGTGTGCAGTTTTGGTCTCCTTATTTAAGAAAGGACATAATTGCTTTGGAGGTGGTTCAGAGAACATTCACTCAACTGATTCCTGGGATGAGGGGGTTATCTTATGAGGAAAAATTGGACACGTTGGGCCTGTATACACTGAAGTTTAGAAGAACGAGAGGTGATCTTATTGAAACATATAAGATCCTGAGGGGACTAGAAGGGGTAGATGCTGAGAGGATGTTTCCCCTTGTGGGAGAGATTAGAACTAGGGGCCACAGTTTAAAAATAAGAGGTCGCCCATTTAAGACGGAGATGAGGAGAAATTTTTTCTCTGAGGGTCGTGACTCTGTGGAACTCCCTTCCCCAGAGAGCGGTGGAGGCAGGGTCATTGAATATTTTTAAGGCTGAGTTAGATAGATTCCTGATTAACAAGGGAGTCAAAGGTTATAGTGGGTCGACAGGAAAGTAGGGTTGAGGTCGCAATCAAATCAGCCTTGATCTTATCAAACGGCAGAGCAGGCTCGAGGGGCCGAATGGCCTACTCCTGCTCTTAATTCGTATGTTCGTATGACGAGGAAAAACCTTTTTACACAGCGAGTGTTTATGATCTGGAAGGCACTGCCTGAGGGGGTGGTGGAGGCGGATTCAATCGTGGCTTTCAAAGAAGAATTGGAAAAGTACTTGAAGGGAAAAAATTTGCAGGCTATGGGGAAAGGACGGGGGAGTGGGACTAGCTGGATTGCTCTTGTGACGAGCCGGCACGGACTTGATGTGCCGAATGTCCTCCTTCCATGCTGTAACCTTTCTATGATTCTATAGTCACTCTCAGTCTCCTGTGCCACTGAAGTGCTGCCATCATCATCATCACTTGGGGGAGTACAAGGGGAAAAATAAGCTGTGGCACATGTAATGTAATGTACCTGCAGTCACAGCAAGATTATTGCTGTAGTAAGGGACCATCTAAAGGCTGAATAGACCATTTGTTTTCTTACCAAATGTCACTGCTACATAAATACAAAATGTCCTGATGGTTGTGAACATACCAGCTTTGGGGATCCAACTCCAATGAGCATTGTAAGGCCAATAAAATTAGCCATGTGGCAAAATATAAAGGTTCCACAAGGAAGAGATGATACTTGGCATGTATTCAGTAAAATGTTGCTTAGCCTAACTATCTTGCAACTGCACTTTTTTGCCATGTATAATTGTGCAAAATGGTTCCTTTTTGTCTTGTATAATTGTGCAAATGCCAGACAGGAACAAGAAGATTAGCTGGCCTCCTCCAATTTTATCATTAAATACACCATCTGCACAGCTCCTTCATGCTGCAGATTCTCATAACTTATTGGCTCATTAATTCATAAATGTTCAACTTCTCTCTTCATATGCTATGCCTTTTGAGATGACAGCTTCATTTCCCCCTCTGATGGTAACACGACACTTCGAACCCTACTAATTAACAAAGTATACAGTACAATACCAATTAGTTTCAATTGCAATCACTCTTATGACTTTCTGAATGTCACTGAATTTCTTTTCACTTCCTGGTTTCCAACACAGCATTGACACACTCCATCACCTGCTGTCATGCACTGAAGTCAGTGGTCCTCAGTGATCATGTAATCTGTCACTTTGCATATTTGCTTCTGTCAAGCTAACACTTCATCCACAAGTACAAATATAGCACTCCATACACTGATTTCCTGGTATTGCTCCTATTCCTCCATAACTGTTTCGGTGATGACAGCCATTTTTATTACAATTAGTAGGGCTATTGAGGCACTTAATGGGTGTATAACAGTCCCTACAGTAATTGGTGGGATTTTTTTTAAACCACTAACCCGAGTGGTCTAGGTTGTTAAATTATCACCCAGCAGAGGCCTCAGCCTGCAAATGGGTTGCGCCGACAGCCAATTTTTTTTTTATTCGTTCATGGGATGTGGGTGTCATTGGCGAGACCAGCATTTATTGCCCAATCCTAATTGCCCTTGAGAAGGTGGTGGTGAGCCACCGCTGCAGTCCGTGTGGTGAAGGTTCTCCCACAGTGCTGTTAGGAAGGGAGTTCCAGGATTTTGACCCAGCGACAATGAAGGAACGGCGATATAGTTCCAAGTTGGGATGGTGTGTGACTTGGAGGGGAACGTGCAGGTGGTGTTGTTCCCATGTGCCTGTTGCCCTTGTCCTTCTAGGTGGTAGAGGTCGCGGGTTTGGGAGGTGCTGTCGAAGAAGCCTTGGCGAGTTGCTGCAGTGCATCCTGTGGATGGTACACACTGCAGCCACGGTGCGCCGGTGGTGAAGGGAGTGAATGTTTAGGGTGGCGGATGGGGTGCCAATCAAGCGGGCTGCTTTGTCCTGCATGTTGTCGAGCTTCAAGTGTTGTTGGAGCTGCACTCGTCCAGGCAAGTGGAATGTATTCCATCACACTCCTGACTTGTGCCTTGTAGATGGTGAAAAGGCTTTGGGAAGTCAGGAGGTGAGTCACTCGCTGCAGAATACCCAGCTTCTGACCTGCTCTTGTCGTCACAGTATTTATGTGGCTGATCCAGTAAAGTTTCTGGTCCAAGGTGACCCCCAGGATGTTGATGGTGGGGCATTCAGCGATGGTAATGCTGTTGAATGTCAAGGGAGGTGGTTAGACTTTTTCTTGTTGGAGATGGTCATTGCCTGGCACTTGTCTGGTGCGAATGTTACTTGCCACTTATCAGCCCAAGCCTGGATGTTGTACAGGTCTTGCTGCATGCGGGCACAGACTGCTTCATTATCTGAGGAGTTGCGAATGGAACTGAACACTGTGCAATCATCAGCAATCATCCCCATTTCTGACCTTATGATGGAGGGAAGGTCATTGAAGAAGCAGCTGAAGATGGTTGGGCTTAGGACACTGCCCTGAGGAACTCCTGCAGCAAAGTCCTGGGGCAGAGATGATTGGCCTCCAACAACCACTACCATCTTCCTTTGTACTAGGTATGACTCCAGCCACTGGAGAGTTTACCCCCTGATTCCCATTGACTTCAATTTTACTAGGGCTCCTTGGTGTAACACTCAGTCAAATGCTGCCTTGATGTCAAGGGCCGTCACTCTCACCTCACCTCTGGAATTCAGCTCTTTTGTCCATGTTTGGACCAAGGCTGTAATGAGGTCTGGAGCCAAACTGAGCATCGGTGAGCAGGTGATTGGTGAGTAAGTGCCGCTTGATAGCACTGTCGACGACACCTTCCATCACTTTGCTGATAATTGACAGTAGACTGATGGGACGGTAATTGGCTGGATTGAATTTGTCCTGTTTTTTGTAGGCAGGACATACCTGGGCAAGTTTCCACATTGTTGGGTAGATGCCTGTGTTGTAGCTGTACTGGAACAGCTTCGCTAGAGGCACGGCTAGTTCTGAAGCACAAGTCTTCAGCACTACAGCCGGGATGTTGTCGGGGCCCATAGCCTTTGCTGTATTCAGTGCACTCAGCCATTTCTTGATATCACGTGGAGTGAATCGAATTGGCTGAAGACTGGCTTTTGTGATAGTGGGGATATCGGGAGGAGGCCATGATGGATCATCCACTTGGCACTTCTGGCTGAAATGGTTACAAACGCTTCAGCCTTGTCTTTTGCACTCACGTGCTGGACTCCGCCATCATTGAGGATGGGGATGTTCATGGAGCCTCCTCCCGTTTGTTGTTTAATTGTCCACCACCATTCATGACTGGATGTAGCAGGACTGCAGAGCTTTGATCTGATCCGTTGGTAGTGGGATCGCTTAGCTCTGTCTATAGCATGTTGCTTCCGCTGTTTAACACAAATGTAGTCCTGAGTTGTAGCTTCACCAGGTTGGTACCTCATTTTTAGGTACACCTGGTGCTGCTCCTGGTATGCTCTTCTAAACTCCTCATTGAACCAGGGTTGATCCCCTGGCTTGTTGGTAATGGTAGAGTGAGGAATCTGCCGGGCCATGAGGTTACAGATTGTGCTGGAATACAATTCTGCTGCTGCTGATGGCCCACAGCACCTCATGGATGCCCAGTTTTGAGCTGCTAGATCTGTTCTGAATCTATCGCATTTAACACGGTGGTAGTACCACACAACATATTGGACGGTGTTCTCAGTGTGAAAGCAGGACTTCATCTCCACAAGGACTGTGCGATGGTCACTCCTACCAATACTGTCATGGGCAGATGCATCTGCGAAAGGTGAGGTTGAGGTCAAGTAGGTTTTTCCCTCGTGTTGGTTCGCTCACCACCTGTCGCAGGCCCAGTCTGGCAGCTATGTCCTTCAGGACTCAGCCAGCTCGGTCAATAGTTGTGCCAATGAGCCACTCTTGGTGATGGACATTGAAGTCCCCCACCCAGAGTGCATTCTGTGCCCTTGCTACCCTCAGTGCTTCCTCCAAATGGTGCTCAACATGGAGGAGGACTGATTCATCAGCTGAGGGAGGGTGGTAGGTGGTAATCAGCCGAAGATTTCCTTGCCCATGTTTGACCTGATGCCATGAGATTTCATGGGGTCTGGAGTCAATATTGAGGACTCCCAGGGTCACTCCCTCCCGACTGTATATCACTGTACCGAAACCTCTGGTGGGTCTGTCCTGCCGGTGGAAGAATCTGGGACGTTGGCTGAAAGGTATGGTTCTGTGAGTATGGTTATGTCAGGCTGTTGCTTGACTAGTCTATGGCACAGCTCTCCCAATTTTGGTACAAGTCTCCAGATGTTAGTGAGGAGGACTTTGCAGGGTCGACTGGGCTTGGTTTGCCTTTGTCGTGTCCGGTGCCTAGTGGTCCGATGCCGGGTGGTCCGTCTGGTTTTATTCTCATTGTGACTTTCTGTAGTGAGATTATACAACTGAGTGGCTTGCTAGGCCATTGCAGAGGGCGATTAAGAATCAACCACATTGCTGTGGATCTGGAGTCACATATAGGCCAGACCGGGTAAGGACGGCAGGTTTCCTTCCCTAAAAGGCATTAGTGAACCAGATAGGTTTTTACGATAATCCGGTAGTTTCATGGCCACTATTACTGATACTAGTTTTTTTAAATTCCAGGTTTTATTTAATTAATTGATTTAAAGTCCCCAGCTGCAGGATTTGAACTCATGACTCAATAGTCCAGGCCCCTGGATTACTAGTCCAGTAACATTACCACTATGCTACTGTATTTGCCTTATCAGTAACATTACCAGCAACAATTTCAGAAGTGGAGGAATTCACCCCATACATGCAGATTTGTTCAGTCAGGACCTCCAATTGATTTGAGGATCAGCTACGGCCAATCAGCCTCTATCCAACCTAAGGCACAGCAATTATATCTTGTGGCCTTAAATGGAAATATGATGCACACAGTGACATTTTGTAGCAGAATAATACACTGAAGCATTATAATATGTAGTGCACAGTCCTTATAAAACATTGTTTGCTCCTCCCTACCATGAGCAGCGCCGTGGTCGATCCGCAAGCATATTACTACCTGCAAAATGCAATTTATCAGCATTTATCCATATTTTCTGCATTGTCTAAAATGGTTACATGAAGCAATATACTGTCGGTGTAACAGCATTGACAAAGTACTTGAGCAATGCTGTCGGGCTTTAATATTTCAGCTGCGCACTTGGTACGCAACTGATATAAACTTAAAACATTCATCTACTTGCAGAACACTTGCAGTCTAAAACATAAATGTCAGAAAAATGAACCCTTCTTTAGAGTAATTTGGACATAAATTCTGAAGAAACCAGATCGAGCTTCTAGGTGATGGCAGTATTTAATCAATAACCATCAATGTGTTCCTACTGTCACAATTTATCTGAAGTACAGTGAATTATATCAGCCAGCAGTGGAAATAGCATGGTGTGTGGGTGTGTGTGTCCATCTGGGAAATCCACAAGAAAGATTTCTAAGATAGTCAATGATATATAAATGACATTTTTTTTATTCATTCATGCGATGTGGGCGTCGCTGGCAAGGCCAGCAATTATTGCCCTTGAGAAGGTGGTGGTCAAGCTAACACTTCATCCACAAGTACAAATATAGCACTCCATACACTGATTTCCTGGTATTGCTCCTATTCCTCCATAACTGTTTCGGTGATGACAGCCATTTTTATTACAATTAGTAGGGCTATTGAGGCACTTAATGGGTGTATAACAGTCCCTACAGTAATTGGTGGGATGTTTTTTAAACCACTAACCCGAGTGGTCTAGGTTGTTAAATTATCACCCAGCAGAGGCCTCAGACTGCAAATGGGTTGCACCGACAGCCAATTATTTTTTTTTATTCGTTCATGGGATGTGGGCGTCGCCGGCAAAGTCAGCATTTATTGCCCATCCCTAATTGCCCTTGAGAAGGTGGTGGTGAGCCGCCTTCTTGAACCGCTGCAGTCCATGTGGTGAAGGTTCTCCCACAGTGCTGTTAGGAAGGGAGTTCCAGGATTTTGACCCAGCAACGATGAAGGAACGGCGATATATTTCCAAGTTGGGATGGTGTGTGACTTGGAGGGGAACATGCCGGTGGTGTTGTTCCCATGTGCCTGCTGCCCTTGTCCTTCTAGGTGGTAGAGGTCGCGGGTTTGGGAGGTGCTGTCAAAGAAGCCTTGGCGAGTTGCTGCAGTGCATCCTGTGGATGGTACACACTGCAGCCACTGTGCGCCGGTGGTGAAGGGAGTGAATGTTTAGGCTGGTGGATGGGGTGCCGATCAAGTGGGCTGCTTTGTCCTGGATGGTGTCGAGCTTCTCGAGTGTTGTTGGAGCTGCACTCATCCAGGCAAGTGGAGAGTATTCCATCACACTCCTGACTTGTGCCTTGTAGATGGTGGAAAGGCTTTGGGGAGTCAGGAGGTAAGTCACTCGCCACAAAATACCCAGCCTCTGACCTGCTCTTGTAGCCACGGTATTTATATGGCTGGTCCAGTTAAGTTTCTGGTCAATGGTGACCCCATTATATATAGATAACAGATAAGAGCCCAAGATCATCATTTATCCACACCAACATAGCAAGACGATGGTCTCCAACGAGCCTGTGTAGCTTGTAAGAAATTGCATATCAACTCCAAAAACCCCAAGAGATTTGTATTTATATGAAAATATAAAAGACCAGTTTTCTATGAAAGTACTCTGCAGTTAGATGAATCCAAAAAGAACGTATGGTCCTTTGATGTTCTAATGATTGTGACAACTTTGCCTACCATCCACAAAGCCACGAATAAGGTCATCTTTTGGGATTGACTGTTGGTTTTAGATTTGATAGCTTTTGCTTTATTGTTGGTACTTTGGGCAAACAGATCAATGACATCATAGAATCTTAGCACACAAGGAGGCCATTCAGCCCATCATACCTGTGCTGGCTTGTTGAAAGAGCTATCTAATTAGCCCCACTTCCCTGCTCTTTCCACATAGCCCTGCAAAATTTTCCTTTTCAAGTATATATCCAATTCCTTTTTGAAAGTTACTATTGAATCTGCTCCCATCCCCCCTTGAGGCAGTATATTTAAGATAACAACTCGCTGCGTTAAAAAAATTCTCATCTCCCCTCTGGTTCTTTTGCCAATTATCTTAAATCTCTGTCCTCTCTGAGTATTGACCCACCCACCTGCCAGTGGAAGCTGTTTTCCTCTATCAAAACCCCTCATAATTTTGAACACCTCCATTAATTCTCCCTTTACCTTCTCTGCTCTAAGAAGAGCAATCCCAGCTTCTCTAGTCTCTTCACATAACTGAAGTCCCTCATAAGAACATAAAAACATAAGAAATAGGAGCAGGAGTAGGCCATCCCATTCCTCGAGCCTGCTCCGCCATTCAACAAGATCATGGCTCATCTTCTACCTCAACACCATTTTCCTGCACTATCCCCATATCCCTCGATGCCTTTAATATCTAGAAATCTATCAGTCTCTGTTTTGAATGTACTCAATCACCTGAGCCTCCACAGCCTCTGGGGTAGAGAATTCCAAAGATTCACCACCCTCTGAGTGAAGAAACTTCTCATCTCAGTCGTAAATGGCCTACATTTCATTGAAACATCCTCCCTGCATCTACCCTGTCGAGCCCTGTAAGAATTTTGTATGTTTCAATGAGATCACCTCTCATTCTTCTCAACTCTAGAGAATACAGGCCTAGTCTCTCCTCATATGACAATCCCGCCATCCCAGGAATCAGTCTGGTGAACCTTCGTTGCACTCCCTCTATGGCAAGCATATCCTTTCTTCGGTAAGGAGACCAAAATTGTACACAATACTCCAGGTACGATCTCACCAAGGCCCTATATAATTGCAGTAGGACATCTTTACTCCTGTGCTCAAAACCTCTTGTAATAAAGGCCAACATACCATTTGCCTTCCTAATTGCTTGCTGCACCTGCTTGTTAGCTTTCAGTGACTCATGCACAAGGACACCCAGATCCCTTTGAACATCAACATTTCCCAATCTCTCATCATTTAAAAAAATACTCTGCATTTCTGTTTTTCCTACCAAAGTGGATAACTTCACGTTTTTCTACATTATATTCCATCTGCCATGTTTGCCCACTCACTTAGCCTGTCTATATTCCCTTGAAGTCTCTTTGCATCCTCCTCACAACTCACAGTCCCACCTAGTTTTGTGTCATCAGCAAACTTGCAAATATTACATTTGGTCCCCTCATCCAAATTATTGATTTAGATTGTGAATAGCTGGGGCCCAAGCACCGATCCCTGCGGTACCCCACTAGTCACAGTCTGCCAACCTGAAAAAGACCCGTGTATTCCTACTCTCTGTTTTCTGTCTGTTAACCAATTCTCAATCCATGCCAGTATATAACCCCCAATTCCATGTGCTCTAACTTTGTTCACCAGCCTCCTTTGTGGGACCTTATCGAAAGCCTTCTGGAAATCCAAATACACCCCATCCACTGGTTCCCCTTTATCTATTCTACTAGTTACATCCTCAAAGAACTCCAATAGGTTTGTCAAACATGATTTCCCTTTCATAAATCCATGTTGATGCTGCAAAATCCTATTATTATTTTCTAAGTGTCCTGTTATCACAACCTTTATAATAGATTCTAGCATTTTCCCTACTACTGATGTCAGGCTAACAGGTCTGTAGTTCCCTGTTTTCTCTCTCCCTCCTTTCTTAAATAGTCAATAATCTTAATAATCTCATTCCTGGTATCATTCTGCTAAATCTTCTTTGCACCCTCTCGAAACCCAGCTGTTGAGCAGGCAAAACACCTTCCAGCAAAATGACCACTTGAAACATGGGTTGCTGTTTTTGATAAAGAGGAGAGGCGAGAGCAGAAAGCAGAGATAAAGAGGAACGGAGAGCGGGGATGAAGAGGAGCGGAGAGCAGGGATAAAGAGGAACGGAGAGCGGAGAGCAGGGATGAAGAGGAGTGGAGAGCGGGGACAAAGAGGAACAGAGAGCGGAGAGCGGGGATAAAGAGGGACAGAGAGCGGAGAGCGGGGATAAAGAGGAACAGAGAGCGGAGAGCGGGGATAAAGAGGGACAGAGAGCGGAGAGCGGGGATAAAGAGGGGCGGAGAGCGGGGATAAAGAGGGGTGGAGAGCGGGGATAAAGAGGGACAGAGAGCGGAGAGCGGGGATAAAGAGGGACAGAGAGCGGAGAGCGGGGATAAAGAGGAACAGAGAGCGGAGAGCGGGATAAAGAGGGGCGGAGAGCAGGGATAAAGAGGGGCGGAGAGCGGGGATAAAGAGGGGCAGAGAGCGGGGATAAAGAGGAACGGAGAGCGGGGATAAAGAGGGGCGGAGAGCGGGGATAAAGAGGGACAGAGGGCGGAGAGCGGGGATAAAGAGGGACAGAGAGCGGAGAGCGGGGATAAAGAGGGGCGGAGAGCGGGGATAAAGAGGGGCGGAGAGCGGGGATAAAGAGGAACGGAGAGCGGGGAGCGGGGATAAAGAGGGACGGAGAGCGGGGATAAAGAGGGGCGGAGAGCGGGGATAAAGAGGGACAGAGGGCGGAGAGCGGGGATAAAGAGGGACAGAGAGCGGAGAGCTGGGATAAAGAGGAGCGGAGAGGTGTTTAAAAAAAACACCTAAAGAGACGTCAGCACAAGGAAAGGAGCTGATTGGTAAGTAGTTGGTGAGTGTTTTTTGGGGGTTTTTTTGGTCCAGATCAGGGACAAGTCTTAAATTTATTTCTGGTAAGTTTAGTTAGTCGCTTATAAATAAATAAAGGCATGGCAGGACACCTCGGTCCCATCAAATGCACATCCTCTGCCATGTGGGAACTCCAGGACGCTAGAGGTGCAGGAAGTGTCATTCTGAGGGGGCTTGACAGGGTAAATGCTGAGATGTTGTTTCCCCTCATGGGGGGGTACCTAGAACTAGGGGGTATAGTCTCAGAATAAGAGGTCGCCCATTTAAGACGGAGATGAGGAGAAATTTCTTCTCTCAGAGGGTTGTGAACCTTTCGAATTCTTTGCCGCAAAGAGCAATGGAGGCTGAGTCATTGAATACATTCAGGACTGAGATAGACAAATTTTTGATCAGCAAGGGAGTCAAAGGATATGGGGAACAGGCGGGAAGGTGGAGTTGAGGCCAGAATCAGATCAGCCATAATCTCATTGAATGGCGGAGCAGGCTTGAAGTGCCAAATGGCCTAGTCCTGTTCCTATTTCTTATGTTCTAATGTTCTAAGATAGCAATGGACTGGTCAGGTAGGCAGAAAAATGGCAAATGGAATTCCATCCGGAGAAGTGTGAGGTAATGCGTCTGGGGAGGTCAAACAAGGCAAAGGAGTACACAATAAATGGGAGGATGCTGAATGGTGGAGAGGAAGTGAGGGACCTTGGAGTGCATGTCCACAGATCCCCAAAGGTAGCAGGACAGGTAGATAAGGAGGTTAAGGCGGCATACGGAATACTTTCCTTTATTAGCCGAGGCATAGAATATAAGAGCAGGGATGTTATGCTAGAACTGTATAAAACACCAGTTAGGCCACAGCTTGAGTACTGCGTCCAGTTCTGGTCACCACATTCCAGGAAGGATGTAATTGCACTGGAGAGGGTACAGAGGAGATTTACAAGGATGTTGCCAGGACTGAAGAATTTTAGCTATGAGGAAAGATTGGATAGGTTGGGGTTGTTTTCTTTGGAACAAAGGAGGCTGAGGGGTGATTTAATTGAGGTGTACAAAATTATGAGGGGCCTAGATAGAGTGGATAGGAAGGACCTATTTCCCTTAGTAGAGAGGTCAATAACCAGGGGGCATAGATTTAAAGTGATTGGTAGAAGGATTAGAGGGGAGCTGAGGAAAAATGTTTTCACCCAGAGGGTGGTGGGAGTCTGGAACTCACTGCCTGAGAGGGTGGTAGAGGCAGAAACCCTCAACTCATTTAAAAAGTACTTAGATGACCACTTGAAGTGCCATGACCTGCAGGGCTACGGACCAAGTGCTGGAAAGCTCTTTTTCAGCCGACACACACACGATGGACCGAGTGGCCTCCTTCTGTGCCATAAATTTCGATGATTCTATGATCTCGCCTGATTTTGCTTTCCATTGATGTCAATGAGAAAGAAAATCTTGCAGGGTGTATAACGGGCGGCCAATCCGCTACTGCCCATTTTGCACCCGAGCTGAAGTTGAATTTCACCCCAATAAGTGACTGTGGCAAATGCAACAACCTTCCAGCAACTGAACACAGAAAGGTGTGGCTACATTGCAAAGGAGCTGTGCCAGTCACTGGTTGGCTCCAAGGTTAAAAGACAAGGAAGAGTCAAGAGTGGCAACAACAGATATTGCCTGACAAGCTTTCGACAAAGACAACTTTCACTCGGGATTGTGAATCTTTGGAATGAGTCGTTGAGTATATTCAAGGCTGAGATAGACAGATTTTTAGACGCTAGGGGAATCAAGGGATATGGGGATCAGGCAGGAAAGTGTTGTTGAGGTCGAAGATCAGCCATGATCTGATTGAATGGCGGAGCAGTATCGAGGGGCCATATGGCCTACCCCGCTCCTATTTCTTATGTTCAGCATCAAACCATTGACTGTTCTCCAGGGCATTAAGAAAGATGCAATTTCTCCACAATATGAACAGTGTCTACTTTATTTGAAACTAAACAATCAGATCATTATTAGAAACTCAGAGTAGTTTGTACTCTGTGACTTTTTAAGGGGAGGTGGATGGATTTATCCATTTTGATGGAATCTTGAAAAAACTCTCCAGCATTACAAAACTGCTCAGACACTGGAAGGAGGCTTAAAAAAAAGAGGGACTTAGTATTTAGAATTTGTAACTTGTTACCTCTTGGAACATTCATCTAGCCTAATTGTATTTGCCATGAGAATTTCTGGTACACGCCATGGTGTTGCTTAAGAGCGCACCCTACCGATAGCCAACAAGGACTGTCATTATAACAGGTCAGAGTTGGCATGTGTCCAATGCACTGTCAGATATTACCCCTCAGTCCAGCTAAATTTGTGGTGCTGTGAAAACCAATGTTGACTTTGTGAACGTGCACTGGACAAGGGCATCGGCATGGTAACAATCACATGCCTGAACATTTATGCACGTATAAGGACAACATACTTATTGTGATGTAGTGTAAAATTTTGCAGGAAATGCAGAGCTAAAATCTTCATAGAACGAACATCCAGCTCAATTTCTGGGTGTTTATTTCAGAGCCCCTGACATGCAGCCCCCCAGCACGCTGATCTTCATCCAAACTCAGGCCATTTAATTATATACATCAGTATAACTGCAGCTCGCTTGAATTCGGGGCAGACTGTGCAGCAGTGTAGCCATCTAATGAAGGGACTGTCACTCTTCTGGCTATAATGTGCCAATCTGACTTTTGAGTTATATTATACACAGTGGAAACTTCTTTGCAAAGACACAAAGTAGTACAATATATAATTGCAGCCAAGGACTTTAGAACCCATAACATTATCACAACAGTACTGGAACATAAAAAAGGAAGTCAGCACATCTCCATCAATAGTGTCTCTCTTCCCCTCCCCCCAACCCACCCAGTCACCTCTGAAGTCTCCAAGGAGCCAATCTTCATCCTCTCCTTTTTGTCATCTACATGCTGCCCATCAGTGTCATCATTTGCAGGCACAGGGTCAGCTTTTACATGTATGCTGGTGACACTCAACTCCGCTGCTTCTCTCAAAGACACAACTACCTCTGTACTGTCCGACTACATGTCTGAACATCAAGTCAATGATAAGTCAAAATGTCCTCTAACTAAATGTCAAGAAGACCAAAACCATTGTTTTCATTCCCCACCGTAAACTCTGTTCCCACGTCATTGACTCCATTCTTCACCCCAACCACCTGCTCAGGATGAACCAGGCTGCAAAACTTTGGCATCTTATTTGACCCAAGCTGAGCTTCAAACTCCCACCTACTTCCACCTCGATAGCCTCTTATTCCTCTTTCCCCGTCCTCCAGCTTTGTGTCCTCTGCAGTATCCTTCAGTCCGCCAACTCTGTATTTTTGTGCATTTGCCTTTGTTCCACCATTGATGATAGATCACCTCAGTCCCACTCTCTAGAATTCACTCCCTTAAAAGCCTTTGGGGGAAAAATTCGATAGGGCTATTATTGGGCATAGGTAGTGTGATCCTCTATTAACCCATGCCCAATGGCCCCTGCGCAGGCAGGACGAGAACTTTGTCAGGCCTCAGTATTCGCCGTCAAGCTGCGTTGAAATCCAGGCTTGCACGTCGATTCAATGCAATTCACACTTTCCACCAGCAGGGGGAGCCCCAATCTCTTAAAGGGCAGATGTCTCTTAAAATCTCTTAAAAGTAGCCAGTACCTGTTATTTGCTAAAAATAACAGTCTGCTGTCTGTACGGAGTCTGACCAGAGAGCAGATATTGCACACGTAAAACACAGGTGCAGGTCCCGTCCCTATTTTACGCACTGATGGATAAAGGTTGTACACTACTAAATCCCACATCCTCCAATCTGCATGCCAGACCTCACCAATTTGCTGATCTGAGTTGGCACCAGGCCTGCGAGAGTGCTTGCACCAAGGTTCTCTGCTGATGCACTAGAGGCCTTGGTGCAAAAGGTGGACAGAAGGAGGGACGTCCTCTATCCACAGGGGGGCAATAGGCCCTCCAGACATATGCCAAAAGGCAGTGGGTGGCAGCAGTGCAGGAAGAAGTTCAATGCTTTGACATGAGTGGTCAAAGTGAGTGTGGTCAACTGTCAAGTGATGTCTCCTACCAATTGCACCACTAGCCGCATCCACTGGTCCACTCACTGCACCCCCCATCACCCAAATACCAACAAACTCTTTCAATCAGTACTCAACTCTTCCAATCAGAGGCTTCCTTTCACCCTTACACTTTACCACTGTTGCAAGACACCCACCCAGAACTCACAGCCACACACACTGGCAGCTATTCAACCATGACAGGCACATCACCCAGACATCCTGCTTTCTTGCAGAAGGTAGCGCATAACAGGAGGCAGCAAGTGGCAGTGGCATTTAGCCCCTCGAGCATGTTCCGCCATTCAATGAGATCATGGTGGACCTGCGCCCTAACTCCATATACCCACCTTAGCCCCATATCCCTTAATACCCTTGGTTCACAGAAATCTATCAATTTTAGATTTAGAATTCACAATTGAGCTAGCATCAACTACCGTTTCCAGAAGAGCGTTCCAAACATCTCCCACCCTTTGCGTGTAGAAGCGTTTCCTAACTTCACTCCTGCACGTCCTGGCTCTAAATGTTAGCTAAGAAACACCAAGGGGCAGAAAACATTGGTGGGGGTTGTCTATAGGCCCCCAAACAGTAGTGGAGATGTTGGTCAAACCAAATTAGCAATAATACTGTTGGGGAGGAATTCCTGGAGTGTGTACGTGATGGTTTTCTAGACCAATACATTGAGGAACCAACTAGAGAACAGGCGATCTTAGACTGGGTATTGAGAATTGAGAAAGGATTAATTAACAATCTTGTTGTGCGGGGACCCTTAGGGAAGAGCGACCATAACATGATAGAATTCCTCATTAAGATGGAGAGTGAAATAGTTGAATCGAAAACTAGGGTCCCGAGGCTAAATAAAGGAAATTACAAAAGTATGAGATGCGAGTTGGCTATGATAGATTGGGGAACTTTACTAAAACGGATGACGGTGGATAGGCAATGGCTAATATTTAAAGAATGTGTGCAGGAATTACAACAATTATTCATTCCTGTCTGGCACAAAAATAAAACAGGAAAGGTGGCTCAACCGTGGCTTACAAAAGAAATTAGGGATAGTATTAGATCCAAAGAGGAGTCATAAAATTGCCAGAAAAAGCGGCAAGCCTGAGGATTGGGAGTATTTCAGAATTCAGCAAAGGAGGACAAAGAGATTGATTAAGAGGGGAAAAATAGAGTATGAGAGTAAACTAGCAGCGATCATAAAAACTGACTGTAAAAGCTTCTATAAATATGTCAAGAGAAAAAGATCAGTGAAGACAAATGTAGGTCCCTTACAGACAGAAATGGGGGAAATTATAACGGGGAACAAAGAAATGGGAGAACAATTAAACACATACTTTGGTTCTGTCTTCACAAAGGACACAAATAACCTGCCAGAAATGTTAGGGAACCAAGGGTCTAGTGAGAGGGAGGAACTGAAGGAAATCAGTATTAGTAAAAAAAAAGTGCTAGGGAAATTAATGGGGCTAAAGGCTGACAAATCCCCAGGGCCTGATAATCTACATCCCAGAGTACTGAAGGAAGTGGCCCTGGAAATAGTGGATGCATTGGTGATCATCTTCCAAAATTCTATAGACTCTGGAACAGTTTCTACAGATTGGAGGGTGGCAAATGTAACCCCACTATTTAAAAAAGGAGGGAGAGAAAAAACAGGGAATTACAGACCAGTTAGCCTGACATCAGTAGTGGGGAAAATGCTAGAGTCTATTATAAAAGATGTGATAAGAGAACACTTGGAAGGTATTATCGGGATTGGACAAAGTCAGCATGGGGTTATGAAAGGGAAATCATGCTTAACAAATCTACTGGAGTTTTTTGAGGATGTAACTAGTAGAATAGATAGGGAAGAACCAGTGGATGTGGTGTATTTGGATTTTCAGAAGGTTTTTCATAAGGTCCCACACAAGAGGTTAGTATGCAAAATTAAAGCACATGGGATTGGGAGGAATATACTAGCATGGATTGAGAATTAGTTGACAGACAGGAATACACAATGAATGGGAGGACCCTAGGCAAGACAGAGGGTCAGAGGGATCTTGGTGTGCAAGTTCACAGATCCCTGAAGGCGGCGGAACAGGTAGATAAGGTGGTAAAGAAGGCATATGGGATACTTGCCTTTATTAGCCGAGGCATAGAATATAAGAGCAAGGAGGTTATGATGGAGCTGTATAAAACACTGGTTAGGCCACAGCTGGAGTACTGTGTGCAGTTCTGGTCGCCACACTACAGGAAGGATGTGATCGCTTTGGAGAGGGTGCAGAGGAGATTCACCAGGATGTTACCAGGGCTGGAGCGCTTCAGCTATGAAGAGAGACTGGGAAGATTGGGTTTGTTTTCCTTGGAGCAGAGGAGGCTGAGGGGGGACATGATTGAGGTGTACAAAATTATGAGGGGCACAGATAGGATGGATACTAAGGAGCTTTTTCCCTTCGTTGAGGGTTCTATAACAAGGGGACATAGATTCAAGGTAAAAGGCGGGAGGTTTAGAGGGGATTTGAGAAAGAACTTTTTCACCCAGAGGGTGGTTGGAGTCTGGAACTCACTGCCTGAAAGGGTTGTGGAGGCAGGAACCCTCACAACATTCAAGAAGCATTTGGATGAGCACTTGAAATGCCATAGCATACAAGGCTACGGACCAAATGCTGGAATATGGGATTAGAGTAGACAGGGCTGATGGCCGGCGCGGACACGATGGGCCGAAGGGCCTCTATCCGTGCTGTATGACTCTATGACTCTATGAAACAGAGAGTAGGAATAAACGGGTCTTTTTCCAGCTGGCAGGCAGTGACTAGTGGGGTACCGCAGGGATCAGTGCTTGGGCCCCAGCTATTCACAATATATATCAATGATTTGGATGAGGGAACTAAATGTAACATTTCCAAGTTTGCAGACGACACAAAGCTGGGGTGGAATGTGAGCTGTGAGGAGGATGCAAAGAGGCTCCAATGTGATTTAGACAAGTTGGGTGAGTGGGCAAGAACATGGCAGATCCAGTATAATGTGGATAAATGTGAGGTTATCCACTTTGGTTGTAAAAACAGAAAGGCAGATTATTATCTGAATGGTGATAGATTGAGAAAAGGGGAGGTGCAACGAGACGTGGGTGTCCTTGTACACCAGTCGCTGAAAGCGAGCATCCAGGTGCAGCAAGCAGTTAGGAAGGCGAATGGTATGTTGGCCCTCATTACAAGAGGATTTAAGTACAGGAGCAGGGATGTCTTACTGCAATTATACAGGGCCTTGTTGAGACCACATCTGGCGTGTTGTGTGCAGTTCTGGTCTCTTTATCTGAGGATGTCCTTGCCATGGAGGGAGTGCAACGAAGGTTTACCAGACTGATTCCTGGGATGGCAGGACTGATGTATGAGGAGAGATTGGGCCGACTAGGCCTATATTCACTAGAGTTTAGAAGAATGAGAGGTGATCTCATCAAAACATATAAAATTCCAACAGGACTAGACAGAGTAGATACAGGATGTTCCCGATGGCTGGGGAGTCCAGAACCAGGGGTCACAGTCTTAGGCTATGGGGTATGCCATTTAGACCCGAGATGTGGAGAAATTTCTTCACTCAGAGGGTGGTGAACCTGTGGAATTCTCTACCACAGAAGGCAGTGGAGGCCAAGTCATTAGATGTATTCAAGAAGGAGATAAATATATTTCCTAATGCTAAAGGGATCAAGGGATATGGGGAAAAAGCAGGAACAGGGTACTGAGTTAGACGATCAGCCATGATCATTTTGAATGGCGGAGCAGGCCCGAAGGGGCGAATAGCCTACTCATGCTCCTATTTTCTATGTCCCCTCATCCTAGTATTCAAGTATAGGAGACCTCCAAAAACAGTTACAGATGTATCGGCAGCCAGACGCAATAATCCAGCCACTAACCTGTAAATCCTGCATGGTCCCTTTAAATAGCACTGGTGGGGGGTCCTCCAGGCACTCTAAGACACGTTCAGATGGTCGTGGTTAAGACTGTGCATTGAGTAGAGCATTAAGTCCAAAAATGGTGTCTATCACTTTAAATCAGCATTGCACACTGTATCCATTTTCTCCTTACTTTATATGCTTCCGGCGTTCGGTATCTGCACCTGCACTAACTCCTATACCAAGATGGCGTCCGGCGCACGTCGCGTTGGAAACACGCATGCGCAGCCAAGACGCCATCTTGGATGTTCGAGAGGCTGCGTAGCGCCAAAACAATGGGCGCTACACGGCCCAATTTTGCGCCCTTTGCCTCTCCACTGCTATCTCCACCTTAAAACCCTCCTCAAAACTCATCTTTTCAGCTAAGCTGTCAGTCACCTCGCACTAACACTCAGCATCTGCTTCTTTTTACCTTTCATCAATTTTTTTCTCCATCGTAAATAAAGAACCTTGGATGTTTTGGGCTATAAAGGCACTATATAAATGCAAGTTGTGGTTGATATTGAGGTGCTGGTAGAGCTGCTTGGTGATAGAATGTTGGAGCACTAAAACATTGCACCAAATCGTAAAGAATGTGCATTTCGGCCTGCAACAGCCCACATATGGAGGCAGAGTTTCCACTTTGGGCACAATCGGGAAATTGCGCCCAAAATGCGCTTGAAATTGCACTGGTTAGGTTACGCTTCACGTTTCCGCTAAAACTGATTTGCATAATCACACATATAAAATCTTCCATGAACCAGCGCAATAGTGTAATGGAATGTAATCACTTTGTTTTTTTCTTTCCATTAATAATTATTGCTTGATGTATTCAAGAGTAGAAATCTGGTGCAGTTTTCTTAATACAGCTGAAAATGGGTTTATTACCAAAAATAAACATTTTTAATATGGGTGTCCAGTCCTCCACCTGTGAGTGACCTGATTTGAAAATCACTGAAAATGACTTAAAAAAACTATACTGAGCCATTTATTAGTTTCATTGGTGTACACTAGTCAGTTTTAGTAAATTAAATAATTTTTGATCTGAAAAAACTTTTAAAACGTGCCTGCTGGTGCCTGTGCGCCTTAGAAAATGAGTGCGATTTGAAGAGCCTTCCCGAACCAGCAGAATCTCAGAATTTTGACCTGGGGTCGTGACCAGTTTTGTGGGCAAACTGAATCTTGAATCAGCCTAAAAGGTCACTGCAATCTGGGCGCAAAACAAGCGGAAACTTCCCCCCAGTATATTTTCTAACCAGGCCAGCTTGGCAGTGGCGCCAAGTTGCTTGAGGCCAACCACTTCCCCAAAAGGGAGAGAGAAAACAACTTTTTGTATTTAGAATGTGCTTCAAGCTCAAGCATACCCGTAGGGCGGTGTTGGCAAAGGCCGACAAATGTGTGTCTAGATGCCCGCCTGCTCATGAAATGGTGTGGTAATCGGGGGGGGGGGGGGGGGAAAAGAACATTTAAAAATGGTGAACAAAGAAAAAACGTGAAATTGGGAACGGTCGTCTCAATGGTGCACACTTTTAATAAACTTTCTTAATTGCATTGAAAACCAGCTTGTTTTTTAGATGAACGTGTTTATGTATCTATGGTATAAAGTAGCTTTACGAATTAGTTATAGCAAAGCATTTCTTAATTAATAAATGTCAGATGCTGTAGTTTTTCAACTCCTCAAAAGGCCTAAATTTGTACAAGTACATGGCAGTTATAATGCTATGGTGGACAGCCACTGTGTGTCCCCACAGCCATGTGGAGCCAGTAGTCCTGGTTACTGAACAGAACAAAATTGTAGAGGTTCTCTCCTCCCTTGTGGTATCCATGTTCACTTTCTCCCCAGGAAACCGGGCTGTCTGCAAAGCCGTGTACAGTCATAGTAATCCACTGAGCCAGCTTTGGTTCCTCAAAATAGAGTCTGGAAAATAAAAGTGTGAGATAAATGCCACACCAAGTATAACATTATAGCAGTAAATAAAGTATAGCCATGAAGAATTATAATTTTAAACATGTACAAGGCTCCTTAGAACACAAGCAGTCCTAGAGACTCGTGAGTCAGAAATGCAATGAAGTCTTGCCAACAATTCTGTGCCCATTATCAACAATTCACTTTAGAATAACTCAAGCTACTACATCTCCCTGTTACATTAAGAAAAATTAGAAACCAGGCCAACCAGCAGGATTTAAAATTCAAAAGGTGGGTCACAAGTAAATAAATTACTATAAACACATTTTAAAAATATATATTGTAATATTTAGTTCAAAGATATATCACAGGTATATATAAGGAATAGGATACTAACGATCTAAATAGGGCAACTGTTAATTTACTTTTAAAAAACTTTAGGGAAAAAAATTATAAAGTAATTTGCTTGACGGCAATGCAACAAACATTCACAAAAAACCCCACTTGTATAGCAGTCAGGTCCCTATTATTTTTATTACACAGTGAAATCGCCTTTGGGAACCTTATTTTGAGCTGCTACCTGTAGCAGATGTGGTAGAATGCCTATCTTGAATGCAAATGGTTATAGGCTTGTTTGTTACTACTTCAGTGACCATTGTTGGGCAGAAAACATCTCGTCACTGCTCAGCCAAGTCACTAGATGAAACATAACCCAATGCTCAATATGTCACCTTGGAGAATGGGGAAACTGATTTCAACTGACACATTGGGCATGATTTTAGCTCGGAGCCTGGAACCCAGCGGGTCGGTAGATATTCAGGTGGGGAACCTGAGTCAAGTGTGTGCGTTGCGTTCTGTGATCACAACTCAACTGAAGGTAAGTATTTGTGCTTCCAGGTTTCCCACGCGCCAGGTGACAGAAGGGAAAGGAACCGCAAATCGGAAGGCAGGGGGAGAGAGGGAGTTATCGTGGACTGAGGATGACATTGGGTCAGCCTTGGAGAAGATCGTTGGGGGGGAGGGGGGGGTGGGGAGTCCACCATCCGGGGGGTGGGGGGGAGAGGGTCGGCCAATCGCAGGGGTCCTGTCGGCCAGGTGAGCTTGTTGGGCCTGGATGAAGCACTCCTGCTCTTCCTGGCCCATCAGCAGAGCAATAAAGGCACTCACCTCATGGATCTGGCCCTTCCCACCTGCTTTCATCTGACATCAATCAGAAGCGATGGGAAACCCGAACAGGTAAGGTTAAATTCATTTGACATTTCTAATACACAAAATATTAAGTGCCTCAACTATCGCAATGAGGTACACTGCCCCTTTAAATATCGGCCCGCTAGCTTTAAGTGGGGACGGGACTTCCGGGTTTCTGCTGCGCGCGCATCCTAACACGCCTGGGTTAAACCCAGAAGTGGGCGTGTTGGAGCCGGGATGTGGTCGCGCTCCAAAAACAAACTATTTTTACTGCCCACCCGCCCCCCCCCCGACCCACCTGTTCTTGGGGTTAAAATTATCCCCATTCACTATACCTACAGATAACAGAGCTAGACAAACGCCAGTCATGAACAAGAATGTCCCAACCTACAGCAGAAGATAGACCAATTTAGGAATAATTACCTATTGCAAAAACCACTAAAATAGGGCATATTTGCGTCCTGAGAAACCTGCAATGGCCCAGCACTGATTTTCAGTCCTGTTACGAAACCATTTTGTTTTCACTGCCAAATAAAATTGAACTAAAAGCATACTGTCTAGCAATGTACAACAACGACATTTATATAGCACCTTTAATGTAGGAAAACATCTCAAGGCACTTCACAGGAGCATAATCAGTCAAAAACTGACTCTGAGCTGAAGAAGGAGATGTTAAGATGGGTGACTAAAAGTTTGGTCAAAGAGGTAAATGTGAAAGGAAGGTCTTAAAGGAAGAGATAGAGGTGGCGAGGCGGCAAGGTTTAGGGCATAGGTGGCTGATGGCACGGCCGCCAATGGTTGAGCGAAGGGAGTGGGGGATTCACAAGAGGCCAGAGTTGGACGAACGCAGAGTTCTCAGAGGGTTGTAGGGTTGTAGGTTACAGAGATACGGAGGGGTGAGGCCATGGAGCGATTTGATCATGAGGGGAAGGGGATGGAATCGATGGCGAGGGAACAGGCTTTGTTGTGGAGGCCAAAGACAATAGCTTTGGTGTTCCCAGTGTTTAATTGGAGGAAACTGCAACCCATCCAGGACTGGGTGTCGTGGGTCGAGAGAGGTGGTGATGAGGTAGAGCTGGGTGTCGTCAGCGCACATGTGGAACCTGATGTTATGTCTTCGAATGATGTCACCGAGGGACAACATGTAAATGTGAAATAGGAGGGGGGACTCCAGAGGTAGGGAGGTGCTAAGAATAACCATTGCTGGAGATTCTCTGGCCACGACCCGGACAGGTAAGAGTGGAACTAGGCGAGGGCAGTCCCACTGACAACGGAGGAGAGGCTTTGGGGGAGGATGGCGTGGTCGACCGTGTCAAAGGCTGCAGATAGGTCAAGAAGGATAAGGAGCAATAGTTTACATTTTCAGAGAGGATGTCATTTGTAACTTTGATTAGGGCTGTTTCAGTGTTGTGGCAAGGGCAGAAACCTAATTGGAGAGGTTCAAACATGGAGTTGCGGCACAGGTTTGGGAGGCGTTAACATGTTCGAGGACTTGAGGAAAGGGAGGTTGGAGATGGGCAGTAGTTTGCCAGGAAAGAGGGGTCTAAGATGGGTTTTTTGAGGAAGGGAGTGATGATGGCAGATTTGAAATGGAGAGAGTCAGTACCTGAGGAGAGGAAACCATTTATAATAATATCAGCCAGCATGTGGGCCAGGAAGGGAAGTTGGGTGATCAGCAGTTTAGTGGGAATAAGGTCGAGGGAGCAGGAAGTGGGTCTCATGGTCAAGATGAGCTCGGAGGGATCATGAGGGGAGATAGGAGAGAAACTAGAGAAAGAGGTGAGTTCAGGGCTAGGGCGGGGAGAGGTGAGCATGCAAGATCACGAATAATCGTTTGGTGATACTTTTATATTCTAGCTAGACTGACTGCTGCCATTTCAAGTGACTACCAAAATCCCTTAAATATAAATATTTTAAAAATAGTTTGATTTGAAATATCATGGATTTCCCTATTCATCACCATTACTTATGTCTATATTTAATTTTTTTAAGTTGACATGGACTACTTTTGATAGGCACTTTTATATTACTGTCGAGCAAAACAAAACAATCTTTAATCTCTACCCTTGCCAGTTTTACACATATTTCACAGTTAAAGTTACAACTACAGTACACTATCAATGCCTTTCAGCATTTTAAGCAGCTGGATCATAACCCCCTCAGACTTTCCTCAAATCTGTCGGTCCACATTCATAACTGACATTGTGAGTCCTCTTCTCTGAACCTTCTGCAATATGTCAACGTTCACTGAAGGTTAATGTGGCCCAAATTACTCACAATATTCCAAATGTAGCTTTAATTCCCATTACTGTCAATGTGCTGTCTTGCTTCCTTTGTAACCCTCAGATAGCTCCCACTTATATGTTCAAATCTTAGACTTGCCTTTCATTTTTGCCTTTTCAGTCACATTGCAGCCCATCATCACTAGGTCATATATCATAACACTTTCAATTGGCATTCAGTCCCCACCAATGATTCCTTTTCTTAGAAGAATGAGAGGAGATCTTATTGAAACTTACAAGATTCTGAGGGGACTCGATAGGGTAGGTGCTGAGAGGATGTTACCCCTCATGGGGGAATCTAAAACTAGGGGGCATAGTCTTAGAATAAGGGATCGCCCGTTTAAGACGGAAATGAGGAGGAATTTCTTCTCCCAGAGGGTCGTGAATCTTTGGAATTCTTTACCCCAAAAAGCTGTGGAGGCGGAGTCATTGAATACATTCAAGGCGGAGTTAGACAAATTTTTGATCAGCAAGGGAGTCAAAGGATTTGGGGAAAGGGCAGGAAAGTGGAGTTGAGGTAAAAATCAGATCAGCCATAATCTCATTAAATGGCGGAGCAGGCTCAAGGAGCCAAATGGCCTACTCCTGCTCCTATCTCTTATGGTCTTATAGTCTTTGTCACTCAACTGAACTTCTTTAGGGAGTAGAGATATTGCTGTACATAGTTAAACCTTTGTATCCATGTTACCATTCTCTTTTAAATTGCAGCTTATAGCCTTCCCTTGGTATTTCAGGAAATCCAAAATTTCAGCTTCCAGTAAGAAACACAAAGAATATTAAGGACAAATTTGTCCACTTTTGAAAATTTCATAATAAATAAAATTAAAGGTATATTTGGCTTTTGCCACGGAGCTAAACAGAGTGGAGATGTGGCCACAGGGAGGGAAGTATATTTGCAGGCCCCCTTTCAAGAGGAAATAATCCAAACTCTTTAAAACCACACATTTTGTACTAAACTTCCTCACCCAGCCTCATCTCACTTTCCAGCTCTTGGTCCATACCCATGTAGGTTATGGCATTTCAGGTGCACATCCAGATACTTTTTAAATGTAATGAGGGTTTCTGCCTCGAACACCCTTTCAGGCAGTGAGAACCAGACTCCCACCACCCTCTGGGTGAAAATTTTTTCCTCAGCTCCCCTCTAATCCTTCTACCAATCACTTTAAGTCTATGCCCCCTGGTTATTGGCCTCTCTGCTAAGGGAAATAGGTCCTTCCTATCCACTCTATCTAGGCCCCTCATAACTTTGTACACCTCAATTAAATCACCCCTCAGCCTCCTCTGTTCCAAACTCCAGCCTATCTGTTAGCTAAGACAGAAGCCCATGGAATCGAGGGAAAAGTACGGACTTGGTTCGGAAGTTGGCTGAGCGAAAGGCGACAGAGAGTAGAGATAATGGGAAGGTACTCACATTGGCAGCATGTGACTAGTGGAGTCCCGCAGGGATCTGTCTTGGGGCCTCAATTATTCACAATATTTATTAACGACTTAGATGAAGGCATAGAAAGTCTCATATCTAAGTTTGCCGATGACACAAAGATTGGTGGCATTGTAAGCAGTGTAGATGAAAACATAAAATTACAAAGCGATATTGATAGATTAGGTGAATGGGCAAAACTGTGGCAAATGGAATTCAATGTAGACAAATGTGAGGTCATCCACTTTGGATCAAAAAAGGATAGAACAGGGTACTTTCTAAATGGTAAAAAGTTAAAAACAGTGGATGTCCAAAGGGACTTAGAGGTTCAGGTACATAGATCATTGAAGTGTCATGAACAGGTGCAGAAAATAATCAATAAGACTAATGGAATGCTGGCCTTTATATTTAGAGGACTAGAGTACAAGGGGGCAGAAGTTATGCTGCAGCTATACAAAACCCTGGTTAGACCACACCTGGAGCACCTTCGGAAGGACATATTGGTCTTGGAGGGAGTGCAGCGTAGGTTTACTAGAATGATACCCGGACTTCAAGGGTTAAGTTACGAGGAGAGATTACACAAATTGGGGTTGTATTCTCGAAGGTTAAGGGGTGATCTGATCGAAGTTTATAAGATATTAAGGGGAACAGATAGGGTGGATAGAGAGAAACTATTTCCGCTGGTTGGGGATTTTAGGAGTAGGGGGCACAGTCTAAAAATTAGAGCCAGACCTTTCAGGAGCGAGATTAGAAAACATTTCTACACACAAAGGGTTGTAGAAGTTTGGAACTCTCTTCCACAAACGGCAATTGATACTAGCTCAATTGCTAAATTTAAATCTGAGATAGATAGCTTTTTGGCAACCAAAGGTATTAAGGGATATGGGCCAAAGGCAGGTATATGGAGTTAGATCACAGATCAGCCATGATCTTATCAAATGGCGGAGCAGGCACGAGGGGCTGAATGGCCTACTCCTGTTCCTATGTTCCTATCCAATCTTTCCTCATAGCTAAAATTCTCCAGCCTTGGCAACATCCTCGTAAATCTCCTCTGTATCCTCTCTAGTGCAATCACATCTTTCCTGTAATGTGGTGATCAGAACTGTACGCAGTACTCAAGCTGTGGCCTAACCAATGTTTTATACAGTTCTAGCATAACCTCCCTGCTCTTTTATTCTATGCCTCAGCTAATAAAGGAAAGTATTCCATATGCCTTCTTAACCACCTTATCTACCTGTCCTGCTATCTTCAGGGATTTGTGGACATGCAATCCAAGGTCCCTCACTTCCTCTACACCTCTCAGTATCCTCCCATTTATTGTGTACTCCTTTGCCTTGTTTGCCCTCCCCAAATGCATTACCTCACATTTCTCTGGATTGAATTCCATTTGGCACTTTTCTGCCTATCTGACCAGTCCATTCATATCTTCCTGCAGTCTACAGCTTTCCTCCTCACTATCAGTCACACGGCCAATTTTTGTATCATCTGCAAACTTCTTAATTATGTCCCCTACATTTAAGTCCAAATTATTAATATATACCACAAAAAGCAAGCGACCTAGTACTGAGCCCTGCGGAACCCCACTGGAAACATCCTTCCAGTCACAAAAACACCCGTCAACCATTACCCTTTGTTTCCTGCCACTGAGCCAATTTTGGATCCAACTTGCTACTTTCCCTTGGATCCCATGGGCTTGTACTTTTTTGACCAGTCTGTCACGTGGGACCTTGTCAAAAGTCTTGCTAAAATCCATGTAGACTACATCAAATGCGCTACACAATTAGGGAGGGGCAATAAATGCTGGCCTTGCCAGCGACGCCCACATCCCATGAACAAATTTTTAAAAACTACCCTCATCTACCCTCCTTGTTACCTCCTCAAAAAATTCAATCAAGTTAGTCAGACACGACCTTCGCTTAACAAATCCATGCTGACTGTCCTTGATTACTCCGTGCCTTTCGAAGTGACGGTTTATCCTGTCCCTCAGAATTGATTCCAATAATTTGCCCACCACCAAGGTTAGACTGACTGGCCTGTAATTACTCGGTTTATCCCTCGCTCCCTTTTTAAACAACGGTACAACGTTAGCAGTCCCCCAATCCTCCGGCACCGCGCCTGCATCCAGTGAGGATTGGAAAATGATGATCAGAGCCTCCGCTATTTCCTCCCTGGCTTCTTTTAACAGCCTGGGATATATTTCATCTGGTCCTGGTGATTTATCTACTTTCAAAGTTGCTAATCCCCTTAATATTTCCTCTTTCACTATGTTTATCCCATCCAATATTTCACACTCCTCCTCCTTAACTACAACGTCTGCATCGTCCCTCCCTTTTGTGAAGACAGACGCAAAGTATTCATTAAGAACCATACCAACATCTTTTGCTACTTTAACATAGTAAAACATCCCAAGGTGTTTCACAGGAACATAACCAGACAAAAAATTAACATCGGGCCAAAGAACGACAGGTGACCAAAAGTTTGGTCAAAGAGGTAGGTTTTAAGAAGGATCTTAAAGGAGGAGAGGTAGAGAGGTGGAGAGGTATAAGGAGGGAATTCCATGGCTTAGGGCCTAGACAACTGAAGACACAGCCACCAATGGTGGGGCGAAGGAAGTTGGGGATACACAAGAGGCCTGAATTGGAGGAACGCAGAACGTAGAACACAAGAGAGTGATCAGGAGCTTAAACCCTGCCAGGTCCAGGTACACTGAGGGCAACTGTAGTGCTGAGTGATACCCCAGCTAACTCAACACAAATGGAGGATTGAGTTTAGGAATCATGGCTCAAGACCACCCTATGTAGTACGTTAACCCACTGAGCTATCGAAAGTGCTACTTTTATTTATTTATTTTTTTAAAAAGCTGCTTTTACAATGGTGCTTACCGAAGCTGATCCAATAACAGATTTATCCCTTCAGGAATTATAAAGCCAGAAATAGTACAAAGGCATGCCTTTTGCAGGACTGTGCTGGGCCAAGGGCAGCAGTAGGTAGAGAGAAAGCTGTCTGCTTGATTATTGCTGTTAATGAACAAAAATTGAATATTTGATTAAAACTCACACATTTCTGCACAAGCGCACTTTAATCATTGTCCCTGGGACCTTTACAGAGAATACCCGTGAGCTTCTAGTACTGTATCAATTTGTTTCATTTCTTCACTGAATATTCTTTGATTAACAGCCTGAATCCTTTAAGCAGAGTAGATTACTAAATAAATGTAAAAATCTTGCATGTAGCACGTGTCCATCACACTTCAAAGTGTTAAACAAAGAGGAAAAAAGGCCAGTTGTTTCCTGCTGTTTTTCTGACCTTGATAATCAAGTCTCTCCTCAAAAGCAGGAGCTGAGGACTTACAAGCATCTAACAATCTACAGGAACTTCCCTCAGCAATTAGCTTCTAATTGGCCTCAGCTTGTGCCTATTTGGACCATTTCCCAGCGAGGACCTGAGCAGTGGTCGTTAGGAGATAGGCCTGGTCAAGTACAGCTCCGTCTTAGCAGGTAAACATCACAACTCTACTCCAGACCCCAGGCTACCCGCGAGCAACAGTGCAGAAGGACGGATCTGCCTGTGTGTCAGGTCGCTGTGGTGTGGCACCAAAGAGTGACTGAGTGCCGGCTCATGCACCCATTTCCTCGTACAGCCGAGATACCAATCTCTCCTGCTTCGCTGCAAGTCAGTGCAGAGTGACGGCCAAGTCTTCCCCCACAGGGAAGAAAAACTGGAGAGTCATAACTGAGTCACTCTTGTACACTTTCTTGTGACCGGAACCCAGTGACACTTGACGGCAGGTGCGGGGGCTCGGGAGATGACAAATATAAAAAAACTTGAACAATCTGTACCTACAGTTTCAAAATTTTACGCCAATCCATCTGCCAAAAATACGGAACAATAATTTTGCTCAATAGCCAGCCAATATTTTATAAGAAATGTTCATTCATCATGTATTTAGCAGATCTTCAAGGAATGGTGTGGACTTTTTAAAATGATTCAAACTAGTCTCTACCTGTCAGAGAGGCAGGGCGGAAGGGGTGCGAGTGAATGGGTGAATGGTGAATCGGCAATGCACAGGCAACGCACACCCGATCTGGCAGGCCCGAGGATAGCCTAGAACTAAATGACCGAAATGATCATTTCAATCATTTAGGCGAGCTGCCGGTGCCTGTCGTGTCTCCACAGGCAGCTCAACTATTTGAAGAAATGAATATTGGGCCCCTTGCCTTGCTAGCACAGGCAAGTCCCAGGAGCTGGGGGGAAGGAGCAGCATGGGGTGGGGGGCTGATTGTGTGTGTGGTGGAGCCGGGGAGCTACGATTACTGGTAAATGTTTTTTTAAAAATGTACTTGCATTTTGTTGGCGGCAGCAGCAGGGGACGCTGAAGAATCCTAAGCAGAGCAGGCACCTACCTGCAAAGCAGGCACAGATCGAGCATGGGTCGTTGCACCCCAAAATTGTTCCTTTTTGCACACATATTCCTCCTGGAAAACATGTGTGTTGGGTGCGGGGGTGGGGGGAGGAGGAAGGAAAGGGCTAAATGCTTTGATATCGTCACACCCAATGACACACAGAATAACTTGAGTGTGGGTCAGCTACACAGAGGTTTAAAAAGTCAAAAATCCCACAGAATCTGAATGGTTTTGCATTTCATCAAATACTCTGAAAAATTTTGTGTTTTTGCTTTAAAAAAAACTTGGCATTTTGTAGTTGCTAAGGAACAGGAAATACCAGATCTATTCCTGCTTGGGAGATTTCCAGACAGTATCAGGAACTGAAAGTTTTTATTAGTCTAGGACCCAGGCCAAAATGTGTAGGCCTGCTCTGTATCTTACTGCTCTAGTTCCTCATTTCTATCACTAAAAACACCCAGTAAACCACAGAAATACCTTAGCACCAAACAGTGGCAGAAATCGATACTGCAATACTGGTATTTACTACTTAGTTTCCAGTGGTTTATCAAACAATGGGTCAATATTTTATGTCGGTGAAAGGAGAGGTGCTAGGGTCTGACTTAACTCATGCCAAAGGGAAAATTTAAGGAGCCGTGCTACAAATGCACTATTACACAGTGCACAAGCTTACACCTGCAATTCCCACAGAGCAAGATTCCAGTTTTGGCTTCATCAGAGTTAGGACAAAGCAGGCCACACATATCATAACTGGGGTGCAAACTGATTTTGCACACCTACGAATGGTCCCTCCGCTAAGGAATACTGTGTGACACAGGGTTTTTAATGGAGGGAAATAAGAAGTGAAGGGAAATAATATAAAGAGTTCTGCACATTTAAACTCACCAATCAATATTATTGAAGACTGCACCAAGCCAGTCAAGGAATTCCTGAGCACTGCAGGATTCATTCAGCTTCCCTTTCAATTCATTACTCAGCAGGACAGGACAGTCAGTGTCATTTAACATCCTGGTTGATACTGTAGGCTGGTAAACCTTGCATTGGTACTTCATGAAATAAGATGCCAAAGTGGCATCTTCTCCACCTAGTTTCAATTTTTAAAAACATAAACATATGAATTGCAATCGAAATTACTTAGAGCAACATGCAGTAAACTGCATTTAATATTAAATACTTGTATTTATATAGCACTTTTTAAACAGAAAAAATGTTGCAAGGTGCTTCAAAGTTAGGCATAAGAACATAAGGAATAGGAGCAGGAGTAGGCCAATCGGCCCCTCAAGCCTGCTCTGCCATTCAATAAGATCATGGCTGATCTGGTCCTAACCTCAAATCTAAAATCATGTCCAATTTCCTGCCCGCTCCCCGTAACCCCTAATTCCCTTTACTTCTAGGAAACTGTCTATTTCTGTTTTAAATTTATTTAATGATGTAGCTTCCACAGCTTCCTGGGGCAGCAAATTCCACAGACCTACCACCCTCTGAGTGAAGAAGTTTCTCCTCATCTCAGTTTTGAAAGAGCAGCCCCTTATTCTAAGATTATGCCCCCTCGTTCTAGTTTCACCCATCCTTGGGAACATCCTTACCGCATCCACCCGATCATGCCCCTTCACAATCTTATATGTTTCAATAAGATCGCCTCTCATTCTTCTGAACTCCAATGAGTAGAGTCCCAATCTACTCAACATCTCCTCATATGTCCGCCCCCTCATCCCCGGGATTAACCGAGTGAACCTTCTTTGTACTGCCTCGAGAGCAAGTATGTCTTTTCTTAAGTGTGGACACCAAAACTGTATGCAGTATTCCAGGTGCGGTCTCACTAATACCTTATATAACTGCAGCAATACCTCCCTGTTTTTATATTCTATCCCCCTAGCAATAAAAGCCAACATTCCGTTGGCCTTCTTGATCACCTGCTGCACCTGCATACGAACCTTTTGATTTTCTTGCACTAGGACCCCCAGATCCCTTTGTACTGCAGTACTTTCCAGTTTCTCGCCATTGAGATAATAACTTGCTCTCCGATTTTTCCTGCCAAAGTGCATAACCTCACATTTTCCAATATTGTATTGCATCTGCCAAATCTCCGCCCACTCACCCAGCCTGTCTATATCCCCTTGTAGGTTTTTTATGTCCTCCTCACTCTCTACTTTCCCTCCCATCTTTGTATCATCTGCAAACTTTGATATGTTACACTCGGTCCCCTCCTCCAAATCGTTAATATAGATTGTAAAGAGTTGGGGACCCAGCACCGACCCCTAAAGATATAAGGAAGACTAATGCCTGGAAGAGACAGATTAAGGGGGATGACTGAAAGCTTGTTCAAAGAGATGAGCTTTGAAAAGGCAAGAGAGAGGGATGGAGAGGCAATGTTGTGGGGAGAGAGGGTGGAAGTAATTGGTCTTTGTGATGGAAAGGATCTGGGATCCGAAGCTCAACTCAGGGTCACCATGGTTGCGAACAGCCTGGTTCAGCCTGAGATAGTGGTCAGGAAGCAGATCAAACCAGTGATAAGGGCTTTTGGGTGGGGGCCGAAGTTGATGGCTTCGGCCTTCCCAATGCTGACATGCAGAAAATGATGACTCGTCAATACTGGAAGTTGGGCAACCAGTTTGGCAGTAGGGGAGTTGAGAGACGCAGTGTCATCAGCACACATGTGGAAGCTGACCCTGTGTATGGCGTCACCAAGGGTAGCATGTAGATAAGGAAGGGAAGGGGCCGAGGGTAAATCCTTGGGGGAATCCAGGTGTTGTTGGTTTGGGGGTCAAAAGACAAGACATTGCTGGAAATGTGCTGGCTACATTCAGATAGGTAGCATTATGTGTTTAGATTATGTGCTCGATACCCAAAGCGGGATCAAACAAACAATCTTCTGACTCAAAGGTAAGAGTGTTACCAAGGTGAGCTACCTGTGGCGTCATTATGCACAGTGTAACACTATTGAAGCAGCAAGTGTGCACTACAAATAACATTCTGAACTTTTCCCTGTGTGTTTTTTTTTTAAGTAAAGGTCTCAGTTACAGACAGATTGGGTCTTTCTGAGAGCTGTGGGAAAAATATCCAAAGTTTTGTCTTAACTGCATTATCTGGAGTGAAAATTGATCTCTTACCTGTGGGATGCCAGGTCATCAAAAAGTCAAATGTTAAAGGCTTTTTTTCTTTCAATGCCCACATTACTCGGTTATATCTCTTTTCACCAGGAACAAAGGTAGCATCACCCAAGTCAACAGTAACATCTGAAAAACACAGCGTGAAATCATGAAACCCAAAACTGAACTGATTCTGGGGTCACCTGCATCACATTGAATATAGAAAGACAGGTTAGAAAGCAAACTTTGAGTCAAAGCCATGCTTCCTATTAAAAGCTGTCAGTCTGAGGTGGAATTAAAAGTCCATGGTAAGTGGTGAGATCTTTTGCCTCTTTTGCTTTCTCTTAAAGATATTGATTTACTTTATTACCTCCAGATCCATAATTTCTTACTCACGCTACAAGGCTCTTGCAGGATTTTACGAAGAAGGCTCTGTTTGTGAGATAAGCCGATTTCAGATCTCTCTTCATTTGCCTTCTATCACCCAGTGAACTCATCTTGATTTCAAGAGGTTTGGTGGAGCGGATCTTTTCATATTTCGGACATGGATCAGGAGCCATTCCCACAATTGGTGCGTGTAATCGTCTGACTGGGCGGCTGTAAAGCAGGTTGTCTGAACCGCCAGCAATCTGAACCGCCAGCAATCTGAACCTCCTAATGGGTGCTAGAGGGATATGGCACAGTCAGCACCCATTTGCACATTTCATGGATGGATCCAAGAATATTGGGCTATGATTTTGAAAAAGGAATCACTGGTGTTATGGTTGAATCCAACCCACTTCATTGTATGCTGGAAATTTGTTTTGATTCCAATATAAGGTATCTGAATAACTTCCTCCTTTGTGCTGCACATCAATGTATCACATTGGTATGGCTCGGTCTAAGTCAAAGGTATATGGAGGTTGGCCCAACTGGGAGAGATCATCGACTCTTTTTGACTTAAACGGGCAAAGCTCGTTGTGGGGGGGGGGGTGAAAGAGATTGCAATATGATTGGGTGTATATGGAGGTATGGCCCTTTGATTTCCTCCTAGGTAGGATGTGCTTACTCTTTTCATTACTTTCTCTCCCCAGGCGCAACATTCCTTGTGTTACCCAATTCACTGTGAGGGTTCTGTCCTGCTCTGTTTATCTCCATCCCTTGATAGAAAGGAGATTTTGGTCCAAGTTGTCTCCCTTTTTCTTGTGGTGATGGATTCTATTTCCCTTTAACTTTCCTTACCCAGGGTATGCTCCATGGTATTTTTAACTCTTCCAGAAATTCTGATTTAATCGTAGAGATATGTTTTTAGTTGATTTCAAATGTCTATAACCTTGACGGTCAATAGTTAAATTCTTGATTATTTTCTTGTCTGGACTTTTAATGATTGACCTTTCGATCTCTGTAATTCTTAACATTTCATTCTTGCAAAATTCTTATAAACAATTCCTTAAATTTTCAAATTAGTATTTTGTTGTCAAAATAAAAAGCAACTTGACTTTTGTGCAACTCCTAGCTAACCACATAGGTTCAGTATGACTCTCAAAATCTGGAACCTTCCTACCTCAGAGAAAGTATAGATCAATATTCACTTTTTACTTTTCACCAGAATGCATCATAACTAGAAAAGACTTGGTGATGCTAGCATTCTCTGACATGCAAGGGGAGATTAAAGGGTGGACAGTCCTGTAGCTGTTCTCTGAGCTTGAATTTCTGATTAGTGCCCCCAGCAAGTGAAACTCCATGCAAGAAATACAAATTTACAAAATCTACCTTTTAATATTTTACCCAAACATCAATGAAAGGCAAGTATTGAGCATACAGATTCTGCTATCTCAATTCTACAGTTAAAGGAGCAACTAGAGTTGGAGAACATACAAAATGTGCAAACCTCATAAGCAGACATACACAAATAAAAACAATGAGGAATATTCACTTTTTTTCTGGGGACTATAACCGTTCCAATTTATTCATGCACCAGGGGGCATTAGATGATCATTATGCCTCATAAAAAGTTGAGTTAAAAATAGTTTTGAAAGGAAACGACACAGAATGACCGGTCAACAAAGCATCAAGAAAAAAAATCAATGCTTAATGAGTACATTGGAACAGGAGTAGGCCATTCAGCCCCTTGAGCCTGTTCTGCCCCTCAAGCTTGTTCCGCCATTCAGTGAGATCATGGCTGATCTGTACCCTATCTCCATTTACCCGTGTTGGTTGCATATCCCTTAATACCCTTGGCTAGCAAAAATCTATCGATCTCAGATTTAAAATTATTAATTGAGCTAGCATCTACTGTTTTGTGGGAGAGAGTTCCACACTTCTATCACCCTTTGCATGAAGAAGTGTTTCCTAACATCTCTCCTGAATGACCTGGTTCTGATTTTAAGGTTATGACCCCTTGTCCTAGACTCCCCCACCAGGAGAAAAAGTTTCTCTCTATCTACCCTATCAATTCCTTTCAAAATCCTAAAAATCTCAATCAGATCACCCCTTAACCTTCTCTATTCCAGGGAATAAAAGCTTAGTTTATGTAATCGCTCCTCAATTTAACCCTTGGAGCCCTGGTAACATTCTGGTAAATCTGCGTTGCACTCTTTCCAAGGCCAATCTAAAGTGCGGTGCCCAGAACTATACACAGTACTCCAGATGTGGTATAACCAGGGCTTTGTATAGCTGTAGCAATTATATTCTAGCTCTCTAGTTATAAAGGCTAACATTCCATTAGCCTCTTTGATTATTTTTTGTACCTGACCACTACATTTTAGTGATCTGTGAACATGGACGCCTGAACCTTTTTGGACTGCCACTGTTCCTAGCTTTTCACCATTTACAAAATACTTGGATCTATCCTTTTTTGGTCCAAAATGGAAGTCCTCACACTTACCTGCATTGAAATCCATCTGCCACAGTTTTGCCCACTCACTCAAACTATCATTGTTCCTTTGTAATTTTATGGTCCCATCTACACTATTTACTATGCCACCAATCTTTGTGTCATCGGCAAACTTGGATATATGGCTGTCTATTGTGTTATCTAAGTCATTAATAAATATAGTGAATAGTTGAGGCCCCAGCACAGATCCTTGTGGGACACCACTAGTCACTTCCTTCCAATACAAGTACATACCCATTATCCCTTCTCTCTGTCTTCTAACGCCTAACCAATTTCCTAACCAAGTAAATAATTTGCCTTCAATTCCACAAGCTTTAATTTTAGCTAACAGTCTTTTATGCAAAGCCTTATTGAATGCCTTCTGGAAGTCCTTATAAACTACATCCATAGACATTCCCCTATTACTTTAGTGACTTCCTTGAAAATTCAATTAGGTTCGTTAGACATGACCTATCCTTTAAAATCCATGTTGCCTCTCCCTAATCAGCTCAAATTTCTCCATGTGCTCAGTCACTCTGTCCTTAATTATAGACTCCAATAACTTCCCCACAACAGATGTTAGACTAACAGGTCTATAATTTCTCTCTCACCTTTCTTAAGGCATCACCTGGTGTAACAGTAAGACATATAAAGAAGAAAGTTAATTTCCAATCTGAATTAGCTGATCTCAGCATCCCTGGGCTAGGTGGAAAAAATCAGCCAGGGTTCTCATTTCTGACCATTAACCAGCGACATCTCCTGCAAAGTGTGTGTGAATGAACATCGAGTGAGAAAAGGACTGGGCTTTACTGTGACACCAATCATAGTCAAACAGTCTGACAATGCTCACAGATTAGACTCGTACATGAAGAATGGCCACTTGGCTGAAGATGCCAGAGGATTGCTTGCATGTGAAGAAAGAAGAGGAGGGAGAAGCAATGCCCCCCCCCCACCATCCCGTCCCCCTTTCTGAAGGTGCTCATGCTGGGGCATGGCTCTACAGGTGTCTGCAGCCTTCCAGGAGCACACCAAAACGGTTGTTCTTTATGCATGAGTCTAGACAGCAACTTTCAGCAGGCTATTCAATCATGGGTTGGGGCAATATGACCCTGAACCTGCCAGAATGCCGACTTCCACGCACACTACTCAGAATTAGGAACACTGGTTGATTTTTCCCTTCTAAAGGCAAACTAAGAACCTCCACTGCTATCTCGGCCAAATTAGTAATGATCAGTTATTGAACATTGTGAACTTATATAAAATCTTAGTAAATACACAGTTGGAGTACTGTGTGCAGTTCTGGACTCCACACAATAGGAAGGATGTTGAAGGTAAAGCATAGCTTCACTAGAAAAATTAGGGCTGTTTTTATTAGAACTTAGGAGATTAGGAACATAGGAACAGGAGTAGGCCATTCAGCCCCTCGTGCCTGCTCCGCCATTTGATAAGATCATGGCTGATCTGTGATCTAACTCCATATATCTGCCTTTGGCCCATATCCCTTAATACCTTTGGTTGCCAAAAAGCTATCTATCTCACATTTAAATTTAGCAATTGAGCTAGTATCAATTGCCGTTTGCGGAAGAGAGTTCCAAACTTCTACAACCCTTTGTGTGTAGAAATGTTTTCTAATCTCGCTCCTGAAAGGTCTGGCTCTAATTTTTAGACCGTGCCCTCTAGTCCTAGAATCCCCAACCAGCGGAAATAGTTTCTCTCTATCCACTCTATCTGTTCCCCTTAATATCTTATAAACTTCGATCAAATCACCCCTTAACCTTTGAAACTCCAAAGAATACAACCCCAATTTGTGTAATTTCTCCTCATAACTTAACCCTTGAAGTCTGGGTATCATTCTAGTAAACCTACGCTGCACTCCCTCCAAGGCCCGCATGTCCTTCCAAAGGTGCGGTGCCCAGAACTGCTCACAGTACTCCAGGTGCGGTCTAACCAGGGTTTTGTATAGCAGCAGCATAACTTCTGCCCCCTTGTACTCTAGTCCTCCAGATATAAAGGCCAGCATTCCATTTGCCTTCTTGATTATTTTCTGCACCTGTTCATGACACTTCAATGATCTATGTACCTGAACCCCTAAGTCCCTTTGGACATCCACTGTTTTTAACTTTTTACCATTTAGAAAGTACACTGTTCTATCCTCTTTTGATCCAAAGTGGATGACCTCACATTTGTCTACACTGAATTCCATTTGCCACAGTTTTGCCCATTCACCTAATCTATCAATATCGCTTTGTAATTTTATGTTTTCATCTACACTGCTTACAATGCCACCAATCTTTGTGTCATCGGCAAACTTAGATATGAAACTTTCTATGCCTTCATCTAAGTCGTTAATAAATATTGTGAATAATTGAGGCCTCAAGACAGATCCCTGTGGGACTCCACTAATCACATCCTGCCAATGTGAGTACCTACCCATTATCCCTCCTCTCTGTCGCCTTTCGCTCAGCCAACTTCCTAACCAAGTCCGTAATTTTCCCTCGAGTCCATGGGCTTCTATCTTAGCTAACAGTCTCTTATGTGGGACCTTATCAAATGCCTTCTGGAAGTCCATATAAATAACATCCATTGACATTCCCCTGTCCACTACTTTAGTCACCACTTCAAAAAATATCAGGTTTGTCAGGCACGACCTACCTTTCACAAATCCATGCTGGCTCTCTCTGATTAACTGAAAATTCTCGAGGTATTCAGTCACCCTATCCTTAATTATAGACTCCAGCATTTTCCCCACAACAGATGTTAGGCTAACTGGTCTATAATTCCCCGGTTTCCCTCTCTCTCCTTTCTTAAAAAGCAGAGTGATATGTGCAATTTTCAAATCTAGAGGGACAGTTCCTGAATCTAGAGAACTTTGAAAGATTATAGTTAGGGCATCCGCAATGTGCTCACCTACTTCCTTTAAAACCCTGGGATGGAAACCATCTGGTCCTGGGGATTTGTCACTCTTTAATGCTATAATTTTCTTCATTACTGTTGCTATACTTATGTTAATTTTATCGAGTCCCTGTCCCGGTTCAATATTAGTTTTCTTGGGATTTCCGGCATGCTATCCTCTTTTTCTACTGTAAATACTGACGCAAAGTAATTGTTCAACATGTCCGCCATTTCCCCATTGTCAATGACAATATCCCCACTTTCAGTTTTTAAGGGGCCAACACTGCTCCTGACCACCCTCTTTTTCCTAATATAACTATAAAAGTTATTCGTATTGGTTTTGATATCCCTTGCGAGTTTCTTTTCATACTCTCTTTTTGTAGCTCTTACTATCTGTTTTGTGACCCTTTGTTGATCTTTGTATCTTTCCCATTCGCCAGGATCTGTGCCATTTTTTGCCTTTTTGTATGCCCTTTCCTTATGTCTTATACTGTCCCTTACCTCTTTAGTTGTCCATGGCTGTTTTTTTTGGCAAGTAGAGTTCTTGCCCTTCAGGGGTATAAACCGATTCTGTATCATGTTAAATGTTTCTTTAAACATTTCCCACTGATCATCAGTCGTTTTACCCATTAACAGATTTGCCCAGTTTACTGTGGACAGTCTCTGTCTCATCCCTTTGAAGTCAGCCTTGCCCAAGTCTAGAATCTTAGCAGCTGATTCACTTTTTTCCCTTTCAAACACTACATTGAACTCGATCATGTTATGATTGCTATTGGATAGATGTTCACGCACAGTTAAGCCGTTAACTAAATCTGGTTCATTACTCATTATTAAATCTAGTATGGCTTGCCCCCTTAAAGGGTGATTTGATAAAGAGGTAGAAACAGACTGATTCACGAGTGCATAGTTTTCTTTATTTTGAAAATGTTTGAGCTCTGCCCCAATAACATGTCACAGCCCTAAGCTCAGAAGAGGGAAGTGGGCCCTCTAACGCACCAGTGACATTTTTCTACTTCCCATACCAGCTATACTGAGGCCTCTCTGAATGAGGTTGCAAGTTAGTGTCAAATATGCTGTAAGCCCATTCCCACTACAAACTGGACTGCTAGAAACTCATTTCACACTGGACCCTTACTACCAGCAGACAGAGGAAATTTTCATCCCATCAGTCTAGGCTGCACTCGAAGCCATGTCCCAGAGGTGTCTAACCCACTATGCCATCCAGTGTACACACACTTTATTTGTCAATTACCTCATCAGAATATATTCAAGGAGATAGATATATTTCTTAATGCTAAAGGAATCAAGGGATATGGGGAAAAAGCGGGAACAGGGTACTGAGTTAGACGATCAGCCATGATCATTTTGAATGGCGGAGCAGGCCTGAAGGGCCGAATGGCCTACTCTTGCTCCTATTTTCTATGATTTTATGATTCTAGAATAATGCAGTTTGCATTACTATGTCCTGAAAATATTGTGACAAATGACACATGGATGTTTTAGGAAAACAGGAAGAGGAGTAGGTCAGTCAGCCTCTCGAGCCTATTCCACTATTCTATTAGATCATGGCTGATCTGTATCTTAACTCCATTTACCCATCTCAGTTCTACAACCCTTGCCTATCAAAAATCTATCCGCATCAGTTTTGAAACTTTCAATTGACCTTGCCTCAACAGCTTTTTGGGAGAGAGTTCCAGATTTCCACTACCTTTTGTGTGAAGACGTGTTCCTGACGTCACCTCTGAACGGCCTAGCTCTAATTTTAAGGTTATACCCCCTTGTTCTGGACTCTCCCACCAGAGGAAATAGCTTCTCTCCATCTATCCTATCAAATCCTTTAATCACTCTCCAAGATAAAGACAGAGCCACTTTAATTCTTTTTAGCATTTTCAGTCAGCAGCATTCATATCTACTAAATTATCAGGAAAGTCAAACAAAACTGGAACAAAATTTCAACAAGCTAGTGGCAAGGTTATTGCATTCTTCCAGTACTGCAAGAAATTCTCCAGAGCCTAGAAAGTTTTAATAGTTTGCACCTACTGTATCTCACTGTTGTCTTGTGTGAATACTTGGATGGTTGTCCTTCTAGGCCAAGTTCCTCATAAGTATCCTTATCAACTGATAAAATTAGCTTCCCTGTGAAAATCCAACAGTCATCAATAAGGAACTCCATCAATGCAGGATCTGGGACCACATTCACAAATATTAGTTTATCAGAATATGGAAAGTGCACAACTTTTATAATCAAATGACAGTACTTTTTAAAAGAATTCTTGGAGCATTTATTTCTTGTACTCATGATACTACAAAGTCATCCCGAAGATACCCCTATCCCGACCACTACCCCACACATCCCTACTTTTGCAACGTACAATTGGATTTTCAGTTAATATAAGAAACACTGCTGAAAATATTTTTTTTTAAAAAGAAAAACTTTAATGTACTGAAAATGTGTGGAACCACAAGTATTTTATAACAAATCCTACATTTATACATTACTATTGTAATTTTTCCATATATACACATCTGACTTTTACACCCATTTTCCAATGTCAAACAATATATACCATTTGTAAAGATCACTGAGTTCCAAGCACATTTTTTGAAGTAAAACAATGTGAGTTATATTTGAAACAATTTTGGTATTAGAATTCCAACAAGATTAGAAACATTAACTCATTTATTCTAGAGAAGCAACAGTGTTTTGTTAAGGTAATAGGTCACAAACTTGAATGCTGATGTCGAGCGAAGGTGTTTACCTGTTGGTAGGAGAGCTATGGTGTTGTCCTGATCTATTCTGGTGTTGTACGAGAGCGCATAAAGAAAGCCTGAAACAATTTTTTAAAATTTTAAACTATGCGAGATGTCTAATTAGCAAAATAAAGAAATACATGCATTTCATAAATTAGAGATATAAACATCACCTTTCCTGACAAATTTGTTGATGAATTCAGGCTCAAGCATTTCATGAAGTGGCAATTGCTTCACCAGATAATAGTCTCCTAAAGTTCTGCTAACAGCAGCGATTGCTGACGACAGTGCTCTACATTCTGGTATTAAAATGGAGACCTGCATGAAAACATTTCATTATTAAAATGAACATAAATAAACCTGCCAATAAATTTGGCAATAAAAAGTTTTAATTATTTATAATCCTTCAGTGTGGCTAACAATTTTTTAAAGTACAACATCTGGAAGGTTAACCATAATATCATGGCGTCGGCCAGCATTCACAATCTTAAAATAATGAACATTAAAAAAAACAAATTATTCTAAGGATGCCTGCGAAAGCAAGTGCACCACTGGAGGCAACCCTGTAATATAAGGACCCAGCAATAGTGATACAATAGGCACTGAAACCCTCCTCGAACAGGGGTTTCATTGGGAGCCTCTCACAAAAATTGCTGCAAGTGGCAAAGCTGAATGACTCCCACTGTTGGGACTTACCATCAGATCGCCACTTTCACCATTACTGACTCCCCAACATCAGCAAAGTCACAAACACAGCACTGCATTTATTGCACATGTGTGAATTTCAAGTCAATGGAAGTGGTTCTGGAATAATAAAAGGGCTATGGGAATGCAGCTCTGACTGCCTTCCAACACAGTCTTGCAAATCTCAATCCTGTTTAATGTACGTTTATTTTGAACTAAAACAAAGACAAACCCTTTCAGAATAAATATTTTATGCCATCATTAACTCAGAGGGACAGCACTATTCACACAATCAGAAAATACTGGAAACACACAGTAGCTCAGTCAGCGTATCAGGATATCTTAAAAGCAAAATACTGCGGATGCTGGAAATCTGAAATAAAAACAGAAAATGCTGGAAGATGTTAAAGAGTTAAAGTTTTTAAGCAAGTACAGAGCCAGGGAAAGGTGGGGGGGAGGAAAGAACAAAAGGGAAGGTCTGTGATAGGGTAGAGGGCACGAGTGATTATATGACAAAAGGGATGATGGTGCAAAGTAAGGAGGGTGGTAATGAGACAAGTTAAGATACAAGAGATTGATCAGGAGTAGCTGTGAATGGCAACAGCAGAACCATTACCAGCAGCTGCAGTCCGAAAAAATGGGAGCAATGGTTATGATCTGAAGTTATTGAAATCACTGTTGAGTCCGGAAGGTTGTAAAGTGCCTAAACGAAAGATGAGGTGCTGTTCCTCGAGCTTACGTTGAGCTTCATTTGGAACGGTGTAAGAGGCCGTGGACATAGAGATCAGAGTGGGAGGGGGACAGGGAATTAAAATGGCAAGCGACCGGCAGGTCAGGGGCACCCTTGCAGACAGAGTGGAGGTGTTCAGCAAAGCGATCACCCAAAATGCGTTTGGTCTCCCCAGTGTAGAGAAGACCATATTGTGAGCAGCGAATACAGTACACTAAATTGAAAGAAGTACAAGTAAATCGCTGTTTGACCTGGAAGGAGGGTTTGGGGCCCTGGACGGTGGGAAGGGAGAAGGTGAAGGGGCAGGTGTTGCATCTCCTGCGCTCGCACAGGAAGGTGCCATGGGGAGGACAGCGGGTGTTGGAAAGTGGACCAGGGTGTCGTGGAGGGAGCGGTCCCTTTGGAATGCTGAAAAGGGAGGTGAGGGGAGGGGAAGATGTGTTTGGTGGTGGGATCGCGCTGGAGGTGGCGGAAATGCCGGAGGATGATATGTTGAATGTGGAGGCTGGTGGGGTAGAAGGTGAGGACAAGGGGGACCCTATCATGGTTCTGGGAGGGAGGGGAAGGGTTGAGGGCAGAAGTGCGGGAAATAGGATGGACATGGTCGAAGGCCCTGTCAACTACAGTGGAGGGGAATCCTTAGTTGAGGAAAAAAGAAGACATAGCGGAAGCACTGAAGTGGAAGGTGGCATCATCAGAACTGATGCAATGGAGACGGAGAAACTGGGAGAAGGGAATAGAGTCCTTACAGGAAGCGGGGTGGGAGGAAGTGTAATCAAGGTAGCTGTGGGAGTCGGTGGGCTTATAACAGATATTGGTTGATAGCTTATCCCCAGAAATGGAGATAGGGAAGTCAAGGAAGGGAAGGGAAGAATCGGAGATGGACCGTGTGAAGGTGAGGGAAGGGTGGAAATTGGAAGCAAAGTTGATGAAATTTTCCATTTCAGGGCGAGAGCAGGAAGCAGCTCAACGGAAGCTCGAGGAACAGCACCTCATCTTTTGTTAAGGCACTTTACAACCTTCTGGACTCAACACTGATTTCAATAACTTCAGATCATAACAACTGCTCCCAGTTTTTCTGACTGCAAGTGCTGTTGCCATTCACAGCTACTCGAGACCAATCTTTTGTTTTTTAAACTTGTCCCAATACCACACTCCTTGCCTTACACCGTCATCCCTTTTGTATGTAATCACTCTTGCCCTCCACCCTGTCAGAGGCCTACCCTTTTGTTCTTTCCTCCCCCCTACTTTTCCCTGGCTCTGTACTTGCTTAAAAATTTTAACTCTTTAACATCTTCCAGTTCTGACGAAAGGTCTTCGTTAACTGAAACGTTAACTGTTTCTTTCTCCACAAATGCTGCCTCACTTGCTGAGCTTTTCCAGCATTTTCTGTTTCTGTGGATAACTTGACAGAAATGTTCATCTTTTGGGCTCCAACCCGTCTTCAGAATTATACGCACACCTATCTGTAGCCTGCAGCTTTACGGGCACTAGTAACCAGTTTTAAATCTATATATCTGGTACAGAGAGCCTAGGGTCTCTCTTTACACAACAATTTTAAAATAATCACAGATCCATGGGACAGATTCATATAGATGACAATGCAACAGAAACAATGCTGAGCCACTCAGCTACCTCCACCTCCATCCTGTACCAACAGAAAGGGTTGATGAGGGCAATGCAGTTGATGTGGTGTATATGGACTTCCAAAAGGCGTTTGATAAAGTGCCACATAGTAGGCTTGTCATCAAAGTTGAAGCCCATGAAATAAAAGGGGCAGTGGCAGCACAGATACGAAATTGGCTAAGTGACAGGAAACAGAGAATAGTGGTGAATAGTTATTTTTCAGACTGGAGGAAGGTATACAGTGGTATTCCCCAGGGGCGGTACTAGGACCACTGCTTTTTTTAATATATATTAATGACATAAACTTGGGTGTACAGGGCACAATTTCAAAATTTGTAGATGACATAAAACTTGGAAACGCAGTGAACAGTGAGGAGGACAGTGATAGACTTCAAGAGGACATAGACAGGCTGGTGGAATGGGCGGACACGTGGCAGATGAAATTTAACGCAGAGAAGTGCGAAGTGATACATTTTGGCGGGAAGAATGAGAAGAGGCAATATAAACTAAAGGGTACAATTCTAAAACAGGTGCAGGGACAGAGAGATCTGGGGGTATATGTGCGCAAATCGTTGAAGGTGGCAGGACAAGTTGAGAAAGCGGTTAAAAAAGCATACGGGACCCTGGGCTTTATTAATAGAGGCATAGAGTACAAAAGCAAGGATGTTATGTTGAACCTTTATAAAACACTGGTTCGACCACAAGTGGAGTATTGTGTCCAATTCTGGGCACCGCACTTTAGGAAGGATGTGAAGGCCTTAGAGAGGGTGCAGGAGAGATTTACTAGAATGGTTCCAGGGATGAAGGATTTTAGTTACGTGGATAGATTGGAGAAGCTGGGGTTGTTCTCCTTAGAGCAGAGAAAGTCGAGAAGAGATTTGATAGAGGTATTTAAAATCATGAAGCATCTAGACAGAGTAGATAGAGAGAAACTGTTCCCATTGGTGAAAGGGTCAAAAACCAGAAGACATAGATTTAAGGTTATTAGCAAGAGAACCAAAGGTGACATGAGGAAAAACTTTTTTACGCAGCGTTTCAAGAAGGCGGCTCACCACCACCTTCTCAAGGGCAACTAGGGATGGGCAATAAATGCCAGCCTCGCCAGCGACGCCCACATCCCATGAACGAAAAAAAAAATGATCTGGAATGCACTGCCCAAGGAGGCAGATTCAATCGTGGCTTTCAAAAGTGAATTGGATAAGTACTTGAAAGGAAAAAATTTGCAGGGCTACGGGGAAAGGGCCAGGGAGTGGGCCTAGCTGGATTGCTCTTGCATAGAGCCAGCATGGACTCACTGGGCCGAATGGCCTCCTTCTGTGCTGCAACCATTCTATTATTCTATGGTGGTTCTGGTGAAGCCCCACCTGCATGCCAATCATCATCTAATGGATCTACGGATGAATGTTCAGACTCGACCCCTCTCAATCACTCATCTGATGTTTCCAGTAATGAGTGTCCACCTCCGCCCCATGTCAATCACTCACCTGGTGGTTCTGATCCCGCCCCCCCATCAATCACTCACCTGGTGGTTCTATTGACGAGTCTCTGGCCCCACCCCCTGTCAGTCACTCACCTGGTAGTTATAGTGACGAGTCTCTGGCCCCGCCCCGCCCCGCCCCCTGTCAATCACTCACCTGGTAGTTATAGTGACGAGTCTCTGGCCCCGCCCCCTGTCAGTCACTCACCTGGTAGTTATAGTGACGAGTCTCTGGCCCCGCCCCCTGTCAGTCACTCACCTGGTAGTTATAGTGATGAGTCTCCACGTGCTTGCGGTGCCTTGACTTGCTGTGGCTGAAGTTGGATTTTTCACAGACCAGTAAGTGTCGCGAGCATTTCTCCACGTTCTGCAGCATCTTGCCGCCGGCCGCACGTCACAATCGCAGGTTCCTCCCCTTTCGAGCCGGGTTTGAAAGGTGTTCCTGGCCGTCCTCACTCCCGCTCTGAACTCATGTCTCCAACAGGATATTCCTCTTAACGCTTCCGTCTCAAACGATCAGAGCCAGAGCTGGTCTGCGCCCTCTGGAGCCCGGAGGTCAGCGCGGAATAAAGTTTCAAACAGTAGAAGCAATTGCTCAAGTCAACGCCAGCGGGCGGAAGCTTCACCACAAGAAAAGCTGCAAAGTGGAAGTCGGGATAATCATTTGATAACCCACCTACCCGGATCATGCTCCTTTTTATTTGCTGAATAACAATAAAAATAAAATTTGGGTTATTTATTTTTCTTCCAGTTTTAATCCACCTTTCTCTCATTAAGGCATTGGCACCTGCTATTCTTTATCTGTCAGCCCAGACAGGCAAGTTATTTAACTGATGGGCTGAGCCCTGTCTTCCTCAAATAATATTATACACATTCACCTTCTATCATGGTTGCTGGTAGCAATCAGGAGAAGGAACCATGGCTGGTGGCACTGAAGCCAATTGCAGCATCCCAATCAGCTAACAACATAAACTGGGAATTAATCCTATACAGGGGCAGTTAGTAATTGGGGACTGCGACTGAACACCAGGTAGAGAGAAATTCATGCGGAATTATTCAACCAAGAAAGTGCAGTATATGGCCAACTTAATTACCTAGAAATTGTGGAATGATTGTGAGAATCTTTCAAAAGGAAAAGTATATTCATGGATCTGGTGCAGGACTGCTTCTTAATGTAAACTGAATAGAATGCCAGGGTAGTATACTTGATTTGACCCTTCCAGTGCCATGAAAAAGCTATTGGATCCAGAGGCCAATAATAAGTTTACTCATTAGTAGGAGCTACTTCATGTTTTATGTATAACAACATCAACAAAGGGCAGCAAATCCTTGCCTCCCTGCTTGGTGAGATAATACAATTCTTGTAATGTTGTCTGTCTCCAGCAGAAAATCTTGTCCACCAATTACTTCTCAAAGTCCCAGAGGGCTTCCTACAGGGAAAGGTTTGATGTAGTTTATCAGATAATTACTCTAATCAATTGCTCTGGGAAATATAGTTGTCCACATAACTTCTTCAACCATCCAAAAATACATATGTGAGTAGTGTGGCCTGAAGTGGATGAAGTTGAAAAGGAACTCCTCTAAATTTATTGTTTACTAAGATAGATGATCATGAAATGAAATGAAAATGTTGTACCAGTTACCAGAAAGGAAATTAAGGCTTGACTGTTGCAAATGGGAGAGATGTATACACCCACAAATACAATAACTGATAGCAATTCCAGCATCCTTAGGAAGAGATAAGCCATTAGCCTTGCTCCTGGGGAAAACATTTGAGTAATTGCATAGATGTCCTAAAACCCACCTCTTCTCAATATTACATAGAAACATAGAAAATAGGAGCAAAAGTAGGCCATTCGGCCCTTCGAGTCTACTCCGCCATTCAATATGATCATGGCTGATCCTCTATCTCAATACCATATTCCCGCTCTCTCCCCATACCCCTTGATGCCTTTTATGTTTAGAAATCTATCTAGCTCCTTCTTAAATATATTCAGTGACCAGGCCTCCACAGCCTTCTGTGGGAGAGAATTCCACAGGTTCCCCACCTTCTGAGTGAAGAAATTTCTCCTCATCTCAGTCCTAAATGTCCTATCCTGAGACTGTGACCCTTCGTTCTGGACCCCTCAGCCAGGGAAAACATCCTCCCTGCATCCAATTTGTCTAGCCCTGTTAGAATTTTATATGTTTCAATGAGATCCCCTGTCATTCTTCTAAACTCGAGTGAATACAGGCCGAGTCGACCCAATCTCTCCTCATACGACAGTCCTGCCATCCCAGGATTCAATCTGGTGAACCTTCGCTGCACTCCCTCTATGACAAGCATATCCTTTCTTAGGTAAGGAGACCAAAACTGCACACAATACTCCAGGTGTGGTCTCACCAAGGCCCTGTATAACTTCACATTATACTGCATCTGCCATGTATTTGCCCACTCACTCAACTTGTCTAAATTGCCTTGAAGCCTCTTTGCATCCTCCTCACAACTCATGATCCCACCTAGTTTTGTGTCGTCAGCAAACTTGGAAATATTACATTTGGTTCCCTCATCCAAATTATTGATATGTATTGTGAATAGCTGGAGCCCAAGCATTGATCCCTACGGTACCCAACTGGTCAGTGCCTGCCACCCCAAATAAGACCCATTTATTCCTACTCTCTGTTTCATGTCTGTTAACCAATTTTCAATCCATGCCAGTATATTATCACCAATCCCATGTGCTTTAATTTTGCACACTAACCTCTTATGTGGGACTTTATCAAAGGCCTTCTGAAAATCCAAATAAACCACATCCACTGGTTCTCCCTTATCTATTCTACCAGTTACACCCTCAAAAAACTCCAGTAGGTTTGTCAAACATGATTTCCCTTTCATAAATCCATGTTGACTTTGTCTAATCCCATTGATATTTTCTAAGTGTCCTGTTATCACATCCTCTATAATAGACTCTAGCATTTTCCCTACTACAGACAGGAAACAGAGAGTAGGAATAAATGGGTCTTATTTGGGGTGGCAGGCACTGACCAGTTGGCTAACCGGTCTGTAGTTCCCTGTTTTCTCTCTCCCTCCTTTTTTAAACAGTAGGGTTACATTTGCCACCCTCCAATCTGCAGGAACTGTTCCATAATCTATAGAATTTTGGAAGATGACAACTAATGCAGCCACTATTTCCATGGCTACCTCTTTTAGTACTCTGGGATGCAGATTATCAGGCCCTGGGGATTTATCGGCTTTCAGTCCCATTAATTTCTCCAGCACTATTTTTTTACTAATAGTAATTTCCTTTAATTCCTCCTTCTCACTAATCCCTTGGTTCCCTAGCATTTCTGGGAAGTTATTTGTGTCCTCTTCCGTGAAGACAGAACAAAGTATTTGTTTAATTGCTCTGCCATTTCCTTGTTCCCCATTATAAATTCTCCCGTTTCTGACTGTAAGGGACCTACATATGTCTTCACTAATCTATTTCTTTTTATATACTTGTAGAAGCTTTTACAGTCCTCTTTTATGTTCCTTGCAAGTTTACTCTCATGCTCTATTTTTCCCCTCTTAATCAATCTCTTGGTCATTTTTTGCTGATTTCTAAACTGCTCCCAATCCTCAGGCTTGCTACTTGTTCTGGCAACTTTATTAAAATAAGTTGTAGTAATATTATAATACCAAGTCCTTGCTAGCAACAAAGCAGACTCCCTGGTGGGTTTTAAGCCTCATGATATTTTATCGAAAATCCTAATCTATTTAAAACTGCTGAAGTGATGTTCACCAACCTGAACTGAACCTGTGACTCACCTTTGAAATCGTTATCCAGACAATGATAAATCTGGATGGCCCTGTTTCCTGAGAGCAGGACTTAGAAAGAAAGAAATCAAGGAGTAGTTTTTTTGTTAGCACTCCTTATGCAGAACTTCACACTCCAAGAGCACATTTAAGAATTTGGGCAAGGACCTGATTTCCAGGCACACAACTTTCTGCCCATTAAAATCAGTGGCTAGAAAATTGGGGGCTTGATTCTGCAATCGACTCTTGTTGAGTCGACACTGTGCCAGGAGTGGAGTCTCACCATTTTAGGGCTAATGGTAGGAACTTTCAATGCCACTGGAGGTGGACCTGCTTCAACTTATAGCTTTGAAGACACTTGCTTAGACCCCACAGGTCTAATTGGACAAGATTCTGTCACATTCTTTTGTACAATAAAGTATTTGGAGTAGAAATCATTGTGTGGGCTCCTCTCTGGGCATCAGGAATCTGAGGAACGAAAGTAAAGAAAGACTTGCATTTATATAGCGCCTTTTTCGACCTCAGGACTTCCCAAAGTACTTCACAACCAATGAAGTACTTTTGAAGTGTAATCACTGTTGTAGTGTAGGAAACGCGGCAGCCAATGTATGCACAGCAAGGTCCCACAAACAGCAATGTGATAATGACCAGATAATCTGTTTTAGTGATGTTGGTTGAGGGATAATTATTGGCCAGGAAGCCAGGGAGAACTCCCCTGCTCTTCTTTGAAACAGTGCCATGGGATCTTTTACATCCACCCGAGAGGGCAGACAGGGCCTCGGTTTAACGTCTCATCTGAACAATGCCACCTCTGATAGTGCAGCACTCCCTCAATACTGCATGCAAGTGTCAGCCTAGATTATGTGTTCAAGTCTCTGGAGTGGAGCTACCAACTGAGCCAAAGCTGACACTTAATAAGTCAAGGAGAACTAGGGCACAGATGAAAAATTATCTTGGCCCTGCTGTCCTGGTTGGCAAGAAGTCCGGTGTACAAACACATTCAAATTATATTACCTAATAACTGATCTCTGGTAAATGGAGAGGTGAACAGGCAAATTTATGATCGGCCAAACAAACCATTTATTAAAGGTACCAATTAATAGGCACAAAATATAACATCCACCACTAAGGGCTGAGACTATAGAAGGAACATTTGCTAAACGCATGGGCTATTAATAAGGAAGTCTACTTCAGTGATTATTGACCTTAAAAAAATCGGAACTGGTATGAGGCATGTTCTTGCTGTGATCCCAATTAAGATTACCCTGGCCTCTATTACTCAGGATAACCTGCTGCACAATGATTTAACTACAAGGACAACAGCAGCTTTAGCAGTGAAATACCATAATTATCACACACAAGGTTCAGATGACAAATTTATGATGTCACTTAAGAAATAAAAATAATTTATAGTGCATTGAAAACAAACATGCAAGGATTTCAATATCAAGCAAGGGACAGCAAATTATAAGAACAAGTGTACTTCTGAAGATTGATTTTTTTTCTAAAAAGAATACATCAACACAGACCTTTAATGATTAGCATGTTTCTTTTGTCTAGTAAATGGCAATGTTGTCTTATTGATTGAATGTTTCCTGTGTGTTTGTTATTCATCTGTGTCCTTTACACTTCCCACAGCCCCTTAGTGTGTGTAGCTGCATGTCCCCCTGCTGTGTGCTTAATTCCCTCACAATGCCTCAGTGTAAGCCTGAGAGTCTTATGTTCACTCAGTGTGTGAGCTTATTATTTTCCATGACTGTCACATGAGCGGATTGCCCACACGATCCCAGTGTGTGATTGTTGCCCCAAGCCACCTTAGTGTGACCTTGTTGCTCCTTTACCTTGTGCATCAGAGCCTGTAGCTTTCTCGCTTCTTGGTTTAAGGCTGTTGTTCTCAATGTTAGCCTGTTTCCCCTCAGTGTGAATCTGTTGGCTCATTACATAAGCCTGTTGCTCATCAGTCTGGTCCCCTTACCCTCAGTTTGATCCCGTTGCCCTCAGTGTGGGCCATTTGTCCTCGGTTGAGGCCTGTTTCTACTATTATATAAGGTTTTTGCCATTGATGTGTTTATTGCCATCATTGTGAGCCTGTTGCTATCGTTATATGAGCTTTTTGCCCTCCATGTGAGCGTGTAGCTTTCAGTGTGAGCCTGTTGCTCTTATACTTTGAGTCAGTTGCCTCCTTGGTGTGAGCCTGTTGCTCTCAACGCAGGCTTGTTGTCCTCCCAACGTGAGCATAGCGTTACACTGTTTCCCTCAGTATGAGCCTATTAACCTCAGTTTGGGCCTATTACTACTATTACATAAGCTTGTTGCCCTAGATGTGATAATATTGCCCTCATTGTGAGCCTGTTGCCCTCAGGGTGTAGGAACATAGAAACAGGAGTAGGCCATTCAGCCTCTCAAGCCTATTCTGCCATTCAATGAGATCATGGCTGATCAGTTTCCTAACTCCATTTACCCGCCCTGGCTCCATATCCCTTAATAGCCTTGATTAGCAAAAATCTATCGATCTCAGATTTAAAATTATTAATTGAGCTAGTATCTACTGCTTTTTGTGGGAGAGAGTTCCACACTTCTACCAACCTTTGCGTGAAGAATTGTTTCCTGACTTATCTCCTGAATGGCCTGGTTCTGATTTTATGGTTTTGTCCCCTTGTCCTAAACTCCCCCACCAGCGGAAAAAGTTTCCCTCTATCTACCCCATCAATTCCTTTCAAAATCCTATAAACCTCAATCAAATCACCCCTTGACCTTCTATATTCCAGGGAATACAAGCCTGGTTGATGTAATCTCTCCTCATAATTTAACTATTGGAGCCCTGGTAACATTCCGGTGAATCTGCGCTGCGCCCCTTCCAAGGTCAATATATCCTTTCCAAGGTGTGGTGCCCAGAACTGTACACAGTAGTCTAGATGTGGTCTAACCAGGGCTTTGTATAGCTGTAGCAAAACTCTCTCCCCTTTATATTCTAGCCCTCTAGATATAAAGGCTAACATTCCATTAGCCTTTTTGATTATTTTTTGTACCTGACTACTACATTTTAGTGATATGTGAACATGGACCCCTAAAGCTCTTTGGACCTCCACTGTTCTTAACTTTTCACCATTTAAAAAATACTCAGATCTATCCATTTTTGGTCCAAAATGGGACCTCACAATTAGCTGCATTGAAATCCATCTGCCACAATTTTGCCCACTCACTTAATCTCTCAATGTCTCTTTGTAATTTTATGTTCTCGTCTACACTATTTACTATGCCACCAATCTTTGCATCATCGGCAAACTTGGATATATGGCTCTCTATTGTGTTATCTAAGTCATTAATAAATATAGTGAACAGTTGAAGCCCCAGCACAGATCCTTGTGGGACACCACTAGTCACTTTCTTCCAATACGAGTACATACCCATTATCTCTACTCTCTGTCTTCTACTGCCTAGCCAATCTCCTAACCAGATCAATAATTTGCCTTCAATTCCATGAGTTTTAATTTTAGCTAACAGTCTCTTATGTGGCACCTTATCGAATGCCTTCTGGAAGTCCATATAAACTACATCCACAGACTCTGCTCTTAGCCTGTTTTTTAAATCATCAAACTATCATTTTTATTATTGTTTCTGACTGAGCCCACCGCCCATTTATTAGTATCCCTATTGCCCTAAATGTGAGCCTTATGCCTTCAGGGTTTCTCTGTAACCCTTAGCTTGTCCCTGTTGTCTTCAGTGTGAGCTATTGTCCTGGGGGTGCCCCTGTCTACTACTTTAGTTACTTCCTCAAAAAATTCAATTAGGTTCATTGGACATGACCTACCCTTTACAAATCTATGTTGGCTCTCTCTAATCTGCTCAAATTTCTCTAAGTACTCAGTGACACTGTCCTTAATAATAGATTCTAATTACTTCCTCACAACAAATGTTAGACTAATAGGTCTATAATTTCCTGGTTTCTCTCTCTCACCTTTCTTAAATAATGGAATTACATTTGCAATTTTCCAATCCAAAGGAACAATTCCTGAATCGAGAGAGCTTTGGAAGATTATGGCTAAAGCATCTACAATTTCCTCACCTACTTCCTTTAAAACCTTGGGCTGGAAACCATCTGGCCCTGGGGATTTGTCAGTCTTTAGTGCTATTATTTTTTCTAATACTGTTTTCTTGCTTAAGTTAACTTTAGTGAGTTCTAGTCTTTGATTCATTATTAGTTTCCCTGGAATGTTAGGTGTATTAACCTATTCATCTACTGTGAAGACTGACACAAATTAATTGTTCAACAAGTCTGCCATTTCCTTATTTTCATTTGCAATATTACCTACATTACCCTTGACTACCCTTTTTCTTCTAATATAATTGTAAAAACTTTTTGTGTTAAACCGGTATCACTCGCAAGTTTCTTTATATTCCTTTTTGTAGCTCTTACTTTCTTTTTGTCTTCCTTTGCTGTTCTTTATATCTCCCCCATTCCCCTGGATCTACACTATTCTTTTCACTTTTGTATGTTCTTTCCTTTAGTTTTATGTTATTTCTCACCTCTTTTGTCGACCATGGCTGTTCTATTTGGTAATTAGAGCTCTTGCACCTTAGGGGTATACACTGGTCCTATATTAAGCTAAATTCTTTTTTGAACACCTCCCACTGTTCACCTGTAGTTTTACCCGATAACAGGTTTGACCAGTTTGCTGTTATCAGTCTCTGTCTCGTCCTGTTAAAATTCACCTTACCAAAATCTAGAATCTTAGTAACTGTGTTACGTTTCTCCTTTTCAAACCTAACATTGAATTTGATCATATTATGATCTCTGTTAGATAAATGTTCCCTTACTGTTAGATTATTAACTAAGTCTGGTTCATTACTCATTACTAAATCTAATATGACCTACCTTCTTGTTGGTTCTAGAACATATTGCTGCAGAAAACTATCTTGAATGCACTCAAGAAATTCACTACCTTCTGACTTGAGCTACTCTGCTCTTCCCAATCTGTATGAAAATTAAAGTCTCCCATTAAAACAACTCTGCCTTTGCTACAAGCCTCTCTAATCTCTGAATTAATACATTCTGACACTTCATTGCTGCTATCGGGAGACCTGTAGACAACTCCCATTACAGTTTTAAGTTCTCTCTTATTCCTCAATTCTAACCAAAGAGTCTCCGCTGATTGCTTTTGCTTACCTATATCCTCTCTTACTAATGTTGTAATAGTATCTTTAATCAATAAGTCTACTCCTCCTCTTCCAGTTTCCCTATCCTTTCTAAAGACGTGATGACCTGGAATATTTAAGTCTCAATCATGACCAGCTTGCAGCCATGGCCACCATATCACACCCTCCAAGCTGTATTTGAGCCTCTAATTCACTCAATTTATTTCTTAGACCCTGTGCTTTAGTATATAAAACTCTTATTTGGGCAAGAGACCGTAACATGTCCTTCTGCCTCAGTGCTGTCTTTCTCACACCGTTTAACTTAACACGTTTCTTATTTGTCATCCCTGTTGTAACCACTTCAGTTATTTCAGTATTCCCTTCACCTGGAGTATCCATATCACTGTTTGGGACCTGAACTCTGCTCTTATCCCTTTTTTTAAATCATTAAACTAACATTTTTACTATTGTTTTTGACCTCCACCCATTTATTAGTATGCCTTTGTGCCCTAAATGTGAACCTAATGCCTTCAGGGTGTCTCTGTTACCCTCAGCATGTCCCTATAGCCCTCAGTATGAGCTTATTGCCCTGAGGGAGCCCCTATTGCCCTCAGTGTGGCTGTTGCCCTGAAGGTGCCCCTATTGCCCTCAGTGTGAGTTTATTGCCCTGAGGGTGCCCCTATTGCCCTCAGTGTGAGTTTATTGCCCTGAGGGTGTCTCTATTGCCCTCAATGTGAGTTTATTGCCCTGAGGGTGCCCCTATTGCCCTCAGTGTGTGTTTATTGCCCTGAGGGTGCCCCTATTGCCCTCAGTGTGAGTTTATTGCCCTGAGGGTGCCCCTATTGCCCTCAATGAGTTTATTGCCTGGATAGTGCCCCTATTGCACTCAGTGTGAGTTTATTGCCCTGAGGGTGTCTCTATTGCCCTCAATGTGAGTTTATTGCCCTCAGGGTGCCCCTATTGCCCTCAGTGCGTTTATTGCCCTGAGGGTGTCCCTGCCCTCAATGTGAGTTTATTGCCCTGATGGTGCCCCTATTGCACTCAGTGTGTCTCTATTGCCCTCAATGTGAGTTTATTGCCCTGAGAATGCCCCTATTGCCCGCAGTGTGAGTCTATTACATGGAGGGTGCTCTTTTTTTTATATTCGCTCTTGGGATGTGGGCGTTGCTGGCAAGGCCAGCATTTAATGCCCATCCCTAATTGCCCTTGAGAAGGTGGTGGTGAGCCGCCTTCTTGAACCGCTGCAGTCCGTGTGGTGAAGGTTCTCCCACAGTGCTGTTAGGAAGGGAGTTCCAGGATTTTGACCCAGCAGCAATGAAGGAACGGCGATATATTTCCAAGTAGGGATGGTTTGTGACTTGGAGGGGAACGTGCAGGTGGTGTTGTTCCCATGTGCCTGCTGCTCTTGTCCTTCTAGGAGGTAGAGGTTGCGGGTTTGAGAGGTGCTGTCGAAGAAGCCTTGGTGAGTTGCTGCAGTGCATCCTGTGGATGGTACGCACTGCATCCAAGATGCGCTGGTGGTGAAGGGAGTGAATGTTTAGGGTGGTGGATGGGGTGCCAATCAAGCGGGCTGCTTTGTCCTGGATGGTGTCAAGCTTCTTGAGTGTTGTTGGAGCTGCACTCATCCAGGCAAGTGGAGAGTATTCCATCACACTCCTGACTTGTGACTTGTAGATGGTGGAAAGGCTTTGGGGAGTCAGGAGGTGAGTCACTCACCGTGGAATACCCAGCCTCTGACCTGCTCTTGTAGCCACAGTATTTATGTGGCTAGTCCAGTTAAACATCTGGTCAATGGGGTGACCCCCAGGATGTTGATGGTGGGGGATTCGGCGATGGTAATGCAGTTGAATGTCAAGGGGAGGTGGTCAGACTCTCTCTTGTTGGAGATGGTCATTGACTGGCACCTGTCTGGCTCAAATGTTACTTGCCACTTATCTGCCCAAGCCTGGATGTTGTCCAGGCCTTGCTGCATGTGGGCATGGACTGCTTCATTATCTGAGGGGTTGCGAATGGAACTGAACACTGTGCAATCATCAGCGAACATCCCCATTTCTGACCTTATGATGGAGGGAAGGTCATTGATGAAGCAGCTGAAGATGGTTGGACCTTGGACACTGCCCTGCGGAACTCCTGCTGCAATATCCTGAGGCTGAGATGATTGGCCTCCAACAACCACTACCATCTTCCTTTGTGCTAGGTATGACTCCAGCCACTGGAGAGTTTTTCTTCTAAACTCCAATGAGTATAGACCCAACCTATTCAATCTTTCCTCATGAGACAACCCTTCCATACCCGGAATCAACCTAGGGAACCTTCTCTGAACTGCCTCCAATGCAAGTATGTCCTTCCTTAAATAAGGGCACCAGAACTGTACGCAGTACTCCAGGTGGGGTCTCACCAGCACCCTGAACAGTTGTAGCAAGACTTCCCTGCTTTTATACTCCATCCCCCTAGAAATAAAGGCCAATGTGAGTTTATTTTTCAGAGGGTGCCCCTATTACCCGCAGTGTGAGTCTATTGCCCTGAGGGTGCCCCTATTGCTCTGTGTGAGTCTATTGCCCTGAGGATGCCCCTATTGCCCTCAGTGTGAGTCTATTGCCCTGAGGGTGCCCCTATTGCCCTGAGGATGCCCCTATTGCCCTCAATGTGAGTCTATTGCCCTGAGGATGACCCTATTGCCCTCAGTGTGAGTCTATTGCCCTGAGGATGCCCCTATTGCCCTCAGTGTGAGTCTATTGCCCTAAGGATGCCCCTATTGCCCTCAGTGTGAGTCTATTGCCCTCAGTGTGAGTCTATTGCCCTAAGGATGCCCCTATTGCCCTCAGTGTGAGTCTATTGCCCTAAGGATGCCCCTATTGCCCTCAGTGTGAGTCTATTGCCCTAAAGATGCCCCTATTGCCCTCAGTGTGAGTCTATTGCCCTAAGGATGCCCCTATTGCCCTTGTGTGAGTCTATTGCCCTAAGGATGCCCCTATTGCCCTCGTGTGAGTCTATTGCCCTGAGGATGCCCCTATTGCCCTCAGTGTGAGTCTATTGCCCTAAGGATGCCCCTATTGCCCTCAGTGTGAGTCTATTGCCCTGAGGGTGCCCCTATTGCCCTCAGTGTGAGTCTATTGCCCTGAGGGTGCCCCTATTGCCCTCAGTGTGAGTCTATTGCCCTGAGGGCATTGCTCCCCAGCGGTAGTGACTCATTGCCTCCTGTTTATTTGTTGTGAACACGTCGCACTGACGGCCCGGCTGGGCTCGGCTCCCAGGCCCCATGTACGTGGCCTGCGGACACCGCTGTTTGAATCAGACGCTGGCTCGGGCTGCGGGTCTGCTGGCGGCACTTTGAGGCTTGGGGCATTGGCTGTTGCTGTATTAGTTTTTCCCAAGGTGTAGTTTGACTTTGTGCAGAGGGACCCAGGAAGCGGGCATGTCATGGAGGAGCACGACCCCGGCATCTCCCAGGAGGTGCAGCAGGACGACCTGATGGGCGCGCCGCCCCCCTGCTCCAGCCACTCGCTGCAACTTTCCCCGGGCACCATCAGCAGCACAACCACCACCACCACGACCACCAGCAGCAGCAGCAGCAGCACCGCGGCGGCCGAGAAGGGAGTGTGCGAGATGACCCTGCAGCCCGAGGCCGCTTGCCCGGTCCTGACGGGTGCGGCGAGCCGTCAGAGCAACGAGCTGAGGCTGAACCGGCGCCGGACCAAGTCCCTGCCCTGCCTCCACGACCCTTCCGACTTCTTCAACGACTTCAACGGGGGCCTGCGGAAGAAGGTGAAGTTCGCCGACTCGCTGGGCCTGAACCTGGCCAGCGTCAAGCAGTTCCGGGCCTCCGACGAGCCCTGCATCCCGTCCAAGGTCTTCCTGCGGCTCAAGAGCTTGCCGGCCATCGTGGACGACCTGAACGAGAAGTTCAAAGCGCTGGGCATCCACTGCCTGAGGCCCGCCTTCTCCATGCCGGGCGAGGCCAGCGACTTCCTGCAGCGGGCCGAGAGGGAGCGGGTCTGCCTGGAGAATGTGACCGTCACTCACTTCGACGTGCACGGGCTGATCCGGGTGTTGAACGTCTCGTACGCGAAGGAGGTGACGGTCCGCTACACCTTCAACAACTGGCTGTCGTGCATGGACACGCCGGCCGAGTACGTGGAGGGGTCGAGCCGCTCGGGCACCGACCAGTTCTCTTTCGCCCTGTCCATCCCTCCTTTCCTGGACCAGGGCTCCTTCGTCCACTTCGCCATCTGCTACCGGGCGGACAACGAGGAATACTGGGACAATAACTTCGACAAGAATTACGCCCTGCAGTGTGAATCCACGTCCGACGGGCACGCCAACACTTAGGGTTTAATCTTTTTTTTTAAAAACAAAAAAAAAAATTTTTTTTTTTTTTTTTTTTTGCACATGTTCTCTATTAAAGAGGTGACATCGCTCCTTTTTAGTTCGATTACACGAGCCCGCGGGTTTCCAAAGTACGAGGCGTCAAACTTACCCCCAACGAAGTGTATTATTATATATTCCAATCTTAGGATAACGTTTGAGGTGTGCTATTGGCAGAACAATTATTGAAGAAAATTAAAGTGACAATGGCATCAAGAATATTTGACTTGCGATCAAACGATTCCGTTGCACGCAATACAAGTGGCACGATTGACAGTGGAAGTGTCAGTGCACAAACCTGCTTATGAGATGTCTTTGAACATTTTGTAATGTAAGAGCTTTGTTTTCATCCTGCTGCTTCCATCCTCCAATTTTCTTTTGTTGCCTTTGCCTTCCTTCCCAGGATAGGACCTACACCATCCCTTAGCCCCCGGAGCTGGGACATACAATCTGCTCCCAGGCCTCTCCAGCTGCTAGGAGGTAAACCGTCTCGTATTACGCCCGAATTTCCTCTTTCCCCGCCAGCAGTGCAGAGATTTCAGGCACAAAAGCACATTCTATTGCTCTGTGGTAAAGATAGTGTACAGTGTAGCAGTGTAGTGCCTTACAGTATGCAGTGCCTTACAGTAGCAAAAAGAAAACTTGAACAAGTTGTGATCTGGACTTACAAAGATTTAATTTTTTATATATATGCGATCACATTTTATGAATTGTCTAAAAATGGTCCAAAAATGAATTTTGAAACGTGCGGATGACAGGTTGCTCAAGGACAATCTTTGATGCTCTGATGTGTGTATGTAAGAGAGTTTTTAATGGTCTGAGGACTGCAGCCTTTATAGAGGATTGTAAGAGAACTCAATACTCTGTTGATGAGGATCAAATTGGTTGATCCTTAACAGTACATATACTGGATGTCAATCAACAGTCAATGAAAAACATAACTGTGTTTGGCAGGAGCTTTGAGGAGGAGCTTGTTTACATCTGGCTGTCAGCACAACCCTAACTGAAGTGGTTTTAATTCCTAGGCAATTATAACTGGATCGAAACAGAAAATGCTGGAATAGCTCACCAAGTGAGGCAGCATCTGTGGAGAAAGAAACAGAGTTAACGTTTCAGGTCGAAGACCTTTCATCAGAACTGTTGCCTTTGCCTTCCTTCCCAGGATAGGACCTACACCATCCAATGGCCCAGAGCTGGGACATACAATCTGCTCCCAGGCCTCTCCAGCTGCTAGGAGGTAAACTGTCTCGTATTACGCCCGAATTTCCTCTTTCCCCACCAACAGTGCAGAGATTTCAGGCACAAAAGCACATTCTACTGCTCTGTTGCAAATTTAGTTAAGTACAGTGTAGCACTGCAATGCCTTACAGTATGCATTGTTGACGAAAGGTCTTCGACCTGGAACGTTAACTCTTGTTTCTTTCTTCACACTTGCTGAACTTTTCCAGCATTTTCTGTTTTTATTTCAGATTTCCAGCATCTGCATTACTTTGCTTTCGATAGCTGGATCAAAAGCCGGTTAAACCACAGGAGATGAAATGTATTGTTTACGGGATGCACTTTCAGTCAGAATAAAATAGAAAACTCAATCTATTAACGAGTGTAAATGGAACACATTTTTATGTGACATTTAAAATATATCAAGGAATGGGTTAAAATTATTTTATACAACGGATCTCCCTCCTGTTTTCTCAGGCAAAAAAATGGAATTTGACCAGTATTTGAAAATGTTTTATATCCTTCAGCCACTTTCAGACTGGATTGGGGACATTCAGACACAATTAGGGATACTTTACCAGATGCTCTAACATGACATGTCAATTAATTTTAACCAGTCAGCTTCTCTGGCATGTTTTTGGTTACTGGCCAGTTTTTAGACTCTTTTAGTTGGTTAATATCTTTTCAATGATGGAAATACCACACCAGATATGAAGTACAACTTATTTTCTGCCAGTATATTCAAAATGTTCTTATAAAAGTTTATATTTTGCACTGAATGTAAGAATTTACTGCATGAAAATCCCAAATAGCAGCGTGCAGCAGTCACCCCTGCCAGCTTTCCAATGAGTATGGAAGAATGAACATCTGGGTTGCAACATAAAATGTAAGATTTACTTTCAAGTATATTGGCTGAAACTATGAATATCAATGAACACCAGCCCCCCTTCAATTCCCCACTACAGTACACAGGGGTGTTTCTTATTGCGCATTCAATCGATGTTCAAAGTGCAGCATCTGACGGACTTAATGTAAGTTGGATCATTGGGTCTGATTGGGAGAGTATCTGAACACACAATGGAATGTCAGTGACTCCACCTTGTTTTCAAGTCAAATTCATCCCACCACAGGACCAGAGACTTTAATTTTGGACTCTCTTATACTGCCTCCTCCCTAACCTCACATTACAACCAGGACATGTCTCTCCTAATCTTTGGCATGCCTATGAAACCTGAATTTCCTCTGTGTCCAATTGCGTACACATTTTGGCTGCCTCTCTGAAGCTGAGCCCATTACTTCTATCTTGCTTTTTTATCCTTCTCTTAACCCCTTTTGGGCCCTTCGGTCCTGTTTCCTCCCCTTCCTGTCACCTAGTTATGCCACCTTTCATTTCTCCCCTCTCAGGTACTTTGTCCGCCAGTTGCTACCTCAACCCATCACTACTGCACTGCCTTCCTACTCTCTTGCCATCATCCCAGACTAGAATCCCCCTTGCATAAACTCCTACTACTCTCTTGCCTCTCTTGGTATTCTCCGAAGGGCCCGTCATGGCACCTGTTGCTGCTTCCTTACGAGCAGCAAATGCCCTGACCCATCCTCATCTCCCACTGACCTTCTCGCTCAGCGCATCTGCTGGTGGCCAATCTCTCTAACTTTCTTCCTGTCCCACCTACCTCACCCTCAGACTCTGCCAGTGGATCAATAATCACCACGTTTCTCTGCATTTCCCTTCTGAATGTCGATTCACTCACAAAGTAGGCCCTTGCCATCTACAACCTTATTGTGGATGGTTGCATTAACATCATGGCTTTGATGGAAACCTGGCTTACGAGTGATGATTCCTAGCCCCTGAAGGCTCCCCACCTGGCTATACGTTCCACCATCTGCCCCACCAAACTGCCACAGTGACAGTATGGCCCTTATCACCAAATCATACATTGGTTTCTCCCCTACTCCTCTGGCACCTTCACCTCCTTGTTCCAGCCCTCTCGCCTCTCCTTTAAAATCCTCATTCTTTACAACCCTTACTAACCCCCACCCTGAGTTTCTCACTGAGATGTCCTCCCTCCTGTCCTCCTTCAGCCTCTGAACTTGATTTCTTTGTCACTACAATTGAGATCATCTGTTCAGTGCCTCTTCTGCATCCCTGCTTCCCCTTTCCCACCAAGCCAAACCTCCCCCAAGGTACCCCATGCCTTAGCCCTTAACCCGCGTCTTTCTCTAGTTTCTCTCCTATCTCCCCTCATGCCCCCTCCATCTTTTCTCTGAGACCAACCTCTTGCTATCTTCACCTCATTCCCACTAAACTGCTGACTACCTAACTTCCCTAACTGGCCCACATACTAGTTGACATTGTAAATGGTTCCCTCTTCTAAGGTACTGTTCCCCTCCATTTCAAAACTCATCAATCGCTCCTCAATACACCTACCCTCGACTTTTCTGTGCCTGCAAACTAACACCCCAGCTCCAACCTCCCTTTCATCTCCAAAGCCCTTGAATGTGTTGTTGCCTCCCAAATCTGTGCCTATCTTTCCTGCAACTCCATTTTTGAATCTCTCCAATCAGGTTTCTGCCCCTACTATAGCATAAAATAGCCCCAATCTCTGTGACTATGACCGTGGTGCTCTATCCCTCCTCATCCTTCTCGACCCCTCTGCAGCCTTTGATATGGTCGACCACACCGTCCTCCTCCAGTGCCTCTCCTCCATTGTCCAGCTCAGTGGGACTGCCCTTGCTTGGTTCCAGCAATGGCTTCTCTTCCCACCTCTGCACCCATTAGCTCTGGAGTACCCAAGGATCTATCCTTGTCCTTGTGTTGCCCCTTGGCAACATAATTCAAACATAGGGAGGGTCAGGTTCCACATGTACGCTCACAACACCCAGCTCTACACAACCTCTCTTGACTTCTCCACTACCTCTGTGTTGTCAGACTGCTTGTCTGACATCCAGTCCTAAGTGAGCTGCAATTTCCTCCAGTTAAATATTGGGAAGAGGGAAGCCATCATCTTCAGTCCCCGCCACAAACTCTGTGCCCTCATCACTGATTCCATCCTCCTCCCCTGCCACTGTCTCACTTCAAACCAGACTGCTCGTAACCTCAGCATCCTATTTGACCCCGAGCTGAGATTTCAGCCTCTTAGCCCTTTTATCAAAACGTCCACCTCCGTAACATCAACCGTATCCACCCCTCCTCAGCCTACCTACTACTGAAACTCCATCCATGCCTTTGTCACCTCCAGACTTGACTATTCTAATGTTTTCCTGACTAGTCTCCCATTCTCTATGCTCTTTAAACTTTAGCTCATGCAAAACTCTGCTGCATGTATCCTGTCCCGCACCAAGTCCCACTCACTCATCACCCTGTGCTCGCTGACCTACATTGGCTTCCGGTCTCCCAATGCCTCAAATTTAAAATTCTCTTCCTTGTGTTTAAACCCTTTTATGCCCTCGCCCCTCCCTATCCCTATAAGCTTCTCCTGCTATACAACTCTCTAAGAACTCTGCATTCCTCTAACTCAGGCCTCTTGTGCATTCCCCATACCTTTTGCCTCACCATTGGCAGCTGTGTCTTCAGCTGTCTATGCCCTAGGTTCTGGAATTCCCTTCCTAAACCTCTCCACTTCCCTCTCCTCCTTCAAGGGTCTCATGAAAACCCATCTCCTATACCAAGCTTTTGGTCACCCCTCCTAGTATCGCCTTCTTTTTGGTTCAATGTCCATTTTTGTGTGACTGCATCTGTGTAAAGCACTTTGGGATGGTTTTCTATGTTAAAAATGCTAATAAATGCAAGTCGTTGTTTATAAATGATGTTTATGTTTTTGCCTCTACTTATCTATCAAGGTGTCCATTCCATGTATTGAACACTGTGTCAAGAACTTCTTGATATGAATTCTAAATTTGCCTTTTAATAGTTTAAACCTGTGATCCCTTGTCCTACTCTCACAGTTTAAAGTGATTTTCCAGATTTACTTTTTCCGTATCATTTACAATCTTGTATATCTGTTTAAGATCATCTCTAAGACATCACCTTTCAAGGCTCAAGAGTCTAAGTTTCTGCAGTCTTACCTCATAACTGAAACCTCTCAGACTGGGGATCAACCGTGTGGCTCTTCTTTGCACATCCTCCAGTGCTTGAGTGTCTTCCCTTGTGTTTTGATGACCATGGCTGAACACAGTACTGAAAGTATGGTCTGACCAGAGGACTGGTCATTAATTCCTCTGACTTGTATTCTACTATTTTGGCTATGTAGTTCAACACTTTATTGGCCTGTTGACTGCTGTTCTGCACTGGTTGGAGATATTGAGCATAGATTCTACTAAGCCTCCTAGGTCTCTTTCAGCTGCATCCTTAGTTATTTCAACACCATTCATGGAGTATGTTGTTTATTTTTTTCTTGCTATGTACATTACATTTAATTGTATTAAGTTTCATCTGCCATTGTTCTGCCCACTTACATATTTTGTCCAGCTCATTCTGTAATTCCTGAGCTGTCTTCTCTAATTCCACTACCCCTCTTAATTTAGTATCCTTTGCAAATTTGACCTATTTACATGGGTTTCTGAGTCCAAGTTATTGGTGTAGCAGTCTCAACCCATTTACTAGTAGTTGCAGGCACAACACAACACAAAACAGCTCACAATTTATTGTTAATAGGCAGTGTCGGTTAGACAGACTTTAAGAAGAAAGAAAGAAGAAAAAAACTTGCTTTTATATAGTGCCTTTCATGACCTTTCGGATGTCTCAAAGCGCTTTACAGCCAATGAAGTACTTTTTGAAGTGTAGTCACTGTTGTGATGTGGGAAAAGCGGCAGCCAATTTGCACGCCGCAAGGTCCCACAAACAGAAATTAGATAAATGACCAGATCATCTGTTTTTTGAGTTAGCTGAGGGATAAATGTTGACCAGGACACCGGGAGAACTTTCCTGCTCTTCTTCGAATGGTGCTGTGGGATCTTTTACATCCACCTGAAAAGGTAGACGGGACTTCAGTTTTATGTCAAATCCGAAAGACGACATCTTTGACAATTCCCTCAGTACTGTACTGGAGTGTCAGCCTGGAATATGTACTCAAACCTCTAGAGTAGAACCCATAACCATCTGACTCAAAGGTGAGAATGCTACCACTGAGCTGAGGCTGACAAGGATAACAGGTGTGGGAAATAGAAAAATATCAAGTTCACCATAATGCAGGAGGGTTTACTGTTCTGAGGTATGTATCAAGGTACACTGGTGGCACAGAGTACAGAGAGTTTTAGCATATATGTATGCATGCTTATTTTTTCCCAGTTTTTTTCCCTTACTGCCTCCAAAGGAGCTGAGTAGCTCATGCTGGGGTAGGGTTCCAGAGGTGCCAGCAGCACTTCTATACTTTGTCCATGTATTGATTCTTCACGATTGAGACTGGACAAGGGACATTAGTGAGTTATTCTACTATGTGTATTTCAAAGCCAAGTCTGATCCTGTTGTCAACTGACTTTCATATTCTCCCCTTCTATTCCCCCACTTGGTCCCTGGCCGAGAGAAATTGAGGTCAATTGTAGAGCTCCTATCCCCGCCAACCTGGCTAAGATCGGTTATGCTAACACAACACAGAGAAGGGATCAAGCCTGTGACCTTCTTGATTGATGAAACTTAGTGCAACACTGGGTGATGCATCTACATATTGAGGGTGGGGTAATAGTAGTGATTGCCATGGCAATCTCACTCAGAGATCTTGCAAGAGGCTCACCACAATCGAGGCTGACAGACACAAATGACTGGAACCCAAGCCTATCGCTGCAGATGAAGTGGGATGGCTTTCACCATATACCAAGAGTCTACTCAGAACTGTCTTGTGCTAATTTTTAAAAATTCATTCATGGGATGTGGGCGTCACTGGCAAGGCCAGCGTTTATTGCCCATCCCTAATTGCCCTTGAGAAGGTGGTGGTGAGCCGCCACCTTGAACCGCTGCAGTCCGTGTGGTGAAGGTTCTCCCACAGTGCTGTTAGGAAGGGAGTTCCAGGATTTTGACCCAGCGACGGTGAAGGAACGGCAATATATTTCCAAGTCGGGATGGTGTGTGACTTGGAGGGGAACGTGCAGGTGGTGTTGTTCCCATGTGCCTGCTGCCCTTGACCTTCTAGGTGGTAGAGGTCGCGGGTTTGGGAGATGCTGTTAAAGAATTATAACAATGTTTACTGCAGATCTATAAAAGGTGCATAAAGTACTACTTTAAAATCCGTTCAAATATTCCAAAACCTAACATAACTTTAAGAGTGTGTTAATTCCACTTAATACCGATAAGCTGATTTATATGCCACTTTTTTTTCTTCAGACAGAACCAGAGGTTTCGCTCCTGAGTGAATTCAAAGCCAGCATCATGAAATATGGACATCAATGTATTTTGGAACCAAGATGGAGGTACAGGGTTTAGTGACATGAGATTACTGCGCTTGGGAACTTTGTGCAATTGAGCAGTTGAATAGTTAAAGTTTTAGCTTCACAGTAAGACTTTTACCAAAAACTATTCCAACTGACCTGGGAATGAACCATGATATTGATAACCTAAGCCTCATTGCCAAAAAATAGCCTTTCTCCTCCCCTGGTGTCAAATCCCCATATCCATCAAGATCCCATTTGTACTTGAACAATATTTCACTCTGAGATTGAATTACCAAGAGCTGCACATAGCAACAGTTGCAGAACATTGTGATCCTGTGTAAACATTCAGTGTGTGCGGGTTACTGTAGACATAAGCATTGGAGGCATACTGTGTAATGAAACCACAAGTCATTAGCTGTATGTTTACATTTTAGGCAAACTATAATGGCAACGGTCAAATAGTTTGCAAAGTATATTAAAAAAATGAATTGAAATTATTAATCATGGATCCTTGACATTTGTTACAAGATAGAATCATAGAAGTTTACAACATGGAAACAGGCCCTTCGGCCCAACATGTCCATGTCGCCCAGTTTATACCACTAAGCTAGTCCCAATTGCCTGCACTTGGCCCATATCCCTCTATACCCATCTTACCCATGTAACTGTCCAAATGCTTTTTAAAAGACAAAATTGTACCCGCCTCTACTGCCTCTGGCAGCTTGTTCCAGACACTCCCCACCCTTTGAGTGAAAAAATTGCCCCTCTGGACCCTTTTGTATCTCTCCCCTCTCACCTTAAATCTATGCCCCCTCGTTATAGACTCCCCTACCTTTGGGAAAAGATTTTGACTGACTACCTTATCTATGCCCCTCATTATTTTATAGACTTCTATAAGATCACCCCTAAACCTCCTACTCTCCAGGGAAAAAAGTCGCAGTCTATCCAACCTCTCCCTATAAGTCAAACCATCAAGTCCCGGTAGCATCCTAGTAAATCTTTTCTGCACTCTTTCTAGTTTAATAATATCCTTTCTATAATAGGGTGACCAGAACTGTACACAGTATTCCAAGTGTGACCTTACTAATGTCTTGTACAACTTCAACAAGACATCCCAACTCCTGTATTCAATGTTCTGACCAATGAAACCAAGCATGCTGAATGCCTTCTTCACCACCCTATCCACCTGTGACTCCACTTTCAAGGAGCTATGAACCTGTACTCCTAGATCTCTTTGTTCTATAACTCTCCCCAACGCCCTACCATTAATGGAGTAGGTCCTGGCCCGATTCGATCTACCAAAATGCATCACCTCACATTTATCTAAATTAAACTCCATCTGCCATTCATCGGCCCACTGGCCCAATTTATCAAGATCCCGTTGCAATCCTAGATAACCTTCTTCACTGTCCACAATGCCACCAATCTTGGTGTCATCTGCAAACTTACTAAAGTTGTATTGATTATATACATTTGATATTTGAATTATTGTGCACTCAGGAATTAGACAGTATTATTTAATCAAAGCTCTGTAAACCTCGCTTTCAATCTTTACAGAGGTTTTCAGTAAACTCTCTGAGGCCCGTAGTAGCAGTATCTAATAGAGGAGGGTCCAGGAGAATGTGACCCAAACAAGCATCGGCCCATTTCGCAGCATCAGACCTCAACTGCCCCCCATCATGTTCCCACCCATCATCCCCGGCTGATCTGCAGCCCCATTTTTGCCCTCAGGTACCCCTCCACCACCACTTTCCCCATTGTCAGCCAATTCCTGCCTTAAAGCACCTAAGCTTAAATTTTCTACTTCTTATGATGAATAGAAAATCACAGTCTGAAGGTGTGCAGTATTATGATATGTACTCCTGGTGTCTGCCAAAATCACAGAAGTGGAAAATTTATTATTAGTGAGTTTGCTGCTCTATATGGTTTTTAATACATGTATAAATTTTCTTAAACAATTTAAAATTACCTCATAAAATGTTCAAAAATTCTTACGCCTCAAAATTGTCACAGAAGAGAGAAAATATGCCAAATTCAAGATTAGATTAGATGGGTGAATGATGGAAATAGAATGATATGGGAACAGGGTGTATAAATGTGATTAGAACTATTTGCTCGTAAGGAGGGTAAATGCCTACATTGATTGGTTGGGCTGAATGGCCTGGTTCCGAGTTGTAACTTCTATGTATTTCTATATAAAAGGACACCACAACCAACTTTAGCAGAAATTTATTTTGCCAATAAATTAAAAGCTGGTTTGCACTATTCTCCTTACAATCTGATTAACAAGATTATCGTGGAGAGGAACAAGTTACTGTAATATTGGAAGGACAGCAACAAATCTCATTTTAAATGACTATTGATTAAAACTGTGCTATAAAAAGTTAACTTTAAGTGGATTTTGTTGTAGTATTGCTTTCGACTGATCCATATCCTGTAGTTAACATCAATTAGATTCTGTGCTTTGATTGCTATAACAAAAGTATCAATTAGTCATATTTGGACTTAACTGCAATTGTGATGACCACTACCTACAAAGCAATGTTAGAACAGTGTCATTGATCAAAGCAAACAAACAGCAAACGGTTATCGAGACTTGGCCATTGCCTTGCATGAGGTTATGAGAGAGATTGCAAATCCATTGACAGATGTTTCCCCCCTGAATACATAAATAATACAAATAATGATATTTCTTGTTACACAAGTAAACATACTGTTTCTGGGTAACAGAAATGACCCTGAATGGTTATAAAACTTCAGCAGCTTTTGAGACCCCATGTCAGAGAAATGCACATATTAATCCCAAAGGTTATAGAAGTGACTAAAAGTATTAAGATTCTTTAAGTTATTTATGTAACCGTTGGGATTAACTGTGTGTATTTCTGTGCCAGGGTCTCAAAAGCTGCTAAAGTTTTAATACCAAAGCAGGATGATTCTTATTCACACAGTATCAAATACTATCCTGTGACAAATGGGCCATGAATCCAGTTAAAAATGGAATGATTGTCTTGTCTGTTAGTTTGGGTCATTTGTTAGCATTGTCACCTCTGATTCAGGAGGTTTGAGCACCATGCCAGGAGTTAAAGTCATAATGTAAATTGAAGTGAGAGTACTGCATTACTGAACACGCTGTCCTTTCAACAAGATGTTAAACTAAGGCCCTGTCTGCATGTTTGGGTGGAAGTTGAAGATCCCATGGCATTCTTCAATTGCTTTTATACTGGTGCTGTCTTAGCTCGGATTCTGGCACTCTAGATGAGCTACAATTTGCTTCAATTCAACATCTGCAAGACTGAAGACATACCTGCCTGAAACTCTGCACCTTAATACCTGACTCCTGCCCACTGACTGGCAGCCTCCTCAGATTCATCCTGACATGCACAACCTTGTTGATTCTGAGCTGAGCTTCAAATCACACATCTTTCTACCACCAAGGCTGCCTATTTCCACTTCTGTAACATTGCCCAGTGCTGGGTCCCTCATATCCACTGTCACTGAAACACTTTTCACTCCTTTGTTAGACTGCATCATCCCAATGCTCTCCTTGCCTGCGTCCCAGGTTCTGCTCTTCACAATTTGTAACTTGTCCAAAACTCTGCCTCCAGCATCTTAATCTGCACTAAATCCCATTCCCGTATTACCACTTTGCTCACCAATCTTCACTGGCTCCCTATGCTCCCACACATATGTTCAAAATATCTACAAAACCCATCATGGCCTCTCCTCTCCCCACCTCTGCAACCTCATTCAGCCCCATGTTCTTGTATTTGACCCCTGCTCTTCTAATTCTGATCTCCTTTACATATCATCTTCTCGCCTCTCAATTCAGCTGCAAAGCCCCTAGCTATTTTACTTTGAAACACTTTCTCAAAGCCTCCCCAGCTTTCCTATTCTCCACACTCTTCAAAAGCCTCCTCTTGCTTTTGGTCACTGTGCCAATCCTCCCTCCATTTCTCCAGTTGATCAGTGAGAACAGAGGTGATGGATAAGTGGGACTTGGTGTGGGATAGGATACAGGCAGCAGAGTCAGACAGGAAGGTGTGATGCAAAATGTCAGGGGGCGCAATGTGAGATGGAAGATGAACCAATGGCAAATTGTGGGGGAAGATACTGTGAACAATCCAATCCAATTAGCATTAACTGTTCTTTTCTATTCACAATGAAAGCGAGAAAGATCTGTTAATTTTTGCTTGGAGGGAGTTTCACTATCACTATTTTTTACAAGTCAAGCTGTCAAGAATTATGTTGAATGTTGAAATGCTTTTTTTTCTATTTCTGTTGACTTTTTTTAACACTGTCTGTTGAAACAGGAAGTGTTGATGACAACAGCTGCAGATCAAGCTTGGAGGAGTTCCTGTGCCCACATATGAGAAGCAGATTTATCAGAAAGATATAGTCATCAACCATAACTTCTTTTGTGATTGTGTCATTTCATCCGTGCATAGTAATTCAGCTTCCTCACATTGCTGGGCTGAATAACACTGAGGATGTTCAAGTAATAATGTTCCTTTGTAACCATTTGATTTTTAAAAGAGGCACCAAGAGGAGGATGAAGTCTTTTAACAGCATTGTCTTTGGATAGTACACTGGTATCCCAATGCATTGTGCCAGTGTGGTAGATCGCAGGCTTAAGCTCTTAATCCTGCACTCACTGAGTCACCGTTCTCAGGCCACACAGTTGTGCAAAGTGTCAAGTGCAGACCAGGCCTTACCTCCGGGAGGAGGACAGGAAACATGGAAAGTCATCCACAGTCATTCTGGTAAACCTCCAGTAGCTGCAATAGCACAGGGTGGCATTTGTGGAGGTCTAGGTACAGGTCACTTTTCCATCCTCTGCTTCAGAGATGGTGAATGGCAGGGAGGCCCAAGAAACAGGTATATCTGAAAAGATACCATAAAAAGTTCCTCCCTCTCTTAAAAAAAACACATCAGAGAAAATAAACACCTATTAACAGCAATTTTCCTATCAAAGGATTTAATGTGGTACATAATACAAAAACAACACAGAACATCATACCATTAAAGACTGCTTAAAGAAATGTCGCACTGTTTATTTTTGGATTAAATATTACAAAAAAACAGTTCAGTATACCAAAACTGATAACAGAATAACTCAGTGTTTCCCTTTTACACTTGGCATTTAGCGGCTAGGTCACAGTTATTATTTACTTACATTGTTCAAGGATTACACACACAGACACAGAAACAGAAATATAAACAAACTCCATGAAATTACTGAAATATAGTGGATTGTGCTCCAATTTCTAAATTAAATTCACACAACTGTAATTTTAAATATGGTGGTTAGATCCCTCTGTACAGAAATGACAGGTGACACACAAAGTATTGGAGACTATTAACAAAGTTATTTATGCTCACTATAGCCTGCATTATATACAAATTTTACTTGCAAAGCCTAGTTGTATTGATTGAACTACGCTAATCTGATTATATGTTCGCCTCACAGCGGAATCCAGTGGTTTAACGTTTCAAACCAAGCTTTGCCTCACTTAGTTTAACTTAATCCACCTCTGTAGAGATTGAGGAAATATGTATGTAAAAGACTCCTCTCCTCTTTTAATACTCTCCTTAAAACCCACCTCTTTGACAAAGCTTTTGGTCACCGCACCTAATATCTCCTTCTTTGGCTCGACACTCATTTTTAAAAAATTATGCTTCTGTGAAGCACCTTGGGAAATTTTTAAATGTTAAAGATGTATAAATGCAAGTTGTTGTTGTTGCGACATCCTTGGGTTATGCTGTTGTACAAGTAAATATAGGGCGGTGTGAGTCAACTCCCATAAAGTTCATTTACGGGAACAACCGATGCCACTGAACCCGACAGGATATTTATGACAGACTTGACATTTTAACACTTCCATTCACGTTTTTTATTACATGATGGGCCAGAGTTTAATGCACACGCTGTTACTAATGTGTAAATTGTCCAGCTATTTGTGGCGAGGAAGAGATACCCTGTGAATTGCCATTTGCCACAAGTTGCTTGACGATTTCACAGAATCTTACATCACAGAAGGAGGCTATTCGGCCCATTGTGCCAGTACTGGCTCTTTGAAAGAGCTATCCAATTTAGTCCCACACCCCAGCTTTTTACCCATAACCTTGCAAATTAGTCCTCTTCAAGTACATGTCCTTTTGAAAGTTGCTATGGAATCTGCTTCCACCACCCTTTCAGGTAGTGCGTTCCAGATCTTAACAGCCCTTTTCTCCTCATTTCCCCTCTAGTTCTTTTGCCAATTACTTTAAATCTATGACCTCTGGTTACTGACCCACTTGCCAGAGGAAACAATTTCCCTCTATTTGCTCTATCAAAACCCCTCATTATTTTGAATATCTCTATTAGGTCTCCCCTTAATCTTCTCTGCTCCATGGAAAATAATCCCAGCTTCTCCAATCTCTCCACATAGAATCATAGAAAGGTTACAGCACGGAAGGAAGCCACTCGGCCCATTGATTCCACGCCGGCTCTATGCAAGAGCAATCCATCTAGTCCCACTCCCCCTCCCTTTTTCCGTAGCCCTGCAAATTTTTTCCTTTCAAGAACTTATCCAGTTCCCTTTTGAAGGCCATGATTGAATCTGCCTCCATCACCTTCTCGGGCAGTGCATTCCAGATCCTAACCACTCGCTGTATAAAAAAGTTTTTCCTCATGTCACCTTTGGTTCTTTTGCCAATCACCGTAAATCTATGTCCTCTGATTCTTGACCCTCCCGCCAATGGGAACAGTTTCTCTCTATCTACTCTGTCTGGACCCTTCATGATTTTGAACACCTCTATCAAATCTCCTAGCAACTGTCTCGGTTCCAAGGAGAACAATCCCAGCCTCTCCAGTCCATTCACGTAACTAAAGTCCCTCATTCCTGGAATCATTCTAGTAAATCTCTTCTGCATCCTCTCTAAGGCCCTCACATCTTTCCTGAAGTGCGGTGCCCAGAACTGGACACAATACTCTTGTTGTGGCCGAACCATTGTTTTATAAAGGTTCATCATGACTTCCATACTTTTGTACTCTATGCCTCTATTTATAAAGCTCAGGATCCCGTATGCTTTTTTAACCGCTTTCTCAACCTGCCCTGGCACCATCAACGATTTGTGCACATATACCCCCAGATCTCTCTGTTTCTGTACCCCTTTTAGAGTTGTGCCCTCTAGTTTATATTGCCTCTCCTCGTTCTTCCTACCGAAATGTATCACTTAGCATTTTTCTGTGTTAAATTTCATCCGCCACGTGTCCGCCCATGCCACCAGCCTGTCTCTATCCTCTTGAAGTCTATCACTATCATCCTCACTGTTTCCTACCCTTCCAAGTTTTGCATCATCTGCAAATTTTGAAATTATATCCGGTACATCCAAGTCCAAATCATTAATATATATCAAGAAAAGCAGTGGTCCCAGCACCGACCCCTGGGGAACACCATTGTACACCTCCCTCCAGTCCGAAAAACAACTGTTCACCACTACTTTCTGTTTCCTGTCCCTTAGCCAATTCTGCATCCATGTTGATACTGCCCCCTTTATTCCATGGGCCACAATCTTGATGATAAGCCTACCATGTGGCACTTTATCAAATGCCTTTTGAAAGTCCATATACACCACATCAATGACATTGCCCTCATCTACCCTCTCTGTTATCTCATCAAAAAACTCAATCAGGTTAGTTAAACACGATTTACGTTTAACAAATCCGTGCTGGCTTTCCCTAATCAATCCACCCGCGTTCCAAGTGACTGTTAATTCTGTCCCGGATTATCGTTTCTAAAAGTTTCCCCACCACTGAGGTTAAACTGACTGGCCTATAATTGCTGTGTTTATCCTTACACCCATTTTTGAACAAGAGTGTAACATTTGCAATTCTCCAGCCCTCTGGTTCCACCCCCATATTTAGGGATGTTTGGAAGATTATGGCCAGTACCGCTGCAATTTCTACCCTTACTTCCCTCAGCAACCTAGGATGCATCCCATCCGGACCAGGTGACTAATCTACTTTAAGTACAGCTAGTCTTTCAAGTACCTCTTTATCAATTTTTAGCCCATCCAGTATCTCAAGTATATCTTTCTTTACTGAGACTCTGGCAGCATCTTCTTCCTTGGCAAAAACAGATGCAAAATACCCATTTAATACCTTGGCCATGCCCTCTGCCTCCATGAGTAGATCTCCTTTATGGTCCCTAATTGGCTCCTCCTCTCCTCTTACTACCCGTTTACTGTTTACATGCTTTTAGAAGACTTTTGGATTCCCTTTTATGTTGGTCGCCAGTCTATTCTCATACTCTCTCTTTGCCTCTCTTATTTCCTTTTTCACTTCCCCTCTGAACTTTCTATATTCTGCCTGGTTCTCACTTGTGTTATCAACCTGACATCTGTCATACGCCCCTTGTTTCCGTTTCATCTTACTCTCTATCTCTTTTGTCATCCAGGGAGCTCTGGCTTTAGTTGCCCTACCTTTTTGCCTCGTGGGAATGTGCCTGGATTGTACCCGAACCATCTCCTCTTTAAAGGCTGCCCACTGTTCAATTACAGTTTTGCCTGCCAATCTTTGATTGCAATTTACCCGGGCCAGATCTGTTCTTATCCCATTGCAATTGGCCCTCCTCCAATTGAGTATTTTTACTTTAGAGTGGTCCGTGTCCTTTTCCATAGCTATTCTAAACCTTATGATACTAGGGGGGATATATTGGATAAGGGTCCTTTTCGGGCGGTACCACCCCGCGCCCGACGGACCCTATGCAGGCTGCACGTGAACTTCGTGCTGCCTGCTTTACCACGAAATCTCTGTGCAGCCAGCACAACCCGCGCTGCTGAGAGGCTGCACGGAGAATGAGGAAGTTCAAAATGGGATGTGCACAGCTCACGTCGTCAGCAGCCTGCACTTCTTAAAGGTGCAGGTGCATTTCAAATGGCAGGTACACAGCTTACCTGCAGGAGGGAAAGACAGCTATGAGAATAGCTGGACCGGCACGAGAGAGGCTCCACGCTTCTCCGATGATGCTCTCGAGGCCCTGGTGGAAGGCGTGGACGAAAGGAGGGCTAGCATGTACCTGAAGGGTGGCTGGAGACCCTCCAGACTGCAGCTTCGCAGGCATTGGCAGGCTGTGGCGCAGGAAGCATTGCACCATGCACGTCGGTGCAGTGCCGGAAGAAGTTCAATGATTTGGCACGAGTGGTCAAGGTGAGTAAATACAAGTGTCAAGTGGCACATCCTACCAACTGCACCACTGCTCCACGCATGACACCTCCCGTCACCCACCCACCCACTAACAAACACTGCCCATCTATATGCAATGCTGCACTCGGCATGCTGCATCTCACCCGCACATAGAACCACACCTGCAGGCCAAACAATCACCACTCACAGGTCACACAAACTGGCAGCTATTCGACCATGACAGGCACATCACCCACACACCTTGCAGGACACTCACTGACACACTGTCCTCTGTCTTGCAGGAGAAGGTGGCACATAACACCCGGCAGCAGGAGGGACCAGAGGGTGAACGGGCACGTTTGCACTTCCTCACCCCCCTAGAGGATACAGTGCTTTGGATCATTGGATGGGCCGTCGCTACAGCCGTCACAACGTGCCGCGCTGGAGGTCCCGGTGAAGGGGGTCTCTGCATATCTAATGCTCCTTCTCCTTTTCCACATCTCCCTCCTCCCATAACCTTTTCTGACTCACGTGCTGCACATGATGTCAGCACACACCTCTTACTTGCTCCTCTCCCCACTCCACAACTCAACCTGTTTCCCTTTGTCATTGCAGCTACCCAAGAGGAGGAGGAGGAGGACACTGAAGCCACACCATCACTCGATCTGACACTTGCTTCCACCAACTCAGAGACTGACACTGCATGTACTTTAGAGGTTAGGTTAGAGGAGGGATCTGCACGTGGTGAGACACCGAGCACATGTGCGCAGGAGCCGGGGCGGGGGGAACGGATACTACAGGTGCCAGCTCGCTGGAGGGCGAGGTCGCTCACTCGTTCTGCTGCAGAGGAGTCAGATGAGAACTTCGATGGGCCAGGCTACAGAAGATGGCTGATGGGCGTACACCACGAAATGCTTGGGGCACTGGAAAGCCTGCCAGAAAGTCTGCGCACAATGAGAAGGGGCATGGAGGAGTCCAGCTCCAACTTGGCGCAGGGCTTTGCACAGAGCTTGGAGCCCATCCTCTCCCACATGGAACGGGTGGTCACCTCCATCAGCACACCTGTGGAACCCACCATGGTGACTGATGTCACAGCTTCTATTGTAGCACAAACATCTGCCATCCAAGGTCTGACTGCTGCATTTGCAGCTCAGACTGCTGCCTCGGAAGCTCAGACTGCTGCTATTGTGGTTCTGGGGACCACTGTGGAATGGGGCTTTCAGGACATCACAGCACTCCAGCAATCCGTTCTCCAGCTGATCACCAGGATTGCTGAGGCACCGCTCCGGGAGAGTGGCAGTGGCGCCATGGCAGTCGGACCTGCTGTCCTCTCTCTGGACAACAGCCTTCCTGCTCCCACCCCTGCCACTCCACCAGTGCCCCTGTTGTTGTCTCTCGGCCAGCCAGGCCAGACTGCTGCAGCCCATGCTGAGATGGTGCAGTCTGAAGCCGGACCCTCCCGGCCCAGAGATGCTCGAGGTCGTCCTCCAAGGCTATCTGCACATTCCTCCATTGAAGGCCAGCAGCCTTCCAGCACCCATGCTCCAGCCACTGGGGAAGCACCTCGTAGGAGCACTAGGATAGGTAAAGGCACACGAACAACAGGCACTAAAGGAATGCACAAGGGTGAATAGTTCTGTTATGTTTGCATAATTTCATTTATTCATTGATAAATGAGAGCTTGATTTTGCATTTGGTGGTGGTTTTTATTTATGCAATGAGCTGAGAGGGACACCAATGTGTAATGTGATAGAGGGCGATTTGATTGTCTTGTGGGAGGGCAAAGGTGGGGAATGTTGGACTGTTGGTGAGTTGGGGGATGTAGTTCCAATTATTGATAGCGGGCACGGATCAGGTGAGCATGCACAGCCCTTGCAGACAAGGCGTGTGGTTCCTGCTGCACCCTTGCATCTTCCTCCACTTCCTCTTTTGGCTCCACCCCCTCCTCCTCCTCCTTCTCCTCATCAGCCTCTTCCTCCTCCTGCTCCTCCGCCTCTTCCTCCTCCTCGTCCACCTTTGGCTCAGGGTCTTCTCCAATCATTGGTGGCAAAGGCTGGTCCCTCATGATGGCGAGGTTGTGCAGCATGCAGCAGACCACCACAAATCTGCCCACCCGCCCAGGGGAGTAATGCAGGGCTCCTCCAGACTGGACTAGGTAGCAGAAGCGTTGTTTGAGGAGGCCTATGGTGTGCTCCACGATGTTGCGTGTGGCAGTATGGCTCTCATTATAGGCCTGCTGTGCATGTGTGCGTGGGTTCCTGACCAGTATCATGAGCCACGGCATGAGGGGATAGCCCTTGTCGCCCAGTAGACAGCCTTTGACTTGCCGAGGCGGGTGAAAGATAGCTGGCACGTTGGACTGCCGCATGACGAAGGCGTCGTGACTGCTCCCAGGGTAGTGGGCATCGACCTCCATGATTTGATGTGTGTGGTCACACACCAGCTGTACGTGGAGGGAGTGGAAGCCCTTTCGGTTGACGAAAACGGTTGAGTTGATGTGTGGGGCACGCAGGGCAATATGTGTGCACTCAATGGCACCCTGCACCATGGGGAAGCCAGCAATGTGGGCAAACCCCCATGCTCACTCGTTCTGCTTGTCTCTGTTGAGAGGGGAGGTGATGAACCTGTTCCTCATCTGGTACAATGCGTCTGTGACCTCCCTTATGCAGCAGTGCACTGCATACTGCGAGATGTTGCACATGTCGCCAGCAGAAGCCTGAAATGCTCCTGAGCCATAGAAATTCAGCGCCACAGTGACCTTCACAGCCACAGGCAATGCTGTCCTCGCCCTGCTCTGAGGCTGCAGTTGTGGCCGCACCAGTTGACAGATCGGTGATGGCTTCCTTGGTGAACCTCAGGCGTCAGATGCAATCCTCCTCGGTCATGTTGAGGTAAGAGAATTGATCCCGGAAGGCCCTCATTGGATAGGGCCTCCTGCTCAGTGCCTTGCGCCTTCTCATCCTCCCTCTCCTCACAGCTTGACCTGCTATGCATGGCCTCTCTGCATGCTCCCAGTCATGCTCAATGCCTAGCGGGAACCCTAGCAGACCGCCCATGGTTGGCAGGAATGTTGTTCAACCACGGTTGTAACTTACCGACCCGTAAGGAAGTACTTGCTAAAGCACTCTCAGAAGTAGTGTAAGAACTGTCAATAAGAATAGGGAGCTTCAAAAAACCTCCTACTCCTCTAGCAGCCAAAAGTAATAATCCAGCAACACCTGCATGGCCCCTTTAAATAGCGCTGGTGGGGGGATCCTTCAGGCACTGTAAGACACGTTTAGATGGTCGGGGATAAGACTGTGCGTTGAGTTGAACATTAAGGTTGAAAACGGTGACTATCACTTTAAATCAACATTGCACACTGATTGCATGCATTTTTTCCCTGTTACATGCTTCCAGCATTCAGTATTTGTGCATTCGTTAACTCCTAAACCAAGATGGTGTCTGGTGCACATCATGCAGGAAACGTGCACGCGCATCCAAGACGCCATCTTGGATGTTGGAGAGGCCATGTAGCGCTGAAACAATTTAGCGCCCAAGGATCGCTGCTCCCTAAATGCTCCCCCACTGACACTTGCTCCACTTGGCCCACCTCTTTCCCCAGAACTGGTCCAGCAATGCCTCCTTCCTTGTCGGGCCGGAAACATGCTGGTTAAGAAAGTTATCCTGAACACATTTCAAAAATTCCTCTCCCTCTGCCCCTTATATTATTATTGCTATCCCACTCTATATTAGGATAGTTGGAGTTCCCAGTTATCATACTCTATAGCTTTTGCAACTCTGTAATTTCCCTGCAAATTTGCTCCTCTATATCCTTCCCACTAGTTGGTGGCCTAAAGAATACACCCAGTAGTGTAATGGCACCTCTTTCATTTCTTAACTCTAACCAAATAGATTCTGTCCTTGACCCCTCCAGGACATCATCTCTTTCCAATACTGCAATATTCTCCTTAATCAATACTGCCACCCCCCCTCCCCCCCCCCCACTTTCTTTCCTTCCCTATCTTTCCTGAACACCTTGTATCCAGGGATATTTAGTACCCAATCCTGCTCTATTTTGAGCCAGGTCTCCATTATCGCCACAACATTGTATTCCCATGTGGCTATTTGCACCTGCAGCTCAACAACCTTGTTTACCACGCTTTGTGTGTTTACACACATGCACTCAAACCTGTCTTAGGATTTCTTGTACTCTCTCTTAGTCTGATCCCACCTAATACTGTAATATTACTTGCTTTAGTGCTATCTTTCTCCCCCGATCCTTTGTGCCCCTTGTTTCTCCTTTCCTTTGCTACATCCTGGCGCCCATCCCCCTGCCAAATTAGTTTAAACCCAACCACCCCCCTCCCACCACAGCACTAGCGAACCTCCCCGCAAGGGCATTGGTCCCAGCTCTTTTGAGGTTCAACCCGTCCGGCCTGTACAGGTCCCTAGAACTGGTCCCTATGCCCCAGGAATCTAAAGCCTTCCCTCCTGCACCATCTCTCCAGCCAGGCATTCATCTGCTCTATCCTCCTATTTCTATACTCACTAGCGCGTGGCACCAGGAGTAATCCAGAGATTACTACTTTGAGGTCCTGCTTCTTAATCTCTTTCCTAACTCCTTAAAATCTGCCTGCAGGACCTCATCCCTCTTTCTACCTATGTCATTGGTACCGATATGGGCCACGACCTCTGGCTGTTCACCCTCCCCTCCCAGAATGTTCCGCTCAGTGACATCCTTGACCCTGGCACCAGGGAGGCAACAGACCATCCTGGAATCATGTCTGCGGCCGCAGAAACGCCTGTCTGTTCCCCTAACTATAGAATCCCCTATCACTACATAGCTGAAGTCCCTCATCCCTGGCAATATCCTAGTAAACCTCCTCTGTACCCTCTCCAAGGCCTTGACATCCTTCTTAAAGTGTGGTGCCCAGAATTGTACACAATACTACAGCTAAAGCCTAATTAGTGATTTGTAAAGGTTTAACATGACTTCCTTGTTTTTGCATTCAATACCCCTATTTACAAAGCCAAGTATCCTATACACTTTCTTAACTGCTTTATCAACTTGCCCTGCCACCTTCAAAGATTTGTGAATATGCACCCCCGGGTCCCTCTGCTCTTGCACTCCCCTCAAAATAGTACCATTTAGATTATATAGCCTCTCCATGTTGTACCTCCCAAAGTGCATCACTTCACACTTATCCATGTTAAATTGCATCTACCATGTGTCTGCCCATTTCACCCGTCTGTCTATGTCCTCCTGATGTCTGCTACTATCCTCCTATTTATGTTGTCAAGTTTTGTATCATCCGTAAACTTCAAAATTGTTCTCCCTAAACCCAAGCCCAGGTCATTTATATATAACAAGAAAAGCAATGGTCCTAATACCGAACCCTGGGGGACCCCACTGCATACTTCTGTCCAGTCAGTAATACATCCGCTCACCACTACTCTCTGCCTCCTATCCCTTAGCCAATTACGTACCCAAGTTACCACCATCCCGTTAATCCCATGTTTCTATTTTCCAATTAAGTGGTACTTTATCAAATGCCTTTTGAAAGTCCATATATACATCATCTACTGCACGACCTTCATCAACCCTCTCTGATACTTCATCAAAGAACTCAATCAGGTTAGTCAGACACGATTTGCCTTTAACAAATCTTTGCTGGCTGTCCCTTATTAACCCATGCTTCTCCAAGTGAGAATTAATTTTGTCCTTGACAATGGTCTCTAGTAGTTTTCCCACCACTGCTATTAGACTGATTGGCCTATAGTTATCGCGTTTAACCCTCTCCCCTTTTTTGAACAGAGGTGTAACATTTGCAACCCTCCAGTCCACTAGCACCACTCCCATATCCAAGGAGGATTGAAAGATTGTGGTCAGAGCTTCGGCTATCTCCACCCTAGCTTCCCTCAGCAATGTAGGATGCATCCCATCTGGACCAGGTGACTTGTTAACTTTGAGTGATGCCAACCTATTTAGCACCTCCTTTCTCTCTATTTTTATCCTATCCAATATCTCTACTCCCTCCTCCTCTACTGTGACATTAACTTCACCCCCTTCTTTTGTGAAGACAGATGGAAAGTTCTCATTCAGTACCTCAATCATATTCTCTGCCTCCACAAGAAGATTTCCTTCTTTGTCCCTAACCGGCCCCACCATTCCTTTAACTATCCTTCTCCTTTACTTTTTTGGGTTCCCTTTTATGTTACCTGCTAATTTTTTCTCATATTCTCTTTGCCCTTCTTATATCCTTTTTCAATTTCCCCCTGCACTCCATATTCTGCCTAATTTTCTACTGTATTCTGTATCTGACATTTGTCATAAACCTTTTTCTGTTTTATTTTAACCTCTATTTCATTCGTCATCCAGGGAGCTCCAGCTTTGGATGCCCTATCGTTCCTCCTTGTGGGAATATGCTTGATTTTTATCCGAACTATCTCCGCCTTGAAGGCCTGCCATTGCTCATTTACTGTTTCCTTGGCCAATCTTTGTTTCCAGTCCACCTGTGCTGGATCCCTTCTCAAATCACTGAAATTGGCTCTCTTCCAGTGGGTATTTTCACTGTTGATTTTTCTTTGTCCCTTTTCGTAACTACTTTAAACCTAATCATATTATGATCACTATTGCCCAGATGTTGCCCCACTTCATTCCCCAGAACCAGATCCAGCACTGCTTCCTTCCTTGTTGGGCTAGAAACATACTGATTAAGAAAATTCTCCTGCACACATTTTAGGAATTCTTCATCCTCCTTGCCCTTTACACTGTTCCCCCCCCCCAATCTATATTAGGGTAACTAAAGTCCCCTACTATTATTGCTCTATTATTTTTACATTTCTCTGAAATTTGCCTACAGATTTGCTCCTCTATCTCCTTCTCACTATTTGGGGGTCTATAGTAAACACTCAGCAATGTAATAGCTCCTTTTCTGTTCCTTAACTCTAACCAAATAGATTCAGTCTTTGAACCCTCTAGTATATCGTCCCTCTATAGAAATGTAATATTATCCTTGGTCAATACTGCCACCCCACCTCCTTTCTTTTTTTCCTTCCCTATCCCTCCTGATTACATTGTAGCCAGGAATGTTTAGTTCCCATTCCTGGCCAAGTTATCACCCTCACTGGTATTCAACACTGCGGGGTGACCATCTCCTGAAATGTGTTATCCACAAAACTCTCAGCTTCCTGTATGCACTGTAGTGACACCAGCTGACCCAAAAGCTCTGAAACTTTGAGCTCGAGCTCCAGCAGTCGGTGATACTTCCTGCATATGTGGTTTTCCAGGATACACAAAGTGTTCTGGTGCTCCGTTGTTAGCCTAGCAAAAATGGGACCTTGCCGTCAATAGACTGAGAGTTTCAAGAAATTGCTGCATTTGCACGTTAATTGTCAATTAAACGCGCTGCAGAAAGTTAGGGCTGGTACTTAACAGTGTAAGGACCCTTTTAATGAGATTTATGTTCCTGCAATGCCACTCAACCTCTCCAGCCTAGAAAGGGAACAATTAAAATTGTGAAGTTTCATTTCTACAGGTAGCAAATTGTGTGAGATTTACATTTTTTACATACTTTTCCTTTCAGTCTCTTTTTTCTCTCTCAATCCAATCTTTCTTTCCCACTCTTTATAGACCTGATTTGACTACAATTCACTCTATTTTCTTCTTCGTCATTCCTCTGTTTCTTTCTCAATCCTTAAATCTCATTGGTTAAGGAGCTAGACTGTTGGTGCTGTCGTTCACCAAGGTCCCAGATGCCCCATTGCCCTCGCTACGCCTTTATCAACTTGCACTTCCACTTGAGCTGAAGGTGGAGGGAAAAAGTCTAACAGGGCACGCCGCGGGTTGCTCTGCTCCAGCGAATTCTAGGCCGATGTTGATTTCAGTTACTGTCCACTTCCTGCTCATGGCCACATCTGTTTTGTGACTCGTCTTGTCGTCGAGTACAATATTTATTACCAAATCCTATCTGCGGTCACTAAATCTACAATAATTGGTTCGAAATCCCCAATCTGTCACTACCTTTGGAAAAGGAACAATTTAAACAATAATTATACAATTAAAAAATAACATAGAAGGCTGTGTTGCAAATTTGAGTATACTGTAGATACTTTTTTGGGGTTCAGTGCTGTCATTTGCTCCCATAAGCAGATCCTGTGCCTCTTACACACGCGGAGTTGACTCTCTACCTGATACCTACTTATACGATAGTGCAATTGAGGCGATATAGCAAATGTGTCCCTCTTGACATACAAACAGGATATTGCGTCCTTTGCACATGTCCTCCCATATGCTTCTACAATCTTTTTGAAGATAGATCGAGTTAACACTAGATGAGGTTATGTTTGATACAAATTATTAAGCTGGTTTATTTCATAGCAAGGTGAACACAGAGAGCAACAGTTATGATCAGATTCACTTAGGTCAATCACTACAAATTATCTTTGTATTGATACAAAATAATGAATTTGCTATGCTTCCCCACACCAGTGAGTCATCCCACTTAACAAACAGAATGACTCCTCTGAATTCTGCCCTATAGCCCAGAGTAGAACCTCCTCTCCCTGCTGCCTTCTTTTTCCGAGCCTGCCTTTTGCTGCTTGACTACCTGTGCAGCATCCTGTTTCAAAAACCTCCCTTTAACCGGTGTCCCAACCTCCATCTTGTATCTCTTTTCACTGACAGAGATCAAAGGACTTCCCAACACAATAGGGGTGGAATTTTTGTTGATTACCAGTCAAGCATGAAATTGCTTACTGTTTATTCTCTGCAAAAAACTTCTGTTTAGCATATTGACAACCTGTGGTCTAGGTGTTTATTAAAAACTCATGACAGCACAAATTGCTTTTTAAAAACCCAACACTAAAAGTAACTCTTTTTCCACATCCCCCCTGTGGAAAAAGGGACAAATAAATCCTGAAATGTGACAGCAGGCAGATGACCCATTTGAAATCCATGTGTCATATTGTCAAAGTGACAACACGAGCAGTCTATAAACACATTTCTTTTTACCAGATTACCCATGATATTGCTCATGGGTAGTCCGAGGTCTGGAGCACGGTTGTGATATTTAGCTAGCCTAGTCTCCTCAATTACTCAGCAAATCACTTGTAATTTTCAAGCTCTCCATCAGAAGAATTCACAGTGAAATGACTGGCTTTTATCCCCCTCTTTTAGAATCATACAGCACAGAAGGCTGCCATTTGGCCCATCATGCCTGTGCCGGCTCTTTGAAAGAGCTGTCCAATTAGTCCCACTCCCCTACAATTTTTTTTCCAAGAATATATCCAATTCCTTTTTGAAAGGTACTATTGAATCTGTTTCCACCAGCCTTTCAGGCAGTGCATTCCAGATCATAAGTTGCGTTAAAAAAATTCTCATTTCCCGTCTGGTTCTTTTGCCAATTACCTTTAATCTGTGTCCTCTGGTTACCTTATGACCCTTATGCCAGTGGAAACAGTTTCTCCCTATTTACACCATCAAAACCCTTCATGATTTTGAACACCTTCATTAAATCTCCCCTTAACCTTCTCTGCTCTAAGGAGAACAATTCCAGCTTCTCTAGTCTCTCCTCATGACTGAAGTCCCTCATCCCTGGTATCACTCTCATAAATCTACTCTGCACCCTCACCAAGGCCTTGCCATTTTTCCTAAAGTGTAGTGCCCAGAATTGGACACAATACTCCAGCTGAGGCCTAACCAGTGATTTATAAAGCATAAAGCAATTTAGCATAACTTCCTTGCTTTTGTACTTTATGCCTCCATTTACAAAGCCCAGGATCCTGTACACATTTACAAAAAAACTGTTTTGCATTTATAACAAAGTGCAATTTCTGGACTGGGACAGATGCGCACTAGATGCAAGAATTTATATCTAGTAGCGAATCCCTTCTGGTGTTGCTCACAATAAGGCAGAGGATGCACAGTTTTATAAGGATAGTAACATCATACCATGTAAAATAATGCATTATTCTTCTACTAAACTGTAGGTATGGCTTCTTTTACAGTTACAAAATCTCACTGCTGTTAAGTAAACATTGGATTGAGTTCATACACGATCACTGCAGAGGTTGCAGATATTTTGGTTTTGTATTTTTTGTTCCTTTATACTTTAAAAAAAAAGAAATTTGAGCGCAATACTTGAAATGTGATGGAGAGAAAATGTGCACTATATGCACCATGTTTGGGTTATGTGTGTCATTATATTTGTTAATTAACTCACTTGTTGGTACAAGGCTTCTCTGAGTAAGCAGAGAAAGTATGAGGACAGTTCACAAGTACGGTCAGTAAGCAACATGGAGCTGATCAGTCACATGGTCAGTGTAGGGATATTAGAATGATGCAATTTTTAATGTTGCACAATAGTGGTTATTTGCTACAGTTTTGTAGTTAAACAGAGAGTAAATTATATTAGCTCCTAAAAACTGACAAGTAAACACAATTTTGCAATGTAATTGAAACAAAGTTGATGTTTATTCTATATTTTTAACAAGATGCAAAAGCAGTATAGTAATACAGTGAGTGAATGAAGATTATAATGGCAAAGTGCTTGAGTCACTTGTGATTGGTGATTTATATTCATTCTAATTGTGTTGCATTACAAATGGACTCAATATTTGCAATTTTTGTAAGGTGATTTATTTTTTAAATATCAGGATGTTTTGAAGCAGTACCACCCCATCAATTGTGTGAGGTGCAGGATATAAATAAATTGCCCCATTTCAAAACTAGGACACTACTATATCAATGTAAATATCTGTAGAGATTGTTCTAGCACAAAACATTAGACAAGAGCACACACTTTAAATACATTTTATTGGTGAGTTTATCTTCAGTTTTTATTGGTTATGCAGAAAATCAGTTTTAACCATAAATAGATTGTCTTGTCACTGCTCATTAGTAGATGCCACATTGAAAAAAATGGAAAAAAATGAAGCATTAGAATTGCACAAAATTGTATGAAAAGAAAAAACAAAGCATTAGAATTACCCAAAATTGTATATTTAATATTGTACAGCTGATCTGTACCATTGCTCCAAAATCCTAAAATATTGGGGATCACTGGCACTATATTATTCTAAATTAGCAGTACAATTAAATGAATGGATTACATTGTTGTGCAAGTATTGCCATCAGAATCTTTAACAGATCTGTCAAATACGCAGGAGAGAGAAGCTTTAGTTCTTGAAGATCGGGACACTTCCAGAGTTCCAGACAGTTGACTAGAAGGTGGTATATGGAATGATTTTTTTTAAAACACGACATTTGTTGGCTCCTAATTCTCGGTTTCACAGATTTTCAATGATGAGCTTTTGCGTGGTGTACAATTGACCGATAAGTACCTGAGGAATAAAAGAGAAGCATTGTGATACATTCTTGCAAAGAAATACTGCTTTAATTTATCAGCATACTTGTTGCCAAGTTAGTGTTGTGTGCTTTCTAGCCCGACAGCAAGTCCCCTGTCTGCCTTTTCAACCTCAGATGGTATATGACCTGGAAAGATCTGCAGGGAAAAAAAAAGGGAGGGGAAAGAGAGTGATTTCAGACTCTCAAAATACACTGCCATTACAAATTTCTACTGGGGCTTTTCTTGTGCTGATCAGGAAATGCTTTTTTTTTTACGATCCTTGAATCTCATTGATAGACTTTTGTCATATTGATAGTGGAGCCAACTTAAGGTCACAAAATATGCCTGACTAGAATTTATTTTCTTCCTCTGTTTGAAGCACACAGTCCTTCAGTTTATAAAGGTACTTAATGGGGACTGCCAGCTATAATTGTAACTTGAAGAATTTGCTAGTGGGAGCTGAATGCTGGCCATATGGGTGGGGTGAATTTTTAGTTAAGACTGGCAAGACAGCTAACAATATTTTCCTAGTCCTTGCTCACTTGAATCCCACTGGCAGCAATGGTATGGTATGGAGGAATATTCCCCCTGTAAAAGCTACAGTTACCATGACAGCCTTTCAAGAAGGCTTTCTCTAATCAAAATACTTAACCTAAATGCACTTGCTTAATTTCTCAAAGAACAAGCTCCTGGGCCTAACGAGCAAGATGCTATACAAATATTGAGAATGGTGGTCATATATACTGCAGGCCTGTTTAACATCATACCCACAAATTTCACTGAGGGGGAGTAGCAATTCTGTGTCCCCCCCACCCCTGAAAAAAACACATATGCTCCAACTGTACTGAGTGTTCTGGGACTATCAACTTGCTGTTCACCCTCTGAGTTGAAGGAATCGATGTATTGATAACAATTATCTAGTTTGAATTCAATGTGCAAGAACACACTACATAAATATTGGACTTACTATATCTAATTCACAGTTGACCAAGGCTGCCTAATATACAGTCCAACATCACAAATCTAAACGGTTCGGGACCAAGCACTGATGAGAGTCGCAACTGGTTTGGATTGGTGGCTTTGTTCTGCATACAGTAATTTTGCTCACCCAAAAAGCAACTGTTTTGGGGTAGAAAATAAGAATGGCTCTTGTCTTATCTGTTTTAAGCTCAAGTAAGTATCCAGGAAACACCTGGCTACAAGCCTCTCTCTTAGTCTGGCCCCGTTCAGACTGGGTCTCCCTGCTCTTGCCAAGTTCCTCGTTTCTCCAGTTCCCAGTTTTGTGTCACTTATTGCATTTATGCACAGGGGAAGTGTGTGAGGGACAGTTAACATGAGCCCAGGAGATGGCTGTGCAGGAGGTCAGCATTGGAGATATCAGGAAACAAAGGAGAGCAGGACCAAGCCATCAGGTAAGTGCACTCCCTCAGTGTGAGCTGCAGTACCATCCATCACATTTACAGAATAGAGGACAAGCAGGAGCTGAAGGGTTCAGGACGAGAATGGCTGCAACCCAGACAACAGCAGGGAGACCCAACTTGAGCAGGGTTGGGATCAATTGAGACCTACAGCCAGGTGATCACTCACGGTGGGATCACATGGAAGTGGGTTACAATAATTAACAGTTGTTTAAGAAGAGTTCACCATACAACACCCTTATTTACTGCCAAAAAGAGGTTATTTTATAAAATGGGAATTTTTCCACCGTATATTTAAATTCACATGGTCTTGATCCTATGTGAACTTAAACTGATGGTGATAATTCCCCATTTTACAGTTTGTGGTTGCCTGTGGTGGTCATGCCCATTATCAAACCATACGCACTTCAGTGAATACTAAGATTGTTCGCGAGCACAATTCCAGACAAGGCTAAAAGGGAACGGAATGCAAATCTTCCTGTCTGCACAATTTCAAACACTATTTTAAACAAAACACTTGTCTGCTAGAGTTTTGGTTCAGAGATACGATTGTTTAAAACAAGTTACAGGTCCCATATTTGCACGTTTCAGCAGGCAGTCATTGCAGAATGATTGATGGAAGGAACACTTGCTGACTTTCTCCTCCATAGCCCAGGAGTGGTAAGAATAAACGAGGACCTGCACGATCTGGCAGTTTGCTGACACTGAAAATGGCCACTTGGGTAAGTTACTGGAGGACTGTACTTTAAATCCCATTATATTGTTGGTATAGTTTCCTCCCCCCTGGATACATGACAATTCCTTAATTCATTGATTCAGATATATTTCTGGGGAAGGGTGTGACTCTCAACTATTTTTCCCTCAAGACAGAGGGAAAAATTCTCAACACTACAGTATGAACTGCTCAAGAATATGTTCTTCATTCCTGTGCAGAGGTTACATAGCTACCCATTCCAACCCCGAGGGAATGCATGTATTACAGTTTCCCAACCGTACCTCTCAACTGCCAAGTTTAACCAATTCTGAAAGTCACTTTGAATCTTGTCCTGCTGTTCTGTGTGGCAATTCCACATTTTAAATGTTCCTGGTTCTATTGCAACCCTCAAGACCTTCAGAGCCAGAAAAGGATGTCTGCTCTGTGCTTAATTGGACTCTTTTTTCAGACTTTTCAGAGAATTTAACACATCACTGTATTTTGATGTGCATACTCTTATTTATATTATAACTGATTTAATCCTATTTTGATTTGCTTGTTTACAGGCACATAGTTTAAAGTTAATCAATACAATGAGGCATCAATCGATTTGGTTGAGGACTGTGCAAAAAAAAATTAAATATGTTCCAAACCTGAACTCTCTTAAATTGTATTTGGATCTGTGGAAACTATAACAATGCATTAGCTTGTTAGAAGCATATGAATAATGGTAAATAAATAAAAATATTAGGCTATTTGAATATAAGAAAAAAAGAACTTGTATATTCACTGAAGCCTCCTCACCTGGCTATACTTTCAACCACCTGCCCCACCCAAACTGCAACAGTGGTGGTATGGCCCTTATCACCAAATCACACCTTGGTCACTCCCCCTATAACTCCGGTTCATTCTCCTCTTTTGAGCACCTTAGCTCTCCTTTAAAACCCTCGTTTATCCATCGCCACCCCTCCTCGACTTCTCTGCAGCCTTTGACATGGTTGACCACACCATCCTCTTCCATCACCTCCCCTCTGTTGTCCAGATCACTAGAACTGCCCTTGCTTGGTTCCACTCTTATCCATCCAATCGTAGCCAGAGCAATTCCAGCAATGACTTCGCTTCACACCTCCGAAACCATTGGCCGACATCCGGTCTTGCATGAGCCGCAATTTCTTCCAGTTTAACATTGGGGAGACTGAAGCCAATGAGACCGATTTTACGGTGAAAATAATGATGAGGCTAACAGCGCTCACCGTTATTTATTCGCAAATTGGACAGCAACTTTCGACGAGTGCACATGCGCAGTTAATTGCGAAAATCCGGAAGTTACTGTCCGAGATGCGCTGCCCCTCCATAAGCTGCGCAAAAACGGCATCTTGCTTTCTGGCTCCCCGTTCAAATGTATTGAATACCGTGAAGTTCCTGTACTGACGTCGTAGATATGGATTAAACTCGTCACAAAAAGTTAGGGCTAGTCCACTCCAGTCTAAGTACCCTTTTAACGGCATGGTAAGTCTTGATTACTGCCAAACAACCTCTCTGGCACTGAAAATTAACTTTTACAAGTGTAGAGTCTCATTCCATCAGCTTTTAATTATTGTTGGAAATTTAAAAAAAAATTTAAATACATTTTTCTTTTACTTTTTCTTTGTCTCGTTTATCGCTGTCTCTTAATCGAATCTTGCTTTCTCTATCTTTATTTCTATTTCTGTACTTGATTTGACATTGAATTCACTATTCTTTCTTACACTTCCTGGTTCAGAATCTGCGCTGCCTATTAACTATTCTTCAATCTGATTGGTTAAGGAGATACACAGGCCCCAGATGCCCTGTAGAAGGCGCTGTGCTGTTTTGCTCTCTAATTTACAGTAACTTCCCGTGCAAATCCCCCGTAGAAAGTCTATGGGCAAGTGCAAGTCTAATGAACAGCTGGCACCTATCACAAAGTCCATATCTTTGCCACTGATTCCATTCCCTTCCCCGACCACTGTCTCAGGTTGAACCAAACTGTTCACAACTGTGGCAAACTATTCAACCCTAAGCTGAGTTTAAGACGCCATATCATCTCCATTACAAAGACCACCCCTGCTTCCACCTCCACAGCTTCATCCTTTGCTGTCCCTGCCTCAGCCCAGTGGTTTCTGAAACCCTCATCCATGCTTTTGTCATCTCCAGACTCGACTATTCCAATGCTCTCTTAGCCCGGTTGCATCCTCCACACTCCATAAATGTCAGCTCATCCAAAATTCCACTGCCTGTAACCTAACTTGCACCACGTTCTTTCATCAATCATCCTTGTGCTCACTGGCTTACATTGGCTTCGGGTCCTCCAAAGCCTCAAGTTTAAAATTCTCATCCTCGTGTTTAAATCCCTTCATGGTTTCGCTCCTCCCTTTCTCTGTAACCTCCAACCATATAAGAGCTCTCCATTTCTCCAGCTTGGCCTCTTGTGCATTCTCCCTCTTTTCACCCCACTATTCGTGGCCATGCCTTCAACTGTCTAGGCTTTACACTTTTGAATTTCCTCCCTAAACCTCTCCATCTCTTCACTTCCCTCTTCTCCTTTAAGGGGCTCCTTAAAACCCACCTCTTTGACCAAGTTTTTGGTCACCTGAGTCTTTCTTGGGCTCAGCGTTTTTGTGCTCAGTTCATTGATAAGTGCAATTCAGGTGCAGGTAACTGTAACCAGACTGACAAACACAAATCTAACTGAACTGCTTACAGTTATTGGCAAAGCAAATTAAGGGCACCTGAAGTAATCTGTTTTTATTTCAGAAGTCCAACATCTGCAGTATTTTTCTTACCATAGTATGTGTGTAAATTGCGTAACTCCGCCTCTCTACCTCTGTCTCCTCCTTTAAGACGCTCCTTAAAACCTACCTCTTTGACCAAGCTTTTGGTCACCTGTCCTAATATCTCCTTATGTGGCTCGGTGTCAAATTTTGTTTGATAATGCTCCTGTTGAAGAACCTTGGGATGTTTTACTATGTTAAAGGCGCTATATAAATGCAAGTTGTTGTTATTGTTGTTGTTGAATCTGCCAAACAAGAAGAAATTGCATTATGGGATTTCAATTTATAATGAGAAGAGGAAGTAACTCTTGGGATGGAAGTCAAGGTGCACAAAATGTCAGCCCAGTACCCAGAGGCCAGAGCACAAAACTTTCCTAATTTTATAAACCAGCAGTACTCAGTTCATAAGGCAAAGATTAAAATTGCCTGAGCCAATAACTGGTTAAGACTCACACTTCCTTGTTTGATAATGCTCCTGTTGAAGAACCTTGGGATGTTTTACTATGTTAAAGGCGCTATATAAATTTGGTCTCAATGTAAGGCCAGGTTGCAACTCCAAACCCTCTATCTGTAGAATCATGAGGCACTCCAACTAATATGATTTTATAAAAATGCCTATTTGAAAAAATATCCAATTAGTTTTCTGTGGAATGCATCCCGAAGTGCCTTTTGGGGAATTCTACCAACAAGCAAATCACACATAGTCCATTCCATTGTCTTCCTACCAGCAGCAAGGAGGCATGACCATAACAAAGCACAAGGCAATTTCCTCACTTAAGATGATGCAATTTTGCATTACTCTAGTCCATTAACCTGAATATGGGTTAGTGGCTTCCTCAAATATCAAGTTCTCAAAAGGCTGCAGATAGTATATTACACTGCATCATGGGGTTTAGAGTATGCAGTACACTGACAGTAAACCAATGAGGCAGACCATCATTAGTGCTGTTTGCTGATTTATCAAATACATCAAAAATCATTGGACCTTTCAGGCACAATTTTCTCAGCAATTAGGTCAGAGAAAGAAATCCATTGAAGACCGCTTTCTTCTATAAATTCCGATACTATTGAGAGATGGCGATTCAGAAAGATCACAAGTGTGATAATCTTACTAATTGTTGTTTGTCAATAAAGGAAGAAGACTGTTTGCTAAGCAGGCTCCCTATTTTTATATTTACACTAATTAACCATCAGAGAATGAAAGTACTGCAGACAAAAGCTTTTATTATTTTCTATTTGTGAGGCGCAGTTCTAATCAAAATAGTCTGCATGTTTAGCAAACCAAAGAATTTACAAATACAAGTCTTTGTAAATATAGTAAAATCAGATGCATTTTGCACACTTCTGCACTGAACACAGTAGGATGTCTTGCTTCGAATCAGAAAGTTGTGCATTCAATCCCCACTGCAGAACTTCAGCACAAAATCTAGTTTGATAATTCAGTGCAGTGAATTGCTGCATTGTTAGAGGTGTTGTCTTTCAGATGAGATGTTAAATCAAGTCTGCCTGTTCAGGTAGACATAAAAGATCCATGGCACTATTCAAAGAGGAGCAGGAGCGTTTTCCCGGTGTCCTGGCCAATATTTATCCCTCAACGAATACCACCTGTTTGTAGAGATCTTACTGCATTTCCCTACATATCAATGACAACATTTAAAAAATATTTTATTGGTCGTGGAATGCTTTGGGACATCCTGAGGACATGAAAGACACTATATAAATGTAAATTCTCTCTTTTTGTTTCTAATCAACAGTATCAATTCCATAATGCTCAAGCCAAGAGTATGGTGGAAAACCCATCAGTCATCTGGGTGAGTCAACCCCAACAACACACAAGAAATTCAACACCATCCAGGTCAGAGCAATTCGCTTGATTGGCAGTCTTGCTACTGATATTATCCATCCCCTATACCACTGGCACACTATGACCGCCATATGTCTGATCTACAGGATGCACTGCAGCAAATCACCAAGGTTTCTTCAACAGCGCCTTCCTCCCCTGCAACTTCTACTTCCGAGAAGGATAAGAGTAGTGTTGTCATGAGAACATGGAATACTCCGCCAAGTCACACACCATCTTGACTTCGACATACATCGCTATTCCTTCATCCTCATTGAGTATAATATCCTGTAATTCCCTACCTAACACCTTTGTGGGAGCACCACCACCACAAGGACTGCTGTGTTCAAGGCCCACCACCACCTTCTCAGGACAACTAGGGATGGATAATAAATGAGGTCATGCCACCGTCACCCACGTTCCAAGAACAATTTAAAAAAAAATGCTGCATGATCTAAATTGACATGCAATAAATATGGTTAGCTTTTGAAAATAAAGTTAGCAACTTACATATAGGTAATATGTATGCTTTGCAATTTGCTGGATAGTATCAAAGTCAATGTCAGGCGAGGGATTTGTGGGTGTGAATAGATTGGGGAGCAAAAGAAGTAAAATATTTTTTGTTTCACATTTATTGAGACGACTTCAGCAGCAATAGACAGCGAGAAACGCAATTCATTTTCCTGTTTCTGGCTCTAAATTTGTCCCTAAATTTGTTCTGATTTGATGCCATTACTCAGTCACTGCTCCTTCTGTTTCTATTTTTATTCTTCTCCAACTTACTCCTGTGCCAATTTTCTCTCCCCAAAAGAAACAGATGCTGCCACTTTATTCTGTTGATGGCTTTCCCCAGATGAAACCAAGGGAAATAATTTGTTCTCTATGCAACAGCAATGAAACACTCCATGGCACAGTAACTCTCTGACCTATTACAGCAGATCTGTTACAAGAAAATCCAAACAAAGCATTCAATCACTCCCCTCCCTCCTCACCACCCCTCCCCCACACACTCATGCCTTTGTTACACATTGATTTTCATGCCAAATTTATCCTTACTATGTTTATAGGAAAAGTCTGTCAAACCATCCAGTAAAGTAGGCCAGAATACTGGAGCAACATTTCAGCACTTATAAACATTCACTAGGAGATGGAGGTTATCAGCCTTTCTTCGACTACTGCCAATGGTTCAGCAAAGGTTCTATACTAATGGAGGCAGAGTTTAATCATGTTTCTTAACAAGACTGGAATAGCTTTATAATCATAGTTGGTAATGCAGTTTTACTCACACCAAGCTGTATGCCTCCATTACATAGAAGTTACATAGAAAGTATGCAGCATTCTGTCAAACAATAGGGGTAGGGGGAGACAGACTGACAAGGGAACCAAAACAAAAAGTTGAAACAAAGGAAAATTATTGCAAACAAGAACCAAGTATAGTATTTCCCACTGGGCAGAAAAGGCATTAATTATGATTTATTAAACTCCAAGGCCTTCTATCTACAAGGGCTCCAGACCGCTTTTTTAAGACCCAGGACACTCACACACACTCTAGGATAATTTTTAAAAATCTCATCTTTCCTTCAGTAATATCTCATCTGTATTACTAAGGAAAAACCACGATAAGATGAAACTTCAAATATATCGAATGGTGTCACATAGAGCAACAATGTCCAAACTACTGCTTGCAAACCATACACAGCTGTGAGCCCTGGCTATCCAGTCCAGTGACTCGCCCTTCTGCAGCAAATTCAGTTTGTAATATAGCTGGGGTTGGAGGGGAAGCAAATGCTTTTATGTAGTTTTAATTATATAAAATCAATGTCAAAAATTAGCTTTAAGAGGAGTAAACTTATGCGTATACCCCTTGAATTATGCGTTTTGTGTTGTAATTCTTTATATTTGGCTTGTGGGGCTCCAGCTCCATCGATTGTATACATCTAAGAGTTCCACAACGACAAATTGTGACCATCCATGGTACTGAATCAACTACAGAGTGGGACAAAAATATGGAATGTGAGGGTGAATGAGATAAACACAACTATGTACCCTAATAGTTTGCTTTTAAAATATCCCTTTGAGTGAATGTGCTTAAAAGTGGAAAGAGTATAATTTTTTTTACATTAAAGGAGTGACAACTGATGTACCCACTTTGCTGGGAACTGTATCTGAAAATACAATCCTGCCTTACTACACTGTATGCAAATAATCTTTCATATCTCACTTGTAGCATTTCTTAGCAATAGAGCATCAATTTTATAAGAACTCGTATTTAGATTCAGTATCCGTGGTACAACTCAAGATTTTTAATCTTTATTTGGAAAACAAGTCAAATAAATAGTAGCTTGGAGCAAGACTTCAGGGAATCATTTTTATGCCCACCTAGTTCCATTAATTTCTTGTTTTTCATCATCCAAATTAAGTTTTCTCAACATTTGAAAATTTAATTTGAGAGACATGGGGTCCAGTCTGGTCTAATTTTCTTCACCACCCACATTGACAGTGCATTTAAAATTAAGCGTACACAACTCAAAAACAGAATTACTTCTGTCATTATAATTAGCAGAAGACGTTACTCTCGTATTCTTGTAATATTAGTACAGAATTGCCCCGTAAGTGCTCATTTCTATTTGGACTTTTATTGTAAATTTGGAATTTCATGCACATGCATGTGTAGATGTTGGCTGAGAATAGGTTACAGCTGCGCTGTGATGCCCCCATAGTTAAATAACCTGCCAACATCATTGTTTTGGCACTTTGAGTGGAGTATCAGAGGGTGACTGATACAAGAAACTTTATCCCAGTATGTGCTGTCACTTTCAGGAGAGGGGAGAAAAATTGGGGAGGAGGGGAAAAGAAAAATAATGCTCTGGTAAATAGTAAATACTATTCAATCCTGGCTCTACAGAATACAAATCCAGCACTTGCGCATGTCCATTTGTATCCATAACTGAATTGGTATGGGAGCCCTGATTTATAAATTAAATAGAATTACATAGAATGTATAGCATAGAAACAGGCCATTTGGCCCAACTGGTTTATGCTCCACAAAAGCCTCCTCTCACCCCTCTTCATCTAACCCTATCGGCATAACCTTCCATTCCTTTCTCCCTCACATGTTTATCTAGCTTTCCCTTAAATGCATCAATGCTATTCACCTCAAGTACTCCTTGTGGTAGCAAGTTCCACATTCTAACTACTCTCTGGGTGAAGAAGTTCCTCCGGAATTCCCTATTGGATTTATTAGTGACTATCTTACATTTATGGCCCCTAGTTTTGGACTCCCCACATGTTGAAACACTTTCTCTACATCTACCCTATCAAACCCTTTCATAATCTTAAAGACCTCTATCTGGTCACCCCTCAGTCTTCTCTTTTCTAGAGAAAAGAGCCCCAGCCTGTTCATTCTTTCCTGATAGGTATAACCTCTTAGTTCTGGTATCATCCTTGTAAATCGTTTTTGCACCTTCTCCAGTGCCTTTCAGTGACTGGTGTACAAGGACACCCAGGTCCCTTTGATGTACAAAGGGACCTGGGTGTCCTAGTACACCAGTCACTGGAAGCAAACATGCAGGTGCAGCAAGCAGTTAGGAAGGCAAATGGTATGTTGGCCTTCATTGCAAGAGGATTTGAGTACAGGAGCAAGGATGTCTTACTGAAGTTATACATGGCCCTAGTGAGACCACACCTGGAGTATTGTGTGCAGTTTTGGTCTCCTTACCTAAGAAAGGATATACTTGCCATAGAGGGAGTGCAGCGAAGGTTCACCAGACTGATTCCTGGGATGGCAGGACTGTCGTATGAGGAGAGATTGGGTCGACTTGGCCTGTATTCACTCGAGCTTAGAAGAATGAGAGGGGATCTCGTTGAAACATATAAAATTCTGACAGGGCTAGACAGACTGGATGCAGGGAGGATGTTTCCCCTGGCTGGGGGGGGGTCCAGAACGAGGGGTCACAGTCTCAGGATATGGGGTAGGACATTTCGGATTGAGAGGAGGAGAAATTTCTTCACTCAGAGGATGGTGAACCTGTGAAATTCTCTACCATAAAAGGCTGTGGAGGCCAAGTCACTGAATATATTTAAGAAGGAGCTCGATAGATTTTGAGACACAAAAGGCATCAAGAGGTATGGGGAGAGAGCGGGAATATGGTATTGAGATAGAGGATCAGCTATGATCATATTGAATGGCGGAGCATGCTCAAAGGGCCGAATGGCCTACTCCTGCTCCTACTTTCTATGCCTCTATACCCTTGTTATAATATGGAGACCAGAACTGTGCAGAGTATTCTATGTGTGGTCTAACCAAGGTTGTACATAAGTTTGTTCAACATAACTTCTTTTGGTACAACATTTTCTCACCTATGGATATTAGTACAATTTTACTTGCTCATCAACAATAACTTGGGTAACCCACTTTACTGAATGTTGTGTGTCTAAATAAACTTATTACAGGGACTGCAAAATAATCCAAACACCCAAATATTACTCTGCCCCCAATCGCATTTTACTCCACAAAAACTCCTTCAGCTGAGTGTGCTGGATAGTTCCAGTGGCTGGGTGAGGGCCACCTGTTTCACTCCTCTCATTTGGGAAGAGGCTTGAAGCAGTTTCCACAAAATTCTGAGATCTCTCTGACTGTTGCAATGCTAAATGAGGGTAAAAATAAAACTAAGAAACAGAACGGGCAACAAGTAACAGGAGATGGGTGAAGCTTCCAAAAGTCAGAGACAAGGAGTTGCTACTAACTAGTGTTGAAGGAAACAGGTAACCTAAGACACACAATAAATAGGTTTCCAAATCTCAATATTTTGGGATCTAGTACTTGGCAACCATGACCATTAATTGTATTTGCTTGTGAGAGCCCTATTTCCATTTGGAGTTTCTTCTGGGGGAATCCCAACAGAGGATTTGGTTCAAATGGGTCTGTCCCCCTCCTCCTCAATGTGAATCACAGCCAGAAACACATCCTAGAAAGCAGGCATTCTGAAAAATAGTCACAAAATGGTGGTCATCACACTCCACCTCAACGTAAGCTTTTAAGGGATAGATTGTCCCAGATTTGATTCCAAGTACCCTAGCCAATTTTTCCTTTCCCTAGCTCAAAGGCTCTACAGGCTAATTTAACACCCCTATCACAATCCCCTAACCCAGCACAGACCAGAGGGCAAATATGGGGCCTTTACTGGTATGTATGGCTCAGTTCTACATTGTGTGGTACAGTTACCCAGTGAGCGATCAAGGGATATGATAAACAAGTAACTGTTAACTTCATACTCTAAGAAACTGAGGCCCCATTGCTCAACTCATCACTGATGAACTATGTATTGACAGTATTAAAGATTTACACACAAAGGGTGGTAGAAGTTTGGAACTCTCTTCTGCAAACGGCAATTGATACTAGCTCAATTGCTAAATTTAAATGTGAGATAGATAGCTTTTTGGCAACCAAAGTTATTAAGGGATATGGGCCAAAGGCAGGTATATGGAGTTAGATCACAGATCAGCCATGATCTTATCAAATGGCGGAGCAGGCACGAGGGGCTGAATGGCCTACTCCTGTTCCTATGTTCCTAGATAAAGGCTCTTTTACATCAGGTTACGAGATGCAGTTTCAGGAGAGAAATGTCCATGAGCTGCTCTTGTGCTTTTACATTCAGTGTCACGAACAGTGCCCTTTTCCAATTCCTTTGCTAACATGACCGAGATTTCGATCTTGCCATGAGATGTAGGGGATGAAATTGCAGGTGAAAATCTGCAATTGTCCACTCCACGGCATAGCTCATCACAGCACTAACATACTGCAACCCTGCCCTCTGTATTATCAATTCTAAACATACATCATTGACAGGAAACAAGTTAACAAAAAACATTGTTTCCTTTTTGGCGTTCATTACGATCAAGGACATTGTTCAGTGTTGAAACACTATCTCTTCCGGTTAAATGCAGTTTTGCAAAAGCCCAAATTCCTGTGTTTATTTCTGTAAAAGCCATTTTCTATTGTGTAACTGATATGCCTAGCTTAATGATGCAAATAGTCATCTGTTAGTTGTTCATCAACGTATTAAGTCCTGTCTGGTGTAAATATTACTCTAAGCTCGAGGCTGTCCAAAACGTTTCTTTTATTCCTACTGACTTTACAACGGCGTGAACATCAAAAACCCATTGCTTCCTAAATTCAGTACACAGTACACAACACGTTTCATTTCCTGTGATACTTTACACTTGAATGGTAGAAATACTATAAAAGATATCTAGAAGGATGGTAGCAGGTGAATCATTTAATGAATATCTGAACATGCATTCACATTGAGGAAGTGAACAAATCAGACATGATCATTAACAATAACTGCTGAATAAAATAACTTCTCTCCTTAAGTAGCTGATAACTTACTAAATAAAGGAAAAAGTGAAATTAACTGTCGAACTGTATCAAATCTTAAAAGTGAACTATACTGTAGAATAAGTGTTGGGAAATAGTCACCTTTGGGAAATGACAGCCAATTTCAAAACAAGCTAAACCATTTATTTTGTATCCTAAACTCAAAGGTTCTCCCATAGCTCCATATTTTAGTGTTAAAGGAGGGGTTGCACTGACCTTAGTATAGAAATAGCATCCTCTTCCAGTGCATGCAGTCTGTGGAACTAGAGTCAACTTGGTCAGTCTGTTTAGAAAATTGGGCTCCCCTCTCGCCTTCATTATGTGTTAATAAAAAACATAGCAAATGATTGGTATAGATGGGATTGTCTGCATTTTGGTTGATTTGGTCTCTACCAATGTTATGAGGTGTTATGCTGACAGCTTCAAGAGGATTTCTTTGCCATGCTTCATTCCAGTACTTCTGTTCCAATAAAGAGACTGAATATAGAATTTCAGGAAGGATCCTGGAACAGGAATCATTTACACAACAGTTGATTAAATATTTTGGAGTCCGTTTCCCCTTCCCACTCCCCTTTGGACTCAAATCTATGAACTCTGATCTGACTCCACACTTTTCATTACCTCATCCTAAAACACCCATCATTTCATAACCAGATTGCTGTAGTCATTGCACTACTTTGATCATTGTGGCAGGTCTGAGTCATGTCTTTAGCTGAAAAAAAATCTACCAGCTGCTTATATGTGATAATCTCAGATAGGTATCAGATAGCCTCATGAAAATAAAGCATCCTCCAATGTTTTGAGGTAGGGATGGGCAAAGTGTTAGAATGCTACCATAAGTAAAATAGTTCCTGGGTGGGTTAAGAAGAACACAGATGTATTGTAGGAAGTTGCTGCTATCCACAAATCCATTTGGTCATCCTTTGAACTAAATGATTACAACAAAAAAATTGAAATACAAGATACATATTGGAGACTGGTAGTTTATGGAACATAAATTGAATGGTAGAGCCATTCATGAGTCCTCTGGGTCCAAGTGTGTTATTTATTCTTCACAAGTTTTGTATTTGTAAAACATATATTAAGTATAATTTTTTTTTTAAAAGTGAATTCGCCGAATGGCTGAGTGGGTAAACGCAATACATGGTGTGGAGCTGAGCCCAAAAAAACACAGAAGGTACCAGGTTCAAACATTGGCCTATGATGACTTAAGCCAATTTCAGCTGAGGTAATGGCGATGTTTCTACAACTGGCCTTTATGTCTTGAGGTGCCCCACTCCTGACTACTATCCAGTGACTCCTGCTGGAACGAATGTGTGTGGGTGTTGAGCAATGCCCCTACGACTGAATATCTTGCTGACACCCACGGGATTGTATCTATAAGTGAATGAGAAAGTCGGCGAAAATTAGTTCTGTTTTCATATTTTCCATTGAAGTGCTCAGCGCTGATTTGGGGGCGGTATTTTCTCGATTTGACTGTGGCGGCCGCAGAGTAGATAATGAAGAAAAATGAAATAGAGAAGCCTTCCGCATAAAAATGGGCAGACGAATCCTCCTTCCCCTCCACCACCACCACCCCCCCAAACCCAGGGTGAAGTGCTCTTCCCACCCCACTGTGTGTAAATGATGGCAGGAAGGCTTGATCTGGTGTCCCATTTCCCTCAGTCAGTGTCCCAGTTCTATCTCCCAGGAACAATGCCTGTATGGACAAGGCGCTCAGAGTGTTTTGGTGATAGGGATCAAGGAAATAGAATAAGGCCACAGTGGGATTGGCTCAGCAGCTGGAAGTCTTGGAATCGACTTCCAGTGGGAATCCCACCAATTAGGACAATCCAGGCCCTAGTGTCATGAAGTGGCCTAAAATCAGCAGTTTAAAATTGTTTCTGGATGTGATGCCTTCCAATAAATACTTATAAATATGTGGACACAAGAGCTGAATTCCAGAGTGAGGGGGGAAGTGACTGCCTTTGACATCAAGGCATCATTTGACCGAGTGTGGCGCCAAGATGCCCTAGTAAAACTGAAGTCAATGTGAATCGGGGGAAACGCTCCAGTGGCTGGAGTCAGACCTGGCATAAAGGACAATGATTGTGGTCATTGGAGGCCAATCATCTCAGCTCCAGGACATCGCTGCAGGAGGCCTTTAGGGCAACACCCTCAGCCCAACTATCTTCAGCTGTTTCATCAATGACCTTCCCTCCATCACAAGGTCATAACTTCAATGATGATTGCAGTGTTCAGTTCCATTCGCAATTACTCAGATAATGAAGCAGTCCATGCCCATATGTAGCAAGACCTGGACAACATCCAGGACTGGGCTGATAAATGGCAAGTAACATTTGCGCCAAACAAGTGCCAGGCAATGACCATCTCCAACAAGAGTGAGTTTAACCACCTCCCCTTGACATTCAATGGCATTACTATCGCTGAATCTCCCACCATCAACATCTTGGGGGGGGGGGGGGTCACCATTGACCAGAAAGTCAACTGGACCAGCCACATAAATGACTATTAGAGCAGGTCAGAGGCTGGGTATTCTGCAGCGAGTGGCTCATCTCCTGACTCCCCAAAGCCTCTCCACCACTTACAAGGCACAAGTCAGGAGTATGATGAAATACTCGCCACTTACCTGGATGGGTGCAGCTACAACATCGCTCAAGAAGCTCAACACCATCCTGGACAAAGCAGTCCGCTTAATCGGCACTCCCTCCACCACCTTAAACATCCACTCTCTCCACCACTGGCGCACCGTGGCAGCAGTGTTTACTATCTACAGGATGCATTGCAGCAACTCGCCAAGGCTACTTGGACAGTACCTCCCAAACCCGCGACCTGCACCACCTAGAAGGACAAGAGCAGTAGGTCAGGGGAACTCCATCATCTCCGACTTGGATATGTATTGTCAATCTTTCATTGTCACTGTCTCAAAGTCCTAGGGTAGTCCCTACCTAACAGCATTGTGGGAGTACCTTCTCCACATAGACTACAGCGGTTCAAGCAGAAGGTCTACCATCACCACCTTCTCAAGGGCAACTAGGAATGGGCAATAAATGCCAGCCTTGCCGGCGATGTCTACACCCTGAGAATGAAAAAAATGTTAATCTAAATGGGAAATAAATTAGAAGGGTGGCTTAAGAACAATTTTGTGAGCCTTTATGAAGTCTAGCTAAAGAACTAACAGGTACACGAAACTTACATTTCATACTTCATTCAATTTAGAAGTAGTTGTCCTATTTAGTGGGAGTACTGAAGACATTATATCCTCATTACTTGTTTTCTGCTGTTAAAATGCTCAAAAATGATTTGGGACAGTAGAATGATGGTGCTATGCTTACTTGATTTCACTGCTTACCTGAATTAAAATCTTAACACTGCTCTCCCTGTGAATAATATTTTTGCGGTGAGAAGAAGTTAATAGGGCTAATTCTCTGATTTTGCATTCCCATCAGGAGCCATACAGATAGGGAGAGCAAATCAGGGCTACAATGTAGCCTTATCTCCGACCCATGCTCCACTTGAGCATTGCTTCCCCATTAGGAATGTGGAATCACAGAATTACCCCTTATATCTCACTTACGATAAACCTGTTGTGAGTGCTTGACCTGGACAGTAGGTGCCAAAGTAAAAGACTAATCGTGCTGAGGAATGGATATCTTTAATTCGATGAGTACAAAAGTTCATTATAGAACAGACAAGTACACCAGAGGACCAGTCTGTGGCTGCATGGGTGGTAAGGCACAGGTTAACTCCTCTACTCTATTGAGTTTCTGATCTCTGCTTTGTTATCAGGTTGGAAATTCATAGGTAGAATTGTTTCTGGGTTGGTCCTGTGTAGTGGGTACTAGCAGGCTCTAGAGCTGATTAGGCAAAACTTGGACTAGGTTGCTCACCTACCTTATCAACTGTAAAACAAAGAGGGGAAAACACTTTGAAAGGCCCAATAAACACTTAAAAGAAATAGCTTTGGTAAAGACGCAACAGTGCTGAAGCATTGGATTTTTATTAGTACTCTGTTTCCCCAGAGGGATTGTTTTTCTGTCTTAGTGAGAAGGAAAAGAGGAGCATTCCAGAGCCTAGTCTCCCACTAAAGAACTTCCTATACACATAACTTCATGGCCAATGCAGCAGGATAGTTTACACATGGGGAAAGTATCAGAAAGCCAAGGCCCCTCCATCCCCACCAAAGTCAATAATGACCAAAGCCCTCCTCGAAGGAAAATAGTTTTTCACTGCCCAGGTCCTTCACTCAGCAGCCCAATCCTACCAAAAACAATAAACTCGATTATGCTCCAGAAATGGTCAACCTACTCAAGCGTATTCCAAATTGCACACCAACGGCTCAATAATCTCTCTCTTTTGGGTGATCAGCCCTTTCTGATTTCAAATCCTGACTCATCTTCCTCCTAGAGACCAACCAGACTCCAGAGAACTCTCCAATGCTACCCTGGGAAACTATTAAAAGGTAAACATCATAGTCCATGCCTCCAGGAAGAAGAAAACAGCCCTGGGTATGGTAGCCTAATGGTTATTGTGCAGTTTTTGTTTAAGTTAAAACGTAGGCTCCCCCATCTCTGTGGAAGAGGTTCTGCAAGCCATCAGCTCCACCAGAACAGGGATACATTCCATTCCCCACAATGACAGAAGTAGCCGTTGCCCTAGTCTTCAGTATGTGACCCTTATTGGTTGATTTCGCTCTTGAATTGTGACTCTAAAATGCTGGGATAAAAACACTAGCTAAACTCCCAAACAATTTGATCACTGTTAATCTAATTCAAACAAACCAGCTTTTATCTACGGACGGCACTCACTACCCGTCTACTGACTGTTGACAAAGCTCGACAAAGGTTTAACCCACAATTGTATTTTCCCTTAATGTAGAGAGGGCTTTTGACAAGTAGAAAAACTTAAATTATATTCAGAAGCTTTGACTATATTGTGATGTACAACTACAATGTTCACTGACCACAGTGGTCCTTGAAGCTCAATGGTTCAGAAGTGGGCCAAACACTGACATTAAGGGATACAAAACAAAGTGGCAGTAGAACACAAAATATCATTACACATAGATAACATACTCCTGTAACTATCCAACTTCCAGATCTCTCTCCAATTTATGGTGGCTGTTATCCACCAATATGGACACCACTGGGCACCTGGGTACAAAATCAATTACACCAAGGCAAAAGCCATGAACCCTGACGCCATCACCTTAGGCTTAATGGTTACTTCCTCTTCAAATGGACCATCAGTTCCTTCACATACAGGGCACATGTATACAGGGTTAACTATCCCCTTCAATCCTGTACACAATCCACAAGGAACTAGCCCTCGTGGAGATTTCTACTAATCTCACTGCCAGGTATATTCAGCAACCTGAAAGTAAAGAGCCTCTCCATATAGTTATCCCAGTATCTATTGCTCCCAGTATACATACTACAACCTTTAAAGATGCTAGACCATTTAATCTCCCACTTCTATGTAAAGGCTGGTAACCACTAATAATCCCCAAATGCCTCCAGTTTTCTGGGCATGGGGGGGGAGGTGGTGGGAAGAAGAGGAGAGATAATTCCCGCCTAACTACAAATCGCCAGCTCAGATCCACAGCAGATACAAATTGATTGCCGTTGTCACAGAACACCAATGGGTCACCACGGAGTACCACCTCTGCCGTCCTCTATCTCCCACCTCTGTTTTATTCAGAAGTCTCATAGATTTCACTAAATAGATCTAGCAGAATATTGCCCTCCAAACAGTGGGAATCTGTTTATCATGGCCACAAGTGATCACTTATGCCATGGCCAAATAGAAATCATATACTAAATTTACTAACCCCAACATGCCTATACATGCCTCTAGGCCCCTGCGGCTTGCTATAGGGGTTGCAGAGGCACCAGGATCTTCCTCCATATATTCTGGTCCTGACTCAAAGCATAAGGATACTGAATCTGAGTGGGTCAAAGTCATGAACCCCATGGAAACTGTCCTCAATCAATTCCACTGCCTCCTAGATTGCCTAGTGAAAATCTCCTAGATCCTAGAACAGTCCAGCTGTTTAGAGTCCTCTTGTATGTCACCGGCAGTGCTTCTCAACTCTTTGGTGAATTATATGGTTGACAACACACACTGCCTGAATTCAAATGTTGTGGAAAATCTCCCAGAGCAGATTAGTTAGCTGATCCGTTTTAACCATGTAAAGTTCTCCCAGAAATGGTCCTCCTTCCTTGAATAAACCAAGTACAAGCAAATTCAGTACCTCCTTAGTGCCACACAAGCCTCTCACTTACAGTAATATATCCTGACTTATGAAGCCTGAGGAGCATTGAGATTGCCTCTTCAGTACTATGCAAGCCCTCTCACTTACAAACTACATGGGTCACACCACCTGGCAGTTAAAGGTGCATTTTTACAGTTTGTATGTGTGATGTCTTGTATATCCAGGTTACAGCTGTCTGCTATATACTAGCTTGCACTGTACATTGTACCTTCAAAAAAAGAAATCTATAAATATTGTGGATGCCTTCAGGGACATTGTCAGGCTGAACCACCCTAATTCCTCACAAAGGATAGTGCGTATGTAATTTTAAGTTATTGAACCATTCGTTACAGATTACTTCACACATTTTGGAATGCTTTTAAAGACACTAAATAAATAAAATTTACAAAAGGATAGTTTCAGCACCATCTTGAAGCTACTGCATAGTGGTAACAAAAGACTTTGTTGTTGACCTCAGTATTGGGTCAGAATCAAAAATGTGTAAGATAAGTTGTCATGGTAAATGCACGTACAACACACAGACACCTCCTAGTGATACCTCTGCAGAACCACGTGTGACAGCTGAATAATAACCAGCTTCACTCCACCAGTAGTTTATTGTAAGAACGTGGCAGTTGAAATCATGCAAGGGGACTATTCTGCCTATATGTGAATAAATTAATTTTATGCACAACCACAAACACAACATAATTTTAAAGGTCATCCTTTCAGTATAAGGGACACTGCACATTTTGAATTACGTTTGAGCGATTTTGATATATGTATCCACTTTCAGAAAACTAATATATAAAATGAACACACAGAAAAGTTGCTGTGTTAGCAAACAAAAATAAAGCAGCAGCTGACAATCAGTTTTTATATGGAGCTCTTTATATCTATGTACATATTTATATTGCATGCTGCAATTTCATATGCATGCAGCTGAATTATTGGCCAATACTCCCTCTCTTATTCCCTATGGAAACAGCCTACTCTCCTTTACTGATGACTGGGTAGGTCATGTGTCATGCCAAGATTTTCACCTTCTACTGCAACTACATTAGTTTCTCCCCTCAATGGCAGTTCAATTGTAATGAACAGCCTATTTTAAAGTGCCCCTGTTCTGCCTCTTTCCACTTATCTAATATTGAAGGATATTTGCAGCTGGTTCTTGCACCAGTTGGTCTTGCAGCCTGTGCACGTACAGCTCTGCTCCGCTCACTGGCATGCTCATTTGCACACCAATTTTAACACGGTGCCAGTGAGCAGAGTGGAGCTGAGTATTTGCCGTCTGTAAGGGCAGACATTACAGTACCCAGCTGTAAACTTTGTTCAGTCTTACGGGGACTAAGAGAGACACAACATTGGTACAGGCTGCAGATTAAAATGGAAATGCCCATCAGGAGAGAAACTGACTGAGACTGACCAACACCTGCAAAAAAAAGTGTCCCTTGTAGCTGCCTGTAATTTTTGCCATTTGCCCCTCAACTGCTCTGTGATTTTTGGCAATTTTTGCAGTGTCAAATCACTTACCTAACTGGCAACTCAGACAAGATTTGGAATTTGTTGTGAGGGGATTATAGGCACAATCCCAGTTTTAACCACTCTTACAATGTAGGATATTTGTAATAGCAACTCACAGCATGACAATGTTACCTTACATAAACACAGGCTGGATATTAGTAAGTGCCAGCAGACCCGAGACACTCAGTTGGCATTGAAGTACTCCTTTAGTGCTTAATGCTTTTTTCCTTGTCTTTGTGTGCCCGTATTAAAAATTGCTTCTCCCTATTGTACTTGCTGTGAGTGTGGGTTAGGGAACACGGTTGGAAGGTGAAGCAATTCTAACCTACCTCACATTTTAAATCATTAATAACCACTCTGGGCTCTAAACTACAGCATATCACAGACTTCCATTACATTCCTGACACTCACTCACTTCTCTATGTAAATGGTTAATATGCATGCTTCCTTGTCAGAAAAAGAGTAGAAGATCAACTTGCTCAGGGTTTTGATCACATCTTGCAATTATACAACATGATGCTGACAGTGTTGTACAAAAACACACCTATTGTTACAGATTTTTTATTAACAATGTTCCAGTATACTCCATTCTCAAATGTCATCTCACACTGTAAACCTTGGGAGTAACATTGCTCTGAATAACATCCCATGTTATGTACTGAAGTTGTAAGAAGATAGTAGTGGTAAGATGCAGCTTCCCCCCTCCCCCCCGCAATTCCCCACATTACTGATCTTAATCTTGTTAATGCAGGGATGCACCAGGATCAAACCACAGGAACAGTGTGGGGAAGAAAATGAGAAGGTGTGTCACTGTCACATTTCAGAATTCTTTGGCCATTTTCCACAGAAAGGATCGAGACAAGAGTTATTTTAAAATGTATTTTGAGTTAAGATTTAAAGGATTTAGCATCTCAGGACAGCCCCATGCAGGGTTGTAAATCCGAAGTTAGAAGAAATATGGCTAATATACCAATCGGAAGTTGTTTTTCCTAGAGACCAAACAATAAGCAATTCAGTGGCTTTTCTCTATAAGTGATAAACACCTTGCACCCAATGTGTTGGGACAGTTTTAATCTCTTCCTGATTGTGAACAGTTAGGAATAAAGCAGAATCTGATGCACCCAAAAATGCAGCCTGGCTTTCAGAAACAGGACTGCACTGTCAGGCAGTAAAGTGCCACGAGAAGGTTAAAAAAACAGGAGACTGCAGGATAGGATTATAAATTACATAAGAGGATCCACTGGAGTCGGGGTATCATTATGCGAATATGTGTTTTACCGATTGAGCGAAGTGACTCTGATCACACCTATTGTTTTGTACATTTCACCTTCCTATGAAGTAAAGCAGCTTACAATTTAAACCAAACTTTGCCCCATCTAGTGATTGAAGAAATGCACTTGCAAAAGACACCAATATCTGGTTCAGGTCTATTGTTCTTCGTCTGGGTTATAACAACCACACAAGTAGATAATAGGAAGGGTGACTCATCTCCCATAAAAGTAAGATGCACAGACTGCTTGTGGGAACTGATGCCACTGAACCAGAGAACTATCGACAGCAGACCCAAATTCGTAACACTTTCCCTTAAAATAGCTCACATCTAGGTCCTTTCTTTGGAAAAATGCCCACATCAGTTGCTCTTCCACATCTTCCAACAGTCAGTTATGCAGCATCGTTGATGGTCTGGGAGCAGATCATCTCCATGCCCTCTCACCCATTGAAAGTATATGTGGTTTGTGGAGATCACAGAATGAGAAGTGAGGAAAGTAGATTTGGTACAAACATAAATCTGTGTTTTACAGCAGGCCAAATGTGATCAAATGTGCCAAAAAGAATGCAATGGGATTTTGATTTGAAAAATTCAGTTGCCATTACTCTGCCTTTGATCTCCTCTCCTACCACCATCCCAAGACCAATTTACTCCTGGATGGACCCATAGCTTCCCTCTGCTCTATTCTAGACATTCTGTGTCATATTCACCGTGGCTCTCACTGCTGGCTCTTCCACAACTGCAGTCTACTCTCCCTCATACTCTTATATTGGTGCAAAGCCTGTCTATCCTCACCCGCTTCACCCCATAGAACAAAGTGCTTGAATCTCCTACCTATTCCTCTCTCCTCTGCCCCATCCCTTCTTCCAATCACATTTTGACTGTCTTCTCGTACACAATCCCCAGCTCCGTTTTCAAAAACCCTCTCAGATTCCTCTTCTTTAGGGCTCCAACTGCCTTGGCACAACTGCTGCACTTTACCTGCTCATTTGCTTCCTTGCTTCTGCCTTCGATGTGCCCTCCAAGTCCCACGGAAGAGAATTAAACCATCAGCAAAAATTGCCACTTTTAATAACACCCACCTGGTCACTGACAAAGAGTAATAACAAAGTTGGATTATACATATTTCCCTGACAGTCCTCTGCATAACTATTGAAATGAGATGAAGAATGCGCAGGAACTGGGTGGTGCAGTGGATCAGCATACTGTTTTTCACTTCTGGCTTTGTACCCAGCCTAGACTGATGGATTGAAGATCTTCTCTATCTACTGGCTCTAAGAAAGCTATATGAAACGAGTTTGTGCAGTTTCAACCCAGCTTCTAATGTGTCCACTGGTACAAATTCAGCACAATTAAGTAATTTAATTCAGATAGTTATTTATGACTGTTATAGGATTTAAAAATTCACATAGGTGCAGTGGATTATGCCTGTCTGAGCTTGGGGCTCAGCCAAGCTACTGGCACAGAATGAGGTAAGCTTTATCTGGTTATGTTACACCTGACATGGGAGAGCCTTACACTGTCACCGATCAACCAAAATGAAAGCATGACATTCTCAAAAACTGACATCCCACACCTTGTTGAGCACAAAAATTCAAACAAAAAAAAAGAGAAAATAATAATTAACAATATCCATTTATTGCAACCCTTTGTGTGAATCCTGAGGAAATTACCTCACGTATCCAAATTAACAATACACCACAAATTGTGCATCGATAGTTCTAGAAATGTCAAGGCCTACTTACTCTGCATTCTCTCTAGTACCGGACCAAAATGTATCACAATGCAACAATTTGCTCTGAAGGCAATTTGATCAAATACCAAGTTGTAATTCAGTTGTTGCAACAGATTCTCATTTGTTATGGTGTCAATGAGCTGTAACATGATTGGCAAGAGATACTGGTCCGCAGCTATTAGATTGTGACTTTTAACTCTTCTCAGAGCTTACTGCTTTCCATGCAGATGAGATATTTTAGGGAGAAATTAAATTGATAAACCAGGGAAGAAGCAAGTTTCTTTGATAGGACATTGGGAACCCAAGCACCTATGTCATCAGAGCGTTGCCAAGATCAAGATTTTGAAGGAAAAAAAAAATTCTTGCGCCTAATCTGGATTTGGCTAATTAGCTTGCTGCACTTCTATGTAGCTTTGATGTCTGATCCTCTACTTCAGGTATCAAATATAATATTCAATGATTCCGCCTTATCCATGGGTGTGACATGTGATTGCCTCTCAAGAGAAGGGATAGTGCAGCAGGCTCAATGTTGAGAACAGATGTGACTAACTTCCACCATAAAATTTGTTTGAGGGTTTTGTAGAGCTGATCTTGGATTCAGCATCTTTGTGAGCTGGCAGGTGCTTTTCCCCATGTACTAAAATGTTTCTGCATTCTGCCTAATTCTACAAAACAGCATAAATTAAACTACCAGCACTCCAGGGCCCCAAACACTCCTTATAGGTGAAACAGCAATTTACTTGTACTTCTTTCAATTTAGTGTATTATATTCGCTGCTCACGATGCGGTCTCCTCTACACTGGGGAGACCAAACACTTCCGTTCAGTCCGCAAGCGTGAGCTTCTGGTTGCTTGCCATTTTAATTCTCCGTCCCACTCCTACTCTGACCTCTCTATCCTCGGCCTCCTCCACTGTTCCAATGAAGCTCAATGGAAACTCGAGGAACAGCACCTCATCTTTCAATTAGACACTTTACAACCTTCCGGACTTAACATCCAGATTTAATTATTTCCTTTACCAAAAGAAAATAAGAAATAGAAGCAAGAGTAGGCCATACGGCCCCTCGAGCCTGCTTCGCCATTCAATAAGATCGTGGCTGATCTTCCACCTCAATTCCACTTTCCTGCCCCATCCCCATATCCCTTGATTCCCCTAGTGTCCAACTATTCATCGATCTCATTGTTGAATATACTCAACGACTGAGTTTCCATAGCACTCTGGGGTAGGGAATTCCAAAGATTAACAACCCCGAGTGAAGAAATTTTTCCCTTTCTCTGTCCTAAATGGCCGACCCCTTATCTTGAGTCTATGACCCCCTAGTTCTAGACTCTCCAGCCAGGGGAAACAGCCTCTCAGCATCTACCCTGTCAAGCCTTCTAAGAATTTTATACGTTTCAATAAGATCACCTCTCATACTTCTAAACTCCAAAGAATATAGGCCCATTCTACTCACTCTCTCCTCATAAGTCAACCCTCTCAACCCAGGAATCAATCTAGTGAATCTTTACTGCACGCCCTCTAAGATAAGTATTTCCTTCCTTAGGTAAGGAGACCAAAACTGTGTACAGTACTCCAGGTGTGGTCTCACCAGAGCACTATAATTGCAGCAAGACTCCTTACTCTTATACTCCAATCCCTTTACCATTATATCTTCTTTTACATAAAAGGCTGTAGCCTGGCAAGAGTTGCTTCATTATAGGAGGAGTTGTGAATGGAGCTGAACACTTTGAAAGTTCCACTCTTAACTCTATGATAGAGGGATGGTCATTGATGAAGCAGCTAATGATGATTGAATGTCCTCGGCCCAACCATTTTTACCTTCATCAACTCCATTCACAACTTCCGATAATGAAGCAACCCATGCCAGGCTACAGCTGGACCCTAAACAACATCCAGGTTTGAGCTGACAAGTAGCAAACAACATTCATGCCATATAAGTGCGATACAATGGCCAACTCCAACAAGAAAAGTCTTGTTCAGTCTCCCATCAGCAACATCCTGGGGTCATCACTGGACAGATGATTAACTGGACCAGCCATATCAACAACATGGCTGCAAGAGCAGGGCACTCAGCAACAAGTGGCTCACTTCCTGACCCCTCAAAACCTCTACACCATCTACAGGGTTTAAGTCAACAGCATGATGGAACATTCACCACTTTCCAGGATTGGTATAGCAGCAATAACACTGAAGAATCTTGACAGCATCCAGGATAGAGCAGTCCACTTGATTGGCACCCCTACCATTGGACTCCACATGCACCCCCCTTCATCATCAGTGCACTGTGGCTACAGTATGTACTATGTACAGGTCGCATTGCTGCAACTCAACAAGCTTATTTCAACAACACTTCTCAGTCCCATGACCTCTACCACCAAGGAGGACAGGAGCAAGATCATAGGATCATCATCATTTCCAAGTTTCCCTCCAAGACACACACCACCCTGACTTGGATATATATCAAAGTTCCTTTATTGTCACTGGGCTACAGTTCTGGAATTTCCTACCTAGCACCTTTGTGGGAGCAGCATCAGCACAAGTAATGCAGCGATTCAAGGAGAACACCCACCATCACCTTCTCAGGGCAACTAGGGATGGGCAATAAATGTTGTCTTGTCGGCATCATTCATCCCAAAAACAAATTTTAAAAAATGCCTCTTACCCTATCCCCCTTCTATCTATACATATTTGTAAATTTCATTCTCAATGCTGTTACATAGGGAGTTCCAGGATTCTGACCCAGCAACAAAGAACGAAGGGTGACATATGTTCAAGTCAGGATGGTGTGTGACTTGGAGGGAAATGTGTTCTCATGCACCTGCTGCCCTTGAAGGACAAAGGTGGTGGAGATCGCAGATTTGGGGGGTGCTGCCGAAGAAGCCTTGGGAGCTGATGCATTGCATCCTGTAGATAGCACACACCACAGCCACAGTACACCAACTGTGGAGGGAGTGGATGTTTAAGCCAGTGGATAGGGTGCCGATCAAGCAGACTGCTTTCTCAATCTATATCCTTTGAGATATATCACAGAATTTCATAGAATATACAGCAGAGAAAATGGCCATTCGGCCCAACAGGTCCATGCCGGTTTTTATGCTCCTCACGAGCCTCCTCCCTCCCTACTTCATCTAATCCTATCAGTATATCCTTCTATTCCTTTCTCCCTCATGTGTTTATCTAGCTTCCCCTTAAATACATCTATGCTAGTTGCCTCAACTACTCCTTGTGGTAGCGAGTTTCACATTCTAACCACTCTCTGGGTGAAGAAGTTTCTCCTGAATTCCCTATTGGATTTATTAGTGACTATCTTATATTTATGGCCCCTAGGTCTGGTCTCCCCCCTCAAGTTGAAACATACACGATTCTGAGGGGGCTTGACAGGGTAGATGCTGAGAGGTTGTTTCCCCTGGCTGGACAGTCTAGAACTAGGGGGCATAGTCTCAGGATAAGGGATCGGCCATTTAAGACTGAGATGAGGAGGAATTTCTTCACTCAGAGGGTCGTGAATCTTTGGAATTCTGTACCCCAGAGGGTTGTGGATGCTAAGTCGTAGAATATGTTCAAGGCTGGGATAGATAGATTTTTGGAGTCTAGGGGAATCAAGGGATATGAGGATCGGGCAAGAAAGTGGAGTTAAGGTCGAAGATCAGCCATGATCTTATTGAATGGTGGAGCAGGCTTAAGGGGCCGTATGGCCTACTCCTGCTCCTATTTCTTATGTTCTTATCTTATTTACATCTACCCTATCAAACCCTTTTATAATCTTGAAGACCTCTATTAGGTCACCCCTCAGTCTTCTCTTTTTTTTAAAAAGAGAAAAGAACCCCAGTCTGCTCAATCTTTCCTGATAGGTATAACCTCTCAGTTGTGGTATCATCCTAGTAAATCTTTTTGCACCTTCTCCAGTGCCTCTATATTCTTTTTATAATATGGAGAACAGAACTGTTTGCAGTACTCCAAGTGTCCTCCACTGTGAACTTATTTAACCATGACTCTGCAATACCTATATCAGAATTCTTGTCACCAACATAGAACTTCAGATCACCTAGTTTATTCTTAATGCTCCATGCATTTGTCCACCGTATTTTATGACACTTACCTCCACTCTTCAATACAGTTGTCCCAGCATTCTCATTCCTCCTGATATCTCAAGTTTAATCTTTTTTCAACATGTTTGCAGTTCAATTCTATATGGCTTGTTCTTTGATTTTTAAATGTCCCTTCCCCTCGTCATACCAGTTTATATGCATTTATTGTGGCATGTATTTAACATACTGTAATCATAGCCCCTCAAGTATTTTTGTAACTCATTAAACATGTACAAATATTAAACAATGGACTAGACACTGTACAAAATGTGCAATGTCTATTAAAGAAATATATTATGGTTAATGTTTATTCTCTATCCATACCAGTTATTGAACATGCAAGCATTGTTTTAGCATGTGGAGGGATCGAAGGATACAAACATACTTCCCTCCCTACCGATAACTCAATGCATCATGTGATGTGGCACTGAAATGTACAGACCTGGGTGGTCCCTTGTGGCACTAAATACCACAGATCACTGCTCTGTGCTCAGTTTGCTGATGTCAGTCAGGACAGCAGTGAGGGTACAACAAAATCAAGAGTGGGAACCCTCGCTGATTTGCTCCTTCCTAACTCAGGGGCGCCGAGACCAATTGCAGCGCTCCTCCTGCTGACCTGGCTGAGAAAAGCTAATCAGCATAGACTGATGATTGAGCCCAAAACATTCCTGGTCTGTACGATTCAATGCCTTAATCAGCTAAGCGATCAGGGGAGCCCAAGGCGTTGCCATTTCTCACCATCAGGTAAACACTGCTGGAGGTTCACGTATTTGAACATCAGACAATGACAGGGGAATGGCTCAGTTCTCAAAACACTCATGATCAAATATTCCACTGATACTACCCATGGACAATGGCTGCTGAGACAAGGCATTGGATGGTCTATGCCAAAGTTGTCCAACCTGTGGCCCTACAACTACTGATCCCAGAGCCATGCCAGCCTATCCCACAAATCCTAGCTACCTCAGTCCTATTTGCACCGATGTTTCTTACTGACTGATTTGCCCTGTTTGAATTTTGTGGGCCTGAAGGTTTGCTAAGGGCTTTTTTTTTTAAACTGTTGCCTCATTGGTGGATAAATCCTAAACAAAACACCATGATCTGTTAGTATCAGCAACTTGTTTTATGCAAATGAATGGGAATATGGATTTAATCTTTGTGTGTGTGGACCTCAAGGCTCCATAGTATGCACCTATGTAATCCATAAAGACAAAGGCTTGGACACCTCTGGTCTGTCTGTGGATCTATATATGAATTGCCATTATTAGAGGAAAGGTAACATGAAAAATCAGAGGGAAAATAGTGAACATACCCAAGAAACAATATTTTGTTGTTGACTACAATAACCGAACCACAGTACATGATATATTGCGGCCTGATGGTGCAGTGTGTTTAAGTACTGGAGCACTGTGCCACAAAATGAAAAGAATAGGAGTACATGTCCATGATTTCTAATATGGCAAATTCAATTGGGCAATCAAGGAAAGTGCTTTCCCACAGATAGGGAATGAGGGACGGTTGGATGGCTGCTTTTAGCCACCTCCTAGCTTCCCGTTACAAAGAAGTACTGTCCGAGGCTAGGGAACAGATATCCAGCTTGAAAGGAAGAAAAGACAACTCAGAAAAGCAACCCTTATTATACCAGTGCGAACTTTCAATTTCCCACAGCAGCCACCCTTGAGTGGCATTGTGAATTTAATGCCAATTTTGCTAAATAATTTTCCTGCACCTGCAAAGAGAAAACTGCAATTAGACCAATAACTTCAGGGACAAAAGGGCCAGCAGATTCATTAAAACCTGTATTCTTTCACAAGAACTGCAGCTAACAAGGTAAGCAATGCGTAAAAATAAATACAAATCAGAATGATCACTTTGTCATTATCTCCCTACAATTTTCCCCTCTTCTCTCCACCTACAAAGAACAGAAAGACTCCAAAAGCATTTGTTTATAAATTAGAGCAAAGTCATGAATGTAAAATTGAAAGTATATTGCTGTTGGCCAGGGGCTGCAGTAACCTGAGGTTCCCAGCTGCTGACACACAGGCAAGAGCAACTTTTGAACTGAATAACCTGAGTTCAGTCGCTGGCCTGAGCTGGCTGGAACCGGTTTGAATTAGCTAAGTTTTGTGAAAGACAAAGGAGATGTGATAAGACACAAGTCCTTATTTAGGAAAGGAATAATGAGGTAATGCTACCTAAGTCCTTGGGACAGAGCCAATGAGGAGAAGACACAGACTAGGCGAGCAAGCCTAAACCAACGGGAGAGAGAGACAACACAGCTTGAAGAGATAAGATTCGGAATAAGAATGAAGAATCTGGGGCGTGGAGCCAGACCGAAGACTCCGGAGACCAACCATCGCGGAAGTGGAAGAACCTACGAAAGGGACGTAGAGACAATGTCGAAAGAGAGAGAGAACGGAACGCCTGGCCAGCGTCAGCTCTCCTTTTCGGGTATTATCCTTTATATTCTGTGACCACTCAGGGAGTGTCAGAGAAACCTAGTGGGTGTGCGTTTAGATCCTAGTTTGGGTATAAAACTGTATAACCTGGTACAAACTGCATGTCTATATCTAAGCAGACGTATAGCGTTTAGATCCTAGTTTGGGTATAAAACTGTATAACCTGGTGCAAACTGCATGTCTATATCTAATCAGACGTATAAGCTATATGTATATGATCTAACGACGCGAATAAAACGAATTGAGAGTTAAGAGAGAATTGACTCTTCTCCTCTTTGTACTAAGCCAATAACCGTAACCGGTGACCTCCGGTCAACACTGCAAAATTAAAGAGATGTATAGGTACAATAACTGCCAGTTATCTCATGCCCAATTGTCTTAAGGTTCAATTTAGCACCTTATGCGATGCGTGTACTATTGCAATGAAGACAGAAATAGAGTTATTGATATCAGGTTTCAACAGATGGCTTTGAGAAAAACTATTAGCAACATCTATTAAAATAGGTCAGGAGAGCATACCAAAGAACCTGCAGTGTAAGGCAGCTCACTCTAGACATCGAATGACATATGGTTGTGGTCCCAATGATTTTGCATTGCTCCCTTTGGGAGAACAATCACACCATTTTAAACAATATACAAGCCCCAAGGGGCAGGAAATTAGGAAACATTACTTGAAGTGATTGCTCTCCTCACCAGGGAGATTTTTTGAAGCAATTACTTAAAAAAAAACTTCAAATGGTATTTCTATAGCAATAGAGCATTTGGCACCAAATACTATATACATATTGAAAGCTATGAATTTGTCTCATCCTCCCTAGACAATACATTGGATTATTTTTTTTAATTTGCTCTTGGGATGCTGGCAAGGCCACATTTATTGTCCATCCCTAGTTGTCCTGCGAAGGTGGTGGTGGTCCTTATCCTTGAATTGCAACAGTTCTTATGTTTATGATGCTCCCACAACAATGTTAGCTAGGGAATTCCAGGATTCTGATCTAGCGACAATGAACGGCGATATATGTCGAAGTCAGGATGGTGGGCGACTCGGAGAGGAATATGGAGGTGATGGTGTTCCTATGACATCGCTGCTTTGTCCTTCTTGGCAGTAGAGGTCGCAGGGGAAAGAGGTGCTGTTGAAGCAATCTTGATGAGTTGCTGCACCATTCAGGTGAGTCCATCACACTCCTAACTTGAGCCTTGTAGATGAAAGACTGAGTGGTCAGGAGGTGAGTCACTCATTGCAATGATGAAACAAGAACGAGTACTTCACCTTGTATATATGCTGGAGTTGTTCCAAGGGAAATTAATCTAACTGGTAGTGTAAAGACAAGCACAGTTAACTCAACTGAGAAACAGTGATTAATAGCATTAGGCAGGACTTGACACCATTTGAAAGGGTATTGCTCACTAAGTAAAGATCATAATATTTACATTAAATCAGAAATTTCTTACAATCACCTCTTTAAATTAGTCAGCACTATCCTATTTTCTTGATCTTTTATTCGTCATTGTCTTCTTCATAAAGATCTCCTGCGGCATTGCTCATGGACAAATGTTTAAAACATGTCTCTCTTCGTATAATTGACTCAGTTCGTCTGCTCCTCTCAAATCCTTTCTTTCTCTCTCAAAAGCAAAATACTGCAGATGCTGGAAATCTGAAATAAAAACAGAAAATGCTGGAAATACCCAGCAAGTCAGGCAGCATCTGTGGAGAAAGAAACAGAGTTAACGTTTCAAGTCGATGACCCTTCATCAGAACCAATTCTGACGAAGGGTCATCGACTTGAAACGTTAACTCTGTTTCTTTCTCCACAGATGCTGCCTGACTTGCTGGGTATTTCCAGTATTTTCTGTTTTTATTTCCTCTTTCCCTCTGACGTTCACACATTTTCTTCTTATTGTTGTCTCTGTATCCTTTACCATCTGTATCTCTCTATTTGTTCTTTTTCTAATTTCTTTTTGCAAGATAAACAGGATAATGTCACTTTTAAATGAATCTATATGACCTGTGACTTGGCTAGAGTTGCGAATATTGCTGTTCATCTATAAATGTTATTTTATTTGATCTCATTCACGGACATTTTCCTTAATGTTCACTGGGAAGTTTATTTTGAAGTAGACAAACTAGATTGATAGGTGTTTACTGCCTCAAAGTCTTAGTAAATTCTCATTCTACAAAATTATACGCTGTGCACAGAATGTGTGCCTGGGTCTAGGCCCAAGGAGGCTAGCAGGCCTCTATAATGCAGACGTCAAGTCTGGGAGGTCTGACACTAAGGCTAAGAGTGAATAAGGATGCTGGGATCTGACAGTGGCGACACAAATGCCACTCAAAGTAGGCGGTAATTGGTAAGAGGCCAGGGGATTGAGGCTAGTGATATGGGAGGAGAGAAGCTGAGTCCAGAAGCATCCCAGGACCGGAAAGGTTGTATCCAGAATCAGTCTGGGAACAAAAAGCCTGGAAGAGGTCACAAATATGGCCACATTCTTGCATCTGATTGAACCATAGGAACCACATGTTATTCTCAGTCAGATGGCTAGTGTGGGCCAATCAGCTGGCTCAAAAGAGGCATTCACTGTCAATTTTTAAAAATATATATACTAGTTGATCTCCCGTGACAGCTTGTGGTCTGTAGAATGATTGCCCTTAAAGAGATAAGTCAGCTGTTAACCTGACATGTCTTTAAGGGCACTTCTCTGGTATTTCCTGTGGGGAAGTTGTCTAAATCGCCTTCATGATCAATTTTCGGGTTAATTGCTGCTGATTGTCAAGTACTTGTAAATATCCAGTCCCACGTCAATCTGCAAACTTTGCTTATCAAAAGATGTTAACAGCATAAAATGTCCACCTTTCTTTTTTTTTAAAAAAAACACGTTTTTATGGTGTCTGAAATGCAACGTGTATTCTCAAAACTTTTATATGGATAGATACTGATGCATCACAAGGCCAATAATTAGAACAGAGGTGTAGTAACTCTGTCCTAACAATCACGTTACTATTAAAAGCAAAACAAACATACTCCAATGCCCAATGAGCAAATATATCACGTTGTATGTTTCTGATCTATACAGACCAGAAAAATCCTAATTCTGATCCCTGGTCTGATTAAAAACAGGTATGAAGGGAGGAAAGAAAGACAGTAGGAGTTAAGGATAGTTTCTCAGAGTGGTTGGAAGTGGATAGTTGTACCCCACAGGGTTCAGTCCTGGGACCAGTTCTGTTCATTAATGATTTAAATATAGAGCTAGATGGAGCAATGTCCAAATTTATACATGATACTAAAATAGGAGGCATGGTGAATAATTCTGAGGACCCAAAGAAGCTGACAAATGGGCACAAAGTGGCAGATGGATTTCAATGACTGTTTGAGGTAGTACATTTTGGTTAAAAAAAGAATGGGGGAATGTAAGATGATGTGTAAGAGCTGACAAATTTGGGGGCTCAGGTGCACAAGACATTAAAAGCAGCACCTTAGATGGATAAGACCATAAAAAAAGCTAAAGGAACATTGGATTTTGTGGCAAGAGGTATAGAATATGAAAGTTAAGATGTAATGGTGAATCTATATAAAGCCTTAGTTGGAGTAACCTGAGGGGTTTGGGTTCCACAATATAAGGACGTTGAGGTAACTGAAAGGGCATAGTGCGGATTCACTAGGATGCAGCTTGGTATGAGGAAATACAAATACAAAAAAACTTGAAAAATTGAAGCTGTTTTTGTAGAACAGAGGACATTAAGGGTAATTCAATAGGTCTTTAAAATCATGAAAGGACAAGACAGAGTAGATAGAAATAGACAGTCCCTAGTGATTGAAGGGGTCTAAAATGAGGGGATATAGGTACAAGATTTAGGATAGAGAGGAGAATCTTTTTTTTACACAAAGGATTGAGAGGCTGTGAAATGCATTACCAGAGTTAGTGATTAAAGAAGAGGCCATGTCTACATTGAGAACAGGTTTCACAGGTAGTTGAAGATCATCATAACTCGCTGCAAAAAACACTCTCCCCTCTGGTTCTTTTGCCAATTACCTTAAATCTGTGTCCTTTCGTTACTGACCCACCTGCCAATAGAAATAGTTTCTCCTTATTTGCTCTATCAAAACCCCTCATAAGTTTGAACATCTCGATTAAATCTTCCCTTTGGTCTCCCCAGGCCTCATTTTTAAAACTCAGCCCTTGTGTTTAAATTCCTCAGGGCCTTACTCTTCCTATCTCTATAACCTCCTCCAGAATATAACCCCCTCCCCCAAGTTCTCCATTCCTCTGACTCTGGCCTCTTGTGCATCTCCCCCTCTCTGGAATTTCCTCCCTAAACCCTCTGCCTTTTTTTTAACCTCCTCTCCTCTTTAAAGACCCTCCTTACAACACATCTCTTTGAACAAGCTTTTGCTCAACTCTCCTAATATTTCCTTCTTTGGCTTGGCATCCATTTATTCGATTAAGCTTCTGTAAAATGCTTGGGAGTTTTTTTTTAAATGTTGAAGGTGCTGTATGAATGCAAGTTGTTATTACTGTTGAGTTAACCAATCTCAATCAGGGCAGCACTGGGGACGCTACAATTGCTCTCAACATCCTCAGACTAGGAAGAAAATTCAACCAAGGCCCTCTCTGCTTATTACTACCCAGTGACTGACTACTAGAAGTGATTGACTGTAGGTGTCGGGTGAAGACAGGATTAGACTTGACGGAAATGTTCCAGAGGTCAAATAACTCACTGTCACTCACTCTTTGGGATCACAAATCAAGTATGAATCACTGCCTTCAAGCAACAGGAGTAAAGGAAAACAACAAAATCTACATAAAATAATCAAACTTATTTCCCCCAGAATTGGCTGAAGGAATAAAAGGGTTTGTTATGAAAAAAATGGAGTTACAAAATTTCCATTAATATTGGTATTGAAGGTGTGGCAGAAATATAAAGGTTTTATTTGCATGACCAGGTTGAAGATTCATGAACCTACTCTAGAATATAAAGTCAATAGCACATTTCATACTGTTTAGTAAAGGTGTCAGAAGATGGAACAAATTGTACCGACACTTGATCATGACAAGTTGCAGGTTTTTCCATCCGTAAACCACAAACATCAGCAACATTAGCACAAATATTCCCCACCTTCTTTAAATGTACTCCAGGCTTACCTTTATCCACAAGAGGGCATCATCTACCATACCTTAGTGCCAACCATCTCTTTGTAGAAATGGCCAAGGATTTTTAATTAAGTACATTTATTTTTTGGTTGGAATTCATACTCATCCTTCAGATTATTTTGCATGTCTCCCCAGGCATATTGTAGTTTTGAAAGGGCAGAAGACTCGATCCCAGGCCATAGCTTGCTTCTAGGATATACGCAGGAGCTTCACTACCAAGGCACACTTACATATTTTCTACCTCGGGAGTGGTACGTAGTGTAACAGAATTATTTTCTCAAACATTAAGCCAGTTTATATTCCAATCAGTGTGGCTGACATAAGGGACTCTGGGGCTATCCCTACATTCCACAGCACTGCTCCAAGAAGTAAAAACTTTAATGTTTGAACATATTAGGAGTTGAACTGTCAAACTTTGGAAAAATTGTAACTACTTCAGTCTACAGATTTAAATGACAAATTCTGACCTATATTCTAGGGGAACTATTCTGCACACTACCACTTTCTTTTCCTGCTTAATTCTGAAAGTTCCATCTTTAACTTTGCATTGATCACTTTTGCTTCAGTCCATTTTTCTCCCTTCTTCGTGACTGCTTTTATCTGGCACCAAAGTACTATAGACCCCAAATCTCTTAAATTTTAAGCTGTTATGAGTGTTAAATGTTCACATGCGCACAGATTCGAGGCAATGGAGTATCCAGAGTGGGAAACTTTCTGGCAAAGGTAGCTAAAATAATTTCACAGTGAAATTCATACTTGCAAAGTCCCAATTACCAAGCCACTCTCCCAAAATAAGTTTTGGTAAGGATGAAAAAGATCAACTCAAAAATATTAGAATGAGATACAATGTAGGTTATTCAAGGAACTTCAAAAAATGTTTTATTCCAATACTCCTAACTTATTTCATGTGAAATTTTCTGGGGTCATTTGTCATCTTTTAAAAATGAGAATACGGTAGCGTAGTGGTCTGGATCCAGAAAACATGATTTTAAATCCCACCATGTCAGTTTGAGACTTTGAATTCAGTTTTTAAAATCTGGAAATGAAAAGCTGGTATCAGTAAAAGTGACGATAAAGCTGTTAGACTGTCATAAAAGCCCAACTGGTTCACTAATGTCCTTCAGGGAAGGAAACCTGTTGTCCTTACACAAGTCTGACCTACACATGACTCCAGTCCCACATCAATTTGGTTGACTCTTAACTGCCCTCTGCTAGTTTAGCTAGCCACTCAGGGTAACTATGCCCACATCCTGGGACTGAATTGAAAATAAAGTTTATTTATGCCAGCAGCAAGCACACAACATGGGGTGGGGAGTGAAGTCCTAATCTTCTTTATCAATGTCAACGGAACACTACTCAATGAATGCCAAACTTAACTAAGTCACTAGCTTCCAGGTGAGAATAGGGAATTTTAAAAAATTCATTCATGGGATGTGGGCGTCGCTGGTGAGGCCGGCATTTATTGCCCATCCCTAATTGCCCTCGAGAAGGTGGTGGTGAGCCGCCTTCTTGAACCGCTGCAGTCCGTGTGGCGATGGTTCTCCCACAGTGCTGTTAGGAAGGGAGTTCCACGATTTTGACCCAGCGATGATGAAGGAACGGCGATATATTTCCAAGTTGGGATGGTGTGTGACTTGGAGGGGAACGGGCAGGTGGGTGTTGTTCCCATGTGCCTGCTGCCCTTGTCCTTCTAGGTGGTAGAGGTTGCGGGTTTGGGAGGTGCTGTTGAAGAAGCCTTGGCGAGTTGCTGCAGTGAATGGGGTCTTTCAAATTTTCTTTTAAAATTTTACCCAATTTGCTGAGCGGCTAGTGGCAGATTTTAACAGCTCTCTGGCCAAACCTACAACTGTGACTATGAAATGGGTCGTTTGACATCTAATTTGCATGTGCTGTTGTATAAAGAAATAGTAGAATTGGCAAATCAAATTCCCACTTGATGTGCACAAATTCATAAATCTTACAAAATTTTCCACCAAGGTAAGTCCAGCAGATATATATGAGAATATGAATCAGAAGTAAATTTAAAACTGATATTGGAAAAAGAACTCTTTGTTCAAAGATTAATAAACATTTGGAATCATCTACTGGATAAGGTAGTAAAATCAAAGATGCCTAGGTGTTCAAAACACATTTTGATTCTAGGTTGGGTGACTAAAGTAATGTGCTTTGCTGGGCTAAATGCTCTTTTCTCACCCGTAACCTTTTCTTATGATTTTCTTTCTTAAAGATTCAAATAAAAAAAAATCAGAAAGTACTCAGTGTTTCTAGTTGAACATGTAATCAGTTCATTGCTGAATCCTAACTCTGTGGTGCCAGGGAGGTTTGTCCACTGCTGAATCTACAGACTCTGCAAAATGGTCATAGAAAATTCTGCTTTCCCTCAAATTAAGCTTCCGTAGATATTTATTGAATTATTGCCCTCATCTTTTAATTAGGGCTCATGCACTGCAGGATTCTCACGCTATCCTTGCAGTGAGATTAGCTAGGTGGATGGGTGCTGAGAAATCTGTTACCCACCATAGAGAGTGTGGCCACTTGTCTCAACATGTCTGCTTCATTATCTCTTCTCCCACCTTCCATGATTTCATTTCTTGATTTCATCCCTGATTCTGTCATTCGCCTCTCTACTTTTGTGGCCTATCAGTTCATTTCAAGTCTTAAAGGTGGGAAGTTCCATTCTGTTTTCTTGCAAATCCTCATTTTTACATTGGGTCCACTCAATGACAGAGCAATGTCAGCAATGGCCATCGGTAGTTCTGAACTTCCTTTGTCGCCTAGCCGTAGTTGCTTTTCTTAACTTGACTAGGTTATATAATGAACTTGCTTTGTTCAACTTGATCCTGCTGTTTTTTTTTCTTGTTTTCTTTGAAAGCAGAGAATGGAACAGGATAACATAATTATGAGTGGACCTCAGTATTTGGAAACAAGTGGCTTCAAAAGAAAATCTTCAAAAGCTGATAACTCAGTGGGTATGTGCACTGCCTGATGTGGTACTGAGTCAAGAACCATGGCAATCTGAGATTCAATTTCAGGTCTCCAACACCTTTTCTCTTTGATAAACAGTTTCCATAAACACACAGTGTCTTTTACAAACTGCATCCTTTCTGCTTTGCCACATTTAGTTTAGGCCAGATCAAACAATTAACCCCTATCACTGTAAATTGCTTACTAGCGGATACATAGGATGTACTCTATATCTCCTGTTGATTTGAAGGATGCAAAATATTACACAATTAGACCAGTTTATACAGACTAAAATGTTCTCCAGATTTCTTTACACATTAAATGGTTCACAAAAGCAAATGTATAGGCAAGTTGGTATACAGTACAGAAAGCAATTTATAACTAGGTTCAATGATCAAAGAGAGTCTGCAGTTTTTCTAGATTCTCTTGGCAAATTCTTGATAATTCACAGTTCCTGGTATGCAATAAATGCATATGTAGCTTTATCCACCTCTGTCCATAAACGGCACAATGAATAAAACGGACATGCATTAGAAGGTTCCCGTTTCACAAGGATATTTTTTCCCTTGAAGTTCAAGCAAATTCTTTGAACATGGCAGTGCCTATCAAATTCGATTACATTGAACAATGGTGCCTTGTCCATGATGATAACAGCAATCTTAAACCACACTTTATAATAGCTTCTTGGACTGTATGTTTCTTGCAGTCAATTCAGAGATGCTGTAATACCCAGCCTAGCAGCATTATTGATAAACCAGTTGCAAACAACATTCTGGTCTCAGATGTTGATTACTGAGTTAGCATTCATAATATCCCTTCCTGTTTTAACTTCACTAATTCTTGATCAAAGCTTTCAGGCACAATGTATCAATGTATAGGCAAACAGTCTCTGAGCAGCCATTTCAGTTTTCAACATAGTGTTTGGAAACCATTTTACAATTGGATTACCATCACTTTTAGAAGACTTGTAGAAGATATACATCTCTAATGGACGGATCTCAGGCAAACTAAAACTGGCCTGAGTGCCCCTGGGGTAGAGATAAAGTAAAAAAAAAATCAACCAGATTTCCCACTTCCGATCACTAACCAGTGACCTCTGCTGAAAAATGTGCCTGTGCACAGGGTTGGGTGAACATAAGAACGTAAGAAATAGAAGCAGGAGTGGGCCATACGGCCCCTCGAGCCTGCTCCGCCATTCAATAAGATTGTGGCTGATCTTCGACCTCAACTCCACTTTCCCGCCCGATCCCCATATCCCTTGGTTCCCTTAGAGTCCAAAAATCTATCAACCTCAGTCTTGAATATGCTCAACAACTGAGCATCCACAGCACCTCTGGGGTAGATAATTCCAAAGGTTCACAACACTCTGAGTGGAGACATTTCTCCTCATCTCAGTCTTAAATGGTCGATCTCTTATCCTGAAACTATGCCCCCTAGTTCTAGACTTACCAGCCAGGGGAAAAAGCCTCTCAGCCTACCCCGTCAAGCCCACTCAGAATCTTATATGTTTCAATGAGATCACCTCCCATTCTTCTAAACTCCAGAGTATAGGCCCATTCTACTCATTCTCTCCTCATAGGACAACCCTCTCATCCCAGAAATCAATCTAGTGAACCTTTGTTGCACCACCTCTAAGGCAAGTATATCCTTCCTTAGCTAAGGAGACCAAAACTGTTCACAGTACTCCAGATGTGGTCTCGCCAAAGCCCTGTACAATTGCAGTATGACTTCCTTACTCTTGCAATCTAACTCCCTTGCAATAAAGGCCAACATACCATTTGCCTTCCTAATTGCTTGCTGTAACTGCATGTTAACGTTCTGTGTTTCATGTACAAGACACCCAAATCCCTCTGAACACCAATATTTAACAGTTGCTCACCATTTAAAAAATATTCTGATTTTCTATTCTTCCTACCAAAGTGAATAACCTCACATTTCCCCACATTATATTCCATCTGCCACCTTCTTGCCCACTCACGTAACCTGTCTATATCCCTTTGCAGACTCTTTGTATCCTCCTCAAGGCTTACTTTCCCATCTAGTTTTGTATTGTCAGCAAACTTGGATACATTACACTCGGTCCCTTAATCTAAGTCATCAATATAGAATGGAAATAGCTAAGGCCCAAGCACTGATCCTTGCAGCACCCTGTTACAGTTACAGCCTGCCAAGCTGAAAATGACCTGTTTATACCTACTCTCTGTTTTCTGTCCGTTAACCAATCCTCTATTCATGCTAATTTATTACCCCCAACCCCATGAGCCCTTATCTTGTCTAACAACCTTTTGTGTGGCACCCTACTGAATGCCTTTTGAAAATCCAAATATACTACATCCACTGGTTCTCCTTTATCTACTCTGCTGGTTACATCCTCAAAAAACTCCAGTAGATTTGTCAAACACGATTTCCCTTTCATAAAACCATGTTGATTCTACCTAAGCATATTATGATTTTCTAAGTGCCCCATTACCATGTCCTTAATAATAGATTCTAGCATTTTCCTCACTACTAATGTCAGGCTAACTGGCCTGTAGTTCCCTGTTTTCTCTCTCCCTCCTTTCTTGAATAGCGGTGTTACATTTGCAACCTTCCAAAACACTGGGACCGTTCTAGAATCGAGGGAATTTTGGAAGATCACAACCAATGCATTCACTATCTCTGCAGCCACCTCTTTTAGAACCCTAGGATGTAGGCCATCAGGTCCAGAGGATGTCAGCTTTTAGTCCCATTAATTTCTCCAGTACTTTTTCTTTACTAATATTAATTACTTTAGGTTCCTCACTCTCAATTAGACCCCTGGTTCCCCACTATTTCTGGTATGTTTTTTGTGTCTTCAACTGTGAAGGCAGATACAAAATATTTGTTTTACCGTCTCTGCCATTCCCTTATAATTTCTCCTGTCTCAGTCTCTAAGGGACTCACTTTTACTTTCGCTACTCTCTTCCTTTTTACATATTTGTAGAAGCTCTTACAACCTGTTTTTTTATATTTCTTGCTAGTTTACTCTCGTTCTATTTTCTCCCTTTTTATCAATGTTTTGGTCGTCCTTTGCTAATTTCTAAAACCCTCCCAATCCTCAGACTTATACCCTTCTTGGCAACATTATAAGCCACTTCTTTACTTCTTTTAATCTCATACTATCCTTAACTTCTTTAGTTAGCCACAGATGGATCACTTTTCCCTTGGTGTTTTTATTTCTCAATGGAATGTATATTCGTTGAGAATTAGGAAATATTTCTTTAAATGTTCACCATTGCTTATCTACAGTCATATCTTTTAATCTAATTTCCCAATCAACCTCAGCCAACTTGCCCCTCATACCTATGTAATTGGTTTTGTTTAAGTTTAAGACTCTAGTTTCGGACTTGAGTATGTTACTCTCGAACTCAATGTGAAATTCTATCATATTACGATCACTCTACCCCAGAGGACCCTTTACTATGAGATTCTAGGAAACTGTCTCAAATGCATTCCATGAACTCATCCTCTAAACTACTTTTGCCAATTTGATTTGCCCAGTCTAAATGAAGATTTAAGTCCCCCACAATTATTGTATTACTTTGTTACAAGCTCCTCTCATTCCTTGATTAATACTCTGTCCAACAGTATAACTACTGTAAGGGGGCCTATAAACTACACCCACCAGTGTTTTCTGCCCCTTGTTATTTCTTATCTCCACCCATACTGATTCTACTTCCTGTTCTTCCAAGCCAAGATCCTTTCTCACGACTGTCCTTATGTCATCCTTTATTATCAGGGCCAGCCCACCTCCTTCTCCATTTTGTCTGTCTTTTCGAAAAGTCAAGTACCCTGGAATATTTAGTTCCCAACAATGGCCACCTTGCAACCACGGCTCAGTAATGGCTACTAGATCAAACCCATTTACCTCTATTTGTGTCATTAATTCGTCTATCTTGTTACGAATGCTTCGAGCATTCAGATAAAGCACTGTTAATTTTAACTTTTTACTATTTTTCCCTGATTTGACCTTATTCACTGAGGCACTGAGTTAAATTCTATCCTTTCCTGACACATACTGCTTATCTTTACCCAATTGCTACACTGCTCTATGGCCTTGACATTTTTCTTTAGATTTATAAATTTACCCTTACTTGAACCCTTCCCCCCCCCTTTTTAGTTTAAAGCCCTATCTACCGCCCTAGTTATTTGATTTGCCTGGACACTAGCTCCAGCCCGGTTTAAGTAGAGCCCGTCCCAACGGAACAGCTCCTTCTTTTCCCAGTACTGCTGCCAGTGCCCCATGAATTGAAACCCCTGTCTCCCATACCACTCTTTGAGCCACGCATTTAACTCTCTGATCTGTTTGACCCTATGCCAATTTGCACGTGGCTTAGGTAGTAATCCAAAGATAAATACCTTTCAGGTTCTGCTTATTAATTTTGACCCTAGCTCCTCAAACTCCTTCAGCAGAACCTCATTCCTAGTTCTACCTATGTCGTTGGTTCCTACGTGGACCACGACAACTGGATCCTCCCCCTCATGCTCCAAGTTCTCCTCCAACCACGAGGAGATATCCTTAATTCTGGCACCAGGCAGACAACATAGCTTTTGGGACTCTCGGTCGCGGCTGCAGAGAACAGTATCCCTGACTAAACTATCCCCTACCACTACCATTACCACATTCCTTTTTACTCCCCCCACTTGAATGGCCTCCTGTACCACGGTGCCGAGGTCAAATTGCCCATCCTCCCTGCAGTCCTTGTTCTCATCCACACAGGTAGCAAGTACCTCGTACCTGTTGGACAAGGTCAAAGGCTGAGGCTCCTCCACCACTGCATCCAGAATCCCCATACCTGCCTGACTCGCAGTAACATCCTCCTGTCCCTGACCAAATCTAAACTACTCCTGGCTCAAAGTGTCCAGGTAACTCTCCCCCTCCCCGATGCATCACAATGACTGCAGCTCGGACTCCAGTGGAACAACTCTGAGCTGAAGTTCCTTGAGTTTCAGACACTTATTTCAGATGTGGTTGCTCGGGATCTCGCTGGTCTCCACCAACTCCCACATGTTGTAGTTACAACACGCTACCTGCCCTGCCAAACTAACCTTGTTTAATATATCTAGTTCATAGAATCATAGAAAATTTACAGCACAGAAGGAGGCCATTTGACCCATTGTGTCCACACCGGCCGAAAATGAGCCATCCAGTCTAATTCCACTCTCCAGCACTTGGTCTGTAGCCTTGTAGGTTGCGGCACTTCAAGTACATATCCAAGTACTTTTTAAATGTGATGAGGGTTTCTACCTCTACCACCCTTTCAGGCAGTGAGTTCCAGACCCCCACCACCCTCTGGGTGTAAATTTTTTTCCTCAGCTCCCCTCTAATCCTTCTAACAATCACTTTAAATCTATACCCCTTGGTTATTGTCCTCCCTGCTAAGGGAAATAGGTCCTTCCTATCCACTCTATCAAGGCCCTTCATAATTTTGTACACCTCAATTAAATCACCCTTCAGCCTCCTCTGTTCCAAAGAAAACATCCCCAGCCTATCCAATCTTTCCTCATAGCTAAAATTTTCCAGTCCTGGCCACATCCTTGTAAATCTCCTCTGTACCTTCTCTAGTGCAATTACATCCTTCCTGGAATGTGGTGATCAGAACTGTACGCAGTACTCTAGCTGTGGCCTAGTGTTTTATACAGTTCTAGCATAGCCTCCCTGCTCTTATATTCTATGCCTCGGCTAATAAAGGAAAGTATCCCGTATGCCTTCTTAACCACCTTATCGACCTGTCCTGCTACCTTCAGGGATCTGTGGACATGCACTCTAAGGTCCCTCTGTTCCTCAGTATCCTCCCATTTATTGTGTATTCCCTTGCTTTTTTTGCCCTCCCCAAATGCATTACTTCACACTTCTCTGGATTGAATTCGATTTGCCACTTTTCTGCTCACCTGACCAGTCCATTGATATCTTCCTGCAGCCTGCAGCTTTCCTCCTCACTATCAACCACATGGCCAATTTTTGTATCATCTTCAAACTTCTTAATCATGCCCCCTACATTTAAGTCCAAGTTTAGTTAAAGTTTTCATTCACGCAATATTTTTAGTTTTATTAACTGAAGATGACATGCTCAAATAGCCTGTGAATACTCACTGTCCAGACTCTCAGAAGAAGAATGACCAGTTCAGTCAGATATGGGAAAGCTACTGGTACCCTATATCTGTGATGTGATGCTATAAATGCTAATTCAGTGATCAGCATTTCCAGCAGAGATGCAGAGTAAGTTGAAAATAGAAATGTTAAAAACTATACTAAGACCATGGTAGACTTGCAAACAATTTTACAACACCAAGTTATAGTCCAGCAATTTTATTTTAAATTCACAAGCTTTCGGAGGCTTCCTCCTTCCTCAGGTGAACGAAATGAAATCCTCAAAATGAAATCGCATTTATAATTCACAGAACAATGCTTGGTGATTACAGACAGTTTTTTCAACTGCCCGTTGCCAAGGCAATCAGTGTGCAGACAGACAGGTGTTACCTGCAAGGTCTCAGAATATACAAATCACCAAAAAAAAAACAAACAAAAAAAAAAGAGATAGAGAGGTAGAAACATAGAAAGGACAGCAACTGACCCGTTATATTAAAAACAGATAACATTTGTTCGCTGGTGGGGTAACGTGTAGTGTGACATGAACCCAAGATCCCGGTTGAGGCCGTCCTCATGGGTGCGGAACTTGGCTATCAATTTCTGCTCTACGATTTTGCGTTGTCGTGTGTCTCGAAGGCCGCCTTGGAGTACGCTTACCCGAAGGTCGGTGGATGAATGTCCATGACTGCTGAAGTGTTCCCCGACTGGGAGGGAACCCTCCTGTTTGGCGATTGTTGCGCGGTGTCCGTTCATCCGTTGTCGCAGCGTCTGCATGGTCTCGCCAATGTACCATGCTCTGCGGCATCCTTTCCTGCAACGTATGAGGTAGACAACGTTGGCCGAGTCACAGGAGTGTGAACCATGCACCTGGTGGGTGGTGTCCTCTCGTGTGATGGTGGTATCTGTGTCGATGATCTGGCATGTCTTGCAGAGGTTACCGTGGCAGGGTTGTGTGGTGTCGTGGACGCTGTTCTCTTGAAAGCTAGGTAATTTGCTGCGAACGATGGTCTGTTTGAGGTTGGGTGGCTGTTTGAAGGCGAGTAGTGGAGGTGTGGAGATGGCCATAGCGAGGTGTTCGTCGTCATTGATGACATGTTGAAGGCTGCGGAGAACATGGCGTAGTTTCTCCGCTCCGGGGAAGTACTGGACGACAAAGGGTACTCTGTTGGTTGCGTCCCGTGTTAGTCTCCTGAGGAGGTCTATGCGATTTTTTGCTGTGGCCCGTCGGAACTGTCGATCGATGAGTCGAGCGTCATATCCCGTTCTTACTAGGGCGTCTTTCAGCGTCTGTAGGTGTCCATCGCGTTCCTCCTCGTCTGAGCAGACCCTGTGTATTCGCAGGGCCTGTCCATAGGGGATGGCCTCTTTGACGTGGTTAGGGTGGAAGCTGGAAAAGTGGAGCATCGTGAGGTTGTCTGTGGGCTTGCGGTAGAGTGAGGTGCTGAGGTGCCCGTCTTTGATGGAGATTCGTGTGTCCAAGAAAGAAACTGATTCTGAGGAGTAGTCCATGGTGAGCTTGATGGTGGGATGGAAATTGTTGATATTATCGTGTAGTCTCTTTAGTGATTCCTTGCCATGGGTCCATAGAAAGAAAATGTCGTCGATGTATCTGGTGTATAGTGTTGGTTGGAGGTCTTGTGCAGTGAAGAAGTCCTGCTCGAACTTGTGCATGAAAATGTTGGCGTATTGGGGTGCGAATTTGGTCCCCATGGCTGTTCCGTGTGTTTGGGTAAAGACGACATTTTCTTTCTATGGACCCACGGCAAGGAATCACTAAAGAGACGACACGATAATATCAACAAGTTCCATCCCACCATCAAGCTCACCATGGACTACTCCTCAGAATCAGTTTCTTTCTTGGACACACGAATCTCCATCAAAGACGGGCACCTCAGCACCTCACTCTACCGCAAGCCCACAGATAACCTCACGATGCTCCACTTTTCCAGCTTCCACCCTAACCACGTCAAAGAGGCCATCCCCTATGGACAGGCCCTGCGAATACACAGGGTCTGCTCAGACGAGGAGGAACGCGATGGACACCTACAGACGCTGAAAGACGCCCTAGTAAGAACGGGATATGACGCTCGACTCATCGATCGACAGTTCCGACGGGCCACAGCAAAAAATCGCATAGACCTCCTCAGGAGACTAACACGGGACGCAACCAACAGAGTACCCTTCGTCGTCCAGTACTTCCCCGGAGCGGAGAAACTACGCTATGTTCTCCGCAGCCTTCAACATGTCATCAATGACGACGAACACCTCGCTATGGCCATCCCCACACCTCCACTACTCGCCTTCAAACAGCCACCCAACCTCAAACAGACCATCGTTCGCAGCAAATTACCTAGCTTTCAAGAGAACAGCGTCCACGACACCACACAACCCTGCCACGGCAACCTCTGCAAGACATGCCAGATCATCGACACAGATACCACCATCACACGAGAGGACACCACCCACCAGGTGCATGGTTCACACTCCTGTGACTCGGCCAACGTTGTCTACCTCATACGTTGCAGGAAAGGATGCCGCAGAGCATGGTACATTGGCGAGACCATGCAGACGCTGCGACAACAGATGAACGGACACCGCGCAACAATCGCCAAACAGGAGGGTTCCCTCCCAGTCGGGGAACACTTCAGCAGTCATGGACATTCATCCACCGACCTTCGGGTAAGCGTACTCCAAGGCGGCCTTCGAGACACACGACAACGCAAAATCGTAGAGCAGAAATTGATAGCCAAGTTCCGCACCCATGAGGACGGCCTCAACCGGGATCTTGGGTTCATGTCACGCTACACGTTACCCCACCAGCGAACAAATGTTATCTGTTTTTAATATAACGGGTCAGTTGCTGTCTTTTCTATGTTTCTACCTCTCTATCTCTGTTTTTTTTTGTTTGTTGTTTTTTTTTTGGTGATTTGTATATTCTGAGACCTTGCAGGTAACACCTGTCTGTCTGCACACTGATTGCCTTGGCAACGGGCAGTTGAAAAAACTGTCTGTAATCACCAAGCATTGTTCTGTGAATTATAAATGCGATTTCATTTTGAGGATTTCATTTCGTTCACCTGAGGAAGGAGGAAGCCTCCGAAAGCTTGTGAATTTAAAATAAAATTGCTGGACTATAACTTGGTGTTGTAAAATTGTTTACAATTGTCAACCCCAGTCCATCACCGGCATCTCCACATCATGGTAGACTTGGACAAGGCCTCACATTGATTCTAAAACGTGGTGTACTACAGATTGCTAGGACAGCGGTTTGCTTCTGCGATATTGTACATGCTAATTTCTACAAATTGGTTGGGTTGTCAGGGAATATGTAATGAGTGAGCGTCAGGTGGTTCCCACAGTAGTGGAGAAAATTATTGGGGGATGATTTACTCAAGGCAACATTTGCACATCTCCTACTAGCAGGTTACTGAATGGCAATGACAGAGGCTCGGGTGCAGGTTTGCTACCTATTCTTATGAGCAGTGGATGGTTCAGGGCAAACCAAAAAAAGGAGAAAAAATATACAAAAGTCATAACTAAATTATGGCACATTTCACTGTTCTCTCATTTAGGGTCCCTTTATTTCAAACTTCTCTTCCATGGCCAATTAAACCCATGCTTGTTTAGGAATTTCTGTTCTTTCCAAAAGAAACTCCAAGCATATCATATAAACTTAAAAAAAAATCAAAAGGCAAACAGTAATGTTTGTGGGAAGCGACAGTAATATGGTAGAGAAATCCTATTGATTTTAAATGTGAAAATTCACAGTAGTCATCACTTCTATATGCCGTATACTTATGCACAAAAAGATATTTTTAAAAATCCAATGTAACAGGACATTGTATGTCTTGATACATTGGATCTAGGACCATCAAAGGTCTACTAAAACTAGGAAATAGTATGTGAAAAAAAAATCTCGTCCGCAGGACAGAGCTATAATAGATTTATGATGAACCTGTAGATTGTGCTGCCATGGACTGTACGCACAAACTGGTATAATTTAAAGGTCTGGTATATGTACTAATTTGCCTACTCCACACCATTATGCTGAATTGAATAATTTCTTACTCAAATTCAACTTGTTCGATTGAATATGATCATCTGTATAAATTGCTTATTTGCTTCAGATTTTGCTCGTAATATTCCGACTTATTTATTTTCCACAAAGTCTCCAGATTACGCCAACTAGTTTGGTGAATGTCTAGAGTATGGTGCAGTACAATGGGCCAGATTTTGCTGTAGCAGGGCATCTAACGGCATCTGCCATTAGTTAGACTTGCTCCTGTACCCTTCAGCTAAAAACATTTTTGCCCACTAAGTTGCTGAAAGTGCGAGCTGATAATGGGGCAGCGAGGGAAACAGTGCATCTGGGACCAGAGAGAACAGGCCAACCAATCAGATTGAAGGATTGAGAAATAAACAGCGGAAGGACTGATAAGGACGTGTAAATTAGAGTGGGTGAATTCAATTTCAAATCAAGTACAGAAAGAGAAATAAAGAGAAGGAAAGAAAGATTGGACTGAGAGAGAAAAAAAAGGGACAGAAAGGTCAAGTAAAATTTTTTAAAAATTTAACATTTTTAAAATCTCCAAAAATTAAAACATTAAGGTTTTCATTCTGTGGCGTGTTTAGTTCGTATCTACTGCGCAAATACAGCAACTTCACGACATTCAATACATGTCAATGGTGAGACAGACAGCGAAATGCTGTTTTTGCAAAACTAATGTGGAGGGGCGCAACTTGGGCACCAATTTTTGTATATTCGCATTTAACCTTGCACCTGCTCCTTGCCTGAAGTTGCTGTACCATTTGTACATAAATATTGGCATGCGCCATTAGCCTCATCGTTATTTTGACAGAAAAATCTGGCCCATTATTCCAACAGCAGGCGCACCCGATAAGACATAAGCAATGAGATTTATTACTTCATTATTTAAAAATAAATGCGCCTATTAAGATATTGCATCTATTTCACTTTCTGTTCATAATCAGTAGACCAACACACAAACAATAACAGTTGTATGAAGGAACAGTGACGTGGTAGAGGCATCCCATTAATTTCAAGTGTGTAATGTGCATAGTAGTAGTTATCTACCTGTACGCTATGTTGTTAAAGATGGGACACTGCACTAAATGGAAAACGTGTGTTACAGCTAGCTACTCCTTATAGTTTCCTTTTCAGAGATCGTACATTATATTTAAACAGTCAAAGTTTACATTGAGACAATAGCAGGTTTGTTAATGCAGCTGTTCAAAGTACTTATTCTGCATTACCAGTAAGCAAGTTAATGATAGTGGACTGATGTTGGCGATGGTTAACCCATATGTTTTAAAAGTACTTAACCAATTCTCAGCTGGGCCACTAGGTGGAATACTGCACCCGAGAAAAAGGCTGTACAATTCTTATGATTCTAGGAAGGGCACCTCTCATAAAACGCTGTCTGAATGAAGTGCTACAAGTCCGTTAGTACTCTGAATGTTTTCAGATGATTGTTGTAAAGACCGTTAAGCAAAAGCATAAAAACGATAATTTGCAACCAGACGGAAAAACAATTTTTAGTTTGTACTTCTGATTTTTTCAAAAACTCGATTGTTTTGAAGTGAAAAATAACTGGACAAAAATGAAGTTATATCTGCACACGTCAAATTATTCACTTCCTTGGGTACATCAATAAATTTGGCCACGTTCTTAAAGTGTCACTTTGGCATATGATGATGTCCATTCTTTCTGGAAAGAACCCAGATTCCATATAGCCAGATATGGAAGTGGTTACCGTGCCTACATATAAGAGATTGGTGATGGGCAAATTCTGAACCATGTGCATTAGAAACATGATATCGCCATCTACTCATTAAGATTCTCTAAAATCAACAGCTGTCCAGCATATTACATTTCAGTAATGCATTAAAACTCACTAAATTGCAATGAGGTTCCACTCTAATCTTTCCTGGCAACCCAATAGCACTTGTGTATGGATTAGCATATATAATATTTACTTGGCTGTATAGATTCTGAACCTTTGAGCTAGTCGTCTTTAAACTGAAGAATATTAAACATTTGAGCCTGTCTATCATAAAAGGAAAAAGTTATAAAGTTATAATTCTAAATCTCCCAGTCTTCAGGCTTGCAGGTTGTGACATCAACAAAATTAGTTTTTCAGCCTCTGGATGCTGCCAGTTTAAACTCAATAAAATATATTGCAACAGCAAGCAGACAGTTCATGCATTCCTCAGTTGGAGGTGGGGGGGGGGGGGGGGGGGCGGGTGGAGGACAGAAATGAACTTGCAATCTGAAGAAAATCGGTTAAGGTACTTAAACTATTTTCCAAAATGTGGAGATGCCGGTGATGGACTGGGGTTGACAATTGTAAACAATTTTACAACACCAAGTTATAGTCCAGCAATTTTATTTTAAATTCACAAGCTTTCGGAGGCTACCTCCTTCCTCAGGTGATAATTCCTGATAATTTCCACATCATTCACCTGAGGAAGGAGGTAGCCTCCGAAAGCTTGTGAATTTAAAATAAAATTGCTGGACTATAACTTGGTGTTGTAAAATTGTTTACTATTTTCCAAAAGGTAGGGGAGTCTATAACGAGGGGGCATAGATTTAAGGTGAGAGGGGAGAGATACAAAAGGGTCCAGAGGGGCAATTTTTTCACTCAAAGGGTGGTGAGTGTCTGGAACGAGCTGCCAGAGGCAGTAGTAGAGACGGATACAATTTTGTCTTTTAAAAAGCATTTGGACAGTTACATGGGTAAGATGGGTATAGAGGGATATGGGCCAAGTGCAGGCAATTGGGACTAGCTTAGTGGTATAAACTGGGCGACATGGACATGTTGGGCCGAAGGGCCTGTTTCCATGTTGTAAACTTCTATGATTCTATACTTTGATAACTGTGATGAAAAATAAAGTTCCAATTTGACAAAACTAATTTGTCTTTAAAACTTGAGTATTTAGTGAAGTTATTTTTGTATTCTTGAGATATGATACTTGAATCTGGGGAGGGAAAAGAACACTAACAACAAATGTTTTCTGTGGAAGAACTGTGTGTTTACATCAGCCAAAAGCAGTCACTGCATTGCCTATTTAGTAGATCTTCTAAGTCTCCACATCTGCCAAATCATCTTCCATTTAAAATTTGATCCCAACATCAGATATCTTCCCTTTCCTGCTTTCCAGTGGGACCACTGCTTCTGTGAATGTTTCTCAACTTTTCTATCACCCACCACTTGTGTGTGGCTGTTTTCTCCAGCATTTCCCCCTGCAAGAGCTTCAGGAAATTCCTGAAGGCAATTCACTTCTTTCCACACCATTGCCAGAGATCCCAAAGCATGTATCTCTTCCAATCTGGTATACTGTATGTGCTGCTTATAGCTCTCTCCATATTGGAAGAGTATACAGAATGACTAACTGTTTTATCAAACATATTCTGACCTCTCTCTGGCTTGCCAATTCAACTTCCCCTTACCATTCCCATTCCAACTTTGTTTTTTTTTGGCCTTCTACTTAGCTCCAACCAAAATTCGTTTTCCTTTTTGGGCACTCTCCAACCCTCTGGTTTGAACAATGACTCAGCTGTCTTGACACTTTTCATTTTGGAATCAAGTTTTACTCACCTTTTGTTTTCTAAAAATTTTTTTACAGCCCAAGATAACCCTGATAATTTCATCCAGTACCTTTCATCTTATTTCACCTTTTAAGAAATTTTCATCCAGGCCATTAAATCCGTTAGCTGTCATTTTGTAATAGCATATCTGTACTATTAACCTTGAACTTTGTTCTCCCTATCTGCTTTGCTTTGGTCAATCCTATAAAAAGATCTTGCATGCCTTCCTACACCTATTCTGGTGAAGAGTCTTGAGCTTTAACTGATCTTTTATCGTTCAGATTTTACAGACCTGCCATGCACTTCCAACATTTTCGGTTTTAAAGAATAAGCATTTTTTGTTTATTTCGCATGAGTATTCAACTATCTTCATCTATCCATTAATAGATTTATTAGCTACAGCTTAAATGGAACATAATTGATATACATGTATATGTATAATTTTTTTAATATATAGATAAACATTTAAAACATAGGCATCCCATCAATTTACTCACTTTTTAAAATGATGTTTGAAATTATAGTACTTTGAGGGTTAGTCAGAAACACCAGCAGATTTTCATTAGTTGTTTTGGTGATTTTTTTTGCAAATTTCCATCATGCATAGCAAGAAAAAACAGGAACAAGTCCAAAGTTTCTGCATTGATAGGGTCACAGTCAGCCTGCAGGCTGCAAAAACAATTTATTCAGAGATAAAATAAAATACAACAGCGTGTACTGATAGGTTGGAAAAACATGTGCCAAATTTCAGAAATAACAGCGCAACTGGTAATGCCAAATTCCAGTCAATCCACAGACTGTAGCTTAACTCGTCAAATCAAAACAAGAGGAAGCCTGACTGGCATACACAGCATTGCTGGCATACACAGCATTGCTCAAGAGTGTAATGCATAGCCATTAGAAAAAGTTGATTCTGTACTCAGTTGTGAAATGTTTAACTCCAAGAAGAGGTGATTAATTATGAATTGGATTTGTACCAAAAAAAGGCACAAGCTCCAAATTAAAGGTCAAACAAATGGTCACTTTTTTTAAAACTAACTTTCCTCTTGACTAGGGGAATGCAGACTTGATATAATTTCTATCTCATAGGAAGCTTCTATGATTTATAACTATCAACTACATTGCACAATGAAATGTTGACATGCAACTTACAATGGAAATTGTTGGCAGAAAAGCACGACAAAAGTTGTGACAAGAGAAAGTATGGTGTGCGGACAGGAAATTATAGATAGATAATATATATAATAATAAAAACAAAACACAAACTAGTCGCTCTCCTGAGGTGTTGCACACAGCGAGTTAGTCTTCAACTGAGTTGGTCTACAGAGTAAGGAATAATTGGAATGTGGTCAAAGGAAGACTGTGATGCTGGAGACCAGAAGAAGAAGACGGAGTGGGTGGGTAGGGAAAAGGTAGAGCAGTGCTAGAGGCCAGGGCAGAGGACATAGAGGAGAATTACAAGCTGGGGGAAGAGGCAGAAGGTAGAGTACATTAAGAGGTCAGAGGAAAGTTAGAGGCCCAGGGAATGGGGAAGATAATTGAAAGCTGCCAAAGGTCACCACAGTGGGGCTGGAACTTAGAGTTAGTGGCCAAGTTGTTGAGGAAGTCACACTGGTATAGTAAGCCTGGCAAGAGCAGAGCTGGGGGAAGCGAAATATGGGGTGAAGAGTGCCAGGCGGAGAGGGGAAGCAGCTCGGCGGGCGGAGAGGGGAAGGGAAAAAGAGTGGTGGAGAGGGGCGGAGGACCAGGAACTACCAAAATAGGAATCCATGAACTCAAAAGGTGGTTGTTAGTCTAAATTTCAGCGTACATTCATTAAAAAGACACTTCCCATAGTCTGTATCAGCCCCACACATTCAAAATTGTGTTAAATACATTGATATTAGGCTTTGCTGGTTTTCTGGTGAAGACATGGGGCTGAAGAGGCAGTCGCATTAAGGGTTAGGGGAAGACAGAGTGGGGCCCCAAATCGATGTCTCGCTACCCACTTAAACAGCATGGGGGAGGGCCAGAGACTTGTGAGCACAAACCATTATAATGGATCAAAATAAGCCAAAGGGGGAGGCTGAAAGCTTGATAGGAGAATCAATAGACAAAGCAAGAAAGAAAAATTACCTGACAAGAAAAGTCAGTTGAAAGAAAAACAAGATGGTGGCAGCGCTCTCAGAGAAACCTCACAAATTTAGCCTACTCAGCAGTCAGGTTGTGTAATTAGAGCAGGACAAGTTTACATTAAGCAAAATTCATTATAAATGTGGACAATGAAATTTATAATGGAAAAGAGTTGACAGAGTATGACAAAAACATGACAACAGGAAGTTGTATAGTCAGGCAGTGTATGCAAGATTTAAAAAATATAATCAACATACGTGAATGTCTTGTGTTGCTCACAAGAAGTTGGAGGAGATGGCACTGTTCTATAATATTGCAGCAAGTTATTTATTAAAGGCAAGTGCTGAGAATGAAATTTATAGATATTAACAGGGCGATTTAGAAAATGAAAGTCACTGGGAATGTATTTTATTGGCATATATTCATTTTAAGGTTGAATGGGCTGTTTCTGTGTTGCAACTTTTATGTTAAATGTTATTGTTTCAATATTGGAGTCATTTGTTTATAAGAAGGGAGCAGTTAGAATGGAATGAAAAGGCTGAATGAAAAGGCATAAAAGCAGGGGATAAACTTATTGAAGGAAGCATCAGGAATGACATTTTTCAACATGTCTTTATTTATTGTAAGATGTGGAATATTCCAGCTCTGACTTGCTCATGGAAATCAGATCTCATTCTGTCAATGGATTCCACATCTTCCTAAATCAGAAAAATTAACCTTTTTAAAAATCCTGAAATCACACATGAATATCAGACCATAAATTTGAGAAGACAGACTGGTCAGGTGTTATACAATCATGTGTATCTGCAGGCAAATAAAAATGGTGCACAGCATATGTCCTGGCAAACCATAAGCCAAGAAATGGTATTCTAGATATAGAATTTCCCACTAATTAAATGCAGATTATTGCTGGACAGACCTCCAGCAGTATCCTCACAATCACTAATTATTTAAGTACCTCTGCCATCCATCAACTACATGCTCTGACAGTCGCTGATGGCAAAAAAATCAGAGTAAAACCTCAACAACAACTGCTTGCATTTCTAAATGACTTTAATGCACAAGATATCCCAAGGCTCTTTACAGAGAAATAAGAATAGATGCTGAGCCTTGGGAAGAGAAGTTAGGAGAGGTGACTTAAGATTAGGTTGATAAGATGGATTTTCAGAAGTTTTGTTTTTAAAAAGAGGAGGGCAAAGAAGTAGAAATGCAGAGGGGTTTAGGAAGGAGTTCCAGAGAGAAGGGTCAAGGCAACTGAAATCTCTGCCACTGATGGTGGGGTGAAGGCAGGGGGATGCACAAGACGGCAGAGTTGGAGGTCCAGTACTGCATCTTTCTTGGTTGGACTTTAATGTTGTTACTCAGAAAACAGTCCTGAATCCATTCTATGAACCCTCCCCATTTTAATGACCATTAATCAACCAAAATTACTAAAAAAAAAATTATCTGGTCATTATCACATTGATGTTTGTGGGACCTTGCTGTGCACACATTGGCTGCAGCGTTTCCTACATTATAACAGTGATTACATTTCAAAAGTATTCATTGGCTGCTAAGCGCTTTGGGATGTCCTGAGGTTGTGAAAGGCGCTATATAAATGCAAGTCGATATATTATTAGTTTTTCACAGTCAATCCCTGGACGATTGAAGTCCCCTATCATTATGGCACTATTACTTCTGCAGACTTCTCTAAATTGTCTACAAATCTCTTCTATTTCTTGCTCACTATTTGGTAACTTTGCCAGATATTCTAGCAGGTTTCAATCTTGGGAGCTTGTGCTTTCTGTTGAGGAGGACAAGCTGATTTCACAGTTTTATGACATTTTGCTTTGTATGGATATTGGATTTTCACTGTGTCTTTACTAGAGGTGGGAAGCTGATTTGAGGGTTGAAATTTCTGACAGGTAATGGGAGGCCATTTGTCTATCAACTTCTAAAAGAATACTTCAGAATCATTTTCAGGAAAATCCACTCAACTTTATACCAATCGTTGGAGTCCAAAGATCTCCGATGTTTATTGGAAAGACAGTGGCACAGTAAGCAATTTCTACCACATCTTTTGGAGGTTTCGGCTATGATCCAGGACCAGTTTAAGCCTATTACTGTAATTGAACACATTATGCAGTGAACGACTGCAAAAATTATATAACATCCGGTTTAAATGCACATTTCGTGTTTTCTACAGTCATGTGTTAAGATCCTCTTCAGGATGAACACTAGATTGTTCAAAGTGTATTTGTACCCAATATGTATTGTAAGTCACACATCCAACTAATAAAATTAAAAACCTAAAATACATTTTAACCTATATCACAATGAAACTAGTCTTGAATGACCAAGTTAGTGTGTACAGCATGACCACAATGCCTACACATGCTGGCTCATGTGTCAGGTCAATTAATAATTTAAAAAAAAATCTTACTGTAATTGGTTGCAATAATTGTAACACTTTCCTTACAAATTTGGTAAAAGTCATTATGTTAATTCCCTTGAAAATTAATTTAAATTGCAGATATCCTTGATTTAAAAAAAAGTTTTCAATACGTAGTCAGACTAACAACGAGGATAGTTAGAGAAAATGACAACTAAAAAAAAAATAGCAAGGAAAGGAAAACCAAAACCAAAAAAGCATGTCTCTCGGAGCAGTGTATCAGAATATCAATCATCATTACCTAGCTGTGCCAAGGCATGTATACAGCAACTCTACTGAAATTTCAGCAACATAGCCTAGAGGTATCAGTTCAAGAGGAAGCAGATAGCAACAGAGGAAGGAAATTGGTTTAGTTAAATCCATTACTGTTTCAGCAGTCTTCAGCTACTGGGAGTTAAATGCTTGAATCAATTCAAAGAACACTACGATAATCAATTTTCATTTCAGGGTTTTAATAAAGCACACACAATCCATGAAAGAAAGCATAAACTGTGCAATTAAACAAAACTGTGTGCTTTTGGGATTGTGTTATTGTGAAGATGATCATACTGTTCCAAAAGTAAAAATCTCTTGAAGCTTTCACATTCTGCCAGTAACATTTTTTGATCGTCCAATCCATTATAAAAGGAAAGACTTGCATTTATATAGCACCTTTCATAACCTCAGGACATTCCAAAGTTCTTTATCGCCAATTAAGTACTTTTGAAGTGTAGTCACTGTGGAAATACGGCAGCCAATTTGCACATAGCAAGGCCCCACAAATAGCAATGTGATAATGGCCAGATCATAGAATCATATAGCCCATCGTGCCTGTGCCAGCTCTTTGAAAGAGTTCGCCAATTAGTCTCACTCCCTGCTCTTTCATCATAGCCTTGCAAATTTTTCCCCTTCAACATAATCTGTTTTTATGTGATGTTGGTTGGGGGATAAATATTGGCCAAGACACTGGGGAGAATTCCCCTGCTCTTTTTCAAAATAGTGCCATGGGGTCTTTTACGTCCAACTGAGAGTTTAATTCAATATACCGTCTCATCGGAAAGACTACATCTCTGGCAGTGCAGTGCTCCCTTCGTATTGCGCTGGAGTATCAGCCTAGATTTTTAGCTCATGTTTCTGAAGTGGGACTTGAACCCACAACTCACATAGAAAATAGGAGCAGGAGTAGGCCATTCGAGCCATTCAGTATGATCATGGCTGATTCTCTTTCTCAATACCATATTCCCGCTCTCTCCCCATACCCCTTGATGCCTTTTGTGTTTAGAAATCTATCTAGCTCCTTCTTAAATATATTCAGTGACTTGGCCTCCACAGCCTTCTGTGGTAGAGAATTCCACAGGTTCACTACCTTCTGAGTGAAGAAATTTCTCCTCATCTCAGTCCTAAATGTCCTACCCCATATCCTGAGACTGTGACCCCTCGTTCTGGACCCCCCCCAGCCAGGGGAAACATCCTCCATGCATCCAGTCTGTCTAGCCCTGTCAGAATTTTATACGTTTCAATGAGATCCCCTCTCATTCTTCTAAACTCGAGTGAATACAGGCTGAGTCGACCCAATCTCTCCTCAAACGACAGTCCTGCCATCCCAGGGATCTGTCTGGTGAACCTTTGCTGCACTCCCTCTACGACAAGTATATCCTTCCTTAGGTAAGGAGACCAAAACTGCACACAGTACTCCAGGTGTGGTCTCACCAAGGCCCTGTATAACTGCAGTAAGATATCCTTGCTCCTCTACTCAAATCCTCTTGCAATGAAGGCCAACATACTATTTGCCTTCCTAACTGCTTGCTGCATCTACATGTTTGCTTTCAGTGACTGGTGTACAAGCACACCCAGGTCCCTTTGTACATCAACATTCCTCAATCTATCACCATAATACTCTGCCTTTCTGTTTTTCCTTCTGAAGTGGATAACTTCACATTTATCCACATTATACTGCATCTGCCATGTATCTGCCCACTCACTCAACCTGTCTAAATCGCCTTGAAGCTTCTTTGCATCCTCACCACCACTCATGATCCCACCTAGTTTTGTGACTCAGAGGCAAGAATGCTCCCACTGAGCCATGGCTGATACCTATGGCACAAATTCTCCTCTCTCCCTTCAATGGTAAAGGTTGGCACGAATCAGCCACTAAAAATGGGCATAAACCTTTTCCCTCATTACTCCCGTGTTATATAAGGCTGTTACTGATTGGTAACAGTAACACTCCCTGCGATATGCCCCGCTTCTGCAAGTACTGAATTTGTTCTGATTCATCACTACAATAGAGAACATAAAAGAAATTTGCCCACAATCACGATGAAACTTAATTAAGAAAAAGTCAGTACTCTGCTTTCTCAAAAGGTGTAATTCTGTAAATTCATTACATATCCAATGACTTGTTGTTGGAAAGTGTTCTTGCATGTATGTGAGGTGAGGGTAGCATTAGGCCTAGTAGTATTACCTCTTTGGTCAAAAAGCTGTTGAGGTGTCCACTTGGGTAAGGTACCAGAGCGTTTCTGGTGCAGCAAAAGTCAGAATCTATTTGTTAATTTTACAACTGGTCCTCCACAGGTATATCTTGAGAACTCAGGGATTTTTTCAGAATATTAAAGACGATTAATTTGTACAACATTCCATGCATTTACCTTAAAGAAGAAAAAACATGGGCATACATTGTTTTAAAATAAACTATATACACTAAGGCGATACAGTTTGACTTTGAGTTCTGAAGAAAGATTTTATTTGAAACATTAATTTATGTTTCTTTTGAGATGATTGACTTGCTATGCATTCTTGGCATTTTCTATTTATTTCAGGTTAGATCTTTGTTTGTATTTTATAAATAATTCAATTTAATGGATTGGCAAAACATTCTATGGGAAAAATGGGCAAAAGATGCACAACACTTCACTCACATCTACTGTTGCGCTAAACATTTATACAAATAGAAGATCATTTGGATGTGGGGATATTCCCAGTCTTCTGCTGTCTAATCGTCAGACCTTAATCCTTCACATTCTGACATTTATTGATCCAGTCAGGATTCAATTGCTGTTAAATCTGATGTACATGTCCATTGAATAGTAAATGTTCCATTCCACTGCACTGATATCCCTCACCTTGAAAGTTCACAACTCCCCCTCCTCACAAAAGGTCTGGTGAGGAGAACTACATTGCTAATCTCCATATCTGTAATAATAAGGGGGACTTCAACTATCCTAATATAAACTTGGATAGTAATAATAAGGGGCAAAGAGGGGGAGGAATTTTTGAAATGTGTTCAGGATGACTTTCTTGACCAGTACGTTTCCATCCCAACGAGGAAGGAGGCATTGCTGGATTTGATTTTGGGGAATGAGGTGGGCCAAGTGGAGCAAGTGTCAGTGGGGGAACATTTAGGGAACAGCGATCATAGTATCATAAGGTTTAGAATAGCTATGAAAAAGGACACGGACCACTCTGAAGTAAAAAACTCAATTGGAGGAGGGCCAATTTCAGTGAGAGAACAGAACAGATCTGGGCCCGGGTAAACTGGAATCATAGATTGGCAGGCAAAACTGTAATTGAACAATGGGCGGCCTTTAAAGAGGAGATGGTTCGGGTACAGTCTAGGTACATTCCCATGAGGGAGAAAGGTAGGGCAACTAAAGCCAGAGCTTCCTGGATGACAAAAGAGATAGAGAATAAGATGAAGCAGAAAAAAGGGGCATATGACAGATGTCAGGTTGATAACACAAGTGAGAACCGGGCTGAATATAGAAAGTTCAGCGGTGAAGTGAAAAAGGAAATAACAGGGGCAAAGAGAGAGTATGAGAATAGACTGGCGGCCAACATAAAAGGGAATCCAACAGGCATGTAAACAGTAAAAGGGTAGTAAGAGGAGGGGTGGGGCTGATTAGGGACCAAAAAGGAGATCTGCTCATGGAGGCAAAGGGCATGGCCGAGGTACTAAATGAGTACTTTGCATGTCTGTACCAAGGAAGAAGGTGCTGCCAGTGTCTCGGTAAAGGAAGATGTAGTTGAGATACTGGATGGGCTAAAAATTGATAAAGAGGAGGTACTGGAAAGGCCAGCTGTACTTAAAGTAGATTAGTCACCCGGTCCGGATGGGATGTATCCTAGGTTGCGGAGGTTGCTGGTAAGGGTGGAAATTGCAGAGGTACTAGCCACGATCTTCCAAACATCCTTAGATACGGGGGTGGTGCCAGCGGACTGGAGAATTGCGAATGTTACACCCTTGTTTAAAAATGGGTGTAAGGATAAACCCAGCAACTATAGGCTCGGCAACTACAGTTTAACCTCGGTGGTGGGGAAACTTTTAGAAATGATAATCAGGGACAGAATTAGCAGTCACTTGGACAAGTGTGGATTGATTAAGGAAAGCCAGCATGGATTTGTTAATAGCAAATTGTGTTTAACTAACTTGATAGAGCTTTTTGATGAGGTAACAGAGATGGTAGATGAAGGCAATGCAGTTGATGTGATGTATATGGACTTTCAAAAGGCATTTGATAAAGTGTCACATAATAAGCTTGTCATCAAGATTGAAGCCCATGGAACAAGAGGGGTAGCAGCAGCATGGATACAGAATTGGATAAGTAACAGGAAACAGAGAGTAGTGGTGAACGGTTATTTTTTGGACTGGAGAGAGGTATACAGTGGTGTTGCCCAGGGGTCGGTAATAGGACCACTGCTTTTTCTTAATATATGTTAATGACTTGGACTTGGGTGTACAGGGCACAATTTCCAAATTTGCAGATGACACAAAACTTGGAGGAGTAGTTACAGTGAGGAGAATAGTGGTAGACTTCAAGAGGATATAGGCAGGCTGGTGGCAGTGGCGGACACGTGGCAGATGAAATTTTGAACAGAAAAATGCGAGGTGATACATTTTGGTAGGAAGAATGAGGAGAGGCAATATAAACTAAAGAGCACAATTCCAAAAAGGGTACAGTAACAGAGAGATCTGGGGGTATATGTGCACAAATCGTTGAAGGTGGCAGGGCAGGTTGAGAAAACGGTTAAAAAAGCATATGGGATCCTGGGCTTCATAAATAGATGGTAGTCATGATGTGGAGATGCCGGTGATGGACTGGGGTTGACAATTGTAAACAATTTTACAACACCAAGTTATAGTCCAGCAATTTTATTTTAAATTCACAAGCTTTCGGAGACTTCCTCCTTCCTCAGGGAGGAAGGAGGAAGAAGAAACATTTACCTGAGGAAGGAGGAAGTCTCCGAAAGCTTGTGAATTTAAAATAAAATTGCTGGACTATAACTTGGTGTTGTAAAATTGTTTACAATTCATAAATAGAGGCATAGAGTGCAAAAGCAAGGAAGTCATGATGAACCGTTATAAAACACTGGTTCAGCCACAACTGGAGTATTGTGTCCAGCTCTGGGCACCGCACTTTAGGAAAGATGTGAAGGCCTTACAGACAGTGCAGAAGAGATTTACTAGAAAGATTCCAGGGTTGATGGACTTTAGTTACGTGGATAGACTGGAGAAGCTGAGATTGTGCTCCTATGAGCAGAGAAGGTTGAGAGAAGATTTGATAGAAGTATTCAAAATCATGAAGGTCTGGACAGAGTAGATAGAGAGAAACTATTCCCATTGGCGGAAGGGTGAAGAACCAGGAGGACTATGGTGATATTTAAGGTGATTGGCAAAAGATCCAAAGGTGATATGAGGAAAAACTTTTTTTTAAACACAACGAGTGGTTAGGGTCTGGAATGCACTGCCCAAGGGGGTGGTGGAGGCAGGTTCAACCATGGCTTTCAAAAGGGAACTGGATAAATACTTGAATGGAAAAAATTTGCAGAGCTACGGGGATAGGGCGGGGGAGTGGGAATGGGAATGGATTCCTCTTACCAGAGCCGGCACAGGCTCGATGGGCCGAATGGCCTCCTTCAGTGCTGTAATTTCTATGATTCTATGGTAGAAATATGAACAAGTGGAATGAACTTGGAAGGTCAACCTATACTTCATGGGGAAAATGGAAAAAGGGAAACTGACAAAATTGAGAAAACAATGTTGCAGGTATTAAGGTAATAAAAACTAGATCAACTCTTAAAATATAACCAAAAGGACACAAGATATGTACTTTCAAATAATACCTTTCAAATCAAACAAATTCATAATTTTAATCTTTCAGTCTCACAATGCTGTTCTGATCCATCACGTGTTCTCCATCAACCATGAGGACAGGACAGGTTCAATGGTCATCACGGATATCCTCCATCAATCATGAGGAGGCCAGTTTTAATGGTAATCATTATCAATATCAGTCAATAGGTGGAGCGAACTTATTCAACACATCTGCTCCCATCGACACTGCCTTCCCTCAAAGTGTTCTGCTCCTGTAAAACTGTCAAACGCATCTTGGCTGAGAACCAATGAAAAGGTCTCAATCTGCCAAGTTCAAATGACAACTGAGGCTGGATACAAGTTCAATGCTCTGTTGCTATTTCCAAGTTTTTATGTTAGCAAGAGAACACTTTACGAGTTGGGCAATTAAACTTCTAATTCAATTAGACTTCTGAAATTTCCTGATGTTTAATACCCATTTCAGACAAAGTATTGAAAATACTGGTATAAACTACAACTAAATACAACTCAGTTACATGACTTGGTTGACATCAAAAAAAAATCTTTTTACCCTTTATGATGAACATCACATATTGAAATGAGATTGTATGCCAACAGCCGTAAGTACAATTCACCTAGAAAAAGAGCACCCCAGACAAATTAAATGGGATCTTTTAAAAAAAAAATGCCTGGAATTGAGTTTGTGGAATTTATTACCTAATTTATAAGCCAGTAATAAGCCAGTAATAAGATTTTCAAGTTGCTGACCTGTGGAACCTTCCAACATTGGGAGAAGTCTGGAGCTGGGAGCAAAAAGTTGCAAATGTGACTGCGCCTGCGCAGTTGTTCTGAGAATGTCATCAGTCTCTGAATCCATCTCACATTGGGGAAATGCTTCCATTGGAAATAGGCCCACAATATAAATCAGGTAATAAATTTGCCCTTTCTGTTGATTCTCAGCCAAGAGGCATTTGAGGTTTTTGTAGGAGCAGAACACCTTGAGAGGAGGAAATGTTGACGGGAGCAGACGTGTTGTGTTCGTCCATTCTACCTCTTGCCTGGTATCCTACTGCCTGCAACTAGAACAAAAATGTTGGCCCTGATAGTAAGCAGTGGCAATCAATTATGTTTGTTGGCATTGGCATTTTGCCCCCAGAAGCTGGGTATGGAAACACCTTGTGATGTTGTGTTCTGTCTCTGAGGGCATAGTTGTTGTCTCACTTTAATTTCACAAATTCAAAGAAACAATGGTTAGGACTGCACTGCAAGGTTCAAATAAGAATTTACAGTTATCCATACCTATTAATTTGTTACACTCTTTAATTTGCAAGTAGTTTAATTCAAAGAAACAAGAGTTTAACTGTGTGTATCTTTTAGGGGCAATGCTGTGGCAATTTGCCAGTACAACTTCCAAGTATGATTTGGAATTTCCATCATGTGTAAGTTTAATTTTTAAAAAAAGTTTCCCCCAGTGGCTCAGAAAGTGTATACAGTGAGAACTATACAGACCAGGAAGCACTTGGCTTCAAGCCCTCTGTGAATAAGCTGATTTCAGCTGGAACAGTGGTAGGGCACCACAGGCTTCAGCTGCTGCTAGATTGCTACCTACTAAATTGACTTCTAAAAATCATTCAACAATGTTCCTATTTAATACAAAGGACTATATAAGCTTAAAGCAGTGGGTACTCATGGAAAGCCTGGGTTGAAGTGTAGGATGAAGCAGGTACTTTTTAAGAGGAGTTACATTGGGGTGGGAATTAATACTGAGTGGCATGCCTAAGGGATTAGTATTGAGATCTCTGCTAATTTACAATAATGACTTGGATTCAGAAGGCCACACCTTGAATATTGTGTCCAATTCTGGTCAATTTAGCGCTGGAGGCAGTTCAGAAAAGATCCAGGAGGCTAATCCATAGTGTTAGAGGAACATAGGAACAGGAGTAGGTCATTCATTCCCTTGAGCCTGTTCAGCCATTCAATTAGATCATGGCTGATCTGTACCTCAACTCCATTTACCCACCACCTTTGATCCATATCCTTTAATACACTTACCTAATAAAAATCTGTTGATCTCAGTCATGAAAATTTCAATTGACCCAGCATTGAAAGCCTTTTTGCGGGAGAGAATTCTGGATTTCCACTACCCGTGTGGGAAAAAGTGCTTCCTGATTTCACTCCTGAATGGCCTAGCTTTAATTTTAAGATTGTGCTCCCTTTTTTTGGATTCCTCAACAAGAGGAAATTGTTTTTCTGTATTAACCCAATTGAATCCCTTCATCATTTTAAAGACCCAATTATCTAAACTCAAGGGAATTCAAACCAAGTTTATGCAACCTGTCCTCATAATTTAATCCTTTAAGCCCTGGCATCATTCTGCTGAATCTGTACTGTTCTCCCTCCAAAGGCCACTATATCCTTCCCAAGTTATGAGGAAAGGAAGGAGAAACTTGGGCGTTTCAGAATCGAAAGGAAGAAACCAAGATACTACCTCATAAAGGTAGGCAACATAGTTAACAGTATAGAACAGTTAAATGAGAAACACAACTTCAAAACTTGAAACTAAACTTGAACAAGGGGATTCAGGTTCAAACTAATAAAAGGAAAATTTACAGCTGATGTTTGGAAGTTCTTCACACAAAGAGTGCTCAACACCTGGAATGGAATTCCAGGTAGGGTAGTGGAGGTGAAAATGCAGGAATCATTTAAGAAAAAAGACTTGCATTTAAATAGTGCCTTTCACGACCTCAGGACATCCCAAAGCATTTTGCAGCCAATGAAGTACTTTTGAAATGTAGTCACTGTTGTAATGTAGGGAATTGTAATGTTGTAATGTAGAAGCGTTTGGATGCTACGAAGGAGAACTGTAGAATAGTCTAGATGGATCAGTTAGATTGGTCAAACTATCTTCCCCATCAGTATCTATCTGGTGACCCATGCTGGCCGTGATGCTCCCCACAGTGAAAAAGTCTGACGACACTCCACCACTTCCTTCAAAGAACAGGACCTTCTCTTCCTTGGAAAAAGCTGTCAGAACCATTGTAAACACAAAACAAATATTTTATCTGAAGTACACAGTATATTGATACCAATACCATTCTTGTGGTCAAAATAACCCTTGAGCCTGCAAATGCACTGCTAACAGTTATTAAATAGCATTCAGACCAGACTAGTTTCTTTATCCCCCCTCCAGTTATTGTTTGGTTGCCATATTGGAATACCCCTAATCAGGGACTTGTGTTAAAAAAAATAATTTGGGGATGTTAAAATAATTTTTAAAACAGCCCATCAGAGAGGAAAATTTTTTGCTCTGAAAATCTATAGTGGATCTGATATTACAAAGTTAACTGAGTGCCGCATTTGGAAACATTGCAGAACACAGCTGAAAGCTGTTACCTCCCTTTATAAGTACCACTTCAACAATTTGAGTGTCACTGCATAGTAATGAAGCTACAAAGAGAGGTACATTATATAAGAGGACTGAATTTTTGTTGTTAATTTTCAATATAAGTCCCAGTTAAGGGAATTTCAACATACTGGCAAAACACCTCTGAAGACTCAAAAACTAGCTCATAGGAAAGGTTACCGTGGAGAATGGCTCATCTTATGGTTTCCCCCCATTGTATCTGACTGACCGCCTAGGAGTATGGAGTATGCAATTATTCAGAGAATTCTTGGTTTTTTTACCTAGTGGCTTGGAATACTGAAGCGAAGAGTTAATGCTGAACTTGTGACAGGCCACAGTTGGAGAATTATGTACAGTTTTAGGTATGCTGTTATAGAAAGCATATAAAAGCAATGGGAGAGGCAAATTACAAATCACTGGTTAGGCCTCAGCTGGAGTATTATGTACAATTCTGGGTACCACACTTTAGGAAGGATGTCAAGGCCTTGGAGAGGGTACAGAGGAGGTTCACCAGGATGATACCAGGGATGAGGGACTTCAGTTATGTGGAGAGATTGGAGAAACTGGGATTGTTCTCCTTAGAGCAGAGGTTAAGGGGAGACCTAATAGAAGTATTCAAAATAATAAAGGGTTTTGATATAGCAAGTAGGGAGAAACTGTTTCCTCTGGCAAGTGGGCCAGTAACCAGAGGTCACAGATATAAAATAATTGGCTAAAGAACTACAGGGGAAATGAGGAGAAATTTTTTCAGGCAGAGGGTTGTTAAGATCTGGAACGCACTACCTGAAAGGGTGGTGGAATCAAATTCCATAGGAACTTTCAAAAGACAATTGGACGTGTACCTGAAGAGGACTAATTTGCAGGTTTATGGGGAAAAAGCTAGAGTGTGGGACTAAATTGGATACCTCTTTCAAAGAGCTGGCACAGGCATGACAGGCAGAATGGCCTCCTTCTGCGCAGTAAGATTCTATGATTCTATTCTGTAAGCATAGATTCACTAGAATGTTATCAAGAAAGAGGGATTACAATTATCAAGAGAGACTTGAGGCGTTAAGGCTATTTTCACGAGAGTACAGAGAGTTAAGGGGTGACCTGATGGGGGTTATGAAAGGATAAATAGTGATAGATTGTCTCCACTGGTTGGTAAGACAGTAATGAAAGGGCACAAATTTAAGACAATCACAAGAAAACGAAAGGGGAAGTTAGAATTTTTTTTTAGCATAGACGTTGATTAGAACATGTAATCTCTGGCACAAATTGCTGTTGGAGCAGAGTCCATAATGTCTTTTACAATAGTGTCTTGAAAAGGAGTATTAAAGGGTATGGGAATGAGGAGGAGAATGTGATCAGACGAGGTGGCTCCTGGGAAAAAATACACTGGCAGAGACTTGATGAGCCAAATTGCCTGCTTCTGAGCTGTAACATTCCATGATTCTACAATTGCTGGGTTTATCAAGGAGCCCTCTTCACCTATTAAAGCACAAAAAAATGTTTTCATAGTGCTCATAAGAAAAAAACACACGACTGATAGAAATATCACATTCGCTATTGATGAGATGTTACGGAATACAAGTTTTATTCTCATTCATGAGAATGACCAATATAACTGACATGTGAGAATCTTTGTCTATCAAGATCGTTCTAGGTGGAAACTTTTTAGAAAATCATTCCGATACTGGCAGTCAAAAACATTTCTGGATTCTACACAATGGGATCACCCAGACCAGTCTGCTTTCCCCCCTATCTAGCCAAGGCCAACTGTGGCAACCCAACTGCAGTCCTAACTGAAATCTGATACCATAAATCCAATCTGGAACCTTTGAGTACGCATGGCTTAGTGCCTTTGTGCACAAGGTCAAGAGTGCAGAATATTTTTCTCTATTCCAAGTGTGATTTGGACTAAATAATCCACTTGCAACTTTGGTTTTTACTAAAAAATCTTTGGTTCTTAGTGATGAGTGTTTCTTTCAGTCTCAATTACACTGGTATTCAAAACTTTCAAAGTGCGTACAGCACTGGACAAAAGCAATGGTTTGAAAAAGAACATGTTCTAACAAATATCCAAATGTGCCAATAAAAGGTGAATGAACTTGTTTTAAAAACAAAATTCTCAAGATCATTTCCAAAAGAATTTATTGAATGTTTTTTTGGATACACTTTCCTCTGAAATGGAATACTTTCTAAAAGGACAGTGTTAGATGCTTGTACTATGTACAGTTTGCAAACAGAAATTGTTTCTCTAATAAGTTACTGATTTTGAAAACATTTAATCAATTTATTCACATCTGCTGCATGTCTAAAGGGAGCGGAAAGCAATTTAAGGTGCGTGCTCCTGCATACGTAAAGCTGCATTAAGATTTTCTTGTCCACTTTAAAATGCTGCAGCACAGCAACCACAAAGTAATGTTTTTATTTCCTTCATTGTACCTCCTTGCACCATGCACAGGAGTTATGCATAACCTACAAAAAATTGTACTCAGAATAACAATTCACAGGAATTACTAAAATGGCAGTGTTGTATGAAAATATATTGTTCCCGCCTGCAATGAAAGATTTCGTCGTTCAACTTCTTCCACTAAATCTCTAGGGGCTATTTCTTTGTTCCATCTTCCATTATTCCACAGCAGCTATCCAACAACACAGCTGCGTTTCAGACACTGTCCCATTATTGATACAGTACAGGAATGAATGGAAGAAGTAGGAGATGGCAGGAGAAGAAGAAACAAACATTTTATGGGATTGAACTCCCTAACTAGTGTCACAAAGTGAATGCTTTTGGGGGGTGGTTTGCTGTATAATGGAAGAGCAGTAGTTTTACAGTAAATTACACAATACATCTGTTAGCTTCAAGAAACCGTAACGATGCAAAGTGACTGGTTTATTTTATTCATGTCACTAGCATATGCCTCTGCAGGACACATACTGCGCCAGGACAACATAAACACAAGAAGCATCCTGATGTATTTCAGCCATGTAACATCGCAGTACCCAATAGCACAGTGATAAATATCACTGGACCACGTAGTAGCTTTAGTTCTTCTTTTGGTGAAGCGACTCTTAGAAAGCAAGCACTCAAAAAATAAATGTCAGTAAAGGTCTTCAAACATTGTAAATATAATATATACGTATGCGTACATTATTCTTTCACAGCAAAAAAGGTGATTACCATAAGTAGGTAAAGTCTCCTCTGAACCAAAACTTGGGGCCTTATTGCTATTTCTTGGATAGTGTGCATAGGATTTGCAATTACTCTTATTGTAGCCATTAGAGAGCATGTGGATTGCCGATATTCTCCTGTCTCCTTCGAAAGGTAGTAAATGTCACACAGTCAGATTAATTTATACGGGCTAAAACTACTAGATTTATTTATAAGTAAGATATTATGCAGAAGCAAAGAACTGAAAGTACAATACTTAGAACAATAAAGATAGAATCAGTCCGCGAGGGAGCTAAATATCCTTTTCTAAAATGTATTGTTTACGCAATTCATTGTGTGACGAGGCTTTCGTAGATCTGCACAAAGCAATGTTTTATGTGTGTAATGCAAAGTTCATGGAGTACAGATGTCAGTTCAGAAATAAACTAAAGTTGAGCAGCCAGAGTGGTGATTTATGCCGAAGAGAAATCTTTCATGTCACAGCCCACTCTTTTAAAAAAAAAACAAACAGCAACCCGAGTTTAACTCGGGATCCTTACATTTTATAAGGTGAGATGTTAATGCTGAAATATTAACTGCCTTTTTCTTAAACATTCCCCACGATTATTCAGCCATCAGAGGTAATGAGTTTATTTATTACCAGTCTGTGAACTCGGATACGTTTTGCTTGTGTGGAGGGTAAACGCTGACATGGGCTTGTTGGGATGAATGGCCTGTTGTTTCAATGTTGTAACTTCTATGTATGCTATTAATATTAACATTTCAAAGAGAAATTGCCTTCACCACTACATTTCTTGAAACAGGCATGGGCAACAAAACAAATCTTCTCAGGACAGATGCTTCTTATATGCTAATGAGTCTAGATTGTTACATGCATTGGCCACTCCTCCCCCTTCCCATCCCAGAGGCAAAGGGATTCCTAGCTAAAAATATCTTTAGATCAATATATCCTATCTAAATTTGTCTGAAATATAATACAGAAATCTCCCAAATTGTTGCAGTCCAGATTGCCTGATTGTTTCATGCCAATTACACTATGAAATTTTTACATTAGCCCAAACTACATCAATAGTAGCCAGATGTCTAACAACTCTTGCTGGCAGCTAAGCTTAATTTTTTTTAAAACTTAAATTGGCTAGGAATTTATCTGTTCCCAGTACAGTCATTGCTACAAGCATAAGAATTAGCTATTAAAATAATTACTAAAAACAGACCACCCAATTCACGAAAAAACACAATTCCAAGCAATCAGTAGGTGCATTTAGGAAGCAAATTTTGAAAATATGAAAGTTAAATATCAGGACTAATTATATTTAGAGCTAAAAAATGAATGGCAATTTTTCCACTCGAAATGGTCATTCACAAGGCGAGATTTGGTCAAATGTACCTCATGAATAACAAGCTAGGCTAACAATCGCATCAAGCATCGCTTTGGGAGACTAGAAATCTGTCCAGCAATTTGTTTAGTCAGCTGTCAATTATGGGTCTGTTATTTTATTAGTAAGGTTTACAGTTAATCACCAGCCACCTGTCAAGACTTGTCAAAAGGTTGTGAACCAATTAGAGGCTAACCACATCTGGAAAAGTGTAAGTAAATTAGTTTCTTTTTTTGGTGATTCTTATTTCCTGAAGTCAGTTTTAGAAAAATTAACAGGAAATATTTTGTGAAAATTTCACTTAACTAAAAAATAAAATACAATTACCATTTTTAAAAATTGTGTATCACAATAAGGTGACAATTCCTACTGAAATGTAACTTCCATTTGTCTAGTATCCTCATTAATAAATTAATTCTATACTGATTAAACACAGAGGCTGGAGGTCAAGGATTATATTGATGCATGGTAAACATTTATCACATCTTACACCCTAAATGCAACAAAAGATTGGAGAATATTCAAATAGCTGTCATTATCTATTTATAATTAGTGAACATTTGTGTACACACAATCTTAAAAAGGGGAAAAGTCAATGATTGTACCTCTCCACCACATTTCTTCATAATAAATGCAGTTATTCAAGAGACAGGTTATCTAATACACCCAAACAGCTGCTACAGTACTTTTCATTTATCATACTTCAGATTAAAAGACAAATTGTGGGAAGAACTAACATTCTGGTATATACACAAAAACTTCCACACAAGAGATCATTTCAGTGCATATAATCCACAAGTACCACCGACATGTGGGATGGAATATATACATATATCATAAATGATAAAATAAAAATCTAAATGTAGCTTACTGTTGCGGTCTAAAACAGCAAACTATAGGTTCTTCAGAAAGAAAGATTTACTGTTTTACTCATAAACTAAAATGCCACATAGAACTGACGGTCTCAAGATGCCTCTTTTCAATTCACGGGAAATAGGCTTTCGTAAGTAGCATTAGTGAGTATTACCAGAACACACCACTAACAGTTGCCAATGTGGCCCAAAAAGCACAGGCTGCAATCTTCATAAAGCTGGTGCAAATGTTGCCTACATTTTAAAATTAACATTGATGGACTGTGAACTCATTGACTCAGGGCCCCTGACCAATATCAACATCAAAATTAAGAGGGGTTTTCATACAGCAAATAGGGAGAAACTGTTTCCTCTGGCAAGTGGGCCAGTAACCAGAGGTCATAGATTTAAAATAATTGGCAAAAGAGCTAGAGGGGAAACAAGGAGAAATTTTTTCACACAGAGGGTTGTTAAGATCTGGAACATACTACCTGAAAGGGTGATGGAATCAGATTCCATAGGAACTTTCAAAAGGCAAATGGGCATAAACTTGAAGAGAACTAATTTTCAGGGTAATGAGGAAAAAGCTGGAGTGTGGGACTAAGTTGGACAGCTCTTTCAAAGAGCCGACACAGGCACAAGGGGTCAAATGGCCTCTTTCTGTGCTGTAAGATTCGACATTCTATCTCATTGTTTAGCTTTTTAAAAGGGCACTATCGTGTGGGAAAAAAGTGTCAATCTTTTTTTTTCTTTGGGTAAGGGAAAAAAGCAGCAAGTTATTTTCATAATTGCTAGTCACATATAAATTACATGATGTATTCATGCAATTTACTTCATGTTTCATTTTATAAACAAAAAGGCTGGCAATACTTTCAAGATGGCAGCCTCTTTAAAAGCACTGCAAGTGAGCATAGCAATCAGTACTGCTGCTAAGATTCAATTGATTTTGAAACTAATGTAATAATAAAAAAATTTAAACATAAAAAACAATCCAGTGATACAATAAAACAAATAATAAATTGGGCTGCAAGATAAACGATTGCTCTTCAGGTTACAGAAATTACATACTGTGTGCAGTAATGCTCTCTACCTTCAGTCTACACTTTTGGTTACTTCTGTAAAGACTGTTGCACTTTTCGTTTGTCTATAATTCTGTTGTTGATACAAGGAAGGTGGTTTTAGTGGGAAGCTGGTACATGGATGCTACTTCCCAAGAATCAACCTAAACAAGCTTCAATGTAAAGTGCCATTCCATTCTAGTGAATTGCTTGTCATTTAGCCATTAGGTACAATTAATTAATAGCCGTGTAGTGGATTCAGTGGTACATACTGATAATGATCCATTTACTGAAAGAAAGTTTCATAATGAACTGATTATGCATGATTTGGATTTCTGTCGTATCCCCATCTTCAGTGTTCTCAAGAGTCTCTCAGCTTTTCACAGGTTTATAGTAATATTGTCTGGCTTAGAAAATTATCTTTATTCCCAGTTTGGTAACTACATTGGATGGATTCATTGGATGAATTGCATATCCGTTAGCTCATGAAACTTTCTTGTTTATACTTGCACAGTTTTGCGAGCTGATGGGGAGAATGAATAGCTGCCATTGCCCCAACTGCTCCTCAAGGCAATCGCATACTTCAAAAAAACCTGAAACCAACACTGATTCAGCTGCAGATGTACTGAAATTCAAGCATTGCCTTGAAGCTAAAACTGCTTTGCAGGTATTGCTGGTGTCATCACTTAATTATGGGGAGGATTCAACCCAAGTACCAGAACTGAAAGGACATTATGGTAACCCTTTGCACTATCTAATCCCTGCTAGAATGCCTTCATTTCAACATTAAACACCTTAGTTACCCAGATAGGCTCAAAGGGCTGGGTCTGTATATTTTAGAGAAGCATAGACTCAGGAGCGATTTGATCGAGGTTTTTAAGATAATGAAGAGACTTGATTGTGTTTACATCACCAATTATTTCAACTGGATAGGTTAGGGAGAACTAGGGGTCACAATTACGAGTTATCTATGTGCAGAACTAGGTTGGATGTTAGATGGTTCTTCTTTTCCCAGAGAATAGTGGACCTGGTTGTTGGCTCGTGCAGTGAATGCTGATTCGCTGTATTCCTTCAAGAGAGAGAGCTGGACCTGTTCCTGGCTGTGGTGCAGATCACCTCGTACAAGAGGTAGGTACCCTGTAAAATAAATCAGGATCAATGTAATCTCCTACACTAGTTTTGATTGCCGAAAGGGGTCGGAAAGGAATTTTCCAGATTGTTTTTCACTAATTGGCCGAGGGTTTTATCTTTTTTTTCACCTCTCACAGGAGATTACATGGCTCCGGGTGGGTAGGGACTGTTGTGATGCATAGGGCATCACAAATATATGGGACAGGCGAGATGGAACATGTCCATCATTTTTGTATGTATTTATTACCTTAGTTAAAAATAATATTGATAACCAGTGTTACTTTTAAGATAGGGCACTTAATAACCTTCGAAGTAGCTAACAGTGTAATATTCATAATGTGCTACTACTACTCTGTTGGCTGGAATAGTATTTTGTTTTTGTCTCAAAGATAGATTAGGGAGGAGGTGCGGGCTTTCCAATTAACAATGATGCAAGACTTTGTGCACTGTCAACATTTCAACTACTGCTGTGCAGTTTTCTCCAATTTTAGAATAGGGCTTGTAGAGACAATGATTCCAGATGACATCTTAGAAGGTGATGGTACATAAATGATCCTATAAACAAGGCCAGAGTACTGGTCAAATTGCTACCCGTATTCTAACTCACAACAAGTCCTGTTCACCCATCACCCCTGTGCTCAATGACCTACATTGGCTCCCGGTCCGGCAATACCTCCATTTTAAAATTCTCATCTTGTTTTCACCCTCCATAGCCTCGCCCCTCCCTATCTCTGTAACCTCCTACAATTCTCCAAGATCTCTGCTCCAATTCTGGCCTCTTGCGCATCCCCAATTTTCATCGTTCCAACATTAGCAGCCGTGTCCGGGCCCTAAATACTGGAATTTCCGCTCTAACTTTCTCTCTTCCTTTAAGGCGCTCCTTAAACCCTATCTCTGACCAAGCTTTTGGTCACCTGTCCTAATATCTCCTTATGTGGCTCGGTGTCAAATTTTGTTTAATAATGCTCCTATGAAGCGCCTTGGGATGTATTACTACATTAAAGGTGCTATATACTTGCAAGTTGTTACTGTTACAGCAGAAATGCAACCTAGGACCACCATAGGAAATTCATCTCACTTTGTGAAAGGCAACTAATTTTAGACAGGACCGTGACTGTCAAGATGTTTCTGCCTGGTACAATATACAAAGCAGTGGTGTAGCCTATTTTGGAAATCTCTACAGTATGAGTAATCGCAAAGAATATTTCCCTTAGGAACCCAGGTTTTTGGCTACTAAACTAATCTTAGAGAGCAAGGAGTTATACTGGCTAATATTTATGCACCTAATAGTGGATTAGGTGATTATTATACTTAATTGTTGAATGAAAGATTAATTGGGACAGGGCATCAAAATTTGTAATTTGGCTATTTTGGACTGTGGTTTATAGAAATTCTAATTGAAGTGGAACATTTTTTGGCAAACCAATTATGTGTTAAATCAAGAATCATGTTAAAAACTACAAATCGCACCAGTTAAGTTGAGAAAATCAGTAGGTGTTGATTGCATTAAGATTACTGTTTACTACTGATAATCATCTTTATACACATTTACAGGTACATCGTGTGTACTTAGAATGTGGTATTCGGCAAGATCACACATTGTTATTTACAAGCAAAAGTTAAAAGTGTCACGTTTCTAAATACATTTTTCAGAATGGAATCAGGATTTCTAAAGAGTTGGGTACAAACAATGTTTCATGCCATTTTTTTTTAAAGAACTGGCAGGAGAATTTTTAAAATACCATTTCTATCTGCCATCACTTTAAGGCTAAATGCTCCACACTTTTTTTTCTTAGCAGTATCTGTGAAAACAAAAATCACGAATGCAGATCTACACTTAAATAAATATATATACATATATATATATTTAAAATCAATGTTCTGCCAAGCCCACATCTGTGTAATAAATACTAAATTATTTACCTTAGATATGATTTTGCTTTTGCTCCCCTACTCGGACAGTGCTGACACTTGCTGGAATGATTTCACAAACACCAACAGCCCTGCAGTACCTCACTTAAGTGGCCAGTCTTTGCGTTTGAGCCTAGACAGTGACCGTACACAGGAATCACTGGAAAATGATCAGAAGCAGAAATCTGGCTGATTTTTCCCCTCCCAACTGCAGCCCCACAAATGGCTGAGATCAACTAAATCAGCACAGACTAGGAGTGGAAGCTGGAATTTTGATTCATATGGTTTAAGGCTACACAATCAGAATTTCTATAGCCTTTATGCACTATGCCATTGAATAGTTCTTTCCTCATTCTTTGAATGAAGTTCAATCTTCATGTACTTATAAGATATCATCTTGCAGGGACAAACATTTGGGGACACTTCAATTCAAAAAAAAATCAGATAATCCCCCAGTTTCCTGCATATAAGGCCTTGCCTGGTGCTGGAGTATTGCAACCATAAGTGACAACACCACAGAAAGACAACATATTGAAATAGTAATATAAACCATGCCAGCTCAGAAAGAAAAACAAAGGCCCCGATATTTATGGGGAGGCGGGGGAGTGTGTTTGTGGGGAGAAACCTGGAAATCCCGGGAAGCCACAGGTGCTGCTGAATTTAACGGAAGGACCGCATTATCATTTTTTGATTGAGTTTCTCACCCGGATCGACAGGCTTGCTGACTGCCAGGTCGGCCAATCACGGCAGCGAGGGGAGGCCACGATCGGCAGAAAGCTTGCTTGGGGGGCAGGGGGGGGGAAGCACTCCTGCTCCTCCTGGCCCACAAGCAGTACTGGAAAAGCACTTACCTGCTTGATCCAGCTGTTCCCGCCTCCATTTAGCTGCCTGTTTTCCCGAGCCCTGGAGAACCCGGCCGGCCAGCATTAAATTTAAATCAGGCTCCCAACTGCACTGTGCGAGCCTGATTTAAACATTATAACGAGGTGTCCCACCTCTCAAGAGCAGGACATAGACATGGCACGCAATTCGCCTCTGTGAAAATGGCGGCAGGTGTGTACGTGGCAGGTTGGGGTCGTGTTCTGTGATTTAAAATTTTTAACGCCCACTCGACCTTCTCCTGCCCGTTGCGGGGTGTAGGTTTTGAGAGAGCATTATTTGTGGAGATTGAACTTCCTTTATATATGGAGAAAACCTTCTTCATTTCTTCAATCTCCACATATAATTAGACATATATCAAAGTAGGGCAAAAATTGGCACTTTTCTTTCAGAACCTCTATCTCCAGACCAGCGAGTACTACAGCTAAAGCAATCACCAGAACTGTCAATCCAATACAAGGCATGAATGTTCAAAATTGTTGTCTTGCAGATGTCTTGAGAGGAACCCTCCAGATATTGGCCCACATGAGGGGAATAAACACTAACTTTCCTGGTGGATCCTACTCTGGCTCGAGAGAAATAAAAGATGATGCACTCCACTATCCAATTTGTTAGCCCTTCTTTTGTAAAATCTTGTTCACTTTTGAATGGAGGGTCCCTTTGTATATTTGGGCTTTGCTCCTGCTGAGAGATTCCACCATCTTATTCTATATCCTTGCATGATAGTGGGCTGATAGATCTCCAGAGTTCAGCCATCAGAGATGTGTGGTTCCTTGGGGAAATCCTCTCAGTTCAAAGGGGTAACTGCTTCTTGGTTGTGGGAGGGCTTGTCAGTTGCTAAGCATGATGCAAGAACCATTGAAGAGCATATCAGAATAGCTTGCAGGCTTTGTTGATACTTTTTAAAAAGATCTCAACAGTTGCTTCCACTTGGTCCCAAAAGGTTGCAAACCTAAAAAATGGCAGCTTCATCAGTCTTTTTTGTAGGTCCAGCAGAATGCCTGTGATTCTCAGCCACATAAAGCAACTTAGGATGACATACATCCCGGCTCTCGTGTACAAAATGGTACACGAGCTTAGCTATTGTCTACATTACAAAACACTTGATGATAGAAGGAACTTGCATGGTGGTCAAGCCAATCCAATAACCATGCTACTGCTCAATTATTCCAGAGAATTAATTTCAAATTGTTATTTAAGTCCCTGGTGTCAGAAATTTGTTTATGAAGGACAGCTCCTTTACAATTACACCATATTATTTTCCAGGTAAAAAATGTAATATGCATGGTCCAAGCACTGTGGTAATATTCCACACCACAATAAAAACATGGGCCTAAAAACTGGTTGGTTTGTGTCGGGGAATGATCCCTGTGCCAGAACAGGTAGGCCCGAGGCGCACTTGGTATTGGGCCTCGGGCCTCATTTATGAGACCAGCGAGCTGCAGCTCACTGGCGAAGAGAATTTCAATTTAAGGCCGCTGCATCGTTGGCAGCCACCCTCAGGTAGGTCCTGTGAGAGGGGGATGGAGGGGGGCCACTGGGAGGAGGAGGACGACCGAGAAAGGGAGAGGGAAGGGAAGGGATCGGGAGGGAGAGAGGGGGCCGAGCGGGGATCGACAGCGGTCTTTGGCTCTGCAGTGGAACCTGGAGTATTTTTTTTAAAAAAATCTTACCTTTCTGGTGGTGGCCTCCAGTGATCCCTTTAAAAGGAAGATTATGTTTTTATCATTGTAATATAAATAATTTAGTAAAAATATTAGTACAGGAGCTGGCTGGCAAGATGAAGTTTACTGATTCACAGAAGTATCTCCTTTCAACTAATGTTGCTTTTAGACCATTTTTCTTACCTCCATTTGAGACCACGATGTCTCATACTTGTAAAAGATGCCAGAATGTTGTCCTTACTGCTAGTCACTGCTGAGGAATTGAGAGTGGGGGAACGACGACTTTGAGCATGGTGTCTAGCAGTATTAAGCATTTTTCAACTATTACACTGGTTTCCTGTCTAAGTCACTTAGACTGAGGCATATTAATCACTTTGATCCTTAAAAATAACATTTATTTTCCTTTGGAGTGAGGGTTAATGGTCTGTTCCTTCAGAGTCACTCCTGGGATGGCTTTCACTTTTACTGTTTTTTAAAAAACATTCCATCATGTTTCAACCTATTCCTCTAAGATCAGTTTTTGTTTACAAAACAGCGTTTATAGCTTTGCTTGAAAATTCTCAGGAGGATACGAGATATTTGCTTACTGGACAGAAAGTGTGATGCAACAAATTCACACGCACCTAAAGAGCAGCACACCTTTGAGCGGTTTCAACATTATCCATCATAAGAGACATTATCCCTCACTCTGGCTTGGGCCACCTTAGCAATACAGTGAACCTGAGTTTCTTAATTGGTAGTTTTTACTTACTGCCTCCAATATGTAGCCACTTTTATTTGTAAAGTGCTACGTAGGTACAACATCCTACCCATGTTCAATTTCTTGGAGTCTTTCTCATGATTTAGATTTCCTTCCCTGAACAGAGGCCTTTGCATACTTTGTTTAACTGCACTTGGAATATCTCTGAGGGATTTGCAAAAGGAAAGTAAAAAAAGGTTCACTTGCTTGCAATGGCGTAGCAAGTTTAGCCAGTGAGTAGCTGTGCCACACAGATCAGGAAGGCACCAGGTTTACTTCCCTCACTGCCGGTTAAAGCCTTCTCGAAATCTAATTTTTTGACTGCGCATTCGGTCACTTCTCTTAACTCTAGTACTTATTGGTCTGTTCCCTCCTACGTGAAGCATCTTGCGACTTTTTATTACGTTATAGTTGCTACACAAATGCAGGATGTTGTTGCTCTTATTCTGAGTTAGCTGGTTTTAGTCGGTATAGTGGCATGGGCAATACAATTGGCCTCAGCACCGCTGTGTTAGGCAGGAGATGTATGGTCATGGTTCCCCCTCATGATCGCTTTCCAGTGATCCTTGCATGACATGCACATATACGGACCCCCAGATGAGGACTAGATCAGGCTTAACTATGACATCCCCATGACTGAGTAATGACATGTCAAGGCTCACATTTGAATGATGGCTATTTGTGCAATGTGCTGAATGCTTTTAGAAAAGGAGGGGAGAGGAGAAATTTGATGAGATTAAAAAAAACAGGATCACTCAAAGACCACTGCAACTCCTCAACAGATTGTTCACTTTGGGAATGGCAGAGGATAACCAATTCAGGATTTTCCAAATCATGACCAGCATATCTTAGACCAAAATATGGTAAGGTATAGGAATTTGGGAAAGCACAGGGGGACAGTCACTTCCAATAGATCCAGGCCTGAACAATGAACTGAAAGTTTAGGAATGGCAAGAGGCATGAAAACTCATCAAAAGAAAACAATTTTTGAGCATGAGTGCCAAAAGGCAGAAAGCACTAAACTGACAAGGACACTGCCCCAAGCTGGCAAAGATTGTATGAAGTGGAAAGAAATAATGAGTGTTGAACACAATAAACCTACAGATTGCAGGCCAGATTGGATAGGTTAGATCAGAACGGATATGAGACATCAGAAACTCGATTTTAACCCCTTTCTCTCCCGACGGGATGCGGGGGGAGGGGGAGGGGGAGGGGGAGGGGGTGGCGGGGAGGAGGTTATAAAGCAGGATGGGGCAACCAGACTCCATTCCTGCCCCCCTTTAAAGTGCAGTAATCAGGCCATGGACGAGGCTCCCGCAAAAGGCAGGCGGGGGTCTAATTAACATATCAAAGTCACGACCTGATATCATCATCGGCACCGTGACATAAATTTAATAGTAAGTGAGGGGGAGACCTGGCCTGTGGGATTCCGGGCAGCTGATCCGAGGCGGGAGTTACCACATCCCCAGGCATTCCTTGTGGGCCAAGAGGTGCAGGAGTGCTCTGCTCATGCCCCTCAAGGAAGCCTACGGCCTCCCTGCCCCGATCTCCAGCTTCACCCCCTCCCTCCCAATCTCAAACGTCCCCCAACCATCGGTCCCCAAGGGCCTCCTGCCGACAGTCTTGCCTCCTGCTAGGCCGTCCATTTGGCCGGCTGCCGGGTGAGATGCCGCCCCACGATACATTAACGAGGCCTTGCCGTGAAGATTGGCAGGACTTCCACGTCTCCCGCCTTGCCTGGTACTTCGAGCAATTTCGGCCTCCCCCGCATCCTCCCTGGTCCCCTGTAAATATCGGGGCCCAAATCCTTAATGATCGCTAAAAATCACAAAGCAGGTAATTTGGGGGAGGCACAGTAGCCTTTATCAAAGGACTTCCTAGTGCTAATTCTACCTCTGTGTGGCTTGGAAGATTCAGCCCAAAAATACCTCAACGGAGTCAGAGGTTCACCATTTCGGCAGATAATCTCCAACTTTGGGTGCAGTTCAGAACAACTTAGGAAGAAATTCAAGACAACACCTGTGAACCTCCATGGCATGTGTTGAAGTATCTGGACACAAACCAGTGATTAATTGCCTGGGCATGGAAGAGCCCAGTGATTGTTCTCAGGTCATGTAAGGTTGATAGTAAGCTTAGCTCAAACAAACCAGTACGATGCTGAAGTAAAGAAATATTGAACTTTTTCTAGTGTGAAGGGCAACAGCTTGCTGACAACAGCGAAAAAAATAAAATCAAAGAACTGGGCTGTGGCAGGGCTTTGTGCAGGATAGGATTAGGGAAGATCACATTAGTTTTATAAGATAAAACTCCCGAGTAGAAAACTGTTCCCAGCTGAACGAAGACTCTATTTGAAAGTAAATAGAGGATCTGTGAATGGACAAATCTGACTTGTAACATTAGATTGACATCCTGGAGTTTACTTTTTCTGACGTATGGAAGAAATTACAGGGTCACATTTTCTTGGAGATTTCAATCAGGATATTAAATTCATGACAGTCTATCTTCTTGTAAATTGCATAACGAAATGTTTGGGAAAAACAGGATCGATGAATTGAATGTTTTTTCTCATTCCCTTCCTTATACTATCGATACATAATTCACGCCCTTTGCCGTTCCTAAACGTTTAGGATGTTGGTCAGTAACCATCACATTAAATGAACATCCTCATTTACCGTTGTTCTCTAAATTCCTTCCCCGTAAAAGAGAACCTCAGTATAACCTCCCTCGATCAATCCCAAACAACAATCAGTAATATCCAAGATTTCTACTGTTACCAGTTATATGCTTTTTTAAAAATATAAAACTGAAAGGGTTATAAATAATACTGCACACTTTCAATTTCAAGTTGTTGATCCTAATACATTTCACCACTGTACTCAAAGATAAATGACTAGACGAACACCTCGGAGCATATAATTGGTACCTAGATATTAATGGTTCATGCCTTTACCCAGGGGTGAGAGTTATTTATTACCTAAATAACATTTTGTTGAAAAATATTCTAAAACTACATATCATTTAAAAAGGTTTTGTTGCTATAAACCAAGCTAGAATGTGGGTTTCAGTTCAGTTGGTTTGCTGCTTTACAGAAGTTATTTGAATGAGCAAGTAACCACGATTGGTAAAGTAGAATGGGAAAATTAACACTGGTAAAACCAGCAGCTTAAGATTGTAAAATGATCTTCTTCAAAACCCAAGAGATGTGTGGAAATTGACTAAATAAAAGAAATCAATATTGAGAAAATTACTATTGAGAAAAACTACACTGCAGTTCTACAAAATGGAATTGGGTAATTCACAGGCCAGGTTATCATTCCACCATTGAGATCATATCACAGCACTTGCTGCGTTATTTCTTAAAACAATATAAATTCAATTAGAGCACGTGACCCACCATATTCCCCTGCAGTTGCAAAGTTTTAAATATTTTATTCAACAGATCGTTTTCTGTTCCAGAAGAGTAAGTTACATTTTATGTTGCCACTCCACAATCATGGTTTTCCCACTTTAATCTATACAAAATTCAATTTACCTGGCTTTTTTTTCTGTTGGGACAGACTCTGGAAACCGCAGTGAATTACAGAACACCAGGAAACAATGCAGAAGAATTTCCCAAGGGCATTATTGTCCGGGAAAGGTTTTGTTAATATAATAGCTACACTTCCCTCAGTCCCCTGATTCTTCAGAATATTAGATTAGTGCATATCAAATGCAGTAATAACTTTTTAAAAATAAAAGTCACTTTAGGGAATCAGCAGTCTTCTACATATTTATACTATGCTTTATGCTGAATAAAACTTGATTTCTGAGGAAAACAAAATATTTATGAAGTATAACGATGTTTTCATACCAAAAGATGTTATACCGATGCATTATATACAAATCCTTTAGTATGAAAAGACACTGGGAAAATTTTCTTCTGTGCATTGTCTAGTGAAACTGTAAACAGGTTCTTTATCAACGGTTTATGATTTTCTTACATGCAGTTACAGAGGAAATCTTCCCCCATAGTTGGTATGGTTTATTAAGATTACTTATATAGATATTACATTCTGTTAATTTTGAAATTTTCCCCCCTCCTTCACTTTTCTTTTAGGTCTTCCCAGTGGTGTATGCTATTTTCCAGCTAATGGTGCTGGTGGTAATGATTGACTTACTAATATTCTCTTCTAATCCTTATGGCAAGCTTGGACATGGGCAAACTTGACGTAGGTCACCATCTTAGGAATGCAACATGACGGGACAATGCAGCCCTCTACCCTTGTATTAAAGCAGCTTGTTGAATGATGATGGAATGCATCTTAAATTTAAAGTATGGTTTAGACTACTGAGCTTATAACAGAAAATAATCCAGAATGGATTCACTCCAGAGTGAACTTAGCAGTCTGATTCCTTTCCCCACCAAAAAGGAAACCTTATTCTTCTGGTTGTGTGTTTTATGAGAGTACAAATGGGCTGGTACGAGGTTGGTGTTAGTATTCTATCTACTAATGTGTTTACATAAGTAAATGTGCAAGTGGCAGACTTGACATGACTGCTTTTTTTTTTGCTTTCTGATTTGCTGCATTTGAAAAGATCTTGAGAATTGAGGAAGTGTGAACAGTGCAGATCTTGTACTGGTATCTGGAATAAACCACTTATAAGTATGTATACCGCTGTAAAATGAGTACAGAGGAAAACTGTTAAATGAATAATGATTCTGCCAAGTAATTTTATTCATTTAACCATTCTATTCTTTTATCAGTTTTAATTGTTGTATCAGGTTTGGCAATAAGGTAGTGATGGAATGCAAAATGGATTGCAATTACAGAACTATTAAAATGGTCACAAAGTTGTTATGGATAACAAACTGTATTTATGATATTTGCTTCGTTACAATACAGCACAACAAATCTTTTAAAAAAAGGCTGTGATCCGCCAAATTATTTAGCAATTTCACTCTGGGAAACTTTTGGCCCATTCAGCATTGTAATTACTTTCACCATATCAGCAAGAGAAAGAACCTTCTTTAGAGGTGGCATTTCCATTATTCGCAGAGACTGAGGCCTCAGTTTTAACTCCCACTGCGTGGCGGAAACCAGGCCCAGGGGTAGGAGGAGGGGGGACGGAAGAGTTAAAAAGTAGCGGGGGACATCTGCCCAGAGCCAGCAGAGTCCTCTTTAAATATGACTTCATCGGGGCCTGTTCTGCTATTTTAACTTCTCCTGAGCGGGAGAGTAGTTTTGCCTTCCTTGCCAGGCCAACCCAGCTGGGAACAGGAAATAGGGTCAGAGGAGGCTTTATCAGGTGAGCTTAACTTTTTTTTAGGTTTCCTTGTGGGCCTTGAGTGCTGTTTCGGGCCCCACAAGGAAACCGTGAGCCTCTCTCCCCACCATCCCCCCCCCGACCCGATCGCAATGTCTGGAGCCTACCCTCATCACTTGGCTGACTGTCGGAGATCGTTCCAGCAGGTTCCCAGCGGTGGCCTCAAGCAGAAATCACTGGCTGGCTGGCCGGCGGCCCGAATTCTAGTTCCCGCCGGCCAGCCAGACAGTGATTTCTGCCAGAGTTTCTGGCAGTTTGTTGCCAAAGGGTTTTGGTGCCGCTAAAACATGGTTAAGTTATAAGCATCACAAAGCTTTAGCATTAGCACCTGATTAGGCGGTTTTCACACCGAAACAATTTTGTCACATCTCACATTGATTGCCCAAAGTCGCTGAGCCCTAACACGTGATGAGGTGAAAAAGACTCTGAAACATCACTGAATTGATTACTAGGTGATTTTCACACCAGACAACAACGCTTGTAAAAAGAGCTTAATAGATTGATTTGCAAAAAGGGCTTAACACATCGGCTTTAGAGTGGTAGTACAACGCTTAAATAATACGTTTTATTCATTTAAGTTATTCATGTAACAGGGACAGCTATCATTGGAAAAGATAGGAAAGGGATTTATGCATGGAGGTTTTATTTATTCTTTTATCAGTTATTCATTTAAGTGGGCTTGACTGTATTAAGAGATTAAGCGCAGGACCAATTTAAGTGCGATTTATTTACAAATTGAAAATTAAAGATACATTCCTCAGTACTGTGTGATACAACATCTTAAAAAGAAATATGTGAAACTATTTAAATTTGTTCAGACTGGTGAGTTATTTCTTAAATCTAGTGAATTTCTCATAGAACCTATAAGTGAAGTAAAAACAAACATTCAGGACTCAAATTCCCAATGTACTCACTTTCTTTTTTAAATTATTGATTCCTTTTTCATTGGACTAGCTGCTGTGATGTGTTAGATTCAGGTCTTCAAATTCTGGGGTCATATCATCCCAAAATGATGGGATGAAAGCCATCTCTGCTGGTTGTATGAAATTAATTTGGGAATCAATTCCGTTCCTTGGTCTTAATCTGGACTAATCATGAGCCCACAGCACAAAACTGTTCTTAATTTGGCATTAAATTTGCATTCTCACAGAAAAGCCACAGAAAATGGAAAACTGATACAATGGCACTTGACTTTGTAATAAGCTATAACTGACCTGGGAAAGTCTGATGCAGAAACTGGATGCCCAAATGTGAAGTGCTTCCTTTCTAAGCACTACTCTCCCTCAAATTGACAAGCACAAAATTCATAACAAAAAGCATTACGTTTTTTTTTGTCTATGGCCATTACAAAATTCAAAATAAAAAGATTTTTCTAACATATAGTTCAATCTATTAAATCCAATATACCCCTGTTTATTCTTATTAGATATTATAGCCCTTTCAATTGTCCCTTTCTTGTCCTCAACTACAATATCGAATTACATCGAGCCTACAGCACAGAAACAGGCCATTTGGCCCAGCTTGTCTATGCTCCACACGAGCCTCCTCCCACCCCTCTTCATCTAATCTTATCAGGATTCCCTTCTACTCCTTTCTCCCTCCTGTGCTTATTTGGCTTCAGCTTAAATGCATTAATGCTATTTGCCTCAACTACTCCGTGCAGTAGTGTGTTCCACATTCTTGCCACTTTGGGTAAAGAAGTTTCTCCTGAATTCCCTATTGGATTTATTAGTGACTAACTTACATTGATGTCCTCTGGTTTTGGACTCCCCCACAAGTGGAAACATTATTTCTACAACTAGCCTATCAAACACTTTCATCATCTTGAAGACCTCTCTATCAGGTCACCCCTCAGCCTTCCCTTTTCTAGAGAAAAGAGCCCCAACCTGTTCAGTCTTTCCTGAGAAGTATATCCTCTCAGTTCTGGTATCATCCTTGTGAATCTTTTTTGCACCCTCTCCAATGCCTCTATATCCTTTTTATAAATGGAGACCAGAACTGTTCACAGTACTCCAAGTGTGGTCTAATCAAGGTTCTATACCAGTTTAACATAACTTCTCTGCTTTTCAATTCTATCCCTCTAGTAATTAACCCCAGTGCTCGGTTTGCCTTTTTTATGGACTTATTAACCTGTGTCGCTACTTTTAGTGATTTGTGTATCTGTACCCCCAAGATCCCTTTGCTCCTCCACCTCATTTAGATTCTATTATCCAATGCAGTACCTTATCGAAGGCCTTTTGAAAATCCAAATAGATTACTCTACTGCATTACCTTTGTCTACTCTTTGTTACTTCTTCAAAGAATTCAATCAGGTTGATCAAGCATGACTTTCCCTTCTGAAATTCATGCTGACTACTCTTTATTATATTTTCGTTTGTTAGATATTTTTCTATAACATCTTTGAGTAAGGATTCCATTATGTTTCCTACCACTGACGTTAAGCTAACTGGTCTATAGTTCCCCGGACTTGTTCTATCTCACTTTTTAAATATAGGAATCATTTGTTTCAGTAGCCATGTTTCAGCTATCCCTACTACATCTGGCTCCTCGCTATGAGTGCCCCCATTTTGTTTCGGATGCTATGCACATTGCTGTACAAGCAATTTAATTTGTTTTAATAATTGTTCCCCTCATTTTATTTTTAACAGTCACTTTGCACTTATGTTCTATAACTGTATTTGTTCCCTGACTGTTTGTTACCCTTATTCCTTACCTTGGTCTGACCTTTATTCTCATCTCCTATTTCTTTTATCTTCAGACTTATGTTATATTCACGAGATCCCTACCCCCGTCTTATTAGTTTAAAGTCCTATCCACAGCCTTATTTATCCTCTCCACGAGGACACTCGTCCCATTCCAGTTCAGGTGGAGCCCGTTCCAGCGGTGCAGCTCCTTCCTGCCCCAGTACTGGTGCCAGTATCCAATGAAATGGAACCCCTCCTTCTCACACCAGTCTTTTAGCCACACATTTACCTTCCTGATCTGTCTATTCCTATGCTACCCATGCCACGTGCAAATTAGCAATCTCAAGATTACCCACCTGTGAGGTCCTGTTTTTTAAATTTAGTTTCTAACTTCTGATATTCTCTTAGCAGGATCTCTTCCCTTTGCTTCACTATGTCATTGCTCCTGACGTGGACCATGACAACTTGTACTTCTCCCTCCCTTTCAAAGTTCCTCTCCAGTTGTTCAGAGATATCCTTTATCCTTGCACCAGGTAGGCAACACACCCTCCTGGACTTTTGGTGTGGCTGCAGAGGACACTATCAACCCCCCTAATGCTACAACCTTTCTATTCTGCTCTCCCCTCCATCTTCCCCCCCCCCACTCCCTCCCCTCCATCTCCCCCTCCCACCCAACACCGATCTTGGACTGCCTCATGCTCCACGGTGCCATGGTTAGCATTCTGGCTGTCCATCCTGTAGCCTGCATCCTTATCCTCACAGGTAGCAAATGCATTGTTGGACAGGACCAGTGTCTGCAGGATCTCCTTTTCTACCTCCCCTTGGATCTCCTTACCCTGCTAAGAGTCATACTCTCCCCTTCCTGTACCTGTGCTTTCCTCTGAGGTGTGACTGTACTCTGGAGAAAACTATCCAAAAATTTCTCCTCCTCCCTTATGTGTCGGAGTGCCTCTAACTCACACTCCAGCTCAAGGACTCTGAGCTGGAGTGTCTGAAGGTAGAGACATTTCCTGCAGATGTGGGAATCCGGGACAATCTCGTTGTCCACAAATTCCCACGTATCACAGTCCCAACACACAGCCTGTGTTGCCATGTCTAGTTTCTATTTATTTATTTGTTAGTTGTAATTTAATTCTAGAACGAATATAAACACTTAAGGTCTAGATTATATTTAGTAGATGGATTTTAGCTTGATTTTAAATTAATTAGTAATTATTTATTCTGAATATTTATTTAACTATTTATTTATGGTTTATAGTTAAAAATAGAGTGTGTACAGTAAATTCAACACTCAGCTTAATTTTCTCGGGTTCCTCCCCTCTTTTGAGATTTTTCTGAGTTTGTTTTTTAACTGCTGGCCTGGGCTCCTTTTAAACTGCTCCAGTTTCCCGCTCTTTTGAACTGCTATAATTGGATCACTCTCTTTCTGGCTAATCCCCCGTGCCCCATATTGTTCCTAGTTTCTCATGACCAATCATCTTTCACATCAGGGCCCAAATTCACAGACACTGCTTTATTCTCCCTAGGTACCATAAAGCAGCTATGTTCAGTCTTCATGCATCTAAGAACATATTTTTCCAATGCTGCAACTTAGAATCCTTAGCCTTCCGTGCTTGCCTAACCAAGACTCACCAGCCTGGCTCTGCAGTTGCTAGACTCATATTTGGCAATTTCTTACCCAGAATATATATTCTTTGATACATTCCACATATCTCCGTCTGTATCATGTTGTTATCTCTTCTCAGAATTATAAGGCTACAACAAATGAGCTAACTCTGTCCCTAAATTTTTGCATCTTCGAAAGTTTGCATTACTTATTATTTCTGCATTGTAGAAGATTTTTAGAATTAGAAATGCTCTCTGAACCACTTTTAATTCCAAACGTTTCAATCTTATAGTCGTACTGTGTGCCAATTTCCACATTTCTTTTAACTCATCCCAATCAATTAAATTGTCCATACAAGTTGGTTTCCCATGCCTTGTAGGCTTTTCAGTTGGGCCGCCCTGATTTTAAATCAAATGAGAATAGACTGCTGATACTGGTTTTTCTACTTTAGCTAACCCTACCTTCCTGGTAGCGTTACTTCTGCCCCCACTCTTTCTTGCTGACAAGCACTTACTTACAGGAATTTATGGTGTCGCTACATTGGTTGAACACATTTTTTGATTAGTTATTCCAAATAGTGGGTTAACCTCAATGATTAGATTTTAAAAATGACTTATCCCCTTTGTTTCCCAAATATTTGCTTATATACGGCTCTCCTTCAATCTGAGGTCTTTGTTGGCCAAAATTGGGGCGCTTCCTGCTCTCTCTATTCTTCTACTACTTTTCAAGCAATATACTATGCACATTGAATTATAGGACTAGTCGCTTTATTTATTTATTGACTGTTTTGTGTAAATCAGGAGTTCTAATTTCACTAAAATCCATTCCATTCATACTCAGATGTCGACCCTTCAGCCACTCCAAAGCAAGGGTTACTCACACAATTGATTTTGGAGACCCCTGCCATCTTGATCCCATCCATTCTGCCCCATATATAAAAAGAAGTCCTACAGCACCTTGTTGCAGTTTATTTGTTATGTATTTTACAACACTAGTATCCCCAGACATTTCATATGGGTCAACTTATCCAAAAGCCATCTCTACTTTAAAGTTGCCAAGCCAGGAGTCTCCTTGTTCAAAACATCGAACATTTGTCCTGACTGAAATGACACACGTATATGCTATGCCTCAAAAAAATAGATCCTATTGAGTTGCATTCTAAATAAGTCTTTATAAGTATTATCAACAACCATCACTATTAAGAAAGAAAGAACACGCATTTATATAGCGTCTTTCACATCCTCAGGTCGTCCCAAAGCGCTTTACAGCCAATTGTGCACTTTTGAAGTGTAATTACTGATGTAATGTAGGAAACGCAGCAGCTAATTTGCGCACAGCAAGGTCCCACAAAGAGCAATGTGATAGTAACCAGATAATCTGTTTGAGTAATGTTGGTTGAGGGATAAATATTGGCCAGGACACTGGGGATAACTCCCCTGCTCTATTTGCCAGCCTTGATATCTCCTCCTCTAGTTTCACTTTTATCTCCAATCTATTTTTTTGAGGCATAGCATATACGTGCTGGTTTAAAAGTTTCCCATTTCTATTGTACTAGGTTCAAAGTAGCAATCTATTGCCGCTAATGAATTTCTGAATCCTGCAAAACATAAAAACGTATGAAAAAGAACAGGAAAAGGCCTGCTCCGTCCAGGAAAGGTGTTAGTTCCTTATACTATCACCCCCATTCCCAGTCCTCCCCAACATGCATCATGTAATCTCCTGGGAGAAGCAAAAAGAGAGAAAAAAAACCTAGGCCAATTTAGGAATAAATTGTGGGAAATTCCTCTTCAATCCTTCCAAAGGCAATCAAGCAAGCTCCAGGACACTATGATGACTAGCTGATACAATATCCAATGACCCACCTACCTTCTATATTTAGAGATAAAAACAAATATACTGAGCCTGCATCAACAACAGCTTTCATTTATATAATGCCTTTGATGTAGAAAATGCCATAAGGTGTTTACAGAGGGGGGAAAAAATAAAACAAATAAAAAGAAATGGATGCTGAGCCATGGAGGGATAGTTAGGAGATGTGACTGATAGCTTGGTTGAAAAGAGATGTTTTGAGATTTAAAAAAAAAGGTGGAGAGAGAAGTGAAGAGGAACAGGGTTCGGTGGGGGGGGGGGGTGCTCCTGAGAGAGGGCAAAGGTGGCTAAAGGCTCTGTGTCCAATCACAGGGTAAAGGGAGGATGGAATGTACTAAAAGACCAGAGGCGGAAAACCAAGGGATGCCAGAAAGGATACAAGAACGGAGAAGACTGCAGAAATAGGGTCGTGAAGCCGCCGAGGGAAACAGGATGGGGCAAAGAAAGACGAGAAATAGGAGTATAAACTTAATCCATTTTTGAGCAAGGACTCAATTTAGGTTAATATGCATGGGAGTTTTAAACAAGTTGGAGTTATGGAGGGTGGGAGATGGCAGTCCAGCAAGGTGGAGAAATCGACAAAAGCTTGGATAAGGGTTTCAGCGGCAGCTGGATGCAGTAGGGGCAGAAGAGCAAAAGTTGCAGATTTGGAAGTAAGCTGTGTTGGTGGTGGATAAGATGTGGGGCTTGAAGCTCAGCTCTAGGTTGTACAGGATGGCAAGATTTTGCACTGCCTGGCACAGTCTGGGCAAATAGTCAGTGAGGGGGAAATTGAGTCAGTGCCATGGGAACAGAGTTTATGCCAAGGGCCAAAAAGGACAGCTTCAGTCTTCCCAATATTCAGTTGGAGTAAATTTTGATTCATCCATGACTTGATGTTAGACAGGCAGTCCAACAGTGCAGAAGTGGTCATGGGTTCAAGGGAAGTGATGGAAAAGTAGAACTGAATGATGTCACTGAAGGGCAGAATCTAGATGAGGAAGAAAAAAGGACAACGATTAGAGCTTGGGGTGGGGAGGGGGGGGGGGGGAAAGAGATCCAAAAATGATTGGATGGCAGCAGGAGGTGATGTAATTCCTGCAGATTGGAGGATGGCAAATGTAACCCCACTATTTAAAAAAGGAGACAGAAAACAGGGAACTACAGACCGGTTAGCCTAATATCAGTAGTAGGGAAAATGCTAGAGTCTATATAAATGATGTGATAACAGGACACTTAGAAAATATCAACGGGATTAGACAAAATCAACATGGATTTATGAAAGGGAAATCATATTTGACAAACCTACTGGAGTTTTTTGAGGATGTAACTGGTAGAATAGATAAGGGAGAACCAGTGGATGTGGTTTTTGTGTTTTCAGAAGGCCTTTGATAAAGTCCCACATAAGACGTTACTGTGCAAAATTAAAGCACATAGGATTGGGTGTAATATACTGGCATGGATTGAAAATTGGTTAACAGACAGGAAACAGAGAGTAGGAATAAATGGGTCTTTTTCGGGGTGGCAGGTAGTGACTAGTGGGGTACTGCAGGGATCAGTGCGTGGGCCCCAGCTATTCACAATATATATCAATGATTTGGATGAGGGAACCAAATGTAATATTTCCAAGTTTGCTGACGACACAAAATTAGGTGGGATTGTGAGTTGTGAGGAGGACGCAAAGAGGCTTCAAGGCGATTTAGACAAGTTGAGTGAGTGGTCAAATACATGGCAGATGCAGTATGTTGTGGATAAATGTGAAGTGCTTGGACCTGTGAATTAGACCTTTGTTCCCCTAATCCCTAAGCAGTCTTACTTCAGCTGACTCTTTCAGATAAGTTTCCTGCAGGAAAGTTATTCACATCATAACAGAACTTCTGCCTTTTATTGGGTGCCAAATCCTCTCACATTATCCAATACAAGGGTTGCATTATCCTGTGTGCTGTGATTCAGTCCCAGTGCTGGCAGGAAAAAACAAGCAGTAAGGAAACACAAACAATTTTGATGCTTGTTTAATGCGGTCTTCTGTACATGCACTGTGAAGCTGCTTCTGTTTTTGTAACCAATGGCCTATCTAGTTATACTTCCCCCGCTTGATTGCTGGGAACCATCCCCAAGAGTCCTCGGCTGTGGCCTCCTACGACAGATTTTCCCTCCCAGCCGCTGGCCAGGCTGTCAATTTGGCAGGCTGCTGGGTAGGAAACGCATACAGAAAATGATAACGAGGTCCTGCTGTTAAGTTCAGTAGGACCTCTGCCATGCCGATTCTTTGGCCGTTTTCGGTCTCCCACAGCCCACATCCTCCCCTCAAATATCGGGCCTTGATCTTCCTAAGCATCCCTTTTTTCTCATAGGGTTATACTTTATGTCGCTTTATATAATTTCAAATTAACTCCATTTTTCTTCTGTTTTATTTTCTATTTCTACTTATTCAGTCAAATAATTAAGGTGTACGCCGTGGTTCAGTGGTAGCACTCTCACCTCTGAATCAGAAAGTTAAGGGTTCAAGTCCCATTCCAGAGACTTGAGCACACAATCTAGGCTATCATTCCAGTACTGTACTTTGGGAATGCTGCACTGTCAGAGGTGCTATCTTTCGGATGAGGCTTTAAACCCTTTTAGGTGGACGTAAAAGGAAGAAGCACCATGACAACTTACTATGACTGTCAGTGCACATTCTCTGAGACTTTATCAAGAAAAACATGTTCATTGGTAGTGTTTCTGGACCTGTTAAGAGTGCATGGGAAAATTGGACGAGGGTGCGCATAAGTAATTCAGTCCCCACAATAAAGTCATACATGCTGTCCAATTTTTTTTTTGCATAATACTTTGATTTTATATTATTTATAAGTAATTAGTAAAATATATGGCAATCTGGGAAGCAAAAGAGTTTCTTTGAGGAGTTGGGAGGTGCAGGTACTGTGGTGCACCAGTAGTGGGACGGTATAATTACAGCATACTGGTTTACACAAGCAGTGCATGCACGTAAGACTTTTTAATATATTATAGGTGAGGGTGCGTCTTTCAATAATGTTCAAGTGAAAATATATTCCTTAAAGTAGAAATATGAACTTATTTATGTAAAACTTCACTCTAATGGAAAAGCAATGTCAAAAATATTTGGATCTACACAAAAACTATTGATTTTGCAACTTAAAAAAATGTGAAAGTAGAGATTTAAAAAAATTAAAAAGGTCAAAAGAATGCACGTCAAAAGATTAGTTTCCTGTATGAAAAGGTGTAGGTTGACCACTGCAGGAATGGGCAGAAATGTCAATTGATGATTAGAAGACAGCCAAGTGAAAATGGCATCTCTAAGAAAGCTGCCAAGTCTATAGAGCATACTCATTAGTAATAACAGCAAACTCCAACAAGTTCCACGGTGTTTGGGTTGACATGTAGGATACTGACAGGAAGTACATCTCAAATAGAAATAAATATGTACGATCTGATAGCCAGTATAGAGACATGGCTACAAGATGACAAAGGCTGGAACCTGAATATTCGAGGGTACTTGACATTTCAGAAGGACAGGAAGCTAGGAAAAGGTGGAGGGGTTGCTCTGTTAATTAAGGATGACATCAGTATAATAGAGAAAAATGACCTTAGTTCTAAAGACCAAGATGTAGAATCAGTTTGGGTAGAGATAAGAAATAGTAAAGGCAAGAAGTCACTTGTGGGAGTAGTTTATAGGCCCTCTAACAGTAACCATACTGTAGGACAGGATATACAGGAAGAAATAATGGGGGCTTGTGAGAAAGTAACAGCGATAATCATGGGTGATTTTAATCTACATATAGATTGGAAGAATCTGATTGGCAAAGTTGGCCTGGAAGATGAGTTCACAGAGTGCTTTCGGGACAGTTTCTTAGAGCAGCACGTTCTAGAGCCAACCAGAGAGCAGGCTATTCCAGATCTGGTAATGTAATGAGACAGGATTAATTAATGACCTCATTGTAAAGAAGCCTCTAGGTAGCAGTGATCACAATATGATTGAATTTCGTATTCAGTTTGAGGGAGAGAAGAGTAGGTCTAAGACTACTGTTTTAAACTTAAATAAGGGCAATTATGAGGGCATGAAGACAGAGCTGGCTAAAGTGAACTGGGAAATTAGGTTAAGGGATATGTCAGTAGAGATGCAGTGGCAGACATTTAATGAGATATTTCATAACACTCAGCAAAGACACATTCCAGTGAGAAAGACTCTAGGGGAAGGACGTACCATCTGTGGCTAACTAAGGAAGTTAAAGATAGAATCAAATTGAAAGAACAAGCATACAATTCCGCAAAGATTAGTGGCAGGTCAGAAAGTTGGACAGAATATAAAAAAACAGCAAGGATTGTCTAAAAGAATAATAAGGACGGAGAAATTAGAGTACGAGAGAAAGCTAACTAGAAATATAAAAACAGATAGTAAGAGTTTCTACAGGTATTTAAAAAGGAAAAGAGTAAGTAAAGTGAGCATTGGTCCTCTAGAGAGCAAGTCTGGGGAATTAATAATGAATAAGGAAATGGTGGATGAACTGAACAGATATTTTGCGTCCGTCATCACTGTAGAGATCACTATAGAGGATACAAATAACATGCCGGAAATAATTGTGAATCAAGGGGTGAAAGGGAGGGAGGAACTTAAAACATTTGCAATCACAAGGGAAAAGGTTGTGAAAAAATTATTAGAACTAAAAGCTGACAAGTCCCCAGGTCCTGACGGACTTCATCCTAGGGTCTTAAAAGAAATGGCTGCAGAGATGGTAGATGCATTGGTATTAATTTTCCAAAATTCCCTGGATTCTGGAAGGGTCCCATCAGATCAAATAGCAAATGTAACTCCTCTACTCAAGAAAGAGGGAGACAGAAAGCAGGAAACTACAGGCCAGTTAGCTTAACGTCTGTCATAGGGAAAATGCTAGAATCTATTATTAAGGAAGTTATCGCAGGGCACTTTGAAAATCTCAATGCAATCAGGCAGAGTCAACACGGATTTGTGAAAGGGAAATCAAGTTTGACTAATTTATTAGTGTTCTTTGAGGAAGTAACAAGCAACATGGATAAAGGGGATCCTGTGGATGTGGTGTACTTGGATTTCCAGAAGGCTTTTGACAAGGTGCCACATCAAAGGCTACTACACAAAATAAGAGCTCATGGTGTAGGGGGTAACATATTAGCATGGATAAAGGATTGGTTAGCTAACAGGAAACAGAGAGTAGGCATAAATGGGTCATTTTCAGGTTGGTAAGATGTATTGAGCGGAGTGCCACAGGGATCAGTGCTTGGGCCTCAACTATTTACAATCTATATCAATGACTGATGAAGGGACCGAATGTATGGTTGCTAAATTTGCTGATGACACAAAGGTAGGTAGGAAAGTAAGTTGTGAAGAGGACATGAGGAGTCTGCAAAGGGATATCGATAGGTTAAGTGAGTGGGCAAAAATTTGGCAGATGAAGCATAATGTGGGAAAATGTGAATTTGTCCACTTTGGCAGGAGGAATAGAAAAGCAGTATATTATTTAAATACAGAGAGAACGCAGAACTCTGAGGTACAGAGGGATCTGGGTGTCCTAGTACATGAATCACAAATAGTTAGTATGCAGGTACAGCAAGTGATCAGGAAGGTAAATGGAATGTTGTCATTTATTGCAAGGGGAATGGAATATAAAAGTAGAGATGTTTTGCTGCAGTTGTACAGGGCATTGGTGAGACCACATCCAGAATACTGTGTGCAGTTTTGGTCTCCTTATTTAAGAAAGGACATAATTGCTTTGGAGGCAGTTCGGAGAAGGTTCTCTCGACTGATTCCTGGGATGAGGGGGTTATCTTATGAGGAAAGATTGGACAAGTTGGGCCTGTATACACTGGAGTTTAGAAGAATGCAAGGTGATCTTTTTGAAACATATAAGATCCTGAGGGGACTAGAAGGGGTAGATGCTGAGAGGATGTTTCCCCTTGTGGGAGAGACTAGAACTAGGGGACGCAGTTTAAAAATAAGGGGTCTCCTATTTAAGACGGAGATGAGGAGAAATTTTTTCTCTGAGGGTCGTGAGTGGAACTCCCTTCCCCAGAGAGTGGTGGAGGCAGGGTCATTGAATATTTTTAGGGCTGAGTTAGATAGATTCCTGATTAACGAGGGAGTCAAAGGTTATAGTGGGTAGACGGGAAAGTAAGGTTGAGGTCACAATCAGATCAGCCACGATCTTATCAAATGGCAGAGCAGGCTCGAGGGGCCAAATGGCCTACTTCGTATGCTCGTACTTATGTTCGTATGTACATTCTGAAATATTTTCAGAAAGTCTTTTGTTTTGCTATAGAAATAAATGTCTGTCCTAAATAAGGGCGCACAAATTTAGAAAAAAAGTGAACGCTGTTTCTCAGTTGATGTCAGAATAATGTACTAACTTGAGGAAATTTGATAGAAAACATAGTAGCTCACAAATTAGATTTTTGAATTAATGTGATGGCATTTTGTTAAAGAGAAAAGAGAATTGCATTTATACAATGCCTTATTGCATCTCTCAGAAATGTCTCAAAGTACTTCACATGGAACAAATTACTCTGAATTACTTCCTGCCCCCATGCTAGCTGATATTGTTAATGGTTCCCTCTCCTCAGGTACTGCCCCCTCCCCTCCTTAAAAAACCCACGCTTGACCCCTCCATGTCCTTGCAAACGACCGCCACATCTCCAACCTCCCATTCTTCTCCAAAGTCCTTGAACCTGACGAAGGAGAAAGCCTCCGAAAGCTTGTGATTTTCAAATAAAACTGTTGGACTATAACCTGGTGTTGTAAGATTCCTTACACTCATAATTTAACCCATTTAGCCCCGGTATCATTCTGGTGAATCTGCGCTGCACCCCCTCCAAGGCCAATATATCCTTCCTGTTGTGCGGTGCCCAGAACTGAACACAGTGCTCCAGATGGGGTCTAACCAGAGCTTTATACAACTAACATAATTCCCACCCCTTTGAATTCCAGCACCCTTGAGGCTAACATTCCATTAACCTTTTAAATTATTTTTTGTACCTGGGCCTTTAAATGTCTCTGCTCCTCGACAATTCCTAGCTTCTCGCCATTTAGAAAATACTCTTACCTATCTTTCTTAGGTCCAAAGTGGATGAACTCACAGTTCCCCACATTAAACCTCATCTGTTAGATTAAGTGAATGAGCAAAACTTATCAATGACCCATTGCAATTTTCTGCTCCCATCTACACTATTTACTGTGCCATCTAATTTAGTGTCGACAGCAAACTTGGATGTATGGCTCTCTATTCCTTCATCTAAATTATTTATAAATATAGTGAACAGCTGAGGCTCCAGTACAGATCCCTAAGGGACACCACTAGTCACAACCTGCCAATTTGAGTACATAGCCATATCCCTACTCTCTGTCTGCTACCTGCAAACCGATTCTCTTCCCATGTCAATAGGTTGCCTCCAATTCCATGCACTCTCATTTTAGTTAACAGTCTCTTATGTGAAACTTGTTAAATGCCTTCTGGAAGTCTATATAAATAACACCCATAAACACTCCCTTATCTACCATATTAGTGACCTCCTCAAAAAATTCAACTAGGTTCGTGAGACATGACTTACCCTTTACAAATCCATGCTGGCTCTCTCTGATTAGCTCATATTTGTCCACGTGCTCAGTCGCTGCCCCTAATAGCAGATTCTAGTAACTTCCCCACAACAGACTGATAGGCCTATAATTTCCTAGTTAATCTCTTCTACCCTTCTTAAATAATGGAATAACATTGGCAATTTTCCAATCCAAGGGGACAATTTCAGAGAGGACCACCTACTGTACCAGTGCAACATTTTCCACACCAGTCTGAGTGAAATTGCCAATAAGAAATTAGTAAGAAAGAAAGAAATTGAATTTATAGAGTGCCTTTCAGGTTGCTCCAAAGCACTTTACAGTCAACAAGTTATTTTGAAGTGTAATCACTGTTGTAAGGAAGAAAACACGGCAGTCAATTTGCACACAGCAAGGTTCCACAAATTGCAATGAGATAATGAGCAGATAATCTATTTCACTGATGTTGGATTAAAAAATAAATATATAGTTTAGGACACCCGGAGAACTCTCCTGCTTTTCTTTGAATAGTGCCATGGTATCTTTTATGTCCACCTGAGGGCAGACAGGGCCTCGATTCAAACATTTCATCTGAAAAGCGGCATCTCCGACAGTGCCGTACTTTCTCTAGTGTCAACCTGGATTATGTACTTGTCTCTGGAGTGGACGAGCGAGGTGAGAATGCTACCACTGTGCCAAGGCTGACAGCTTAGTAATAAATTAGAGATGGTTTTGTGCTGTAGGCCCAGGTTCACAAGGAACTTTACAGCCAGGAGACAGAGAGCTGGTTTTGAAACCAGGCCCCAGGGGTGAAAATGTCAATGTCTAACCCACTGCACCAGCCAATTTCCTGACATTTGATCTTTAATGCTCATCTGAACCACCAGAACAGGTTAATGTCTCATCTGACCAGACAATTCAGCAATCTCAGTGCTGAACTGGAGTGTCAGCCTAGATTACATGATCAAGTCCTGGAGTGGGTCTTGACTCAGATCCAAGAGTGCTATCATCTGAGCAAAGCTGACACTTTGAGATTTAAGCTTGAAAAATATTGTATTCTACATAAATTTAACTAGCATGTGGAGCTAGACAATTGTACAATGTTATTTGATATTCTGTTCTGCCAGGTTTTAAGAAAAAGACTTTTTAGATCACGGTGTAAATTGTTAATGAGAAGTTAATCTTTGTTGAGAGACTTGCTCAAGCTTTTGTTACGTGTGTCAAATCAAAATTCAGGAGAAACTTCCTTACTCAGAGTGGTGAGAATGTGGAACTCGCTACCACAGAGTGGTTGAGGCGATTAGCATAGATACATTTAAGGGGAAGCTAGGTAAGTACATGAGGGAGAAAGGAATAGAAGAATATGTTGATAGGGTTAGATAAAGTAAGGTGGCAGGAGGCTCATGGGGAGCATAAATACCATCATAGACCTGTTGGGCCGAATGGCCTATTTCTGTGCTGTAAAATTATATGTAATTCTATGTAAATGTGATGTCAAAGGCAATGTTTTGAAAGCAATGTCTTTAGAAGCAGTAATTTGAAATCCTCTCGAAACTTGTAAAACATTTTATAAATTATAGCAAGTTGACATTAAAGTATTATAAAAATGCTGAATATTAGTTATTCTATTGTAGCTAGTCACCTGATGAAGAGCCGATAATCATGAGGAGACTTTAATAGTAGCTCTTATTGTACAGTTTCTACAATATGACAAAGCTTAACTACTGCCAGTGCAAATAAAATTAGCTTTGGAATAGGAGAGTGAACTCACGTTCTAACATCTGATAGTACAATACGTTCGTGCAACAACACAGTTACCTCCTTGCCCTAGATTATTTTGACTCTTATACCTTACATCACTCTCAGGGATAAGTCCCAACTCCTCATATCTTCAAGGGTCCATCCTTACCTGGGATCTTGACAAATGCCAAGGAAAATCAATAGCAAATCCTGTTTGATAATTGCTTTTAGTTACTAGACTTATCTTCTGTCTCCATAAGCTTTCATTCCAGTCTTTGAAAAAAATAGAGCATCAATATGAAACAAGTTTATTAACCAAAAGATGAACAAGCACATAAGTCAAATCATGTTGTTATATATTTGCAATAGATGTCCTTCCAGCTAACTCAGGAAAATAATAATAAAAAGATTACAACTCTAAGAACTAAACTAATTCTTTGTAAATAAGTGTTTCTTTTCTCTAAATTTCTTACCACTGTGGGACCCTAATTAATCTAAACTATTTCTTGGAAATTCAAAACTGATGTTTCTCACTTTTAGAAGTTACAAACTTACTAGTCTGTTCAAGCTGATTCCTAAACAGATTCATTGATTTGAATATAACAGTGTATTTCTTTATACTGAAAAGAATCATCAGAAAATCCTGGAATATGAATACTTTTAAACATACAAAATGAACTAGTCAAACTGCAGTGCTTGGTGAATTATAGCCTTTTTTCAAACTGCTTATGTATCGTGACTGGATTTAAAGGGATAGCCACTAAATCAAATCTAAACTAATATATCTAATTTTCTCACAAACATATTGCAGCAGAGGGCTACCTAGCAAACATACAGTGAAACTTCCGTTATTAATTTCCTGATATCTGCAATAATTTTTGCAGGACAAAGTCTTGCACAGGGCATTGTCTCATCATACAACCCAATAACACTAATCTCTTTCCATCCAACAATAATCAACCTTATTGACGAGAAAGGATAAATTTCATTCATCTTGTTTATATTCTGTGCCAAGTGTACTACTGTATCATATTTGCAACACCAAAATTTGGGAAGTATCGATTAGTTGCCAAATTATATTATCATTGGGGGATCCTCACCAGTATCGGTGAAAACTGAGTTTCCATCATAGTCAAAGTATCATAGTATGGTACAACACAGGAGGGCTGCCATTCAGCCCATTGTGCCTAAACTGGCTATTTGAAAGAGCTATGCAATTAGTTCCACTCCCCAACTCTTTCCCCATAGCCCTGCAATTTTTTTCCTTTCAAGTATTTATCCAATTCCCTTTTGAAAGTTGCTATTGAATCTGTTTCTACTACTGTCAGGTAGTGCATTCCAGATCATGACAACTTGCTGTGTAAAAAAAATGTTTCCTCATGTCGCCTCTGATTATTTTGCCAATCACCTTCAATCTGTCTCCTCTGGTTACCGACCTTTCTGCCACTGGAAACAGTTTCTCCTTATTTACTCTATCAAAACCCTTCATGATTTTGAGCACCTCTGTCAAATCTCCTCTTAACCTTCTCTGCTTAAGGAGAACAACCCCAACTTCTCCAGTCTCTCCAAATAACTGAAGTCCCTCAACCTTGGTACCATTCTGGTAAATCTCTTCTGCACCCTCTCTAAGCCCACGACATCCTTCCTAAAGTGTGGGGCTCAGAATTGAACACAATACTCCAGCTGAGGCTTAACCAGTGTTTTATAAAGGTATAGCATAACTTCCTTGCTTTTGTACTCTATGCCTCTATTGATAAAGCCGAGGATCCCATATGCTTTTTTTTTTTAAAAACAGCCTTCTCAACTTGTCCTTCCACCTTCAAAGATTTGTGTACATACACCCCCAGGTCTCTCTTTTCTTGCACTCCATTTAAAATTATACCATTTAGTTTATCTTGCCTCTCCTCATTCTGCCTACCAAAATGTATCACGTCACACTTCTCGGCATTAAATTTCACCTGCCATGTGTCTGCCCATTTCACCAGTCTGTCTACATCCTCCTGAAGTCTGTTACTATCCTTCACATTGTTTACTATATTTCCAAGTTTCGTGTCATCTGCAAACTTTGAAATTATACCCTGTATACCTAAGCCCAGATCACTAATATACATCAAAAAGAGTAGTGGTCCTAATACCAACCCGTGGGGAACACCACTGTATACTTCCCTCCAGTCTGAAAAACAGTGTTTAACACTATGCTCTGCTTTCTTTCCCTTAACAAATTTTGTATCCATGCTGCCACTGTCCCTTTAATCCCATGAGTTTTAATTTTGCTAACAAGCCTATTATGCGGTGCTTTATCAAATGTCTTTTGAAAGTCCATATACACATCAACTGCACTTTCCTCATCAACCCTCTCCATTACTTCATCAAAGAACTCAATCAAATTAGTCAAACACGATTTTCCTTTAACAAATCAGTGATGACTTTCATTTATTAGCCCATATTTTTCCAAGGGCCAGTTAATTTTGTCCTGTATTATTGTCTCTAAAAGCATCATATTTAAAAGTAAGTGACAAGCATGTGCATTTTTAAAAAAAAATAAGGATAACACATTTTTAAAAAATAATTTCACCTCACCTTCTTACAAGTTCCTCTAAAAATAGCCTCCTAAGTAATATTTACATGTTCCTGACACCACACTAACTAATTTAATTTTTCACTGATTTTACCTGAATCATTAAATGGTATTTTCTTAGAATTATTGATAATAAGTTAGCAACATTCAATGTTCAGTTTAATCAAATAACTTTACGTGAAAATGTGTAGTGTGACCTATTTCCAATGATAATCTGTCACTTGACCATACTTTACACAGAACAAATCCAATTTCCACTGCTTCACTTTAACCTGTTTATACTACGTACTCAAGTAAAACAGATTTCTTCACAGGAGGTATTGAAGAACTGCAATGAAATGTTGTACAAATCCATGTTCACATTTCAGACTGAATGCTGGCTGAATACCAATACTGGTATCAAAGTAGGCTCCCCCTTTATATTTAAGAGGTACAGGTTTAAAAATAACATACACATGAGGCCTCTCTCTGGGTAAAAACAAAAAGTTGAGCAAATTTTATACCAGCAATGTCTTTGGGTGCTGAGAAGTCTTCCTTTGTGAGAATGTCAGACAGCCATTATGAGGCTTCCTCCTCCTGACATGCTCAGAATGAGAAAGAACACTGGCATTGACAGGGGCATTGTACTCTTAAAAATAAAATAAATGTTTCCCTTTGAAGGTAGCATTGCCCATCATATCAAAAGTAACAATGCCACTCTGCCCATTACAATAACACAGGCTCACTATGTTTCTTCAGATTAAAATACAATACCACATGGATTAACCACTGCAGGGATATGAAGGACTCTTTTACAATACAATGGTATAACAGACAGTAGAGTTGTCAAAGTGTTGCTGGGCCATAGTCTCACCACACTGTCCAATGAGAGCTTTTATCTCAACTCATTGTTGATCAAGAGAAACTGTCTGTTATTTACTCATTGAATTACAAGGCTGCCAATTCAGTACTTTGGAAACCCAGGACAGCACTGATTTTGACAGAGCCCTTTAAAATATACACAACCATTACAAAACCAAATTTCTCCATTTATCACACTTTGGTTATATTGATCAAAAGGTAAAGAAGAATGAACACGGCTAGGTAGGCTCTTGACATGGAACTAAATGAATGGCCTTTTGATATTCCTATCTTCTTATGGTCTGCTTCAAAGTGGATCCAGAATAGCATTTCAAATAAGTTGTTAGCGTCAAGTATTCCAGGTTACGTATAGCTTGGGCAAGATGCTGCTTCAACGTGCCCAACTTCAGAAGAGGGCCTTTCACTGGACCAAGTGAAATCCTTACGACTTCTCCGAATGTCATTATCAATTAACACTGAGTTATTGGCAGCTTTGGTTTCAGTGCCTCTGTGATTTTGCTCAAGACCGACTCAAACTCATTTTGTAAAGATCCTGTTGCAGTTGTTGACGAGGAAGATTTTTATTCTATAATTCTAGGCTGAATTCAAACTCAATTCCGAGAGGTGAAACCACCCAGTGATCTCTCAAAATCTTAATAGCTATAGTACTGACCAGTTGTCTACATTTTGGTGATACTGGCTCAATATGGGCATCAAGAGACATTGATATCACAACACAAGATATTTTTCAAAGTGCTAAAGATGTAAAGTAAAATATGCTGCACTTCCTGATTCTTATCAGCGTGGACAAGCGTCTTGAGGTAACAATGAAATGAAGTATTTAATGGAGCATCAGGCAGAATTTTAATCTTCCAAGCTTGACATTTCAGTTTCAAATTAAAATGTAATGTATTAGCACAGATGTGTTACAATAACTTCAATGTACAGCTGAACCATTTTTCTTTAATGTGTTTATTTGATGAGCTTAAGATGATCATCCAGTGAATGCAGAATTTTTGCTAACTATCTGACAATACACCTGTCATTTCATAGGAACCATGAGCAACAGAAAAGCTAAATTATTTGCTGCAATGAACAAACCCAGTATGTATTCAAAGCATATACATAGTATTGGGTTTTAAAAAGACTGCTATTTCTCATCTCAGCTGCAGGGGGTGCAAGGAGTTCAAGCTAATGCGAAACAAAAATCCACTAATTAAGTTTCAAATCACTTATGGCCAGTATGATTAAAGAGCTAACATTTAATGTCACAAATGGTTATTTTTACTGACGGTCATCATAGAAATTCTTTTGTTCAATAATTTTGAATTCAGATCTTCCTTCTGTGATAAGGACTGCACGAGAAAACCTGTACCTGCTATCCATTGCAAGCTGAAAGCATCAGATCTGCAAGCACATCTGGTGCATATTTTAGTTGTTTCCTACAAGTCAACAAAATCGCAAGGACTGGATAATAAAATCTGCCAGAGAGACAACAAACAACTTAACTGTACAAAGTAACCAAAACCATTATGTGAAAATACACAAAACAATAGATTAAATATATCCTGCACAGTGAATTTCCTGATAATTGCAGACATTTTTCCTCTGCAGAACTGATGTCACAATCGTCAATCTTCCTACGTGATTGTCATCTTGAATCAAGGACCATTTCTGTTCACACTGAAAGCTCCTATTGGTATTCAAATTTAAATTACTTCCTTCCCTTTGTAAAATTTAAACCACATACATTCCAAACAATAAACAGCAGGCAGTAATTCCAGGTTGTAATCAAATTCGTGATGGGGAAGAGGAAGGGAATGGTTATGTACTGCTTGAGCTTCACTCTTACAGTTTACATCTGAGCCTAGTTATTAAATTACTACCATATAATCACATTCCCAGATAGCAGTTATGTTGCATTTCTGCACAGATTTTCAAACTCGGGTATCTAGACCTTAGGGGATCATGAGTGAATCCCAGGTGTTGGGGAACACCATATTTCTGTCAGTCATTGTTTCATTCTGTATTTGTTGACTCACCAGTACATTATTTCTGCTGTATATTAATAGATAAAAACATTTACTGCAATTATATTATGTTTTCCTTAGGGTATTTGACACTAACTTTCAGATGTTAGCGCAGGAGCTCCCTGGCAGTGTGTCCCAGGGAGCTCCTGGATTTTCAGGGAATCCACACAGTGTATTAATATCTGTGAGAAAACAATTTGAAAACTACTGCTCTATACTGGTGTACATTTGTTTTTAGTCTATAATAAGGGAAGAGAGTGTCCCAATACAGGACTTCATCAATTGATGGTGATACAAGATAATAAATCTAAATATAAAACACTACAAAAATATTTAGTTAAATGAATGCAGACATTTATAAAACAAATGTGTGGTGTGTGCAATCTGCTCAAAAATTTTTAAATACCGAGAAAATAAATCCTTGCAAAATTGATTTTCATTGATTTTGCAGCACATGAAGATTACAAAAAAATATTAAATTATATTCGATAAAACTGTAATATGGGAGAGTGGATCAATCGTGGTCCTTTCATCTATAGGATGTGGATTAGAATCAAGCCCAAATCTTTTCAGCCAGCTGTAAGAGTTCCATGTGAATTGTGTTTGAGCTGTCTCAACCCAGTTCCTTCTGAGTGTGTGGTCATAGACACTAAGGGCTCAATTTTCGCACCCCCGAGCAGGTGCGTTCGTGGCGGGGGGGCTCCGGAAATCGGGGAGTCCCGGGGCGGGACCGGAGCCCGGCTCCAACCCACCCACTTCCGGGTTCCCCAGTGACGCACTTAGATGCGTGCGCAGCCCCCGCATGTGGGACTCCCGCCAGCAATTAAAGCCAGCGGGATGCCAAATAAAGTAATTAAGCAGGTACTTCAGGTTGTTTGCAGACCTGATATTTTAGGAGGGGTGGGATTTTCAGGTCAACTGGGACTGTTTCCCAAACTGGGGGAAACACTCCCAGTTGAAATGGACGTATTGCAGCCATCAGCCTGTGGCAGCTGCAAAGGTCCATTTGACAGGTGGGGGTGGGGGGAGACCCTCACTCATTGCAGGAGGTCACTCTGTCACTTTGGACAAAGTTTGGCCTCCACCACCCTCCTCCTAACAATAAAATTCACCAACTTGCACACTAACCCCGTGTGCAGACACATTTACCTACCTTGCAGACCCCCTCAAATGTACATCTTCCGGATGGGGGCCGTCGTAGCTGCAGTCATGACCTCCTCGGAGGACGAACAGCATCACCAGCCTCGCCGTCCACCTCTGACTCGTGGAGCTCCACAACACAGTGCCGTGACACATCCACCCGCACAGCAGGAGGGAGGGCAACGGCAGAGAGAGAGATGCGTCGCAGAAGGCACTACCCTCACCACAGGGTCTACCGACCGAGGCTCAGCTTCCTGGACCTCTCTGAGCAGCAGTGCACATGGAGGCTCAGAGTCACTCGACATGTAGTCATGGACATCTGCAGCCTCTTTCATGCCGAGTTGCTCCCGGCTGGCCCGAGCACCATCTTCTTACCTGTCGCTGTCAAAGTCATCACTGCCGTCAACAACTTCTCCTTCGCATCCTTCCAGGGTGCCACTGGGGACATTGCCAACGTCTCTCAGTCGTCTGCACAAAAGAGCCCTGCAAATACACCTACATCCACTCTGCAGTGACACAATGGGTGGCATCAGTTGTGGGTCTTCATAGTGATCCTCAGGAAAGGGCATTATTGCACAAACCAGACAAGATTCGCAAAGATGTGGCAGTAATGGTGACAATATAATATGTAATGTGAGTTGATCAGAAATCAAATATAAGTAAAAACCATGACAAACCCTCAAACACCCTTATGCATCCCCTTCATGCTCACGACACGTTTGCCTTACGCTTCCTAATACACATATGTGATGCATGCCCTGTGGCTGCAACACAGGTAGTGGCAGGTTGAGTGAGGCTGACCGTGAAAGAGATGCATGAGAGGGTGAGTATGAGATAGAGCCATGAGATTGTATGAGGATTGGGTTGAGTGGTAGTGGTGGGATGAGTACTGGCGAGGTGAGTAAGTGCAGTTAAGATGAGGATGAGCTTTGAGTAGGTATGAGGAGTGATGTGATAAAGTAGTGTTGGCAGTGCAGAAGGAGATGTGGGGTGGGAGCGGTGATGTGGCAGACAGAGTGTAGGGGAATGAGTAAGTGTACTCACTTCGGCTGACCTACTTAGGTCACTGAAGCGCCTCCTGCACTGTATGCAGGTGCGCGATACGTTGGTGGTGCTGGTGACCTCCTCTGCCAACTCGAGCCAGGCCTTCTTGGTGGCAGAGGCAGGCCACTTCCTCTCGCCCGCCGGGGAGAAGATCTCTGCACCCCCCCCTCCTCACCCCATCCAATAAGACCTGGGAGTGAAGCATCATTAAACCTGGGAGCAGCCTTTCCCCTGGGCTGCTCCATGCTGTAATTTTGCCTATTTTCTGCAGCATCAGTGGAGGACTGCCCCTTTAAATAGGGCTCCTCCAGCTGACAGCCTATGCTGTGCATGCGCAGTCTGCCCGCTGCGCAGCTTTCCAGCGCGAAACCCGGAATCAAAGGTAAGTACCTTCAATCAAGCTGTGATTGCGTGCGGAGCACCCCGATTTCACTGGGCGCGTTACCTACGCGCCCAGTCGACCCCCCACTGCCAACCCGCCACCCTCCTAATATCGGGCCCTAAATTGGCGATACCGCTTAGAGCCACCACAGAAATGGCCAATGTGGGAAGTGGAAATGTCACAGTTGGGGTGTTCTTGAGGTTGTTGGAGCAGTGGAAAAAGAGAGTTTTACTCAATAGTTGGCTGTGTCATACCTAACTGTACTTGATACTGACGTCGTGCCTGAAATAGGAAAGTGTTCCAATCCCCAAGACTAACACCACTGCTTGTGGTGAGCATACGCCTGGGGTGGATAAGGGGAGGGGGGTGGGAGCTGTAATAATAATGGGTGAACAAGGAAATATCAAAAAGGATACAAATAACCTCTATTTTAAAAAAAAATTACAGAATGCCTCCCCACCGTGGCTGCTTAGTGCAACACGTAGGGAGACAGAACTTATCCACCGCCCCCTCAACTAGTATCAATGGGCTTTGTTTAATTAATTAGCTTTACATGAGGGGAGGGTTTCCAGACAGATGATATGTATGTTTTTTATGTCAGTGGGAGAGTTGGGAACGTTTAATTTTCACAAGGAAACTCTTTTCAGACAAGGCAGGGAACTGGGGAAAAAATAAAATCACATGTTGGTCAACTCTAACATAAACTACATCAATAACTTCTGCTCTAAAAAGCTGCCTTGTTACTTTAACCTGGTTGGTGATGTACAAGTACACTGCAGCAAAAAGAGTTAAATGAAATGTGGTCACTGCATTTATATATATGAAATACATGGCAAGATTAGCTGTTGGACCAATACTAATGACCCCTGTGCTTTTATATATTACCTAGATTAAATAATAGATCATTTTCTTTCACTTAAGTATGAAAGTAAACCCATACCAGCCACATAATATGGTCTGGTTAATTAGAAATATTTTCATCCACATTCTACCTGGCCACGCCACTTAATTGTTATGCATCTCAGGTGTTCAAATGACTATATCATGGCTTGAAACAAACTACCTGTTCACCAGCTTTCAAGAGAATGTAAATTTTTCTGTGTAGTTACGTATAATTTATATCAGTTTGGTGTCTCAATGGAGTAACTAATAATTCAAATACTTGACTTGAAAACCACCAGGTCCAGTGTAACGTTGTTGGGATTAATAGCCCTGAACCATTAAAATACAATACATCACCAGTCCATGCAGAGCATTGATTATAAAGTTGCAAGTCAATGCTTCCCTGAAAGAGCCAAAGCAGCTATTTTAAGTTAAGTGCTGGGCTTATTTATCTGGCTGGTGTATGTCTATTCGAATATAAAAGCTACAACTTCTAAAATTTGACTTCTACTGTAAATTCAGTTTCCTATTATGAAGAATTCATATTCAAAGTATTAAAATTCTCTTACGAGCTATAAATTTATGCATTCGGTCTACTTCTTTGTTTACTGTTGATGATCAATTGGTTTTTAACCAATGCGAAGACAGATTTTCCAATACAAGTGCTGCATACATTTAAAAGAAAATAAAATTTGTTCATTGATTGCAGTCATATTGCAGGGCTAACTACTCATTGTTCAGCAGCGTTATAAATCAAATACATTAACGTCTAAGCATAGATTACTCTACTGCACCCTCCCACCCCCCTCCAATTCCATTTTAAAGTCAAAGAAGTTCAATTCTGACCATCTTATCTGATCATAAGAACATAATAAATAGGAGTGGGAGTAGGACACATGGCCCCTTGAGCCTGCTCTGCCATTCAACAAGATCATGGCTGATCTTGCTACTTAACTCCGCTTTCCCGCCCGATCCCCACATCCCTTGATTCCCCTGGAGTCCAAAAATCTATCTATCTCAGCCTTCAATATACTCAATGACACAGCATCCACAGCCCTCTGGGGTAGAGAATTCCAAAGATTCACAACCCTCTGCATGAAGAAATTCCTCCTCATTTCAGTCTTAAATGGCCAACCCCTTATCCTGAGACTATGCCCCCTAGTTCTAAACTTGCCAGCCAGGGGAAACAACCTCTCAGCATCTACCCTGTCAAGCCCCCTCAGAATCTTATACGTTTCAATGAGATCACCTCTCATTCTTCGAAACTCCAGAGAGTATAGGCCCATTCTACTCAGTCGCTCCTCCTAGGACTACCCTCTCATCCCAGGAATCAAACTAGTGAACCTTCGTTGCACCGCCTCCAAGGCAAGTATATCCTTCCTTAGATAGGAGACCAAAACTGTACGCAGTATGCCAGGTGTGGTTTCACCAAAGCCCTGTACAACTGTAGCAAGACTTCATTACTCTTGTACTCCAACCCCCTTGCAATAAAGGCCAACATGCCATTTGCTTTCCTTGCTGTACCTGCATGCTAACTTTGTGTTTCTTGTATGAGGACACCCAGATCTCTCTGAACACCAACATTTAATAGTTTCTCACCATTTAAAAAATATTCTGTTTTTCTATTCTTCCTACCAAAGTGAATAACCTCACATTTCCCCACATTATACTCCATCTGCCACCTTCTTGCCCACTCATTTAACCTGTCTATATCCCTTTGCAGACTCTTTGTGACCTCCTCACAGCTTACTTTCCCACCTAGCTTTGTATTGTCAGCAAACTTGGATACATTACACTTGGTCCCGTCATCTAAGTCATTAATATAGATTGTAAATAGCTGAGGCCCCAGCACTGATCCTCGCGGCATGCCACCAGTTACAGCCTGCCAACCTGAAAATGCCCCGTTTATCCCTACTCTCTGTTTTCTGTCCTTTAACCAATCCTCTATCCATGCCAATATATTTTTTTTTAATTTTTTTTATTCGTTCACGGGATGTGGGCGTCGCTGGCAAGGCCGGCATTTATTGCCCATCCCCAATTGCCCTCGAGAAGGTGGTGGTGAGCCGCCATCTTGAACCGCTGCAGTCCGTGTGGTGACGGTTCTCCCACAATGCTGTTAGGAAGGGAGTTCCAGGATTTTGACCCAGCGACAATGAAGGAACGGCGATATATTTCCAAGTCGGGATGGTGTGTGACTTGGAGGGGAACGTGTAGGTGGTGTTACCCCCAACCCCATGAGCCCTTATCTTGTGTCACAACCTTTTATGTGGCACCTATCAAATGCCTTTTGGAAATCCAAATTATACTACATCCACTGGTTCCCCTTTATCTACGCTGCTGGTTACATCCTCAAAAAACTCCAATAAGTTTGTTAAACATGATTTCCCTTCATAAAGCATGTTGACTCTGCCTAATCATATTATGATTTTCTAAGTGCCCTGTTACTAGTTCCTTAATAATGGATTCCAACATTTTTCCAATGACTGATGTGAGGCTAACTAGCCTGTAGTTCCCTGTTTTCTCTCTCCATCCTTTCTTGAATAGCGGTGTTACATTTGCACTCTGTCGAGCACTACTAGAAGTCTGTGGCTTCAAATTGGAAATATATACAATAATTACCCTTTCAAACTCCTAATAACATAATCAAAGAGCCATCCATCTGTAAACCAAATATAACTGGGTGCTGAAAGGATCATATTTGGTTCAGTTGATTAATCAGTGTTAACAGGCAAAATGAATGAATGCTTTATAAGTACACTCTACTTGAGTGATCACTCCTGGAAAGGGCTAGGGCTGGGGCGGGAGGGTGAAGAAAAAGATACGAATTTCCTTGGGGCATAAAACGGCTATGAAAACAGTGGAGGGGGCGGAGAATTGGGCAGGACTCAAACAACGTGGGTTGCTGCAACAAAGATGCATCGAGGGGAATTCCTGCTGGGGCCTGAGGAAGGCAGAAGTTCTGTCCACCCCATAGGAGATCCATGATATAACATGCAATGCTGGCAAGATCGCTCCCTCCTGCCTGAATTGCCTTAACTTCTGCCTTCTGAATGTCCAGCAATTTGCAAGAAAAATACCAGTGTCCAAGTCCATGGAGGGGTGCAAGTGCGGCACACCAGGGTGTCCAAAGATAGAAGAGAGAAGGGAGGGTGAGAGAGAGAAAGAAAGAGAGGGCGAAAGAGGGGAAAGAGAAGAGAAAAAGGAGAGAAAAGCAGAAAGAGGAAGAGAGGAGGAGAAAGAAGGGTGGGGCTGAAAGAATAAGGCTGAGAAAGAAAATGGGGAGAGAGAGCAGGAAAGATAAAGAGAAAAGAGAGAGAGAGAAAAATGGAGAAGGAAAAGGCTTGGCCCAATCACTCCAAGAAACACAAAATAGATTGGGAATTGAATTAAATGTTTACTCATCATTGTGCAGATTTCAAAAGTGATTTAATCATATACGGCCTATTGATAAATTGTGACACATGGATTCAGCTCACTGCTCCAAAAGGTTGGATATCTCTGGTGTGAATAGTTTGGAAGGTACACTGTCTAATTCCACTGCTGTTTAGGGAGGGTGAACTCAGTACATTACTCTTTCAGCTTTTATTTTCCAGTTGGCTACTGGTCACACTGGACTCTGCTGTGTCTTGCGGAGCCCTGATTGCTTAATGCAGTGTAAGTGTGGAAACTGACTCCCCACATTTATTGAAACCAGCTCACTTAACCTAATAGCATATTTATAGGGTATAGACCCACCTTTTTTTTGTAGGTCTGCAATTCTGCTGCCAAGATTAGGGAGACAGTTTCAGCAGTATAAATAAAAAGCAAAAAATTGCAGATGCTGGAAATCTGAAACAAAAACAGAAAAACCTGGAAGCACACAGGTCAGTCAGCACCTGTGCAGAGAATAGGCTATGATGGGCTATATGCCTGAAACTTAAATTGGTCTGTTCTCTCCACAGATATTGACTGATATGCTGTGTGCTTTAAGCATTTTCTGTTTTTTTTAAGCAGTCTAAATACTAGGAATCGCTGCATCGACACCACTCTCCTACGATCTGAACTGAACAAATACCAGATACAGCATATAGTATTTCAATTATCCACAAGTCTCAGCTGTTTTACCAGTTTAGGCATGTGCTGTAGCCCCTGCAGAATAAAACTATACACTATGGAACACGCAAGGCATAGGCCTACCACCACCCATATATATGCAAGAATGAGAACAAACAATATTTAAAAGGTACCGACCAGTGAGGCAATGGGATCAAGCTGGCTTTGGGTAGTAAGCTGCTAATAGAAATTATTGAAAATATGAGTCTTGTGCTGGCCATGACAGCTGATGATTGAAAATCTGAATCCTGTCTTGGGCTTGACAGCTGACTGAATAGTTTTTTGTTCAAAAGAATACCATCATCCTTACTGTACACATCACCATGATTTTCTCATCATTCGTCCACTTATTTCTATTTTAATCCTTTGTACTTTTCTGCACTCTTTCAAACTTCTACATTCTCATTAATGTTTTTGTGGTCTCATTCTTTCTCTTTTTTAAATTTTTATATTCATCAAGGTTATGTTAGTGCTGGGAAATGGAACTCTTCCTATTTTAGTCAAGTAATGTCAGCATCAAGCACTCTCAGGTCAAGTATATCACAGCCAGATGGAGAGTAAAACTCCCTGCACTCTATCTTAACCTGATAGAAGCACCCCATACTGCACTAAGATGGTAATTTTTCCTTCTCTCATACCAGTCAGCCTGTGATCTCTCCGTGTGAGATTAACAATTAGTGCTGGTTTTGTGATGTAGGCCCATGCCACTAGAAACTCAATTGAGATTGCCCAAACCCATTTCACATAGAAACTTTGCTGCCAGCAGATAAAGGACACTTTCATTCCGTCAGTCTTGTCACCACTGGAACCTGCTTTCAAGTCCAGGCAAGACCAGTATCCAAACCACTGTGCCATCCAGTTATCTCCTCTCATTCTTTTTTTCCCCCTACTTCATTTCCTATTTCTCATTTATTCTCTTCCACTTCATTCTGAATTCTCAAACATTTCCATAATAGCAAGTAGAAGAGACAGGTGGAAACTCAGGGCCAAATTCATACACAGCACATTTAACTGCCTTTGATAGATTTTATTTTCAAATGCAGCACATTTTCATATTACCTGTAGAACGTTCTGCTCTGCTTTCCACAATCAAGTAAGAAGGACTATTAGAAGTATATGAGAAATTAAATGGTGTAGATAAGTTAAATCTAGAGCAATATTCAAGGTAAGCCAAGGCAGAAGAGTATAAGGTATAGGCAAGAACTAATGAAAGATCAAGTTAGGTCTACATCAGAAGGGGTTCTTCAATCAAAGAGTGATTAGCATTTGAAATGGTTTTCTGGATAGGATAGTGGAGGCGAAAATCTTAAATTATTGAATATACAGTTGGATGATATAATTTTTTTGCCTGTATTTACCTTGTACAACAACTCCCAAAACGATTCTAACTGCACATAACACTTAAATAAAGTAGCAGTACTCAAGGCCAGTAAGAACATCTTGTACGTGTAATAAACTAACCTTGTTGCTGGAGACAGAGTGCAGCTTATCCATTCCTTCCTGTATTGTTAGCTGTGGAGGCCACAATAATTTAGCTATCTCTGCCTCATATAAAGCATTAATAGCAGTAATTATGTATATTTTCAAATGCACCAAATTATTATATTGTCTGCTGCACAGCAAATGAGAATAAAGAACTTGTGCCATGTATTTAGATCAAAATGATAAAATTATTGAATTTATAACTATATTGGAACGACACAACTCTTTTCCCCCAATGAAGCAACAATATATAAGACACTTCTCTACAAAGACATATAGCATAGAAATTCGGCTGCCCCCCAAAAATGGACGCACCTGAATTTCTAGGTCATAGTCACCAGCCTCTCTGAAGGAAGCACACGAATGTTCCTTACCCCCATATTCTTTCCCCTTCCTGGAAACTATGAAGCTTGGTTGACTTCCAAGGATTGACTTCACGAATCAGTAAATCAATGTGTAAGGAACATGGTAGAATGGGGGCAGAATCTGAAAAAGAACACTGAGTAATCTGTTATCCTGATCGACTGTCCCAAAATTAGGATTCAAAGTGTGAACAATGCCGCCCCCCGCCCCCCACCCCCACCATGGCTAAGATCAGGTGCTCTCATTGTTAGTTTAAATGCCCCATATGATTGCCCACTTGTTTTCTAAATAGAACAAAAGAAAAAATTAAAAATCCAATTAATTCTTAACTACTTGGTAATTCCTTACAGATAGTTCAGCCGAATTGTTAAGAATATATTTTTGCATTCAAGGCTCCTATCTCACAACCCTATATAGCTAATGGCAATTTTATGTTGTGGAATCTGATCCCCTAGGACACTGTCGGAGAATGAACTTCTCACTTAGAACATTTAGTAGCCACCAGAAGAGATGACCTTCATTCCCATTCTTTAACTTCATTTGAACTTGGTTCTCAAGAGATGATAGGACACCATAAAACCTTTTTCATTCCAATGAACCACTCAATTTTTCTTCAAAGCCTTCAACTGAAGACAAAATAGAAGCTTTATATTCATTATACATCTACTACGTGTCGATAGTACAGTAACTCCACAGAATTAAAAAGGTTTTATTTTCCCCAGAAGCATGCTTATTTTGGATCTCTTTCATTCTCCTCTTTGCTACCTTTCCAACCCAGTTTGATTTGGCAGTGAATGTTCTCCATATTCATTCCAGCACTTTGAAAAAAGACTGTTTCATCTGCACAAGGTCATCCTCGAAGCTGGGAATGATCAAATCTAGAGAATCAGAGATGAAGAGTGCTAATGCTTTGGCTTTCAGAGTCATTCAAAATCAATACAAGCTTATTTAAGAACATGTTTTCCACAAGTTTTCACTTGGTAATCAGTTCAGAACTGATGCTCGTCAAGCCCAGGGTTCTAGAAGACATGTAGACTTCAGCTTTCATTTTGCCAATGCTTTGTTCCTCCAGGAGTGTAGAAGAGCATGCCAGGAGCAGCACCAGGCGTACCTAAAAATAAGGTGCCAACCTGGTGAAGCTACAACTCAGGACTAAATGCATGCCAAATAGCAAAAGCAACATGCTATAGACAAAGCTAAGCGATCCCACAACCAACGGATCAGATCAAAGCTCTGCAGTCCTGCCACATCCAGTCGTGAATGGTGGTGGACAATTAAACAACTAACGGGAGGAGGAGGCTCTGCAAACGTCCCCATCCTCAATGATGGCGGAGTCCAGCACGTGAGTGCAAAAGACAAGGCTGAAGCGTTTGCAACCATCTTCAGCCAGAAGTGCCGAATGAATGATCCATCTCGGCCTCCTCCCAATATCCCCACCATCACAGAAGCCAGTCTTCAGCCAATTCAATTCACTCCACGTGATATCAAGAAACGGCTGAGTGCACTGGATACAGCAAAGGCTATGGGCCCCGACAACATCCGGGTTGTAGTGCTGAAGACCTGTGCTCCAGAACTAGCTGCGCCTCTAGCCAAGCTGTTCCAGTACAGCTACAACACTGGCATCTACCAGACAATGTGGAAAATTGCCCAGGTATGTCCTGTCCACAAAAAGCAGGACAAATCCAATCTGGCCAATTACCGCCCCCATCAGTTTACTCTCAATCATCAGCAAAGTGATGGAAGGTGTCGTCGACAGTGCTATCAAGCGGTACTTACTCACCAATAACCTGCTCACCGATGCTCAGTTTGGGTTCCGCCAGGATCACTCGGCGCCAGCACCTCATTACAGCCTTGGTCCAAACATGGAGAAAAGAGCTGAATTCCAGAGGTGAAGTGAGAGTGACTGCCCTTGACATCAAGGCAGCATTTGACCGAGTGTGGCACCAAGGAGCTCTCGTAAAATTGAAGTCAATGGGAATCAGGGGAAAACTCTCCAGTGGCTGGAGTCATACCTAGCACTAAGGAAGATGGTAGTGGTTGTTGGAGGCCAATCATCTCAGCCCCAGGGCATTACTGCAGGAGTTCCTCAGGGCAGTGTCCTAAGCCCAACCCTCTTCAGCTGCTTCATCAATGACCATCATCAGGTCAGAAATGGGGATGTTCGCTGATGATTGCACAGTGTTCAGTTCCATTCGCAACCCCTCAAATAACGAAGCAGTCCGAGCCTGCATGCAGCAAGACCTGGACAATATCCAAGCTTGGGCTGATAAGTGGCGAGTAACATTTGCGCCAGACAAGTGCCAGGCAATGACCATCTCCAACAAGAGAGAGTCTAACTAACTCCCCTTGACATTCAAAGGCATTACCATCGCCAAATCCCCCACCATCAACATCCTGGGGTCACCATTGACCAGAAACTTAACTAGACCAGCCATATAAATACTGTGGCTACAAGAGCAGGTCAGAGGCTGGGTATTCTGTGGCGAGTGACTCACCTCCTGACTCCCCAAAGCCTTTCCACCATCTACAAGGCACAAGTCAGGAGTGTGATGGAATACTCTCCACTTGCCTGGATGAGTGCAGCTCCAACAACACTCAAGAAGCTCGACACCATCCAGGACAAAGCAGCCCGCTTGATTGGCACCCCATCCACCACCCTAAACATTCACTCCCTTCACCACCGGCGCACTGTGGCTGCAGTGTGTACCATCCACAGGATGCACTGCAGCAACTCGCCAAGGCTTCTTCGACAGCACCTCCTAAACCCGTGACCTCTACCACCTAGAAGGACAAGAGCAGCAGGCACATGGGAACAACACCACCTGCACGTTCCCCTCCAAGTCACACACCATCCCGACTTGGAAATATATCGCGGTTCCTTCATCGTCGCTGGGTCAAAATCCTGGAACTCCTTTCCTAACAGCACTGTGGGAGAACCTTCACCGCATGGACAGCAGCGGTTCAAGAAGGCGGCTCACCACCACCTTCTCAAGGGCAATTAGGGATGGGCAATAAATGCCAGCCTCGCCAGCGACGCCCACATCCCATGAACGAATAATTTAAAAAATGTTTTACTTAAACAGTTAAAGTGCAGAAAGCAGGAAAATAAACAACCTTGGTTTGTTATGAGATGATCGCCAACATAAGGAAATGGTATTAATTAATTGTTTTAACTTTTCCAACCTGTATTAACAAAATAGTTGTAAAACAAGTTACTAATATCTTTCAGCATCAATCTGTCCCAATTTCAAATATGAGAAAAAGAATTTTGACAAAAAGCAAAGGTGACTTCCCATCAGAACAGTTCCATACCTATTATATATATTTTAAAAATTACAGAAATCATTGTGAATGGCAGTGTCTTATTGATTAGTTATCAGATTTGAAATACAGCAGTACAGCTGTGATTACTGTAAAGATGTATTTTTGTAATATATATGCCATTGCCACCTGTAGTTTCAACCATATGACACTGTACCTGAGCTCTCAAATGGTCTTGTGTGCAACAATAAGCGACGAAACCAGAAGGTCCCAGGTTTGATTCCTGCTTTCTGTTGGAAGTATAACCCAATCAAGGCAGCACTTGGGGAAACCCAGTATGATTTCTTCTTCTTTCTCTAGCTTAACACCATGGAGGCTAAATGTAGCTCCTCAATTTAACCTTTCGACAAGGGCACTGTGGTACATCAAATGATTGCAGTGTCATGGGCAATTTCAGCTACAAGAATAATATGTCTTCTACTGATAGAAGACTGTAGGAACTGTGCCTCGTAAATTGCCTGAAGGGTGCCTTCATGACTTGTAGGAGAAATGCCCAAAATGGAACTTAGCCAGAAATGGCCCACTTAAAATGGAGTTCAGCTGTTGAACTGAATGTTACCTGTTGTAAACAATTTTACAACACCAAGTTGTGGTCCAGCAATTTTATTTTAAATTCACAAGCTTTCGGAGGCTTCCTCCTTCGTCAGGTGAACGATGTGAAAATGAAAACCTCGAAATGAAATCGCATTTATAATTCACAGAACAATGCTTGGTGAGTACAGACAGTTTTTTCAACTGCCCGTTGCCAAGGCAATCAGTGTGCAGACAGACAGGTGTTACCTGCCAGGTCTCACAGAATATACAAATCACCAAAAAAAAACAACAAACAAAAAAAACAGAGATAGAGAGGTAGAAACATAGAAAAGACAGCAACTGACCCGTTATATTAAAAACAGATAACATTTGTTCGCTGGTGGGGTAACGTGTAGCGTGACATGAACCCAAGATCCCGGTTGAGGCCGTCCTCATGGGTGCGGAACTTGGCTATCAATTTCTGCTCGACGATTTTGCGTTGTCGTGTGTCTCGAAGGCCGCCTTGGAGTACGCTTACCCGAAGGTCGGTGGATGAATGTCCATGGATGAATGTCCATGACTGCTGAAGTGTTCCCCGACTGGGAGGGAACCCTCCTGTTTGGCGATTGTTGCGCGGTAGGTAACACCTGTCTGTCTGCACACTGATTGCCTTGGCAACAGGCAGTTGAAAAAACTGTCTGTACTCACCAAGCATTGTTCTGTGAATTATAAATGCGATTTCATTTCGAGGTTTTCATTTTCACATCGTTCACCTGACGAAGGAGGAAGCCTCCGAAAGCTTGTGAATTTAAAATAAAATTGCTGGACTATAACTTGGTGTTGTAAAATTGTTTACAATTGTCAACCCCAGTCCATCACCGGCATCTCCACATCATGAATGTTACCTAGCCACTTCCAAACAACTTTTCTAAGCTAGTTCAAACCATTGAAGTTTGCAGGTAATCAAGTCATAAAATCTCTAAGTTAATTACACCAAAATGATTTGTGTATATACAAGGCATTCTTTAATGGTGCTGTAAAACTATTTAGAAAATTCAAACCATTTAGATTAACACTACTGCAACATAAAGATGTCACATCTCCCCATTTGTGTGAAAAGAAAGCTTGAGAAACCGTAATGGATAAGCTGGAAACGAGAGACAAAATTTGTCATGCTCTGGGGAAGCCATGCTTCAATAACTCAATGACATTCACAGGTCTCCACATTTATCAAGGTGGTTGACAGGAGAAGGGGTGAATCCTGTTGGCATGTGCCACTTGGATTGGTCCAGGGAATCTGCGAGACTTCCCTTTGAAATTAAGGTATTAAAATAAAGCACTTTTCACTCCTCCAAAAATCTGTAGTGGTGCCTCTCTGTCTTTTTTGTCGAAGTAGTAACAGAAGCAGTTTTCTTTGCCTTTCTCTCACTCGCTTAGCTTTCCTGTGTTAGTCAGAAGGAGATTCTTGTTTTCTACTGTAAGTAACTTGTAGCTAGCAGATGGAAAGGAAATATCTTTAAAAGTACAAAATAAATCAAGACAGAAAGGAAGAAGTTATATTATAAGGCTACACCAACCAGTTACAGGTAGAAATAAGTGTTTCACCAACTGTGAAAGTGTCTGCATCAAGAAAAATGAGAGTGAAGCCAGCTCAGATATTGTTGCTCATGCGCAAGATGGGTTTAACTGGAACTGAAGACCCAAGTGGAACAAATAACCCTGCTGCCAAAGGGGGCTCATCGACTCGATGCTCCATAAGCTAACACCTTTGTCCCAAGGAAGGAAAGAGATTGACAATCACGCTGTTCATAAGAACGAGGTCGCATAAGTTCTGAAACAGTGCTAACCACCAATAGCTAGATGATAATCTGTCCAATAGATTGGCTAACTAAAGCTGATAACTTATTGGCTATCTTGGAATTTAACCCTGAACTAGCCTCACCAATTTCAGTAACCTCAGGCTCTGATCACGACCATAATCAGCACTCAGTCTCCGTTACACTGAATTGCTTTTGTAATCTCGGCTACTTATTTTGTTAAGTAACTTTGTCCATTAATGATTTGCTATACCACTACTAAGTAACTACGACTAAATTTATTCACATCTATTAAGCGTTTATGTACCCAACTTTAAGTTGTTTGCAACCAATAAATAGTTGTTAGAGCATAACCAGATGTCTGACTCGGTCTTTGATGATTTGGCAAGAAAGTGTTAATTGATTCACTCAGTAGCTTGTGGGTATCTCAATTGAGAGTTGAAAACTAAACTTAAATTTAATCCGAACTGATTGATACAAGCACCATTCGGCAAGCTGACTCAGGTATCAATCACTTCTACATGTAAATCTGGGAGGTAAAACTCCAGATGGTTCCTTAGTAAGGAATTAGGCGAAGGGGTTAAGTATTTGTCTAGTTCCTTGGCATATATCTGTCCGGTACTGAAACCCAGCAGTCTTGTAAGACAGTAACAAAAATGCTTTTTAAAAAAAATATAACTGTAGAAATAAATAGCACTGCTATATATTTATATTCTGTATGTAAGAAATACTTTAAGTAATATTCCATAGCATTGAAATAAAAAGTAAACCTGACCAAATAGGTCACATGTTTGTTATGATCACAGTTGATAAAATTAATTCCAGCAGGACACACCAAGCATTCTGTATATATGCACTCCATGCTTCAAGTTAGGAAAAAAATAAAATGTCCACAAAGCAATTCTCATCCGTATAACTTTACTGAGCAAGAAGATGATGGGAGAAAACTAGCAGAAAAAAAATAGCAGCTCATCTTGAGGTATACGAGAAAACACTAAACCTATTTAATCTATTTCTCATTTTAAAATTTGGAATCAAAACTATTGACTCAGCAGGTCTAACACCATTTTTATTGGATATATGAAGCTTGCTTGGAATAGGGCAGATACATTGAGGCACTAAAGTACATATAGACTGATTGTTAAGTGATGTTTTATGTTTGGAGGCTTAAACCCAGAATCATTAGGTTAGTTAGATTTAAGATGATAAATTTCTGTGTCGGCACACCATTGTGTTCTTTAAAAAATCATCTGACAGATGACGAGAACATATTTTCTGAACGTGCTACATTCTAGACATAGCCTATCCACTATGCTATTGATGGAATCTCTCGGGCCTTCCATTTGGCAAGAGCACATCTGTGCATAGGCTCTAGCAGATGCATAATAAGCCTGGCAAAGTCTCCAAATAATCATACTTGTCAGGAATATGGATCCTGTCATGGCTCTATCACGTTTAGTTATGTGTACAACAGGAAACCTGGGTCCAATAACGTTGAGATTTGGCAAAGTACCAAAATGGACGAAAAAAGACCTCTCTCCTCCAGCACACACACAGAATATATAGGAAACTATGATGAAGTTTTATGAAAATCATGTGTGGCTTATCAACCGTTTAGAACTGAATCTGCCCCAGAGGGTGACTGAGCTAAATCCTCAACTAGCCAAATCATTCAGCATCCCTGTTACTGTGGGCAGGCACAGATACCACCATCACACGAGAGGACACCACCCACCAGGTACATGGTTCATACTCCTGTGACTCGGCCAACGTTGTCTACCTCATACGTTGTAGGAAAGGATGCCCCGGAGAATGGTACATCGGCGAGACCATGCAGACACTGCGACAGCGGATGAGCGGACACCGCACAACAATCGCCAGACAGGAGGGTTCCCTCCCAGTCGGGGAACACTTCAGCAGTTAAGGACATTCAGCCTCCGATCTTCGGGTAAGCGTTCTCCAAGGCGGCCTTCGAGACACACGACAACGTAAAATCGGCGAGCAGAAATTGATAGCCAAGTTCCGCACCCATGAGGACGGCCTCAACCGGGATCTTGGGTTCATGTCATGCTACATGTAACCCCACCAGCGAAAAAAAGTTATGTTTTTAATACAACTGGACATTCTCTCTCTCTCTCTGCTTTTCGGGTCTCTTTCTCTCTCTGTCTTTGTAATCTGACCCATTGTGTATTCAGTATACTGGGATGTAATGTTTTCCGTGGCTAACCTGTCTGAACACCAACGACACCTTTGATTGCTGTGATCGTCTCCCAGCCGAAACGTGATAGAGGGCAGTTGGAAAGATTATCTGTGATCACCAGGCATTGTTCTCTGACTATATATGCTATGCGTTTTTAGAACCCTTCACTCACCTGACGAAGGAGGTAAGCTCCGAAAGCTTGTGATTTAAAATAAAACTGTTGGACTATAACCTGGTGTTGTGCAAGTCCTTACATCTAAGCAATCAAGCTGCAAAACAAAACAGCCATGCTGTGCTTATCAATCTGCACATTAATGTAGCAGGTTGGATAATCAGTACACATCTGAGAACTTTTCTCTTCACTGCCCCACATCTTTGACTATGTTCAACTCAGTTAGCCATGTATAAACCAGAAATAACTATGATCATCTGAGGGAATGACAATTCATTTTTGAGGGGAGAGAGGGGGGGAATAAGAGAATAGAAAAGAAAAAAAAATCACATATCTTAAAAAGAACTTATAGGAAGATGAAATGGGAGGGGGGGATTAATTCTCCTTTTCCCACTCTTCCAGGCATGTCCTGTCTGAATCCTGCACTGCTCTAATCCAATTAGAATGTCTGGAAGAGTTCAGATTTTCTATGTCCTCAGCTCCAAACTGAATTTGGACCCTGTAATCCTAAATGGGTAAAATGGAAGTTAGCTTTAAAAAATGTAAAGAAAGCTACCCTGATGCCGCAGTGGGTAAATGTGATATGGTACTGAGCTACACAGATGAGGGAAGTCCCAGGTTTGATCCCTGGTCTATGTTGAATCAGCTGATCTCAGCTTGGGCTGGAGTGGTGGCATGCATGGGGAGATACAGCCACATCTTCTGCTCCTTATTGCTGTTCCGTGATTCCTGCTAGAAGTGCATGCTTGCACACAAAGTGAAGGACAGGATCAGCCATGTCTGCAATTCCCTTCATGGTCAAATAACTGGTTGGCACTGGTATGTCTGGGCTCACATGTGTAAAATGTCTACTTCAACAAGGACTGGATATCAGTTGGTGCCCATAGATCTGTCCCCTATCAAGAGTCAGTGTATTATGGAGAGGAGGGGGAAAAAAAAAGCTAGACTCATTGTAAAATTCAAATGGGATTTCTCTCTGTAATTGCAGCAGAAATACACTGCTACTTTCTACTGCATTCAAACTGTACTTCAGCATAAAAATGTCAGACTTTGAGAAAGTGTGTAAAGTGTTTATGCTGAATAGGTTTGACAGTTGTTAGTGTTACAAATATCATTATCTGTTACTGCTCGTCAATCTCTGACATCAAAGATAAACATTTATACTGGAGTAAGCTGGGGAACTTCGATTTTTTTGACATGTCATTCAATTCACTGATCACTAGACAGAACTAAAATAATTTCACAAAACAGACCTTGGTGTTCGTTCTTGCATTTCATTCTAATAGATGGCTTTCCCCTCTCTCTACGTCATCCTATTTTCATTAAAGCTCTGGGTAATGAATTATTAAAATCCTCTCTTTACTGAACCATTACATTTTCATTATATATTTTCCTTCTGTAAATTTCTGATGTCCTAGGTATTAAGCAGAGTAGCAGTGTGGAGGTGCTTCAATGCACTGCGCTTTGCAGTGGCCTGTGGGGGCTCTGCCTGCAGTTTGCCACGTGCAAATTTTGAGACACTGATGCAGAGGTCAGCTGCTTTCGTGCAGGGAGGGTAAAATAAGAGAAAAATACTAACCCTGAGGTGATAACTGTAACCCTTGTACATGACAAAATTAGTAGAGGCTGAGGAATAGGTCATTGCATATCTTCATAGGCAGGGAAGGTTCTTGTTGAACATGAGTGAAAGGAGAGAGAATATTTAAATGCATATTTTTAAGAAAAACTTGAAAAAGAGGTGAACGGGCTGATAATATTTTCCAATTTGCCAGATTTATTTGAAGAAAAAACAAATCTGATCAGATGTGTGTGTCTTTACTGCTGGAGGAATTTGCTTGTAATATATGAATAAAAAGGCATGATTATAAATAAATCTTAAAGTCTCAAGGTTTTTAAAATAAATTCAGCTGAGAAGCTCCCTCTGTGATGCAACTCATTCTGCTTTCCCTTAGACCTGACCTCTTTCACCTATCCGACTTCAAACTTTCTTTCCACTGCTGAGTTTCCATGAGTAGTCGATTCATTTACAAAGCTGCTTTTATATTGCAGTAAGGCCTGTGCGAATGGCACTAGCTCCGAATGTGCGAGTCCCATGCAGCTGGCTGCAACCCAAAAGTAAACTTGGTGGGATTTGTCGAGGCCGGTAAAAATGGCTCTTCTTGGCCAGTGGCCGTAGCGAATTCTGAAAACTTTATTTTCTGTTGTACATAACTGCACAAGACCTCATCTGGAGCCACTGTCACTACTATGAGTCTTGGCACAATAAAAAAAAAGCAGGTCAAGCAATCACTGATTCAAAGCTGAGGAACCTATAAATATTAAATAAAACACTCCTGACTCAAAAGCAATGAAGCCTTAACATAGTAACACTGCATCAAAACCTCATTGCAGTTTTTACTGAAATGATCTCAATAAACTGTAAGCAGAACAAGAATTTTTTTTACAACTTTGCTTTGAATTTATCTGTATACAAAAACTAACCATAATAATTGTTTCATACATCAATCACTGATTTACAGAGAAAAATGCCATTATAATTTTACAATTAAACACAAATGCAAATTCTAAGCAAATTATTGACATCAACCATGCAATGTTGAAGATGCATTATTCTCCTGAAGGTGTATTGATAAAACCAGACGCAGAATAATGACCATCAATAGTCGTTCACTACAGGCCAAAGTACAGGAAAATAAGCTTCTGAAAAGACAATGGGCAGCTTGAGTTAACATGGAGAACATTGAGAAAGACAAACAACGGTTGCACTTTGTTCGAGTCAAAAGGAATACTTGATTGAAATAAAGCACTATAGCATAATTTGGCTGATTATTGACGTGTGGGGCTTTGATTACCAAAACAGATGTTTTATAACCAATGATAAGCAGTCTCACATTATTCATGCTTTCAGATAGGGGATACAACAAAGAGAATAGTGCTTCAAGTTATTCTAATGCTTAAACCACTGCAAAAAAAACCTTTCCTGTTTACAACTCTAAAAGGAGAACAGGAACAGAGAGATCTTGGGGTATATCGTTGAAGGTGGCAGGGCAGGTTGAGAAAGCGGTTACAAAATCATACGGGATCCTGGGCTTCATAAATAGAGGCACAGAGTACAAAAGTATGGACGTCATGATGAATCTTTATAAAACACTGGTTCAGCCACAATTGGAGTATTCTGTCCAGTTCTGGGCACCTCATTTTAGGAAAGATATGGAGGCCTTAGAGAGGGTGCCGAAGAGATTTACTAGAATGATTCCGGGTATGAGGGACTTTAGACTTCAGTTATGTGGATAGACCGGAGAAACTGGGGCTGTTCTCCTTGAAACAGAGACGGTTGCGTGGAGATTTGATAGAGGTATTCAAAATCATGAAGAGTCTAGACAGAGCAGATAGAGAGAAACTGTTCCCATTGGTGGGAGGGTCAAGAACCAGAGGGCATAGATTTAAGGTAAATGGCAAAAGAACCAAAAGGTGACATGAGGAAAAACTTTTTTACACAGCGAGTGGTTAGCATCTGGATGCGCTGCGCGAGGGGGTGGTGGAGGTAGATTCAATCATGGCTTTCAAAAGGGAACTGGATAAGTACTTGAAAGTAAAAAAATTGCAGGGCTACGGAGATAGGGCAGAGGAGTGGGACTAGCTGGATTGCTCTTGCATAGGGCCGGCGCGGACTCGATGGCTAAATGGCCTCCTTCCGTTTTGTAACCATTCTATGCTTCTGTACTGGAACCCCTCCCCCACCACCAGAGTCCGTTTTCTCAGAACACTCTTGCTACAGTCTGTCTCAATAATGTTTTCGAAAAACATCTGCCGAGCTCCTCAAAAGCTCCGTGACTTTATCTAGTAACTAGTTGAGCGATACATATAATGCCCCAAATTTCATCCCTGATCCATGTTGCATTAGTTCTTTTTTATTCATTCATAGGATGTGGGCGTTGCTGGCAAGGCCAGCATTTATTGCCCATCCCTAAGTGCCCTTGAGAAGGTAGTGGTGAGCCGCCACCTTGAACCGCTGCAATCCGTGTGGTGAAGGTTCTCCCACGGTGCTGTTAGGTAGGGAGTTCCAGGATTTTGATCTAGCGACGATGAAGGAACGGTGATATATTTCCAAGTCAGGATGGTGTGTGACTTTGAGGGGAATGTGCAGGTGGTGGTGTTCCCATGTGCCTGCTGCCCTTGTCCTTCTAGATGGTAAAGGTCGCGGGTTTGGGAGATGCTGTCGAAGAAGCCTTGGCGAGTTGCTGCAGTGCATCCTGTGGATGGTAAACACTACAGTCACAATGCGCCGGTGGTGAAGGGAGTGAATGTTTAGGGTGGTGGATGTCGGTGCCAATCAAGCGGGCTGCTTTGTCATGGATGGTGTCGAGCTTCTTGAGTGTTGTTGGAGCTGCACACATCCAGGCAAGTGGAGAGTATTCCATCACACTCCTGACTTGTGCCTTGTAGATGGTGGAAAGGCTTTGGGGAGTCAGGAGGTGAGTGACTCGCTGCAGAAAACCCAGCATCTGACCTGCTGTTGTAACCACAGTATTTATGTGGCTGACCCAGTTAAGTTTCTGGTCAATGGTGACCCCCAGGATTCGTGGTGGTGGGAGACTCAGTGATGGTAATGCTGTTGAATGTCAAGGGGAGGTAGTTAGACTCTCTCTTGTTGGAGATGGTCATTGACTGGCACTTGTCTGGCACGACTGTTACTTGCCACATATCAGCCCAAGCCTGGATGTTGTCCAGGTCTTGCTGCATATGGGCACGGACTGGTTCATTATCTGAGGGGTTGCGAATGGAACTGAACATTGTGCAATCATCAGCAAACAAGCCCATTTCTGACCTTATGATGGAGGGAAGGTCATTGATTAAGCAGCTGAAGAGGGTTGGGCCTAGGACACTGCCCTGAGGAACTCCTGCAGCAATGTCCTGGGGCTGAGTTGATTGGCCTCCAACAACCACTATCATCTTCCTTTGTGCTAGGTATGACTCCAGCCACTGGAGAGTTTGCCCACTGATTTCCATTGACTTCAATTTTATTAGGGCTCCTTTGTGCCACGCTCTGTCAAATGCTGCCTTGATGTCAAGGGCAGTCACTCTCACCTCACCTCTGAAATTCAGCTCTTTTCTACATGTTTGGACTAAGGCTGTAATGAGGTCTGGAGCCGAGTGGTCCTGGCGGAACCCAAACTGAGCATCGGTGAGCAGGTTATTGGTGAGTAAGTACCGCTTGATAGCACTGTTGACGACACCTTCCATCACTTTGCTGATGATTGAGAGTACACTGATGGCGTGGTAATTGGCCGGATTGGATTCGTCCTGCTTTTTGTGGACACGACATACCTGGGCAATTTTCCACATCGTCGGGTAGATGCCAGTGTTGTAGCTGTACTGGAACAGCTTGGCTAGTGGCGTGGCTAGTTCTAGAGCACAAGTCTTCAGCACTACAGCTGGGACGTTGTCAGGCCCATAGCCCTTGTTGTATCCAGTGCACTCAGCCGTTTCTTGATATCACGTGGAGTGAATCGAATTGGCTGAAGACTGGCTTCTGTGATGGTGGAGATATCGGGAAGAGGCCGAGATGGATCATCCACTCGGCACTTCTGGCTGAAGATGGTTGCAAACGCTTCAGCCTTGTCTTTTACACTCACGTACTGGACTCTGCCATCATTGAGGATGGGGATGTTTACAGAGCTGCCTTCTCCCGTTAGTTGTTTAATTGTCCACCACCATTCACGACTGGATGTGGCAGGACTGCAGAGCTTTGATCTGATCCGTTGGTTGTGGTATTGCTTAGCTCTGTCTATAGCATGTTGCTTCCGCTGTTTAGAATGCATGTAAGTCCTGTATTGTAGCTTTACCAGGTTGGCACCTCATTTTTAGGTACGCCTGGTGCTGCTCCTGGCATGCTCTTCTACACTCCTCATTGAATCAGGGTGGATCCGCTGGCTTGTTGATAATGGAAGAGTGAGGAATATGCCGGGCCATGAGGTTACAGATTGTGCTGGAATACAAATCTGCTGCTGCTGATGGCCCACAGCGCTTCATGGATGCCCAGTTTTGAGCTGCTTGATCTGTTCTGAATCTATCCCATTTAGTACGGCGGTAGTGTCACACAACACAATGGATGGTGTCCTCAGTGCAAAGAAGGGACTTAGTCTCCACAAGGACTGTGCGGTGGTCACTCCATGGACGGATGCATCTGCGGCAGGTAGATTGGTGAGGACGAGGTCAAGTGGATTTTTCCCTTGTGTTGGTTCGCTCACTACCTGCCACAGGCCCAGTCTGGCAGCTATGTCCTTCAGGGCTCGGCCAGCTCGGTCAGTATTGATGCTACCGAGCAACTCTTGGTGATGGACATTGAAGTCCCCCACCAAGAGTATATTCTGTGCCCTTGCTACCCTCAGTGCTTCCTCCAAGTGGTGCTCAACATGGAGGAGGACTGATTCATCAGCTGAGGGAGGGTGGTAGGTGGTAATCAGCAGGAGGTTTCCTTGCCCGTGTTTGACCTGATGCCATGAGATTTCATTGGGTCCAGAGTCAATGTTGAGAACTCCCAGGGCCACTCCCTCCTGACTGTATATCACTGTACCACTTCCTGTGGTGGGTCTGTCCTGCCGGTGGGTCAGGACATACCCAGGGATGGTAATGGAAGAGTCTGAGCCATTGGCTGAAAGGTATGATTCTGTGAGTATGACTATGTCAGACTGTTGCTTGACTAGTTTGTGGGACAGCTCTCCCAATTTTGGCAGAAGTCCCCAGATGTTAGCGAGGTGGATTTTGTCTCGTTCAGGTTGCTGGTCGGGTTTTAGAGCTGGCCCCATAGCTCAAGGTAGGTGGTGGGGGGGAAGGAACAAAGTGGCACGGGTCTATACTCCTGGTGACTATCCATCTAGCCATGTTGGAAGTTTGTGCACAAAGATAGCAGGTGAGGACGACTGGGCTTGGCTGAGGTGTCTCCCTCTCCCCCTCTTCAGTAGGTTTTCTTTCAAGTTTTGATTTTTCTTTACAGTAATTAACTTTTAATCCGTTTCCTGTGTGGTTTTTTTTTTCCCAGCGAGACCCCCCGTCTCATACTTTCATCTTGGAAAAGATACAGGCAAAGGAAAAATACAGGCAGCATAAAGGGAGCAAGCCAGGAGAAAGATAGTAATCAAAAAAGCAGGAAAAAGGAAGCAAGAAAAAGGGTGAACAGGGGAGGAAAAAAGGGAAGACAAAAAACTAACAGGACTAAAAGCCAACAAATCCCCTGGACCTGATGGGTTGTAAAAAAGGTGGCTGCAGAGATAGTGGATGCATTGGTTATGATCTTCCAAAATTCTCTAGATTCTGGAACAGTCCCAGTGGACTGGAAGGTAGCAAATGTTACCCCGCTATTCAAGAAGGGAGGGAGAGAGAAAACAGGGAATTACAAGCCAGTTTGCCTGACATGGGTTGTTGGGAAAATGCCTGAATTCATTATTAAGGAAGTGGTACAGGACACTTAGAAAATCATAATATGATCAGGCAGAGTCAACATGGTTTTATGAAAGGGAAGTAGTGTTTGATAAATTTAAGAGAGTTTTTTGAGGTGACTAGCAATGTAGATAAAGGGGAATCAGTGGATGCAGTATATTTGGACTTTCAAAAGGCATTCGATAAGGTGCCACATAAAAGGTTGTTACGCAAAATAAGGGCTCTTGGAGTTGGGGGGTAACATATTAGCATGGATACAGGATTGATTGAAGGATAGAAAACAGAGAGTAGGGATAAACGGGTCATTCTCAGGCTGGCAGGCTGTAACTCGTGGGGTGCCGCAAGGATCGGTGCTTAGGCTCAATTTAAAATCTATATTAATGACTTAGATGTAGGGACCGAGTGTAATGTATCCAAGTTTGCTGACAATACAAAGCTAGGTGGGAAAGTAAGCTGTGAGGAAGACACAAAGATTCTGCAAAAGGGATACAGACAGATTAAATGAGTGGGCGATAAGGTGGCAGATGGAGTATGATGTGGGGAAATGTGAGGTTATTCACTTTGGTAGGATGAATAGAAAAACAGAATATTCTTTAAATGGTGAGAAACTATTAAACGTTGGTGTTCAGAGAGACTTGGGTGTTCTCGTCCAAGAAACACAAAAAGTTAGTATGCAGATACAGCAGGCAATTAGGGAAGCAAATGGCATGTTGGCCTTTATTGCAAGGGGGTTGGAGTGCAAGAGTAGGGAAGTCTTACTACAGTTGAACAGGGCTTTGGTGAGACTTCACCTGGAGTACTGCGTACAGTTTTGGTCTCCTTATCTAATGAAGGATATACTTGCCTTAGAGGCGGTGCAACAAAGGTTCACTAGATTAATTCCTGGGATGAGAGGATTGCCCTATGAAGAGAGGTTGAGTAGAATGGACCTATACTCTCTGGAGTTTAGACGAATGAGAGGTGATCTCATTGAAACATATAAGATTATGAGGGGGCTTGACAGGGTAGATGCTGAGAGATTGTTTCCCCTGGCTAGAGAGTCTAGAACTAGGGGGCATAGTCGCAGGATAAGGGGTTGGTCATTCAAGACTGAGGTGAGGAGGAATTTCTTCAGAGGGTTGTGAATCTTTGGATTTCTCTACCCCAGAGGGCTGTGGGTGCTGAGTCACTGAATATATTCAAGGCTGAGACGGTTAGATTTTTGGACTCTAGGGGAATCAATGGATGTGGGGATCGGACGGGAAAGTGAAGTTGAGGTCGAAGATCAGCAATGATCTGACTGAATGGCGGAGCAGGTTCAAGGGAACATATGGCATACTTCTGCTCCTATTTCTTATGTTCTTAGGATGATTAGAAAAAGGGAAGTTAGAACAAAAGCAGGGGAAAGGTAAGAAAGAAGAAGAGTAAGAGAGAGAAGAAAAAAATGGAACATTTTTAGTGGACCCACCTGTACCACACACAGTGTAAGGTGGCAGTCACTCTCCTTGCCTGCCCTCCCTGGTTTCACTGTGGGGGTCCCACCTTGGCCCTTTTACTTCTTAATTTTTTCTTTAAATCTGTAGGCAAAGTCATGAGATCCACTAGTTTGAAATAAAATGCATTTAACATTGATCTGAAGTTTCAATTAAGTTAGAGAATATTGGACTGACTTGTTTCTCTCGCATAGTTGGATTATTGATTACTTAAAGGCAGTAAAAAAATTTTAAAGTGCTTCTTGAGGTGATGGAAACTTCTTTTTAGACCAGAGATCTAATAAATCTTAATTTCATTGTTGCATTTCATCAGAAGAAAAGTTAGTTTCTCCATCGTTAAATTCTGCTCACTAGGTGTTGATTTGAACAGTGATCATTTATAGATCCACAACAGCCAGTTACTTCTCCCATCATCACTGGCAGACTTAACTGCATGATAAATTTATAATAAGTACATCAGTAGTTTCTTTACACACCTACATAGGAGGTTTTATCTTATGCTATGTAGTTTCCTATGGACTAAATTGAAACTTAGAATTTTACAGAAATATAAATCGCAATCATAAAGAAAGGTGAGATTTGTTATTGTCTCCCCATGTCTCCTGAAGGCACTCTTGCAAAAACTTATTTTATGGAAATGGGTCACATTTCACGTATGTTCGCACACAATCCTAATATGCCCACTTAGGAAAGGAATCCACTATCTCGTGACAGGAAAATATTTAATGTTGCATGTGTTCTCTTCCCTTCCTCCCCAAATTTCTCCTATTCTAGAGGCAATGGCTCATATTACAGTACAATTCCACAGATCCTGGCAGCTGTCCATATCTGAAGTATACCTGTCAAATCTATGGCTGTGTACTATACAATTCTACTGAGTCTTGCTATACCCTGCATGATCATCCTTTAGGTTTAGATGTTGATAACTTGCATGTCGGCCAAGACCTTTGTGGCTGTGGCAGTGAGAAATTCCGTAATATAACATGGCCTACATGAGGCCTACATGAAAATCTTACATTCTGTCTCAGCTGCTTTTATACTGATGTCAGTGGGGTGTTTGGGCGGACTGTTTCAAGTGCAAGTCTCAGGCAGCCAGCAACAACTTCCGTGTAAATTTACTGGATTTGCTAAGGCCAACACCTGGGTAGACCCCTTCAGAGATGCCAGCTGGATTTCTGAAGCTTACTGTACACTTATATTTTGTTCTGAATAATGCAAGATATATGTTGCATTTTATGAACCTGGGACAAATTTGGTAAGCCATGATGTCACGCTCAGGGTATAGTAACAAAGTGGTTAAGTTACTGGCCTCATAGTTCAGAGAAAATGAGTTGACATTCCACCATGGAAGTTTGAGAATTTAAATGTAGTTAAAAAATGTAAAAAGTTGGTATCAGTGAAAAGTGACCATGAAACTGTTGGATTGTTGTAAAAACCCAACTAGTTCATTAATGCCCTTTAGGGAAGGAAACCTAACGTCTTACTGGATTTGGCCTATATGTGACTCCAGTCTCACGCCAATGTAGCTGACTCTTAACTACTCTCTGAGGTCGCCTAACAAGCCACTCAGTTGTATCAAATCATTACAAACATGAACTGCAGCAGTTCAAAAAGGCGCCCACCACCAGCTTCTCAGGGCAACTAGGGATAAGCAATAAATGCGGCCTTGCCAGTGACGTCCATATCCCAAGGATTATTTTAAAAAAATATTTAGGCAGCATGCATATTGTACAATGATCATAAGTATCAGTGATCATGAAAGGACAATTGCAGTTTGCACAATATTTAAAGCTTTTGGTAGCTACTAATGTGGAGGCACTTAATTTGATTTTAATACATGGAATAAGTTACATCTCTGTCAAATGGCGTGCATACGACCACAATCCAACTGGACCACACTTTACCGAGAGTAAAATTACAATTTGTGCCTTGACTCAGAGATGAGAGTGCTGCTGCTGAAGAGGGAGAACAAGAGAGAAAGAAAGAGAATGGATCGCAATAATCTGATTTTGGGGTTTAACCACCTCATATGCACAATCTTTCTATTTTACCAAAAATCGATTAGATTATCTTTTGGTAGATCCTTTTGGTGTGAGCTCGGTGGTTTGTATACCCACCCGGCCATCACAGAATCTTTTATTGCACAAATATTTGGTTGGGACAAAAATGATTCCATCATGAATCAACCTCTTAAAAATGTCCTCTTCAGATAAGGATGCTTATTTAATTTTTAAAAAAATATATAAACTTTGTTGCTTCACATCACCAGGTGTGTCACTCTACTAAATCTGCACCTTTTTATATCTGGTGAATTTCAGCAAAAATAACCATTAAAACATTATAAATCAAATCAAGCTGAAGCCAATGGCTTACAAAGAATAAATCCCTTGTGTGGTGCCCAATATAACTCAGGCGGTGTTCACACTCATTTCTTCAACCACCAATCGCCCTCCATTATTTTGCATAGGTTTCTCTGTGCAGACTAGGCCAGTTTTTCACATGAACTTGGGTAAGAAATCTAATGTTAAACTCAGCCTGCCTTGAATAACCATCAACCATCCCCAGAAATCAATCACCAAGAATAGGCCTATTCTGCACAGGTAGAGATCCTTGCATTGTACTACCCTTCCTTCAAACTGTTGCTGTGTACTTAGGAAAGGAAGTAGAAGGTCTAAAATATTCCTTTTGATAGTGTTACAAGAAGCTGAGGCTAACTCTGCTAGAGTTAAACTACTGCAGTAGTGATTTGCATCTCTTGATGAATAATTTACTTAACAGCTTTTGAAGGTCTTCTTGGTACATTTGCCAAAAAATGAAAGTAAATGTCTTGGTAGTGCAATAAAAGCTGAAAAGATTAGAACACATAAAGCATAAATAATATATTTGAAAAGAAATATCTGTCAAAATAGATATGATCATGATACATGACGACTGAGGTCACACCTCAAAATGACATTGGTTTCATTCTCCAAAAACTGTCTTAGATAAATTTTAAATAATATTCCATTACACATTGTTTGTGAATACAAGAATAGGGAAGTTCAGACAACGTTGTATCTTGAATGGTTTTTGGAAGTTACTTGAACTCTGAGGGGTGAAAGAGGTTACTCGATAGCGGTCAGTGTATAGTAAAACAGTTCAGTTGAGGGGGTTCAGGTTATCCCAAACTACAAAAATGATAAAAGAAAGGCGAAATACCGCGTTTCAGATCTATTACCTTTCATCAGAATATCATACAAAATGATAACACCAGAAAACTTTGAGCAGTTTATAGCTGTTTTCTGAATCTGGATGTAAAATTACAGTCCTGAAATCACTCCAGGGTAGTTTTATAAAAATAAATTTTTAGTATGGCCTCTGAAGTTCATGGTACTCATATTATTCACTTTGAGTCTTTTTTTTACTGTCAGCAGCATTGTAAGACATCAATGACCAGCACACTACGTTTCATTAAGACACGACTTCCGCACTGACAGATTAAATGATTGTGATACCATTGCTACAAGTTTGAGTGACTCTCAACATACGATGAGAGGTATTATAGTAGTCAGGTATAAATATAAATCTCTCAGCAAGATAAAAGGCAGTAAATGAACTGAGATTCTGATAGCATAAACCGCAACACTAAAGCTAAAATTATTTTCATTGTCACCAAAGTTGCAAGCTTCAATTACTGCTGTGCATCACTGTCAAACTTCTTTCACTTTTTTTAAAGTACCTGGTAACGATTGTGTCAGTTAATAAGCTCATTTGAATTGTTTAACTGCTAATACTTGCAGTTTCTTTGACTGCAGTGTTCTTTAGCTGTTGGGGAGTGAAGTTTGGGTGTCAAGTAGGTGAAAGGGCAAAGCAGACCAGTGACAATGGACCATAATGTAAGCAGCAGCACGCCACTGCATAATAATACCAGGTATTATGTGGTAGCAGGTTACATTGAAATTTTGTAGTCAAGGGAATTAAATAGACCAGTCCTTTACTTTTATAAAACAGAATCAAATGAATTTACCAATTAGAAAATATAAAATCAATCCAAAGAATTTTTTTCTACTCATGAAACACAGCATGCACAATAATATTGTTATTAAAAAAAATAAATCTTTTTTCTTGATAGGGTAAGAAAACAGCTGTGAGCAAATATGAATTTGTCAGGTCAAAAATAATGTTCGCAATGAGAAAACTTCAGATTTAATCAGAACACTTTTTGAAGGAACACATGAAATACTTCAAGTAGGTAATAAATACAACAGTCTTCACAAAATCTAATACTAAAAAGAATTGATGTGCATCATTATGCAGCAACCTCAGTGTCTTGTCCCCCAATGAACTTAGTTCAGCCATATAAAGTGACCCAACTGGCAAAGTGCACTGAGTCAATGCTACCGTGTGGAAGGAAGATGAAGTGTACCTAGTGCTAAATGGGGAAAGTGCATGTATCACCCAAGGACTGCAGTATACCAATACTGTAGTTTCTGAATTTTAATGCATTTATCATTAATTTTAGCTTTCATCTTTCAGATATTGGTAGGGGGAGGCAGGAAATAACGTGTTTAACTTTAAAATCAGAAAGTTTAATTATAGACTGCCTTTGATTATTTTTAGTTAAGTGATTATCAAAATCACCTGTACACATACCATAATACTTGACAGTATGTATTACTGTTCCTGTATTTTAATTTGCAACTTTTCAAAGATTCTGCAACTGTTTAATAGACCATGATTTAGAATTGATCACAGAATTGATCATATCAAAGTAATTAAATAGTAGGCTATTTGTTTCTATGTTTCTTCACTTTGCTGACTGTTTTACTTCGTTACTTCTATGGTTGTTCGCTTATTTTCTTCTGTTGCTTATTCGTTTCTTCTCCTGTTGTATAACTGATGAGGAAATGGTGAAACTTGGAACAATAGCCGCTGGAAGGCGTTGCCCGGAGGCGGAGCATGACATGTTTATACTCAGGGTTCAGTGCCCATCATGATTGGGTTACAGACAGATGAGGGGCTGCTGCTCAAGCTTTACACCTCCAACAGCTGGAACCATTGGTCTAAGGAGTATGATGTATGCCCATGCTGTGGTCAGGAGGATTATGGTAATGCACTTACATATCTAATGGCAAGTTGTCCTGCTCATTATGTTGCTCTTGAGGAGCTCCTGTTAAGTGCTACTCCTAGCAAGTGCATCAACCTACATTTGTTTGTTGTTAAATGACCAACTGGTGCAACAGAGGAAGGGAGGTAATTGGTTCAAATGGGGTCCGAGATGACATGTCTGCCAATGGAAAGACAGAACAGCCAACTCAGTAATTGGATACCAGAGCCCTTCAATTTTTCTGTATTGCCTTTTGTTCCTGTTTCAACTACATAGTACCCTGCTATTCTGGCTCCATTTTCAATGCAGCCACCTTTAAAGAATTACAAGTTACAAAGAATGTCCAGCGCAGAAACAGGTAATTCGGCCCAATGGGTCCATGCCAGTGTTTATGCTCCACACAAGCCTCCTCCCAACCCCTAACCCTATCATCATATCCTTCTATTCCCTTCTCCCTCATGTATTTATCTAGTTTTCCCTACACTAATCGTCTCAACTACTTTTTGTGGTAGTGCGTTCCACATTCTTACCATTCTCTGGGTGAAGAAGTTTCTCCTGAATTCCCCACTGGGTTTGTTAGTGATTATCTTGTACTTATGGCCACTAGTTCTGGTCTCCCCCTTCATTTCCTCAGTTGCTCCTCCCATGCCTGGTTAGTCACATGTGGTGCACCCTTGAGCTCCATCCTCTGTCCCTTCCTACTTATTATTACACACTACTCCTTGGTGACATTATCTGCAAACACAGTCAGTTTTGATGTGTATGCTGATGACAGATGACAACTAACTCCACTCTCCAACTCCACCATTAACTCCAAGGTAATCACATCTGAATGTCTCTCCAACATTAAGGACTGGATGAGTGGTAATTTCCTACAGCTCAATGTTAGCAATGCCAAAGCCATTCTTTTCAGTTCCCATCTCTGGCATTCTTCCTTTCTGCCAGTTCACTCCATGTCAGATGGTCTGTAATGTCAGCATCAGCTTTGAACCCAAGCTGCCTTTTCTAGCCTGAACCTGGTCCATTTTTCCACTTCAGAAATATCATATCCCTATCATTCTCCCTCTTCTATTGAGACCCTAATCCATGCTTTCATCACGCTGAGGATTGACTTTTTGAATGTCTTCCCCACTGACCTCCTCTTCTCCACCTTCACAAACTTGAAACACAAAACTCTGTAGTTTGAGATTTATGCACCAAATTGCACACTCCCATTACTTAAAATCTCCACTGGCTTCCTGTTCCCCAGCATATTAATTTCAAGGTCATTGTCCCACTTGCAGATGCATCCACGGCCTTGCGCCATGCCATCTGTGTAATCTCCTCCAACTTAATGTCCAGGCATGTAACCTCTACTTCTCTGATTCTGGCTTACTGTTTGTTCCTCACTCTCCCATCAATGATCTATTTTTCTGTCACTATTCCCCAGCATTATGGAACTCTCCCTAAATCAGTACATCCCACCATTTCTTTCAAAAGCCTCTCATAAATCCATTTATTAATTGGGCTTTCAGGCTCCCAACTGCTTCATCTCCCTCTTCCAGCTCCGTGTCCTCCTTTTTTTTAAATTATTCATACTCAGGATGTTGGCATCACTGGTAAGGCCGGCATTTATTGCGCATCCCTATTTGCCCTGAGTAGGCGATGGTGGGCCTTCGTTTTGAACCGCTGCAGTCCATATGAAGGTACTCTCGTAATGCTGTTGGGTAGGAAGTTCCAGGATTTGCAGTGGTTTGATTCAACTGAGTGGCTTACAAGGCCACTTCAGAAGGCAGTTAAGAGTCAACCATGTTGGTGAACGACTAGAGTCACATATAGGATAGACCAGGTAAGGACAGCAGGTTTCCTTCCCAAAGGACATTACTGAACCAGTTGGGTTTTTAGAACAATCTGACAGCTTCATGGTCACTTTTACTGATACCAGCTTTTTTTCAAATTCGAAAACTGCCATGGTGGGATTTGAACTCACCTTCTCTGGATTATTAGTCCAGTAACATTGTTAAACATCGAGACATTCTCCAACATAAGGGATGAGACACAAACATAAGTAATTGTTGTATTACTGCTGCCACTTCCAGCACCATGAAGAACACATTTACAGGCTGAACTTTTATAAAGATGGAGATATACATATATCCCTGAAATGAGAAACAGAAACTGGCTTTGAGTTTCTTGAACTCAACGTTAGACAAGTTGTGTTCTTTATGGAATCATATTCCTTCGTAATGACAATCTTCTCTTTTTGTTAATGCATGAATATTATCTATCACTCTGCAATCATATAATAAGCAGTGAAAGACTTAGAAAGAACAGTCCTCAAAAAATACGTAGTTGTAGAGCTGATTGTGGCTTCTCCTGCTCCTTGAAAAGCTTCATACCTAGAGGTCGTCTTCTGCCCGCCCCAAAAGAAAAAAGAAAAATAGTCTAACCAAGTTTCAAACTCCTCTGATTCTTTCTACAGTTTATAGAAATATGTTCCTGGTAATAAGGCAACAGGATTATTTGAAGCACCCAGGGGAAATCTCTAATTCCAAATAAATGTGTTTTTATCATTCACTTGAAGTAGAGATGATATTCCATTTTTCATTACTCAAGCTTTAACTTATGACTTCTTATGAGATGTAGATTTTTAATCAGCGGTGCATAAAAAACCTTTTTTTTAAAAAAAAACCTAGTTTGGACAAATGAACAGACAACCAATGTCCCACAGACTTGAACACAATAGCCTTGAATTTAGACAGCATTCATCACCAATTACATCATAATTCAAACATTCTGCTGATAAAGAAGTGACACTGCGCTACTGATGTCGTATAAGTAATTATTTAATAATGCGATCAAAGATAATGTGGAGGCTCCTGATAAGAGACATGGAAAAGAGGGGAAAAAAACAGAATTTGTTTTCTTTTGAAAAAAATAGAACCACAGAGCAGATGTTTGCTTCAAAATGGTAATTTGTAAGGCACTGTAATTTAAGCTAATAAAATAAGATTAAAAGATTGTTATAATTGGATGCCAGACTAAATTTGAGTAAATCCACATAAACAAAAATCATCTGCATGGACACGATTTCCATCATTCTAGGCCATCTCAAACTACGTGTAGCAGTTTGTTGCCAAGGTTGTGATGCAATATCTGCAGAAGTGTACAAACATGGTGGTAATTTAATTACACCAACCCAACTACAACTCTTCTGCCCAATTTGGGAGAAAGAGTCCATTCCAAGCAATCTCAAAGATGCATTAGTCATTGCCACTCAAAAGAGAGAAAAAGTTGATTGCCCGCAATTACTACGACATCTTTACTGTCTTCATTGCAAGAAAGATTCAAAATTGAATTATAATAAACTAACTTTTACAAAAACTGTTGCAGAGGCATAAAAGAGGAAAAAAAGGGAATATGAAAAGTGAGAGGAACAGAAGTAAAGGAGGAAGGAGAAATAGTAGTGATAAATGAGAAAGAGAAGGGAGAAAAAAAAAAGTGCAGGGAAAGAGAAACAGAATTGAGAAGAGAGAGAGAGAGAAACAGAAATGAAGGAGGACAGCAAGAAGTCAAAGTAGAGGATGAGAGCAGAAGACAAGAAAAATGTTTTTTTGCAGGCATAGCACTACCAGTATCCTTTGCTTGACCGTGTTTAAATGGAGCCCAACTCAAATAAATTTGAGAACCAGTGAATCATAACTTTCTTCAAATGTAGCAAGAATGGCAATTGGCTTAAACATGCCTCGAGCAAAGGTTGTGGATGGGGCTTGAATATGGGCGCGGCTCCCATGTACCTACAATCATTTTGTGGTTGTCTGTCCTCATGGAAGAAAGCTTAAAAGTCTGAGTTGGAGCCTACCAGCAATTCTAGTCATGAAGCCTCCATTATGCCAATTTTCACTATTTTGAGCACACTTCATTTCAGAGTTGACAAGGAATTCCACACCACAAAAGACAAATGGCTATCTTGTTAACACATCCATCAACTCCAAATTTTGGTGCTGTGTTGGCTACCTGGCAAAAATCTAAATGCAGAACACAAACGTGCAAACTTAGAAAACTAGCAAATATTTCTGTAAGGGAACTATGGCTATCTGACATCACACCACCAATTATTCATTACTGTCCTTCTAGCACATATTTAAATATTTTGAAATTGAGATTCACATAATGGCCACTCTATTACAGCCCATGCCTCACTTTTTTTTAATCCCTCTGAGCAACTGTGATTAAACGCGCCTTAAATGAAGGTTAAAGAGGATAGAAGTCTTGGGATGGGGAACTATTCCACCCCAGAGAAACACACAACTGACTGGGTACTGCTGCATACTTACCTGATTGATGCATGTTTCTACACAATCGTAACCACAGACCAAACCCTTTCATTGCAGATTAGATAAACTGTAACTAACTCTTCTGACAAGGATAAATGCATAATATATTATGATATTACTAATATTCATGAGATGAATTTGTTGCGTTGGTTATTTTTACTCATCAATAACCATCTCATGCTTCCCTGATGGGTTATTTCAAATAGATATATTTGCCAGATGTACTATTGGCTATACAGACCAGTTAGGTCCTGGTTTAGTTTTAATTCTGTACCTTGTTGGGCACTTTCAACTGGGGAAGCAGTAGAGGCAGTACAAATGACCACTGAGCTCTTGGATTAGGGATGGGAGGATGGGGGGGAACATCAGCCAAGGTTTGATTATCCGGTAACTCCTGCTAGAAAATACTTGTGTATTAGGAGGGGACGAGATTGAGATTGGTTATAATGTACTTTTTCCTCCACCGCACTGGTTGAATGCATTCACTGTTGAGGCTTACATATGAATAGTAGCTACTTGGACAAGGTAAAAGAGATCAGTCTCTTTCAATAAACTGTACTCCCAGGATGAGTGACCATTTTTAGGGAAGGCAAAATAAAGAGGAGACGAAGTTTCCCACTGTCTAAAGCATCAAAAGCTAATGCAATTCTAGAGAAAGGGTTGTCAGAAAGGCATCAGTAGCTTTAAGACATTTTTATATTACTGAAATTCCATGTACTCCTGCTGCACAAGTCTGATGCAGGTGGTGATACTAGCAAATATGAATTTGGCACCCTCAATACAGCAGACAGCAATGGAGGCCCACTTTTTCAATATATCACTAGAACTCACACATCCCCCATTGGCCTTGTAAACACACGGAGAAGGTCAGCATTCTTAAGTCATGAAACCTTTTAACACGTACCTGGGACCTTTACTATGTAACTGCAATCCCTGTGTGAAGGTACAGATTGAACTTCTGTTAAGTGTACTTCTATACTCCAGTATTCAATCATATCTCAGCTGTAAACAGAAAGCCAACGGTCTGAAAAATATTCTCAAATAACCGCCATTACTGCTTCCTGTACTTAAAAAGAGGAAACTTTTCTGTTGCACACTGACCAGCCAGACAGCATGTTCCAGTTATGGCCAAGTATTGGTACATTTCTCTTGAAACTTACATTATACAATTGTAAACAATTTTACAACACCAAGTTATAGTCCAGCAATTTTATTTTAAATTCACAAGCTTTCGGAGGCTTCCTCCTTCCTCAGGTGAATGTTGTGGAATTATACAATTATGTTGTGTACATTATACAAATCTAGGTGGTGTTAATTTGCGAGAATGTCAATTGATTGCTAAATATACACAAAAGTACCAATATTTTATTGACACAAGTTATACAGGGCTACTTAACTGGGAATAACCTGATCTCATAAAGGCAGTATCCATGGATCAGGGGCTAAGCACTAGGGCTGGGTGGAAGAGGAGGAGAAAAAAAATCACGAGTAATTATGAAAAAAATGTAATAAGAAAGATGAACATATCAAATATTAGAAGATGGTGAGGTAACTTTATGTAACAAAGGACTTCAGATGGGTATCTACAATGTTGCAACTAATGCACAGTAATATTTGGGCATCTTTTCCAGTAATTGTTCATTCAAAAGCAAGTTCTTGAAAACATAAAGTAGAATGTAGATTTGTTTCTTTTGATTTTCCTAAAAATATTTGAAGGTTATGACAGAGATCTTTACTAACATTGTTACTGTACATATTTTGTACATTTTACTGTTATGTTTAGAAACAAATTGATTTGTATTATTTCTGTTGTGTTAGGAAGGTCATCACTTCAAAAATCGAAGAAATTTTTTACAAAAAAATCTCTCAAATGTTTCAGATTCAAACAAATATTAATAACAGGCTTCACATGTTGTGCCTTGTCAAAGTGATGACAGATTGCAAGAATAACAGACTTAACCTTTGGTCTCATTGCTCGATCACCCAGCCCAGTCTTAATTTGGACATCAGAATGTACACCTGCGTCTTATCAGTCCAACATTCATAACCAACTTGCACTATTAAAATGTAGATCTCTTCCACAGCAAAAAGCTGGTTGGAGATTTTCAGCAACAGAGTAATTACTCTGTATGGGTTATTGACCTGTACAAGGATTTACAACTGAGGTTATGTCATACAAGAGGCTTTGCCTTGTGCTCAACTCTCCAGTGGCATGATTCAAGTCATAGATTCCAGTAAAGAGAATAATGTATTTGGGTAACTTACCCCACGAAGGAAGTGCTTTTTATCTTTTCTATTTAGAATCGATGATTACATTTTTCATCCTTAAATATGGGGAAAGGAAATTAAATATATATTCCCTAATTGATGTCCAGATTTTACATTAACAACTGTTATGTATTAAAAAAACAATGAGAATAGCTCTTTTCAGATAAATAAATGTGGCTCTGACCGACTCTTTTCCCAGGACTGCTGATTTAGAAACAGGACTATTAGCAAGAAGGCTTTCTCTTTGTTAGTTTGACACAGCAGCAAAAAAATGCACAATCTTATCTCACAAAACGATGTTTTAAGTTATTGAACAACTGGATTCTTCTAATGTAAAATGTTTCAATTCCTTTGTCAAAAAAGCTTTACATTAGGACAGACAGTGATGTTTGTGAACATGAACGCTAGTTACTACAGAGTATATGTGCTGTGGATTTTTGCCCAGATACAAACCACTCATTTCTCTCAGGGCAGCAAAGGCACAGTACCTTGGTGGAATCTAGAAGCAAGAAGAAAACTGAGAACACATACTTTTCATCAGCAGGTACACACCTTCAACCAAAATGGAATCTGAATTTTCAGCTTAGAAGGTTAAATGCATTTTGGTGCTAGGACTAGACAGACTAGATGCAGGGAGGATGTTCCCGATGGCTGGGGAGTCCAGAACCAGGGGTCATAGTCTCAGGATACGGGGTATGCCATTTAGAATCGAGATGAGGAGAAATTTCTTCACTCAGAGGGTGGTGAACCTGTGGAATTCTCGACCACAGAAGGCAGTGGAGGCCAAGTCATTAGATGTATTCAAGAAGGAGATAGATATATTTCTTAATGCTAAAGGGATCAAGGGATATGGGGAAAAAGCGGGAATCGGGTACTGAGTTAGACGATCAGCCATGATCATTTTGAATGGCGAAGCAGGCCCGAAGGGCCGAATGGCCTACTCTTGCTCCTATTTTCTATGTTTCTATTCCTTTTATTGGCATGATCTAATTTGTCCAGACCAAATGTCAACATAATACTGCACGACACATCCACTGATCAGCTTGGCAACAAGATCTTTTATGAACGTTTTTGCAAGATCTAAATGTGGGGACTCTCATCTTGCCTTAATTTTCATTATTCATTTGGAAGGGGGTGACCCCTGCATTATGAAAGTTCCACTGTATATTCAGTTATTGCTCATGATGTACATGCGATGGTATTGGCTATGCCATCACCAAGGACATCACAACAGTCCATGTAGTCTATCAAATAAATTGCACAAAATGCCTGGGAAAGTTAAGTCTGCAGCAAATGGTCACAGAAATGTTTCCACCGTAACCATATCGATTGTGGAGTTCTGATGTTTCCTGTGCTGCTGCTGAAATTTTTTGGCAATGTTCATAGCCAATGCTTCGATATCAGGAGCATTAATTTAGTTTGACTTGAGGTCCCTTACTAAAAAATATTAGTGAGTCCAGGGTCCAAAGAAGCATTTAACCTTCTGCTTTAAATTACTCATCCTTGACTGTTGTACAAAAGTAGACACAATGAGATCACCATTGTTCATCATTACACCCAATTCTAATGTAACACAGAAACTCAAACCAGAAAGCTTTGTCAGAGTGCAATTACACAATACTGGACATTACCGGTGATAGTGATGTAAGAGGTAGAGTCTATTTCTTACACCACTATCTACAGCAATTTCCTACATTACTATCACCAGCAATTGTGGGTTGTGCATCAATTATACCAGCAATAGGTTAGGTCCTACACCATTATCACAAAGGTCTAAATCTTGCATCAGAAACTCCAATACCATTACAAAAATAAAACCACATCAGGAAATAGTGATGCTATCTGGGAACATTGAATAAAGCACAAGATGCTTCAGGAACCTCCATCATTCTGCAATGCAACTGCCCTGCCTGTTGTATTGAGTCCAGAGATACCTTGAAATCCACAAGTCAGCCCAGACACACTGGAAATTTTGTTTTATGTCTGTGCATCAATAAATTCTATGTAATGAATAATAAATATAACTTAATTAATTAAAACAATGGCAGGATTCAGAAGACACACTGACCACATGGGAACTGCAGTCATGGCAACAGCCAATCATTTGCCGCTGTCTGGATGGAAGGACCTCCCTTCCCAAATGCAGATGGCATGTGCCATTTCAGTAGCCCCTCTTTACAGCTGGGGGGGGGGGGGGGGGGGGGCGGGGGGCTGGTGGGGAGAGACATAATTAAAAAAAGACCGACACCAGTTTACGTTTTATAAGTTTCTGGATAACTCAGTCGAAAATTGGACAGGCGACAACCCTATCACGCTGCATGGTCTGTATAAGAACCTAAGAACATAAGAAATAGGAGCAGGAGTAGGCCAATCGGCCCCTCGAGCCTGCTCCGCCATTCAATAAGATCATGGCTGATCTGATCCCAACCACAAATCTAAAGAACACAAGAAGTAGGAGCAGGACCCGGCCACTCAGCCCATGGGCCCTCTCCGCCACCCACAGGGCATTGACCGATCCGAGCTCAGCTTCATGTCCAATTTCCTGCCCGCTCCCCATAACCCCTAATTCCCTTTACTTCTAGGAAACTGTCTATTTCTGTTTTAAATTTATCTAATGATGTAGCTTCCACAGCTTCCTGGGGCAGCAAATTCCACAGACCTACCACCCTCTGAGTGAAGAAGTTTCCCCTCATCTCAGTTTTGAAGGAGCAGCCCCTTATTCTAAGATTATGCCCCCTCGTTCTAGTTTCACCCATCCTTGGGAACATCCTTACTGCATCCACCCGATCAAGCCCCTTCACAATCTTATATGTTTCAATAAGATCGCCTCTCATTCTTCTGAACTCCAATGAGTAGAGTCCCAATCTACTCAACCTCTCCTCATATGTCCGCCCCCTCATCCCTGGGATTAACCGAGTGAACCTTCTTTGTACTGCCTCGAGAGCAAGTATGTCTTTTCTTAAGTGTGGACACCAAAACTGTATGCAGTATTCCAGGTGTGGTCTCACCAATACCTTATATAACTGCAGCAATACCTCCCTGTTTTTATATTCTATCCCCCTAGCAATAAAAGCCAACATTCCGTTGGCCTTCTTGATCACCTGCTGCACCTGCAAACTAAACTTTTGATTTTCTTGCACTAAGACCCCCAGATCCCTTTGTACTGCAGTACTTTCCAGTTTCTCGCCATTGAGATAATAACTTGCTCTCTGATTTTTCCTGCCAAAGTGCATAACCTCACATTTTCCAATATTATATTGCATCTGCCAAATCTCCGCCCACTCACCCAGCCTGTCTATATCCCCCTGCAGGTTTTTTATGTCCTCCTCACTCTCTACTTTCCCTCCCATCTTTGTATCATCTGCAAATTTTGATATGTTGCACTCGGTCCCCTCCTCCAAATCGTTAATATAGATTGTGAAGAGTTGGGGACCCAGCACCAACTCCTGTGGAACACCACTGGTTACTGGTTGCCAGTCCAAGAATGAACCATTTATCCCAACTCTCTGCCTCCTGTTCAATAACCAATCCTCCACCCATGCCAGAATATTACCCCCAATCCCGTGATTTTTTAATCTTAAGCAATAATCTTTTATGTGGCACCTTGTCGAATGCCTTCTGGAAGTCTAAATACACTATGTCCACTGGTTCCCCTTTATCCACCCTGTACGTTATATCCTCAAAGAACTCAAGCAAATTTGTCAGACATGACTTCCCCTTCATAAAGCCATGCTGACTTTGTCCTATTAAATTATGCTTATTTAAATGTTCCATTACTGTCTCCTTAATAATAGACTCCAAAATTTTACCCACCACTGATGTTAGGCTAACTGGCCTATAATTTCCAGCCTTCTGCCTACTACCCTTTTTAAATAACGGTGTTACATTAGCAGTTTTCCAATCTGCCGGGACCTCTCCTGAGTCCAGGGAATTTTGGAAAACTATCACCAAAGCATCCACAATCCCTACTGCCACTTCCCTCAAGACCCTAGGATGTAAGCCATCAGGTCCAGGGGATTTATCCGCTTTGAGTCCCATTATTTTACTGAGTACCATCTCCTGAGTGATTTTAATCGTATTTAGCTCCTCCCCCCGTAGAGACCCCTGTTTGTCCAGTGTTGGGATATTCTTAGTGTCCTCTACCGTAAAGACTGAAACAAAATATTTGTTCAGCATTTTTGCCATCTCCATGTTTCCCACCATTAATTTCCCGGTCTCATCCTCTAAGGGACCTACGTTTGCCTTAGCCACCCTTTTTCTTTTTATATAACTATAGAAACTCTTGCTATCTGTTTTTATACTTTTTGCTAATTTCTTTTCATAATCCAACTTCCCTTTCTTAATCAATCCTTTTGTTACTTTTTGCTGTCTTTTGAAGACTTCCCAATCTTCTATCCTCCCACTAAGTTTGGCTACCTTATATGTCCTTGTTTTTAGTCGGATACTATCCTTGATTTCTTTACTTAGCCACGGATGGCTGTCATTTCTTTTACACCCTTTTTTCCTCAGTGGAATATATTTATTTTGAAAGTTGTAAAATAACTCCTTAAATGAACACCACTGCTCATGTACCGTCTTACCCTTTAACCTATTTTCCCAGTCCACTTTAATCAATTCCGCTCTCATACCATCATAGTCTCCTTTATTCAAGCTCAGTACGCTTGTTTGAGAATCAACCTTCTCACCCTCTAATTGGATATGGAATTCAACCATGTTGTGGTCACTCATTCCAAGGGGATCCTTAACTAGGACATTATTAATTAATCCTGACTCATTACACAGGACCAGGTCCAAGGTTGCCTGCCCCCTTGTAGGATCAGTTACATACTGCTCAAGAAATCCATCCCTGATGCACTCAATGAACTCTTCCTCAAGGCTGCTCTGCCCAATTTGATTTGTCCAGTTAATATGATAGTTAAAATCCCCCATAATTATAGCTGCTCCCTTATTACATGCCCCGACTATTTCCTGATTAATACTTCTTCCAGCAGAGTTGCAACTATTAGGAGGCCTATATACTATGCCCACCAGTGTTTTTTTCCCCTTATTATTCCTTATCTCTACCCAAACTGTTTCATTATCTTGATGCTCTGTCCCAATATCATTTCTCTGTATTACAGTGATTCCTTCCTTTATTAACATAGCCACCCCATCTCCCCTTCCTTCCTGCCTGTCCTTCCTTATTGTTAAATACCCTGGCATATTTAATTCCCAGTCGTTGTCACCCTGCAGCCATGTTTCTGTAATGGCCACAAGATCATACCCATACGTAGTTATTTGTGCCATTAACTCGTCCATTTTGTTACGAATGCTACGTGCATTCGGATAAAGAACTTTCAAATCTGTTTTGTGACACTTAGTTCCTGCTTTTTCCTTTTTTAACACTTTACCTATTACTCCATACCTTCTGTCCCTTCCTGATACGCTTTCCTCTGTCTCCCTGCTCAGGTTCCCAACCCCCTGCCACTTTAGTTTAAACCCTCCCCAACAGCACTAGCAAACACTCCTCCTGGGACAGCGGTCCCGGCCCTGCCCAGGTGCAGACTGTCCGGTTTGTACTGGTCCCACCTCCCCCAGAACCGTTTCCAGTGTCCCAGGAATTTGAATCCCTCCCCCTTGCACCATTCCTCTAGCCACATATTCATTTGAAATATCCTCCTATTTCTACTCTGACTAGCACGTGGCACTGGCAGCAATCCTGAGATTACTACCTTTGAGGTCCTATTTTTTAATTTACCTCCTAACTCCCTATATTCTGCTTTTAGGACCTCATCCCCTTTTTTACCTATATTGTTGGCGCCTATGTGCACCACGGCAGCTGGCTGTTCGCCCTCCCCCTCCAAAATGTTCTGTAGCCGCTCCGAGACGTCCTTGATCCTTGCACCAGGGAGGCAACACACCATCCTGGAGTCTCGGTTGTGGCCGCAGAAACGCCTGTCTATTCCCCTTACAATTGAGTCCCCCATCACTATAGCTCTTCCACTCTTTTTCCTCCCAGCCTGTGCAGCAGAGCCACCCGTGGTGCCAGGAAGTTGGCTGCTGCTGCCTTACCCTGATAAGTCATCCCCCCCAACAGCATCCAAAGTGGCACATCTGTTTGAGAGGGGGATGGCCACAGGGGACCCCTGCACTACCTGCCTGCACCTCTTACTCTTCCTGGTGGTCACCCATTCACTTCCTGCCTGTATACCCTTTACCTGCGGTGTGACCAACTCGCTAAACGTGCTATCCACGAGTTTCTCTGCATCGCGGATGCTCCACAGTGAATCCACCCGCAGCTCCAGCTCCGAGATACGATCGGTCAGTAGCTGCAGGTGGACACACTTCCTGCACACATGGTCGGCAGGGACACTGGTAGTGTCCATGACTTCCCACATCTTGCAGGAGGGGCATATCACGGGTGCGAGGTCTGCTGCCATGACTTGCCTTAGCTTAGTTACCCCTTTTAAATTACGTTGAAATTAGAAAATGTTAACTATACTAGGTTCACTAAAAAAAAACACTACCTGCTATAAAACCTGCAGACCTTCCCCTTCTTATTACTTTACTTACAGTAAAACAGTAGAAATACTCACCTGAACCTACTCACCAATCAGCTGCCTCCCCTGTGCCGCGTCACTTTCTGACTGGTGACGTCAGCTCGAACTGCCGCTGGTCTCAGAGTCTCGCTCTCAGAGTAAGCTCTGGTCTCGCTCTTTCCCGCCGCTCACCGACTGAACTCTCGCTCTTTCCCGCCGCTCACCGACTGAACTCTCGCTCTCTCCGCGCTGTTTATATCCCCGCTCTGGTCTCGCTCTTTGCCGCCGCTCACCGACTCGGTTGTATTCAACAATCCAATCAGGGATATCTATTTTATGAAAGCTGGTTCTCAGTGGAGCAGTTTCTTTGCAATTATTTTTCCCTTATTGTGTGTACATGTGATCTGGCCTACTTGAAAATAAATTCATAGACATCTTGTAGCAGTTGTTACATTAGAATCGAGTCTTCAGGAGAGGAAGAAAATTAGAAGCCATTGGAAGGTGCTAAACATATAATTGCAAAGTGATTAGATTAAATATTTTGACATTTGTTGGATTATACCCCCTCCACATGTAATTTAAAAAAACAATTACAATTTTTTTCCCTTATGTGGCAGTTGGCCTCCTGCTCAGGCTGCGATTTTTGGCATTTTGGTTTATTTTCACTCAACTGTGGCTCCCAGCACTTGAGTAAAGAGCAGATATACTGGAAATGTCTCTTTTCAGATGCTGTACATTATTCATTAGGCTCAAAAGTGCCATTAAAAGATACCAGTCCTGATTGGAGTAAAGCAGTGTAAAGCAATTTAATGTTTTGCTAAAACATGTGAGGATAATGCTATAGTAGGTCCTTATTCAGTACCATTCCATTAATATGGAAAGAGAATGGATTTTGATTTGGAAACAGAATTGATAACACTTTTTGTTCAAAAAATGATCTGAAGTACAATTTCACAAGGATCTCTACTAAAAAATAAACTAACATTGAACATAATTCAAGATTTAAGCTAAAAAAAGGTACGCCAGTAGGACAAATGACGAGTCTTGTGCACTAAATAAAAACCAGCCTACTTTAAGTTTGTGCCCTTGCTCATTAGTACAGTGGGCAAATGAAATAGCTATAATGGTGTCTGTATGTATATCTCTTTCTATGTATATGATGTTGTGTCGTTAAATAATCAGGTGCTGGATGTGTAAATCAAGCAGGGCTGGTATTGTAAACCACTGTCCCAACAATGCATGTGTTGGTCCTTTTGTGAATTTCAATAAAGCACTTTTTTACCAAATTGGAGTCAGGTCAATTACCAATAACAGAGTAAAATCTCACACTACCAACATATGGAGAAGATGCACTTTCATTATTTTATACATATGGGTGTTTGTTGGAGACACTTTGTGAAAAGCATGCAGAAACAGTGTCCTACACGTCAGTACACGTTCTATGCAATGTACATTTGGTCTGATGTACCAGTGAACATTCACATTTGTACAGTCACTGGTGCATCAATAAACGGTGTTGGTCTAGCAGACCATTGTTAATTTTGAGTTCCATCAAAATGGATGAAAATGCACACGTGATTTATTTTTAAACCAAAAAGAAAAGTTGGTCTTAACCAGTTCTGATCAAGCAGAAGTGCTCACATATGCAGTCGTTATCTCTGCATATTCCATTTATTGCCTTGTGACAGACATGGGCTCCATCCTGTATCATTTAAGTCGAGAAAAGGGTAATTGGCAATTCTGTTGGATGTTACCCTATTCACTCCACGGGGTGTACAGATTTGAGCTTATACGAGGCAAGAGTCTACATAATCGAAACTGTCTTGTTTACTGAAGAATGAATCTGCAGAGAAGCTTGAATTCTAACAGACTGATTTTAAACATTTTTTGCTAAAACTCTTAAGGAGCCGTAACTATTTAATTCACTAAGTACAAGATCAGTTTAAAATGAGGACAGTAGAACAAATAGAAATGCAGGTTAGCACTGCCTACTAACTGCTCTCATCCATGTCTTTGTTACCTCCAGACTCGACTATTCCAATGCTCTCCTGGCCAGCCTTCCACCCTCTGTAAACTTGGGTTCATCCAAAATACTGCTGCCTGTATCCTGACTTGCACCAACTCCCGTTCATCCATCACCTCTGTGCGCGCTAACCTTCAATGGCTCCTGGTCTGGCAATGCCTTGATTTTAAAATTTTCATCCTTGTGTTCAAGTCACTTTGTGGACTCACCCCTCGCTATCTCTGTAACCTCCTCCAGCCCTACAACCCTCCGAGATCTCTGTGCTCCTCCAATTCTTGCCTCTTGTGCATCCCTGATTGGCGGCCGTGCCTTCAGCTGCCTCGGCCCTAAACTCTGGAATTCCCTCCCTAAACTCTTCTGCCTCTCTCTGCTCCTTTAAGTCCTACCAGTTTGACCAAGCTTTTGGTCATCTGTCCCAATAACTGTGTGTGGGCTGGTGTCAAATTTTGTCTGATAACGCACCTGTGAAGGGCCTTGGGATGTTTTTACTATGTTACAGGCACTATAAAAGTTGTAGTATTTGTTTCTGATCAAATCTAAATTTAACTTTGGTCTTTAAATATAAAAATAAAATTAGACACGTCGCCATCTTACAATTTCCCTTTGATCAATGGCAGATTTTCTTATTCTAAACGGAAGTAACAATATCACAGGTTCTCTCAGTAGTTTTCTTGGAAAATCACTACTCACCCCTTTGAGTTTATTAGTAACGTCCAAGGGCTTAATATGGAGTCCTTGAAAAGCTGAGAAAAACTCCTTTGTTTCATCAAAAATCGTGTGAAATGTTCAAACCAAGGTACCAGTGTTACTGATGAAAAGAACAATTTTCCCCTAACACATGAAATGCAAGATACCAAAAAAAATCCGAATCCACCTTTTCCTCTTCACTATATTCGAGGAAGTGGAACTCTGCCAGTTCTGCTCTGTAACTAGCTGCTGGAATGTATTAGAGAACCGGGTGACTCACAATTTTTCTTGTGGTGAAATGCTTGGCTTCCTTTTCACTATTCCCCGACAGCATGGCTGAAATCTGGAAATCACTATGGATATGAAAAGGTTATGTTCTAAAGACTAAAACAAACTAGCAAAAATAAATCAATGTAGTCTTATTCTGACTTAGCTGCAAATGTGATGGGACCTTCAGCTAATTAATGTACTTGGTTTTCACCACCTGCTTCAACTCACCAGCTGTACCATATTCCTGTCGGGGGAGGAGAGAGGTGAAATTCTACTGGATCATTCATTATGGGTTTAATATAAGGACAAGCTCACAACACTGAACTGCATGCTTGTGGTTTATTTGCAATATGATTTTACAAATATTTCAGAAGCTTACATATTGGCAAGCCACTCTGATGACTAAACCACAAACCTGCACACAATACAAATTATATTTCATTAAGGATATATACTGCCAATAAACTGAAACAGATTTAATTTTGTTCGACAAATAAAGAAAATGATAGACTGTGCTACATAAGGAGAGTTATTCTGATGAATATGGTGTGGAGAACAAAATTCAATAAACATTCGAGACAGTTGCATTTCTTGTTGAGTCAACAAAGTACAAGCCATCACAGCATGGCCTACAATCAAGTACTAACATTCCCTTACACACAGAAGATATACTGAGTTGGTAAAGTATTGGCTGTAAACAACATAATACCTGATTACGAGAGTATTACAAGAGATAGAATTACACAGAATATACAGCAACAGGCTGTTCGGCCCAACAGGTCTATGCTGGTATTTATGCTCCACATGAGCCTCCTCCCACCATATTTCATCTCACCCTATTAATATATTCATCTATTCCTTTCTCACTCATGTACTTATTTAGCTTCCCCTTAATGCATCTATGCTATTCGCCTCAACTACTCCTTGTGGTAGCAAGTTCCATATTCTAACCACTCTCGGGGTAAAGAAGTTTCTCCTGAATTCCCTATTGGATTTATTAGTGACTATCTTATATTTGTGACCCCATTTCTGCTCTCCCCCACAAGTGGAAACATTTCCTATACGTCCACCCTATCGAACCCCTTCATAATTTTAAAGACCTCTATCAGTTCACCTCTCAGTTTTCTCATTTCCAAAGAAAAGAGCTCCAGCCTGTTCACTCTCTCCTGATTGTTATACCCTCTCTGTTCTGGTATCATCCTTGTAAATCTATTTTGCATTTTCTCCAGTGCCTCTATACCTATTTTGTAATGTGGAGACCAGAAGTGAGCACAGTACTCCAAGTGTGGTCTAACGAAGGTTCTATATAAGTTTAACATAACTTATCTGCTTTTGAAATATATTTCTCTAGAAATGAACCACGGTGCTTTGTTTGCATTTTTATGGCTTTCTACCTACTTTTAATGATTTGTGAATAAGTATCTCTAGATCCCTTTGCACCTCTACCTAATTTAAACTCTTATTTTCCGAGGAGCAGATGACCGCCTTATTCCTCCTACCAAAATGCACTACCTCACATTTATCTATATTAAAATTAATTTGCCATTTACACGTCCATTCTGCAAATTTGTTAACGTCTTCTTGTATTTTGTCAGTTTTCCTCTGTATTAAAATATAAGAAATAGGAGCAGGAGTAGGCCATATGGCCCCTCGAGCCTTCTCCGCCAATCAATAAGATCATGGCTGATCTTCGACCTCAACTCTATTTTCCCGCCCGATCACCATATCCCTTGATTCCTTTAGAGTCCAAAATCTATCGATGTCAGCCTTGAATATACTCAACGAATGAGCATCCAAAGCCCTCTGGGTTAAAGAATTCCAAAGATTCACAACCCTCTGGGTGAAGACATTTCTCCTCATCTCAGTCCTATATGGCCAATCCCTTATCCTGAGACTATGCCTCCTAGTTCTAGACTCTCCAGCCAGGGGAAACAGCCTCTCAGCATCTACCCTGTCAAGCCCTCTCAGAATCTTATATGTTTCAATAAGATCACCTCTCATTCTTCTAAACTTCAGAGAGCATTCTACTCAATCTCTCTTCATAGGACAACTCTCTCATTCCAGGAATCAACCTAGTTGCACCGCCTCTAAGGCGAGTATATCCTTCCTTAGGTAAGGAGACCAAAACTGTACACAGTACTCCAGGTGTGGTCTCACCAAAGCCCTGTATAATTGCAGCAAGACTTCCTTACGCTTGTATTCCAACCCCCTTGCAATAAAGGCCAACATACCATTTGCCTTCCTAATTGCTTGCTGTAACTGCACGTTAACTTTCTGTGTTTCGTGTACGAGGACAGCCAAATCTCTCTGAACACCAACATTTAATAGTTTCTCACCATTTAAAAAAAAAATCTGTTTTTCTATTCTTCCTACCAAAGTGAATATCCTCACATTTCCCCACATTATACTCCTTCTGCCACCTTTTTGCCTTCTCTCTTAACCTGTCTATATCCCTTTGCAGGCTCTTTGTGTCCCCCTGACAGCTTACTTTCCCACCTAGTTTTGTATTGTCAGCAAACTTGGATACATTACACTCTGTCCCTTCATCTAAGTCATTAATATAGATTGGAAATAGCTGAGATCCCAGATTGATCCTTGCAGCGCCACGCTAGTTACAGCCTGCCAACCTGAAAATGACCCGAATATTCCTACTTTGGTTAACGAATAGAAAACAATGTTTTATCCGTGCTAATACATTACCCCCAATCACATGAGCCGTTATCTTGTGTAACAACCTTTTGTGTAGCACCTTATATACCTTTTGAAAATCCAAATATACTACATCCACCGGTTCCCCTTTATCTACCCTGCTAGTTACATCCTGAAAAAACTCAAAGGTTTGTCAAACACAATTTCCCTTTAATAAAACCATGTTGACTGAGAAAATCATAATATGATTAGGCAAAGCGTCCTGTTACCACGTCCTTAATAATGGGCATCAGCATTTTCCTGACGAATGATGGCCTGTAGTTCCTTGTTTTCTCTCTCCCTCCTTTAACTAGAACCCCAATTTGATGTTAGTTAGCCTTTTGGCAACGTGATCTACAACATCAAGTTCGATCCTGGATTTGTTCAATTGTTTTGGTATTCTTTTTATTTGTTCATGGGATGTGGGCCTCGCTGGCAAGACCAGCATTTATTGCCCATCCCTAATTGCTCGAGAAGGTGGCAATATATTTCCAAGTCAGAATGGTGTGTGACTTGGAGGGGAATGTGCAGATGGTGTTGATCCCATGTGCCTGCTGCCTTTGTCCTTCTAGGTGGTAGAGGTCATGGGTTTGGGAGGTGCTGTCGAAGAAGCCTTGGCAAGTAGCTGCAGTGCATCCTGTAGATGGTACACACTGCAGCCACGGTGCGCCAGAGGTGAAGGGAGTGAATGTTTAGGTTGGCAATCAAGCGGGCTGCTTTGTCCTGGATGGTGTCAAGCTTCTTGGGTGTTGTTGGAGCTGCACTCATCCAGGCAAGTGGAGAGTATTCCATCACACTCCTGACTTGTGCCTTGTAGATGGTGGAAAGACCTTGGGGAGTCAGGAGGTGAGTCACCCGCCACAGAATCCCCAGCCTCTGACCTGCTCTTGTAGCTACAGTATTCATTAGTCTGGTCCGGTTAAGTTTCTGGTCAATGGTGACCCCCAGGATGTTGATGGTGGGGGATTCGGCGATGGTAATGCCATTGAATGTCAAGGGGAAATGGTTAGACTCTCTCTTGTTGGAGATGGTCATTGCCTGGCACTTGTCTGGCATGAATGTTACTTGCCACTTATCAGCCCAAGCCTGGATGTAGTCCAGGTCTTGCTGCATGCGGGCACAGACTGCTCCATTATCTGCGAATGGAACTGAACATTGTGCAATCATCAGTGAAAATCCCTATTTCTGACCTTATGATGAAGGGAAGGTCATTGATAAAGCAGCTGAAGACGGTTAGGCCTAGGACACTGCCCTGAGGAACTCCTGCAGCAATGTCCTGGGGCTGAGATGATTGACCTCCAACAACCACTACCATCTTCCTTTGTGCTAGGTATCACTCCAGCCACTGGAGAGTTCGCCCCCTGATTCCCATTGACTTCAATTTTACTCGGGCTCCTTGGTTCCATACTCGGTCAAATACTGCCTTGATATCAAGGGCAGTCACTCTCACCTCACCTCTGGAATTCAGCTCTTTTCTCCATGTTTGGACCAAGGCTGTAATGAGGTTTGGAGCCGAGTGGTCCTGACGGAATCCAAACTGAGCATCGGTGAGCAGGTTATTGGCGAATAAGTGCCGCTTGATAGGATTGTCGACGACACCTTCCATCACTTGAGAGTAGACTGAGGGGGCGGTAATTGGCCAGATTGGATTTGTCCTGCTTTTTGTGGACAGGACATACCTGGGCAATTTTCCACATTGTCGGGTAGATGCCAGTGTTGTAGCTGTACTGGAACAGCTTGGCTAAAGGCGCAGCTAGTTCTGGAGCACAAGTCTTCAGCACTACAGCTGGGATGTTGTCGGGACCCATAGCCTTTGTTGTATACAGTGCACTCAGCAGTTTCTTGATATCACGTGGAGTGAATCGAATTGGCTGAAGACTGGCTTCTGCGATGGTGGGGATATCGGGAGGAGGCCATGATGGATCATGCACTTTGTACTTCTGGCTGAAAATCATTGCAAACGCTTCAGCCTTGCCTTCTGCCCTCATGTGCTGGACTCTGCCATCATTGTGGATGGGGATATTTGCAGGGCCTCCTCCTCCTGTCAGTTGTTTAATTGTCACCACCATTCACGTCTGGATGTAGCAGGACTGCAGATCTTTGATCTGATCCGTTGGTTGTGGGATCGCTTAGCTTTGTCTATAGCATGTTGCTTCCGCTGTTTAGCATGCACATAGTCCTGTGTCGTAGCTTCAACAGGTTGACACCTCATTTTTAGGTACTCCTGATGTTGCTCCTGGCATGCTCTTCTAAACTCCTCATTGAACGAGGGTTGATCCCCTGGCTTGTTGGTAATGGTAGAGTGAGGAATATGCCGGGCCATGAGGTTACAGATTGCGCTAGAATACAATTCTGCTGCTGCTGACCCATAGCGCCTCATGGATGCCCAGTTTTGAGCTGCTAGATCTATTCTGAATCTATCCCATTTACCATGGTGGTAGTGCCACACAACATGTTGGATGGTGTCCTTAGTGTGAAGACGGGACTTCGTCTCCACAAGGACTGTGCGGTGATCACTCCTACCAATACGGTCATGGACAGATGCATCTGCGACAGGTATATTGGTGAGGACGAGATCAAGCACGTTTTTCCTTCATGTTGGTTTGCTCACCGCCTGTCGCAGGCCCAGTCTGGCAGCTGTGTCCTTCACGACTCGGCCAGCTCGGTCAGTAGTGGTGCTACCGAGCAACTCTTGGTGATGGACATTGAAGTCCCCCACCCAGAGTACATTCTGTGCCCTTTCTACCCTCAGTGCTTCCTTCAAGTGGTGCTCAACATGGAGGAGGACTGATTCATCAGCTGAGGGAGGGCGGTAGGTGGTAATCAGCAGGAGGTTTCCTTGCCCATATTTGACCTGATGCCATGAGATTTCATGGGGTCCGAAGTCGATATTGAAGACTCTCAGGACCACTCCCTCCTGACTGTATACCACTGTACTGCCACCTGTGGTGGATCTGTCCTGCCGGTGGGACAAGACATACCCAGGGATGGTGATGGAAGAGTCTGGGACTTTGGCTGAAAGGTATGATTCTGTTAGTATGACTATGTCAGGCTATTGCTTGACTAGTCTGTGGGACAGCTCTCCCAATCTGTTTTATAAACATGTAATGGGAGGGATGAATCACTTTTTAGAAATAAAAACTAGTGTGCATAGTTCAAAGTTCAAAGATATATCATCATTCAACCTCATTATTCCTTGTGAAGCATAGGTCTTCTGTTATTTTTGTTATTGAACTCTGCTTTGGGCAACCAAATCCAACTGATCCCATGTGTAGCCCACTCTTCTTACTTCAGCATCCACAGTTCTATGCCAACTGTTTTTTGGTCTGCCTCGTCTTCTTATCCCAAAGATGTAGACTGCCCTCTTTACACTACAGAAGCAACTTTGCAATGGACCTTGCACTACTGCAATTAAAGGCACTGAAAACCCTTCTCCAGTGAGAGTTTTTTTTTGACAAAAAGTGCTGTCAGTGACGAAGTTAAGCAGCTCCCACAAATGGCATGCAAGTCTAGCACATTTCGTCTTACCATGTGGGGATAACCTCTCAGCATACCCATAGTAATATACTTTCATCATTGTTAGTGTGTACATACTTTTCACCCTCCCCCAACATCAGGGAAAGTCCTAGTCAGATTGACAGTCACAAATGCGTCTTTGCATTAACTGCATGCACACAATATTTGCACATGCTCAGTTGCTTTAAAGCATGTTTCCATAATCTTGATGCAGTTTTTCTTGCACATGTTTAATTAACCAGTATTTGCTGAATGTGCCCTAAAGTATAAAAGGGATTGTAGTCACTTAAAAACCATAATAAAAAACTCATGCCATTTTGAAATCAGCAAATTTAACTCCTCAAAACACTCAGATTTCAACAAATGTAAGCTACTGATCACTTGACTAGAAGAAAGCAATTACAAAGCTCTCGAAAGCAGAACAGCTCAAGATACATATCGATGCGGAAGACCATTTGACCCATCTTAGCTCATCCACACAGAAAGGCTTTGTAGTCCCCAGTCATGACATCTAACTGTTTCTTAAAAGACTCCAATCTTTTGACTCCACTATCCTACCTGGATGTCCATTTCTTGGCTAACCATTCCTTGTGTGAAGGACTTCCTAACATTATTCCGAAATTTGTCTTTTACTAGTTTATACCTGTATGTCCTTGTCCAACTGTCAGTTTAGTTTGAATTTGTGCTCCCCGTTCTACCTTTGCTATACTATTTACTACTAATATACTGCTATAAGACCGCTTTGCTCCATAACACGTGGTAAATCAAAACTAAGTGTCGCTGCAATTGAAAACACTTAATTCACACCACGAACTTGTGCGCTATGACACCCATCAACAAAACAAAAATACAGTTAAATCATCCAAATTCCACTTGTGCACATTAAGATTGGTCTGAGTGTACTTCAAGGTAGAAACATCTAATGGCTGAGATGACTATGAATCACTTGAGTATTTGCTCATGGCTTGCTCACGTTATTGCATTACACTACAACTGTATACATCAAATTAACCTGCACAAGAGCAAACAAGCTTTTATCAGAAAATAAATTTTAGTAGCTTAAAAATATTGGTCATGCATCTTCCCACCTCCTCACATAAGCAATATAAACTTGTAAATACAAAACTGAACTTCATCATGATGGGACAATACACTTCTTGAATGACTACAATTTAAACCTCCAAGTAAACAAAAAGTCACACAATGCAGACTACAAACAATTGTAAACAATTTTACAACACCAAGTTATAGTCCAGCAATTTTATTTTAAATTCACAAGCTTTCGGAGATTTTCTCCTTCCTCAGGCAAATGTTTCAAGATCTCCTTGAAGCCTACGCATTTATACATATTGAACAATACATGGTGTTTACAGACTGCCCCTGCAACTGCCCGTTGCAGGGGCAGTCTGTAAACACCATGTATTGTTCAATATGTATAAATGCGTAGGCTTCAAGGAGATCTTGAAACATTTGCCTGAGGAAGGAGAAAATCTCCGAAAGCTTGTGAATTTAAAATAAAATTGCTGGACTATAACTTGGTGTTGTAAAATTGTTTACAATTGTCAACCCCAGTCCATCACCGGCATCTCCACATCATGACTACAAACACTAAGAGAAACCATCTCTTTGGTTAAATTCTTCAGTTGCTTATCATTTAATTTAATCGTTCTGCAGCCTTCATTGTGAAATTTCTGGTTTATATTCAAATAGAACTTGGACAGCTTTAGATAAATAATTTAACTCAGCAGACATCTGAAAACTCGGAATTTAGTTCCAAAGGTGCCTTACCTGTCGCCGAATAATTTCTACATTGTCTTTAGCCTTTTCTATTAGCTCTTGGATAACTTCAGGATTTGTCACATTTTTGTTTTCTCGAAAAGTATCCTTAATTCTCCGGATTGCAAAGGTCCTTCAAGATAAAAAGCAGATTTAAAAGAGTTACATAGAAACATTGAAAATAGGAGCAAGAGTAGGCCATTCGGCCCTTCGGGTCTGCTCCGCCATTCAAAATGATCACGGCTGATCGTCTAATTCAGTATCCTGTTCCCGCTTTTCCCCCATATCCCTTGATCCCTTTAGCATTAAGAAATATATCTATCTCCTTCTTGAATACATCTAATGACTTGGCCTCCACTGCCTTCTGTGGTAGAGAATTCCACAGGTTCACCACCCTCTGAGTGAAGAAATTTCTCCTCATCTCGGTTTTAAATGGCGTACCCCATATCCTGAGACTGTGACCCCTGTTCTTGCCCACTCACCCAACTTGTCTAAATCACATTGGAGCCTCTTTGCATCCTCCTCACAGCTCACATTCCACCCCAGCTTTGTGTCGTCTGCAAACTTGGAAATGTTACATTCAGTTCCCTCATTCAAATCATCGATATATATTGTGAAGAGCTGGGGACCAAGCACTGATCCCTGCGGTACTAGTCACTGCCTGCCACCCAGAAAAAGACCCGTTTATTCCTACTCTCTGTTTCCTGTCTGTCAACCAATTCTCAATCCATGCAAGTATACTCCCCCCCACCCCCCCCCCCCCAATTCCATGTGCTTTAATTTTGCATACTAACCTCTTGTGTGGGACCTTATCAAAAGCCTTCTGAAAATCCAAATACACCACATCCACTGGTTCTTCCCTATCTATTCTACTAGTTACATCCTCAAAAAACTCCAGTAGATTTGATAAGCATGATTTCCCTTTCATAAACTCATGCTGACTTTGTCCAACCCCGTTAATGCCTTCCAAGTGTTCTGTTATCAAATCTTTTATAATAGACTCTAGCATTTTCCCCACTACTGATGTTAGGCTAACTGGTCTGTAATTCCCTGTGTTTTCTCTCCCTCGTTTTTTAAATAGTGGGATTACATTTGTGACCCTCCAATCTGTCGGAACTGTTCCAGAGTCTATAGAATTTTGGAAGATGATCACCAATGCATCCACTATTTCCAGGGCCACTTCCTTTAGTACTCTGGGATATAAATTATCAGGCCGTGGGATTTGTCAGCCTTTAGCCCCATTAATTTCCCTAGCACTATTTTTTTTTACTAAGACTGGTTTCCTTCAGTTCCTCCCTCTCACTAGACCCTTGGGTTCCCTAACATTTCTGGGAGGTTATTTGTGTCCTCCTTTGTGAGGACGGAACCAAAGTATGTGTTTAATTGTTCTGCCATTTCTTTGTTCCCCCATCAAACTTTCCCCCATTTCTGACTGTAAGGGACCTACATTTGTCTTCACTAATCTTTTTCTCTTGACATATTTATAGAAGCTTTAACAGTCAGTTTTTATGTTCCCTGCTGGTTTACTCTCATACCTTATTTTTCCCCTCTTAATCAATCTCTTTGTCCTCTGCTGAATTCTGAACTGCTCCCAATCCTCAGGCTTGCTGCTTTTTCTAGCAATTTTATATGCCTCCTCTTTGGATCTAAAACTATCCCTAATTTCTTTTGTAAGCCACGGTTGAGTCACCTATCCTGTTTAATTTTTAACACTTCAATAGATTCTGTATTTATGGCCTTTTAGGGTACTGCATTCCACATTCTCACAGCCCTTAGTGTGAAAATATTTTTTTGGATTTACTTTTAACTTACCCAGTTTGAATTTTAAGCTTTTGAACCCTTGTTCTGGATTTCCTTACTGGACAGAATAATCGTTTGCTATCTATGCCATCAGTTCCATTCATTATTTTAAACATCACAATCAGATCATCCCTTTGCTTCCTTATCTCCAAAGAATAAACATGGCTTGGTCAAGATTGGGAAAATTAGCCAGCCAAAGTTTCTGTTCATGACTGTCATCCAGTGACACATGGATTTTGGGTGAGGAGAATGTCAGGCTGCACTGTGATACCCCATCAACTGAATAGCCTGCCAACACTCAATATCTAAGCACACAAAGTGAAGGCTAACTATTCAGCCAAGGCACTTGAAGGCAGCTGGCACCCATGGATCAGTACTCCATCAGGGGCCAATATCTTCAGGAGTGAAAATTGGAGGGACTGCAGCAACATTAAAAACTAAGTATTTACTTTTTCCAGATCCACATTCATGGTTTTAAAATAGACAAACCTTATACGACTTGATACAATCAGGTCAATCCCAACATAGTAACTGTCATGTGACTGCCAGTTATTCTGTGTTATGTCAGTTGACCATGATCCAACATAATGTACAAATACTGTATTATCATATGGGATGATAAAATCAGCATCCAACTCAGTTATCAGGCTGTTTTAAACATACTGAGTCTTTCAAATATTTTAAATTCCTGTGTCTAGCAATGTACCATGACACAGCAAAAACTTAGATTCTGCTAATAGTAATGCTCAATCTTCTCTGTTGGAAGGACTGTTGACCTTGGCTTGGTCTTCAAGCATTGCACCACTCAATGCCTAATAATGAGAGAAATTGCCCTGAAAATAGAGCAAAGAGGGGCTTTCCACCTCAGGTTGCAATTCCTCAAGTCTTAACCAGCTGACCTGAGTGCCCTATTGCCAGTGAACCCAATGATCTCTATAGTCATTAATTCAATCTCTCAAATGGTCTGAAGGATGCAGCATAATTTCCAAAATACAGAGATAAGCTTTTTGTCATGAGGGATTGGTGATAATGTTTTACCCTTTTATTTACAGATCTTAGCCTTAATGTCAGCACAGAAGCAGGAAAGTGAGAGTGAAGGCAGAATTACAGAGAGACTGAAAAGCCAAGAAAGACTTGGAGAAAGTCAGGTACAGAAATAACTAGAGGAGAAAATATCTCTAAGCCAAATAGGAAGAGACATTATGTGAAAGAGGAGATAGTAAGCATGGAAGATAAACAGAAATAGAAAGAAGATACAAAGAATTAAAGTGTAGGAGACAACTAGCTCAACACAATTTTTTTCCATGTCTGTGAACGTCACAGTGGAAGATCAAAAAGTAGCAGTTACAATCGGTCTTGTTTGTTCACTGAATAATGGGTTTATATGTTCAAAATCATGAAAGGTTTTTATAGAGTAGAGTAAATAAGGAGAAACTGTTTCCAGTGGCAGAAGGGTCGGTAAACAGAGGGCACAGATTTAAGGTAATTGGCAAAAAAAGGTGAGATGAGGAAGAATTTTTTTACTCAGCGAGCGGCTATGATCTGGAATGCACCGCCTGAAAGGGAGGTGGAAGCAATTTTAATAATAACTTTCAAAAGGGAATTAGATAAATACTTGAAGGGGAAAAATTTGTAGGGCTATGGGGAAAGAGCGGGGGAGTGGGACTAATTGCATAGCTCTTTCAAAGAGCTGGCACAGGCACGATGGGCCAAATGGCCTCCTTCTGTGCCGTACCATTCTATGATTCTATGAAATATCGTTAGCTTAGGACAATTTCTTTTTGGTTATTTAGGTGCCTGACGTGTGGAAACCCAATATCATGTTTAAAAATCTCCAAACAAAGCTATAAAGAAATCTCTACAAGTAGAGTTTCTGTTTGCCCCCTGACATGGACTGCGTACACTCTTCCTGTAGGAACACACTTCGCTTACCGAAGTCTAGAGAGCTTATGTGCAGATTGACAAAGCCAAGGGTTCGGGACCCCAAACTGTGCGTAAGGCTACTGCTGAGCTTAAATGATGCAACTCATGAGCCAGAACCATACCACCTGGGTTTTATAAAATAGGGGTATAGGGTATAAAAAGTGAAGCAATGCTAAACCAATACAAATCACTGGTTAGGCTGCAGTTAGAACAGTGCATCCAGTTTTAGGCACCTTACTTTAGGTAGGATACCAAGGCCATGGACAGGGGATGACTCCAAGCATAAGAATCTTTTAGGTATGAGGAGATACAAGAGATACCCGGCACCATTTCATTAGAATAAAAGTTAAGAAATCTAATAGAGGCCAAAATTCTGAGAAGTTTTGATAAAGTAAATCAGGACAAACTAGTTCCACTGGCCAGTACGTCAGTAACTAAAGGGTATAAAATTAAAATCCACAAAAGAATAAAGTGAGCGGTTAGGAGATCTTTTGTTTTAAACACAGAGGGTTGCTTGGCCACTAGAAACTGCGATGGAAGCAGAATCCATAATAGCTTTTAAAAGGGAAGTGAATAAATATTGAAAAAGAGAAACCCTAAAAAGGGTATGGGAAAAGGCCATGGCAATGGGGCTAAGTGGTAACTCTTTCAAGTCAGCACAGATCTCCTTCTGTGTTGTATAATTCTATGATTCTCGGGCATGCTATCTTAAATAATTTGATGGTGCAACCCAGACCAGGAGACACACACAAATGAACTGGAAGTAGTATTAGAGGCAAACTCTCTTGTAAACTTCCTTTTCCCCTCTAATTCTTCAAGTATGTCATCTCCCAACTCCACGCCGATCTCTCCCGCAACTTTCTGTTTGAATCTCTCCAGTCGATTTCCACTCCTCCCACACTGAAATGGCCCTAACCCAACCTCTGTATCTGTGACCATTGTGCATTATTCCTTCTTGTTGACTTCAACCTCTCTGCAGCACTCGACCCCGCCATCTTCCTCTAATGTTTCTCCTGCATTGCCCATCTCTGTGGGACTGCTCTTGTAAGGTTCCATTCCTACCTACCCAAGCGTATTCAGCAATGGCTTCTCTCACCATAGCATGGTCACCTCAAGTCCAGCAAGGATCTCTCTTGGCCCCTCCTCCTCCTCCTGATGTACATGCTGCACCTCAGTGACAAACACAGCAAAGGGTTCAGCTTCCACACCAATGACACCCAGCTCTAACTTTCCAACAGCTCCCTCAACCCTTTGACTGTCGACGGCCTCTGTGCTGTCAGATGTTTGACATCTAATCTGATACAAGTTTTAACTTCTTCCAGCTCAACACAGTTCTTTACCAACAATTTCATCTCCCTCCCTGGCCACTGTCTCCGGCTGAACTAAACAGTTTGCAACCTCAGCACCCTGTTTGACCTGGAGCAGAGCTTCAGACCCTATAATATCTCCATTACTAAGACCACTTACTTTCACCACTGCAACAATGCCCACCTCTGCCCTTCTACCGTTGAAACTATTATGTGCCTTTGTCATTTCCAGATCACACTATCCTAAATCTTTCCTTGCTGGTCACCCATTCTCCATAAACTCTAACTTTTCCAAAATTCTGCTGTACACATCCTGTTGCATACCAAATCCTGCCGGTCCATCACTCTGTATCTAGTTGACCTACATTGGCCCCCCCTCCCCCAACTAGTCAAACAAAAATTCTGGTCTTTAAATCCTTCCATGGCCTTACCCAATCCTATCTGTGCATCTTCCTTCAGTCATATATCACCTCCAAAGTTCTTGGTTCCTCTGAATCCTGCTTCTAGTACATCCCCTCTACGGTGATGGACTGGGGTTGACAATTGTAAACAATTTTACACCACCAAGTTATAGTCCAACAAATTTATTTTAAAATAAATTTGTTGGACTATAACTTGGTGGTGTAAAATTGTTTACACCCATCATTGACAACAGAGCCTTCTTCCACGTGGATCCTAGTTTCTAGAATTCCCTCCCTAAACCCTCTACTTGTCCACTTTTAAAAACCTCCTTAAAAGCCACCCCTTTTACTAGCTTATAGTCATCCCCCAACCCCTTTTTTAAAGGCTCGGCATTCGTTTTTGTTATGCCTATCTGTTATGCACCTTAGACTTTGGATTGTTTTTACATTAAAGGTGCTATATGAATTGAAGTTAATGCTGTAAATTATCATAGTTACTTGACTGAATTGGGTTAATAAATAAAATGAGGCAAAGTCGGACTTTGTTTTCTCATGTAAGTGGGCGGCAATGTATCAAAAAAATGTTACATCCACAATTAAAAAGGTGCAAACAAAATACACAATACAGCAGTGATTGTTTATAAAGAAAGCAGCACATTATGCTAAAAGCCAAATTTTAATCTTAGTAAATCTATAACAACATTGTGTTGAAATTTTTCCCCTCCCCTAACTTAGATTTCATTTTGTTTGGCATTCTAGAGGCAAGTTAACAATATAGCAGATATATTCCACTGGTGTGAAGTCTGAACCATTATTTTTATATTTCACTCATCAACATTTTCAGGACCTGCAACTAATTCCATTAAACAGAAATAAAACCACATGGCATTCCTTCTGAGAGAAACATGTTCATTAGTCAGTACCAGCACTGAGTACATACATTTTAACCCTGCTAACCAGTATCTTGCAATTCATCTCTCAACCCTTTGGTGAACAGCTTTCCTCATTTCACAGGTTCCCAAAATGGCAACTGTGTTTGCTCCTAGGGAGTGCACCTGCTTTTAATTAAGAAGGCAGTCTTTTCTAATCAGACATGCTTTATCTATTCTTTTACTTTCAGTGGTGTTCAAAACTTCTAGTGCTGTAATAATATCTTTGTAAGTGACACTTGTCCCTATTCTTCATTTGATATCAAGGGTCTCACTAGACCATGCATTTTCTGCAGCACGAATGGAAAGAAGGCTACCCACAGCTAGTCCTCAATCAACAGAGCCCTTCCGACTGTAAACTTTAAGTCTTTTCTTCTAAAACTACTTCAATTGCATTACTTTGCCCTGTCAGGATTGATAACATGCAAAGACATATCTGATTATTTTTGTCCGTCATTGGCACGAAGGCTAAATTAAATTTATTCCTTTCAATTTAATAGTTTTGACTCCAATAATGCTTCTGTACAAACTGAATTTGTAAATACAAGATAAGTGAGGTTGAATTTGCCCAGATGAAAGGATAGATCAGATGCAAGTTAGTTTCTCAGTGTAAATACATGTCAGCAACAGGTTTCCACATCACAATTATTAGCTAAAGAGCCATCAAAATATTTAAGTTAATTAAAATTTCAACTCATTATTTCTGAGCTTCTAGATAAAAATCTGAACTCTCAATGTATTAACACAAATGAAAATAGAAGATTCTGGAAACACAAAGCATGTCATTCAGTATCTACAAATGGAAAAAAAACAAGATTATTGATATTTTGGGTGTATGACCCTTCATCTGAAATGAAGATCCAGTCACTCCCCTTTGCAGCCCACTCCCAATATTGCAACTTGTGCTCACGTGGCCTCCTGCATCTTGCTTCATAAGCTTACCATTCAGTACGTGAAGACATGGTAGCAATCTATAAAATTGTCAAGAATTTTCAAATTATATTTCACATATTACTGAAAGGATAAATTACTCCTGATGCAACAACCTGGGCTTCGATACATTTAAAAAAAATCTTTGTAGTTTCCAATGCCACACCCTCCATTCTCAATTTGTTACACACAGCTACAGGAGAAATCATGGAAAGTTACGGCGCAGAAGGAGGCCATTCGGCCCATCATGTCCGTGCCGGCCGAAAAAGAGCTATCCAGCTTAATCCCACTCAACAGCACTTGGTCCATAGCCCTGTAGGTTACGGCACTTCAAGTGCACATCCAAGTACTTTTTAAATGAGTTGAGGGTTTCTGCCTCTACCACTCTTGCAGGCAGTGAGTTCCAGACCCCCACCACCCTCTGGGTGAAAAAGTTTCTCCTCAGCTCCTGTCTAATTCTTTTACCAATTACTTTAAATCTATGCCCCCTGGTCACTGACCCCTCTGCTAAGGGAAATAAATCCTCCCTATCCACTCTATCTAGTCCTGTCATAATTTTATATGCCTCAATTAAATCTCCCTTCAGCCTCCTTTGTTCCAAAGAAAACAACCCCAGTCTATCCAATCTTTTCTCATAGCTAAAATTCTCCAGCCCTGGCAACATGCTCGTAAATCTCCTCAGGGTACCCTCTCTAGTGCAATCACATCTTTCCTGTAATGTGGTGACCTGATCTGTACGCAGTTTTGCTTTATGCCATTAGTTGTATAAACACCTCTTTTCTCCCTGCATTAAAACTTCCTTGTTGGAAAACCAGTCTGTATTAAATATTTTTTGTCTTTAAATGAAAACAAAATTAAAGACCCAGTAAGCAAGGTCCTGAAGAGAGAGTAGAGCACAGATTAAAACTGTTGGTTTAGCTACTGTTCTGTGCGAGATCAGTGCCACAACTGTAATAGGCAGTATTCGATGCAAACCTTCAATAAGGCTTAAAGGATTAAATTACGATGGCAGGTTGCATAAACTTGGCTTGTATTCTCCTGAGTTTAGAAGGTTGAGGGGTGATCTGATTGAGGAGTTCAAAATGATAAAGGGATTTGATAGGGTAGATACAGAGAAACTATTTCCTCTGGTGTGGGAATTATCTTAAAATCGGAGCTAGGCCTTTTAGGAGTGAAATCAGGAAGCATTTTTTCCACACAAAGGGTAATGGAAATCTGGAACTCTCTTCCCCCAAAACTGGGTCAATTGAAATTTTCAAACTAAGATTGACAGATTTTGTTAGATAAGGGTATCAAGGGATATGGATAAAAGGTGGTTAAATGGAGTTGAGGTACAGATCAGTCATGATCTAATTCAATGGAGGAACAGGCTTGAGGGGCTGAATGGCCTACCTCGCTCCTATATTCTGCCTGCAGAGTTTGCTTTCCAGGATGGACAACAGGGGTTCAGAAAATAAAACAATTCCTTCTGTATTTCATGACAGCAAAAAGGTAAAATACAGGACAGCCTGCATACAAAGCATTAAACATGCTGCGTGGTGACCTGCACCATTTAAAAAAAATTTGAACAGCAATTTTTATTTCACTGAACATTTCTTCCTTCATTCATTATATATCCATGTATATAGCAATTGCCAGATTTCTACTGGATATCAGGCGATTACTGAAGTCAGCAGAGAGTGTCTATTTCAAGTGCATTGTGCGTTAAATAATTTGGCTCAAAACTTAATCAGCTCCAATTCAGTCCATTAATAAAACAATTTCTACAAATCAGATTTGCCAGACGCATGAGGTAAGAAAATTTAAATATGGATAATGGCAAACAAGTAGATCTCAAACAAAGCAAATTAACTTCATGGAGCAGGAGGTTGACAATTAACTGCATATATAGTACAAATGTAGCAAAATTTCAATGCTAACGTCTTGAGTTGAAACTTCACACCAGCCTCAAATCTACTTTTCCTGATCAGGCATTTCTAGCTCAATTCCTGCCCCTTTTGGCTTTGAATGCACAGATGCCCAAAGCTTTAAATTCTGATGCAAGGTATGGTCAACCCTAAATTTTAGTATTAAGTAGTTACATGATATTTATCAAATGGCACAAGCAAAGTACTCAATTTGGGTACCTTTATAGTTTGATTGTGGTTGCCTTCAGTGAATTGTATGTAGTAGCTAATCAGTTGAAGTATTTCTCCAAAAATCAACTCCAATCCTATATATACACCCTTACAGGAAATATCAATGGAAGAACATTTAAAATAGATCAATCACCACATATAGTATTTACCAAATCAACTTTTTAATATCTTGTTTCAGGCAACAAATTTAACATTTGCCTTTATGCATTTAGTATGCATTGAGATCTATATCTAAACTGTGAAACTTAGGAACTGAATCTCACTGCACCTATAAGAAAATACAAGTCCTACCATATACAGTGGGTAATGCTCGACCAACCTTATTGAATTCTTTGAAGAAGTAACAGAAAGGGTGTGCGGATATTACACAGTGTGCTGAGAGTTCGGTACGTGTGGGAGTTAGGTGAAGTGGGGGAAGGAGGTGCTGCTTTGCCTTGCTTTTCCTGCAGAGCGGTAGTGGACCTGAGAGCGGTGAGCGGCGGGAGAGAGCGAGACCAGAGCGGGGATAAAAACAGCGCGGAGAGAGCGAGACCAGAGCTTACTCTGAGAGCGAGACTCTGAGACCAGCGGCAGTTCGGGGTGACGTCACCAGTCAGAAAGTGACGCGGCACAGGGGAGGCAGCTGATTGGTGAGTAGGTTCAGGTGAGTATTTCTACCATTTTACTGTAAGTAAAGTAATAAGAAAGGGAAGATCTGTAGGTTTTATAGCAGATAGTGTTTTTTTTTTAGTGAACCTAGGTCCCTAGTATAGTTAACATTTTCTAATTTCAACGTAATTTAAAAGGGGTAACTCAGCTAAGGCAAGTCATGGCAGCAGACCTCGCACCCGTGATATGCTCCTCCTGCAAGATGTGGGAAGTCATGGACACTACCAGTGTCCCTGCCGACCATGTGTGCGGGAAGTGTGTCCACCTGCAGCTACTGACCGATCGTATCTCGGAGCTGGAGCTGCGGGTGGACTCACTGTGGAGCATCCGCGATGCAGAGAAACTCGTGGATAGCACGTTTAGCGAGTTGGTCACACCGCAGGTAAAGGGTATACAGGCAGGAAGTGAATGGGTGACCACCAGGAAGAGTAAGAGATGCAGGCAGGTAGTGCAGGGGTCCCCTGTGTCCATCCCCCTCTCAAACAGATATGCCACTTTGGATGCTGTTGGGGGGGATGACTTATCAGGGGAAGGCAGCAGCAGCCAACTTCCTGGCACCACGGGTAGCTCTGCTGCACAGGCTGGGAGGAAAAAGAGTGGCAGAGCTATAGTGATAGGGGACTCAATTGTAAGGGGAATAGACAGGCGTTTCTGTGGCCGCAACCGAGACTCCAGGATGGTGTGTTGCCTCCCTGGTGCAAGGATCAAGGATGTCTCGGAGCGGCTACAGAACATTTTGGAGGGGGAGGGCGAACAGCCAGCTGTCGTGGTGCACATAGGCACCAACGATATAGGTAAAAAAGGGGATGAGGTCCTAAAAGCAGAATATAGGGAGTTAGGAGGTAAATTAAAAAATAGGACCTCAAAGGTAGTAATCTCAGGATTGCTGCCAGTGCCACGTGCTAGTCAGAGTAGAAATAGGAGGATATTTCAAATGAATACGTGGCTAGAGGAATGGTGCAAGGGGGAGGGATTCAAATTCCTGGGACACTGGAAACGGTTCTGGGGGAGGTGGGACCAGTACAAACCGGACGGTCTGCACCTGGGCAGGGCCGGGACCGCTGTCCTAGGAGGAGTGTTTGCTAGTGCTGTTGGGGAGGGTTTAAACTAAAGTGGCAGGGGGTTGGGAACCTGAGCAGGGAGAGAGAGGAAAGCGTAACAGGAAGGGACAGAAGGTATGGAGTAATAGGTAAAGTGTTAAAAAAGGAAAAAGCAGGAACTAAGCGTCACAAAACAGATTTGAAAGTTCTTTATCTGAATGCACGTAGCATTCGTAATAAAATGGACGAGTTAACGGCACAAATAACTACGTATGGGTATGATCTTGTGGCCATTACAGAAACATGGCTGCAGGGTGACAACGACTGGGAATTAAATATGCCAGGGTATTTAACAATCAGGAAGGACAGGCAGGAAGGAAGGGGAGGTGGGGTGGCTATGTTAATAAAGGAAGGAATCACTGTAATACAGAGAAATGATATTGGGACAAAGCATCAAGATAATGAAACAGTTTGGGTGGAGATAAGGAATAATAAGGGAAAAAAAACATTAGTGGGCGTAGTATATAGGCCTCCTAATAGTTGCAACTCTGCTGGAAGAAGTATTAATCAGGAGATAGTCGGGGCATGTAATATGGGAACAGCCATAATTATGGGGGATTTTAATTATCATATTAACTGGACAAATCAAATTGGGCAGAGCAGCCTTGAGGACGAGTTCATTGAGTGCATCAGGGATGGATTTCTTGAGCAGTATGTAACTGATCCTACAAGGGGGCAGGCAACCTTGGACCTGGTCCTGTGTAATGAGTCAGGATTAATTAATAATGTCCTAGTTAAGGATCCCCTTGGAACGAGCGACCACAACATGGTTGAATTCCATATCCAATTAGAGGGTGAGAAGGTTGATTCTCAAACAAGCGTACTGAGCTTGAATAAAGGAGACTATGATGGTATGAGAGCGGAATTGATTAAAGTGGACTGGGAAAATAGATTAAAGGGTAAGACGGTACATGAGCAGTGGTGTTCATTTAGGGAGTTATTTTACAACTTTCAAAATAAATATATTCCACTGAGGAAAAAAGGGTGTAAAAGAAATGACAGCCACCCGTGGCTAAGTAAAGAAATCAAGGATAGTATCCGACTAAAAACAAGGACATATAAGGTAGCCAAACTTAGTGGGAGGATAGAAGATTGGGAATTCTTCAAAAGACAGCAAAAAGTAACTAAAGGATTGATTAAGAAAGGGAAGTTAGATTATGAAAAGAAATTAGCAAAAAATATAAAAACAGATAGCAAGAGTTTCTATAGTTATATAAAAAGAAAAAGGGTGGCTAAGGCAAACATAGGTCCCTTAGAGGATGAGACCGGGAAATTAATGGTGGGAAACATGGAGATGGCAAAAATGCTGAACAAATATTTTGTTTCAGTCTTTACAGTAGAGGACACTAAGAATATCCCAACACTGGACAAACAGGGGACTCTCGGGGGGGAGGAGCTAAATACGATTAAAATCACTCAAGAGATGGTACTCAGTAAAATAATGGGACTCAAGGCGGATAAATCCCCTGGACCTGATGGCTTCCATCCTAGGGTCTTGAGGGAAGTGGCAGTAGGGATTGTGGATGCTTTGGTGATAGTTTTCCAAAATTCCCTGGACTCAGGAGAGGTCCCGGCAGATTGGAAAACTGCTAATGTAACACCGTTATTTAAAAAGGGTAGTAGGCAGAAGGCTGGAAATTATAGGCCAGTTAGCTTAACATCTGTGGTGGGTAAAATTTTGGAGTCTATTATTAAGGAGACAGTAACGGAACATTTAGATAAGCATAATTTAATAGGACAAAGTCAGCATGGCTTTATGAAGGGGAAGTCATGTCTGACAAATTTGCTTGAGTTCTTCGAGGATATAACGTATAGGGTGGATAAAGGGGAACCAGTGGACGTAGTGTATTTAGACTTCCAGAAGGCATTCGACAAGGTGCCACATAAAAGATTATTACTTAAGATAAAAAATCACGGGATTGGGGGTAATATTCTGGCATGGGTGGAGGATTGGTTATCTAACAGGAAGCAGAGAGTTGGGATAAATGGTTCATTTTCGGACTGGCAACCAGTAACCAGTGGTGTTCCACAGGGGTCGGTGCTGGGTCCCCAACTCTTTACAATCTATATTAATGATTTGGAGGAGGGGACCGAGTGCAACATATCAAAATTTGCAGATGATACAAAGATGGGAGGGAAAGTAGAGAGTGAGGAGGACATAAAAAACCTGCAAGGGGATATAGACAGGCTGGGTGAGTGGGCGGAGATTTGGCAGATGCAATATAATATTGGAAAATGTGAGGTTATGCACTTTGGCAGGAAAAATCAGAGAGCAAGTTATTTTCTTAATGGCGAGAGACTGGAAAGAACTGCAGTACAAAGGGATCTGGGGGTCCTAGTGCAAGAAAATCAAAAAGTTGGTATGCAGGTGCAGCAGGTGATCAAGAAAGCCAACGGAATGTTGGCTTTTATTGCTAGGGGGATAGAATATAAAAACAAGGAGGTATTGCTGCAGTTATATAAGGTATTGGTGAGACCGCACCTGGAATACTGCATACAGTTTTGGTCTCCATACTTAAGAAAAGACATACTTGCTCTCGAGGCAGTACAAAGAAGGTTCACTCGGTTAATCCCGGGGATGAGGGGGCGGACATATGAGGAGAGGTTGAGTAGATTGGGACTCTACTCATTGGAGTTCAGAAGAATGAGAGGCGATCTTATTGAAACATATAAGATTGTGAAGGGTCTTGATCGGGTGGATGCAGTAAGGATGTTCCCAAAGATGGGTGAAACTAGAACTAGGGGGCATAATCTTAGAATAAGGGGCTGCTCTTTCAAAACTGAGATGAGGAGAAACTTCTTCACTCAGAGGGTAGTGGGTCTGTGGAATTTGCTGCCCCAGGAAGCTGTGGAAGCTACATCATTAGATAAATTTAAAACAGAAATAGACAGTTTCCTAGAAGTAAAGGGAATTAGGGGTTATGGGGAGCGGGCAGGAAATTGGACATGAAGCTGAGTTCGGATCGGTCAATGCCCTGTGGGTGGCGGAGAGGGCCCAGGGGCTATGTGGCCGGGTCCTGCTCCGACTTCTTGTGTTCTTTAGATTTGTGGTTGGGATCAGATCAGCCATGATCTTATTGAATGGCGGAGCAGGCTCGAGGGGCCGATTGGCCTACTCCTGCTCCAATTTCTTATGTTCTTATGTTCTTATAATGCAGTAGATGTAATATATTTGGATTTTCAAAAGGCCTTCGATAAGGTACTGCATAGTAGACTCATGATTAAGGTCTGAGCATGTGGAGTCAGGGGACAAGTCGGAGAAAGGATAGCAAGCTGACTACAAAACAGAAGAGAGTAGGGATTAAATGTAGTCACTCAGACTGGCAAAAGGTGGGAAGTGGTGTTCCACAGGGATCAGAGCTGGGACCACTGTTCACAATTTGTATAAATGATTTGGGCTTGGGAATCGGAAGTACAGTTTCAAAATTTGCGGACAACAACAAATTGGGGGGTATAGTTAATAATGAAGACTGCGACAAAATACAGGATGACTTTAATAAACTTGCAGAATGGGCGTGTAATTGGCAAATGAATTTCAATATAGATAAGTGAAGTATTACATTTTGGTAGGAAGAATAAGGGGGCTACATACTAAGATAATAAGAGCCTAAATTGGGTAGAGGAGCAGAGGAATTTGGGGGTACAAATACACAAATCATTAAAAGTAGCGACACAGGTTAACAAGGCCATAAAAAAAGCAAACCAAGCACTTGGGTTCATTTCGAGAAGGATAGAATTGAAAAGCAGAGAAGTTATGTTAAACTTTTATAGAACCTTGGTTAGACCACACTGGAGTACTATGAACAGTTCTGGTTGTGGTCTGGAGAAGGTGCAAAAAAGATTTACAAGGATAATACAGAACTGAGAGGATATCCTTATCAGGAAAGATTGAGCAGACTGGGGGGCTCCTTTCTCTAGAAAAGAGAAGACTGAGGGGTGACCTGATAGGGGTCTTTAAGATTATGAAAGGGTTTGATAGGGTAGACGTAGAGAAGAAGTTTCCACTTGCGGGGGAGTCCAGAACTAGGGGCCATAAATATAAGATAGTCACTAATAAATCCAATAGGGAATTCAGGAGAAACTTCTTTACCCAGAGAGTGGTTGGAATGTGGAACTCGCTACCAAAAGGAGTGGTTGAGGCGACTAGCATAGATGCGTTTAAGGGGAAGCTAGATAAACACATGAGGGAGAAAGGAATAGAAGGATATGCTGATAGGGTTAGATAAAATAGGGGGGGGGGGGAGGAGGCTTGTGTGGAGCATAAACACTGGCATGGACCTATTGGGCCGAATGGCCTGTTTCTGTGCTGTACATTCTATATAACAATGTCCCAAATCTTCCTGGAAAAATAACGGCGAGTTCACGACACACGCCATTACTAACGCACAAATCGGCCAGCAAGTTTAGGCAAAGAGGAGATACGCTGCGAGCTGCGGATCACCATAACTTGCTGGTCGATTTACTCGCACAAGATTGCCCTCAACCTCCCTGTTATTTTTAAGAACTTGCTGGATTTGCACATTAAACTCAAAGTAAACTTGCCACAGACAGAATGGGCTTGTACTTAACAGCGCAAGTACCCTTTTAACGACATGATAATTGTTAATGCAATGCCAATCAACCTCTCCAGCCCAGAAAGGGAACAATTTAAACGGTTGAGTCTCATTCCTGCATGTAGTAAATTATTCTCAGAGATGTAAAAATTTTCATTTTTATATTCTTTTTTCTTATTTTGCCTGTGTCTCTTTTTTTTCTCTCTCTTAATCCAATCTTTCTTTCCCTCTCTTTATTTCTCTTTCTGTATCTAATTTGACTTAAATTCATCCCATTCCCTTCTCCGTCGTTGCTCCGTTCTCAATCCTTAAATTTAATTGGTTAGGGAGATAGACTGTTGGTTCCGTCACTAAGGTCCCAGATGCTCCGTTGCCCTCGCAACATTCACTAAGGTCCCAAATGCCCCGTTATCAGCTCGCACTTCCAGCAACTTACAGAGCAAATTTTTTTTGAGCTGAATGGTACAGGAAATAGTCTAATTGACAGTACATGCAGTGCGATGCCGCACTCCAGTAACATTTGGGCTAATGTCTCACCAAGTAGTGATCAACAAATTCAGTTGTAATTAACAAGGAGTAGAATGCATCAATAAATTCTTATAAAAGAGAATTACTTAAAAATGAGGACTTCGTTTACGACGCGCACTTCTGTATTCTTCGTATGATACAACCGCGTTAGTAGCATCTCCAGATACTCTCATCTGCAGTTCTTCTGTAGCAAGTACACTTTTGGGGGAGTGAGAGATGAGCAGACATAATTCCTGTTTTTAGACATCATGAAGCTAGGTCAGCCTTTTGGTACTGAGGGTTTTTTTGGTAATACAGATACAAGGATCTAGTCAACAGAGTATCTTTGGTTCTGCTCAATCACCCTAACCTGAAACCTGGAATAGGACCAACTTCAAAAAACATTCGATGTACTTAAAACACAAAACTGGCAATAAATACAAGAGCCATTTTGCACGGGATGGAATTATGTCAACATGGTCATATTCCTGCCCATCGCGACCTGTGTGTTGCTCAGATTTTTCAACATTAAGAGCGATCTGTTCGTATCAATAAATCGGAACTACTTAGTCCATCAAACTCCTTCTCCATGAACCACTTAGTCACTCACTATCTTGTTCACTTGCCATAACAATCCTCATTTTTAAGTAATCATCCAATTCTCTTCTATAAGAATTTATTGATGCACTCTACTTCAACAATTTGTTTTTGAAGGAGAATTCCACATTAGACTCCTTTCTAACCTCCCCTTTGATTCTTTTTGTGATGATCTTAAATTTGTACTCTCTGATTGTTTCCACTGGTCGGCAAAACTAATCGATCACTATTTTCACCTTATCACAACCTCTCAGTAAGTGTGACTACAGTACATTATCACTCATCATCCTCGACCTCTCTGTAGCCGTTGACATGGTTGACCATACCATCTTCCTCCAAGGCCTCTCCTGTGTTGTCCAGCTTAGTGGGACTGCTCTCATTTGACTCCACTCTTACCCATCCACAGCAGGTCGAGCAATAGCTTCCCTTTCTGCTCCTGCATCATTATCTCTGGAGTCCCCCAAGAATCTATCCTTGGCCTCCTCCTCTTTCTCATCCCTTGGCAACATCACTGGTGGCGTGGAGTTATCTTCTCATGTATGCTGACAACACCCAGCTGTACCTCTCCATCACTTGTCTCGACCCTTCCACTGCCACTGTGTTGTTGGATTACTCGTATGACACCCGGTCTTGGATGAGCTGCAATTCCTGCAACTCAACATTGGGAAGACCAAAACTATTGCCTTTCGCCTTACCACAACCTCTGTGCTATTGTCACCGATTCCATCTCTCTCCAGAGCCACTACCTAATGCTGAACCAGACTATTGACCAACGTGGTGTTTAATTTGATGCAGAGCTCAATTTCTGACCCCATATCCTCTCCATCCCAATGAATGGCTACTTCTACCTTACGAACATTGTCCACCTTCACCCCTGCCTCAGCCCATCTGCTGTTGAAACCCTCAACTATGCTTTTTCACCAACAGACTTGACAATCCAATGCTCTCCTGGTCGGCCTCTCATCGTCCACCCTCCGTAAACATCAGCTCATGCAAAACTTTGCTGCTCACTCATCTATTACCAATGTCCTTGCTTACCAACTAGGGGGACCGGTCCCCCATAACCTCTGATTTAAAATTTTCATCCTTCATTGCCTCATCCCTCCCTATCTCTAACCTTCTCCAGTTTTTCAATCACCCCCGCCCCCTCCATTCCTACAAATCTGGCCTCTTGTTCACGCCTGCACCAGTCCAATCATTGGCAGCTGTGCTTTCAGCCACCTAGGTCCCGCATTCTGGTATGCCCTCCACAGACTCCATTGCTTCTCTATCTCCCTTGCCTCCTTTAATACCCTTGTTAAAACCTACCTCTTTGACCAAATTTATGGTTACTCTTCCTAATATCTTCTCCTGTGGTTTGGAGTCTTATTAAAAATTGATTATGCTCTTGTGAAGCACCTTGAGATGTTTTTTTACGTTAAAGGAAATATTTCAATGTTAGCTATTGTTTAAAGTCAAAGACAAGAATTTTAAGTTTGAGACATTGAAGGGCCAGGAGCCAATGTAGGTCAGAAAGAACCGGGCAAGCAGGATTTTGTGTGGGGCAGGATATAAGTAGCAGAGTTTTGGACCAGCTGGAGTTCATGGAGGTTGGAGGATGGGAGGACAGCACTGAAGTAATCGAGTCTGGAAGTGATGAAGGCACTTTTTTTTTTATTCGTTCATGGGATGTGGGCATCGCTGGTGAGGCCGGAATTTATTGCCCATCCCTAATTGCCCTCGAGAAGGTGGTGGTGAGCCGCCTTCTTGAACCGTTGCAATCCGTGTGGTGAAGGTTCTCCCACAATGCTGTTAGGAAGGGAGTTCCAGGATTTTGACCCAGCGACGATGAAGGAACGGCGATATATTTCCAAGTCGGGAAGGTGTGCGACTTTGAGGGGAACGTGCAGGTGGTGTTGTTCCCATGTACCTGCCGCTCTTGTCCTTCTACCGGGTCCCCGCTGAATTCCAGAGGTGAGGTGAGAGTGACTGCCCTTGACATCAAGGCAGCATTTGACCGAGTGTGGCACCAAGGAGCACGAGTAAAATTGAAGTCAATGGGAATCAGGAGGAAAACTCTCCAGTGGCTGGAGTCATACCTAGCACAAAGGAAGATGGTAGTGGTTGTTGGTGGCCAATCATCTCAGCCCCAGGACATTGCTGCAGGAGTTCCTCAAGGCAGTGTGCTGGGCCCAACCATCTTCAGCTGCTTCATCAATGACCTTCCCTCCATCATCAGGTCAGAAATGGGGATGTTCGCTGATGATTGCACAGTGTTCAGCTCCATTCACAACCCCTCAGATAATGAAGCAGTCCGTGCCCGCATGCAGGCGGGCACGGACTGCTTCTGGGTCGCGGGTTTAGGAGGTGCTGTTGAAGAAGCCTTGGCGAGTTGCTGCAGTGCATCCTGTGGATGGTACACACTGCAGCCACAGTGCGCCGGTGAAGGGAGTAAATGTTTAGGGTGGTAGATGGGGTGCCAATCAAGCAGGCTACTTTGTCCTGGATGGTGTCGAGCTTCTTGAGTGTTGTTGGAGCTGCACTCATCCAGGCAAGTGGAGAGTATTCCATCACACTCCTGACTTGTGCCTTGTAGATGGTGGAAAGGCTTTGGGGAGTCAGGAGGTGTCACTCACCGCAGAATACCCAGCATCTGACCTGCTATTGTAGCCACAGTATTTATATGGCTGGTCCAGTTAAGTTTCTGGTCAATGGTGACCCCCAGAATGTTGATGGTGGGGGATTCGGCGATGGTAATGCCATTGAATGTCAAGGGGAGGTGGTTAGGCTCTCTCTTGTTGGAGATGGTCATTGCCTGGCACTTTTCTGGCGCGAATGTTATTTGCCACTTATGAGCCCAAGCTTGGATATTGTCCAGGTCTTGCTGCATGCGGGCACAGACTGCTTCATTATCTGAGGGGTTGCGAATGGAACTGAACACTGTGCAATCATCAGCGAACATCCCCATTTCTGACCTTATGATGGAGGGAAGGTCATTGATGAAGCAGCTGAAGATGGTTGGGCCTGGACACTGCCTTGAGGAACTCCTGCAGCAATGTCCTGGGGCTGAGACGATTGGCCACCAACAACCACTACCATCTTCCTTTGTGCTAGGTATGACTCTAGCCACTGGAGAGTTTTCCTCCTGATTCCCATTGACTTCAATTTTACTCGTGCTCCTTGGTGCCACACACGGTCAAATACTGCCTTGATGTCAAGGGCAGTCACTCTCACCTCACCTCTGGAATTCAGCTCTTTTGTCCATGTTTGGACCAAGGCTGCAATGAGGTCTGGAGCCAAGTGGTCCTGGCGGAACCCAAACTGAGCATTGGTGAGCAGGTTATTGGTGAGTAAATGCCGCTTGATAGCACTGTCGACGACACCTTCCATCACTTTGCTGATGACAGAGAGTATACTGATGGGGCTGTAATTGGCCGGATTGGATTTGTCCTGCTTTTTGTGGACAGGACATACTTGGGCAATTTTCCACATCGTCCGCTAGATGCCAGTGTTGTAGCTGTACTGGAGAAGCTTGGCTAGAGATGCAGCTAGTTCTGGAGCACAAGTCTTCAGCACTACAGCCGGGATGTTGTCGGGGCCCATAGCCTTTGCTGTATCCAGTGCACTCAGCCGTTACTTGATATCACATGGAGTGAATCAAATTGGCTGAAGACTGGCTTCTGTGATGGTGGGGATATTGGGAGGCGGCCGAGATGGATCATCCATTTGGCACTTCTGGCTGAAGATGGTTGCAAACGCTTCAGCCTTGTCTTTTGCACTCACGTGCTGGACTCCGCCATCATTGAGGATGGGGATGTTTGCAGAGCCTCCTCCTCCCGTTAGTTGTTTAATTGTCCACCACCATTCACGACTGGATGTGGCAGGACTGCAGAGCTTTGATCTGATCCGTTGGTTGTGGAATCGCTTAGCTCTGTCTATAGCATGTTGCTTCCGCTGTTTAGCACACATGTAGTCCTGAGTTGTAGCTTCACCAAGTTGGCACCTCATTTTTAGGTATGCCTGGTGCTGCTCCTGGCATGCTCTTCTACACTCCTCATTGAACCAGGGTTGATCCGCTGGCTTGTTGGTAATGGTAGAGTGAGGAATATGCCGGACCATGAGGTTACAGATTGTGCTGGAATACAATTCTGCTGCTGCTGATGGCCCATAGCGCCTCATGGATGCCCAGTTTTGAACTGCTAGATCTGTTCTGAATCTATCCCATTTAGTACGGTGGTAGTGCCACACAACATGTTGGATGGTTTCCTCAGTGCGAAGACGGGACTTCATCTCCACAAGGACTGTGCGGTGGTCACTCCTACCAATACTGTCATGGAGAGATGCATCTGCGACAGGTAGATTGGTGAGGACGAGGTCAAGTAAGTTTTTCCCTCGTGTTGGTTCGCTCACCACCTGCCGCAGGCCCAGTCTAGCAGCTATGTCCTTCAGGACTCGGCCAGCTCGGTCAGTAGTGGTGCTACCGAGCCACTCTTGGTGATGGACATTGAAGTCCCCCACCAAGAGTATATTCTGTGCCCTTGCTACCCTCAGTGCTTCCTCCAAGTGGTGCTCAACATGGAGGAGGACTGATTCATCAGCTGAGGGAGGGCGGTCGGTGGTAATCAGCAGGAGGTTTCCTTGCCCATGTTTGACCTGATGCCATGAGATTTCATGGGGTCCAGAGTCAATGTTGAGGACTCCCAGGGCCACTCCCTCCTGACTGTATATCACTGTGGTTAAGAGGTTTTCAGCACCAGATGGACCATGGCAATGATGGAGGTGGGTGATGTTATGGAGGTGGAACCTCAGCTCGGGGTCGATCAGATTGTCGAGTTTGTGAACAGTCCAGTTAGCTTGTGGAAGTGGTCGGTGAGGGATATGAATAAAGAAGAAGGGAACCAGGCAAGCGTTTCATAAGCCAGGTCCAAGAAGGCCATAGCCGCATTTGGCCTCTGGGCCACCTCTTGAACATGACTGACTTAAGGTGCATTTCCTTTCCCTGGACTTATTTCAACATAAGTTTCTTCACATTTTCCTACTTTGAATTGCATTTGCCGCCTATCTGCTCACCCCGCTGGCCTAGTGTTGTCCTCCACAATTCTCACCCTTTTCACAATTTCCCTACCTCTCAATTTGATATCAGTGATTTTTAACATTGTTCCCTCGGTTCCTAACCCCAGATCATCTACGTATACAGCAAATAAGATCGGCCCTAATCTACACTCCTGTAGAACATCACTCAATCCATCTTTCCAGTCTCAGAAACTTCCTTTTGCCTTTGCTTTCTTCCCTCTCATCATCATCTCTCTCTCTCTCTCTCTCTGTTGCCATATTTCCATATGTATCATATTTTCTGTAAGTCTCATGGTACCTCATCAAGTGCTTTTTGAAAATGCATATAAACCCCATCCACTGCGTTTCCTTTATCTGTCTTGTTATTTACTCGTCCAACATTACTATACTTCTGCTTTGGTACCTTCTATTCTTCATTTTGCTCATTTCTCTGTTATCACTTCCAGGCTGCTGCACAAAATTTATATCAAAACTGTCAAGTAATATTATTGCAAATCCAGAAAAGTAATTATTCTCTCATTCCTTTTCACTGTATTATGCAAACAACTGACAAATACACTGGCTTTCTCATCATTCAAATACAACACTATTATACCTTCCGCACACCTTTACAGTGGATGATGCTGAATAACTCTTCCTTTCATGCCTAGCAGTTTTTGTCATTTTCTTTCCACTGCTAACAGAATGCTGAGAGCTCATAAATAATACATTTTAATCAATGAGGCTTCGATGGGCTACTGAATGCCAGCCCACTGCTGCACACTGGCAGATGGTGGTGCTTTTAATTAGGGCCTGTTCACCTATAAAGAGACAGGGGAGTGTATTGTTAATAGGATTTGCTTAATATGAAATCTAATTCTCATTTGCAGCTGGTCTGTATCATACAGCTCATTCTCTGGTAGCTTCATGGTGTTCTGGGACGGAGACATTTAAACAAATGACATGTCAAAAATTCTTAAGGTGTCTCAGAGCCGACAGTCGCTAAATCATTTAATTGGAAAGTACATTTCAATCACAACAGGCTATGTGGATTTCAGTGAACCTACAAAGATGAGGGGGGAGGGTAAATAACCTTTAAACATGACTAAATAAACACAGGCAGCTATTAAACTTGCAGCATTTTAGTACTGCTACAGAGCAACTTAATAGCAACGTGATTCAATCACTGCCATTTACTGATCTATACTACCTATAAAGTTAATAGTAATGAGGAAACAAATTCAATATTGGGCGGGGGGGGGGGGGGGGGGAAATCTTTTAGGCCTTAAGAGCTGGCATATAATTTCTAATGTTGAACATAGATGCTGTATTTTCACATAGCACACATTAGTATTTTCCACACAGTTTCAAACACAAAAATGTAATACAATGTTGGATGAAATATCAGATGTCAACACGCACTGATTCATGCCTGTGTGAAGTATGGACATCACTGATGATGGCATGTCAGGCACATCAAAAGGGTTTAAATCTATCATAGTTCAAGTGGGGGAAGAAAACAATTTCAATTTCTTTAATTCAGCTGGGATTGTTTCAATCTGAAAACTGAACAAAAAATGCCAGCATCCATCAAGCTATCCATGGAATATTGAAGGGTCTTTTTTGTTGCAAATATGCAGATTTTCTTTCAATAAGATCTGAAATATTGATGTTCTGTAAAATTGCTATTGCTAATTCTAACATGAGAAATTTCAAATATAAAGATTAAAAATTAACAAAAGGGTTTCTAATTAGCCCTTAAAGTTGAAAAGAATTCGTATTTTCTCCCCTCCTCTCCTTAAGGCATTGACCCTTGCCTGGGTACAATTAAAACAATTCACAGAAGCAAAGATATGAACAAAGAACGAACTTGCATTTATATAGCGCCTTTCATGACCTCAGGCCATTCCCAAGGCGCTTCACTGCCAATGAATCACTTTTGAAATGTAGTCAGTTGCAGTGTAGGGAAACGCAGCAGCCAATTTGCGTCAATTAGATAATGACCAGATCATCTGTTTTAGATATTGGTTGAGGGATAAATATTGGGCAGAACACCAGGGAAAATGCCTCTGCTCTTCGAGTAGTGCCATGGAATCTTTTACATCCACCTGTGAGGGCAGATAGGACCTCAGTTTAATGTCTCATCCGAAAGATGGCGCCTCCAACAGTGCAGCACTATTCCTACTCTGACTTGGCTGTTATTGGCCTCATACATTGTTCTAACAAAGCTCAACACAAGCTTCAAGAATAATATCTCATCTTTCTCCTAGATACCCTGCACCACTCTGGTCTGAACAATGACTTTAATAACTTCAGACTTTTAGCTTTATCCTCATTTTCAAACCAGTTTTAAGTTCATTTCTGACCTCCAGGATTTCCACTTCTCCCATTTTCCCAAGAATCCAACTTCCTTAGTTACTTACACACCCTTTGTTTCTTTTAATGTCAAAATACTTCTGTTCATTACTTGACTGAAATGATCTGTTACATAACTCCACTCATTATTCCACTGTGGGTTTGCCTTTGTTAATACATATTTTCCTCTCCCATTCTTATCAAATTAACATGTTTGCCTCCTATTTTTCAGCTCTGAAGAAGGGTCTGCACCCAAAATGTAAACTTGTTTGTTCTCTCCACAGATGCTGTGTATAAACAGCATTTTCTGTTTTTGTCTCAAATTTCCAGCATTTGCAATATTTTACTTTTTACTCACAATCAAACATTATATTGGATGATGGCTCATAATAGTCACACTTGCCATCTGCCATTTCCATAACCTCAAACTAACTGCTTTAATACATTATTAGCATGCAGGTTCCCAAAGTTTCCCTGACATTAAAATGCAATATTACATGAACTAAGCTGGAGATAGCTGAAAGACCCATTTGCAATGTATGAGCACAACTTGCAGTGGAACTGTCAAAATTTTGGACTGTTGATACCTTACCGTTTCACATTAGCATTTTAAACACATCATCCCCATCAAAAAGAATCTTAATTAATTCTCGGTCAAAGTTTTTTGTACTTATAAGACTGACATATAGTTCCCAAGCAGCTATTTCAGTTTTTAATGAAGTTTGTGGAATCTTACAATTAGGTTGGCACGACTTAAAAAAAATATTTCACCACAATGGGGTCAGAATTTTGGAGGTGCAGTCTGTTCAACTCAACCATATTTTTTTTTGAAAAAGTATCACTTCCACACCACTCTCACACCTTCCCATGTTAGTTACTGAGTGGCATTTGCAACAAAATGGGATCAGGACAGCTGTTAGTTGCAGAAATTGACTGGTGTGCATCACTAGGTGGGAACTTTTTTTTAAAAGGAACATCTAGTTTAATAAATTTTGATTTTAAGCAAATACTATTGACTGTAAAGTTCAGTATCTTAAGCATAGTCTTCCTCATTTGTTAAACTTACTTCATCCTCCACCATACTTTGAAGTCTTTCATCCAGTTTCAGGGAGTGGGTGGGGAGTGGAGTTGGCGTTAGTTCCTGATGTTGAATCATCTAGATCTTACAGGTCAAAATCTATTTGCTCTAAGCACGGAAATTATACTTGCATATCTCAGTAAAAGAAACAGATCTTTATTTCAACTCCCAATCTCCGCCAAACTGTCATGAGAAATATTGCTGGGGTGGTGGGGGTGGGAAATCTTAGACTGTCACTTCAAGATGTTATCGCACTTTATAGCAGCTAGTAACAAGAGCAGCACTGGCAAAAGCTTATATGCCCACTGGGAAAGAATATGAATCTCAAGTCCTTTTCAAAAAAAAATTCAGGAGAAAAAGATCATTTACCATAATTAGGTCAGAATTTGTAAATGTTTCCATGATCTATGCAGATTTGATCAAATGAAATTTCATGCTAAGTCTTCTGTTATGTGCACTACAAAAGTAACGTTTATCAACTGACTAACCATTTTGCCAGCTCAGTGTAGCCGTGCGGAAGAGACCAATTAAACACCTAAATTCTAGCCATTGTGATGCAATGTACTTTGATCAGATTAATATGTTCATAATTTTCCAAAATACTTCTTGAATTGCATCAATTTATTCTGTGTTTCAATTACTGACTGCTGCACAGATGGTGAATGTTGCAGAGTTAAGTGCAAAAAACTCTCAGTAGAACAGTAATCTAGGTCAACGCTATTTTGTGAGCACTTTTATTCATCCCTAAATATAGCTTTTTGCCAACTACGGGTTCAATTTTTTTCATAAATTGGTTACTTATGTAATTCTAACTGTCAAAACATGCTTGATGTCATGAGAATGATTCCATCTATACAATTTGTCCTGAAGACCACACATTGCTCTGCTGCACGAGAATGAATTGTGTTGCTTGCCTTCACCTATTTTAATGCATCATGCTTAAAGTAATTGTTTTATCAATTCACTTGTTATTAAAATCCACCCACATACTGGCATTTTAAAATAACATACTCCTGCAACAATGTTATTAACAAGTGCCAGGTCAATTCATAGAGTTATATCCAGAGCTGCAGTGAATCCATAAATCAAATACTTAGATGGGGGTGGTGCCAGAGGACTGGAGAATTGCAAATGCTACACTCTTGTTCAAAAGAGGGTGCAAGGATAAACCCGGCAATTACAGGCCAGTCAGTTTAACCTCGTGGTGGGGAAGCTTTTAGAAACGATAATCTGGGACAAAATTAATAGGCACTTGGACTTGGATTAATAAAGGAAAGCCAGCACGGATTTGTTAAAGGCAAATCATGTTTAACTAACTTGACAGAGTTTTTTGATGAGGTAACTGAGAGGGATAATGAGGGCAATGCGGTTCATGTTGTGTATATGGACTTTCAAAAGGCTTTTGATAAAGTGCCACATAATAGGCTTGTCAGCAAAACTGAAGTCCATGGAATAAAAGGGGCAGTGGCAGCATGGATACGAAATTGGCTAAGTGACAGGAAACAGAGAATAGTGGTGAACGATTGTTTTTCGGACTGGAGGAAGGTATACAGTGGTGTTGCTCAGGGGTCGGTACTAGGACCACTGCTTTTTTGATATATATTAAAGACTTGGACTTGGATGTACAGGGCACAATTTCAAAATTTGCAGATGACACAAAACTTGGGAGTGTAGTAAACAGTGAGGAGGATAGTAATAGACTTCAGGAGGACTGGTGAAATGGGCGGATGAGTGGCAGATGAAATTTAATGCAGAGAAGTGCAAATTGATACATTTTGGCAGGAAGAACAAGGAGAGGCAATATAAACTAGATGGTACAATTCTAAAGGGGGTGCAGAAACAGAAAGACCTGGGGATATATGTGCATAAATTTTGAAGGTGGCAGAACAGGTTGAGAAAGCGGTTAAAAAAGCATACGGGATCCTGGGCTTTATAAAGAGATGCAGAGTACAAAGCAAGGAAGTTATGTTGAACCTTTATAAAACACTGGTTCGGCCACAACTGGAGCATTGTGTCCAATTCTGGGCACCGCACTTCAGGAAGAATGTGAAGGCCTTCAAGAGGGTGCAGACAAGATTTACTAGAATGGTTCCAGGGATGAGGGACTTCAGTTACGTGGATAGACCGGAGAAGCTGAGGTTGTTCTCCTTAAAGCAGAGAAGGATGAGAGGAGATTTGATAAAAGTGTTCAAAATCATGACGGGTTTAGATAAAGTAAATAAAGAGAAAATGTTCCCATTGGCGGAAGGGCCGAGAACCAGAGGACACAGATTTAAGGTGATTGGCAAAAGAACCAAAGGCAACATGATGAAAAACTTTTTTATGCAATGAGTAGTCATGATCTGGAATGCGCTGCCTGAAAGGGTGGTAGATGCAGGTTCAATTGTGGCTTTCAAAATGGAATTGGATAAATATTTGAAGGGAAAAAATTTGTAGGGCTACGGAGGAGGAGGGGGGGGAATGGGACTAACTGGATTGCTCTTACAAGAGTTGGCACGGGCTCAATGGGCCAAATGGCCTCCTTCTGTGCTGTAATGATTCTATGAATCTATGAATACATTTATTGCATAAATGAATTGTCTCAAAACAGGATAAACATAGGTTTAGAAAACAAAAAATGCAACACAACAGTTTTTGAAGAAAAAAAAAAGATACTGGTGCAAAATGAATTACAGGGAACAGTGGAACAATTACTGCAAAGTCAAAACCTGAAGTGTTGTTGCTAAGTTGGTGTTGTTCAGACACCAGGAAACTCAAATGGCCCAATGACTTGGGAGCACCCAGTATGCAGCACCACAGTAGTGAAGGGACTCAAAGTTTGATCTCTTGTTCTGCAAATTCCTAATCTTAGTCATGTCACTGTGGAGAAGCAGAAAGGAGGGGCAAATAATCTCTCCTTAAGTGGTGGAAAAAGGGGATTTTAAAAAATGGGAGTTGTGGTCCTCTGGCCACTCTTACATACCAAATAGATAGCTCAGTGCAGCATTGGAAAACTATTTCCAGTCTCAAAAACTCATTGCTGTTTAGAGGGAAGTGTGAAATTCTCAGATGGACATACGTGCAAAGTTAGATCTCCTGCCGTTTGGATCATTCCCTATCTCTAGGGTGTTGACAATTGATTGGTGGAATAATAATTTTAGGTTTTGTCTATTACCAGAACTTATTTAATCTACATGAAGCCTCAAGAGCTTTCTGTGGGATTCTCAAGCCCTTACATGCCCATGCCGTCCACATTTAGCAACAAGTTTTCTCAGTATACAGTCTCATTTATGCGCAGTATAATCATCATCCTGAACTGTTTCTCCAGAACACAGTTCATTGAGTCACATCAAGTCTACAGCTCAGAAACAGGCCATTCGGCTCGACTGGTCAATGCCAATGTTTAGGCTCCACACGAGCCTCCTCCCACCCTACTTCATCTAAACCTATAAGTTCAAGAGGGAGATTGCAGAATAGAATGCGGGTGGAGGAGTTCTGGACAAGTTGTAGTTAGTGCAAAATGGACCCCGAGAAGCTAGTATGAGAGAAAAGTAACAAAAGGATGAGAATTTCAGTAGCAGTGAGAGTGAAGTAAGAACAGAACTGGACAATATTGTTACCGTAGAAATAGGTGTTCTTGGGAATGAATAGTTATGTGGTTTGAAACAGATGACATTAAATTAGGGGTATGGCAAATTACCCCCATGGCGAGGATGGTGAAAGACTGTAGGCGGATATTGAAAGGCTAGTGGATAGGCAGATAGGTAGATAGGTGGCAGATGTCGTGCAATGTTGAAAAATATTAAATAATAAATTTTGGAAGTAACGTAAAGAACTCACACCACGGCTATAAGATTTTAAATGGAGTAGAGGTGCAGAAGCACAGGTCATTCAAGGTGACAGCACATGTATATCAGAGGATAAAAAAGGCAAACAGAATCCTTGGTTTTGTATTTAGAAACATACAATACAAAAACATGGAGGTAACGATGAACATGTACAAGGCATTAGTTAGAACAGAGTTGGCGTGCGGCTTACAGTTTGAGTCAACCCATTGCAGGAAGGAAATAAAAGCAATGGAAAAGTTGCATTGTAGATTCATAAGGATGTTACCAGGGAGGAATGTTAAAGTTATGAAAATTGCCATGAAAAGTTAGCAATTTTTTTCACTAGATCTTAATGGTTGACCTGGTAGCGGTGTTCAAGATTATGAACGGTTATAAGATAAATAGTGGCAGATTATTCAGACTTGTTTAGATGGTAATGAGAGGTTACAAATTTAAGATAATCACAAAAAGAATTAAAGTGGAGGTTTGAAATGTATTTTTTTTTTAAAACCACAAAGGTTTATTCGGTGGAATTTCGACGGTGGATAAATGTGAAATTCTCTGCCAGGTGGGTTGGAATCAAAGACTGGCAGGTAAAACAGTAAATGAGCAATGGGAGGCCTTCAAAGAGGAGATAGTTCTGGTACAGGCTGGATACATTTCAACGAGGAGCAAAGGAAGGGGATCCAAAGCTACAGCTCCCTGGATGACTAAAGATATAGAGATTAAAATGAAACAGAAAAAGGAGCCTTTTGATAAATGTCAGGCTCATAATTCAGTAGAGAACCAAGCTAAATTCAGAAAGTACAGAGAAGATCTGAAAAAGGAAATAAGAGGGGCAAAGAGTGTGTGAGAATAGATTAGCAGGTAACATAAAAGGGAACTCAAAAGTCTTTTATAAACATATAAATAGTAAAAGGGTAAGTCAAAGGGAGGGTGGGGTTGATTAGGGATCAAAAAGGAGTCTTCTTGTGAAGTCAGAGGGCATGGCCGAGGTACTAAATGAGTACTTTGCATCTGTCTTCACTAAACAAGAGGATGCTGTCAATGTCTCAGTAAAGGAGGAGTTTAGTAGAGAAATTGGATAGGATAAAAATAGATAAAGGAGGTACTTAAAAGGTTGGTAGCACTCAAAATAGAAAAGTCACTCGGTCCAAAGGGATGCATCCTAGATTGCTTCAGGTCATACGGGAGGAGATAGCGGAGGCTGTGACCACAATCTTCCAATCCTCCTTAGATGTAGGAGTGGAGGACTGGAGGATTGCAAATGTTACAACCCTGTTCAAAAAAGGGGAGAAGAATAAACCTGGCAAGTACAGGCCAGTCAACAAATTGTCTGTGGTGGAGAAACTTTGGGAGACAATAATCTGAGGCAAAATTAACTGTCACCTGGAAAAATATGGGCTAATAAATGATAGCCAGCACGGATTTATTAAAGGCAAATCATCTTTGATGAAGTAATGGAGAGGGTTTATGTTACGTATATAAAACGCCTTTTGAAAGTCCATAAAGTACCACATAATAGTCTTGTTAACAAAATTGAAGCCCATGGGATTAAAGGGACAGTAGCAGCGTGTCACACTGCTTGTCCGACCAACATCCAGTACTGGATGAGCAAAAATTTCCACCGACTAAATATTTAGACGACTAAAGCCATTATCTTCGGTCCCCGCCACAAACTCTGTTCCCGAGCCACCGAATCTATCCCTCTTCCTTCGCCACTGTCTGAGGCTGAACCAGACCGTTTGCAACCTTGACCCTGAGATGAGCTTCTGACCACATATCTTCTCCAATACCAAGACCATCTACTTCCAGCTCTGCAACATTCCCCGTCTCCGCCCCTGCCTCAACTCATCTGTTGCTGAAACCCTCATCCATGTCTTTGTTACCTCTAGACCTGACTATTTCAACTCTCTCCTGGCCGGACTCCCATCTTTCACCCTCCACAAACATGGGCTCGTCCAAAACTCTGCTGCCCATATCCTAACTCGCACCAAGTCCTGTTCACCCATCACCCCTGTGCCTGCTGACCTACACTGGCTTCCGACCCGGGAATGCCTCGATTTTAAAATTCTCATCCTTGTTTGCAAATCCATCCATGGCCTTGCCCCAACTTATTTCTGTAACCTCCTCCAGCCCTATATCCTCCTAGATCTCTGCGCTCGTCCAATTCTTGCCTCTTGCGCATCCCCGATTTTAATTGTTCCACCATTGATGGCCGTGCCTTCAGGTGCCTAGGCCATAAGCTCTGGAATTGCCTTAATAAACCTCTCCACCTCTCGATCTATCTCTCCTCCTTTAAGATGCTCCTTAAAACCTACCTCTTTAATCAACTTTTGGTCACCTATCCCAATATCTCCTCCGGGTCAAATTTTGTTTGATAATCGCTCCTGTGAAGCACCTTGGGACATTTTACTATGTTAAAGGTGCTATATTAATGCACGTTGTTGTTGTAGGAGGAGGAGGAGGATGATCCAAAATTGGCTTAGAGACAGAAAGCAGACAGTAGTGGTGAACGGTTGTTTTTCAGGCCGGAGGGAAGTATACAGTGGTGTCCCCCAGGGGTTGGTATTAGGACCACTGCTCTTTTGATATATATTAACTTTGGTATACAGGGCATAATTTCAAAGTTTGCAGAGGACATGAAACTCAGAAATGTAGTAAACAGCAAGGAGGATAGTAACAGACTTCAGGAGGACATAGACAGACTGATGAAATGGACAGACACAGGCAGATACAAGTGTGAAGTGATGCATTTTTATAGGAAGAATGAGGAGGGGCAATATAAACTAAATAGTACAATTTTAAAGGGGGTGCAAGAAAAGAGAGACCTAGGGGCATACGTATACATATTTTTGAAGGCGGCAGGGCAACTTGAGAAGGCTGTTAAAAAAGCATACGGGATTCTTGGCTTTATAAACAAGAGGCACAGAGTACAAGGAAGTAAAGCTAAACCTTTATAAAACACTGATTAGGCCCCAGCTAATGGTCAATTCTGGGCACCACATTTTAGGAAAGATGTCAAGGCCTTGGACAGTTTGCAGAGATTATTTACTAGAATGGTACCAGGGATGTGGGACTTCAGTTATGTGGAGAGACTAGAGAAGTTGGGATTGTTCTCCTTAGAGCAGAGAAGGTTATGGGGGGATTTAATAGAGGTGTTCAAAATCATGAAGGGCTTTGATAGAGTAAATAAGTAGAAACTGTTTCCAGTGGCAGAAGGGTGGTAACTAGTGGACCCAGATTTAAGGCAATTGGTAAAAGAAGCAGAGGCGACATAAGGAGAAATTTTTCTTTACACAACAAGTCGTGACGATCTGGAATGTTCAGCCTGAAAGGGTGGGTGGATCAGATTTAATAATAACTTTCAAAAGGGAATTGGATAAATACTTGAAGGGGAAAAATTTACATGGCTATGGAGAAAGGCCAGGGGAATGGGCCTTATTGGATAGCTCTTTCAAAGAGCCGGCACAGGCACTATGGGCAGAATGGCCTCCTTCAGTACTGTGTCATTCTATGATTCTATGAAACTGTTGTTAAAGGAGAGTTCATAAATTTTTTGGATGGGAATTAGATAGTTGATTGAAAAACAGTAACATTAAAGGTTATGGACAGCAAGCAGGTCAATGGGATAAGACTCACGTATAGCGAAACACCAGCGCAGGCTTGATGGACCCAATGACCAGATTCTGTGCTTTAATATTTTATGATTTTATGAAATATCACACAGATCAGAAGTTGTATATTAAGCTTTTGGAAAGGGAATGGTCATAGCCTCTGGTGATCTGACAATACATAACATCAGCATGATACAAATTACTTTGTAACTCAACGGTTAGCCATTGTTAAAGAGACCAAAACATGCTAACAGTTTACTGATAATTCAGTTATTTTTTTAATTCTAATTTGAATTATCCAGTACTTTGAATTAAACAACATAAATAACATCGGAAAGTAAGAATTTAGTGTAATAAAATTGAATTTTCAGAAAATGTGACTTTGAATCAAGTAGAATGTAACTGTAAAAACAACCTTTTCCACAGATTCAGAAAGAAGATTGGCTGAAGAACTGCTTTTTTTCCTACCAAGAGAGCTTAAAGATTTTAGATATTATAATAAATTCCACATTCTCCCATCTCATGGCTTCTAATTTTCACCATAACTTTTTCCAGCTGCACTGTGGTTGCTGGCACTGTATAAGGCCAAAGAGATAATGTGCAAAATCTGTATATTTGGAAAATGTAAACTCTGTGTATTTGGAAAATGCAGTGTACAGGATTATTACACTCATCTGCATAAAAAAAAACCTTCACAAAATAGTTTCTTATAACTAGAGCTGAAGAAATACAAGATATTTGAAGGATGTTTTTGCTGCCTGGGAGCCATCTGACTGGCTGAATATGTTTGGATATTAATTATCTCACTAATGGTCATGACATCCATTCTGTAATCTAGCAGTGAAAGACAAGTTAACTTTTAACCTTTTTTGTCATCGATAGAATTGCTATACAATATAGCAGGTGTTTCATAATGCACTGTTAAAAAAAATCTAGAAATACCAAATGTTTCTTCACCTGATGCGATATTCTTTCAGATACTGTATCATAAATCTATAATAGACTTTCTCCTGTGTCATGCAGCACCATTTTCATCTTCAAACTAAACAAGTAAACCCTTCCCCTCCAATAAACAGCTTGATGGTAAGAAAGCCAAATTGAATTCACTATAAAGTGGTAATCCAACCTTCGGATTCCAATAACTGTACAGGCTTTGATCTGAGATCCTCTCAAATGCATTACTGTCTTACAAGTCACTTGGAGATTTCGTTATTATCTACATTAATAGACAAATACAAATATAGTCAGGAAGGAGTACTACTTTAATACAATACAGATCTTATAGGGACACTTCTTACTAGGCTATATTTGCATGACTAATCATTGCAGATTTTTTTTGACAAGCTGATTGTTGTATCAAGCAAGTGATCTGATATTTTCCGTACCTATACCATCTACGGCCACATGCCACAGGCAAGGGATACAAAATTCAACATTAGCTAAATGCATCTTCAATAATTAGCATTCTGGTTCTTGAACATAATGCATTTCACAAAGATTCCAGATACCTGGAGGCCATCTAAAACCATAATGAATGCTTTTTGTAATTCAGCAGTCTTACTATCAAAAGGCCAATTTGTTTGAGGTAAAGGTTTTTTTTGTGCTGTTTGAAGATGAAAATATTACTGTATAAAATAGGAGAAAGGCTATTATGGATTTATGATGCAAGATCTGACAGAATATTTCATCATGTGACAAAACCTGTAGTACTTCCAGGTTGCTACATGACCTATGCTTTGCTTTTGCATGTTTGAAAAAATACAATTGGTTAAATTAATATGATATGCCTTTTGATATATGTGATAGTAGATTAATTACCCATACATCCAATGGCTGTTTGTGGGATCCCACCATGTGCAAATTGACTTTTTGCCTTTATGACAACAGTCGCTTCAATTCTTTGTATGTGAAGCACTTTGGGATAAATGAAACGCCTGATAAGGCACTAAACCAGATTGTTCGCAACCTTGCAGTCCTATTCAAGCCACAGCTGAGCTTTTAACCCCATATCCTTTCCACTGCAAAGACTACCTACTTCCACTTTCTTAACATCAACCACCTTTGTCCCTGCCTCAGCACATGTGTCACTGAAACTCTCGTCCATGCCCGTCAGGTCCAGACTCAACTATTCCGATACTCTCCTGGTTGGCCTCCTATCCTCAACCCTTCATAAAGGTCAGCACATCCAAAACTCTGCTGCCCATATCTTGTCCTGCTGATCCATCATCTCTGTCCATGCTGATCTTTATTGGCTCCTGGTTATATCTCAAATTTAAAGTGTCATCTTCCTTGGCCTATCGCCTCTCCATCTCTTTAACCTCCTCCAGCATTACAACCTCCCACTTCCCCTGACCTCTCCGTTCCTCTGACTCTAGCCTCTTGTGCATCCCCTCTTCCATTCACCCCACCATTGGTGGCCATGCCTTCAGCCACCTAGGCCCCATGCTCTGGAATTCCATACCTAAACCCTTCTGCGTCTCCACTTTCCTCTCCTCCTTTAAGACCCTCCTTAAAACACAACTTTTGACCAAGCTTTTGATCACTGCTCCTAATATTTCCTTCATCGGCTCGGTGCCCATTTTTTATTAAAGCTCTGAGAAGCACTTTGGATTGGTTTTCTATGTTAAAGGCTTAATATAAATGCACTTTGCTGCTGATATAATTCCAATCTTTTTTCTCTTAAATGTTGGACTGAGAAATTCTGATAATAGTTGTCTTTAATAGTTATCAATGCATTTTAATGCGGTAATAAAATACCTTGATTTTATATGTAGTGTATATGTGGAAAAATCTTTACTCTTCATTTTGCGAGTACTCTTCAATAATTCTGATAAAATTTCCTCTGTTGTCCAGCCCTTGTACTCCCACTCCACCACTCCCACCTCTCCTAATGCAGCCGGCAGATCTTCAGCAATCGCTTCTCTTTCTGCCATTGCGCAGTTATCTCTGGAGTCTCCAAGGATCTATCCATGGTCACTTTCTCTTTCTCATCTACATGGTGCCCCTCAGTGACATCATCCAGACACGGAATCAACTTCTGGTGTACACGGATGACACACAGCACTCCCTCTCTACCACCTCTCTTGAGCCCTCCACTGCCTGTGATCTCAGACTGCTTTTCCAATATTTGGTCAGCTTCCATATGTATGCTGGCAACATACAGCTCTATCTCTCTACCACATCCCTTGATCTCATTACCATCTCTGTGCTGTTGCACTGCCTGGCTGACAGTAAGTCATGGATGAGCAAAAATGTTCTTCAATCGAATACCTGCACATCTTCCCTCCCTTCGACCCACCAGTGGCAGCAGAGCCTTCAGTCACCTGGGCCCCATTCTCAGGAACTGCCTCCCTATACTCTTTAAAAGGTTTCTGAAAAACAATCTTTTCGCTCAAGTTTTCAGTCATGTATTCTAACTCTCCTACCATGGCTTGGTATTTGTTTTTTCCTTCTGTAAAGCACCTCAAGTCATTTTTCTATGTAAAGACTCTTTATAATTGCAAGTTGTTGTTGTTATTGAAAGAGACTACTCTTCACAGAATGCATCCTTACTTTACTAACATTCGCAGAGCAATAAATACAAACAGCAGAAATCATGTTAAGTTGTTTTGTGTTGTAGCTAGTACTGTAGAATCTATCCTGCAGTGAAAATGGGACAAATCCACAGTACTACCAGTTCCAGCATATTTCAGAACTGCTTCTGCCAGAAGCATTTAGGTAATATTAAGCCAACATCAGTTTCCCAGCTCGTACACTTTCAGATTTGTACCAAGGACAGAAAACAACACTGATCCATGCTATCACCTATGGAGCCACTCACTGATAGGCCCTGCACTTCACAGATAAGTGGCTCCTTGCTGAGTGTACAGACTGATATGGGTCACATGGGGGAGAATAATTACACTGGAATTTTAAAGACTCCTAGCTTGGAGATATTTTGATTTTTTAAAGTAATCTAAACGGAGATTTATTCTTCTCCTCCCATCAAATCAAAATTTGCAACAAGTGCATTATATAACATCTTTAAAGAGTCCTAATGGAGATTGGCAAGAACAGCAGTGATAGGAGAGCGGGATTTAGTGTAGGATAGAATGAGGGTGGAGCGCAGGAAGCCAATAAGGAGAGCATTGGAGAAGTTGATGAAGGGCCGGATGAGCATTTCATTGGTGGTGGGGGTGAAGATGCTGTGGAAACAGAAAGGGGAGTATATGTGGTTTGAGGTTCAAACAGGATACTGAGCTTGCACACTATCAAGTTCAGTCTCAGCAAGCAGCCAGGGAGGGGGATGGAATCAGGACTAGGGCGCAGAGTTTTTTGCAGAACCAAACGAGTTGGCATCTGTTTTGCAGATGTTGTTGGAGAAAATCCTAGTTTATCCAGGCCTACAAGAGATATTCCCAAGGGATAGCATGTCCATGGGGAATAGTTGGGGCACAAGCATAGTAAATTGGGGCACTCCAAAGATGATTGTGCAGGAGTGAGAGGAGAAACAATTGCAGGACACACTAGCTATGGAACAAGTAGCAGTGATAGGGTGGTGCCATGGAGATTGAGCACAGAGGAGAAGCACTGGAGTGGTCAGCTGTGTTGAATGCTGTGGAGAGATTGAGAACAAGGAGGCACAGAGCACCACTTGTAGTCACAAAGGTTGTTGTTGATGACTTAAGACCTGGGTGGTCAACAATGACATCCTCGGAAAATATTATGGATTTGTGCGATGCAGATAGTGACAAAGGTGGCTTAGAAATGAGTGTTTTTCCTGACTAAACATGCAGAAAAATATAAATGGTACCAGATGATGCATTTTGAGATATACTCAGTTTAACCTAATTATTCAAAAGGTGTATACACCTGCCAGTTTTTATTCTTTTCGGTGGAGGGCTGGGTTTGGAGTAGGAGGGGCAATCTTGGCATGAAACACAAGGTAAAAATGCAGCTAACAGTATTTAAGATACTAAATAATAAAAACACTTGTAAATTCTCATCATTATCTCCAAGTTAAAAGTTGTACTGGTCATTCAATTTGCTGAAAAGGACACTGCAGATGGAGAGTTCAGCAGCAGAGACCAGTGGGATGTGCTGAAAACCAAAGCTACACGCATCTTACATAATAATGAGGGAAAGGCAATAAACAGGCACATTTATCTGCTGGATTTCACTGCTTACAACCTGGGGCCTTTTAATCGTACATCTGATGGCCACACATCACATGCTGCAGCGGTCTGGCTAGTAATTAAGATGCAATCTAGTACAGTAAATTTTGCTTGTAAATGACTGCTAAATTTAACACTTGTTTCCAGTAACTTCCATCTCTTTTTGTAAGTGACCAGTGTTTAAAAAAAAACTAAAAAGAGACTACAAGTATATGAAAGAAAACATCCCACTAGCTTTCTTTTTTTTAAAAAAAATGTAGATATATACAAGAGAATAAATTAATTTTATCAGGAATACATGCAGCAAATAAAACTTCTTTTATCTCATTGTTCAATTAAAAAGGTGTGTGCACTAATTAGTTCCCTGAATGCCCAAAAAATGTGACTAACCCATTGAACATCAGGGGGTGTAATTGGGAAGTGACACCCGAAATTACGCCCATTTTGCCGATATCAATTTACACCTAAATTTCCTGCCAATCTCATTAGCATGTAAAATCCGGCGTAAACAAGTAGAAATCAGTGTAAACAATCAGGACCCTGAGGAAAGTGTGGACCTCACATCATATAATCCTTCTTTGAATATGAAAATTAAAGTTTCAAGCCGTCTAGCCATTATTCATGCGCATTAGGCACAACATGTTTAAGAACATGCAATCGTGGAAGCTCTTCAATTTTTAATGTGACTCCCTCTGAAGTCATAAAATGCATTGTAAGAAACAGAAAATACAGAGCAGGTCTCTGAGGATAAATTTTTAAAAATTGTTTAATAAATCACAATAAAATATCATAAAAATGACTGTTTCCTGCTGTGCTTACAATTCTAGACTTAATTTTACACTGGCTTTGAACCAATGTAATTGCAGGAAAGTCGCGTGTACTGCTCTTTAGCATGTGGGTGGATCCATTATAATGAGCTGAGATGCGTTCGGGCACAAGGATGAAAATCTAAACATAGTGAAAGAAAGTTAAAAATATATTGCCTTGTCTCATCTTTTGAATCAGTTCTTCATTGCCTGGATAAAGGGATGGTGCCATAGAAGCAAAGAATGATACCCCACAGGAGGCCATTTGGCCCATCGTGCCTGTGCCGGCCCTTTGAAAGAGCTATCCAATTAGTCCCACTCACCTGCTCTTTCCTCTTAGCCCTGCAAACATTTCTCCTTCAAGTATTTATCCAATTCCATTTTGAAAGTTATTATTTAATCTGCTTCCACCATTCTTTCAGGCAGTGCATTCCAGATCATAATAACTTGCTGCATAAAAATGTTTTTTCCTCATCTCGCCTCTGCTTCTTTTGCCAATTACCTTAAATCTGTGTCCTCTGGTTACCGGCCCTTCTGCCACTGGAAACAATTTCTCCTTATTTACTCTATCAAAACCCTTTGTGATTTTGAATGCCTCTATCAAATCTCCTCTTAACTTTCTCTGCTCTTGAGAACAACCCCAATTTCTCTAGTCTCTCCACATAACTGAAGTCTTTCATTTCTGGCACCATTCTACTAAATCTCCTCTGCACCCTCTCTAAGGCCTTAACATCATTCCTACAGTGTGGTGTCCAGAATTGGCCACAATACTCCAGCTGAGGCCTAACCAGTGTTTTATAAAGGTTTAACATAACTTCCTTGCGTTTGTATTCCATGCCTCTATTTATGAAGCCAAGGATTCCATATGCCTTTTTAACAGCCTTCTCAACTTGTCCTGCCATCTTCAAAGACTTGTGTACGTACATCCCCAGTCTCTCTGTTCCTGTACCCCCTTTAAAATTGTACCATTTAGTTTATATTGGAGAATGTCTATGGATTTTTTTTATATGGACTTCCAGAATGAATTTGATAAAGTCCCTCATAAGAGACTGTTAGCTAAAGTCGAAGCTCATGGAATTGAATGCAAAATACTGACCTGATTAGGAAATTGGCTGAGGCAGAGAGTAGGGATAATGGATAGGTACTCAAATTGGCAAGATGTGACTAGTGGTGTCCCACAGGGATCTGTGTTGGGGCTTCAACTATTCACTTTAGTTATTAATGACTTAGATGACGGGATAGAGAGCCACATATCCAAGTTTGCCAATGACACAAAGATAGTTAGCATTGTAGCAGTGCAGATGGAAGCATAAAATTAGAGAGATATTAATAGATTAAGTGAATGGGCAAAACTGTGGCAAATGGATTTCAATGTAGGTAAGTGTGAGGTCATCCACTTTGGACCTAAAAAGGATAGATCAGAGTACTTTCAAAATGGTGAAAAGCTCGAAACAGTGGAGGTCCAAAGAGACTTAAGGGTCCATGTATATAGATCATTAAAATGTCATGGACAGGTACAAAAAAAAAATCAAAAAAGCTAATGGCACGCTGGCCTTTATATCTAGAGGACTAGAATACAAGGGGGTAGGAGTTATGCTGCAGCTATACAAAGCCCTGGTTAAACCACACCTGCAGTACTGTGTTCAGTTCTGGGCACCACACCTTAGGAAGGATATATTGGCCTCGGAGGGAGTGCACCGTAGGTTTACTAGAATGATACCTGGACTCCAAGGGTTAAATTACAAGGAGAGATTACACAAACTAGGGTTGTATTCCCTGGAATTTAGAAGATTAAGGGTGATTTGATTGAAGTTTTCAAGATATTAACGGGAACGGATAGGGTAGATGAAGAGAAACTATTTCCGTTGGTTGGGGAGTCTAGGACTAGGGGACATAGTCTAAAAATTAGAGCCAGGACTTTCAGGAGTGAAGTTAGGAAACACTTCTACACGCAAAAGGGTGCTGGAAGTTTGGAACTCTCTTCTGCAAACAGCAGTTGATGCCAGCTCAATTGTTAATTTTAAATCTGAGATTGATAGATTTTTATTAACCAAAGGTATGAAGGGATATGGGGCAAAGGTGGGTATATGGAGTTAGGTGACAGATCAGCCATGATCTCACTCAATGGTGGAACAGGCTCGAGGGGCTAAATGGCCTACTTCTGTTCCTATGGCCTCTCCTCATTCTTTCTACCAAAATGAATCACTTCACATTTCTCTGTTAAATTGCATCTGCCATGTTGTCTGACAGATAGCACATGCAGCCATAAGAATTTTAACAACTTGCATTTATAAAGTGCCTTTAATGTAGAAAAACGTCCCACGGTGCTTAACATTAGCGTAATCAGACAACAATCAATGCCGAGTCAAAGGAGCCATGATGTGGAGATGCCGGTGATGGACTGGGGGGGGGGGGGGGAGTCAAAGGAGAGATTAGGAAGGGTGACTATAAGCTTGGTCAATAAGGCAGGTTTTAAAGAAAGTCTTAACTGAGAACAGGCAGGTGGAGAAGCAGAGAGATTTAGGGAGGGCATTCCAGAGTGTGGAGCCTAGATGGCTGAAGGCACAGCCACAAATGGTGGGGCAAAGGGAGTGAGGGATACACAAGAGCCCAGAGTTGTTGGAACACAGCATTCTCGGAGCATTATCGGGCTGAAGAAGATTACAGAGACAGGGAGGGGGAATGCCGTGAATGAATTTAAACACAAGGATGAGAATTTAAAATTTGAAGCGTTGAGGAACCGAGAACCAAGTAGATGAATAAGCAGGACTTTGTGTAGGATAGGATACGGACAGCAGTTCTGGGTGAGCTGAAGGGAGGCCAGCCAAGAGAGCATTGGAATAATCAAATCCAGAGGTGAAGGAGGCACGGATGAGGGTTTTGGTAGCAGATAGGCTGAGCCAGGGCAGTGATGGACGATGCTAAGGAGGCGGCAGTCATTGTGATATGGGGTTGCAAGCTCAGCTCTGAATTAAATAAGACACCAAGGTTGCGAAAAATCTGGTTCAATCCGTGACAGTGGCCGGGAAGGGGAATACATTCAGTGGCGAGTGCATGTAGCTCGTGGGGGGAGCCGAAGACAATGGCTTTGGTCTTCCCAATGTTTAACCGGAGGAAAATGTGGTCATCCGGGACTGGATGCTGGACAAGCAGTCTGACAACACAAAAGCAGTGGAGAGGCCAGATAAGGTAATGGAGAGCTAGAGCTCCATTCATCAGATCATAACAACTCGCTGAGTAAAAAAAATTCTCATCTCTTCCCTGGCTTTTTTGCCAATTATTTTAAATCGGTTTCCTCTGGTTACCAACCCTCCTGCCAGTGGAAACAGTTTCTCCCTATCTACTCTGTCAAAACCCCTCATAATTTTTTTTTAACACTTCTATCAAATTTCCCCTTAACCTTCTCTGCTCTAAGGACAACAATCCCAGCTTCTCCAGTCTCTCCAGATAACTGAAACCCCTCATCCCTGTTACCGTTCTAGTAAATCTTCTCTGCACTCTCTCCAAGGCCTTGAAGTCCTTTCTAAAGTGTGGTACCAGAATTGGACACAATACTCTTGTTGAGGTCTAACCAGTGATTTATGAAGGTTTCCTTGCTTTTGTACTCTATGCCTCTATTTATAAATCCAAGGATCCTATATGCTTTTTTTTTAAAAAACAGCTTTATCAACTTGTCCTGCCACCTTCAAAGATTTGTACATGTGAACCCGCAGGTCTCTCTGTTCCTGCATCCCCATTAAAATTGTACCATTTAGTTTATATTCCTCTCGCCATTTTTCCTTCCAAAATGCATCACTTTACACTTATCTGCATTAAATTTAATCTGCCAAGTGTCTGCCCATTTCACCAGTCTATGTCCTGAAGTCTGCTAATATCCTCCTCACTGTTTACTACATTTCCAAGCTTTGTGTCATCTGAAAACTTTGAAATTAAGCCTCCATGCCCAAGTCCAGGTCATTAATATATATCAAAGGTATATATCAAAAGGCAGCATGTAGTTGAAGAGAAGGGGGCCAAGGATAGGTAATGGTGCAGTGGGAAGAGAAGCCATTGCTGGAGATGTTCTCACTACGAACAATGTGTGGAACCAACCAAAACCAATCCCACTGAGCTGGCAAACAAAGAAGACGCATTGCAGAAGGATGGTGTAGTTATCATATCAAAGGCTGCAGAGGACAAGGATCCTATATGCTTTTTTTAAAAAAAACAGCTTTATCAACTTGTCCTGCCACCTTCAAAGATTTGTACATGTGAACCCGCAGGTCTCTCTGTTCCTGCATCCCCATTAAAATTGTACCATTTAGTTTATATTCCTCTCGCCATTTTTCCTTCCAAAATGCACCATGGTCACAGTCACAGAGGATGTCATTTGTGACTTTCGTTAGGGTGGTTTCAGTGGAGTGGCATTATTATAAGAACATCAGGAATAGGAGCAGGAGTAGGCCACATGGCCCCTCGAGCCTGCTCTGCCATTCAATCAGATCTTGGCTGATCTTTGACCTCAACTCCACTGATAGATATTTATAGATAGTTTAGCAAATCTGCCATGGCGGTGTCTTACAGCAATTTGGCGACATGCTGTTTTGTAAGGATAGGGGAAGTAATATCATGTAATATACAACGTACTATTCTGTTACGGTGAAGTGGTGACCCAATATCTAACTGTTGCGTAAACGGAGGCTCACATCATTCATAATTTAGGCAGCCCTGCTTCCTTGATAACTCGCCCAAGTGTCCTTAATTTATGTACGAGTCTAAATAGTGAGTTCCAGGATGAGTTATCTCACCCAATGACCACATATGTGCCACCAGAAGTCGCTAAACAACGATCAGGAGCAGGAAACCTGGCCAACTTTCCCCTTCCAAGGGGACGAGGCCAATTGTAGCATCCACCCCCGACCACCACATGCCTAAGAGCATCTACCTCCACACAGACTGGAACCTTCTTGGGCTCTTTGGCTCAGTTAATTACTGGTTAAATTAATTACTCCTTGATGGGAGATGCCATATCTATAGCATAAAAACTGTTTTTGGCCAGGTGAAATGCCTAGAGAGAGAGAGTGTTATTGGGAAGGCCGAGATTAAATAGAGGCCAAATACATCTAGAAAACTAGATGTGGTTTGAAGTGATTCTGCAATAATGCTCAAGGTACGTTGTGCTATGGATTCCACCCCATTCATATTACAGGGTAGATTCCAAAGCCCCAGAATTTTGATGGTATTGGACAGGAACTTTCAGAAGTTGATTGGGAGAGTCTGTTGGCAGGCAAAGGGACGTCTGGTAAGTGGGAGGCTTTCAAAAGTGTGTTAACCAGGGTTCAGGGTAAGCACATTCCTTATAAAGTGAAGGGCAAGGCTGGTAGAAGTAGGGAACCTTGGATGACTCGGGAGATTGAGGCCCCAGTCAAAAAGGAGGTGGTATATGACATGCATAGGCAGCTGGGATCAAGTGGATCCCTTGAAGAGTATAGAGATTGCCGGAGTAGAGTTAAGAGAGAAATCAGGAGGGCAAAAAGGGGACATGAGATTGCTTTGGCAGATAAGGCAAAGGAGAATCCAAAGAGCTTCTACAAATACATAAAGGGCAAAAGAGTAACTAGGGAGAGAGTAGGGCCTCTTAAGGATCAACAAGGTCATCTATGTGCAGAACCACAAGAGATGGGTGAGATCCTAAATGAATATTTCACATCGGTATTTACGGTTGAGAAAGGCATGGATGTTAGGGAACTTGGGGAAATAAATAGTGATGTCTTGAGGAGTGTACATATTACAGAGAGGGAGGTGCTGGAAGTCTTGACGCGCATCAAGGTAGATAAATCTCCGGGACCTGATGAAATGTATCCCAGGACGTTATGGGAGGTTAGGGAGGATATTACGGGTCCCCTAGCAGAGATATTTGAATCATCGACAGCTACAGATGAGGTGTCTGAAGATTGGAGGGTAGCAAATGTTGTGCCTTTGTTTAAGAAGGGCGGCAGGGAAAAGCCTGGGAACTACAGACACCGATGAGCCTGACATCTGTAGTGGGTAAGTTGTTAGAGGGTATTCTGAGAGACAGGATCGACAGGCATTTGGAGAGGCAGGAACTGATTAGGAACAGTCAGCATGGTTTTGTGAGAGGAAAATCATGTCTCACGAATTTGATTGAGTTTTTTGAAGGGGTAACCAAGAAGATAGATGAGGGCTGTGCAGTAGACGTGGTCTACATGGACTTTAGCAAAGCCTTTGACAAGGTACCGCATGGTAGGTTGTTACATAAGGTTAGATCTCACGGGATCCAAGGTGAGGTAGCCAATTGGATACAAAATTGGATTGACGACAGAAGACAGAGGGTGGTTGTAGAGGGTTGTTTTTCAAACTGGAGGCCTGTGACCAGCGGTGTGCCTCAGGGATCGGTGCTGGGTCCGCTGTTATTTGTTATTTATATTAATGATTTGGATGAGAATTTAGGAGGCATGGTTAGTAAGTTTGCAGATGACACCAAGATTGGTGGCATTGTGGACAGTGAAGAAGGTTATCTAGGATTGCAACGGGATCTTGATAAATTGGGCCAGTGGGCCGATGAATGGCAGATGGAGTTTAATTTAGATAAATGTGAGGTGATGCATTTTGGGAGATCGAATCGGGCCAGGACCTACTCCGTTAATGGTAGGGCGTTGGGGAGAGTTATAGAACAAAGAGATCTAGGAGTACAGGTTCATAGCTCCTTGAAAGTGGAGTCACAGGTGGATAGGGTGGTGAAGAAGACATTCAGCATGCTTGGTTTCATTGGTCAGAACATTGAATACAGGAGTTGGGATGTCTTGTTGAAGTTGTACAAGACATTAGTAAGGCCACACTTGGAATACTGTGTACAGTTCTGGTCACCCTATTATAGAAAGGATATTATTAAACTAGAAAGAGTGCAGAAAAGATTTACTAGGATGCTACCGGGACTTGATGGTTTGACTTATAGGGAGAGGTTGGATAGACAGACTTTTTTCCCTGGAGAGTAGGAGGTTTAGGGGTGATCTTATAGAAGTCTATAAAATAATAAGGGGCATAGATAAGGTAGATAGTCAAAATCTTTTCCCAAAGGTAGGGGAGTTTATAACGAGGGGGCATCGATTTAAGGTGAGAGGGGAGAGATACAAAAGGGTCCAGAGGGGCAATTTTTTCACTCAAAGGGTGGTGAGTGTCTGGAACGAGCTGCCAGAGGCAGTAGTGGAGGCGGGTACAATTTTGTCTTTTAAAAAGCATTTGGACAGTTACATGGGTAAGATGGGTATAGAGGGATATGGGCCAAGTGCAGGCAATTGGGACTAGCTTAGTGGTATAAACTGGGCAACATGGACATGTTGGGCCGAAGGGCCTGTTTCCATGTTGTAAACTTCTTTGATTCTATGATTCTAATAGCAGAAAAACTGCAAAACATTTGAACAGTTGTTTTAATGTCTTGGCTTGTGCCTTTTTTTTCTGCCCACTAATAACAGTGGAAAGCCCTTAGAGGCAAAACCATTGTTTTGCTCAGTGGTAGCACTCCACATCTCAGTCAAAAGATTATGGATTCAAGTCCAGGACTTAAGCACATAATCCGTGCTGACACTTCAGTGCAGTACTGAGGGAATGCTGCATTTGGATTAGATGTTAAGCCAGCACCCTTTCTGCCAACTCAAGATGAATATAAAAGATCCTATGATACCATTCCAAGTAAAGCAGGGGAAGCAAACCCAGTGGCTTGGCTAACATTTATCCCTCAACCAACACACAAACAGATTATCTGGTCATTTATCTCTTTGCTGTTTATGGAAGCTTGCTGTATGCAAATTGGCTGCCGTGTTTGCCAACATTACAACAATAATGACACTTGGAAAGTGCTTCATTGGCTGTGAACTGCTTTGGAATGTCTTGTGAACATGAAAAGCATTATATAAATGCAAATTCTCTTTCTTTCTTATTGCCGGCCTCTGTAAGTGTTGCGCTCAGCTCACTGCCAACAAAAAAAAAAGTGGTTCCTGCCTCTGATAACCATGCTTATACTGCCACTGGGTAAGCCACTGCCTCTACGGTTGCAATCACAGGGAAGTCTATCGTCAATTTGTCCGACCACACCCTTCAACCAGACGAAATCGAAGTTCTCAGCCGAGGGCTCAATTTCTCCCCCACTACCAAAATGGACCCCACTAGTCTCGCGGCAGACACAGAGGAATTCATCAGGAGAATGAGGCTCCGGGAATTCTACCACAAACCACAAAATTTCAGCAGCGAACCCAATGAGACAATCAACGATCCGGAACAGCAGACAGAGGGATCCGCGGTACAGCAACCGAAGAGGAAAGAGTCTCACTGGACTCCTCCAGAGGGTCGCTGCCCTCAGCTTGACATGTATGCTCAAGCTGTCAGGAAATGCGTCTATGCCAGATTCATCAGCCGCACTCGGAAGACAGTCCAGAATGTCACCCGAGCACAACGCAACGCCATCAAAGCTCTCAAGACCAACCGCAACATCGTCATCAAACCAGCGGACAAAGGAGGAGCCATCGTCATACAGAACAGAACGGACTATTGCAAAGAAGCATACCGACAACTGGACAACCAGGAACACTACAGACGGTTACCCGCAGACCCGACCAAAGAACACACCCATCAGCTCAACAAACTGATCAAGACCTTCGATCCAGACCTTTAAAACATCCTACGCACTCTCATCCCACGTACTCCCCGCGTGGGAGACTTCTACTGCCTCCCAAAGATACACAAAGCCAACACACCCGGATGTCCTATCGTATCAGGCAACGGAACCCTGTGTGAGAACCTCTCTGGATACATCGAGGGCATCCTGAAACCCATCGTGCAGGGAACCCCCAGCTTCTGTCGCGACACTACAGACTTTCTACAAAAACTCAGTACCCACGGACCTGTTGAACCAGGAACACTTCTCACCACGATGGACGTCTCGGCACTCTACACCAGTATCCCCCACGATGACGGCATCGCTGCGACCGCATCAATGCTCAACACCAACAACAGCCAATCTCCAGACACCATCATACAACTCATCCGCTTCATCCTGGATCACAATGTCTTCACCTTCAATAACCAGTTCTTTACCCAAACACACGGAACAGCCATGGGGACCAAATTCGCACCCCAATACGCCAACATTTTCATGCACAAGTTCGAGCAGGACTTCTTCACTGCACAGGACCTCCAACCAACACTATACACCAGATACATCGACGACATTTTCTTTCTATGGACCCACGGTGAGGAATCACTAAAGAGACTACACGATAACATCAACAAGTTCCATCCCACCATCAAGCTCACCATGGACTACTCCTCAGAATCAGTTTCTTTCTTGGACACACGAATCTCCATCAAAGACGGGCACCTCAGCACCTCACTCTAACGCAAGCCCACAGACAACCTCACGATGCTCCACTTTTCCAGCTTCCACCCTAACCACGTCAAAGAGGCCATCCCCTATGGACAGGCCCTGCGAATACACAGGGTCTGCTCAGACGAGGAGGAACGCGATGGACACCTACAGACGCTGAAAGACACCCTAGTAAGAACGGGATATGATGCTCGACTCATCGATCGACAGTTCAGACGGGCCACAGTGAAAAATCGCGTAGACCTCCTCAGGAGACTAACACGGGACGCAACCAACAGAGTACCCTTCGTCATCCAGTACTTCCCCGGAGCGGAGAAACTACGCCATGTTCACCGCAGCCTTCAACATGTCAATGATGACGAACACCTCGCTATGGCCATCCCCACACCTCCACTACTCGCCTTTAAACAGCCACCCAACCTCAAACAAACCATCGTTCGCAGCAAATTACCTAGCTTTCAGGAGAACAGCGTCCACGACACCACACAACCCTGCCACGGTAACCTCTGCAAGACATGCCAGATCATCGACACAGATACCACCATCACACGAGAGGACACCACCCACCAGGTGCACGGTTCATACTCCTGTGACTCGGCCAACGTTGTCTACCTCATACGTTGCAGGAAAGGATGCCCCAGAGCATGGTACATTGGCGAGACCACGCAGATGCTGCGAAAACGGATGAACGGACACCGCGCAACAATCGCCAAACAGGAGGGTTCTCTCCCTGTCGGGGAACACTTCAGCAGTCATGGACATTCAGCCACCGACCTTCGGGTAAGCATACTCCAAGGCGGCCTTCGAGACACACGACAACGCAAAATCGTCGAGCAGAAATTGATAGCCAAGTTCCGCACCCATGAGGACGGCCTCAACCGGGATCTTGGGTTCATGTCACACTACACGTAACCCCACCAGCGAACAAATGTTATCTGTTTTTAATATAACGGGTCATTGACTGTCTTCCTTCTCTCTCTCTCTCTCTCTTTTTTTTGGGGGGTTTGTATATTCGGTGGCCTTTTTAGGTGACACCTTTCTGTCTGCTCACTGTGATTGCCTTGGCAACGGGCAGTAATCACCAGGCATTGTTCTGTGATTTTAAAATGCGAAGGATTCGAAAATGTCATTTCGATACCGTTCACCTGACGAAGGAGGAAGCCTCCGAAAGCTTGTGGAATTAAAAATAAATTTGTTGGACTATAACTTGGTGCTGTAAAATTGTTTACAATTGTCAATCCCAGTCCATCACCGGCATCTCCACATCATGTCTACCTCTTTAGGGTTCCTTAAACAGCAGTAACAACTTGTTCATAGTAAAATGGCCAAAATTGGGGTTGCCCTCAGCAGCAGCACTGTGACGTAAATGGGATTTGAGAGTGATTTTATCTATGCTAAGGCAACACATTGTGAGATTTAACAAACAATAATAAAAATGACCAAGAGCTGAGCAAGAGTGAGATAATTATCAGGACCTTTTAAAATAAAAAATTGATTAAAACATTGCCCTTCATTTCTGCTATGAATATTTTGTTTAAATGGCAAGTTCTGATGAAATAAACAGGGAACCGATGTGTAAAAGACAAGATACACGGCAGCCTATAGATACAGTGTACTTCGGCTTAGTGGCTGTGCCTCCACTAACATTCTCTCATACAAATCAGGGTCACCAACTTCTTCCAACCAGTACCCTCAACTTCATTTGTACTGAACATGTAACCATTCTATGATTCTAGCACAGAAGGAGGTCATTCGGCCCATCGAGTCCATGCTGGCTCTATGCAAGAACAAGTCAGCTAGTCCCACTCCCCCACCTCTTTCCCTGTAGCCCTGAAAATATTTTCCTTTCAAGTACTGATCCAATTCCCTTTTGAAAGCCATGATTGAATCTGCCTCCATCACCCCTCAGTCAATGCATTCCAGATCATAACCACTCGCCGTGTAAAAAAGTTTTTCCTCGTGTTGCCTTTGGTTCTTTTGCCAATCACCTTAAATCTATGTCCTCTGGTTCTTGACCCATCCGCCAATGGGAACAGTTTCTCTCTATCTACTCTGTCTGGAACCTTCATGATTTTAAACACCTCTATCAAATCTCCTCTCAACCTTCTCTTGGCTCTAAAGGAGAACACCCCCAGCTTCTCCAGTCTATCCACGAAATTGAAGTTCTTCATCCTTGGAACCATTCTAGTAAATCTCTTCTGCACCCTCTCTGAGGCCTTCACATCCTTCCTAAAGTGCTGTGCCCATAACTGGACACAATACTCCAGTTGTGGCCGAATCAGTGTTTTATAAAGGTTCATCATGACTTCCTTGCTTTTGTACTCTATGCCTCTATTTAAAGCAGCCCAGGACCCTGTCGGCTTTTTTAATCACTTTCTCAACCTGCCCTGCCACCTTCAATGATTTGTGTACATATACCCCCAGATCTCCCTGTTCCTGAACCCCTTTTAGAATCGTACCCTTTAATTTATATTGCCTCTCTTCCTTCTTTCTACCAAAATGTATCACTTTGCACTTTTCTGCGTTAAGTTTCATCTGCCACGTGTCCTCCCATTCCACCAGCCTGTCTATGCCCTCTTGAAGTCTATCACTATCCTCCTCACTGTTCACTAACCTTCAAAATTTTATGCCATTTGCAAATTTTTAAAGTGTGCCCTGTACACCCAAGTCCAAGTCATTAATATATCAAAAAAAGCAGTGGTCCCAGTACCGACCCCTGGGGAACACCACTGCATACCTTCCTCCAGTCTGAAAAACAACTGTTCACCACTACTCTCTGTTTCCTGTTTAGATACATTTGAAAAACAGGTAAAAGTATTATAATTATAGAGAGTACTGGCTCTATATTCTTTAGAATGAAGCCCAATTTGGCAAATTGAAATTCATCTTAAGAGGGTTCCATTTTAAACTGAGAAACCAAGCTCCATATTATAGACCACTAAGGCTAAAAACAGTAAAAGAAAAGAGGAGGTAAGTCATAAAGTAGTGGTCAGCTCACATCAAGCTTTGGATTTAGAACTCAAGATTGTAGGAAGAAATAAAAAAGGCAAAGAAGTTCTTCAGTTTTGTGATCCTGGGAAATAAGAGTTATAGTAGGCAAGTTTTGCGGTAATCCCAGATCAGCCATTTTTAATTCCCCAGTGTGGGATGGGGGAGGGGAGGAAAGGGGAAGGAGAAGTCGCAAGCCCAGTGTCAAGACATTACTGAACACAATCCTGCTCTCAAGTCCTAACACATAGCTGCAATTGCACCAAGTCAAACACCAAGTGGTGCTTATAAATTATAACTGTGTCTCTGCAACAGAGGTCAACTTCCATAATTAAACATTTACAAGTTTAAAAAAACAGGCTTATGAATGCTGTATTCCAGGATCAAAATAAAGTCATGGGGAAAGAGTCTCCTTCTTGCACCTGGAGATGGTAGATGCATAGACGTGCAGAGCACTGCAATGATGCAGAACGGTGATTGCATCTCAACTAGTAGAACAGATTTCCTTTGTGATAAAAAGTGAATTAACAAAAAGGAAAAATACACTGCAGTGCCGTAAGCTAGGACAGCATTGGGAGGAACGTTCAAAAATCCATGTCACCTACACTGACATTGTGGCTACATTTCAGACAAGTAGCACTCATCACAAATTAAGGTTAGGTAAAACATTTTTAAAATTATAATCAAATGAATCATATTCAGAAAACGGAGCACCCAAGTGAGAGTAGTCCCATTGAGCTGGATAACAGAGGAGAGACGTTGGAGGAGGATGGTGTGATCAACCATATCAAAGGCTGCAGAGAGGTCAAGGAGGCCAACATTCCATGAACCAAGAGACAAGGAAAATATTTAAGCACTGGAAGCTGTAGAGAGAGATTTCACAAGGCTGCGACCTAGAGTCAAAAGTTCTCAGCCTGGAAAGGAAGTGACTGAGAATTGGGACCTTATACAAAATAGTTAAGGGAACGGAAAAGCTAAATCCAGAACATAACTTTAAAATAAATTGAGAGTGTAGGACAAGGACACAGGTTCAAACTAGTAAAACACAAATTTAGGACTGAGATAAGGAAGTTCTTCTTCACACAAAGAGTGATCAACACATGGAATGGACTTCCACATAAAGTGGTGGTGGCAAAATACTTGGAATCATTTAAGAACCCAGTAAACCCTGCAATGGCAGGACTTTAGAGCCATTCTCGAAAGATGAATTAAGATGGGCCAAATAGCCGTCATCCTACATAATTATCTGCTCATTGATGAAGCCATTTCCAATCACTTCCTGGTCGACCTCCACATCAGGATCTCCTTGCCCACATTTTAAAAATTCGTTCATGGGAGGTGGGCGTCGCTGGCAAGGCCAGCATTTATTGCCCATCACTAACTGCCCTTGAGAAGGTGGCGGTGAGCCGCCTTCTTGAACCGCTGCAGTCGTGTGGTGATAGGTAGGGAGTTCCAGGATTTTGATCCAGTGACGATGAAGGAACGGCGATATGTTTCCAAGTCGGGATGGTGTGTGACTTGGAGGGGAACGTGCAGGTGGTGCTGTTCCCATGTGCCTGCTGCCCTTGTCCTTCTAGGTGGTAGAGGTCGCGGGTTTCGGGGGTGCTGTCGAAGAAGCCTTGGCGAGTTGCTGGAGTGCATCCTGTAGATGGTATATACTGCAGCCATGGTGTGCCAGTGGTGAAGGGAGTGAATGATTAGGGTGGTGGATGGGGTACCAATCATGGGGGCTGCTTTGTCCTGGATGGTGTCGAGCTTCTTGAGTGTTGTTGGAGCTGCACTCATCCAGGCAAGTGGAGAGTATTCCATCACACTCCTGACTTGTGCTATGTAGATGGTGGAGAGGCTTTGGGGAGTCAGGAAATGAGTCACTAACTGCAGAATCCCCAGCCTCTGACCTGCTCTTGCAGCCACAATATTTATGTGGCTGGTCCAGTTAAGTTTCTGGTCAACGTTGACCCCCAGCATGTTGATGGTGGGGGATTCGGTGATGATAATGCCGTTGAATGTTAAGGGGGAGGTGGTTAGACTCTCTCTTGTTGGAGATGGTCATTGCCTGGCACGAAAGTTACTTGCCACTTATCAGCCCAAGCCTAGATGTTGTCCACGTCTTGCTGCATTATCTGAGGGGTTGCGAATGGAACCGAACATTGTGCAATCATCAGCGAACATCCCCATTTCTGACCTTGTGATGGAGGGAAGGTCATTGATGAAGCAGCTGAAGATGGTTCGGCCAAGGACACTGCCTGAGGAACTCCTGCAGCAATGTCCTGGGGCTGAGATGATTGGCCTCCAACAACTACTACCATCTTCCTTTGTGCTAGGTATGACTTCAGCCACTGGAGTTTTCCCCCTGATTCCCATTGACTTCAATTTTACTAGGGCTCCTTGATACCACACTCGGTCAAATGCTGCCTTGATGTCAAGGGCAGTCACTCTCACCTCACTTCTGGAATTCAGCTCTTTTGTCCATGTTTGGACCAAGGCTATAATGAGGTCTGGAGCCGAGTGGTCCTGGCGGAACCCAAACCGAGCATCGGTGAGCAGGTTATTGGTAAGTGCTGCTTGATAGCACTGTCGACAACACCTTCCATCACTTTGCTGATGATTGAGAGTGGACTGATGGGGCGATAATTGCCCGGATTGGATTTGTCCTGCTTTTTGTGGACAGGACATACCTGGGCAATTTTCCATTGTTGGGTAGATGCCAGTGTTGTAGCTGTAATGTAACAGTTTGGCTAGAGGCGCGGCTAGTTCTGGAGCACAAGTCTTCAGCACTACAGCTGGGATGTTGTCGGGGCCCATAGCCTTTGCTGTATCCAGTGCACTCAACCGTTTCTTGATATCACGTGGAGTGAATCGAATTGGCTGAAGACTGGCTTCTGTGATGGTGGGGCTATCGGGAGGAGGCCGAGATGGATCATCCACTCGGCACTTCTAGCTGACGATGGTTGCGAACACTTCAGCCTTGTCTTCTGCACTCGCGTGCTGAACTTTGCCATCATTAAGAATGGGGATGTTCACAGAGCCTCCTCCTCCCGTTAGTTGTTTAATTGTCCAACACCATTCACGACTGGACGTGGCAGGACTGCAGAGCTTTGAACTGATCCATTGGTTGTGGAATCTCTTAGCTCTGTCTATAACATGTTGCTTCCGCTGTTTAGCATGCATGTAGTCTTGAATCGTAGCTTCACCAGGTTGGCACCTCATTTTTAGGCAAGCTTGGTGCTGCTCCTGGCATGCTCTTCTACACTCCTCATTGAACCAGGGTCGATCCCCTCAACCTCAACACCTTCACACATGGTCCCCTGGAAAGTGCTCCCTCACGAACACATTCTCAAATTCTCAACTCTCTTTCTTGTGGTCCTCTAAGACACTGCTGCCACTATTGACTTGGTCAATGATGTTGTCATCTGCATCAAGTCCCTGATGGTATTCAACCCTAGCTGTTTCCCCTGATACAGTTCTGATCTTCATACTTCAAATTTGAATGCACTGTCATATGATTAGCCTGGTCATCAACTGCCAAATCTGGTCTCATCATCTAAAGTAATAACCCAAAGCATCCCACACTCTCGGGCCAAATCCTTCTACTATTCCCAGATTATCCTGGAGGGTTAGGATAGCCTTAGTCTCTTCGTTTGAACAACTAACCACCTACCACCTTCTCCAATCCCTTTCTCCCACATCCTCCATGCTCATCTCCAATGCCCAGTGTGAAGAGCTTATTGTCCTCTGTTGCAAAGATTAAGAGTATCTACACAGCTATCAATTCCTACTGCTTCTCCCCCTATCCATGACTCCTCCCTCACCTTAGCCCCAATCCCATATAATTGTGGTTTCTATCCCATCTCTTCCCTTGCCCTCTTTAAATTAATCTTCCATGAGATCCACCTCCTGATCCCTCCTCCCCCACCTCCAAACAACACAACTATCTTTCCTTGCCCCATTGCTTGCTGACTCTTTTAATGGCTCCCATTGTTCAGGAAACATTCCTTCCCCCCTTCAAAACAACATCATGCTTGACCCCTCTCCCCTCTAGCCCTATTTCTAACCTCTGCTGCTTTTCCAAGATCCTTAAACATGCTCCATGCTAACCTCTCCCACAACTCCATTTGATTCCCTTCAGTCTAGGTTCTGCCCTACCCACAGTGCCAAGACAACCCTGGTCAAACTCACCAATTATATTGTGTGACTAATAGTGGTATGCCCATGCTCGTTCTCCTCCTTGACCTCTGAGGCACTTAACAGTGAATCAAGCCTTCTTCCTTAACCGCCTCTCCTCCATGGTTCATCTGCAGGGGAATGCTTTTATGTTGTTCCATTTCTAATTGTCCCAACACAGCCTATGTCTATAGCAATGGCTTCTCCTCCTGACCACCTTTACTGTATTCTGAAGTTCCAACATTAGCTTCTTCCTTTTCCTCATTTACAAGTTGCCCCTCAGTGACATCATTCATGGGCATGGGGTCAGTTTCCCTTTGTAAATGCTGAGAGTGGGCTCACTGACTCATTAACTCCTAAAACACAACCTAAACAAACGCAAAATAGAAGTGGTTTTAGAGGCTGAGCAAAGTGAACATTTTAAAAGCTGTCACCCAGTTAGAAACAAGAAGTCAAACGTAGGCTCATCATGCTACTGAAAAATACATAGTTGTAAAGTGACTGGAAAGCCTCTTCTTTCCAATGTGCTGCTCAGCAGTTAAAGTAGAAGGGTGTATTTAAAAAGTGAATGTACAATAACCAGTTTGTGTTATTTCAACAATGTGCTCTATTCACTGGCCTGGCACGTTTGGTTCCTCTAGGTCACCATACAAAAGAGGAGCCCACTGCACACACAGAGACTGGGTCGGCTCTCTAGTAATGTGAAAATGGGGATCAGTGCACAGAAATTGCTCTCCCAAAATTGGATACAACGTTAAGAGCCAATATAAAAGCACTGTAAACAGACAATAGTTTCAAAATTACTGTTGGCAAAATTAGCTGACACGTGTGGAACTCATTCGTAGGATGTTCTTTTGTCCACTATTTTAGCATTAGCTTTAATTCATTTAAAATAAATTAGTTATTAGACAGCAAAATGTCATGTAAACTGGTTAAGCATTCATCCACAAATATGGTCAAGTAATTTCTAGCCTACAGTACCAAAGCCACTCTCTTAAAAAGCTATGAGAAATCTGCAAAAAAGCTCACTGCCTAGTTCACAAATGAAACGGGATCTGGAAAATTAAATATTAATAATTTACAGGGAAAATTGCTCCTGCTAAAAAAGTTTTAAAATTTCAGAGCAGTTATAGAATAAAAAAAAACAGGCTCACAACAATTTTTTAAAAAACTTTAATTGTTGTACTTTACATCTACAGAAAGTTTACGAAATGCCCAATGTCTGTATTTAACTTTTTCCTTCAGCAGTGACCAGTCAGATCCTGCTGCTTGCTTACAGTAAAAGCTCCCACACCCTGACTCCAGGCTCCATGTTCAGAATTCACACCCAAACCTGACCAGCAAACATTTAAAAGATGCTTAAATCTGGCACAGGCAAGTGTGCAAACTGGCCTTCTGCCAAACTCCTAAACTACGAACATACAGGATACCTTTCCAACAATGCAAAGTGACATAGTTTAGAAAGAAAGTATTTTCACTCGGCAATGCGACATTTACTGACCTCCATTGCTGTCCCCTTCCTGGGTGATTAAGAATGCACACTGATTACTGATTACAGCACTTTAATCACTGGATTTCAACATCACATATTTGCTTTTCAAATTTCCACATTTGCTAAGAAAATGCAAATTTGTAAAAAGAGATCCATCTCTGCCCTGTTTGGGGGAGATGACGCTCGACTCATCGATCGACAGTTCCGACGGGCCACAGTGAAAAATCGCATTGATCCTCCTCATAAGACTAACACGGGACGCAACCAACAGAGTACCCTTCGTCGTCCAGTACTTCCCCGGAGCGGAGAAACTACGCCATGTTCTCCGCAGCCTTCAACATGTCATCAATGATGACGAACACCTCGCTATGGCCATCCCCATACCTCCACTACGCGCCTTTAAACAGCACCCAACCTCAAACAGACTATCGTTCGCAGCAAATTACCCAGCTTTCAGGAGAACAGCGTCCACAACACCACACAACCCTGCCAAGGTAACCTCTGCCAGATCATCGACACAGATACCACCATCACACGAGAGGACACCACCCACCAGGTGCACGGTTCATACTCCTGTGACTCGGCCAACGTTGTCTACCTCATACGTTGCAGGAAAGGATGCCCCAGAGCATGGTACATTGGCGAGACCATGCAGACGCTGCGACAACGGATGAACAGGCACCGCGCAACAATCGCCAGACAGGAGGGTTCCCTCCCAGTCGGGGAACACTTCAGCAGTCAGGGACATTCAGCCACCGACCTTCGGGTAAGCGTACTCCAAGGCGGCCTACGAGACACACGACAACGCAAAATCGTCGAGCAGAAATTGATAGCCAAGTTCCGCACCCATGAGGACGGCCTCAACCGGGATCTTGGGTTCATGTCACGCTACACGTAAGCCCACCAGCGAACAAAAGCTATCTGTTTTTAATATAATGGGTCATTTGCTGGCTTTCTCTGCATTCTGGATGTTTCTGCCTCTCTCTCTCTGTTTTTTTTTCCTGTTTGTTTTTTTTTTGAATGTATATTCAGGGGTTCTGTAGGTAACACCTCTCTGTCTGAACACGGTGATTGCCTTGGCAACGGGCAGTTGCAAAGACTGTCTGTAATCACCATGTATTGTTCTGTGATTTATAAATGCGTAGGCTTCGAGGAGTTCCTGACATTTACCTGAGGAAGGAGGAAGCCTCCGAAAGCTTGTAAATTTCAAATAAAATCGTTGGACTATAACTTGGTGTTGTAAAATTGTTTACAACTGTTTGGGAATGCATTCTAACCATCACTGTCCAAGTAAGGAAGAAAAAAGTCAGGGGAACAAATGGTTAATATGCCCTTGTAAAAGAGAACCCAAGAATTTGATTGCAGCCAAATTATGTTACATTTGATAAAACACCCGATGCCACTGAACTGTTCACAAACCAAATCCTGATACTGTGCAGTGACTATGCTTTTCTGGGAGAGAGCAGATAGGCGCTTTAAAGCATGAAGTTAAAAATCAATCCTTGTTAAAAATGATAATTCAAATTTTCTTCCAGAAATTTTGTTTATGAAGTGCTTGCTTTAGAAACTGAGTGTCAATGGGTTAGTATCTGTTCTTTAAACTTTGGGACCTAGATTCAAATAATCCACACTAAGTCAAATGAATTTGGACTGTCTCGGCTCAGTTCCTCGTGGACACAAGCTCACAACCCAGAAATACCCACAATTTGGAATTAATCTTTTACTCTTATTCAAGGATGGTTAGCATAGAAAAATGCTGCACAGTTGTAGAATGTTGTGTTCTTCTGAAACATACTGGTGGGACAAAGAGCAAAGGGATCTTTATGTATCTGGTCATATTATACCTGATCTGGGAGTGGCCAGCTTTATGCTTTTAAAAACCAAATGCAGGTACACACAATTACATATGGTGAAATCAACTAACCCACGAGAGAATAAAGTCTGTTTAAGGTTACAGCTACTCTGATGACATTCATGAATAAGTTTTAGAGTGATGAAAATACATTTTTGAACTATTTAGGGTGCTTCCTAGTACGCAAGGTTCAGTAAAGTGAATGCAAAGTTTAATTAAGTAGATGAAAAGTGCTGATGGACACAGACCTATTGCAATCTTTGGATGAAAAAAAATGGTCTAGTTTGAACTCAAGTTACCCATTTCTACACCTGACTAGTTCTTAGAATACTTGCTGTACTGGAAATGTTCCAATCAGGATCAGTGTGACTACATTGTGTGATTTTTGCTGAAAAATAAAGGGAACATAAGCTTGTCTTTGCAGGCTTAGAGAAGTCTTTACTGTAACGTTTAATTCAGGCTAGTGATTTGTCACCCCTAAAATCACAGGTCATGAGGGTAAAATTAAGAAAACCATACTGATAAAAAAAAACTACTACACCAACAGAATGTGAATTTTTTCTTTAAATCTGCTATCAACATATTTATGCCTGAATCATCTAGAATATTGGAACAGCTCCAGCTGTAAGGTGATGCACAGCCAAGCCACAGGTACAACTGATAGCTGTGTTGTAGTGATACAGAAGTACTAAAATGTAGGTTTTTACAATTTTAATAAGGCACAATTTAGTAGATTTTGATCAAATTCCTATAAAGGGGAAATTTTAAACAAATATCATGCCATCAAAGGCACACAGGGTTACAAAAATCACAGGGTTTACAAGGCTGCAATAAATTACCAGTCGTATGTAAGATAGAGCTTGTTTGTTCCTTTTTTAAGCTGGTTGGATCCAAAGTAGAAAGATAGTATCACAATTTCAAACTTGTTTTTTTTAAAAATGTATTTAAAATTGCATTGTTCCAGAATTTTTAATTCCAAAGCACACCCCAAACTATTTTTCATAAATCTACTTTGAATTTCTATTAATAAGCAAGAGATACAGTATGAATATACATTTAATATATTTGTTCTCCTCTGGTGAACTGTAGTAGTCAACTAGGACCACCAACTTAATCAGAGTGAATCTGTAATACCTAGCCAGGTGCCTGTGGGCTGGTTGACCGTTGCGAAATCGACAGAAAAAGACCAGCTAGTCAAGCTTGTGCACACTGTAATGGTGCAACTCAACATTATGATCCCACTGCTCCCTCCCCAGTTCAACATGCTTCTGGGAGGCCAAAAAAATATGGCTAAAACTCTAGGCCAATTCAGGGGAAAGAAAATCTGAGAACTACTTCTTCAACTTCCAAGGGCAATCAAACAAGTTCCAGAAGACCACAATGACTGGGAGATACATTGCTCAGTATCCCTTCTACGTACACTGTGATGTCAACCTCAGTTAGGAACTCGTCCAGCTCCCTTTTGAATGCTTGCAGCAAATCCGCACTCGCTGCACAAGCTGGTAACCGGTTCCAAAAATTGATGACCTCTGTTAGAATCATAGAATCTTACAATACAGGAGGCCGCCATTTGGCCCCTCGTGCCTGTGCCGGCTCTTTGAAAGAGCTGTCCAATTTAGTCCCACACCCCAACTTTTTACCCATAACCCTGCAAATTAGTCCTGTTCAAGTACATGTCCAATTGTCTTTTGAAAGTTCCTATGGAATTTGATTCCACCACCCTTTCAGGTAGTGCATTCCAAATCTTAACAACCCTCCGTGTGAAAAAATGTCTCCTTATTTCCTCTCTCGATCTTTTGCCAATTATTTTAAATCTATAACCTCTGATTACTGACCCACTTGCCAGAGGAAACAGTTTCTCTCTATTTGCTCTATCAAAACCCCTCATTATTTTGAATACCTCTATCAGGTCTCCCCTTAACCTTCTCTGCTCTGAGAACAATCCCAGCTTCTCCAATCTCGCCACATAACTGAAGTACCTCATCCCTGGCATCATCCTAGTAAACCTGCTCTGTACCGTCTTCAAGGCCCTGACATCCTTCCTAAAAATGTGGTGCCCAGAAATGTACACAATACTCCAAATAAGGCCAAACCAGTGATCGGTAAAGGTTTAACATGACTTCCTTGTTTTCATATTCAATGCGCCTATTTACAAAGCCAAATATCCTATGCGCTTTCCCAAGTGCCTTATCAACGTGCCCTGCCACCTTCAAAGCTTTGTGAAGATGCACCCACAGATCCCTCTGCTCTTGCAACCCCCTCAAAACAGCACCATTTAAATTATACTGCCTATCTATGATGTTCCAGTGCTTGGTTTGCTTTTTTTAATGGCCTTATTAACCTGCATTGCTACTTTGTGACTTGTGTATCTGTAGTCCCAGACCCCTCTGTTCCTTAACCCCATTTAGACTCTTACTATCCAAGCAGTATGTGGCCCCCTTATTCTTCCTACCAAAATGTAATACCTCACTTATCTAGATTGAAATTCATTTGCCAATTACACGTCCATTCAAGTTTATTAATGTCTTCTTGTATTTTGTTGCAGTCCTTCTCGATATTAACTATTTGCTATAACAATTTGTTGTTATCTGCGAATTTTGAAATTGTACTTCCGATTCCAGTGTCCAAATCGTTTATGTAAATGATGAACAACAGTGTCCCAGCACCGATCCTTGTCGAACACCACTTCCCACCTTTTGCCAGTCTGAGTAACTACCTTTAACCTCTACTCTCTGTTTTCTGTTTTGCAGCTAGCTTGCTATCCATTCTACTACTTGTCCCCTGACTCCACATGCTCTGATCTTAGTCATGAGTCCACTATGTGGTACCTTATCGAAAGCCTTTTGAAAATCCAAATATATTACATCTACTGCATTACCCTTGTCTCCCCTTTCTGTTACTTCTTCAAAGAATTCAATAAGGTTGGTCAAGCGTGACCTTCCCTTTTGAAATCTGTGCTGACTATTCTTTATTATGTTTTCAGTTTCTGGATGTTTTTCTATCACATCTTTGAGTAAGGATTCCACTGTCCTGCCTACCACTGAATAATGTACAAAGCAATGTTTTGTTTTTATATGTTTGTACGTAAGAGTTTCCATATGTGTCTTTTACAGAAGATATTTTAAATCTATTTAGTGCATGAATAACATTAATTTATACTTCCCTGGACTGGTTCTATCTCCCATTTTAAATACAGGAATCACATTAACTGTCCGCTAATCCTCTGGCACTATTCCCTTTTCTAATGAATTTGCTGATCCCTGGAGGCCCCCACGACATGCTGCTCTCCAATCAGAAAAACATCTGTTTACCACTACTCTCTGCCTCCTATCCCTTAGCCAATTTCGTACCCAAGTTACCACCGTCCCTTTAATCTCATGTGCTTCTATTTTCCAAATAAGTCTGTTACGTGGTACTTTATCAAGTGCCTTTTAAAAGTCCATATATACATCTACTGCGCTACCTTCATCAATCCTCTCTGATACTTCATCAAAGAACTCAATCAAGTTAGTCAGACATGATTTGCCTTTAACAAATCTGTGCTGGCTGTCCCTTAGTCACCCATGCTTCTCCAAGTAAGAATTAATTTTGTCCTTGACAATAGTCTCCAGTAGTTTTCTGATCACTTACGTTAAACTGATTGGCCTGTAGTTACCAGGTTTATCACTCTCTCCTTTTTTGAACAGAGGTGTAACATTTGGAATCCTCCAGTCCTCTGGCACCATTCCCATATCCAAGGAGCATTAAAAGATTGTGGTGAGAGCTTCTGCTATCTCCACCCTTGTTTCCCTCAGCAACCTAGGATGCATCCCATCTGGACTGGGTGACTTGTTAACTTTGAGTGATGCTAACCTATTTAGCACCTCCTTTCTATCTATTTTTATCCTATTTAATATCTCTACTCCCTCCTCCTCTACTGAGACATTAACTTCATCCTCTTCTTTTGTGAAGACAGATGCAAAGTATTCATTCAGTACCTCAGTCATGCTCTCTGCCGCCACAAGAAGATTTCCTTCTTTGTCCCCAATAGGCCCCACCATTCCTTTAACTATCAGTTTATTTTTAATATGTTTATAAAAGATTTTAGGGTTCTCTTTTATGTTACCTGGAGTATTGTGTGCAGTTTTGGTCTCCTTACCTAAGAAAGGATATACTTGTCATAGAGGGAGTGCAGCGAAGGTTCACCAGACTGATTCCTGGGATAGCAGGACTGTCGTAGGAGGAGAGATTGGGTCGACAAGGCCTGTATTCATTAGAGTTTAGAAGAATGAGAGGGGATCTTATTGAAACATATAAAATTCTGACAGGGCTAGACAGACTGGATGCAGGGAGGATGTTTCCCCAGGGCGGGGGGGGGGGGGTCCAGAACGAGGGGTCATAGTCTCAGGATACGGGGTAGGACATTTAGGACTGAGATGAGGAGAAATTTCTTCACTCAGAGGGTGGTGAACCTGTGGAATTCTCTACCACAGAAGGCTGTGGAGGCCAAGTCACTGAATATATTTAAGATGGAGCTAGATAGATTTCTAGACACAGAAGGCATCAAGGGGTATTGGGAGAGAGTGGGAATATGATATTGAGATAGAGGATCAGCCATGATCATACTGAATGGCGGAGCATGCTCGAAGGGCCAAATGGCCTAATCCTGCTCCTATTTTCTATGTTTACCTGCTAATCTTTCCTCATATTCTCTCTTTGCCTTAAAGGCCTGCCATTGCTCATTTAATGTTTACCTGGCCAATCTTTGATCCCTTCTCAAATCACTGAAATTGGCTCTCTTCCAGTTGGATATTTTCCCCGTTGATTTTTTTTTGTCCCTTTCCGTAACTACTTTAAACCTAATTATATTATGATCACTATTATCCAGATGTTCTCCCACTGAAACACACTCCACTTGCCCCACTTCATTCCCCAGAACCAGATCCAGCACTGCTTTCTTCCTCGTTGGGCTAGAAACACACTGATTAAGAAGGTTCTCCTGCACACATTTTAGGAATTCTTCATCCTCCTTGCCCTTTACACTGTTTTTCCCCCCAGTCTATATTAGGATAACTGAAGTCCCCTACTATTACTGCTCTATTATTTTTACATTTCTCTGAAATTTGCCTACAGATTTGCTCCTCTATCTCCTTTTCATGATTTGGCAGTCTATAGGAAACACCCAGCAATGTAACAGCTCATTTTCTGTTCCTTAACTCTAACCTAATAGATTCAGTCTTTGAACCCTCCAGTATATGGGCCCTTCTGTAGAAACGTATTATCCTTCTCCACCTCCTTGCTTTTTTCCTTCCCTATCCCTCCTGATTACATTGTAGCCAGGAACATTTAGTTCCTATTCCTGCCCATGTTTAAGCCAGGTCTCCGTTATAGTCAATATATCATAACCCCATGTGACAGCTTGTGCCTGCAGCTCATTAACCTTATTTGTACCACTCCTCGCATTAACAGGCATGTATTCCAACACCTTGCTAGTCTGCTTTGCTTTTTTTCCTCCATTTAATTCCTGCACTTTCTACACTATTCTTTATTCTGTTGCTATTTGTCCCTGCTAGTTTTCTATGCATGACATTTCTCCTCTCTGCCGCTACGTCTTGGTTACCGTCAAATTAGTTTAAACCCTCCCCCACAGTAGCAAAAGCGTAATTCTATGCTTATGCAACTTGTACGCCTGTCCCCTAGGTGTCACCCGTGGCTCAATGGCATCTGGCCATTTCCACATTGTTGTTTGTGGGACCTTGCTGTATGCAAGTTGGCTGCCGCGTTTCCCACATTACAACAGTGACTACACTTCAAAAATACTTAATTGGCTGGAAAGCACTTTGGGACATCCTGAGATTGTGAAAGGTGCTATATAAGTGCAAGTCTTACTTTACATTTTTTAACCTCACCAAACTCCTTCTCATCCCGTTCACCCCATCCACCGCCCTCCCCTCGGATTCTGCGGATCAATAATCTGCATTTTCCTCCAGCATGTCCATTCATTCACAAATAAGTCCCTCACCATCCATGACCTTATTGTGAACGATTGTATTGACATCATGGAAACTTGGCTCACGTATGGCAACCCCTTGCCCCTTATTGAGGGCTTCCCTGACTGGCTACGCTTTCCACTACCTGCCCAGCCCAAACTGCCAGTGACAGCATTGCCTTGATCGCCAAATCGCCACATGGTCTCTTCCCCCTCTGGCACCTTCTTCTTCAAACACCTCACTTTGTTCCAACACCCCACCTCTCCTTCAACATCCTCGTTCTCTACCTCAGCCCCATCCTGAGTTTCTCCCAGAGATATCCTCTCTCCTTTCCTCTTTCAAGCTTTGCATTGAGCAACTTCTCATCCTTGATTTCAATTTCTATCTCAACTTACCTTGGCCGCTCTTCTCTGACTTCACTACCCTCCTGTCCTCCCTAAACTTTTTCCTCTATATAAACAGTTCTAACCATATTCATGGCAACCACTGACCTTGTCATTGCACATGACCTCTCTACTCTCATGGTCTCAACACACACAAGGCCATCTCCGACCATTTCTTTGTATCCCTCATCACCCACATCCCCCTAGCCCCTTCCAATCTGACTTCTGCCTATATCCGGCCCGGAAATAAACACTCCCCCAAGTCATTTGCATTTCAAGCTGCTAACAGTCTAGCCCGTGGCCTTCCATTCGCCACAATATTTCTGCGGCTGTTGATCTGCTCAAACACTCCCTCACCTCCCCCTTTGACACCCTTGTCACCAGTAAACCGTTCTCCCATCATGGTCGTCCACCTTGGTAAAGCACCCATCTTCACACCCTCAAGACCAAGGGATTCAGACTTGAGCAAATCTGGTGCACAACTGGTTTAACCATACATCATCAGATCTGGCTCTATCAAGAACTATCATGCCTCATCTTCCTAAGGTAGTGAGCGGTTTTGGCAGAGGATCATTTTGGACAGCAAAGATAACCATCCCGCCTGGCTTCATTTTTCCACTACCAACCGTCTCCTGGTGTGGAGCTCATGGCCTACTGTTCAGCTACCTCTGCTGCTTCTCCCGATCCACCAAGCCAAACTTCCCTCCAGGCTCCTTCCTACCTAAGTCCTGGTCTTGCGTCATTTTCTAGTGTCTCTCCTATCTCTTCTCGTGCTTTCTAAATGCTCATCTTGTCCACGAATTCTACCTTCTTCTCCCTTGACCCCTATTGCCACTAAATTAATTATCCAACTTCACTTTCAATCTCCATTACGTCCCCCTCCCTTTCAAAACCATCCTCATCATCCCTCTCTCAAAAAACTTGTCCTCAATCCCTGTCCTTGCAAATTACCACCCCATTACCAATCTCCCTTTCTTCCCCAAAGTCTTTGAACATATTGTCACCTCCTAAATCCATGCCCATATTTCCCACAGCTCCATGTTGCATCTCTCCAATCAGGATTCCGACCGTCACACAACTGAAATGGCCTTAATCAAAGTCACAAACGCTACCTTGTGTGCCTGTGACTATGATGCATTTACCCTCCTAATCCTCTTTGACCTCTTTGCAGCCTTTCACACAAATGACAACACCTTCCTCTTCCAACCCCACCCTTCCGTTGTCCAACTCAATGGGACTGCCTTCATTTGGTTCCACTCTTACCTATCCAATCATAGCCAGTAATGGCTTCCGTTCCCACCGCCACACCGTTTCCTGCAGTGTCCCTCAAGGATCTATCCTTGGCCCCCTCCGCTTTCTCATCTGCCCATTGCCCCTTGGGTGACATCATCCAAACACAGCATCCACATGCATGCGGACAGCATCCAATCTTGGATGAGTCACAAATCCCTCCAGTTAAATATCAAGACCGAAGCCAGCATTTTCGGCCCCTCCGTACCCTTGTCGCTGAATCCATCTCCCTCCCTGGCCACAGTATCAGGTCGAACTAGGTTCAGAACCTCGGCATCCTATCGACCCCAAGCTGAGCTACCAATGCTATATCTTCTGAGACCGTCTACTTCCATCTCCATATCATCTGTCGCAGCCCATTTGTTGTTGAAACTCTTATCAATGTGATAAAAGGTGGCATATTGACTTGTCTACTCCAATGGTCTCTTGCCTGGCCGCCCACTCTCCATGCTCTATAAATGTCAGCTCGTCCAAAACTCTGCTGTCTGTATCCCGCGCCAAGTCCCAGTCAACTATCACTCCTGTCCTTGCTAACCTATATTGGCGCCTGGTCCCCCAATTTAAAATTCTCATCCTTGGGTTAAAATCCCTTCATGATCTCACCCCTACTTATTTCTATGACCTTGTCCAACCCTACAACCACCCCTGAACTCTTTCCCTCTGATTCTGGCCTCTTGTGCATCACCCACGCCTTCACCCAACCACTGGCAGCTTCATATTCTGGAATTCACTCTTTAAGCCGCTCCGCTGATCCACTTGCTTCTACTTCTACCCGCCTCCCCCCAAGACCCTTCTTAAAACCCACCACTTTGACCAAGCTTTTGGTCACTCCTCTTAATATATCCTTCTTTGGCTCGGCGTTCTTTTTTTTTTGTCTGATTACGCCTTTGTAAAACGCCTCGATGCATTTTCTTTCCTATGTTAGAAGTACTAAATAAATGCAAGTTGTTGTTGCGGTATTGAAGCGTGGCGTCCATTCCGTTATTTGAACTGTATGAAAAGTTTCTTTTTTAAAATGCCCATGTAATTATAACATTTCCTAATTTTTTTTTACCTATAATTGTAGCTGGAAAACTTCTTGCTTTCTTTCAACATCACCCTGTACAAGGATAGCACCTGAGTGCTTGCGGGTACCGCCATCTTCCTCCTCTGACCTTTCCCGTGTGAGGACCCCAGCTGCCGCGCGGCGGTGCCTGACATGGAATGTTGCGCGACCAACGGTCGTCCCGTGGAACCTGCGACCGTTGCGGGACGTTTTATTTTCCCGGTTCTACCTTCCACTTTGTAAACCCTGTCCCTGCCCTGTCTTCATCACATTCCCGGCCACATTTTCTTTTTTTAAGATACAGGCAAGCCGGCGTAGTACTATTAACACTTTGGCTTCAAGGAGGGACGCTGTCAGTTTTGCGAAGAAGGTGAGTGAAGCTTGGGCGAGAAACTGCTGCTGCTGTGAACTTTTAGGAGCACACGGGGATAGTAGACGTGGTCGTGGTGGTGGTGGGGAGGGAGGAAGTAAAGGGAAACACTCTGAAGGGGAGCTCTGTCGTTCTGATCAATTTTTGTGCTCGTTGCGCTGCGTGGTGAAAGAGACATACAAGTGTGGAGAAGACATGTCTGATGTGGTGACATTTTATATATGTGTATATAGCGTTACAATACATGCAAAACCCTAATCATTGGATCAAAAGCAAAACACTGCGGATGCTGGAAATACTCAGCAGGTCAGGCTGAGCAGATGTGGGGAGAGAGACAGAGTTAACGTTTCAGGTCGATGACTTAAGTCCCTGGAGTGGGACTTGAACCCACGACCTTCTGACTCAGAGATGAGAGTGCAACAACTGAGCCACAGCTGATACTGTACGTTGTGTGGGACCCAGCTTTCATTTCTGATCCTAAAGCAACTTGTTGCACAAAGTAAACAATAAAACAAAAGCAAGATATTGTCGATGCTGGAAATCTGAAATGCAAACAGAAAATGCTCGAAACACTCAACTGGTGTTACCTAACCTCCTGAGTGTTTCCAACATTTTCTGTTTTTCTTTTGCACAAAGTAAAGGCAGTTTTTACTTTAGTTGTCTCTGTTAGGTGTAATCAGTATTGGGGGGGAGGAAGGACCATCACCCTTCTGAATTGGATAATTATATTGCCGATTTATTTGATTACACACACGTTCTTCAATTAGGTCTTCCCAGTATTTAGTTGGAGGAAATTTCTGCTTGTCCAGTACTGGATGTAGGACAAGCAGCGTGACCAATCAGAGGCAGTGGACGGGTCGGGCGCGGTGTTGAGGAAAAGCCTAAATATTTTGGGGCTTTCAACTGGCTCTTCAGAGTGTGCCAAACAAGATCAGAATTTCAGCACATTTTTAGCTACCAGGAAAATCTGCACCATTGAAAGCTTATAGTGCAAAGTGGGAGTGCTTCTTATCCCAGCAGGATGCAATGTAGTATCAACTGTGTCTTATTTGCAAATACTGCTAGGTCACACATTCTTTTGGAACTCATTGAGAGTCTGTGTTGCTGCTAATACTGCCCATCATTAACCACTGGCAGGAATGGCAATTGAGGAAAAATCAAGAGTCTATTTAATGAAGATTATTCCACATTATTGGCTTGAATTTAGTTCTGAACCAATTTAGATTAGGATCTTTTGGACTTATCGGTTTGTTCTTTCTCTTAATATATTACCATACAGTTTGAAACAAAGATTCAGCAAGTTGCTTGTTTTAGTGATGGATCTGCCATATCTTACATGGTAAACAGACAAGACAATTCTCATGCCCCATTTTGTTCCTGAATTTTATTTGTCACCATATGCTTCCATCAAAAGGTCTTCTTTTTGATGGTTTGATGTGTATAGCTGATGCGTAGATAGAAAAAAGGCTTTTTGCAAATCTAAGCAATTATTTATGTTTTGTTTGGAAGTAGAATCTCGAGTAAATAAGTTTTGTGCTGCTCTGGTAGGGAAGAACCAACTGAAGAAAGTTTGGGTTTGTTCTGCTTGTGGAATGGCCATCACACAGACTAAAATCTGTTGAATTTCTATCAAAGGCTTTTGATGGAGTAATTTGCCAGTTTTCTCCAAGCATTTATGTCTTGACAACTTAGCACAATAAGTAGTTTGGTACTGTGAGCTGATCTGAATATGTAGGACTTTAGAGCACCTGACTCTGATTTGTTTACTACTTTTTATATACTATTATTTGTGTAATCATCCTGGAGAGCATGAACAACCCAAAATACTCTTCACAACTAACTGTCTCCAGCTCAGCTTCTTCTATCCTCTTCTCCAACATGATGTATTTCTTTATATACAAAATTAAGACTATCTATTTGGCTGTCTCTGTCTCCTACAGCCCCACCTTATCGATTGCAGATATCTATTAGGATTCCTTATTGCACAATGCTCAACAATTTCTCCTCACCTCTTCCCTTCTCCCCCAAACCCTTATCAGACTTATCTCCTCCATGAGAGCTGCAGTTGTACCTTTGCCCCTATGTCGACCCAGCTCCTGACTACTCACACACCTTTCCTTGGCTCAGTGCTTCGTCAACTGCTCCATGTTTTGCAGGCACTTTTGCCTCCCCTTCAAAACTGCTGTCATCACCCCTTCCTTCTGAACCCATCTTCAACCCCTTTGCTCACCTTCTCCGTTGTCTCTAAGTTATTAGAATGCATCATCACCACCCAACTCCAGCCCACTTCTCCAACTGCTCCCAATTCCAATCCTTACAATCTGGATTCCAGTCCAAACTCCATCAGTCACCAGTGTCCTATGATAATCACGACCATGGAATGATAGTCCCCTTCAATGTCTCTGTGGCTTTCTACATAAATTGATCAGTGCATCTTCCTCCACTGTCTTTCCTCTGGCCCAATTTTTTTTTTTAGCACTGCTTTATCATGGTTTCAGCTGCTGTCTGTCTGAACTTAGTACATCTCCTCCAATTTTCCTCCCATCTGCACTGCCACCTCAGGCATGGCCCAAAGCTGCATCTTTGATCCCTCCTGTTCATTTCCTGCCTGCTGCACCTCAGTCCTCAGTGCCATCTTTGGTAATCATGAGATCAGTTTCTATATAGGCAAAAATGGTACCCAGCATTGACTTCTTGACTGCCATTGTGCTATCTGACTGCCTGCCTGATATCAAGTTGTGGATGAGTCAGAATTTTCTCCAGCAAGATTGAAGACATTCTGTTCAGCTCCTGCCAGAAGCTTTATAGCTGAAGCGCCAATGTCATCCCCATGCCCGTTTACTCAGGCTGATCCAATGGTGCACAACCCCAGTGTCCTGTTTGATCTTGAGCTTAGCTTCAAACCTCCGATCCACTGAGCACCAAGACCGCTTACTTCCACCTTCACAACATTGCCCATCCATGCCTTCATTACCTTTAGGCTTGAGTTCTCCAACACTTTCCTCACTGGCCTCCCGTGCTCTACCTTACATAAACTCCAATACATCCAGAACTCTGCCACTTGTGCGCTATCCCGCACTAAATCCTGGACTCTTATTAGTTAGACCTTGTCGACCGCCAATGGTTCCTTGTCCTCCAACAATAACTTTAAAATCTTTGTCCTTATTTCAATCCCTCAATGGCATTGCTGCACTCTCCTCTGAAATATCCCCACAATCATATGTTCCAATTGTACCCTCTAGCTTTTTGACTCTGGTTTACTGTGTATCGTCATCGTCGTCATCGTCTCCCTCCCCCCCGCCCCCCCACCGTGGTTGGTGATAGATGTTTCGTTGTCATGCCCCTTAACTCTGAAATTCTCTTTCTAATTCCCTCTGCCTTGCTACCTCTTTCCCCACTTTCAAAAGCATCCTCAATAGTACTTTTTTAAACGTGCCTTCAGTCATCTCCCCTAACTTCTGTCCCTCTTCCTGCTTGGATCCCTGGACACTTGTAAAAATAATACGGGACATACTATGTGAAAGGTGCTATAAAAGCGTCAATTGTTAAAGAATGAATGAATGAGGAAGAATGTTCGATTTCCTAATAATCTTAGTTATTAACTTCATTCTTGAATGAAATTCAACCTCCACAACAAATGTACCCCTCAATTTCCTTCTGACCTAGTGGTGTTTGGAGCTTGTAGTTTTCTGTATGTTTCATATCTCTCGCTATGTATCTGGGATCTTGTTGCTGCTTTCTCCAGTTGAAAAATTAAGAGTTTTGCCCAGATTGAGGCCTGATATGCGGCGTAGTGGTGGGTATTGCCTGGTCAAGATGACTTGGCTTGAAGGTCTTAGTCTGTGATTCTCCCTGGGAATATGGAAATCCTTATTCTTATTAAGAAATTAAAACTCATTTGGTGGAGATCATGCCCATTGTAAGTAATTTTTAGCCAAGCATTTTGCTGCCCTGAGTAAGGGAATACTAGCATTTGCATTTGCTAGCAAACATGCAGGTGACCCTGAGGATATAGAAAATACTGTCATTGTATGATTGTGAGAAAACAGTAGTTAATTGAAAGAACTTCAAAGACAATTCTTGTAAAATTTTCTCTCTTTATTATCTGTGTTTTTTCTCCAAAGCAATGCCTGTATCTGCACAATTACTACTTGTAGAGTTAGGAAGAGAATTTCACAGTCCATTGCGAATATATTGATTGCTTTCAGTACAAATTCTATCAGTTGACTGGTGCAAATTAGGATTCAAAATATTCCTAGTTCAACACACAATAAAAGTCTCACAATGAATATTTTGACCAAGTCAGGGTTGATACTTGTAGGTAACAAAACCTGTAGCAGGCTGTAATTGAAGTTTCAATTAACTTGGATCAGAGGTTCTCAAACCTTTTTTGCTGAGTCCCCCTTTGGAGATTCATGTCCATGCCACCTCCCTCATTCTACGTGCCCCACTCACCTCAGCCCAGCATTTGGGGGCGTGTCTCAGGGTGTTGGATACATTTGAAACGTAAGGTAAGTGCAGCTATCTATTCAGACGAGGATGTCTTTGGACTGGTAGCAAACTGATATAATAGTGCCAAAAGACACTGCTTACCTCGTTGGTGCTGGCAGCTGCAAAATAATAAGTACGAAAGCCACCGATGCAGCCTCGCACAGCCAGAGAGGTGCACTATGGCGCAAATTCAGCATCGCTGGATGTTTGAATCCCTGCCAATTTGTAGAAGTGGATATTGGAACTATTAGAGCTGCTTCTGGTGCAACAGCAAAATAGCTATGATTGGTCTAATATCCACTTCTACAAACAAAGATCAGATGCTTTGCTGAGATCACCCCATAATAAACCACCTCTGGCTATGCGAGGCTGCATTGGGGGCTTTTGTGCTTGTTAGTTTATGCCAGCCTGTCCTCCTTTGGGATAACCTCGTTGCGTCCCCCAGTTTGGGAACCTCTGACTTAGTTGAAGGGATGCTGGAACCAGCCATGATTCAGTTCAGATAGCCTTGAACCAAGATGGGCACTGTACTATATTTTTCAATAATATAAGCTTAATATGATGGCCTGCACATTTGGTAATACAAACTTACTTAATATTGCTTGGAGTCTACAGCACTGAAACAGGCCATTCGGCCCAAATGGTCTATGCTGGCATGAGCCTCCTCCCACCCCTCTTCATCTAACCCCATCAGCAAATCTTTATATTACTTCCTTCCTCATGTGCTTATCTAGCTTCCCCTTAAATCAATGATGTTTCCATATTCTGGTTTGGTTCCAAAGAGAGGTTTTTGTTCAAGTCTTTTAGTGGGTCAAAAGGTCAATTTTTATATTGCTATGTTGTCTTTTGTTCTTTAAGTTGGAGAGTGTGTAGGAACAGTTAGGAAACAAGTTGGCATGTCCATGCCACCTCCCTCATTCTACGTGCCCCACTCACCTCAGCCTAGCATTTGGGGGCTAACAGGTCTGTATTTCCCTGTTTTCCTTCTCCCTCCATTCTTAAATAGTGGGGTTTCATTTGCTATCCTCCAATCTGCAGGAACCGTTCCAGAATCTATAGAATTTTGGAAGATGACCACCAATGATTCCACTATCTCTATAGCCACCTCTTTCAAAACCTGGGATGTAGATCATCAGGTCCTTGAGATTTATCAACTTTCAGTCCCATTAATTTCTCTAGTACTATTTTTTTACTAATACTAATTTCCTTCAGTTCCTCATTCTCACCGGATCCTTGATTCTCTAATATTTATGGGAAGTTTTTTATGTCTTCTTGCATGAAGACAGACACAAAATATTTGTTTAATTTCTCTACATTTCCTCATTCCCCATATAAATTCTCCCGTCTCTGTCTGTAAGGGACCCACGTTTGCCTTTGCCAGTCTTTTCCTTTTTACATACCTGTAGAAGCTTTTACAGTCTGTTTTTATATTTCTCGCTCGTTTACTCTCGTATTCGATTTTCCCTTTCTTTATCAATTTCTTGGTCCTCCTTTGCTGAATTCTAAAATGCTCCCAATCCACAGGCTTACTGCTTTTTCTGGCAACTTTATATGCCTCTTTCTTTGATTTAATACTATCTTTAATTTCTCTTGTTAGCCATGGTTGGACCACTTTTCCTGTTGGGTTTTTGTGCCTTAAAGGAACATATATTTGTTGCAAATTATGTATTAATTCTTTAAATGCTAGCCATTGCCTGTCTACCGTCATACCTTTTAATGTAGTTCCCCAATCAACCATAGCCAACTTGCGCTTCATACCTTCATAGTATCCATTGTTTAGATTTAAGAACCTAGTTTTGGATTGAACTACTTCACTTTCATACTTAATGAAGAATTCTATCATATTATGGTCACTCTTCCCTAAGGGCTCCTTTACACCAAGATTATTAATTAACCCTTTCTCATTGTACAATACTAGATCTGAAGTAGCTTGTTCCTTAGTTGGTTCAACATACTGATCGAGAAAACCAACTCGTATACATTCCAGGAATTCGTCCTCTGCAGTATTAGTGCTAATTTAGTTTGCCCAATCTATATGTAGATTAAAGTCCCCCATGATTACTGTATTACCCTTGTTACATGCACTTCTAATTTCCTACTTTATACTGTGCCCTACATTAGCACTACTGTTTGGTGGCCTATAATCAACTCCCACCAATGTTTTCTGCCCCTTGCTGTTTCTTAGCTCCACCCAAACTGATTCAACATCTTGGTCTTCTGAGCCAAGATCCTTTCTCACTATTGTACTGATCTCATCCTATACTAACAGCGCTCCCCCACCTCCTTTTCCTTTTTTGCCTGTACTTCCTAAATGTCGAATACCCTTGAATATTCATTACCCAGCCTTGGTCACCCTGCAGCCACGTCTCTGTAATGGCAACTGGATCATACCCATTTACTTCAATTTGTGCCATCAATTCATCTACCTTGTTGCGAATGCTGCATGCATTCAGATAAAGTGCCTTTAATTTTGTCTTTTTAACATTTTTTCCTATTTTGACCTTATTTGCTGCTGGCCTTTATTTCCGCTGCCTTCCAATTTCACTTACTACTTTTCTGCCTTCCACTTCCAGCTTTGTTACTCTCTCTTCTGAATCTCCTCTTAGGTTTCCATCCCCCTGCCAAGTTAGCTTAAGCCCTCCCCAACAGCACTGCCAAACCTCCCTGCAAGGATATTGGTCCCGGCCCTGTTGAGGTGCAACCCGTCCGGCTTGTACAGGTCCCATCTCCCCCAGAACTGGACCCAATGCCCCAGGAATCTAAAGCCCTCCTTCCTGCTCCATCTCTCCAGCCATGTATTTATCTGCTCTATCCTCCTATTTCTATACTCACTGCGTGGCACTGGGAGTTTTTTTGATTTTTTTTTATTCGTTCACGGGATGTGGGCGTCGCTGGCAAGGCCGGCATTTATTGCCCATCCCTAATTGCCCTTGAGAAGGTGGTGGTGAGCCGCCTTCTTGAACCGCTGCAGTCCGTGTGGTGACGGTTCTCCCACAGTGCTGTTAGGAAGGGAGTTCCAGGATTTTGACCCAGCGACAATGAAGGAACGGCGATATATTTCCAAGTCGGGATGGTGTGTGACTTGGAGGGGAACGTGCAGGTGGTGTTGTTCCCATTTGCCTGCTGCTCTTGTCCTTCTACGTGGTAGAGGTCGCGGGTTTGGGAGGTGCTGTCGAAGAAGCCTTGGCGAGTTGCTGCAGTGCATCCTGTGGATGGTACACACTGCAGCCACAGTGCGCCGGTGGTGAAGGGAGTGAATGTTTAGGGTGGTGGATGGGGTGCCAATCAAGCGGGCTGCTTTATCTTGGATGGTGTCGAGCTTCTTGAGTGTTGTTGGAGCTGCACTCATCCAGGCAAGTGGAGAGTATTCCATCACACTCCTGACTTGTGCCTTGTAGATGGTGGAAAGGTTTTGGGGAGTCAGGAGGTGAGTCACTCGCCGCAGAATACCCAGCCTCTGACCTGCTCTCGTAGCCACAGTATTTATATGGCAGGTCCAGTTAAGTTTCTGGTCAATGGTGACCCCCAGGATGTTGATGGTGGGGGATTCGGCGATGGTAATGCCGTTGAATGTCAAGGGGAGGTGGTTAGACTCTCTCTTGTTGGAGATGGTCATTGCCTGGCACTTGTCTGGCGTGAATGTTACTTGCCACTTATCAGCCCAAGCCTGGATGTTGTCCAGGTCTTGCTGCATGCGGGCTCGGACTGCTTCATTATCTGAGGGGTTGCAAATGGAACTGAACACTGTGCAGTCATCAGTGAACATCCCCATTTCTGACCTTATGATGGAGGGAAGGTCATTGATGAAGCAGCTGAAGATGGTTGGGCCTAGGACACTGCCCTGAGGAACTCCTGCAGCAATGCCCTGGGGCTGAGATGCTTGGCCTCCAACAACCACTACCATCTTCCTTTGTGCTAGGTATGACTCCAGCCACTGGAGAGTTTTCCCCCTGATTCCCATTGACTTCAATTTTACTAGGGCTCCTTGGTGCCACACTCGGTCAAATGCTGCCTTGATGTCAAGGGCAGTCACTCTCACCTCAACTCTGGAATTCAGCTCTTTTGTCCATGTTTGGACCAAGGCTGTGATGAGGTCTGGAGCCGAGTGGTCCTGGCGGAACCCAAACTGAGCATCGGTGAGCAGGTTATTGGTGAGTAAGTGCCGCTTGATAGCACTGTCGACAACACCTTCCATCACTTTGCTGATGATTGAGAGTAGACTGATGGGGCGGTAATTGGCCGGATTGGATTTGTCCTGCTTTTTGTGGACAGGACATACCTGGGCAATTTTCCACATTGTCGGGTGGATGCCAGTGTTGTAGCTGTACTGGAACAGCTTGGCTAGAGGCGCAAGGGTAGTAATCAAGAGTTTACTACCCTTGAGGTCTAAACTCTTTCCTAACTCCTTAAATTCTGCCTGCAGGACCTCATCTCTCTTTCTACCTATGTTGTCGTTACCGATATGGACCACGACCTCTGGCTGTTCGCCCTTCCCCCCCCCCCCCCACCTTCCTCAGAATGTTCTGCAGCCTTCCTGGTGACCGTGGCACCAGGGGGGCAACATACCATCCTGGAATCACGTTTGTGGCCACAGAAACGCCTGTCTGCTCCCCTAACTATGGAACCCTCTATCACTATTGCTGTCCTGACCTTTCTCCTGCCCACTGTACAGCTGAGCCACCCATGGTGCTATGGACTTGGCTCTGGCTGCACTCCCCAAAGGAACCCTCTTCCCCCACCAGTATTCAGAACTGAATACTGGTTGGAGAGTGAGATACCCTCAGGGGACTCCTGCACTATTGGCCTGGTCCTCCTTGTCTGTCTTGCGGTCACCCAGTCCCTCTCTGCATGCACTTTCTTAAGCTGCGGGGTGACCACCTCCTGAAACGTGCTATCCACGTAGCTCTAAACCTCGCGGATGCACTGCAGGGATGCATTGCAGTGATGCCAGCTATTGCTCAAGCTCCGAAATCAGGAGCTCGAGCACCTCCAGCTGACGACACTTCCTGCACCTGTGGTTGTCCAGGACACGGGAAGCGTCCTGGAATTCCCACATGGCACAAGCCACGCATTCGATGGGTGTGAGCTGCCCTGCCATGCCTTGATTTATTTGATTGTTTACTGAACTTAAAGTTAATGCGGTGTAATGCTGAGCAAAACAGACCTGAAAAGTAGGTTCCAGGTTCATTCCCAGACCTGTACTGAGTTAGCTGATCTCAGCTACAGGGGTGATAGGAGTCTTGCAATTGGTCCTGGGCTAGGGAAGGCAAAAATCAGTCAGGGCTTCCACTCATTATTATTATGTGACCCTAACTGGAAAGTACATATGTGCGAAAGTGGGATGAAAACAGAATCAGGCTTGTCTATGAAACATCCCCAATGTCAAATATCCTGCTGACCCTCACAATTTGGGCTCATGCATACCTATCTTCATTATTAAATCTGTACGGGGGGGGGGCGTCACGTGTCACCCTTGTTCATGCTGCTGATTCAGAAGATCCTGGGTTCAAGCGTCACTTGGGGACTTGAGCACCGATTCTAGGTTGACACTTGAGGGAGCACTGCATTGTCAGAGGTGCTGTCTTTCAGATGAGACATTAAACTAAGGCCTCCTCTGCCTGTTCAGGTGGATGTAAAAGATCTCATGGCACTATTTGAAGAAAAGGAGGTGAGTTCTGAGTCCTGGCCAACATTAATTCTTCAACCAACACTATCAGAAACAGATTATCTGGTCATTCATTTATTGCTGGGACCTTGCTGTATTGAATTTGGCTGCTGCATTTGCCTACAAACAGTGACCACACTTCAAAAGTAATTAATTGATTGTACAGCATTTTGGGACATCCTGAGTACGCGAAAGGTGCTATATAAATATAAGTTCGTACGTTCTTTCATTAGCAGAAGAAATGAATTGTCACGTTTCTCTCATTGGTTCAAAGAAGCAAGTTGACTTGACTGATTTGCTGAAATATTGATCTGCAAAGACTCCATGGAAAAGCAGCCATTTGAAAGGCTGCAAATTCAGTTAATCACATAGCTGAATTTATTTTTTCAGTGTGGTTCCAGCTATTATTTTTATTTCTGATCTGGTTGAATATATAGCCATGAAAATAACATCTATAAGATAACAAACCTGTTATAAATGTTTATAATCTCCCTAAAACATTTAAAGTTACCCATGCTGTTGCTGGTATGCTACTCCTACACTAACTATTTTCAAAACCTCACCGAGATCTTGGGGGGCATGGGACTCACTATTCCTTAATTGCTTGCAGCTTGATTTCTTCTCCCGGGCTTTGTTTATGTCAAAGTAGGGCCCAATCACATACCTGTGATCAGCATAATCTTGGACATCTTCTGTGCATGCCCATTCGTGTTACACTTTATCGTAAAAAAAAAGCCTTACTTTTATTTTTTCCTTTGCCTTTTTCTCTTATTGCACAATACCCTTTCTGTTTTGCATATACATTTGATTTTTTTTGAATGCTACATTTGAAATTGAGCATGCTGATTATCATTTCATTATGATCAGGCTTTTTGTTGCAAACTAAATATTGAAGTACATATACTGTGCTAAGATAAATCATGTTAAAAAAACTATTATAATTAAAATTAATTCTCAGTAATTTTACTCTTTGCCAATTTTCTCCCCTTTTATGGCACCCTCACCTGACAGTGCTGAATTGTGTTCAAATGCAGTTGCACAGGTGTCAATAGCCATCTGGTACCTTACCCATGTGTTCACTCTTCACGTGCAAGTCTAGACAGTGAAGGTTGTCAAGTTTACATAAGAACATAAGAAATAGGAGCAGGAGTAGGCCAATCGGCCCTTCGAGCCTGCTCCGCCATTTAATAAGATCATGGCTGATCTGACCCTAACCTCAAATCTAAATTCATGTCCAATTTCCTGCCTGCTCCCTGTAACCCCTAATTCCCTTTACTTCTAGGAAACTGTCTATTTCTGCTTTGAATTTATTCAATGATGTAGCTTCCACAGCTTCCTGGGGCAGCAAATTCCACAGACCTACCACCCTCTGAGTGAAGAAGTTTCCCCTCATCTCAGTTTTGAAGGAGCAGCCCCTTATTCTAAGATTATGCCCCCTAGTTCTAGTTTCACCCATCCTTGGGAACATCCTCACCGCATCCACCCGATCAAGCCCCTTCACAATCTTATATGTTTCAATAAGATCGCCTCTCATTCTTCTGAACTCCAATGAGTAGAGTCCCAATCTACTCAACCTCTCCTCATATGTCCGCCCCCTCATCCCCGGGATTAACCGAGTGAGCCTTCTTTGTACTGCCTCGAGAGCAAGTATGTCTTTTCTTAAGTATGGACACCAAAACTGTATGCAGTATTCCAGGTGCAGTCTCACCAATACCCTATATAACTGCAGCAATACCTCCCTGTTTTTATATTCTATCCCCCTAGCAATAAACGCCAACATTCCGTTGGCCTTCTTGATCATCTGCTGCACCTGCATACTAACTTTTTGATTTTCTTGCACTAGGACCCCCAGATCCCTTTGTACTGCAGTACTTTCCAGTCTCTTGCCATCAAGATAATAACTTGCTCTCTGATTTTTCCTGCCAAAGTGCATAACCTCACATTTTCCAATATTGTATTGCATCTGCCAAATCTCCGCCCACTCACCCAGCCTGTCTATATCCCCCTGCAGGTTTTTTATGTCCTCCTCACTCTCTACTTTCCCTCCCATCTTTGTATCATCTGCAAACTTTGATATGTTACACTCGGTCCCTTCCTCCAAATCGTTAATATAGATTGTAAAGAGTTAGGGACCCAGCACCGACCCCTGTGGAACACCACTGGCCACTGGCTTCCAGTCCGAGAATGAACCATTTATCCCAACTCTCTGCTTCCTGTTAGATAACCAATCCTCCACCCATGCCAGAATATTACCCCCAATCCAGTGATTTCTTATCTTGAGCAATAATCTTTTATGTGGCACCTTGTCGAATGCCTTCTGGAAGTCTCAATACACTACGTCCACTGGTTCCCCTTTATCCACCCTGTACGTTATGTCCTCAAAGAACTCAAGCAAATTTGTCAGACATGACTTCCCCTTCATAAAGCCATGCTGACTTTGTCCTATTAAATTATGTTTATCCAAATGTTCTGCTACTGTCTCCTTAATAATAGACTCCAAAATCTTAACCACCACAGATGTTAGGCTAACTGGTCTATAATTTCCAGCCTTCTGCCTACTACCCTTTTTAAATAAGGGTGTTACATTAGCAGTTTTCCAATCTGCCGGGACCTTTGTCGAGTCCAGAGAATTTTGGAAAATTATTACCAAAGCATCCACAATCCCCACTGCCACTTCCCTCAAGACCCTAGGATGGAAGCCATCAGGTCCAGGGGATTTATCTGCCTTGAGCCCCATTAATTTACTAAGTACCAATTCCTTAGTGATTTGAATCGTATTTAGCTCCTCCCCCCATAGAGCCCCCTGTTTGTCCAGTGTTGGGGTATTCTTAGTGTCCTCTACCGTAAAGACTGAAACAAAATATTTGTTCAGCATTTTTGCCATCTCCATGTTTACCACCATTAATTTCCCGGTCTCATCCTCTGAGGGACCTACATTTGCCTTAGCCACCCTTTTTCTTTTTATATAACGATAGAAACTCTTGCTATCTGTTTTTATATTTTTTGCTAATTTATTTTCATAATCTAACTTCCCTTTCTTAATCAATCCTTCAGTTACTTCTTGCTGTCTTTTGAAGACTTCCCAATCTTCTATCCTCCCACTAAGTTTGGCTACCATATATGTCCTTGTTTTTAGTCAGATACTATCCTTAATTTCTTTACTTAGCCACGGATGGCTGTCATTTCTTTTACACCCTTTTTTCCTCAGTGGGATATATTTGTTTTGAAAGTTGTAAAATAACTCCTTAAATGAACACCACTGCTCATGTACCATCTTACCCTTTAATCTATTTTCCCAGTCAATTCCGCCCTCATACCATCATAGTCTCCTTTATTCAAGCTCAGTACGCTTGTTTGAGAATCAACCTTTTCACCCTCTCATTGGATATGGAATGTAACCATGTTATGGTCACTCATTCCAAGGGGATCGTTAACTAGGACATTATTAATTAATCCTGGCTCATTACACAGGACCAGGTCCAAGGTTGCTTGCCCCCTTGTAGGATATTGTGGGGGCCAAATCCTGTCGTCTTGTGACATTCACAGTTATACACTTTCCCACAGAGGTTAATAGATAGCGATCAAGAAAGAATAGTTGTGACTTAAATTTTAGCACTGAGGCCAAATATAGTTCTTCCTACTGCCCCAGCTGAAGTCAACTAACTCAGCTCAGACCAAGGATTGTAACTGGGGCTTCTCAGCCTGTATGGAAATAACACTGGATGGTGCATTTAGCCACTAAGTCATTGGGAGAGACATTATTATTTCTTACTACACATACTGTGACAGATGTCATCAAAAATACCAAGCATGTTAGCTATTAGTTTTACCAAGCTATGATATTTAAAAACTTTTCATTGCAATGTAGAGCGTCACAGCCCTCTCAGAAACCACTATCCATAAGTGATATTTTCAAGCATGATTTGAGACTTAAAATTGTTTTTACGGGCTAATCTTACGGATAAACTTGGTAAGTGTAGCGATTATATTGCAGTCGTCAATCTTTCAACATGGATGTAGTTATGCATCATTGACACGTTGTGTCCTGATCGTCAGTAGCTGGCATGACAGGCAATATGTGGGAAAAGTTGACACTAAATTGAATCAGATGACCCCATGAACTTCACAGTATATATAATGAAAAGAATGGTTACATTGGAGTATTTTCAAGACTGTAATTTGATTTTGGGATTGAAGTGTCAGTTATAAACCATAAGAGCAATCTGATCACCTTGATGGAGTATGGTCATCCATTCTTCTATTTATTCTATGTACTTTAGTATTATTTTCACAGTCTCTTCCCCCAGCCCCACTGTACATCACACACATAAGTACAGATGAGCGAGGCCATCTGGCCTATCTATGTCATCCTTGCACTGAAATCTAAAGTCTCCCATCACAACATCTAACTGCCTCTTGAATGATACAATAATTTTTACAAAGACAAGTTTGATAGTAGTGAAAAGACCCAGAGTAATAATTGCTGTAAACAAGAGGAGCTGTTTTATGGTGAAATCTTATATACTTTGTTTGATGGGGAGATGTTCTACTTTGTATACAACACTCAAATCAATGGTCATGAATACCAAAATCAACTGCTGGCATTGGGACCATATTTAATAAGATATCCCAACAGCCACAAGCAATGCAGTCTCTGCCTCATGCAGCTAGGAATCTCAAATAAATGTTACTTTATTCCAGTATGGCTCCAATTCATGGAAATTAGGCAGAGAGGTTAGTGCTAGCATTGCCACATCATGTAGGAACATCCTTTCACATGAAATCTGAAAGTAGACTATCTTGTGAAAGTGTTTGATGCGCAAACCGGAACACGGTTCAATAGGTTCTCCTTATAGTATTTTAAAACAAGAATTGTGCAGTTGGAAAAGTAGAGAGTACAGACAGCTATGAGGGAGGAGATGGTGCAGATCATTTCTCAGGTGAATAATCAGCCAGAAAGAAATAACTTATTTTAGTATTGAAAGCTGAAGAAGCTGAATGAGAGATGGCACACTATAATGTATTATTGGCATTGTGCTAACTTCTGAAGGCCCTACCTTTTCCCCCCCAAAAAAATCTCAGATTGGATGGGATATTAATTTATTTTTTAAACCCATAGTTCATGCCATATTTTTGAAATTCTAAAGATAATAGTGTAAACCTTCAAATGCATTGTATGTTTGTGCATTATTTCAAAAGGTCATTGATGCATTGAGGAGGGCTCAGTGCACAAGCATAATTCAAGGATTTAAAATGGTCAATTATTGATAGAATTTGCTTGTTCCTGTTGCAGAAAAGAAGATGGGGATGGGTAATTGAACAGATTGACAGAATAGATAATCTGGATTAGGCAGTTTATTTAACTTAATCTATGGTCATATGACATAAGGACACATTTTTTTCAGTCTCAAAGGAGGTTACAGATTAGAAGAGAGTTCTTTTTTCCCACTGACCAGGTTTAATGATGCCTCACTCCAGGTATCATTGGATGGGGTGAGGAAGAGGGGGAGGACAGAGATTCCACCGCCCTCCGCCGGTGGGCGGGAGGAAGCGGCCTGCCTCTGCCACCGCCACCAAGAAGGCCTGGCTCGAGGTGGCAGAGGAGGTCACCAGCACCACCAACATATCGCGCACCTGCATACAGTGCAGGAGGCGCTTCAATCACCTAAGTACGTCAGCCGAAGTGAGTACACTTACTCATTCCCCTACACGCTGTCTGCCACATCACCGCCCCCACCCCACATCTCCTTCTGCACTGCCAACACTACTTTATCACATCACCCCTCAGACCCACTCAAAGGTCATCCTCATCTTACCTGCACTTACTCACCTCGCCAGTACTCATCCCGCCACTACCACTCAACCCAATCCTCAAACAAGCTCATACTCACCCTCTCATGCATCTCTTTCACGGTCAGCCTCACTCAATCTGCTACTACCTGTGCTGCAGCCACAGGGCATGCATCACATATGTGCAGTAGGAAGCGTAAGGCAAACGTGTCATGAGCATTAAGGGGATGCACAAGGGTGTTTGAGGGTTTGTCATGGTGTTTACCTATATTTAATTTCTGATCAACTCACATAACATATTATATTGTCACCACTACTGCCACGTCTTTGAGAATCTTGTCTGGTTTGTGCAATAATGCCCTTTCCTGAGGATCACTATGAAGACCCACAACTGATGCCACCCATTGTGTCACTGCAGAGTGGAAGTAGGTGTATTTGCAGGGCTCTTTTGTGCAGACGACTGAGAGACGTTGAGGATGTCCCTGCTGGCACCCTGGAAGGATGCGAAGGAGAAGTTGTTGAGGGCAGTGGTGACTTTGATAGCGACAGATAAGAAGATGGTGCTCTGGCCAGCCGGGAGCAGCTCGGCATGAAGGAGGCTGCAGATGTCCATGACTACATGTCGAGCTACTCTGAGCCTCCGTGTGCACTGCTGCTCAGAGAGGTCCAGAAAGCTGAGCCTCGGTCTGTAGACCCTGTGGCGAGGGTAGAGCCCTCTGTGACGCATCTCTCTCTGCCGTTGCCCTCCCTCCTGCTGTGCAGGTGGACGTGTCACAGCACTGTGTTGTGGATCTCCACGTGTCAGAGGTGGACGGCATGGCTGGCGAGGCTGGTGATGCTGTTCGCCCTCCGAGGAGGTCATGACTGCAGCTACAGCGGCCCCCGTCCGGAAGATGTACATTTGAGGGGGTCCGCAAGGTAGGTAAATGTGTCTGGACACCGGGGTAAGTGTGCAAGTTTGTGAATTTTATTGTTAGAGGGAGGGTGGTGGAGGCCAAACTTTGTCCAAAGTGACAGTGGCCTCCTGCAATGAGTGAGGGTCTTCCCTCCCCCCATCCCCCCCCCACATGTGAAATGGACCTTTGCAGCTGCCACAGGCTGATGCCTGCAACACATCCATTTGAACTGGGAGTGTTTCCCCCAGTATGGGAAACAGTCTCAGTTAATTTCAAAATCCCAAGCCTCCTAAAATATCAGGTCAATCAGGTCTGTAAATGACCTGAAGTACCTGTTTAAGTACTTTAAGTTGCACCCTGCCGGCTTTAATTGCCGGCGGGAGTCCCACATGCGGGGGCTGCGTGCGCATGTTAGCGCATCACTGGGGAACCCGGAAGCGGGCAGGTTGGAGCCGGGTCCAGACCCGCCCCGGGAATCCCGGATTTTCGCAACCGCTCCGCCACGAACGCACACGATCGCGAGTGCGAAAATCGAGCCCTAATTATCCAAACCATAGATTGGGGTAAAAGCAATGTAAATGGAAAAGAAGGGAGGGAGGTTCTACAATGTTGACCAATACTACTTTCTAGATCAGTATATGTTTACTCCAGCAAGGAAAGAGGCAATGGTCGATCTAGGAAACGAAGTGGAGCACTTGGGAAACCATAATATAATTAAATTCGATATAAAAATTGAAAAGGTACTTGAACTGGGGAAAAAAAAGCAAATTTCAATGAGTTACAAAGTGAACTAGCCTGCATAAATTTGAAAAATATTGACAGTGAATCGAGAATGGTGAATTTTCAAACAGATGATTAGGGCACAAACTATACATATTCCCACATGAAGTAAAGGGAGTGCAGAAAAAGCTGGAGTTCCTTGGATGAATGGAGTACTTAAAATGAAACTGAAGAGGCAAGTGACAAATTTAGCACTAATATATAAAATCCAGTGAAGTATAGAAATTGTAGCAAGGAAGCAAAAAAAGATTAGAAGAGTTAAGAGTGTATGGAGATGACATTCAGAGAACATAGAAGGGGAATTTTAAAGGATTTTCTAGGCATGTAAAAAAAAATTTTTTAAAGAAAAGATAAAGTTGATTAGGGATAAAAAGCAGAGTTAGCTAAGGTCACTCATAGCTGACAAATTTAATAGAGTACTTTAAAGAAATAATGGATTATTGATACAGGAAATGCAACAACAACTGCATTTATATAGCATCTAACGTAGTAAAATGTCCCAAGGGGCTTCACAGGAGCACTATCAAACAAAATTTGACACCGAGCCACATAAGGAGATATTAGGACAGGTAACCAAAACCTTGGTCACAGAGGTAGGTTTTAAGGAGCATCTTAAAGGAGGAGAGAGTGCTGGAGACAGCTGAAGGTACGGACGCCAATGGTGGAGTGATTAAAATTGGGGATGCGCAGGAGGCTAGAATTGGAGGAGAGCAGAGATCTTGGAGGGTTGTAGGGCAGGAGGAGGTCACAGAGATAGGGAGGGGCAATGCCATGGAGGGATTTGAAAACAAGGATGAGCATTTTAAAATTGAGGTAGTGAGTGTTGTGTATATTTGGATTTTCAAAAAGCATTTGATAAGGTGCTATGTAGAAGACATATTCATAAAATAAAGGGACTATGGCAGGATGCAAGGAAGTTGGCTACAGGACAGAAAACAGATAGTACTGGTTCATGGATGTTTTTCACATCTGGACAGATGTGAAAAGTGGTTTCCCCTCCCCACCCCACCCCACCCTAGGGTCAGTGCTAGGACCATTGCTCTTGTGAATATAAATGATCTGGACTGGGGTATATTGGCATAATATCAGAACTTGCAAACAACACAGAAGTGGGGAGCATAGTTAACTGTGAATAGGACTGTAAGCAACTTCAGGAGGACGTAGACAGGTTAATAGGTTAGTGACATAGATTGTCAGATGAAGTTTAATGCAGAGAAATGTGAGCTGATACATTTTAAGAATAAAGAGAGGAACACATGCTAAATGGCAATATGTTTAAAATAAGGAGCAATAAGGGTTCAGACACATTTTTAAAAATGGTTTGACAAATCAATAAAGTTGTGTTTTTTAAAAAAAAAGCTTATTGCATCCTAATCCTCATAAATAGAGGCATAGAGTGCAGGAACAGAAAGAGGTAATCCTAAAGCTATATAAATCACTGACTGACTATTGGACTGTTGTGTCCAGTTTTGAATGTTACATGGTAGAGAAGAGATTTACTGACCCTGATATTTACGGGGAGGGAGCTGGGAAACCCTGAAATACCGGGAAGGCGGACCTCATCAGAATTTTTTTTACACCATTTCCCACCCAGCAGCCAACCAGATTGTAGGCTGGCTGGCTGCCAGGAGGGAAAGCCAGCCGTGGAAGGCAGCAGCCGGGGACCCCTGGGGACGGTCCTCTGCAATCGAAAAGATCAGCAGCGAGGAGGGAGGGAGAGTTCACTGTGGAAAGTCTGCCGGGGGAGGGCATGGGAGAGACACCGTGGCAGGAAAAGAAAGATTGGGGGGGGGGGGGGTCCGCCAATCGCGGGGAGGAAGAGATTGCAGAGGGGGTGGGGAGAGATGGGGGCGGGTCGGCTGATCGCGGGGGTTGAGAGAGAGCAGGGAGGGATAGATCGCGGCAAAAGGTTTGATTGGGGAGCCGCGAGAAGCACACCTGCTACTCTTGGCCCACAAGCGGCACTTACCTGCTGAAACTGGTAGCTCCTGCCTCCCTTCAGCTGCCGGGTTTCCTGAGCCATGGGAAACCTGGCCCACAACCGTTAAATTCAAATGGCTCCCAAAATCTGAAGAATGGAGCCTCATTTAAATATTATAATCCCTGACCTGCCTCTCCAGTGCGGGTTACTTGGATGCCTCCAAACTTGCTGTGGTTAAACTGGAAGTAAGCGCATTCGCGGTGGGTCGGAGTCGGGGTTTCAAATTTTTACCAATTTAACCGACCCCGTCCTGCCGGTCGTGAGTTGGGGGGGGTGGGGGGACGGTTAAAATTCCCTCACGAAGATGATACCAGTGATGAATGGCTTTAGTAATGAGGAGAAACTAAGGAAAAGAGGAGTTCTTTTTACTAGAACAATGAAGGAGAAAATTATGAAGGGTTTTGATAAGGTAAATTGGCGGGGGGAAGTATTTCTATTAGTCAATGGGTTAATAACTAGAAGGCATTCGTTTCAAATCATCACCCAGAAAACAAAGGGAGAGGTTAAGAGAAATTCTCATGCAGCGGGTCATTTGGACATAGAATGCCCTATGAGAAGCAGCGATGGAAGCAAAATCCACAATAATTTTAAAAAAGGAGTGGACAAATATTTAAAAAAGAAAAAAATTAAAGGCTGTGGTGGGGGGGAGCAGGGAAATGGGACGATGTGGAGAATTGCTCCTGTGAGCGGAATAACTTCTTCCTGTGCAGTAAAATTCAGCTGAATATATTAAAACGAAGGAACAAAATACACTTCCCTTAGACTTAACTTTTCCCTTTAAGTACTTTGGCTAATAGCTTTCACTTGGAACCGGTTCATTGTTTCTTAAGTATAATAGTCATCCAGAAATATCCCGGTAACACCAAAGCATTTTTTTTAAAACCAAAAATGACCAAAAGCTTAACAGGACTGGAAGTCGAGAAGACTACTAACATTTATTCCAGAGTAAAGTATTTTTTTATTTTCATCATTAAGTTTCACCTTTGTTTCATTTATTGGCTCCAGTAATGTGCCTGTAATGTCAGGGCCTTGGGGAGTTCAGTGAAAAGCATAGCAAACAGTTCCTGTCAATAGGTGACGGGAGCTGTGAGAGCAGAATCACACCTTGAAGTTTGTTATCTATTTAATTTAACAGAAAACTGTGTTGCAGTTATTGATTTCCTTTGTAGTGTTCATTAGGGTGTGACATTATTTGTCTACTGGTTAGTAACATATTAGGATATGCACTAGAATTCCTTTGTGGGCTTTGGTCTGGAGACATGAATCAAAATCAGATGGGAATGAGGTTGTGCACCTCCCTAAGTGTTCTTTCTACAAAGTACTGTGGTGTCTGATGACTCGGTGATGGTAACATTTGTTGTAATCCGGGCATTGATCAGCTGTTAATGCAGTATCATTTGTCATATTGCTAAATCCAGTTTGTTTCAGGCACAATTTGATAACACATCAGATGCGATCTGCCTAACTGCAAAACCAAGTCTGCTTAAATGTGACGCTGCCGTAGGGATCCCAAGCCAACATCAGTCACCCAATCACCACCTATTTATTCAATCGCAACTGTAGAAGACTTTGTGAATTTATTAGCTCTGTACCATGGTTCTAGTTTGTTGAGGTGTGTCATGCCATTTAGTAGAGTCTAAACTAGTAGTTTTTTTTACTTCAGTTACTATTTTACAAATATTTTGTTTTCTTTAATTCTCTTGTGCTTTTGCCATGGCAACCACGATTCTTCAACCAAATGCATTCTTAGTCCTTTGTTCATACTGTTCCTGAGCTGGTCACTGCAAACTTCAAGTGTAGCAAAAGAGAATAATACAACTCAAAAGCAAAATGCTGCAGATGCTGGAAATCTGAAATAAAAACAGAAAATGCTGGAAAAGCTCAGCAAGTCAGGCAGCATCTGTGGAGAAAGAAAGAGTTAACGTTTCAGGTCGAAGACTTTTCGTCAGAACTGGAAGATATTAAAGTTTTTAAGCAAATACAGAGCCGGGGAAGGGAGGAAAGAGCAAAACAGAAAGTCTGTGATAGGGTAGAGGGCAAGAGTGATTAAATGACAAAAGGGATGATGGTGCAAGGCAAGGAGGGTGGTAATGGGACATGTTAAGAAACAAAAGATCGGGCTAGAGTAGATGTAAATGGCAACAGCAGAACCATTAATAACCCTTGCTGTCCAAAAAAATGAGTGGTTATGATCTGAAATTATTGAAATCACTGTTGAGTCCGGAAGGTTGTAAAGTGCCTAAACGAAAGATGAGGTGCTGTTCCCCGAGCTTATGTTGAGCTTCATTGGAACAGTGTAAGAGGCCGAGGTCAGAGTGGGAGTGAGATGGGGAATTAAAATGGCAAGCAACCGGCAGGTCAGGTCACATTTGCAGACAGAGTGGAGGTGTTCGGCAAAGCGATCACCCAATCTGCTTTTGGTCTCCCCAGTGTAGAGGAAACCGTATTGTGAGCAGCGAATACAGTATACTAAATTGAAAGAAGTACAAGTAAACCACTGTTCCACCTGGAGGGAGTGTTTGGGGCCCTGGTTGGTGGGAAGGGAGGAGGCGAAGGGGCAGATGTTGCATCTCCTGTGCTCGCACGGGAAGGTGCCGTGGGGAGGAGAGGGGGTGTTGGGGGTGATGGAAGAGTGGACCAGGGTGTCGTGGAGGGACCGGTCCCTTCCGAATGCTGAAAGGGGAGGGGAAGATGTGTTTGGTGGTGGGATCGTGGCGGAAATGGTGGAGGATAATAAGTTAAACATGGAGGCTGGTGGGGTGGAAGGTGAGGACCGGGGGGACTCTATCATGATTCTGGGAGGGAGGGGAAGGGGTGAGGACAGAGTACGAGAAATAGGATGGACACAGTCGAGGGCCCTGTCAACTACAGTGGAGGAGAATCCTCTGTTGGGGAAAAAGAAAGACACATCAGAAGCACTGTTGTAGAAGGTGGCATCATCAGAACAGATGCAACAGAGATGAAGAAACTGGGAGAAGGGAATAGAGTCCTTACAGGAAGCGGGGTGAGAGGAGGTGTAATCAAGGTAGCTGTGGGAGTCGGTGGCTTACAATAGATATTGGTTGACAGTCTATCCCCAGAAATGGAGATAGAGAAGTCGAGGAAGGGAAGGACAGAGTCGGAGATGGACCATGTGAAGGCGAGGAAAGGGTGGAAATTGGAAGCAAAGTAGATGAAATTTCCCAGTTTGGAGTGAGAGCAGAAAGTAGCATCGATACAGTCATCAATGTACTGGAAAAAGAGGTGAGGGAGGGGATATGAGTAGGACTGGAACAAGGAATATTCCACGTATCCCACAAAAAGGCAGGCATAGCTGGGACCCATATGGGTTCCTGTAGCAACACCTTTTATTTGAAGGAAGTGAGTGGAGTCAAAGGATAAGTTGGTCAACATAAGACAAGTTCAGCCAGGCGGAGGAGGTTGGTGGTGGATGAGGACTGATTGGGCCTCCGTTCAAGGAAGAAGCGGAGGGCCTGCAGGCCGTCCTGGTGGGGGATGGAGGTATAGAGGGTCTGGATGTCCATGGTGAAAAAGAGACGGTTAGGGCTGGGGAACTGGAAACTGTTAAGTGGCGGAGGGCGTCAGAAGAGTTGCGGATGTAGGTCAGAAGAGACTGGACAAGGAAAGAAAAAAAGAGTCGAGATAGGAGGAAATAAGTTCAGTGAGGCAAGAACAGGCTGAAATGATGGGTCTCCCAGGGCATAATAAAACTGTTCAATTTTGCTGCACTTTTCCATTGGTCTTAAAAACATTAATGTCAAGATGTTATTTGTTTAAATTATTATTGTTTAATGATTGTGTAAAGTAAAATGAAAGCAGGGAGAACAATGGCTTTGGGAAAGAAAATTGCAATTTTTTCCTATTTTAAACAGATAAAGAATGTTTCATGGACAGACAATTCTGTCTGATGCCCAAACTGTTAAAATCACTGCTAGTAGTAGTCTGGGTTTTTTATTTTTATTTTTTATGTTGGTCTTTTAATTCAGATTCTGGCTCCTAGCATTTATACTAATAAATCCGTTCTCTGCAAACCAGCAGCAGACTTGTTGATCCAGGGAACTAAATTTAACGTCGAGAGCCAGTTCATGGATGCTGAGCTCCTGGAATCTGAATTAAAATATCAATAGAAAACAACTTTAAATATATGGTTGTACGGGTTACAGCAGAAAGCTTTTTTTGTATTGAACCCAACACACTTGAGTTGGATCTGTTTGTGTTTCATTTCTATGTTATATCTAATAATTAAGAAGCCCATATTCTTAATTTTGTAAATATGTAAAATTAGGATTTTTTTATATCTAAGGAGAAAAGCCAGTATACTAATTAAGGAAAAAAAATCATTCTAACACTAGTTACTTTCAATGTCATTGAGCCCAAAATTTTTTTTAAATTAGGAAACTGGTTACACTGGATTAGTGCATGGTTCTTTGATTGCAATATACAATATTGTACAAACCCAAAAATACATTATCTCCTTAAAACACCCCCACCAGCCCAAGGGACCCAATTTTACAACCAACCCAGACAGGTGGGCTGAAAGTTTTCACTCTACTGGTTGCAAGGTCCTTCATTTTGAATGAATTCAGGCAATTTCAAGCAAGTTTTTACTGGGCATGAGGTCATAACACAAAGCTACCCATGTTCCTCATAATGCAATTTGCCTTGTAGTCTGTAATTAAATAAAACATTGTGCCATTGCAGTTCAAATTATATTGTACAGTAGCATTTTAGTTCAAATCACATGATTTAAAGGCACGAGCCAGCTATCCATCAATGTCTGTCATGAGACCTGGGTTCAATTTAAAAAAAAAATTAAATTGAAGAATACCATTCCAGTGGCTTCACATGTATATGTAATAACTTGGACTGGTGGGGATGTTTTAAGGATATAACATATTTTTGGGTTTGTACAATCCTAATTGCTTAAGGTGTACAAAATATCTGAACTCCTTGATGTAACTCACTCTGGCAGTGTTGTCACTCAGATATTAGTAATGTATTTCTTCCCACTCTTATCTCCAATTCCATCCTTTCCTGATGGCATTGATTCTTAATGGCGTTTGGTTCCACAGGCAGTGTTCACCTTCCGTACCTCCCTCAAGTGGCCATTATTCACATGTGAGCCTCCACACTAAGTGTCAGCAGGCTGTCCACCAACAGAGGACTGAACAGTCGAGCCTAGTCCTGCCCTCATCTCTATTCCATGGACGCACACTTACAACAGGGATCTCTATATTCCTTAAAACCGGGGTAGTGAGGCAAAATGTAGTACTCCTACTGCTACCTAGCTGAGGTCAGCTAACTAAGCACAAACTGGGGTTTAAATCTGGTACTTTTCTGGATTGTATTGGTTAAATACAGAGATGTTACCTCCAATCTATCAGGACGGATGTGAAGTTTTCATACTATGGCTTTTTGAGAAACTCTCACCAATACAAGTAGACTATAGATTCTTGTCCTTAGAAATATTATTTGTACCTGTACAGAATATTTGAAGCTGAAATACTGGAGGTTAATGTTCTGACACTTGTTAGTGGTGGAAAAATATTTGAAAATATGCTGGAAAATATGCTCCGCTTAACGCGGATTTTCAAATGGGGGTCCTTCAATAATTAGACTGTAACATTCTCTAGCTATCAACAAAACAGATGATCATTAGAGGCTTTGTTTACTTTCCAAATTCGATTAATTTGTTTTTTTTGAAAAAAAGAACTCAAATTAGGATGAGCAAACAGTTTATGTATCTCACACCTGTCAGAAATTAGAAGATTAATATTTTCTAATTGTCAACAAAACACAGATGATAATTAACTGATGCTTTGTTTGCTTTCAATATTCCACTTCTTTTTGCTTTACTAAAAAGAACTCAAGTTAGGATGAGGAAAGATACTCTGTGTTTTCACTCTTTCTCAGCTTAATAGACTTTCTGAAGTTTAGAGAATATTTATAATTCATACACCAACTAAAGCTATAACAGTTGTTAAACCAGTGTATTCTGTCATTTTTTTCTCACACAGTAATGAATTTTCTCATTCTCACACACTTTTTAAAAAAAGTTAATATAAATTTTATGTGAATAATTATTTTGTAATTTGTCTTCTAGCTTTTCCTCAAATAATTTTCAAAAACAACCAAATAGGGAGAAGCATTTTATAATTTGGCAATCTTAAATGCTACTGATGCATAAAGTCTTATGGGTTGAAGTTCCCACCCTCATAGACAACCAGTATCCAGCTCCATGTGACATTAAGAAGCGACTGGCTGCACTAGATATAGCGAAGCATTTGGTCCCTGACAACATACCCACTATAGTGCTGATGATCAGAATTAGCTTCCTCCCTAGCCAAGCTGTTCCAGTGTAGCTTTGAGATTGATATCTACCCAATAATGTGGAAAATTTACCAGGAATGTCTTATCCACAAAAGGGACAAATCTAACCTAGCTAAGTAGCACCAATTAGAACCCATCAAGCTTTTCCCAATTATCAGTAAAGTGATGAAAAGAGTCATCAATATTGCCATAAAGCAACACCTACTTACCAATAACCTGCTTAATGAATGTCAGTTTGGGTTCTGCCAGAACTATTCAGTTTCCAACATCACCACAGTCTTGGTCCAAACGTGGAATGCCAGAGGATGCCTGAGATTAGCAGCCCTCGATATCAATGCAGCATTCAGCCAAATAGGGCACCAACGAGCCCTAACAAAACCGAAGCCGATGGGGAGTAAAGTGAAAAACCCTACGATGGCCAGAGTCATTCCTGACAGAAGAAGTTGGTCATGGTTCTCGGGATCGTGTCATTACAACCTCAGAACATCGCTGCAAGATTTTCTTGGGGCTTGTTCTTGTCCCACTCTTCTTCCGCAGCTTCATCAATTACTTTCCTTATTTCATAAGGTCAAGAAAGAAGCTGTTCTCTGATTATTCTACATTGTTCAGGTTCATTGACAACTCTGATAATGAAGCAGTCAATGCCAGCCTACAGGAGGACTTTAACAACATCCAAGCTTCGGTTGACTAGTGGCCGATAACAATCATGCCATATAAATGCCAGGTAATAACAGTCTGCAACAAGACAAAGTCCAGCAACATCCCTCGATCTTCAACGGCTTCACTACGTCCGAGTTTCCCACTATTATTAACTTGAGGGTTACCATTAATTAGAAGCTTAATTTCTGTCTTGCCACCAACATAACAACAAGCGCAGAGCAGAGGCTGGATACTCTGACAGTTAGGTCAACTCCTGACCCCTCAAAGCTTCTGAAGTCTTGGAAGCATGATGAAGTACTCACCGCTCACCTAGATGGGTTCAGTTGCAACAACACTCGAGGCATTCCATACCATCCAGGAAAAAGCAGTCCACTTGATCAGCGCCTCTGCTGCTGAATTCGGTATCCATCTCCTCCACTAGCGTCGCACTGCAACTGCGGTATGTACAATCCTAAAGAATGCACTGCAGCAACTTGCCAACCTTCCCTCGACAGCACTGCCTAGCTCCACGATCTCTACCACCAAGAAGGACGAGCAGTAACGTTATGGGAACACCATCAACTACAAGTTTCCCTCTTAGTCACACACCATCCTGACTTAGATATATATCACCGATCCTTCATTGTCACTGGAATTTCTAATCTAGCACCATTGTGGGATGGACAACCATCGCTAGAAGGCAGCTCACTATGACCTCAGGGTAACTAGGGATGGGCAATAAATGTGCCCTTGTCAGCGTTGGCCACATTCCTTGACCAGGATTTAATAAACCTGTCTTTTCCAATTAGGTCAGGGCATCCCTTGGAGTATGTCGATCTTTGCCAGTGGTTCTCCACACAGAAAAATTTGAAAACTGCTACTTTGTAATGTTTGGGATTATGGGGCAACACAGTAAATTGTACTTCCTTTTTAAAAGGAAAAAGAAAAATTATGTCTTTATAAGTTTCTAAGTACTGTATACCAGTTCATACTGACCACTATCCGTTTCATATATCATGAGGTTTGCAAGGTAAAATGATTATATGTAGAATAATTTCCCTCTGACTTAATACAATTTTCAATTGCTCTCCAATCCATTTGACATCTTTGTAGCCGAACAGCCATTTTTGCTGCCAGCTGTTCGAGGTTTAACCTGCAGCATCACTGATCTCACGTAGCCACTTAGTGCATTAGGAGGAAGTATTTTCTAGTGTATTTAAAAAAAAATCCATAGCCCATTTTCTTTTACTGCATCTATTATTTGTCTCGTTCTGCTCAATCAGAGCAAGGGGTGGCACTATTTACTCATGGACTTCTAAAGGACTCCATGGTTGACCCACGGAAAATGTACTTCTATACAAAGGCATCTGGTTTGTCCCAAATATAACTGCGAACCGCTCCCAATTGAAACGTGCTGCTATCTAGCAGGAGTCTGTCTAGTTGTACGCTACCAAAATTTGGTTATTGAGAAAAGCCTGGTTCAACTGGGGCGTTTCAGACTAGGATTCAAACTCCAGCTTTATAAAGGAGCCCAGCACTATAATCCCATGATTTTCAATCTAAGGTACCACAGAATTATTGCTACATGATATTTTACATTTGCCTACATAATATTGAGTTGTTTTTAAGAACTGGATTTTAAATGTACTTTTTTAACCCAGCAAGATGGTGGAAAGGCTCTGGGGAGTCAGGAGGTGAGTCACTCGCCACAGAATACCCAGCCTCTGACCTGCTCTTGTAGCCACAGTATTTATATGGCTGGTCCAGTTAAGTTTCTGGTCAATGGTGACCCCCAGGATGTTGATGGTGGGGGATTCGGCGATGGCAATGCCATTGTATGTCAAGGGGAGGTGGTTAGACTCTCTCTTGTTGGAGATGGTCATTGCCTGGCGCGAATGTTACTTGCCACTTATGAGCCCAAGCCTGGATGTTGTCCACGTCTTGCTGCATGCGGGCACGGACAGCTTCATTATCTGAGGGGTTGCAAATGAAACTGAACACTGTGCAATCATCAGTGAACATCCCCATTTCTGACCTTATGATGGAGAGAAGGTCATTGATGAAGCAGCTGAAGATGGTTGGGCCTAGGACACTGCCCTGAGGAACTCCTGCAGCAACGCCCTGGGACTGAGATGATTGGCCTCCAACAACCACTACCATCTTCCTTTGTGCTAGGTATGACTCCAGCCACTGGAGGCTTTTCTCCCTGATTCCCATTGACTTCAATTTTACTAGGGCTCCTTGGTGCCACACTCGGTCAAATGCTGCCTTGATGTCAAGAGCAGTCACTCTCACCTCACCTCTGGAATTCAGCTCTTTTGTCCACGTTTGGACTAAGGCTGTAATGAGGTCTGGAGCCGAGTGGTCTTGGCGGAACCCAAACTGAGCATCGGTGACCAAGTTATTAGTGAGTAAGTGCCGCTTGATAGCACTGTCGACGACACCTTCCATCACTTTGCTGATGATTGAGAGTAGACTGATGGGGCGGTAATTGGCTGGATTGGATTTGTCCTGCTATTTGTGGACAGAACATACCTGGGCAATTTTCCACATTGTCAGGTAGATGCCAGTGTTATAGCTGTACTGGAACAGTTTGGCTAGAGGTGCGGCTAGTTCTGGAGCACAAGTCTTCAGCACTACAGCCGGGATGTTGTCGGGGCCTTTGATATATATCACCGATCCTTCATTGTCACTGGAATTTCTAATCTAACACCACTGTGGGATGGACAACCATCGCTGGATGTTGTCGGGGCCTTTGCTGTATCCAGTGTACTCAGCCATTTCTTGATATCATGTGGAGTGAATTGATTTGGCTGAAGACTGGCTTCTGTGATGATGGGGATATCGGGAGAATAATTAAATTTTAATTCTTAAAAAGCATTTATTTTAAAATTTCTGTTTTAGATCTTGCCCATGTAACCTCCCAGTTATTAACAATATCTCTGGTATAATACATCTGGAACTTTGCTGACTTTGTAATATGTCCTTTTTTTGAAACTTCGTAACCAAATGAACATTGATCAACGCAGTGGGATCTGCAATGTATGTCCCAATTAATTTTAGTTTAAACATCACTTTATAAGGGTGCTTAAGTATAAGTGAAGCCAATTATGAGTGAATGGAAAGGCTATTTGTTATATTTACTTATAATTGTGCCCGATGCTCTTTCCAATTTGTCTGATGAAGTCAGCTGTATTTAAATGCATCTTTCTAAGGGATCCATATTCATCTAAGCCCAGTTTGTTGCAATTGCACCATATTTCTATGGAAATTGGATCATCAGTACTAAACTTTCTTCCAAATGTACACAATTCAGTTGACAAGCTTACTAAGTGATGATATCTTTACTGATATCAACTAGGTTCTGTTGCACACAGTCTTAGTATCCTGTCCCTCCCCGAACCATTAGTGTTGTTTAACTACTCATTGCCTCAACAAAAAAACCTCAATTGAATAAACAGAAAAAGCAAAGAAATGCAAATGTTAATTCTTTTGAAGGGTTTCACTTTATAAAGTGAATGTGCCCCCTTCAGCATGTTACAAATGAAAGTGTTTTGAAAGCAGGAGAGGTCAAGCATTTGCATTCAAAACCAAAATGTGTTTTTGAGTTCTCTGAATATCTCACTTTCTTTATTTACCTTGGTTAGTGTGGTCTTAATCTGTTCTTAATTAAGCTACTGCATAGTGTTCTGTACAGAAATAAGGGAATCCTTTCTGGGTTAAAGAAAAGTGGACTTGACCTAGTCATCCTGTTTGAATCGTGTTCGCTTGATCAAGGAGTAATGTGATCATGGTGGTGAAGTCTACAGCTGGGCCATCCCATCCTCCTGCTTAAGATGCTGGAAGGTGAGTAGGCTGCAAGTGGGAAAAAGTGGTGAAAGAATTTTTAATTTGTATCACCCCCGTGGTTTGAAGAGTGACTCTTTTGTGTTCTGAATAGTTGAAGTGCTCTGTAATGAATTTCCCAGTTATAATCCAGGAATACTTTCATTTGTTCACAGATTACCATTCTTTCTATTGCCCAACATCTATCCCACATCACTCTTTCTCAAGTTTTCTTCACATTGCTTTACGTCATGTTCTGCCTCACATGGCTCTCTTCCCTAGGGACGTTGATATTCTTCTACCATCTGTTCTGCTATACTATATGGAATTTCATCATCTCTTTAATCTATTTTTGTTCTGGCATCCAAGCTTCATTTTCTTAACTGTCACCACAGCCTCAAAGAAAAATTGATGTACAGTTACATTGGGACTGGTGCTCATAGAGATGAACAGAAGCCCAAGTTGAAACAGATAACGACTGATGTCCCAGCATTCTGTTGATCAGCGATCCTCTGATGTATAGAAGTGTGCAGATACATCAAAACCAACATTGAAAGTAAATGTTCTTTAAGTATTCATCCAATGCTAAATATATTGAAGGTCATATAATATAGATGATACATGGTGACAATTTTTAGTTAACTGAAACTATGGGGGTTAAATTGGATAACCCCTGAAACCAGACGCGGAGGTCATGGTGCGCAATTCACCTGTGCCCGGTCGTAACATCCCGTGCACATAACATCCATGCTGCCTGGTCATTTACCTGATATCTGAGAACAGCCAGGCCTAGCTGCTCACCAACAGGGCCCCCCCCCCCCCCTGATATCGCGTGAGTGGCTAGCATCATGTAAAGGCAGCCTGCACCTGTTATTTGCAAAATATAAGATACGGATCTGCACGGAGTCTGAACGGAGATCAGACATTGCACTTGTAAAACACAGATGCAGGTCCTGTCTCTGTTTACAAACTGTTGAGTCATGTTAAAACATTGAATAAAGGTTCCGCACCACTAAATCCCACATCCTCCAATCTGCACTCCATACCTCACCAATCTGCCAATCTTAGTTTGCACCTGGCCTCCGAGAGAGCGTGCACCAAGGTTCTCTGCTGATGCACTAGAGCCCTTAATGCAAGAGGTGGACAGAAGGAGGGGCGTCCTATATCCGCAGGGGAGCAAGAGGCCCTCCAGATATATGCTCAAGAAGGCAGTGGGAGGCAGTAGGGGACGAAGTCAATGCCAGGTGCATAGCACCACGAGCATGGGCGTTTTGTAGTAAGAAGTTCAGTGCTTTGATATGGGTTATCAAGGTGAGTCCGGTCAAGTGGCATTTCCTACCAACTGCACTACTAGCCACATCCCCTGCTCCACGCACTACACCCGCCCCATCACCCACCTACCAACAAATGCTTTCAATCAGTATTCAACCCTTCCAATCAGATGCTTCATCTCACCCTCACACATTACCACTGTTGCAAGCCGCACACCACAACTCACAGGTCACACACACTGGCAGCTATTCAACCATAACAGGCACATCACCCAAACATCTTGCAGGACACTCACCGACTCACATTCTGCTTTCTTGCAGGAGAAGATGGCGCCTAACAGGAGGCAGCAAGTAGCAGTGACTCTGTGGAACATGAACCTGCTGTCCTCTCTCAGGATTACAGCATTCCTGTCCCACCCCTGCCACTCAGGCAACAGCAAGGGCACTGGCAGTCAGCTAGCCAGCCCACTCCCTGTAGAATGTTGAAAATTTATTATAGGAAGATAGGACCAGGAGTAAGCCATTTAGCCCCTCGATTGTTCACACATTCAATGAGATCATGGTTGACCTGTGACCTAACTCCATATACCCGCCGAGCCTTCATTTCCCTTAATACCTTTGGTTAATAAAAATCTGTCAATCTCAAATTTAAAATGAACAATTGAGCTAGCATCAACTCCATTTGCGGAAGAGCGTTCCAAACTTCTCCCACTCTTTGCACATAGAAGCGTTTCCTAACTTCACTCTTGAAAACCCTGGCTCTAATTTTTAGGCTATGTTCCCTAGTTCTAGTATTCAAGTACAGGAGACCTCCAAAAACAGGTACAAATGCATCAGCAGCTGGAGCAATAATCTAGCAACTAACCTGTAAATCCTACATGATCCCTTTAAATAGTGTTGGTGGGGGGTCCTCCATGCTGTTTAAAACCTATTCAGTTGTGCGAGGTTAAGATTGGCTGGAGCATTGAGTTCCAAAATCGCATCTGTCTCTTTAAATCAGCTTTGCACACTGATCTAATGCATATTCTCCTTACTTTACATGCTGCCGGCATTCGTTATCTGAGCATGCGCAAACGCCTTTACCAAGATGGCGTCTGGCGCACGTCATGTTAGAAGCATATGCATGCATTCTGGACGCCATTTTGGGTCCTTAGGAGGCCACATAGCGCCTACAAAACAGGCGCTACGTGGCCCAATTTACAGCCCTATGTCTTGACATTGGACTACATAGCTCACTTGCCTGGGTTGTTGTGCATGATGGTCAGTAAACCAGCATTCACAGTTATATATTAAATACTAGTATGTCATCTTGCAGTTCATTCATTCTTCAGCAATAACTTCATTAACTTTGACTTTAGTTTTTCAAATGCCAAACTGCTGTGTTTAAATGAACATTGAGCACTACATGGGCAGAATCAAGCCACAACGAATGCTTTCCTTTCTGCTTTAAATCTCTACTACCCTGCCTTTTTGTTATAAATATATTCTACTCTCATTATTAACCAATCCTTGAGAGTCAAACATTTTGTGTATCTCATGCTGTAATGCACAATCAAATTTCACATTTTTAAAAAGAATGACTTGCATACCCTGGTGCCACAGAAAACTTGAAATTAGTACTTCATAAGTTGCCTCCTGAGGTTCTACAAAAGGTCAGTTCGCAATCTTGGGCAATGTTTACACGACTAGTGCAACATGGGTGCAAAGTTTCATTTCGCACTTAAGTTGTTTTGTAAAACTGAAGTCACCATCTGACCTGCCTCCAGTGTGAATTGGATAAAACTCCCTCCCTGAAGGGAATGTCACTTTGGTTAAATACAACAATGTAATGTTAATACAGCCTTAATCGAATCATCTGGGGGAGATGCCGGGTGGATGTAAGCCACTTCTGCAAATGATGTAAAGAAAACTGGACTTGTGCTACAGCTGTGATCATTTGATGCTGTTTGTAGAGCAGCATTAACAAAACCTCAGGTATAAATAAATCAACTGCCTGCTTTTTCATTTGGTGAATGATGTATGGCATGGGAAAATTAAAGAGAAGAAAAAAAATAATAAAATCATGAGGGGATTTTTGTTTCTTTAACCAGCATATGCCTTGTATTGGCTAACGCTGCCCAGGAAATGTTTTTTTAAAAGTTGTAAAAATTAAGAGATTTTTTTTGAGAATGAAACATAACCAACATGTATAAAAAGTATCCATATTCTATTTGATTCCTTAATCTTTACTAATAGTGATGTCCCTAGGAAAACTCAGACCCTAAAACAGGTTTATTTAACAGCGAAGTAACTCTTATTCCCATGACCACTCCTCAACCTCGCCACCTCTGAGGTCTCAGTGGCTGTGTCAGTGTCAGCCATGGCTCAGTTGGTAGCACTCTCACCTCTGAGTCAGAAGGTTGTGGGTTCAATTCCCACTACAGCAACTTGAACACAAAATCTAGCCCAACACTCCAGTGCGGTACCGAGGGAGTCCTGCACTGTCGGATGTGCCGTCTTTTGGACGAGGCGTTAAACCGAGGCCCCATCTATTCTCTCGGGTGGACGTAAAAGATCCCATGGCACTATTTCAAACAAGAGCAGGGGAGTTCTCTCTGGAGTCCTGGCCAATATTTATCCCTCAACCAACAGGGAGGGATTAGCTGGTCATTATCACATTATAGAATCATAGAAGTTTACAACATGGAAACAGGCCCTTCGGCCCAACATGTCCATGTCGCCCAGTTTATACCACTAAGCTAGTCCCAGTTGCCTGCACTTGGCCCATATCCCTCCATACCCATCTTACCCATGTAACTGTCCAAATGCTTTTTAAAAGACAAAATTGTACCCGCCTCTACTACTGCCTCTGGCAGCTCGTTCCAGACACTCACCACCCTTTGAGTGAAAAAATTGCCCCTCTGGACCCTTTTGTATCTCTCCCCTCTCACCTTAAATCGATGCCCCCTCGTTATAGACTCCCCTACCTTTGGGAAAAGATTTTGACTATCTACCTTATCTATGCCCCTCATTATTTTATAGACTTCTATAAGATCACCCCTAAACCTCCTACTCTCCAGGGAAAAAAGTCTCAGTCTATCCAACCTCTCCCTATAAGTCAAACCATCAAGTCCCGGTAGCATCCTAGTAAATCTTTTCTGCACTCTTTCTAGTTTAATAATATCCTTTCTATAATAGGGTGACCAGAACTGTACACAGTATTCCAAGTATGGCCTTACTAATGTCTTGTACAACTTCAACAAGACATCCCAACTCCTGCATTCAATGTTCTGACCAATGAAACCAAGCATGCTGAATGCTTTCTTCACCACCCTGTCCACCTGTGACTCCACTTTCAAGGAGCTATGAACCTGTACTCCTAGATCTCTTTGTTCTATAACTCTCCCTACCATTAACGGAGTAGGTCCTGGCCCGATTCGATCTAGCAAAATGCATCACCTCACATTTATCTAAATTAAACTCCATCTGCCATTCATCGGCCCACTGGCCCAATTTATCAAGATCCCGTTGCAATCCTAGATAACCTTCTTCACTGTCCACAATGCCACCAATCTTGGTGTCATCTGCAAACTTACTAACCATGCCTCCTAAATTCTCATCCAAATCATTAATATAAATAACAAATAACAGCGGACCCAGCACCGATCCCTGAGGCACACCGCTGGTCACAGGCCTCCAGTTTGAAAAACAACCCTCTACAACCACCCTCTGTCTTCTGTCGTCAATCAAATTTTGTATCCAATTGGCTACCTCACCTTGGATCCCGTGAAATCTAACCTTATGTAACAACCTACCATGCGGTACCTTGTCAAAGGCTTTGCTAAAGTCCATGTAGGCCACGTCTACTGCACAGCCCTCATCTATCTTCTTGGTTACCCCTTCAAAAAACTCAATCAAATTCGTGAGACATGATTTTCCTCTCACAAAACCATGCTGACTGTTCCTAATCAGTCCCTGCCTCTCCAAATGCCTGTAGATCCTGTCTCTCAGAATACCCTCTAACAACTTAACCACTACAGATGTCAGGCTCACTGGTCTGTAGTTCCCAGGCTTTTCCCTGCTGTTTGTGGAACCTTGTGTGCAAATTGGCTGCTGCATTTCCACAGTGACCACACTTCAAAAAAAGAAGTAATTAATTGGCTGTAAAACTCTTTGGGATGCCCTGAGATCGTGAAAGGCGCTATATAAATGCAAGTCTTTCTTCATATGACTATCTCTAACCACATCTTCATCTCCCTCATCATCCACCTCTCCCTACCTACCTCCAACTCCACTACTCTGCCCCTCTGTCACTGGAAAACAAAATTCACCACCTTGCCAGCTTCCTCACAAACTCACTATCTTCCAACTCCCCTCCTAGATCTTCAGATGTTACAATATCACTACGATTGTTAACCTGGTAAACAATTCCCTCAGTTCTGTTTTTGACTTTGGCCCTTCAAACCCCACATCCTATCAGTCACTAAGACCACATGCTTCCATTTCTCAACATTGCCTGCCTGATCACAATTGCTGAAACCCTCATACATCCTCATCTTGAGACTCGATTGTCCTCCTTACCGGTCTCCCAATCTCCACCTTGCACAAACTTCAACTGATCCAAAAATCCACTGCCTGTCTTGCATAAAGTCTCACTTGTTCAACACCCCCTTTCCTTGCTGACATACTGACTCCCTTTCCCCCCAGTGCATCCAATTTAAAATCCTCAGTATCAAATCCCTCCATGGCCTCACTGCAATTGCCTCTGCAACCTCCTCCAACCATATGTCACTTTCTGTGCCCTCAACATTTTTGAACCTGGCTTTCTGGGCATCCTCCCCTTCCCTGCTTCACCATTGGTGGCAAAACCTTCATGTGTCTCGGCCTTGCCCTCTGAAACTCCCTCCCTAAATCCCTCTGCCTTGTAAATTCTTCTCTGCCTTTAGAAGCCTTTTCAAAATACATAATTTCTGTCACCTCTTGTAACTTCACCTCGAATGTTTGGTGACCATTTTTTAAAATTCGTTCATGGGATGTGGGCGTCGCTGGCGAGGCCGGCGTTTATTTCCCATCCCTAATTGCTCTTGAGAAGGTGGTGGTGAGCTGCCTTCTTGAACCGCTGCAGTCCGTGTGGTGAAGGTTCTCCCACAGTGCTGTTAGGTAGGGAGTTCCAGGATTTTGACCCAGCGATGATGAAGGAACGGTGATATATTTCCAAGTCTGGATGGTGTGTGACTTGGAGGGGAGCGTGCAGGTGGTGTTGTTCCCATGTGCCTGTTGCCCTTGTCCTTCGAGGTGGTAGAGGTCGTGGGTTTGGGAGGTGCTGTCGAAGAAGTCTTGGCGAGTTACTGCAGTGCGTCCTGTAGATGGTACACACTGCAGCCACGGTGCCCTTGTGGTGAAGGGAGTGAATGTTTCGGGTGGTGGATGGGGTGCCAATCAAGCGGGCTGCTTTGTCCTGGATGGTGTCGAGCTTCTTGAGTGTTGTTGGAGCTGTACTCATCCAGGCAATTGGAGAGTATTCCATCACACTCCTGACATGTGCCTTGTGGATGGTGGAAAGGCTTTGGGAGTCAGGAGATGAGTCACTCACCGCAGAATCCCCAGCCTCTGACCTGCTCTTGTAGCCACAGTATTTATATGGCAGGTCCAGTTCAGTTTCTGGTCAATGGTGACCCCCAGGATGTTGATGGTGGAGGATTCGGCAATGGTAATGCTGTTGAATGTCAAGGGGGGGTGGTTAGACTGTCTCTTGTTGGAGATGGTCATTGCCTGGCACTTATCTGGTGTGAATGTTACTTGCCACTTATCAGCTCAAGCCTGGGTGTTGTCCAGGGCTTACTGCATGCGGGCACGGACAGCGTCATTATCTGAGGAGTTGCGAATGGAACTCTGTGAAGCTCCTAGTGGCATTTCCATAAATACATATTATATAGTCAACCTTTCTTCATTGGCTGTTGGAGCTTTGTTACAATGTTCTACTGTGTCGGAATATTACAGGTTAGAAATGACTGTCAGTAATGTTATTGTATGAATGATTAATACCTTCGTATTATTTCCTGTCTGCTATTTCAGTGGAGGCATTAACCTACTTCAAATATGCGGGTTTAGGGCTCAATTAAGATAGTGGAGAGAGCAGTTTGTTACAAATACATTATGGGATCATATCATAACATCACAGTAATTTCTGCGCTTATATCTTTGTGTCATGCAAGATGAAAATTTTCATATAATTGTCATGTCAAGATTTTTTGATCATTTTTCCATAAAGAATTTGAAAAATAGTTAATTTTTAATAGCAATTTGTACTTTCAAGTTTTTTTTAAACAGACAGCTAAAAGGTGATTAATATGCTAAATGGAAGTTGTTTTTCCCAGAGACTAAACAATAAACAGTTTGTTTGCTTGTCTGGGTAATTTGGAAAAAAACCTCTCTCCCATTGTGTCTGAAAACTCTGTGATTTTGTCTAGCTGTTAAGTGGGGGTTAAGAAGAGAGGGAGGATGACCAAAAAGGCAATCTAGTTTTCGGAAACAGGACACTGCACAGGCAGTAAAAGGCTACGTAGGACAAGAGACAGCAGGGAGAGGAGCTTCTGTCTTGTATTGCAGGACAGAATGTGGAGCTAGTTCTATTTTAAATGATGTGGAGATGCCGGTGATGGATTGGGGTTGACAAATGTAAAGAATCTTACAACATCAGGTTATAGTCCAACAGTTTTATTTGAAAATCACAAGCTTTCGGAGATTATCTCCTTCGTCATTGATGACATGTTGAAGGCTGCGGAGAACATTGCGTCCCGTGTTTGTCTTCTGAGGAGGTCTATGCGATTTTTCGCTGTGGCCCGTCGGAACTGTTGATCGACGAGTTGAGCGTCATATCCCGTTCTTACGAGGGCGTCTTTCAGCGTCTGTAGGTGTCCATCGCGTTCCTCCTCGTCTGAGCAGATCCTGTGTATTCGCAGGGCCTGTCCATAGGGGATGGCCTCTTTGACGTGGTTAGGGTGGAACCAACAGGGGACGCAACCAACAGAGTACCCATCGTCGTCCAGTACTTCCCCGGAGCGGAGAAACTACACCATGTTCTCCGCAGCCTTCAACATGTCATCGATGACGACGAACACCTCGCTAAGGCCATCCCCACGCCTGCACTACTCGCCTTCAAACAGCCACCCAACCTCAAACAGACCATCGTTCACAGCAAATTATCCAGCTTTCAGGAGAACAGCGTCCACGACACCACACAACCCTGCCACGGCAACCTCTGCAAGACATGCCAGATCAGCGACACAGATACCACCATCACACGAGAGGACACCACCCACCAGGTACATGGTTCATACTCCTGTGACTCGGCCAACATCATCTACCTCATACGTTGCAGGAAAGGATGCCCCGGAGCATGGTACATTGGCGAGAACATGCAGACACTGCGGCAACGGATGAACGGACATCGCGCAACAATCGCCAGACAGGAGGGTTCCCTCCCAGTTTCTCCGCTCCGGGGAAGTACTGGACGACGATGGGTACTCTGTTGGGTGTCAAGGACATTCAGCCACCGATCTTCGGGTAAGCATTCTCCAAGGCGGCCTTCGAGACACACAACAATGCAAAATCGTTGAGCAGAAATTGATAGCCAAGTTCCGCACCCATGAGGACGGCCTCAACCGGGATCTTGGGTTCATGTCACGCTACACGTAACCCCACCAGCGAATAAAAGTCATCTGTTTTTAATACAACGGGTCATTCTCTGTCTTTCTCTTCCTTTCGGATGTGTCTCCCTCTCTCTCTCTGTCTTTTGTTCTGGCCGTTTGTATATTCGGTGGTCCTGTAGGTAACATCTCTCTGTCTGAACACTTTGATTGCCTTGACAACGGGCAGTTGGAAAGATTATCTGTAATCACCAGGTATTGTTCTCTGACTATAAATGCGAAACGTTCAAGGAATCCCACTCACTCATCTCCGAAAGCTTGTGATTTTCAAATAAAACTGTTGGACTATAACCTGGTGTTGTAAGATTCTTTACATTTTAAATGAAGCAACGTGACCCACCAAAGTGGGGTAGCATCTTGCATTCATTATTTTCACACCATTACATAAAGATCAGTTTTACTGATTGAACTAACTGAATCTGAATATATTGGTTGCTCTGTACATTCACCTTACTGTAGTTTAGTGATTTGAAAAAAGCCCTTCCTCATCTAGTGGTATCTCGGTCCACCTTTGGAGAGATTAAAGAAATACATGTATGAAAGCTATGGATATCCAGGTCAGGTTTGCAAGGTGGTTTCATTGTTGCACCCTGCTATTGTAGAAGTAGCTTTTGTGTAGTGTCAGTCAACACCCATAAAAGTAAGACTCTCAGACTGCTTATGGGAGAGACTGACGCCACTGAACTCGTGAAAGTATTTGGGCAGACCCAAATTCGTAGCAGTTTAACTTGTGTAATATAACTTTATACTATCTCTATTTTTCTATCCTCTTATTGTCCTAGATGAGACACCCTGTATTCAAGAAGAATGAAAATGGATGCCATTTAATTATTGCTGAGTCCGACTGGAGAGGGGAGCCTGAGTGCAAATGTTAGCCAAGTGCGGGACTGGAATTAGTAAGAGTGGGCATACTGAGATGCAAATTTGCTGTATTTAATATGGAGACAAGAGTTTTTCGGTAAATTCCAATGTACAAATTTTCTCTGGTTCTCCAAAATTCTAAGCAACATGTTGATATATTGCACCACTGGGGCAAGTCCAGTTGATTTCACCTAAATTTAACGGCAAAAAATAAACCTTCAAAATATTTCTAAAACATTTGGTCAGGCATACAAATACATAGCAAAACTTGTCTCACATTCCAGTAATAATCCTTTTAAAATATGTGTGAGGAAGCTACCTGACACAGATAAATCACAGAAGTTTTATTTTGCAGATTTCTCATTTGCATGTGAAGCTCTAGACGTTTCCATGTTAAAGTATTGCATGGTAACTGATGGCTAATGAAGTCCTCTCCAAGCTAACAGAGGATGCAGCCTACTGCTATTCTCAAATTATCCATTTTTTTCCTATGAGCAAGTGTCACAGTTTCTAATTGCATCTAGAACAGCATCAGCACTTTGAATTTAAAGGAGCACTGCAAATTGGGCTACATTAAGATTGTCAGTTAAATTGCAGTTTTGGTTTTCCAAATGCATTATTTGAATTTCTTTCATATTGTTGTGTAGAAAACAAGCAAAACCTGGCCAACAGCTAACAAGGCTTCAAAAAAGCTGATAATTCAAAAATAGCCCAGAATATAGGCCTACAGCATGTGAATAACTGAAATTGCAGTGGAGCACTGGTTTATCATAATTTAAGCTGCAGGTGTACCCAACCTTCCCTCACTTGTAAAGCAGGAGGTTGTGGCAAAAATTGCAGAGAATTTCTCTCATTTCTTGTGAAAAGCACTGGGCTATTGTGGACATGTATTGGTACTCTCTATTTCTAAATCTGATTTATTAAATTGTTTTAAGATAGCTTTTAAGATCAGCACAATGATATAGAGATGCTCTTCTCTGTCCTTCCCCTAGTTCATGCTGGCACTCTTCTCTTCCCCCAATCACGCTCCCCCACCCCCATGAACTGTTATACTTCTCCCCCCTCAGTACGTGTTAACATTCATCTCCTCCTTCAATTGAAGCAGTTGCTCTTCTCCCCCTCTTCCCTCGCCTGTTTATGCTGTCACTCTGCCTCTTCTTTCTCCTCCCAGTTCATCCTGGCACTCTTCTCCCACTCAACTTAAGTTGGCACTCGACTCCCTCTATCTCCTCAGACTATATTGATGCAGTCGTCTTTTCCTCTCTCTTGCCAGTTCACACTGGCAGTCTCCTTCCTCCCCCCAGTTCAAGCTAACGTGCATTGGTTCTCGTTGTTAGAGTTACAAAGACATTCTTTCAACCCCAGTTTGTGCTGATACTCTCCACTCCTTCCTCAATTGAAATCCAACAAGTCTTGCTGGCACTCTTTTTGTCTTTTCTCCACCCCAGTTCATGCTAGCTTACTCCTACCCTCTTAGTTCATGCTGGCAATCTCTTCATTCCCCACCTGTGGGGCCCCATTCATGGTGACACCCTTTTAGAAAAAAAAAAGAAATTGCCTTTCATGACCTCAGCACGTCCCATAGCGCTTCACAGTCAAATAAATATTTTTAAAGTTACTGTTGTAATGTAGGGAAACACGGCAGCCAATTTGTGCACAGCAAGGTCCCATAAACAGCAATAGGATAAATAACCAGATAATCTGTTTTTAGTGATATTGGTTGAGGGATAGATGTTGGCCAGGACACTGGGAGAATTTCCGTGCTCTTCCTCAAATAGCGCTTTTACATTCACCTGAAAGGGTTGACTGGTTTAATTCAAAAGACAGCACCTCAGACAGTGCAGCACTCCCACAATATTACACTGAAGTGTCAACCTGCAGTGGGGTTTGAACCCATGACCTTCTGATTCAAAGACGAGATTGCCAGCACTTTCCCCTCACCCTCCCTGTCACTCCTAGCTCCTGCATGCTGCGGTAGGATTTTTCACCTGTAGTATGAAGCAGAGTTCCATCTCCTATAGTTGCACCAGCATCAGGTAGAAGCCAGTAGGATGGTGCCTGGAGAGGCACTGCAAACAAGGTCAAGCAGATAGTTAGCATTTATGTTATTGTTTATCTATGAACAGGCATTTTGGAAAAAGTTTTGACATTAGGCACCTTACTTTAGAGTTATACCACAGTGTAGAGATCTTCTTGCACCTGGTGTAATGACTTCCACAGTTTACACTGGATTGTGACAAGCAAAGCAATGGGCTAGAAATCGCTTGGAGTGGCAAGGCAATGGTCACCGCCGCTCCTGCGAATTTAATTAACGAAATTAGTTACTGCGGGTTCTGTGGCGCGAATTGCATGAATTTGAACTTTTAAAAAATTGTGAGCTATCAACGCAGTGTGAATTGCCGCGGCTGGAAAAATCTGAGAGGAGAAGACACATCCACAAAATCTTTCAGGAAGAGAAGTCGTGCCCACAGATTTAGCCTGCATTGCTCAAACAAGCAAGCAGACTTCATTCATTGGAAATTAATATTCTGTATGTAATTGTAAATAAAAATTTTTAATTTTTTTATAAAAAGCCAAAGAAATAATTGAATTAAATAAAAGAGACAGAAGGGAAAAGTAAAACATTTTTTAAAAATTTTAATTTAAAAGAATTTTTAAAAAAATTACCAAAACCTATTAAAATAGGAGTAATATGAGACTGCATGTTTTTAAAGGTTAATTTTTTAGTTGTTTGGCAGGCATTAAGACTTACCAGGCTGTTAAAACTTAGATTAGACCTGTATTTTTAAGCGTACCTGTTTGGTGGCATAATTAGTTACTTTCCAGCTGGGCAGAAAAGCAACTTGGCGCTTTTTCAATGATTTCTCTGCGTGCAGTGGCTCTTTAATTCGAAACTGCCATATTGCCGGCAAACCACTAGGAGCAAGTTCCAGATTTCTGCGTTTCACTGCGCATGTGTGAATGCTCGAACTTGTTCCTTCAATTCGCCACTAACAACAGAGAGCGCTGTTGAACTCCTGTGTTATTTTGGGAGCGATTTCTGCCCCATTATGTGTATCACAGAGGAAGTTGAAAGTCAAACTGAATGGCAACAGCTAATTTGAAAGTGACATAATATTAATACAGTCATAAGTTTTTAAGATTTTTCTCTGCCAATTTTCTCCCCTCCTTCTGAAGATGTTGCTTGGATAGAGTTCCACAGATTCCAATCACTTTCCATTACCTCAGTTAAGTGGCCGTTATTCATGTGTGAGCCATAACAGCAAATGTTGGCAGGCTGCTCAAATGACTGGCAGGTGAGGGGAAGGGAAATTGTGCCTGATCCTGTCCTAACCTGATGTCCACCCAATGCCCTTCTGAAAGGGGTCATGGACAATAATCAGTAATGAGAACTCTGTCCAATTGTAGGTTGAGTGAGGAAAGTTGGCCAGGGCACTGGAACAGAGCTTCCTGCTCTTCTTCCAATAGTCTAATGGGATCTTCAACATAAAGTGTTGTACAAAGGCCCCACCTACATATTCCGAACCACTGGAATGGGCAGGCAGGGCCTTGATTTAACATGTCATGTGAAGGACATCACCTACAACAATGCAGCATACCTTCCATAACTCACTGGATTGTCAGCCTAGATTACATTGCTGAATTGGGGCATGAGTCCTAACCTGAATCAGGTGGCAATGCTACCAACTAAGCAAAGCTGACGATTGATCTGATTGGATTAACAAATGTTGCTTTTATCTGGGACGTAACAAAATTCAAGTTATACAATAGCTGTGTTATGTACCTTAGTTATGAATTTCTTCTGCCACTGAGTATTTTATCATCAGAGCAATTCTGCCTTCCTCTTTGAGTAATCATGGAGTTTAATTTTTGGCTGGTCTCTTCTTTATGGGTTCAGCTCATGAACATAATTTTATGAGCAACAGATTATTAAAGAATTTATCTGAAATGGGTAAATCTTGTTATAAAGATGACCCAATGCCACCATCAGACATGCACAAATCAGTTGTAATACTGTCAAATGTAGAGTAATGCTTCCCCTAATCTGCCCCAACAATGTGTCTAACCTCCAGTTTTAGAAGAGCATCCCCGATTATAGCAGTGTAACGTTTTCATCGACTTTAACCAATCATATGGTCTCTTCGAATGGGATTACAAATTTGTTCTAATAATGGGCAATTTTTTGCTTTAGACTCACTCAGTTAGAACTAAGTTGAGTCTGTCCAAACTCATTTCATTTAAGATCCTCACAACTGGCAGAGCGAAGAAATTTTCATTCCATCACTCTGGGTTGGATGCAAAACAAATTTCTGGAGTTGAAAGAGTTTATTGGAAACATCAAAGGAAACTCACTACTGTAGCCTATCATCCTAATTAAAGTTTTCACCCATTAACTTTCACCCCTCAAAAAATGTTGGCTAGAAAGTAATTTTTGTCAGAATCATTGTGAGCTTTAATGGTGTCCATGGAATAACATCATAATGGATGTGCTCTTGCCACATGCCATTCCCCCATTAATGGAGGCCATATAGCTTGTTTCTTAAAACTTTTGCTTGAAATTGTGAGATACAAATGATTGGGGACATGAGGAAAAACTTTTTTATCCAGAGGGTGGTGGGTGTATGGAATTCACTGCCCGAATCGGTGGTAGAGGCAGGGACCCTCAACTCTTTTCAAAAAGTACCTGGACCTGCACCTGAAGTGCTGTAAGCTGCAGGGCTACAGACCGGGTGCTGGAAGGTGGGATTAGAATGAGCACCTGGTTGTTCTTCGAGCCGGCGCGGACACAATGGGCCGAATGGCCCCTTCTGTGCTGTATTTTTTCTATGGTTCTATGATACTCCATGGTCTGATCAAATTCAATACCATATTTTCTTATTCAATACCATATTGTCATAGGGCCCTATGTTTCATTCTCCACATCATATTTTTCTAGATAAGTAAGGATGACTATATAAGCTCAGAAATTACATTACAAATGAATAATAAATAAAAATGGTACTCCACAACTGTTCAGCATTCTTGTTGTTCCAAGTATGGTGCCTTAGTGATGTAGTGTGTTAGTGCACTCTGGGTGTGGATTTGTCCCTGCAATTCCCCACAAGGTGAGTTTGTAATTTGAATTGGACTTTGTGTCAAGTGGATGCTATTAAAATTTTTGTTACTGAATTGAGGAGAACATTTTTCACATGAAGGGTTGTTAAGATCTGGAACATACTACCCGAAAGGGTGGCGGAAGTAGAATCCATAGGAACTTTCAAAAGTCAATTGGAAGTGTGCTTGAAGTGGACTAATTTTCAGGGTTATGGGGAAAAAGCTGGGGAGTGGAACTAAATAGGACAGCTCTTTCAAAGAGCTGGTGCAGGCATGATGGGCCGAATGGCCTCCTCCTGTGCTGTAAGATTCTATGATTTTATGCCATTTTGATTTAAACATCTGGCTTAATTGGCCCTATGTTTCATTCTTTGGCATACTACTGCTGTTAGGATGTGTTGAGTATTACATAGAAAAGCAGAAGGGATCTGTGTCACACATTTATAGTTCTAAAATGTTCCTCATTATTTCTCTAGTATAGCTGGTGGTGAAGCAGTGTCATGTCTCTAGTTAATCATATTAGTTAAGAAATGTTGCAATGCATAAAATACAAAACAGTTAAACAATAATCACTGGAAAACAAGTTTAAATAAAAGACCAAGAAGAAATAGCAAGGTTATATGTTTTCCAGAAGCTGCCTTTGTTTAAAAGGCATAAAGAATTACAGACTTGTCGTTGATTTGTCTTAATAAATCAACACTGCAGAACTGAAATGATGCATCTTGTGTACACACAAATATTTGCTTTACAATATTTGTGAGGAATCTTTGGGATCATAGTTTTACTTTTCCCATGCTACTTCCTTTAATGTCCCCTTTTTTCTTTTAAAATGGCCATTTTTGCATTGCTTTGAACAAAGCTCTGAGATGCAGAGTATATTGTGAACCTCGTGTCTGGTCACAAGCGGTTGCGTACTGCAGATGGCTTGTGAGCAAACTGACTTCTGTCTGCTGCTGTGGAATGTGCCCTGACTACTCAATTACTTTTCCCTTCTGTGGAGGATTCAAATTGTTCCTGCAAAAAAAACAGTGTTAAATTACAGGGCTTTAGATGTCAATAAATTTTGTGTGTTTTAATTATTCATATTTTTTCTCTAATCTACTTAGCATCTCAGAGGCAGTTTGTCCCTTTTAAAATTTTCATAAAATCTGACCTTGTATGTTCCACGTGACAGTGAATGGTAAGTGCTGTCTACATGGGGAAATAAGATGAAGGATTATGTTTAAGATTCCCAAGTGATTTTGAAAACAGAATCTCTTCAAATGTATTCCTTCCATATAAAACCCAAATGATGAGGAATAGTAGCATTCAGAGTTTCTAGGTGCAAGTATTGGCAAGACTTGTTAACCCATAAGCAGTAGTGTTGAATACAAAATGTATTACAATAAAAACATATAATGCTGATAATTTCAGGGAATTTTTTTAAAAAGGTCTGTGGAGCCTGGGATTCCACGCTGGGGACCTGATTTGGAGCCTGAGTTTTGACTGACTTGAAGTACTGACATTTATTTCAGCTATCTCTCTGGGTTAGTTTTACCTGTTCTTGGCTAGATATTGTACCTAGCTATAGAAAAAGAGAGAAAAGGAGAAACACGCCACAGAGATATTTATGCCCTTCATTACTTAATTATTATTGATGTTTACTGGTATCAATGCTGTGGAGTGGCAATGTGATAACCACATAGAACTTTGTAACCTAGCTTTTCCTGCTCTGGCCATAATGGAATGGCTGGGGTCTGATTTTGGTTTTGATACAGTAACCTAGAATTATCGATACTGGCATTATTTACTTCAGAATGGCTATGGACAGGTTTTAGACAGACTGAAATGGAAATGGGCTGTAAATACCCAACTTTCCTAGAGCATCCCATTAACATATTTAAAGTTGCAGATTCAGATGGTTCTAGGGAGCACACTAGTGGTTGAAACAGAAAATTGGTTGCAAGTCAAACTTAAAGGAACAGTGTCACAATTTTTGGGTTTGCATTAGATACTCTCTCGGGTTTAGCATCACCAGTCACTCCTGTAAGTGGATTTGTGTCTCCTACAATCCAGAGCTGTGCAGTTAAAAAGTAGTGTGATCCAGGGATTGTAATGTAGGACTCTTGCTGCATTTACCAGCTACTGTAATATTGCATGTGCTGCCATGTTTTCTCTTCTTGAAAGGCAAACTGAAAAGCACTCTATCGAGACAAGGCATGACTGCAAACTAACAAATTAGTCTATTTTACATGAAATACATTAATGAAAAAATACAATTTTAATAATGAGAACAACAGCAACAACAACTTGCATTTATATGGTGCCTTTAATGTAGCAAAACGTCCCAAGGCATTTAACAGGAGCGTTATCAGACAAAATTTGGTCAAAGAGGCAGGTTTTAAGGAGCGTTTTAAGGAGAGAGGGAGAGATGCAGAGAGGTTTATGGAGTGAATTCCAGAGCTTAGGGCTTAGGCAGCTGAAGGCATAACTGCCAATGGTGGGGTAAAGGAAATCGAGGAGGCACAAGAGGCCAGAATTGGAGGAACGCTGAGTACTCGGAGGGTTTTAGAGCTGGAGGAAGTTACAGAGATAGAGAGGGGCGAGGCCATGGAGGGATTTAAACATAAGAATGATCATTTTAAATTTGAGGTGGTGTTGCACCAGGACCCAGTATAGGTCAGCGAGCACTGGAGTGTTGGGTGATTGGAACTTGGTGCGAGTTAGGATACGGGTGGCAGAGATTTGGATGAGCTCAAGTTTATGGAGGGTGCAAAATGGGAGGCTGGCTAAGAGAACATTGGAGTAGTTGAATCTTGAGGTAACAAAAGCATGGATAAGGGTTTCAGAAGCAGACGGACCAAGGCATAGCCGGAGACGGGTGATATGGAGCTGGAAGTAGGCAGTCTTGGTGATGGAGAGAATATGGGGTTGGTAGCTCTGCTTCGAGTCAAATAGGACGCCACGGTTGTGAACAGTCTGGTTCAGCCATAGACAGGGGCCAGGGAGGGGAATGGAATCGGTGGCTAGGGAATGGAGTTTGTGGCGGGGGTCGAAGACAGTGGATTCTGTCTTTGGATGTTGGACATATTATTGGCAGTGGAGGGGTCGAGAGAGGTGGTGGTGAGGTAGAGCTGGGTGTCATTAGCGTACATGTGGAGTCTGACGTCTTTTCATATGATGTCGCCGAGTAGCAGCATGTACAATTATCTATGCTTAGATTTTTCCCTAGGTGTAGGCCAAGTTCAAACTAAGCTATTCCAAAGCAAGTTGATCCTGATTTTCTGTTACCAGCTCACTCACCCACCTTTAGGTGAATTGGTTAATATTGTAGAGTCTGCAATTCACTGAATTGTCCTCTGAAAATAGAAATAAATATTCTCAATGTACAATCAGTTCCTCTGATGTCCTTGTTGGTAATAACATAGCTCAGTAAACTATACAGATCAGACATTCCTGAGTGCTGAGTTAGCTGATCTCAGCCAGGTCAGGGGTTGGGTGATACCTCTAGGTCCATTTCCCTGGGCTATGGTTGGGAAACTCAATCAGAGTTACCATCGCTGATTGGTATCTAATGACCATGTTTGGAATATGTATGTATGGACCTTTTATATAAGAACAGGGTTGGGTTTGGGTTGTGATGCACTCCATAGCCGAATACCCTGCTAACCCTGGCTAGGCTTATATATGAAGATAGCTACTTGGGTGAGGCATCAGAGGGCTGTCAATGGTAGTGGAACTGCACTGCAGCAAAATTCAGCACCTTCAGGAGAGAAAGCAAGAACATCATAAATAGGTCGATAATGTAGTATATTGCAATATGAATTGATTATTAGTGTCATGTGGGCTTTATTCCACTTTGTGATCAAAGCATTAAGAAATTACCTGGAATTATCTGTCATTTGTGTACTAGTGAATGTAACTGCTCAATGTCCTCATCACTGGTCTAGCACCTGTGCCCAGAAGATATATGAAGTATATATTTCTTGAGGGTATAACGAGCATAAGGGGGAACCAGTGGATGTAGTATATTTGGATTTTCAAAAGGCATTTGATAAGGTGTCAAACAAGAGGTTGTTACACAAGATTGGGACTTATGGGATTGGGGGTAATATATTAGCATGGATTGAGGAATGGTTAATGGACAGAAAACAGAGAGTAGGAATAAACGGGTCATTTAGTGGTTTAAACTGGGCGACATGGACATGTTGGGCCGAAGGGCCTGTTTCCATGTTGTAACTTCGATGATTCTATTCTATGATTTTTGGGTTGGCGGGTTGTAACTAGTGGGGTGCCACAAGAATCAGTGCTTGGACCTCAGTTATTTACGGTACATATCAATGACTTAGATGAGGGGATCGAGTGTAATGTATCCAAGTTTGCTGATGATACAAAGCTAGGTGGGAAAGTTAGCTGTGAGGAGGACGCAAAGAGGCTGCAAAGGGTTTTGGACAGGCTAAGTGAGTGTGCAAGAAGGTGGCAGATGGACTATAATGTGGGAAATGTGAAATTATCCCCTTTGGTAGGAAGAATAGAAAAGCAGAATATTTTTTAAAAGGTGAGAGATAAGAAATGTTGGTAGTCAGAGGGATTTGGGTGTCCTTGTGCACAAATCACAAAAAGTTAATACGCAGGTATAACAAGCAATTAGAACATAGAAAACATAGAAAATAGGAGCAGGAGTAGGCCATTCGTCCCTTCAAGCCTGCTCCGCCATTCAATATGATCATGGCTGATCCTCTATCTCAATACCATATTCCCGCTCTCTCCCCATACTCCTTGATGCCTTTTGTGTCTAGAAATCTATCTAGCTCCTTCTTAAATGTATTCAGTGACCTGGCCTCCACGGCCTTCTGTGGTAGAGAATTCCACAGGTTCACCACCCTCTGAGTGAAGAAATTTCTCCTCATCTTAGTCCTAAATGTCCTACCCCATATCCTGAGACTGTGACCCCTCGTTCTGGACCCCCCAGCCAGGGGAAACATCCTCCCTGCATCCAGTCTGTCTAGCCCTGTCAGAATTTTATATGTTTCAATGAGATCCCCTCTCATTCTTCTAAACTCGAGTGAATACAGGCAGAGTCGACCCAATCTCTCCTCATACGACAGTCCTGCCATCCCAGGAATCAGTCTGGTGAACTTTCGCTGCACTCCCTCTATGGCAAGTATATCTTCCTTGGGTAAGGAGACCAAAACTGCACACAATACCCCAGGTGTGGTCTCACCAAGGCCCTGTATAACTGCAGTAAGACATCCTTGCTCCTGCACTCAAATCCTCTTGCAATGAAGGCCAACATACTATTTGCCTTCCTAACTACTTGCTGCACCTGCATGTTTGCTTTCAGTGACTGGTGTACAAGGATACCCAGGTCCCTTTGTACATCAACAATTCCCAATTTATCACCATTTAAATAATACTCTGCCTTTCTGTTTTTCCTTCCGAAGTGGATAACTTCACATTTATCCACATTATACTGCATCTGCCATGTATTTGCCCACTCACTCAACTTGTCTAAATCGCCTTGAAGCTTCTTTGCATCCTCCTCACAACTCACGATCCCACCTAGTTTTGTGTTGTCAGCAAACTTGGAAATATTACATTTGGTTCTCTCATCCAAATCATTGATATATATTGTGAATAACTGGGGCCCAAGAACTGATCCCTGCAGTACCCCATTAGTCACTGCCTGCCATTCTGAAAAAGACCCATTTATTCCTACACTCTGTTTCCTGCTGTTAACCAATTTTCAATCCATGCCAGTATATTACCACCAATCCCATGTACTTTAATTTTGCACAGTAACCTCTTATGTGGGACTTTATCAAAGGCCTTCTGAAAATCCAAATAAACCACATCCACTGGTTCTCCCTTATCTATTCTACCAGTTACACCCTCAAAAAAAACTCCAGTAGGTTTGTCAAACATGATTTCCCTTTCATAAATCCATGTTGACTTTGTCTAATCCCGTTGATATTTTCTAAGTGTCCTGTTGTCACATCCTTTATAATAGACTGTAGCATTTTCCCCACTACTGATGTTACCGTAACTGATCTGTAGTTCCCTGGTTTTTTCTCTCCCATTTTTAAATAGTGGGGTTACATTTGCCACCCTCCAATCTGCAGGAACTGTTCCATAATCTATAGAATTTTGGAAGATGACAACTAATGCATCCACTATTTCCATGGCTACCTCTTTTAGTACTCTGGGATGCAGATTATCAGGCCCTGGGGATTTATCAGCTTTCAGTCCCATTAATTTCTCCAGCACTTTTTTTACTAATACTATTTTCCTTTAATTCCTCCTTCTCACTAGTCCCTTGGTTCCCTCGCATTTCTGGGAAGTTATTTGTGTCCTTTTCCATTAGGAAGGCAAATGGTACGTTAACCTTTAGTTGCAGCAAGACCTCCTTACTCTTATACTCCAACCCCCTTGCAATATATAGGGCTCTGGTGAGACCACATCTGGAGAACTGTGTACAGTTTTGGACTCTTTACCTAAGGAAGGACATGCCCTAGAGTGGGTGCAATGAAGGTTCACTGGATTGATTCCTGGGATGAGTGGGTTGTCTTATGAGGAGAGATTGAGTAGAATGGGCCTCTATTCTCTGGAGTTATTGAAGAATGAGAAGTGATCTCATTGAAACATATAGAATTCTGAGAGGGCTTGACAGGGTGGATGCTGTCCCCTGGCTGGAGAGTCTAGACCTAGGGTTCATAGTCTCAAGATAAAAGGCCAGCCATTTAGGACTGAGATGAGGAAAAAAAATTTCACTCGGAGGGTTTGAATCATTGGAATTCTCTACCTCCGAGGGCTGCGGATGCTCAGTCATTGAGTATATTCAAGACTGAGATCGATAGATTTTTGGACACTAAGGGAATCAAGGGATATGGGGATCAGGCAGGAAAGTGGAGTTGAGGTAGAAGATCAACTATGATCTTATTGAACGGCGGAGCAGGCTCGAGGTGCCTTATGGCCTACTGCTGTTCCTGTTATGTTCTTATGAAGTGATCCCACTCTCATCTTGTCCTCCACGTACATCTCAAACGTATACTTGTGACCTAATGCAGATCTCTCCACTGCATCTTCCTGCTACATCATCTGTGTTAGTGATGGTGATTAGAATATGTGGGTGCATAGTCCTCTGCCTTTGTACCAATGTGGTCGATGTGCTGTGTAGTGCGAGATTCACTGTTGAATTGTAAATGGTCTGGTTTTATCTGTGAAGGGAAGATTATCCTAGGAGTGATTGGCAGGACCCTCACAAACACGTTTGCATATAAAGTAATGTTTAAGGACATAAGATTACTATACCACATAATAAACGACGTTATGAAATTTATATTAAGTTTCCAATATTATACATTATGTTGAATGCAGAGACAACATACATTTTGACTTCTTAGACTTTTAGGTTGTGCTTCATCAGCGCCTTTAAGACTCTCTCGGCAGAGTAGCTGTACCACCTTGACTTCACCAGGTTTCAGCTTTTTGAAACTGCGTGCTTCTTCCTCCACTCACTCTTGCTTGGTGGTCGAATGAAATCTTTTTTGCTGCCTTCTTGTTGAAACATTTCCACAGCTTGTTTTGTTTTCATCCGTTGATTTGAGAATGAGTTCGGCTGCTAAAGAACCTCTTTTCAGACTTCCCTCCAGGTCATTGAATTGGGGTGGGGATCAACGCAATTTCCAGATCGGGAGATTCTCCTGGCAATGACCTCACCTGCCACCAGATCTTTTTGCGCAGTAAACTTCAGCTTCTTGATTTTCTGAAGGGTGTAATTTCCTGCTCCGCTTTCAGTGCCATCACCGCAGTTACTTTTAAAGGTCAACGGCTTCAGTTTCTGCATTTTTAAGTACTAAACCATCAAGGGTTTTCAATAATTGGGTGGCTTAACATTCTCAGTCGTAAGTTGAGACCCGTGAAATCTAAAATTTCACTTCCGTCCACAGTCTGCTCAACCAAAGCTCTGTGTAGTGCCTTGTGCCCGACCGTCCGAAAATAGGGCCCGTTGCTCTTCAACTTTAATTTAACAGGCAAATCGCATTTACGTAGGCAACAGGAGAGCCTGGGAGAGTCGATCTGGAGGCATTCTGATTGCACGAACGAAACGAGCAGTTCGTGAATGAAAGCAACCCCCCAAGTTTTGAATTACGCCCCTTTACTACCTCCCCGTCGTAATACTTACTATTTTTTGGAGGGGATAGTTATTTTATTCTGAATGTTACCTTTTGTAGCTGTGCAGTTTTCTTAATGCCTTAAATACTAACTTGACCATAACACATCGCGACATTGTTACTCAAATGGTATTGTCATATGATTGATGACTTGGATTGTTTTCTGTGTGGGGGGCATGCTGAATGAGCTCCATAATGTAGCGACATCTTCACGTCATATACAATAGATATGTAATGGGTTTCAACAGTGGTGTTGTGCAGTATATAAAGAATATTGAAGTGCCATTGAAGGAGTTATGAAAGTAGTTGTATTGCAGCGCTATTCACATTCTGAGTGCAGCCAGTTATGGGGACAAGTTAACAGGACTAGTGCTGTATAATTATGCAATGTGTTCAGAGGGAGAGCAGTAGAAAGAATGACAGCAGAAATCTTTATCTTCCAAATTATCTCTACTGGATCATGCATTTTTAGAGTGGGGTTTGACCACGCTGCAGTGTCTGAAGACTGAAGGTCAGAAACATGATTGATTGGACCATTACAAGTCCCCACAAGACAAATTGGAAATGGCATGGCTGTCAGCGGCAGGAGGGACAGCACTGGGATGAATCTCATCAGCATATAGAAGTTGTTTGATCGTCCAAAAGAAGTGCCAGATCTTTTAACTAAACCAACGTGGTAGCGGCAACAGTGAGCAAGCACGGGTGTCATTTAACACCGACACCAGCACCTTCCCCTGCAAGGGCATTCTCGGTGGACATGACAAGTGGATCCTTGTAAAGGTTCTGAATGACTTGACAAATGTGTTTTCCTAAATTGCTGCACGCTGGTCGGAGCATATAGTGATCATTGTTGAGTTGATTCTGACTATGAATGATTGCTAGCTCTTGTTTCGATACATTTCCCTTTAATATGCTTGTTTAGGTTGTACGGTATACAGTATAGTGTTCCCTTGGTATTTAAACACTGATGAAGTGGTTTGCTGACAAGGTGAATCACCAATCTAGCTTTGCGCCCAACCAACGTGTGAGTTCTATCTGTGTATAATGTAGATAGTTGAATTTTCCCTAGGAATTTCCCTAGTCCAGTCTATTTACATTCCTTGATCTGCTGAAGCTGCCTTCTTAGCATCCGCCGAAGGAAATTCACAGTGTAGTTAACTCCCATGTAATTTACTGTACGAAGAACCTGTTTTGGCAAGCATCGTTTGGAAGTAAGAGAAAAATAATTTCATTGTAACCCAGATTTAAATCGTTGTTTTTCACCTGTGTAATTTCCAACCACACACACCGAGAAACTATAATGCGGCAGATCCCGGACTTTGTAAATGGGTCACAGGGCATCCACGGGAAAGCTTTTTCATTTCGCTCCACATTTTGTAATGGTTGTGTTTTAACTGATGTGGAGCCTCTTTGACATAAAGTAGCACGGATTGTTTTGCTTCGCCTTTTCCAATAAAAGAAAGTATCCTCTTTGCATCATCCTCTGTCAAGCAGGGGGGAGAGCGAGATGGTCAAAGCAACAGGCTACCGGGTGACTGCTGTCAATATTGTCATAATCGGTCAACACCAGGTGCATTTGTAGTTGGTTGAATGAACCACCGCAATTGTCTCACCTGCTCAGTTGAACGGTTTGTTTCCATGAGCTACTGTGTTTAGTTACTGCTCGGGGTTTCACTGCTCGGCCGCCCTGGGGCTGGAACTCGCAACTGACTGCTTGGAGTGCAATTGCTGTGCTGTTTACACGGCCTGGCCTCCCATTGATTAAAGTTGCAGTTGTTTTCGTTTCTTCCAGAGATTTTACTGTCTTGTATATGGTAATTTGTAAAATTAACTCGTACCAGATTCTAGTGAACCAGTGAAACTATCTGGATTTGATTATTTTTTGTAAGACCCTCAGTTTATATTGACTAATGTCTGCCCCTTTGCGATCTCAATGCTAGCGTTGGTAATTTTGCAATTTAAGAAATAACATGAAACAGTTTCTAGAATTGCTTCCTCTTTTTTTATAGGATTTGGTTTTCTACCCTCTTATATTTTTAAGCTCCAGTAATTGGCAAAACCGGTGAAGCGCATTGCCCGGTTTCTTCAATAGTTTCAGTGTTCGGGACAAAGCTCAAACAGGCGATTGTGTGGATTTTCTTTTCACCTACAACAAAGTCCGCAAGCATTAAAAGTAAACAGTGAGAATGTTGTTGGGTTACTTTCAATGCTGTCCAGTTCAAGTATCTTCAAATGATTTTTGGTTTTTTAAAAAATCTAAAACAATTGTGTTCTACTCAAATAATTTCTATGAAGTAAAAATATTCTTTGATGCTGTATGTTTGTCTTCCTAACCTTTAAAGTCTTCAGTAGATTTATCCTTCTGAGAAAAATGTATGTACACTGGCACACTCAAATAAAAAAAATACTTGATCTCATCTCAGTTACTTCAGTTTCTTTTTATAGTACTGTAATGTATTTACTGACAATTCCAGTAATAACTAAGATGATCTTCAGCAGTCAATTCACTAGATCATTGAAAAGTGGTTCGGTTGCATTTAAAGTTTATTTTTCTCTGTTCCCAATTTTGTCCATCTGCACCAATCATCATTTCCTGACTGAAAAGGTTGGCAGGTGACTTATTTTTAAACCACTGTCTTTGTGCCATTATGTGGAGATGCCGGTGATGGACTGGGGTTGACAATTGTAAACAATTTTACAACACCAAGTTATAGTTATTGCTGGACTATAACTTGGTGTTGTAAAATTGTTTACATTTGTGCCATTACACTGACCAGGTACCTTTTTGGTTTTAACAATCAAATATTTTTGGAAATAATAAAAGCTCCAATCTAGAAAAATATAGATCCTTCCTCTAGGAGGTAGCATGTAATTGACAAACTATTGAGTAAGTTACACTTCCTAAATTAGGAGTGTTTGCAGTGTTCTGGAGCTATATGAATTGGCACAAGTATAGTTGTTTTTTGAATCTAATGATTTTCCCATTTCACAATTGCAATTGTTTTAATGCAATGAGTTTCTTGTGTACAAACGTTTTCTTATTTCTGATAGATTTACTGTGGGGGGGGGGGTGCAGGAATCTAAGGTCATGTGATGTGCTCCTGCCATGTTTTATTTGATGTTATGCCCTCATTTGCAACCTGGCAGTTGTAGATTTCAGGCAGAATATCAAATTGGGGGCATATGCCCAAAACGTGCTGAGCTGTCATTTATTCATGCAGTGCAGTACTGCCACTGTAGTCTACGAATGAGCTTAATCCATTGAGTATTGAAAGACTGACAATTTTTAAAATATTCATCACAGAGGGAGGAGAATTTGTCACTGTCCTCCTGCCAACTGATCAAAGCAGTGTTAGTAGTGACCAGACTGTTCTATCTCCAGTCTTCGAAGAATGGATGGTGATGAGTGTACAAAAGGAAAAACAAAAGGTTGTACCCATTTAATTAATTACATCAAGAAGGATGGCACAGCTCACTGACACACCAAAGTATTAGGACATGGATTCTCTCCTGCTGTTGTTGACCCTCTAATGACGGAGTCTTGTGGTTTTGGACACCAGATAATCAGGCTCATAACAATAATTTAGATTAATAACTTTATTGAACAGCACTGCGAAACACAGAAAGGGTATATAGTTACCTCAATTCCAGGAACACAAGCACATTGGTTTCAGCACACTATCTTCTCGAGTTTGTTCTGTTTTATTATGTTCTAACAATCAATGGTTAGGCTACCTACATTTATATCTAACTAGCCTTGCTTTAACCAGGACCACAAAACCATCTTGTCTCACAGGGGTATCGTTCCCTGTCTTACCCCCTTATGCAAAGACTATCTATTTATACTTGCCCTTTCTGCACAACTGAAACAGAGATGAATAAGGACATCAGCTTGTTATCAAGTACATACACAGACATTATTAAATCTACAAAGCTACCACTTCATCCTGATAACAGTAATGGTTTACTAGTACAAGGATTCCAGTATTTTTTCTATTCTAGGAAAAATGCATTGCTGTACAACAACATACTGGCCAACTTAACAGAATTTACAGTAATTTTCTATTATAGCAAAATGCTACTATGGTAAGACCAGAAGAATTTATAATGTGACACAGCAATACAAGGTTTGTGACGTACATTCATATTATTCCAGCTAGTCACATTCGCATTCTTAGTCAGGTCACTTCAAGGAGCTGTCAAGTTAAGAGAAAACATTTTTGCACACTTCTTATAGTACGTCGGCTGAAATATCATTATCTGTGGCTGGTAAGCAAGTGGGTCTTTTTGGGCCATAATGGTGCAGGTGCCTTTAAAATAAAAAGCAAAAATAGATTTAAAAATGCATAATCTCATCAAGCAAATGTCACTCATCTCAAAATATGTTGATTAAAAAGATACAGCCTACAGGGATTTAAATATGTGTTGAGCCAAAAATAACTGCTTCTGTTTGTAAAGAGTGGCTTTTACTGATTGATGCTCTTAAATGGAGAGAGGTTGCAGAACTTTGAGGTACAGAGGGATCTGGGTGTCCTAGTACATGAATCACAAAAAGTTAGTATGCAGGTACAGCAAGTGATTAGGAAGGCAAATGGAATGTTGTCATTTATTGCAAGGGGAATGGAATATAAAAGTAGAGATGTTTTGCTACAGTTGTACAGGGCATTGGTGAGACCAGATCTAGAATACTGTGTGCAGTTTTGGTCTCCTTATTTAAGGAAGGACATAATTGCTTTAGAGGCGGTTCAGAGAAGGTTCACTCGACTGATTCCTGGGATGAGGGGGTTATCTTATGAGGAAAGGTTGGACAAGTTGGGCCTGTATACATTGGCATTTAGAAGAATGCGAGGTGATCTTATTGAAACATATAAGATCCTGAGGGGACTAGAAGGGGTAGATGCTGAGAGGATGTTTCCCCTTGTGAGAGAGATTAGAGCTAGGGGCCACAGTTTAAAAATAAGGGGTCTCCCATTTAAGACTGAGATGAGGACAAATTTTTTCTCTGAGGGTCGTGACTCTGTGGAACTCCCTTCCCCAGAGAGTGGTGGAGGCAAGGTCATTGAATATTTTTTAAGGCTGAGTTAGATAGATTCCTGATTAACGAGGGAGTCAAAGGTTATAGTAGGTTGATGGGAAAATAGGGTTGAGGTCACAATCAGATCAGCCATGATTTTATCAAATGGCAGAACAGGCTTGAGGGGCCAAATGGCCTACTCCTGCTCTTAATTCATATGTTTGTAGTGGTTTGTTTGTTTCTTCCTGTAAAAATTTTGTGTCTGCACACTTTCCTGTAGAGTTTTGCTGAACATGTAATGGAGCCATTCATTGTAAAGTACTGTAGTTTCAAGAGTCATCTTGTGATCAGTGCAAGCTAAGGGAGTCAATGAATCTTATTCAGGGTTGAAAGTGAAGAGCACCTTTCTTGCCTTAATCTTATTATCTACTTTAGCCCTTATAATTGATGATACTGTCCATTACATTCTCATTGTGTGCCTTTGCATTGTACTTCCAAAGAGCCTCATCTTTCACAGTCACAATATAAATTGAATTTATGTAACTTTGTTTTTGTACACTAGTTATCGCCCATGGCATTCTTCAGAGGCAAAAAAAACTGTGTCTCTACTTGTCTCCTAATTTAGGATAGCTTTTTTGTCATTGCCAGGCTCTATCTGGAGCCAGAGCCCTGATTATTACTGCTGTGTCCAAGAAATGTTCCAACACATGCAGGTGAGAAGGAATCTAGGAGCTGGGGTTGGATAAGAGTGGGGTCTGGACTCTGACATGAAAGAAGAGGCTGGAACCTGTGGCTGGGGAGCAGAATGCTCATGTGTGATTGGTCCCTGGTAACCAGTTACTTGGTTACCATGGACCAATGAGATAATTCAAATCGGGCTGAACGGAATCGTTTTTTCTAATATAGATTACAATCTGGTGTCACAGCTTGTTGAAGGATGTGTTGTGTTATGGAGTGCTGGAATGTTTACCTGGCTATTCTCCATATAGTGAATTCCTGATTTCAGCAGTGTCATTACAACAACAGCAACTTGCATTTTATATAGCACCTTTTAACGTCGTAAAATGTCCCAAGCTGCTTCACAGGAGCGATTTTAAAACAAAATTTGACACCGAACCCATAAGGAGATATTAGGACAGGTAGCCAAAAGCTTGGTCAAAGAGGTAGGTTTTAAGGAGTGTCTCAAAATAGGAGCAAGAAATACCAGAGGTGGAGAGGTATAGGAGGGAATTCCAGAACTCAGGGCTTAGATAACTGAAAGCATGGCCACCAATGGTGGAACGATTAAAATCAGGGATGCGCAAGAGGCCAGAATTGGAGGAGTGCAGAGATCTGAAGGTTGTAGGGCTGGAGGAGGTTACAGAGATAGGCGGAGCAAAGCAATGGAGGGATTTGCAAACAAGGATGAGAATTTTAAAATCAAGGTGTTCCTGGACCGGGAGTCAATGTAGGACAGCGAGCACAGGGGTGATGGGTGAACGGGACTTGGTGCGAGTTAGGATACAGGAAGCAGAATTTTGGATGAGCTCAAGTTTACGGAGGGTGCAAGGTGGGTTGCCAGCCAGGAAGGCATTGGAATAGTCGAATCTAGAGATAAAAAAGACATGGATGAGGGTTACAACAGCAGATGAGCTGAGGCAGGGGCGGAGACGGGCGATGTTACGGAGGTGGAAGTAGGCAGTCTTTGTGATGGAGCGGATATGTCATCGGAAGCTCATCTCAGGGTCAAATAGGATGCCAAGGTTGCGAACAGTCTGGTTCAACCTCAGACAGTGGCCAAGGAGTGGGTTGGAGTCGGTGGCTAGGGAACGTCATTTGAGGCGGGGACCGAAGATAATGGCTTCGGTTTTCCCAATATTTAGTTGGAGGAAATTTTTGCTCATCCAGTACTGGATTTCGGATAAACAGTGTGACAAATCAGAGACGGGTGGAGAGGTCGAGGGAGGTGGTGGTGAGGTAGAGCAGGGTGTCGTCAGCGTACATGTGGAACCTGACGTTTTTTAAGATGATGTCATCGAGGGGCAGCATGTAGATGAGAAATAGGAGGCGGCCAAGGATAGATCCTTGGGGGACTCCAGAGGTAACGGTGCAGGAGCGGGAAGAAAATCCATTGCAGGTGATTCTCTGGCTACAATTGGATAGATAAGAACGGAACCAGGCAAGCACAGTCCCATCCAGCTGGTTGACGAAGGAGAGACTTTGGAGGAGGATGGTGTGGTCAACTGCATCAAGGCTATAGACATTAAGAGCAGTTATGAAGTAGTGACAGAGTATTTTCCTACAGAGAGGTAATAATTAGAGGGAAAGTCATCCTAGATTGTCCCTATGCACCTTCTGGCTGTTGCATAGTGATATTAGGAGGGATTTAAGAGGAACGTTCTTGTCTGCCTGCTCTTTTAGCCAGGGTAAATGTGATGTGGGGAGATCTAAAGTGGGAATGGTGAGAAGTTAGAAAGTAATTCACTATAAGAAAGAAAAGAAAACATAGTTTTTGTGCTACTTTGTCACCAAAGGCATGGATGTTTTCCTGTTATCACCTCCCAATAAATGCACTTGAGGGTCTTGATAGCTGTGACAAAAATTATGGCCCAGAATTTGCTGAAGAGTGCCCCATTTGTTAGATTTTTTTTTTCTCACCCTTCAATTTGAAAACATTTTTGCGCCACAAATTGCTAGAAGTGCAAGCTGAGATCAACAGGGAATCTGGGACCTTGGTCAACAACGGGACCGACATTCTACCTCCTTAACCAATGAGATTTAAGGATTGAGAAAGAAACAGAGGAATGTCCGAGGAGGAAATAGGGTGAATTAGAGTTACATCAGGTACAGAAAGACAAATAAAGAGGGAAAGAATGATTGTATTGAGTGAGAGAGAGAGAGAGAGAGAGAGAGTGAAAAGAGACAGAAAAGAAAAGTAAGAAAAAAAAATGTTAAATTTTATAAACTACAAAGAACAATTTATTACCTGCAGGAAGGAGACACCACAGTTGCATTTGTTCCCTTTCTGGGCTGGAGGGGTTGAGTGGCATTGCAGGAACATAAATCTCATCATTGAAAGGCTCCTTACATTGTTAAATACTAGCCCTAACTTTCTGCAGTGAGTTTAATTCGTTTTAACAGCGCAAATGCAGCAATTTCTTGAAACTCATGGGGAGGTTGACGGCTAGCTTGGTTCTCACGAGGCTAACGGCAGAGCAATGCAAATCGTCCAGCAATTTGTGGCTCATGGGGTATCTCTTCCTCGCCACAAATTGCTGGGTTATTTACACACTAATAAAGCCATGTGCAGCTGCTTTTTGAGACTCAGCCATTTGTACAGTATAAGATACGTCTTAAGCTAGAGTCCTGCATCTGGCCTATCCCAATACAATACTGCAAGATTTGTTGTTGTGTTCTCTCCAATAACAGGCTTGAGGGAGTCTGACATACTACTTTAAAATATAAACATACTTCCTGATTAGTTCAATTTGTAATTGGTTGACTACTCTTTTTGATTTGATTGCTGCAATATTTGAAATCTAGGATGTTCCGTAGCTGTTTTCCAGGACAGAGGAGACACGGTTTTGTTTGAATAAAGGGCATTTGAAGTTGGAAGATCCTATCAGAAAGGCAGTCTGTTAGAAAATACGAAAGTAGCCAAGAGGCTTTTTGAAAACCTCTGAAGAAACAGGTGTTCTATTCCTGAAAAAAATGAAAAATATTTAATAGTTAGAAGTCAATTATAAAAACTTAAGTTATTTCTTAGAGTTGTGATCCTTTTATTATTTTGATTACTTGAGTTAGATAAAAGACCTTCCACTCTAAATATAAAACAATTATCACTTAGATTATTTTCTTTTTCAGTATTTGTGTAAAAATTTGCTTCATATTTTAAACTTTGAAGATGAGGTGTGCAGTGCTGCTATACCACTTTTGAAGACTGAAATTAAATGTTATGCAGGCATATGATAATCCAGTATCTAACGGCTTTACTTGTCATTTGCTTGGTACATTACCAAAACTTTTCCTGCATTTCAAGGTATGGATAGACATTCTCAAAAGTTTGGGGAGTTGGGACTCACCCATGAGAGTGATTTGAAATATGATAGCCAGAATACTTCAGGATAAGGTTTAAAAATACACCAAAAATATAACAGTAGCATAGCATAGCATCACAAAATCACGCATCGTTATGGTCCTCTACAAAGAAATTGAATGATTAATAATGCTGTTTTAAGCCTTGTATTTTGCTATGCCAAGTATGATGATAAATTGTTTTTTTTATTTTAACAGTCATAATCCTCCACAAATAACAATTAAAAAAAATAATACTGAGCGCCTCCCCGGATGTTCAGCAAGTACATGGCAAAATGCAAGTTGCACCACATTCTTATACAGCTCAATCTCGTGTTTTGTCCATCGGAAAATCAAATATACGTTTCAGCGTAGCAAATGAGTCTACTGGCTGTCTGACTGGTGTTAATACCATTTTACATTGTAGTGTGATTGTTTGATTTGATGTTGTATGTATACTGCACTTCATTATTACTTTAACACTTGACATATTGTGCTTCATTATTACTGTACTTCATTAAGAAAGAACTTGCAATTATATAGAGCCTGTCACATCCTCAGGATGGCCCAAAGTGCTTCACAGTCAATGAATTTTGAAGTGTAATCACTCTTGTTATGTAGGCAAACATAGCAGCCATAAACAGCGATAAGATAGTAAACAGTTTTGCTGAGGTTGGTTGAGGGATAAATGTTGGCCAGGACACTGGGAAAACTCCCCTGCTCTTTAAGTAGTGCTATGGGATCTTATATATCCACCTAAACAAGCAGATTTAACATCTCATCTGAAAGACGATGCCTCCGACAAGCAGCACTCCCAGCAGAACCGCACTGAGTTGTCAAACTAGATTTTGTGCTCAAGTCCCTGGAATGTGTTGTGAACTCATAACCGCCTTACTCAGGGATTAGAGTGCTTTCACTAAACCAAGCTGAAATTATTACTTTAACACATTGACATTCTGCACTTCATCATTACTTGAACAAAGTTTCTTCATGCCATTGTTTCCATTCTTTGTTTGGTGGTCTTTCACTTGTGTTTATACAATCTCCTGCTGCTGATAATTCAGATTCATTTTTTGAACAGAAAATAATAGAATTATCCACTGCAGGTAATTTCCATTAACGGATGTAATTAAAATGGGAACATTAAAAAAGGTGCAAAAAAAAAATTTGAATTATCCAGTAAATCAAATTAACCGATTTTGACTTTGGAGTAGACTAAGAAAATCTACAGGAGATTAGTTGCTGTAAGACAAATATAACACAAGACATGGATGCTTTTCCTTTTTGATGATGAAGCTAAACACGTAAAGACCAATAACATAATTAAATTACACATGCAATATGATTAGCTACAGTAATATAATTGGAATTTCACAATGAAGTGTGACCTCTCAAGTCTGGTTTAACATGACTGGATAGATCATAAATATTTGCACAGCGTAAATTGTCTTCCTTGGAAAAATAATGAGTATTTTTGTATTCCAAAGTATACTTGTGCAGATGTGGATAGATTGCACAGTGTGGAGCAAATGCTATTTTATTGATGAAAACTGCTATTTATAAAGAAACGGTGGTAGATTTCTACTCGTGCAAAGCTGTTTCAGAAGAAATAATTAGCAAATTAAGTACATTAATTCATAATTGCAATATACATATGTATTTAGCTGCCTTGAGAACGTGTTTGAAAATTGAAAGCTCCATGCATGATTCATCATAGGAAAGCAGAATACTTCCCTAAACAAATTTCAAGATAACTAATGACCATTCAAAAAATTGCATTTTCAGAAACTGCATGTTTAAAAGCTGCACACTGCTGTGATTTTGTTAATGAGTCATAAATTGCAGAGAAAAATGGTCATTTTTTCAATTTTGTTGATGGATTTTATCCCGAAAGAATTTTTATTTAATTTGAGGATAGTAACTGTTTATTCCTTTACCGCCGATGGCGTCGCAGTTAATTACAAGCATCAAAATTATTGCCGGTCTTTAGGTCAGAGTCAACCATTTAGGAGTAATAATTTTGATCGTGAGACGTCATAGTTGAACTGTAACATGCAATATATATTTCAGAAAGTAAGCCTGTCTGGATAATGAACAAGTGATGAAGCCACAAGTGGATTATGGTCACTTCATGAGCAGAGATATTTATATAAGATGGCTGGCTGTGCTCTATTCTGTTTTTATGCTCTTGTAGTAGGTTTTCAACTTTTAGAATCTACAAAAGAGCTTTTTTTTAACACGAGAAAATCTGTTGAAGCTGGTTTGTGATGTGATTTTGTAATTTTGGTGGGATAGCCAAAGAATTATGAATTTTGTTTCTACTATTTCCCCACCTCAAAGTGAGAAATACAGTCTGTAGTGTAGAGAATCAATATTAGTACATAAATTATTATGTACTAAATTGTTACTGTTATTCCAGCAATACTGAAATGCTGTTCAGGTCTAAACTAATTATATGCCATTTTAGGACAAAAAGTAATTGTAATTATAATTCTTTTAATTAAGTACTGTATTAAAAGAATGGTTTAAGGCTATATGCAATAATAAAAAAAAAATCTATTTTCTAAACTCTCCCCTTTGTACATATTCCCATGTCAGCTCACTGGATAAATGCACAATGTAGTGTGGTGCTGAGTCATGCAAACCAAGAAGATCCTAGATTCAATTCTTAGGTCTATGCTGACTTAATCAATCTCAACTGGACAGCACTGGACCTGCAAAAATTGACCTTTAGTCCTCTTCACCTGAAAGAGGGAACTCACCCTGGGATCCGGTTCCACAGGCATTGGCAGTCCTCGCTCAAGAGGTGGTTCTTCACCCATGAGTGGAATATGGTACATATACCCACTTAGCCATCAGGATGGTATGGATCTTCTTCAAAAAAGTGCAAGAACTTAAAATGAAGCTGTGAAAAAAGATGCCCCTCTCCAGCAAATTCTGGGCCACTATTTTTAGTTTGTCACGTAATATTGGCCCAGAATTTGCTGGAGCAAGGCACCTTGTGGTGTGCCCCGTTTGTGAGATTTTTTTTTCCTTGCCCTTCAGCTCTAAAATTTTTTGCAGCGCAAATTGTTGGAAGGGCGAGCTCAACACCGCAAGGCGAGGTCAATGGGGCATCTGGGACCTTGGTGAATGACAGGTCCAACAGTCTATCTCCTTAACCAATGAGATTTAAGGATCATAAGAACATAAGAAATAGGAGCAGGAGTAGGCCATCTGGCCCTTCGAGCCTGCTCTGCCATTCAACAATATCATGGCTCATCTTCTACCTCAATGCCATTTTCCTGCACTGTCCTCGTATCCCTTGATTCCTTTAATATCTCTGTTTTGAATGTACTCAATGACTGAGCCTCCACAGCCCTGTGGGGTAGAGAATTCCAAAGATTCACCACCCTCTGAATGAAGAAATTTCTCCACATCTCAGTTCTAAATGACCTACCCCTTATTCTGAGACTGTGACCCCTGGTTCTAGACTCCCCAGCCAGGGGAAACATCCTCCCTGCATCTACCCTGTCAAGCCCTGTAAGAATTTTGTATGTTTCAATGAGATCACCTCTCATTCTTCTAAACTCTAGTGAATACAGCCCTAGTCTACTCAATCTCTCCTCATACGACAATCCCTCCATCCCAGAAATCAGACTGGTGAACCTGCGTTGCATTCCCTTTATGGCAAGTATATCCTTTCTTAGGTAAGGAGACCAAAATTGTACGCAATGCTCCAGGTGCGGTCTTACCGAGGCCTTATATAATTGTAGTAAGACATCTTTACTCCTGTATTCAAATCCTCTTATAATATGGGCTAATTATTAACATTTGCCTTCCTAATTGCTTGCTGCACCTGCATGTTAGCTTTCAGTGACTCATGTACAAGGACGCCCAGGTCCCTTTGAACATCAACGTTTCCCAATCTCTCACCATTTAAAAAATACCCTGCATTTCAGTTTTTCCTACCAAAGTGGATAACTTCACATTTTTCCACATTATATTCCATCTGCCATGTTCTTGCCCACTCACTTAGCCTGTCTATAATCCCTTGAAGCCTCTTTGCATCCTTCTCAACTCACAGTCCCACCTAGTTTTGTGTCATCAGCAAACTTGGAAATATTACATTTGGTCCCCTCATCCAAATCATGATATAGATTGTAAATAGCTGGGGTCCAAGCACCGATCCCTGCGGTACCCTAGTAGTTACAGTCTGCCACCCTGCAAAAGACCTGTTTATTCCTACTCTCTGTTTTCTGTGTGTTAACCATTTCTCAATCCATGCCAGTATATTACCCCCAATTCCATGTGGTTTAACTTTGTTCACCAGCCTCCTGTGTGGGACCTTATCGAAAGCCTTCTGAAAATCCAAATACACCACATCCACTGGTTCCCCCTTACCTACTCTACTAGTTACATCCTCAAAGAGAATGAGTGAGAAGGAAATGGGGTGAATTAGAGTCAAATTAGATACAGAAAGAGAAATAAAGTGAGGGAAAGAAAGATTGGATTAAGAGAGAGAGAAAAAAAGAGACCGAAAGGAAAAGTAAGAAAAAAAATTAAAAATATTTAAGAACAATTTACGACCTGCAGGAATGAGACTCCACAGTTTTGATTGTTCCCTTTCTGGACTGGAGAGGCTGAGTGGCATTACAGGAACATAAATCTCGTCAATAAAAGAGTCCTTCGCTGTTAAGTTCCAGCCCTAACTTTCAAGCAAGTTTAATTCGTTTTAACTGCACAAATTGCAGTAATTTCTTGAAACTCAAGGGGAGGTTGACGCCGAGCTCCCATTTTCGCGAGGCTAATGGCTAAGTAACGCAAATCGTCCAGCGAATCAGCAGTCATTCGCAACTCTTCTTCACCACAAGTTGCTGGGTTATTGGCACACCAATAACGGCATGCACATTAAACTCTTTTTTTTTGCCATCAAATTCTGGCAATATGTTGACAGTGCCACCTACTAATGCAGTAGCTTTGGAATTACAAGACCACGCACTTTTTAATATCTAAGAGACGTATGTGTGTACTCAAATTGATTAAAAAAAAACGGGACACTAATTGACTCTGAACGAGGAATGCCCGTAGTGCTTTTGGCTGCTGAAAAGTTACTTGCCCAGCTGGTACCAAACTCAGCCATGCAAAGTACAATTGATTTTACTGAGATATTTGAAAATATCCGGTACTGTTGCATTTACATTGCTGAGTTTCATTTGTGTCCCGAGGATAATAGCAATGAGAGGACTGGGGCGACTATTTATTCTCTGCTCAGCAGTTTCCTCCTGCAAGTTCCTCCCCACTTCTTTCCACATTTTTGAGTGTGTCACAAATGAAGGCTGCCCTGTGTATATCCATCAAGGTTGAAGCGTTTGCAATCATCTTCAGCCAGAAGTGCCGAGTGGATGATCCATTTCGGCCTCCTCCCGAGATCCCCACCATCACAGAAGCCAGTCTTCAGCCAATTCGATTCACTCCACGTGATATCAAGAAACGGCTGAGTGCACTGGATACAACAAGGGCTATGGGCCTGACAACGTCCCAGCTGTAGTGCTGAAGACTTGTGCTCCAGAACTAGCCGCGCCTCTAGCCAAGCTGTTCTAGTACAGCTACAACACTGTCATCTACCCGACAATGTGGAAAATTGCCCAAGTATGTCCTGTCCACAAAAAGCAGGACAAATCCAATCCGGCCAATTACCACCCCATCAGTGTACTCCCAATCATCAGCAAAGTGATGATAGCACTGTCGATGACACCTTCCAAGCGGCACTTACGCACCAATGCTCACTGATGCTCAGTTTGGTTTCCGCCAGGACCACTCGGCACCAGACCTCATTACAGCCTTGGTCCGACCATGGACAAAAGAGCTGAATTCCAGAGGTGAGGTGAGAGTTACAGCCCTTGACATCAAGGCAGAATTTGACCGAGTGTGGCATCAAAGAGCCCTAGTAAAATTGAAGTCAATGGGAATTGGGGGAACACTCTCCATTGGCTGGAGTCATACCTAGCACAAAGGCAGATGGAAATGGTTGTTGGAGGCCAATCATCTCAGCCCCAGGACATCGCTGCAGGAGTTCATCGGGGCCATTGTCCTTGGCCCAATCATCTTCAGCTGTTTCATCACTGACCTTCCTTCCATCATAATGTCAGAAATGGGGATGTTCGCTGATGATTGCACAGTGTTCAGTTCCATTCGCATCCCCACAGATAATGAAGCAGTCCATGCCCACATTCAGCAAGACCTGGACAACATCCAGGCCTGGGCTGATAAGTGGCAAGTAACATTCACACCAGGCAAGTGCCAGGCAATGACCATCTCCAACAAGACAGAGTCTAACCACCTCCCCTTGACTTTCAACGGCATTATCATTGCCGAATCCCAAACCATCAACATCCTGGGGGCCACCCTTGACCAGAAACTAAACCGGACCAGCCACATAAATACTGTGGCTACAAGAGCAGGTCAGAGTCTGGGTATTGTGTGGCAAGTGACTCACTTCTTGACTGCCCAAAGCCTTTCCACCATCTACAAGGCACAAGTCAGGAGTGTGATGGAATACTCTCCACTTGCCTGGATGAGTGCAGCTAACAACACTCAAGAAACTCAACATCATCCAGAACAAAGGAGCCCGCTTGATTGGCACCCCATCCAGCACCTTAAACATTCACTCCCTCCACCACCAGCGCATCGTTGCTGCAATATGTGCCGTCTACAAGATGCACTGCAGCAACTCGCCAAGACTTCTTTGACAGCACCTCCCAAACCCGCAACTTCTACCACCTAGGAGGACAAGGGCAGCAGGCACATGGGAACACCACCAGTTGCATGTTCCCCTCCAAGTCACACACCATCCTGATTTAGAAATACATCGCCGTTCCTTCATCATCGCTGGGTCAAAATCCTGGAACTCCCTACCTAACAGCACTGTGGGAGAACCTTCACCACATGGACTGCAGTGGTTCAAGAAGGCGGCTCACCACCACCTTCTCAAGGGAAATTCGGGATGGGCAATATATGCTGGCCTTGCCAGCGACACCCACATTCCATGAACGAATAAAAAAAAAATCATGCTGTTGAATGTGTTGCATGCATTGGAAGAAGACCAGTGAACTTGAGACAGGTGATGTGTGGAACATACAGCAGGCAGTTCAGGGCTGTGTAATATAGGTACTTTCCATATCAAGTACACTGTGTATATAACTTGTATGTCTCACTGTTTCACCCCATTGGGTGCTGCAGACTGTAATACATACACTGCATTTCTATTTAGTATTAAAAATCTTATGTAGGGCATGCCGTTCCTGTCCAGAAACCTCACTTCTTGTTGACAATTTTTGGTCATGCTTTTGTAACAATTACCATTTGTAAATTGCTATGTCACTATTTTCCATTCAGTTTTACAGTGTCAACTGTCACAATGTTGTTGCAGGCTCCAAATTATATTCCAAATTTTTATCTATTATATCAAAATAACTTCATCAGTTCATAAGTAGCTGGCTTTTTTGTGCTTATTGCAAGTATAATGGTAATATATAGCAACAATAGTATTGAAAAGAAGGGGTTTTAAAACATTATTGGAGCAGTACTAAACCAGTAAATGCATCCTTGCACCAGATTGAGGTCTAATGTTAAGTAACATGGGGTATGGAAGATGAATTTCAGCAGACACAGAATAAAATGCTCTTCATGAAACTAGTTAATGTACTTTGCCAGAAAACATGGAAATGACATAAAAATGACTAACAGCTGTTTACAAATGAAGTGATGAGCAGTCAAGGCTGTCGAATAAACAAGTTGGTCTTTTGCCAGTTCTTAGCAAAACCTGTGTGTTGTTGTCTTAGGGATTTTTAGGCATTGATAAACATTTTATAATGTAGCGGAGTTATTTATCATAATAGCGTAGTGGTTGTGTTACTGGACTAGTAATCCAGGGGTCTGGACTAACAATCCCGAGAATGTGAGTTCAAATCCCACCAGTTTGAGAATTTGAATTCAGTTTTAAAAAAAAAACTGGGGGATGAAAAAAGAAAGCTGGTATCAGTAAAATGACCATGAAGCTGTTGGATTGTCGAAAAAACCTAATTGGTTCACTAATGTCCCTAAGGGAAGAAAACCTGCCTTTCTTACCCGGACTGGCCTATGTGTGAACTTCAGTCCCACACCAGTGTGGTTGATTTAACTGCTCTCTGAATTGGCCTAACAAGCCACTCAGTTGTATCAAATCGCTTCAAGAAAAAGGCCCACCACCACCTTCTCAAGCGCAACTAGGGATTGGCAATAAATTCTAGCCTTGCCGGCAACGCCAACATCCCGAGAAAGAAAAAAATTCTACTTTGTAACATGTTGAAGTATAATTTTGGGCTAAATCATCTAACTTGATTTAAACAAGAGGTTTTCTAATTGTCCCTCCAGCATTCCTGACTTTGAGCCTGCCTAAAAAATTCTTGTTCAGACAAATGGGCATGGATCAAAGGACTTTGCAATGCTATGGGTGTGAAGTGTTTTACAAATATCTAGACAAGCTAACAAATTACATTGTTTAGTCTCTGGGAAAAACAGCTTCCATTTAGCATATTAATTCCCCCTTTGTCTAGGTTCTTTTTTAAAACTGATGAGATTACACTTTGCTTAAATAATCCAATATTAAAGTAACAACCTCCTCGACAGGTAAGTCCTGGGGGGGCAGTGGTTGCAATAGGCAATGGGGAGGGGGTGGTGGCGATCATGATGCCCATGGTGTCGGGTGGGGTGGGGGGGCACCTCCTGGTTCCACAGGAAAAGTTTTTTTTCAAAAACATTCCATACTGACTTAGTTGGCGGCCACAGGGGGCACTGAAGAATCCTAGCGGGCCAGGCCTGAGCCCTGCACCACTCATCGGAAACTAATTTCTCCAAGGGGTCCTCAACAGGCATCATGCCCCTAATTAATATATTCAAGGTGCATAATGCCTAAAAATAGCCATCAGGAATTTAGCAGTGAGACTGACACATTGGGCATAGGCCGTACCACTGCTAAATTGCTATGCTTTGTGCCCCTTTCACGCCTGAAGAGCGGGCACAGGATAAACAGATTTCTACCCCATTGTTTCTGCTTTCGAAGTTATCTCACAAAAAGCTCACACTTTGCCTTATTTTTGATGTTTTCACTACATCTAAAAATGGTTTTCCTGGGGGGTTTTCCTCTGCAGTAACTTGCTATTGATACACAGGAGTTGAGGCAGTGTAGGGACTTATAAACAGTTAGTCCTGGTAAGCTCTGTGAATGACATGTCTTGTTATCAATCATTAAAATTTTTGGAAGTTGTGGGTACAAATGCCTGCTGGGAGCTGTAGTCTGTTCCTTATTGGAGTCTTCAGCTGGCAGTGTAAGATCCAGGCAGCTTCATGAAATCGAGGCTCATGATTCTCAACGGCACAGGTCTCTAATAGAAAATACAAAATGTGCTATTGTATAGATAAGTTGAACTAGTTCTTTATAAATTTTGACATTTTTTAAAGTCTTTATCACATGACAAACCTTATTTCCAAACATCCATCCAGAATTTCAAGCTTCGCTGTTGCGGATATTATTACTCCATTTCCAGGTCGGCTCTGTGCCTTCTCAGAACCCAATCTCTGTGAACTTTGTTGTATTCTAAATATCATTTTCTGGATTTTTTTAGTTCACTACTATGGAGATTATGGGGCAAAGTTCACATGAACATTTATCATCGTATTACATTCCTGTGTGTGCACCTTTAACATAGGTGTTTAAAACAATCTACTTTGTCAAGTCAAAAACACCTCCTTATAACTATATTGTTCCGCTGGCTCAGACTGAAACATAGAAAATAGGAGCCAGAGTAGGCCATTCGGCCCTTTGGGCCTGCTCCGCCATTCAAAAAGATCATGACTGATCGTCTAACTAAATACCCTGTTCCCGCTTTTTCCCCTGTTACTTATGGTGCTGAAGTTCCACTGATCCTCAGCTAACTCTGTTCAGTTAAATCTATCCACACTCCCCTGGTTGATTTGTACTCTGGGAGATTTTATGTGGAGAACCTTCCATCCCTTGATGTACCATCATAAGGGCCACTATAGCAGGGACTTCCTCCCTTTTTAAGCCTTGTCGCCCACTCAGCTTAAGTTTGCGGGACCCATTATGCAAAAAAAACCAAAAGACCCATGCCCCGATATTTAATGATGTGGAGATGCCGGTGATGGACTGGGGTTGACAATTGTAAACAATTTTACAACACCAAGTTATAGTCCAGCAATTTTATTTTAAATTCACAAGCTTTCGGAGGCTTCCTCCTTCGTCAGGTGAACGATGTGAAATATTTAATGGGGAGGCAGGAAAGTTGCGGGGGAGCCCGGTAGCAGGCGAAGAACCCAGCAAGGCCGGGGACGTGGAGGCCCTACTGACCTTAATGGCAGGGTCTCATTTAAATAATTCTGTGCAGCCTCCCGCCTGACAGCCAGCCAAATTGATGGCCTGGCCAGCGGGCGGGAGTGGAAATTTAGTGGCAAGAGGCCACAGCTGGGGACCCGTGAGAATGGTCCCCGACAGTCGGTAGTGGGTGGAAGTCTCAGGCTGCGATCAGGAGGGTGAGAGGAGGAAAGATCTGGACGGCGATCGGGAATGGGGAGGTCGGGGCTGGGGAAGCCAAAGGCTTCCTTGTGAGGCCTGGGGGGAGCATTCCTGCTCCTTCTAGCCCACAAGGAGCTTAAAACCAGGCAAAGCTCTGAAGCTTACCTGGGTCTTTTCTGGCCAGTTGGCTCCTGCTGCCGTGATGCTGCTGCCGGGCAACAGATTGTGGGGACTTTCCCTGTGTTGAGGTTAAAAACGCATGTTAAGTAGGTCACCGCCTACTTTTAGCGGGAACCTCGTCTAGGGCCTGAATCGCCGCCATAAATATTACGGCGGTTAGGGTCGGGTTGCTCGATTCCAATATTTTAATCCCCCCGCCAGGCGGGAGAGGGTCGGGGGTGGGGGGCATTATAATTGAGTCCCTAGAATCAGTTCACTGTGGTTAACATGCCCTTTCGAGAATAGTGTTTCTTACAGTCTCCAAAAACCAACAAATTCTTGGGATGGAACACACGCTTCAGCATGCCATTAAACCTCTCCACTAGTCCATTTGTCTGCCTATTGTATGAGTTGGACCAGAAGTGGTTTATCTGGTACTGTTACCACAAGTGTGACACTAAATGGTCAAACAGAATCTTTTTTGGGAACCCGAGCCGAACAAATGTTTTTAATGGGGTGACGGCCACAGTGTCCGCGTCCATTGACGTGAGAGCTACAATTTTGGAGACCTTGAAGCAAAGTGTACCATTTTTCAATATGCATAATATCCATAATTTACTTCTAACAGACATTGGACCAACTATGCCTACTTCCATATGTGAAAAGGTTTGTTAATAACAGATGCACTTTGTGCATTACCCCAGTTTACCAATCCACTAACCATGATCACATGTTCTACAGTATTTGACAGTATCATTGGATAATCATGCAATAAAAGTGCTGTAGTGCTCTTTGTGGGAAGTTGATGCCTTAACATTCTAAGTGTGAATGCTAGGAGTCTTAGGACTAAAATGGGAGACTTGGAGTTTCTTGCTGGAGAGCGAGGCTATGATATTATAGGCATCACAGAGATCTAGTTCAACCATGACACTGGTACAAAGACAAAGATTACTTTGTAGGGATAGAAAAGACTAGCTGAAAGAGAACTTGATTTTAGTGGAGGTGGACCTATTTGGTCTGGGTGCCGATCAGGTAGAAACCGTATGGCTAGGGATGAAATAAATGAGCAGAAGGAAATTAACTATTGGTATCTACTATCGACCACCAGATCAGGAGGATTGGACAAGAACTTGTAGTTAAATAAGAGGAGTGTATATGGGTGACTTTAATTTACCAGTGTAGATTGGGAAGTCTATAAGGGGCGCAATAGAATTGAAACGTGATCCTGAACACTATTAGATTGTTATGTGGAACAACTGGGCAGAAGCCAGACTGGATGGACTTGAACAGGGAGTTTCTGGAGACTTGGCATGGACCACTTGCGAACCTTAGAGAGCAAAGGGAGGTTAGAGATAGGGCAATAGTTGGACAAAACTGAATGCTAGGGGAAAGCGTTTAGGAGGGGCATTTGAAGGCTTAAGTGAAACGATGGGTTTTGAGAGCATTTTTAAAGGAGGAGAGAGGTGCAGAGTAGAATCAGTATCACAAAGTGGAGTTTGTGGCCAGCCATGTTTAGCTGAAGGAAATTGTGGCCCATCCAGAACTTGCTGCAGAAAAGCAGACTATCGCAGTATTTTTCCACCAGGATGATTTTGCAATCGTAGGTGGTTTTGCCTGAAGGGAGCGAGGCATAATAAAGCTTGATATGGCTGAACCAGATATGATAAATAACGACTAGGCTGGTTGTGTACCAGCTTGCGTTTGTGCCCATTTAAATTAAATGAGTGTAGACAGGCCATGTATCGGGGAGCGACACCTGTGGGAGTCAATGATTTATTTGCTGAGATCGTGGATGTCAAGGATAAAGGTGAGGGAACTGTTTAGTAGGTTGATAGCAGCAACAGAAATAGTGGGTGCAGGTTCAAAGGAAGGGGAGTTGGAGAGAGAATTTATGGGGATTCTCAGTAGAAAGTTTTTTCCACAGGCAAATTTAAGGATAGTGGGATTGGAGGGAGGGGATAGTGGACTGTAGATGGTAATAGAGTCAAGGTCAAAAATAGTCTCACTAGTAAAAGAAAGAGAGAACTTGCATTTATACAGTGATTGAAGCCTCAGATAGAGAGAGGCCAGCAGTTGATTGGGTGGCCCTGGTTTGGGTGGACAAGTTTACATGAAGGGTGAGATTGAGGGAGGCTAAGAGGGCATAGAAGGCAGAAGAGATGGGTTAGAGAAATTTAGGTAGTGGTTGAAGTCCTGAAAATGAGGTGTCATTCAGTGCAAAAGCTAAGGGAAGATATCACAGTCAGGAAGTCAGTATGGAACAAGGTTTTTGAATGAAAGATGGGAGGGATGGAACAGGGTGAGTTGCTCAAAGGACCAAAAGGTGCCAGAGAAGTAGGGGGAGAGAACGATATGAGACTTTGTAATAAGGACTGTATCACTGCTGCAGTGACTTAGGCGGCCAGATGATAAGTACATTTAGGCGTGGAGGCATCAGCGGGGGAAGGGAATCACCACTTGTAAGCCATGTTTCTGTCAAGGCCAGTATGTTGTTAGATTGTTCCTTGATAAGGTCATAGATGGCAAGGGCCTCATTCTGAAGGGAGCAAACAGTCTGGAGGGTGTTATGGATTAGGGCAGTGATAGTAAATCCTTTGGCTGGGCTACAGGGGTAGGGGCAAATGAAGGGAAGAGTGGAGTTGGAAGGAGGTTAAAGAGATTAACTCCATGGGAAAGTTGAGATGGTTACCAGGGGCAGAGGGTGAGGGATTTGGAGTTACTGCCGTGAGAGAGCCATCTTGGGGTGTCATGCTGGGTGTGGCAAATGACACTGCGGGAGCCTGGAGGATGTTGGTGATAGTTATGTGATTCTGTTAAGAGCACACCAGCAGTTGTGACAAAAGTTCTTGGCTATAACGTGTAAAGCTGAGCTACTGTAATGCAGGAACATTTTCACTGCTATGACACTGGAAAGCTACATAGCTTTATACACATTTTTACAAACCTTTAAATAATCGACAAATGTTTTAATACTGAGACATGTCATTTAATCAAATTACTTTGCAGGTAGAGCAGCTGATATTCCACCTCATGCCAAATGAATTTTTTTTTTATTCGTTCATGGGATGTGGGCATCGTTGGCGAGGCCAGCATTTATGGCCCATCCCTAATTGCCCTTGAACCGCTGCAATCCGTGTGGTGAAGGTTCTCCCACAGTGCTGTTAGGAAGGGAGTTCCAGGATTTTGACCCAGCAACGATGAAGGAACGGCGATATATTTCCAAGTCAGGATGGTGTGTGACTTGGAGGGGAACGTGCAGGTGGTGTTGTTGCCATGTGCCTGCTGCTCTTGTCCTTCTATGTGGTAGAGGTCGCGGGTTTGGGAGGTGCTGTCGAAGAAGCCTTGGCGATTTGCTGCAGTGCATCCTGTAGATGGTACACACTGCAGCCACTGTGCGCCGGTGGTGAAGGGAGTGAATGTCTAGGGTATTGCAGAGGGCAGAGGTGATATAAGTAGGCCAATGAAAATGGAAAGAGAAGAAAAGTCAACAAATGGGAGAGACTGAAAAGATAAAAAGAGAATGAGGAGGTCAAATGAAGAATTGAGAAAAGGCAAACTAATAAAAATGTGGCAGAACAAATGAGGGAGGATTCATGGAATAACTGAATCGTACAGTGTTCATATTCTGGTGCTTTTAAGGGTTTATCAATAGGTGTTCAAGTGCAGGTTGAATAGAAGGTTTAAGTTGTTTGCACATTATACTTTTTTTCTGCTGTGGCTGAGACACTCTAACCTCCAAAGATTGACATTAAAAAGGCTCCAGAATTACATAAAAGGTGATTCAGTGATCCCCTGTTTCCAGCTGGCAGCAGACTTGTAGAGAGCAAGGCTTGGAGAATTGAGGCCACGATATTGTAGCCTTATCTGTCCAGTGCTCTATGCTAGCACGGCTTCCCCATTGGGATTGCCGGATCACCCCTAAAATGGCATACGTTGTATTGGGAATATGATTTAGATAAAACAAAAACAAAACACAGATATTGGAAATCTGAAATTAAGAAAAGAAAAAATGCAGACAGGTTCATCTTCATTTGAAAGAGACAAGTTAATGTTTCAAGTGTGACCTTTCATCTGTGGCAAAGAAGTGAACTGTATAAATAGAATTGCAACAATAAGTTGCATATTTACTATAGATTGACTGATGCAGCATGATTTTGAAACAATAAAGTTAAAACACTATTAGAATTTTGCTTGTAAAATCCAACCAACCAAAAATAATTTTCAGAAATCTAGTTAGTTGATTATTGTTTGTTCAGCTTAGTAGGTGTAGGGATCTTCAGAAACAGTAGAGTGCAGTGTGGGAACTGTGCTTGAGCTTGTCCTGTGTCACCTGAATTTTACAGCTGCAGTTTTCTTCTGTGGTCCTCTGACCACAGCCAGTTTTGAGATCAATCAGACAAATATGGTCTTAGTACAAAGCTCCTCTCCTTAATGGTTATTTTTTGTCTTCGCAATATTCCAAGCTTAGCAAATTGGAGGCTGCTGCGGCAACTGCAGTCATATAAGAACATTATTCTATTGGACATGCTGACTGAGATTTTCCTTGTCTGCACTTGCTAGCCCGCAATTTCCTGACCATTTAAAATGAATGGGCAGAAAAGTGCAGGCTGGCAAGCACAGAAGCGAAAAGCCTAGCTACTTTCTCTTGAATGTTTAATATTAAATATCTGTTTGGGGGAGGGGGGCAATATAGGGAAGCATATTATTTACATTTTTGAAGATGCATTGATTTGGAGTTTTGTGAATCAATGCAAGTTTGTGATCAAAAGAAAAAAACTGCAACTGTAGGTATTCTGAAATAAAAACAAAAGATTCTCAAATTGTACAGTAGATTACAATGGAGAAAACATTAAAGTTCTCGAGGCACTATTTGATGAAGAGCAGGCAATTGTCCTGGTACCCAGACCAACATTCCTCCCTCAACTAACACCAAGCAATTAAAAACAGATTAATTGATCATTTATCCCATTGCTGTTTGAGATGTTGCTTGCACAAAATAGCTACCACATTTGCCCATGTAACAGCCACTTCACCTCATTGTGCAAAGCACTTTGAGGCGTTTTGATGTAAAACGTACTATTTAAATACAAGAATTATTTATATTTATTATTTTCCACTCTCTCGGGGAGAAATTTTGCCTTTTTATTTGGTCAGAGTTTCATTTAAATAAAAAAATGAGTAGTGTGAAAAATCTACTTTATTCTTTTAATTTTAATTTCTAAATAGAATAGTGACCCTGCCATAAATACTCTAGAATACGACATAGTCCATGATGATATATAAAAGTGCTAGCAAACCTATGGCACGTGTGTCTAACATAGCAGGAACTATCAAGTGTAATGACATGTGGGAGGCTGGGATTAGAAATAAAAAAAAATTAAAAATGCTAATTGTTCATCCCAGTGTAGAAAGCAGAGCCTGGAGCAGGGAGAAGTTGGCATTCAACAACATAATCAATGTACATTTGGCCATACCATGGCACATGAGCTTTAAATGGTTCATCATTAATGATATATACATTGGCCCAGATTTTGCTGGAGTAGGGCATCTCAGGGCATGTCCCGTTAGTTAGACTTTTTCCCTCACCCTTCAGCTCAAATGTTTTGCCCTGCAAATTGCTGGAAGTGCAAGCTGATAGTGGTGCAGTGAGAATGATGGGACAAACAGTCTGTCTCCTTAACCAATGAGATTTAAGGATTGAGAAAGAAACCGAGGAATGATGGAGCAGGAAATAGCGTGAATTAAAGTCAAATCAGGTACAGAAAGAGAAATAAAGAGAGGGAAAGAAAAATTGGATTATGAGAGAGAAAAAAAGAGACAGAAGGGCAAAGTAAAAGTTTAAATTTTTTAAAATCTCTAACAACAATTTACTACCTGTAGGAATGAGACTCCACAGTTTAAATTGTTCCTTTTCTGGGCTGGAGAGGTTGAGTGGCATTGCAGGAACATAAATATCATTATTATAAAGGTACTTAGGCTGTGAAGTACCAGCCCATCACTCTGAGGTGAGTTTTATTAGCAATTAATGTGCAAATGCAGCAATTTCATGAAACTCAAGGGGAGGTTGAGGGTGAGCTTCCCATTTTGCGAGCCTAATTCCAGAGTGACCAAATCGTCCAGCAACTTGTGGAGAATCGCAATTCATGGGGTATCACTTGCTCGCCGTAAGTTGCTGGACAATATTCAAATTAACGCTGTGCGCATTAAACTGGCCGTTATTTTGGCAGCAAAACCTGGGCCATTGTTTATGGCTTCCCATCTAAAAGAGAAATCATATATAAAAGCACATATGGTTGTAGCATACTTATATGCACACCAAAGACAGTCTTACAGAGAGGGTTGAGGGTAAAAACTGCATGCTATATATGCTAATGTGTTATAACGAAAGACTGAAACTCTTGTGACTGAATATTCCTATTTGAAATTTTGGAGCAGAATTTGCTGGAAAATAACGGCGAGTTAAATGCGCACGCCGTTATTAGTGTGTGTAAAAAAAAAAGCGCCAGCAATTTGGATACACCGAGAGTTGCGAATTGCCACAAATTGCTGGACGATTTGTGCCGCTATTCGCCTCGCAAAAACCTGAGCTCGCCGTCAACCTTCCTGTGAGTTTTAGGAATTTAGGAAATTGCTGCATTGGCACTGTCAAAACGAATTTAACTCACTGCAGAAAGTTAGGGGTTGTATTTAACGATTTTTGGACCCTTTTAATGAGATTTATGTTCCTGCAATGCCGCTCGACCGTGGAGGCCCAGAAAGGGAACAGTTGAAACTGTGGAGTCTTACTCCTGCAGGTAGCAAATAGAGTTTTTTATAAATTTTAAACTTTCAGACTCTTCTCTCTCCCTTAATCCAGTGTTTCTTTTCATCTCTTTATTTCTCTTTCTGTACCTAATTTAATTCGAATTCACCCTGTTTCCTTCTCCGTCATTCCTGTTTCTTTCTCTATCCTTAAATCTCATTGGTTAAGGAAATAGACTGTTGGTCCCATCATTCCCCAAGGTCCCTCACCTTGCCGTTATCAACTCGTACTTCCATCAATTTGTGGCACAAAAATTTTTCGAGCTGAAGGATGAGGAAAAAATTCAACTCTCAACGAATGCCACGCTCCAGCAAATTCTGGGCCGTTAGTTCTTGGGATCTGGATAAATCTGACATCACAATACGGATTTCACTTTGTAAAGTTTGGACCTCCGTCAGGCTTTAAATCACAATAAGTACTAGTCTGGGGAAAACAAAACAAAACAACCACAAATATTAATGGAGTAGGTATTGACTGACTCTGTTTGCTGGTTTTAATAGCATTTTATCAGCAAACTTGGAATGCAGCCATGCTGCAAGAAACCTTTAGGGCTGAAAGACGTTGCAGGCTATTGCACAGGAACACAATTCAAGTAGGAATTATTGTAGTCTGGACAGTTGGAATGGAATTGTTTTTGTACATGTGTTTGATAGTGTTGTTTTGTACAGGTTAACCGCATCAGCTGCTTTCTTTTCAACTTCCAGCTAGCAGGAGAACACATCCTCACTGGGAAACCTCTTGTAATTAATAAACAGCAGGAAAGGCGTGTGACCTTTATAACATCTGTTTCTGTGATCAATTGAAAGTCTGGTGATCATGTGTTCCACTGCAAGTTGTTTTAGTTGGAAGTACAAGTGTGCCCTAGGTGTAGGGACAAGCACAATAAGACTTGAGAGTTGAGCCAATGCAAGTTTAGTTGATTTAGTTGAAGGATTTGCTTGTGTTTGAGCCAGATTTTGAACAACTAGGCAGGATTTCAGATTGTACAAGAAAGCGGAAGGGAAAATGTGCACTCAAAAGAGTTGGACCTAAATACAACATAGCAAATTTAATGCTTCAAATCTATCTCTGATTTTAATGGCTTGGGTTGGTTTGGAGGCCAATCTCCTGATGTTGGTAATTGTTGAGAACATCTGAATTGTGATCCATTGGTTTGTCTACATTTGTTTACAGCTATTAAACTATATAAGTAAAGAAGTTATCAATGGTTTCAGAATTACACAAACCCCGTCTAAGGTCTTGCTAAAACTATGCAGCAGGTCAATTCTCTTAAACGAAAGCTAGTGTTTGAAATGCATTGTGTAGTTTTTCTAAATGTCAGCTTGGCTCAATTGGTATCACACTTGCTTCTGAGTCAGACAGTCACGGGTTCAAGCCCCACTACAGACTTGAGTAAATAATCTAGGCTGACAGTTTGCTGCAGTACTGAGGGAGTTCCTGGTATCTGCTGTCAGCTTATGGAGGGGTCAAATCCCTGTTGTTAGTCTAATGACCAACTAATAACTATCTTTCTTGAGGGCAGGGCTGGGGGACATTAGAGCGGTCTGTTTGGGACAAGATGGTTCCAAGGTGACATACCTGGCGATGGAAGATTGGTTCTAAGATAACCCTTGGGCTGGGATTCTTCTGTCTTGGCTTCAGATAATCCAGTAAACCAGTGCCTTAATTGGTAGAGTGTTTCTAGCTGGAGAAGCAGTGGGAAACTTACCAGTGCTCTGTGCTGGTAAACTGCTCAGATTTAGTTGTTTAAACTCCAGCAGTACCACTGGGCATTACACATTTGGGGGTTGGTAAGCCTTCGCTCTTGTGAAGAAAGATGAGATCTTATTGTTGAAGCTTGCTTAGAGCTTTTTTGGAGACTCTTAAGCATTGCATTGACACAGTTAGCTAACTAAAATAGAAGAATATAACCAATGAAGTTCAATGTAAGTTTCAAGAATAATGTTTCTCTTCTAGGCATCATGCAACCCCTCTGGTGTAAACATTAACTTTAGTAACTTCAGACTTTATCTATATCTTCCATTTCAAACTGATCTTAATTTCACACCCAGCCTCCAAGGTTTTCCATCTTTTCCATCCCACCCATTTTCTCACATTTCTCTTGGCTACCCACTTACTTTGCTTTTCATACCACCTTTGTCTCTTTAATATCTTAATGTCTCTGTCCATTGCTTGACTGAGATGACCTGTTGCATCATTCCATTCAGGATTTCTTTCTGGGTTGCTGTGGTTTTTTAGTATATAAACACACACACACACACACACACACACACACACACATACATTTTATTTATGTCTTGTAGGTGTCTTTCAACTTGTCCAAATGCTGTTGAAACTAACATCCTCAACGATCCTACAGTTTTTCCAGTACACAGGTTCCAGGTGACATAGCACATTACAACTCCAGTGTGCTGTGCTACAGAGTGGTTGGATATGAATTTACATCTGCTACTTTCCTACATAGACATTGAGTTAAGGCCAGACACTTTTCCTCAGAGAAAATTGGAAGGGGCTTTTATATCCCAGCTAATGGCCAGATACAGTACAGTATCATTGTCTAGTTCGAGATCGAATACCCGCTCTCTTGACTGTTACCTATTGCTTTCCGAGAGGCGAAAACTGTGAACGTGAAAAGGTAGCAGGGACAGCAAACATTTAAATGTAGCTGTATTTGTTTTCTCCTGTACAATGTTTTGGAGCATCAGATTGTGAAGCGTTTTGTTTTGCTGATGTTAGTGATATTCTAGTCCGTAAAGCTGGGAGAGGGAGGGACTTTCAAAATAAGTACATCTACGCTTTGTCTAGTGCTAAAAGAAATCTTATGTACTCAGCTGGAGCTGCATTCTACAGTTTGGGTGCCTGTGGATTTTTGAAAATTAAACAATTGGGGAGCATTTTACACTGAATACTTCATTTACTTTGCAGACTATGCAGCAGGTGCTTCAGCACAAGAGCAATGAGAGATATAAAAAAAATAAAAAGGAATGTATAAAACATTGGAGTTACTTACTGTTTTTTCCCCAATTGTGTTTGCAGTGTCTCTCGTTCTCCCTTTTTGGTTTCTGGTTTTCATGGCTCTTTTCTTTCACCTTTTCCAGGATACTGAAAATTGCACCACCTTCTTGATTAATTTCTGTCTCATATTTGTTCTTTTATCAGCCCTAAACTCTCTGAATGGTTTGTCTTTTTTTGCTAAAGCACACCAACCTTGTTGATATTCTCTTTACATCCTACTGCACAGTAACCAGTTCATGACCTCATTGGATGATAGTAGTAGAGGATGCCACCATGTAGTTAAGCAACCATGGTCAACAAATGAGGTAAGAGACAGTATCAAGTTAAAAGAAAAGACTTGCATAAATGCCAGGAAAACTGGAAATCCAGTGGACTGGGACAGCTGTAAAAAGCAACAAAGGGGTACAGAGAAAGTAATAAGAAGTGCAAAAAGGGAATATGTAAAAAAAAGCTTGCAACCAATGTCAAAGCTAACATTAAAAGTAACAATAAATATGTTAGGAGTAGATGTAGGCCCATTAAAGCTGGATGCAGGTGAGACTATAATGGATAATAAGGAAAGGACAGACTTGTCAAATGTGTACTTCGTATCCATTTTCATAGTGGAGAAAGAGGACAAATTACCAGCAGTACAAGGGAACCTAAAAATAAGTCAAGGCAAGGAAATTGGTCGCTTCAACATAAATTTTTAAGAATAGTAATGGAGAAAATAATGAGACTTAACATAGACAAATCTCTAGGAACTGGGTCTTAAAAGAAATGTGAGGAAATTGCAGATGCATTAATCACAGAATCATACCTTTTAGCCAACGTTCCAGACTCTTCCATCACCATCCCTGGGTATGTCCTGTCCCACCGGCAGGACAGACCCACCAGAGGTGGCGGTACAGTGATATACAGTCAGGAGGGAGTGGTCCTGGGAGTCCTCAACATTGACTCGGGACCCCATGAAATCTCATGGCATCAGGTCAAACATGGGCAAGGAAACCTCCTGCTGATTACCACCTACCACCCTCCCTCAGCTGATGAATCAGTCCTCCTCCATGTTGAACACCACTTGGAGGAAGCACTGAGGGTAGCAAGGGCACAGAATGTACTCTGAGTGGGGGACTTCAATGTCCATCACCAAGAGTTGCTCCGTAGCACCGAGCTGGCCGAGGACCTAGCTGCCAGGCTGGGCCTGCGGCAGGTGGTGAGCGAACCAACACGAGGGAAAAACCTATGTGACCTCGTCCTCACCAGTCTACCTGTCGCAAATGTATCTGTCCATGACAGTATTGGTAGGAGTGATTGCCGCACGATTATTGTGGAGACGAAGTGCCATCTTCACACTAAGGACACCATCCAACGTGTTGTGTGACACTACCACCGTGCTAAATAAGATAAATTCAGAATAGATCTAGCAGCTCAAAACTGGGCATCTATGAGGCGCTGTGGGCCATCAGCAGCAGCAGATTTGTATTCCAGCACAATCTGTAACCTCATGGCCCGGCATATTCCTCACTCTACCATTATCAACAAGCCAGGAGATCAACCCTGGTTCAATGAGGAGTGTAGAAGAGCATGCCAGGAGCAGCACCAGGCGTACCTAAAAATGAGGTGCCAACCTGGTGAAGCTACAACACAGGACTACATGCATGCTAAACAGCAGAAGCAACATGCTGCAGACAGAGCTAAGCGATTCCACAACCAACGGATCAGATCAAAGCCCTGCAATCCTGCCACATCCAGTTGTGAATGGTGGTGGACAATTAAACAACTAACGGGAGGAGGAGGCTCTGTAAACATCCCCATCCTCAATGATGGCAGAGTCCAGCATGTGAGTGCAAAAGACAAGGCTGAAGCGTTTGCAACCATCTTCAGCCAGAAGTGCCAAGTAGATGATCCTCGGCTTCCTCCCAATATCCCCACCATCACAGAAGCCAGTCTTCAGCCAATTCGATTCACTCCACGTGATATCAAGAAATGGCTGAGTGCACTGGATACAACAAAGGCTATGGGCCCCGACAACATCCTGGCTGTAGTGCTGAAGATTTTTGCTCCAGAACTAACCGCGCCTCTAGCCAAACTGTTTCAGTACAGCTACAACACTGGCAAGTACCCAACAATGTGGAAAATTGCCCAGGTATGTCCTGTCCACAAAAAGCAGGACAAATCCAATCCGGCCAATTACTGCCCCCTCAGTCTACTCTCAATCATCAGTAAAGTGATGGGAGATGTCATCGACAGTGCTATCAAGCGGCACTTACTCACCAATAACCTGCTCACCAGTGCTCAGTTTGGGTTCCGCCAGGACCACTCGGCTCCAGACTTCATTACAGCCTTGGTCCAAACATGGAGAAAAGAGCTGAATTCCAGAGGTGAGGTGAGAGTGACTGCCCTCGACATCAAGGCAGCATTTGACCGAGTGTGGCACCAAGGAGCCCTCGTAAAATTGAAGTCAATGGGAATCGGGGAAAACTCTCCAGTGGCTGAAGTCATACCTAACACAAAGGAAGATGGTAGTGGTTGTTGGAGGCCAATCATCTCAGCCCCAGGACATTGCTGCAGGAGTTCCTCAGGGCAGTGTCCTAGGCCCAACCATCTTCAGCTGCTTCATCAATGACCTTCCCTCCATCATAAGGTCAGAAATGGGGATGTTCGCTGATGATTGCACAGTGTTCAGTTCCATTCGCAACCCCTCAGACAATGAAGCAGTCCGTGCCCACATGCAGCAAGACCTGGACAACATCCAGGCTTGGGCTCATAAGTGGCAAGTAACATTCGCGCCAGATAAGTGCCAGGCAATGACCATCTCCAACAAGAGAGAGTCTAACCACCTCCCCTTGACATTCAACGGCATTACCATCGCCGAATCCCCCATCATCAACATCCTGGGGGTCACTGTTGACCAGAAACTTAACTGGACCAGCCATATAAATACTGTGGCTACAAGAGCAGGTCAGAGGCTGGGTATTCTGCGGCGAGTGGCTCACCTCCTGACTCACCAAAGCCTTTCCACCATCTACAAGGCACAAGTCAGGAGTATGATGGAATACTCTCCATTTGCCTGGATGAGTGCAGCTCCAACAACACTCAAGAAGCTTGACACCATCCAGAACAAAGCAGCCCGCTTGATTGGCACCCCATCCACCACCCTAAACATTCACTCCCTTCACCACCGGCGCACAGTGGCTGCAGTGTGTACCATCCACAGGATGCACTGCAGTAACTCGCCAATGCTTCTTCGACACCACCTCCCAAACCCGCGACCTCCACCACCTAGAAGGACAAGAGCAGCAGGCACATGGGAACAACACCACCTGCACGTTCCACTCCATGTCACACACCATCCCGACTTGGAAATATATCACCGTTCCTTCATCGTCGCTGGGTCAAAATCCTGGAACTCCCTTCCTAACAGCACTGTGGGAGAACCTTCACCATACGGACTGCAGCGGTTCAAGAAGGCGGCTCACCACCACCTTCTCGAGGGCAATTAGGAATGGGCAATAAATGCTGGCCTCGCCAACGATGCCCACATCCCATGAACGAATAAAAAAGAAAATCAAAGAGAGTCAGCATGGATTTGTGAAGGGTAGATCATGTCTGACTCGTTCATTTTTTTTTGAGGATGTGTCTAACATGGTGGAGGTTGTCTGAATGGACTTCCAGAAGGCATTTGATAAGGTTCTGCACAAAAGAATAATAGCAAAAATAAGAGCGCACGGAATTGGAGGTAACCTTGTGACATGGGTCAGTAATTCGTTGGACTGTAGGAGACAGAAAGTTGGGATAAAGGATTTGCTCTCTGATTGGCAGGATGTGACAAGTGGTGTTCTCCAGGGATCTGTACTGGGGCCTTAGTGAATCGAATAACTACGGAGGTAGATAGGGCTTTAACTAAATAAGATGGGGGAGGGTCCCGTTGGAGAGAAATCTGGAACGCTAAAGAGAAAAGACAAGGAAGCAGTGCAGGAAAGTGACTGGGGTAAGGATAACCAGATTGTGAAGACAGAACCAAAATATTTGTTTAGTTGCTCTGCCATTTCTCTGTTCCCATTATAATGTCGATAAATGTGAAGTAATCCACTTTGGAAGGAAAAACAGAAAGGCAGAGTATTATTTAAATGGTGATAGCTTGGGGAATGTTGATGTACAAAGGGACCTGGATGTCCTCGTACACCAGTCACTGAAGGCAAACATGCAGGTGCAGCAAGCAGTTAGGAAGGCAAATGGTATGTTGGCTTTCCTTGCTCCTGTATTCAAATCCTCTTGCAATGATGTCTTACTGCAGTTATACTGGGCCTTAGTGAGACCACATCTGGAGTATTCTGTGCAGTTTTGGTATCCTTACCTAAGGAAGGATATACTTGCCATAGAGGGAGTGCAGCGAAGGTTCACCGGACTGATTCCTGGGATGGCAGGACTGTTGTATGAGGAGAGATTGGGTCGACTTGGCCTGTATTCACTCGAGTTTAGAAGAATGAGAGGGGATCTCATTGAAATATATAAAATTCTGACAGGGCTAGACAGACTGGATGCAGGGAGGATGTTTCCCCTGGCTGGGGGGTGGTCCAGAACGAGGGGTCACCGTCTCAGGATATGTGGTAGGACATTTAGGACTGAGATGAGGAGAAATTTCTTCACTGAGGGTGGTGAACCTGTGGAATTCTCTACCACAGAAGGCTGTGGAGGCCAGGTCACTGAATATATTTAAGAAGGAGCTAGATAGATTTCTAGACACAAAAGCATCAAGGGGTATGGGGTGAGAGCTGGAATATGGTATTGAGATAGAGGATCACCCATGATCATATTGAATGGCGGAGCAGGCTCGAAGGACCGAATGGCCTACTCCTGCTCCTGTTTTCTATGTTCTATGTTTCTATGTTAGCTTTTCAATGGACTATAATGTTGTAGATCCAAGTTGCCAGATGATACTAAGTTGGAAGGCGCAGTAAGTTGTGTGGATTGGAGCAGGAAGTTGCAAAGGGACATAGACAACCAAGTGAGTGGACACAACTATGGCAGATGGAGTTCAATGTGTGGAAGTGTGAGGTCATCCACTTTGGATCTGAGAAAGACAAATCGGAATATTTCCTTAATTGTGAAAGACTAGGAACTGTGGAGCAGCAAAGGGATTTAGGTGTCTTTGCACACAAATCACTAAAAGCAAGCGGAAAAGTACAAAAAGGCTAATGGAATTCAAAAGTGAGGAAGTGAAGCTTCAGTTACAGAACCTTGCTCAGATCCCATCAGGAGTTTTGGACACCGAAGCTCGAAATATATTGGCATTGGAAGGGGTACAACGCAAATTCTCCCGAATGGTACCAGGGCTTAAAGGGCTCAATTATGAGGGCAGGTTGCATAAACTTGCCTTGAGTTTAGAAGGTTGAGGGGTGACGTAATTGAGGTATTTAAAATGATTAAGGGATTCGATAGGGTAGCCACGTGAAAATATTTCCTTTGGTGGGAGAATCTCGAACAAGAGGACATAATCTTAAAATTGGAGCTCGGCCATCCAGGAGAGAAATCCGGAAGCACTTTTTCACACAAAGGGTAGTGGAAATCTGGAACTCACTCCCCTAAAAGGCTGTAGATGCTGGGCCAATTGAAATTTTCAAGACTGAGATCGATAGATTTTTCGATAGGCAAGGGTATCAAGGCATATGGAGCAAAGGGATGTAAATGGAGTTTAGGTACAGATCAGTCATGATCTAATTGAATGGCAAAACAGGCTAGAGGGACTGAACAGCCGACTCCTGTTCCTATGTTCCTATCTTTTAAAATTAAGTCTAGAAGGATGAAGTCAACCATGGTTGATAAGTCCTGGCCTTCATCACTGCTATCACATACCTAAGGCTTGCATGGAATAAGGCACTAGCCAATTAAATCACTGGTACCACCCCTATGGATAGTGATATGACAGTATTGCATTGCATTCTGCAGTTTGCCTGGGTAGAATTGGTGAAGCAAGTTGTCTGCATTGTTAATCTACTCACCATGTTTTGTGATCGCGTCATTCAGAAGACCCATCATTCCTTAGAAAGAAATGCTACAGAGTTTGTGGGGCTAGCATCTAGTTCCAGAGTGGCTGATTGGTTATAAATTCTGAAAATAGAAAATTATGTAAATGAGTTTAGTGAACATATTACTGTTAAATATACATTATTTTAAAATCATCCTCTTTACCAATAATTTTGTGTATGTTTATACAGTAGTTTACATAACTTAATTTTCTATGTTTTAAAGAAATAAATGTTGATGTTTTGTTAGCCAATGAGAATCCTAGGTCTCCGTCCCCTTCTTCTCCATTCACCCACCAGTGGAAACGTTCTTTCGCAGTTTACCCACAGTCCCCAGATTTCCCTCATCCCTTTACTACCAGCTCCCCTCATGGTACTGCTCCCATTTACCACGATACGATTGCTGCTGCTCCCGGCTCTGCAGAAAATGTTGGGTCACATACCCACCCCATTCACCAGTCTTTCTCTCCCCACCCCCTCTTCTCTCCGATCTCTCATTCTCCCTCTCTTCCCGACTACCCCGTTCCCCATTGACCCTCTCTCCCAAACCCCATTCCCCAGCCTCCCTTTCTCTCACCATCCTGATCCCCTATTTCCTAGTCTTCCTATCTCCACCCTTCCCCTGATCCTCATTTCCCCTTCTCGCGCGCCCGCCCCGGCCCCGCCTTCTTGCGCGCCCGTCCCGGCCCCGCCTTCTCACGCGCCCGCCCCCCCCGAACCCCATTCCCCAGCTCTCCCCCTCTTCACCCTTCCCCCCCCGACCCCCATTTGCCATTGTCCTGCTCTTCCCCCCTCTCCACCCTTCCCCCCGACCCCCATTCGCCATTGTCCTGCTCTTCCCCCCTCATTCTCTAGTCTTTCTCTCTCCACCTGATATGCCATGGCCGATTCCCGATACTCCCACCAGCTCCTGACTCCTGAAACCGCCATCGATTCCTCTCTGTTCTCGGCACGCCAACCAGTCTTGGCTCTCTTCAGTGGCGGGTGGGGTGGGAGGGGGCAGCATCACCAAGCTGGAGACGGCGGCAGCCGGTTACAGAGTGGGGGGTGGGGCGATGCTGTGGCAGGAAATTTTAAAGCACAAAGAAACCTCCCAGACAATCCTGGAGGGTTTGCAATCCGAACAAGAGGCTAGAGTGAGACCTGTGAATTTTATATGGTTCTTTGACCAAGTAGTTTCATTTTATATCGAGTTACATCGAGTCTATAGCACAGGAACAGGCCGTTCGGCCCAATTGGTCTATGCCGGCGTTTATGCTCCACATGAGCCTCCTCCCTCCCTCCGTCATCTAACCCTATCAGGATACCCTTCTATTCCTTTCTCCCTCATGTACTTATCTAGCTTCCCCTTAAATGCATTATGCTATTTGCCTCAACTACTCCTTTTGGCAGCATGTTCCACATTCTTACCACTCTTTGGGTAAAGAAGCTTCTCCTGAATTCCCTATTGGATTTATTAGTGATTATCTTATATCTATGACCTCTCGTTTTGGACTCCCCCCCCCCCCCCCCCCCCCCCGCAAGTGGAAACATTTTCTCTATGTCTACCCTATCAAACCCTTTCATTATCTTAAAGACCTCTAAATAAAAGAACCCCAGCCCATTCAGCCTTTCCTGATAAGTATATTCTGTCACTGCTGGTATCATTCTTGTGAATCTTTTTTGCACCCTCTCTAGTGCCTCTATATCCTTTTTATAATATGAAGACCAGAACTCTGCATAGTACTTCAAGTGTGGTCTAACCAAGGTTCTATACAATTTTACATAACTTCTCTGCTTTTCAATTCTATCCCTCTAGAATTGAACCTCAATGCTTGGTTTGCCTTTTTTGTGGCCTTACTATCTTGCATAGATACTTTTAATGGTTTATGTATCTGTATCTCTCTGCTCCTTTACCACATTTATTATCCAAACAATATGTGGCCTCCTTATTCTTCCCACCAAAATGCACCACCTCACCTGTATTGAAATCCATTTGCCAATTACACATCCATTCTGCAAGTTTATTAATGTCTTCTTGCATGTTGACGCATTCTTCCTTTTTAACTACACTTCCCAAATTGGCATTGTCTGCAAATTTTGAAACTGTACTTCCGATTCCTGAATCCAAATCGTTAATGTAAATTGTGAACAACAGTGGTCCCAGCACTGATCCCTGTGGAACACCACTTCCCACCTTTTGCCAGTCTGAGAAACTACTCTTAACCCCTACTCTCTGTTTTCTGTTTTGTAGCCAGCCTGCTATCCATTCTGATACCTGTCCCCTGACTCCACATGCTCTGACCTTAGTCATTAGTCGACAATGCGGCACCTTATCGAAGGCCTTTTAAAAATCCAAATATATTATATCTATCGTGTTACCCCTGGTTAGTCTTTCTGTTACTTCTTCAAATAATTCAATAAGATTGGTCAAGCATGACTTTCCCTTCTGAAATCCGTGCTGACTACTCTTCATTATATTTTTGTTCTCCAGATATTTTTCTATTACATCTTTTAGCAAAGATTCCATTATCTTTCCTACCACCGACATTAAGCTAGTCTAGACTGGTCTATAGTTCCCTGGACTTGTTCTATCTCCTGCTATATCCAGTCCCTTTTAGTTTTTTTCTCCAAGCCAATTGACTTTTACCATTTCATGTACAGCAAAAGAAACCTAAGGTACGATCTAAGTCACCCATATATGTGCAGCTGTGCATCTTCGAATGTTTTCTGTTTCATATGGGATTGTGTTATCCTTTGTCTTTTGCTAATTGAAGCATGTAGTTAATTTTTCCATGCAATTGCAAAATTTTCTTAAATTCCAATTGGTGTACTGCAGTAAAGTACAGTAATGCTAATAGGCCTTTTGTCCATATTGTACTATGCAGCAGTGCCAGAAATATCACTTGTATTGCTTCATGATGATTTAAAAACATCACTAGGGTTTAAATATGCAATTGATGGTGCAAATTTTGTCATGGATTGCAAAAAAATGAAATTAAATGTATCGACTCAAGTCTGTCAATGGTAATACAATCAGGTTTAAATTTAACTTAAAGAACTGGTGTTGTAAGGGATTCAAAAAATTGGAATATGTCCGACTAACTCCCTGGGTGAACGAGACCAGTAATTTAGTTTGTATCCTAAAAATTGAATTCAATATTTGCTTTATTATACATTTGAACATTTATTATACATTTGAACATTCTTTACATTTTAAAATAAAAGAGCAGAGACATGAAGAAAAATTCTGCCAATCTTGAGCTCTTGATGCAAATGCTATTGTTGCAGAGTAACCTACATTAACATGGATAAGGTACCTTGCATTCATATAATATACTTTCAGATAATTGACTAATTTGGCTTATGGTGTGATATTTTCGTCTCTGGGGCCTGGATTTGAATCTAGCCCAGACTGATGGGATAGACGTCTGTTTTCCCTACTCACTATAGTTCTACATGAAATGGTATGGGGAAGTTTTAACATAATTCTTGGCAGGTGAGGGCACCTCAGCATAAAACTGTCCATATTATTGCCACAAATTAGCAGTTAATCTTAAGCAAAGAGCTCGGAAGATTGGCCTGAGATGTGAAGTGGAGTAAAAGCTTCGGCTATGTCAGTTTTTTGGGAGAGTCAGGGGGAACTTGATGCCATTATTGGTTGTCCAAAGCTGAAAGGTTCCCAGCACTTTCCCCTCTCACCTTGATGCACACAAAAATGTCAGAAAAACATAAATGAGCAAAATAAATTGTGTGTTCTGAAATTTTTTGTTTTTTTCCCTCAGTTTTTGCCAAACACTTGACATTGTGTAAAATTTTATTTTCCTTTCCCTTATTTAGTTTGGTCTCTTTAACCATGTTTTCTTTATTTTTACCCATAGATGCTTAACATTTTTATTTATTATTATATAGTTAGTCCTCCTGTTTCAGGTCCATCTCATATCACCCCTCTAAACAGATGGTTGGCCCACTTCCATGCCTATTTTGCACTGAACCAGTGAGTGTATGGGGGTGACTGTGATAGTAGTTGATTCTCCACAACTTTTCTCTAAGTGCCTCACCTCCACTCAAAACCCTCTTATACAGCTGCAGCAGAAATGAATCATTCAGTTTGTGAATTTAACTACGTCACATCATTGATTTTCTTTTGTTCAAAATTAGATGCGCACACACAATGGAAATATTAGCTCAGTTAATAAGTTGAAAGACTCAATATTTAACATCAACTTCTGCGCAATAAGGAGTGTGGATAAACCTATAGTTGTAACCCTGCTTCTTACCATCCTGTGCTAGTGTTTCATTGCCTATAGCAGGCTCTGCCACATGCATTGCTCTTAGTTTCTTTGTTCCTAAATGTTGGCTCTCCTAATAGTTCAGTGAATATGTAACTCTTGTGTGGTGCTGAACAAATCATAGAATCATAGGTTACAGCACGGAAGGAGGCCATTCGGCCCATCGAGTCCATGCCGGCTCAATGCAAGAGCAATCCAGCTAGTCCCACTCTTCCCCTCCCCCCCCCAATCCCTGTAGCCCTGCAAATTTTTTCCTTTCAAGTGCTTATCCGGTTCCCTTTTGAAGACCATGATTTAATCTGCCTCCACCACCCCCTCGGGCAGTGCATCCCAGATTCTAACCACTCGCTATGTAAAAAAGTTTTTCCTCATGTCACCTTTTGGTTCTTTTGCCAATCATCTTAAATCTATGTCCTCTGGTTCTTGACCCTTCTGCCAATGGGAACATTTTCTCTCTATCTACTCTGACTTAGACCCTTCATGATTTTGAATACCTCTATCAAATCTCCTTGCAACCGTCTCTGTTCCAAGGAGAACAATCCCAGCTTCTCCAGTCTATCACATAACTAAAGTCCCTCATCCCTGGAATCATTCTAATAAATCTCTTCTGCACCCCCTCTAAGGCTTTCACATCTTTCCTAATGTGCAGTGCCCAGAACTGGACACAATACTCCAGTTGTGGTCGAACCAGTGTTTTATAAAGGTTCATTATTGTGCTCTATGCCTCTATTTATAAAGCCCAGGATCCCATATGCAATTTTAACCACTTTCTCGACCAGCCCAGCCACCTTCAATGATTTGTGCACATATACCCCCAGATCTCTCTGTTCCTGTACCCCTTTTAGAGTTGTGCCCTCTAGTTTATATTGCCTCTTCTCGTTCTTTATACTGAAATGTATCACTTCACATTTTTCTGTGTTGAATTTCATCTGCCACACGTCCGCCCATGCCACCAGCCTGTCTATATCCTCTTGAAGTCAATCACTATCCACCTCACTGTTCTTACCCTTCCAAATTTTGTGTCATCTGCAAATTTTGAAATTGTGCCCTGTACACCCAAGTCCAAGTCATTAATGTATATCAAGAAAAGCAGTGGTCCCAGCACCGACCCCTGGGGAACACCAATGTACACCTCCCTCCAGTCCGAAAAACAACCGTTCACCACTACTCTCTGTTTCCTGTCCCTTAGCCAATTCTGTATCCATGTTGCTACTGCCCTCTTTATTCCATGGGCCGCAATCTTGATGATAAGCCTACTATGAGGCACTTTGTCAAACACCTTTTGGAAGTCCATATACACCACATCAACTGCATTACCCTCATCGACCCTCTCTGTTACCTCATCAAAAACCCGATCAGGTTAGTTAAACACGATTTGCCTTTAACAAATCCGTGCTGGCTTTCCCTAATCAATCCACACTCGTCAAAGTGAATGTTAATTCTGTCCCGGATTATCGTTTCTAAAAGTTTCCCCACCACAGAGATTAAACTGACTTGCTTATAGTTGCTGGGTTTATCCTTACACCCTTTTTTGAACAAGGGTGTAACATTTGCAATTCTCCAGTCCTCTGGCACCACCCCCTTATCTACGGATGTTTGGAAAATTATGGCCAGTACATCCGCAATTTTCACTCTTCCCTCTGCAACCTAGGATGCATCCCATCTGGACCGGGTGACTTATGTACTTTAAATACAGCTAGCCTTTCTAGTACCTCTTTATCAATTTTTAGCACATCCAGTATCTCAACTATATCTTCCTTTACTGAGACTTTGTCAGCATCTTCTTCCTTGATAAAGACAGGTACTCATTTAGTACCTCGGCCCCCCTCTGCTTCCATGAGTAGATCTCCTTTAATGGTCCCTTATCGGCGCTACCCCTCCTCTTACTACCCGTTTACTGTTTACATGCCTGTAGAAGACTTTTGGATTATCTTTTATGTTGGCCGCCAGTCTATTCTCATTCTCTCTCTTTGCCCCTCTTATTTCCTTTTTCACTTCCTCTCTGAACTTTCTACATTCTGCCAGGTTCTCACTTGTGTTATCAACCTGACATCTATCATACGCCCCTTTTTTCCATTTCATCTTACTCACTATCTCTTTTGCATTCCAGGGAGCTCTGGCTTTACCTTTCTGCCGTACCTTTCTGCCTCGTGGGAATGTGCCTAGACTATACCTGAACCATCTCTTCTTTAAAGGCCACCCCCTGCACAATTACAGTTTTGCCTGCCAATTTTTGATCCCAAATTACCTGGGCCAGATCTGTTCTCATCCCATTGAAATTGGCCCTCCTCCAATTGAGTATTTTTACTTTAGAGTGGTTCATGTCCTTTTCCATAGCTATTCTAAACCTTATGACACTATGATCGCTGCTCCCTAAATGCTCCCCACTGACACTTGCTCCACTTGACCCGCCTCATTCCCTAGAACTAGTCCAGCAATATTTCCTTTCTCGTTGGGCCAGAAACATGCCGGTTCAAAAAGTTATACAGAACACATTTCAAAAATTCCTCCCCCTCTTTGCCCCTTATTTTTATTGTTATCCCAGTCTATATTAGGATAGCTGAAGTCCCCAGTTATCACTACTCCATTGCTTTTGCACTTCTCTGTAATTTCCCTGCAAATTTGCTCCTCCATATCCTTCCCACTAGTTGGTGGCCTATAGAATACACCCAGTGGTGTAATGGCACCTCTTTTATTTCTTAACTCTAACCAAATAGATTCTGTCCTTGACCCCTCTCTCTCCAGTACTTCAATATTCTCCTTAATCAATGCTGCCAACCCCCCCCTCCCCCCACTTTCTTTCCTTCCCTATCTTTCCTGAACACTTTGTATCCAGGAATATTTAGTGCCCAATCCTGCCCTTTTTTGAGCCAGGTCTCCGTTATCGCCATGACATCGTATTCCCATGTGGCCATTTACGCTTGCAGCTCACCAACCTTGTATACCACGCTTCGTTCGTTTACACACGTACACTGTAAACCAGTCTTAGACTTCCTTGTACTCTCTTTTAGTCTGATCCCACCTAATACTGTACTATTACTTGCTGTATTGCTATCTTTCTCCCCCGATCCTTTGTGCCCTTTGTTTCTCCTTTCCATTGCAACATCCTGGTGCCCATCCCCTGCCAAATTTGTTTAAACCCCCCCTACCCACAGCACTAGCGAACCTCCCCGCGAGGACACTGGTCCCAGCCCCATTGTGGTGTAACCCGTCCGGTCTGTACAGGTCCCACCTTCCCCAGAACTGGTCCCAATGCCCCAGGAATTTAAAGACCTCCCTCCTGCACCATCAGGCCGAAGTTTTGACCTTTTGGGTTGTACTGCGTTAGCTAATTCCATCTGGGATGATGGTATCGGTTCTACAATTAGCCTATGTCCTTTGGCCAGGGAGGGGAAATGTCTGCCAGGGTTCCTCTTCCTGTTTTCTATCCATTGATGCTTATGTATATGTTGGATAAGGACTGTAAGCTAAGCTGTGAAACAGCCAAATGTCCTCCCAACATTCGCTGTCCAGGTTCACCCTTGAAGAATGATACTATACACTATCATGAGATGCAGCTGTCTCGAGGAGGGGAGAAAGTGGAAGAAAAATCATATAAATTACCATTTTTCAGGTGTTTGTCTGGGCAATGGGCTATTTAACTGTGATCAAACCTGAACCCATTCCTGTCCTTGCTCAATGTTCACTTTCCAACAGGGATTACTGGATAGTGATGAGGAGCAGGGAACCTGGCTGATTTTTTTTTTTGCAATACTCATTAGCCCAGGAGGCCAATTTTATTAACCCTACTGCCACCCTGGTTGCGATCAGCTAACTCAGCACAAACCAACTGAGTCACTGAGGGAGCTCTGCAGTACAGTGCTTGGCAAATAACTGTATTGATGAGCAAGCTGTTAGTTATTTTCTGAACAGGCTAGCGTTTTCTTTTAACAGCATACCAGTTTGGTAGTCAGGTTCCTCTCTGTACTTCAAACAGCGCTCAAGGTAAACCTAAGCTTGTTCTCACTGCTTTAGATAAATTGAGACCAGAGTCTCTGTAGTCTGTCATGAATTCATCATCATCACATTCTTGTGCTGATCCCATTCCTTGAGGCCACCCAGTTATCTGGCAGCTGTTTGATGTATTCCTTACGAACGCAAGTCGTAAATTACTGTCATATGTTGTGCACCATAAATTATTATAAGAGGGATTGATCTTAAGTCTGGAGTCTTTCAACTTATTGATTGGGGTAATGTTTTCAATGCAATTAGGCTTTCTAACTCCGACGAGAACACACAGTTGAAGATGATGTGTTGTAGTTAGTATTGCTGCACTGAACCGAAAACTGAACATCCCCAGAGATATATCCCAGAGATCCCAACTGTGAAATTTATAACTGCAAGAGTGAACGTAATATCAGAACACTTTTTCACTTCTCTTGCATTTTCTTCCCCATTTTTACAGAAGGCACTGACTCTTGCTGGGGTACAGTTTTACAAATGCGAGCAGCCCTTCACTGTTGCCATTCTTCATGTGTACACCAAGACACCGAGTATTCAAAACATGTTATTCAATTGTGGAACGCATCACTCCTGAACCCAATTTTGTTCTCATCTGAAGTTGACACATCCACATTGCAGGTGATTGTGGGAGTGGGGGAGGTCACTGGATAGCAACACCACATAGTGGTGGAACCTGCTTGATTTTCCTCTTCGCTAGTTCAGTGGCACTGAAGCCAGTTGTAACACTTCAAATGTTGCCCTGGCTGAGATCAACTAACTCAGCACAAAAGAAAACTAAAATTCGGAGGGAAAAATAAAGTATGGAATGAGAAAAGACCATCTGGCTCATCAAGCTTTGATGTTCCACAAACCAAGTACAATTTTCCTCATATTATGACTGACTCAGCTTGCTGAGAGAAGCCGCAAGTAAATGACCAAGAAGACAAAACTCTTGTAAAACATCTTCCTAACCCTGATTGTTAAACAAGCAAAACTGCAAAACATTAATCTAAGTATAATCTTGAAATTTCTAGAATTGCCCCAGATTTATTTCTGTGCCCTGTCTGACCTTGTTGAGTTATGCTCTGTGACATGGAGAAATCTAGGAAAGTAGGAACAAGTGAAGAAGGAGCGTTATCAAACAAAATATGACACCAGGCCATATAAGGAGATATTAGGACAGGTGACAAAAAGCTTGGTCAATGAGGTAGGTTTTAAGGAATGTCTTAAAGGAGGCTAGAGAGGCAGAGAGGATTATTGAGGGAATTCCAGAGCTTAGGGCCTAGGCAGCTGAAGGCACAGCCGCCAATGGTGGAGCGATTAAAATCGGGGATGCGCAAGAGACCAGAATTGGAGGAGCACAGAGATCTCGGAGGGTTGTAGGGCTGGAGGAGGTTACAGAGATAGGGAGGGGCAAGGCTATGGAGGGATTTGAAAACAAGGATGAGAATTTTAAACTTGAGGCATTGCCGGACCTGGAGCCAGGGGTGATGGGTGAATGGGACTTAGTGTGAGTTAGAATACTGGCAGCAGAGTTTTGGATGAGTTCAAGTTTATGGAGGGTGTTATATGGGAGGCCAGTCAGCAGAGCATTTGAATAGTCAAGTCTAGAATTAACAAAGGCATGGATGAGGGTTTCAGCAGCAGATGACCTGAGCCAGGGGCGGACATGGGCGATGTTATGGAGGTGCAGGTAGGCGGTCTTGGTGATGGAGCAGATATAGAGTCGGAATCTCTTCTCGGGGTCAGATAGGATGCCAAGGTTGTGTGCGGATAGTGGCGAGGGAGAGGGTTGGAGTCGGTGGCCAGGGTCTGTCCATCTACACGGAAGACGGTTTCTTATTTTAATGACTAATCTGTAAGTCTGAGTTACTTTTCAACCACTGCTTTATATATACAGTATGTGTGACGTTTGAATCTGTAATGGCCAGCATGCAGCATTGAAGATTTATAATTGAGCTACACTTCTTCCAGTCTATAACAAGGCCTATATATCTGCTAATGGCCTGATAATTTCATGACAGTTCCACCTCTGAATCTGCTCATTATTTTTAATATAAGGGTGATCTACATAATGCGATGCCAATGATTTATAAAATTGATTGATTGTTTTTAACTTCATTTGAATTCCTCGGGTGCCTTGCTTGATTTCATCCATATAGGTGTGTGTGTGTGTGTGTGTGTACACCACCTGTAGTTACTTCAGTGAACATACAACCAATTTGCCATTTAATCATTTCTCTGTGTTGGAACAAATTAGTTTTAACTAAAGGCACATCCACCAGGGGGATGTGTTTCAACCTGGCCCAATTTTTTTTGGCATGGGTTATGCCTCCATTACTCCCTTTTCAAATCCTGGAATTGCTCTGAGGCACCCCCCAACTCTTCATATGTGATTGCACTTCTGGGCCTTGAAATTTGTGGGGACCTGCCAGTGCAAATGCAGGAGAGCAGAACCTCTGATCGCCCTAGCCTGAAGCCATAGATCCTGTCACAAATCCTGGGGTCGGGGTTATTGCATGACTGGGGCAGGCACATTGACCCTGCAGGGGCACTTTAGGAACACCCACCCTGATCTGCCTTCCAGAAATTAGGTGCCCCCATGCTCCCCTGGGCCGAAATGCAAAATAGTGAATGAAGGCTTTGCTCTCAGCGAAGTCTTTGTTCCTTCAGATCGATTACCTTATGTCTAGTAAAGGTGTTTTGTTGTCTTTCGAAAGGCCTCAACATGATTCTCGCCAGCTCTCAGCTAGCTTGAGTTCCACTTACTGAGGGCATAATTACCAGGAAGCCTGGGAACTCTCCCAGATATGCCTCCTTAATGGGGAATTGGGGGTGGTGGGGTGGGGAGGGCAGTCGGTTGGAGGATCTGACCACGACCCCCTCATGGGAATTTAAAGCGTGTGGAATCCTATTGAAACTGGATTCCTCCCCAAATTCCTGGTCTCCCAGCCTAGGCAGAAGTGTTGCTTTCAGCCCTCTCAAGCCCCAGGAAGTTCAGGGCCCTTTTTAACCCTGTTACTGCAACTATATTATCTGTAATTGTTAATAAAATGTACCTTTTGTGCTTCCAGATTTTCCATCATTTAAAATTTTACAATTGTGAGATGTCTTATAAAACAGAAACAATTTAATAGGAATTTTCACAAAATTCTGAAATTCTTGGTATTTAATAGAATATCCAACAGTTATAAATTCCAGTAACTTTTGTGTAATTATGTAACACTGGAAAAAATGAGTTCTGCATTTGTTGATCACGATTTGTATGTTTCGAAATTATGAAATGGTGCTTCTAAAATATAGATATTATTTATAAGCCAATGAGAGAATTATTTTGGGCTGTGTATAATCAGGGTAAACTTAGACTAATTAAACAGCACCTCATTCAGTACATTGCTTAAAGGGGATTGTCAATCTCTTGCCTTCCCTCAATTTTTAGAGCTGTCATATTAGGTATTAGCAAATTTTGCCAGCAGCAGATAAAATACCTGTTGCAATCTGAAATTTTACAGGGTATGACTATATTTTATTTTTTAAATATAACTTCCTAAGTATTTAGATCCACACAGTGATGCACACTTTGTCATATGTATTTTTTTATATTGAAGGAAAGTATGCCATGCAAACTTTATCGGTGACAGTGCTCCTTATATGTTTACACTTACATAAACAACTGCTTTTTGTTTTAAATAAAACCTAAACTTGTAACAATAAACAGAAATTCTATACAGTCAGTGTGTAAATGTTGTTATTAAGCATTTAAAAGGTCAATGTGTGCCTCCCCATTCCTGTCTGGCGAAAGACCCATAAACCTCTGCACACAGCAGTGCTCCTTGGGAAGTTAGTTGGTTCAAACAGATTTCGACAGTCTCATCCAATCTGTTGATACTTATTTATTCAGCTTCCCAACAGAAGAGGAGGAAGAATTGGAGGAAAGGAGTTTTTAAACCTGATGCCATTTTGAATGCATGTATTAATACCAGCGAAAATTAAATGACAGAGGGTAGAAAAATGGCTTGAACTTCACAAATTCTCAGCTTCTCCTTGTACTTTCAAATGTCCCTCAATTATCCTAGAAATGTTCCTTCAAATTTTTAACCTACAGAACTTGAATTTGCATTTAATGCTAAAGAAGTATGGGAAGAAAAATGTCACAGTAATATTTCAAAGATGATGCAGGTTCCAGGGATATTTTATCTTATTTTGCCATTTAAGGAAATAAAGCATAATATTACATTTTCTCATGTTAATTCAGTTACCTTTAATGTACAGATATGGATGGGAGCAGGAAGTCACAAAGGAACATAAGACAGATTAAGTGAGTGGGCAAACTGTGGCGGATGGAGTTCAATGTGGGAAAGTGTGAGATCATCCACTTTGGATCCAAGAAAGACAAATCAGAATATTTTCTTAATGGCGAGAGACTAGAAACTGTGAAAAGCTAGTGCACAAGTACAAAAGTAATCAAAAAGGCTAATGGAGTTCGTCTTTATCCCAAGGGGGTTGGAATTCAGAAGTGACTTTGATTAGGGCTGCTTCACAGCTGTGGCAGGGGTGGAAACCTGATCGGAGAGATTCAAACATGGAGGTGCAGGAAAGATGGGCACAGATTTGGGAGTCAACAACATGTTCAAGGACTTTAGAGAGGAAAGGGAAGTTGGAGATGGGGTGGTAGTTTGTAAGGGGTTGAGGGTGGGTTTTTGAGGGGGTGGGTGTTGACGGTGATTTTGAAAGGGACGGGACAGTACCTGAGCAGAGGGAGCCATTTATAATGTCAGCTAGCATGGGGGCCAGGATGGGTAGTTGGGTGGTCAACAGTTTAGTGGGCATGGGGTCAAGAGAGCAGTATCACGAGATGAGCTCAAAGTGGGCATGAGGTGAGAACATTGATTAATTCCTGTAATTTAACAAATAGGAAACAACAGGGCCATGATTTTAGCATGGCAGCGGGAAGTCAGCGGGTGGATGGATTTACGTGTGGGGAACCCGGAGGCGAGGTGAGCGCTTTTAGGATCATAGAATGGTTGCAGCACAGAAGGAGGTCATTCAGCTCATCAAGCCCGTGCCAGCTCTCTGCAAGAGCAAGCCAGCTAGTCCTACTCCCCTGCTCTTTCCCTGTAGCCCTGCAAATTTTTTCTCTTCAAGTACTTATCCAATTCCCTTTTGAAAGCTACAATTGAATCTGCCTCCACCATCCTTTCAGGCAGTGCATTCCAGATCATAACCACTTGCTGTGTAAAAAAGTTTTTACTTTTGTCGCCTTTGGTTCTTTTGACAATCACCTTAAAAATCACCTTTAAATCTGTGATCGTATCTATTGCAGGCAACTGCCTTTTCTTCCGGGTTTCGCATCTCCAAGCTGCGCAGTGGGCCTAATGCGCGCCTGAATGAGGTGATTTAAAGCCCACTATTTAAAGGGCCAGTCCAAGAATGGATTTTGAAGGAGAAATGAAGTCCAGGAATCCAAAGGCTGCCCCTAGATTTAATGATGCCTCCCTGGATGGTACTGCTGGCTTCAGTGAGAGCTAGGAGGTAGGTAATGTTTCCAATGGATGGCAGGAAGAAACCAGGCTCTGTAACCAAAAATGCTTGGCTGGAGGTGGCAGAAGAGGTGAGCAGCAGGAGCACGGTGCCCAGGTCTTTGGTTCAGTGCAGGAAGCGTTTTAATGACCTAACCAGGTCAGGAAAAGTGAGTACAGTTGCGGATTCACCCACACCTTTTGTTATTAAACACCAGCCCCTCCCACCCCGTCACTCTGTGTTGGCTCGCCTACCCCATCACATAACTCTTCACACCCACTTAAGTGTCAGCAGCAACCATCTTTCACTTTCTGTGCACTTCCTCAATTGCCCATTTATTCACCCACCACTGCCACTTACGCCAATCCTGATGCAATGTGATGAAACTGTCTGAAAGTCACCCTCTGATGCATCTCTTTCCTAGTCAGCCTCACCCAAAGCAATTCATTCAAAGGGTGAATACATCACTTTCAGTCACTCTCAGGTCTGTTCTTTCTCCCCTTGTGGGAGAAGAGAGCGCCAAATGCACGGGAGAGGAGCAGAACTGGAGCTGGCCCACCACATAGTGGAGGTGACAGATGTGGAGGAGGAGGCCATGGAAATAAGTCAGATCGTCACATGCCTATCCATCTAAGATGGAGAGACTGGGAACCCGCAGACGGCTGGTGACAGAACTGTGACATCTTTCACACACGATGAATTGATTTTATCAATGATGTAACTATGCCAGATCTCAGTGGTCATTGGAAAGATTGTCACTTTTGCGATGAATCATTAATATCACTTTCTGTTGCCTTCCAGGGTCTTCACGAGGAATCAGCAGAAATGGAAGAAAGCGATTCCTCTGAGGAGCTTATTCCTTCTGAGGGTGCACCGTCACAGGACATACAGCCATGCACCAGCGCTGATACTCGTACTGCGCTGGGCCCTGTTAGACAGTTAGTTCGGTTGTCACCTGGTGATTCACCAATCACAAGTGAGCACGAGCAGATACTGGTGGTAGGGGCAGCTATGGAGTGTCTGCGTTGGGGGGCACACTCCTCTCCAAGCTCTGCTCAGCTGCACACAGATGCTGAACCTCGGGGGCCATCGTTGAGAATGAGAATGATCGAGGTACAGCTGCAACTTTGTGAGGTAATGGAAAAAGTACCACGCACACTCTCCACAATAGTGAAGAGGATGGAGGAGTCCAAATCCATTGCTAGTGGATTGGTGTTGCAGGTAAGTGTGAGAATGTCTGCGATGGAGAGAATGGCAGCCTCCACTGAGCACTGCTCTCAAATGAGTCCATGCAGGCCTTGACATTGGCTGTGCGGACTCTGGATGCCAACGTGTCTGCCGCCTTAAACAGGTAGACAAATATGTTAGCCGTGGCCTTACAATGCGGCACATTGGCTCACCAACCTGCTGTCCATCAAAGTAGTGGCAGTGATGTTGTGCTGGCCCGGGAGAGGGATGATGACGAAAGGGGATATGGAAATGGGGACTCCACTCAAAGCGCTCCCACGTCTCACCCGTTGCCCCCTCCTCAACCAATACCCATAATGTTGCCTCCTCTCCTGATGGCCAAGTCTGCCCCTGCACAGGTGCAGATGGAGTTGTCTTTGGCGGGGCCTTAATGGGCTCCAAAACCCAGAGGTTGCAGACCGAGAGCATCTCAGGAGTCAGGGCAGGGATCTGAGCAACTTGCCACTACCTATGCTGAAGCCCCAGGGGATACACCATGTAGAAGTGGTAGAATGAAAAAGACTAAGCAATTGTAATTCTAATAGGCTATCCACAAGGGTGTTTGATCAGCAGTCATGTTGTTAATTTATATATTTTTATTAAGTCCCTTCTGTGAATTAGCTTCTTCATAAATGCCAAGACATGATGCCACCCATCAGGCACATATGCAATGGGCGTATGCGTGATTGAAGGACTGTTTTGTGCAAGGTCGTGGGGGGGAGGGGTGCGGGGGTGCGGGGGTGTTGGTTAATGATGATGGGTGTTCCAGGCGGCCTGAGTACTTCAAAGTCTTCAATTTGCACATCTCATTATGAGAACCTGTTAGAGATGAGGGAATCCCTGGCATCACAGGCAGCTCTGGCGATGGGTTCCCCATCTTCATTTTCCTCTTCCTGAGAAGTAGGACATAGGAATATAGGAACAGGAGTAGGCCATTCAGCCCCTCGAGCCTGCTCCGCCATTTGATAAGATCATGGCTGATCTGTGATCTAACTCCATATACCTGCCTTTGGCCCATATCCCTTAATACCTTTGATTGCCAAAAAGCTATCTATCTCAGATTTAAATTAAGCAATTGAGCTAGCATCAATTGCCATTTGCGGAAGAGAGTTCCAAACTTCTACCACCCTTTGTGTGTAGAAATGCTTTCTAGTCTCACTCCTGAATGGTCTGGCTCTAATTTTTAGACTCTGCCCTCTACTCTCAGAATCCCCAATTAGCGGAAATAGTTTCTCTCTATCCACAGCTTAACTATGCGTGAACATCTATCCAATAGCGATCATAACATGATCGAGTTCGAGGTAGTGCTTGAAAGGGAAAAAAGTGAATCAGCTGCTAAGATTCTAGACTTGGGCAAGGCCGACTTCAATGGGATGAGACAGAGACTGTCCACAGTAAACTGGGCAAATTTGTTAATGGGTAAAACGACTGATGATCAGTGGGAAATGTTCAAAGAAACATTTAACGAGATACAGAACTGGTTTATACCACTGAGGTGCAAAAACTCTACTTGCCAAAAAAAACAGCCATGGACAACTAAAGAGGTAAGGGACAGTATAAGACATAAGGAAAGGGCATACAAAAAGGCAAAAAATGGCACAGATCCTGGCAAATGGGAAAGATACAAAGATCAACAAAGGGTCACAAAACAGATAGTAAGAGCTACAAAAAGAGAGTATGAAAAGAAACTTGCAAGGGATATCAAAACCAATACGAATAACTTTTATAGTTATATTAGGAAAAAGAGGGTGGTCAGGAGCAGTGTTGGCCCCTTAAAAACTGAAAGTGGGGATATTGTCATTGACAATGGGGAAATGGCGGACATGTTCAATAATTACTTTGCGTCAGTATTTACAGTAGAAAAAGAGGATTGCATGCCAGAAATCCCAAGAAAACTAATATTGAACCGGGACAGGGACTCGATAAAATTAACATAAGTAAAGCAACAGTAATGAAGAAAATAATAGCACTAAAGAGTGACAAATTCCCAGGACCAGATGGTTTCCATCCCAGGGTTTTAAAGGAAGTAGGTGAGCAGATTGCAGATGCCCTAACTATAATCTTTCAAAGTTCTCTAGATTCAGGAACTGTCCCTCTAGATTGGAAAATTGCACATGTCACTCTGCTTTTTAAGAAAGGAGAGAGAGGGAAACCGGGGAATTATAGACCAGTTAGCCTAACATCTGTTGTGGGAAATTGCTGGAGTCTATAATTAAGGATAGGGTGACTGAACACCTCGAGAATTTTCAGTTAATCAGGGAGAGCCAGCATGGATTTGTGAAAGGTAGGTCGTGCCTGACAAACCTGATTGAAATTTTTGAAGAGGTGACTAAAGTAGTGGACAGGGGAATGTCAATCGATGTTATTGATATGGACTTCCAGAAGACATTTGATAAGGTCCCACATAAGAGACTGTTAGCTAAGATAGAAGCCCATGGAATCGAGGGAAAAGTACGGACTTGGTTAGGAAATTGGCTTAGCGAAAGGCGACAGAGAGTAGGGATAATGGGTAAGTATTCACATTGGCAGGATGTGAGTAGTGGAGTCCCGCAGGGATCTGTCAATTATTCACTATTTATTAACGACTTAGATGAAGGCATAGAAAGTCTCATATCTAAGTTTGCCGATGACATAAAGATTGGTGGCATTGCAAGCAGGTTAGATGAAAACATAAAATTACAAAGAGATATTGATAGATTAGGTGAATGGGCAAAACTGTGGCAGATGGAATTCAATGTAGACAAATGTGAGGTCATCCACTTTGGATCAAAAGAGGATAGAACAGTGTACTTTCTAAATGGTAAAAAGTTGAAAACAGTGGATGTCCAAAGGGACTTAGAGGTTCAGGTACATAGATCATTGAAGTGTCATGAACAGGTGCAGAAAATAATCAAGAAGGCTAATGGAATGCTGGCCTTTATATCTGGAGGACTAGAGTACAAGGGGGCAGAAGTTATGCTGCAGCTATACAAAACCCTGGTTAGACCGCACCTGGAGTACTGTGAGCAGTTCTGGGCACCGCACATTCGGAAGGACATATTGGCCTGGGAGGGAGTGCAACGTAGGTTTATTAGAATGATACCCGGACTTCAAGGATTAAGTTACGAGGAGAGATTACACAAATTGGGGTTGTATTCTCTGGAGTTTCAAAGGTTAAGGGGTGATCTGATCGAAGTTTATAAGATATTAAGGGGAACGGATAGGGTGGATAGAGAGAAACTATTTCCACTGGTTGGGGATTCTAGGAGTAGGGGGCACAGTCTAAAAATTAGAGCCAGACCTTTCAGGAGTGAGATTAGAAAACATTTCTACACACAAAGGGTTGTAGAAGTTTGGAACTCTCTTCCGCAAACGGCAATTGATACTGGCTCAATTGCTAAATTTAAATCTGAGCTGAATAGCTTTTTGGCAACCAAAGGTATTAAGGGATATGGGCCAAAGGCAGGTATATGGAGTTAGATCACAGATCAGCCAAGATATTATCAAATGGCGGAGCAGGCACGAGGGGCTGAATGGCCTACTCCTGTTCCTATGTTCCACCCTATCTGTTCCCCTTTATAGCTTATAAACTTTGATTAGATTACCCCTTTACCTTCTAAACTCTAGAGAATACAACCCCAATTTGTGTAGTACTGTGGAATAAATCCATTGCGCCTCCCCATCCTGATGTCAGATTTAGGGGCTCCGAAATGTAGGTAAATTTGTCTGACCACAAAAAATTTCAGTCTAAACACAAAGAACTCCCAGCCAAATGTTTGTCTGAGAGAACTGAGCGCCCAGCTGCAATACCTCACCTTTTATTGAAAAGGGCCAAACGAGCTTCGGCTGCAACTCTCCTCCATTTCAATGGCATGCTTCAGCCACAGCAGAAACGTTCAGGAGTAGTTAAATCCATTTCAGTTGCAGAATCCACAAAAAGTTAAGTAAATAAAGTGTTTCAGCTACCTGAATTGGCCCTTTAAATATCGGCCCGCTGGCTTTAAGTGGGGACGGGACTTCCGGGTTTCTGTTGAATGCGCGCGCATTCAAACGCGCCTGGGTTAAACCAAAAAGCTGCTACTTTAACCTCCCACCCGCCCCCAACCTACCCATTCTTGGGGGCTAATATGACCCCCCAGATCTCAGCCTTGGGTTCGATGAGCTAGGGTTTCCAGCCCAGATCCGCATCCCACTAGAAAGGCATATGTATGGACATTGGCTGAGGACAGGATTTGGCTCAGTTGTAATGGGTGCTGAGGTCACACATCCCGGTGATGTTTACTGTCAAGGATCACACCTGCAGAACAGATGGTGGGATGAGATCCTGGAGGGTTGAGATCCTTGTTTCTGACGCCGAAAACAAGATGTTGCAAAGGACTATCTAAAGCTATTTTTCAGTATAATTATTAGGCTTTGAATTTACTAGGAATTTGTTTCGGCATTGAATCCTAGATCATTACAACTCGCTGCGTAAAAAAATGTTTCCTCATTTCGCCTCTAGCTCTTTTGCCGATCACCTTAAATCTGTGCCCTCAATGTAATATTTCTTATCATTTAGAAGTTTCTATGTTAAAATCAGTGTATTTTCTGTACAGTGGTAAATAAAGAGAGCAGATGTCTAGAAATAGGTTAAAAGGCTGTAACAGGCTGAGGGTTACAAATATATAATGAGCTGTAAGAATGAGACTTACTCAGATTGTAACTAAATTTAGGTATGTGTACCTCTTTGAAGATTTATTGGTGGGATTAGTAGCTTTTGTTATCACTGCTTCCAACTATTTTTGCTTTTTTGTTTCACACTATGTAACTAGAAAGGAAGGTGATTTATTTTACTGGAAAATGTAATAGACTCGATTGCAGCAGGGAGTGATGCTCATAGGAAGCATGTGGCAGGAAATTGTGGTTGCACAGCCTGTGATTCTCTGTCCATTGAAATGAATGGATGGAAAATCATGCACTGTGCAATCGTGATTTCCCACTATCTGCTCCTTGTGAGCACTGTTTACCACTGAAAGTGCAGGAGCACACAATGTGAGGTCTTCTCACCCAATACAGAAAAAAAAATTATTGTTGAAATAAAAATGGATTTCGTAGAAGTGTATAGCAGGTCATTGTTTTGGAATCCTCAGTTTGTTGGAACTGGTTTGATAATGAACTGTTGATAGTTACTCAGCAGCGTTGTATTCATCACATCACCAATTTTTAGTGTTAGATGTCGACTTGTGTTAATGATGCAGAGTGCACTGGTCATTAGTGACAGTTACTGCTGGCAAACAAAACAGGGTCAAAGCTGAGTAAATCCATCCCTCAAACTTCACAGTATATATTGTAGCAAAAGAACTTTCAATATAGTAATGTCAGCTGGAAGTTCTTGGGGATATATATGTCACCTTGGTGAAATTACTGACTTGTAATCACTTTTAGCTATTTATTATTCTCTACATAATACACCTACTTAACTGATCATACACTTCATAATGATGTAGGCTTACAGTGAGCATTATGTTATGAAGTTTAGAATTTACCAACATGCCAATCAAAGTAAGGGGCCTTAAACCACACATGTTGGTGCCACAGTTCTCATTTGATGGAAAGCCTTACTTTTCTTTTTGTGCAGACCATCCTGCAAAATTTCCTGATAGATGACATGCTCATTAATATTTCACCACTGCTTTTACCAACAGCAGAAATGTGCCCAAGGCAAAGGAGGTTTGGCGGCGGTGGGAGGGGGGGGGGTGCGAAGCAGGATGTTATTCTTCATGTGGAAACAGAACCTTTATTTTAAATACATTGTCTGATCCAATGACAGATAACAGGGCTTAGACATCTAAAATTGAAAGAGCTGCTCTTGTGCTCCAACAGATTAAAATGTGACAAGAAGTTGACAAAATCCAACAGTCTGTAGCACAGATATTCAAACGCTAATGTGAAATACTTTGTTCTTTTACCATCAGCCTTCCAGTTTTCTAACACAGTTATTGATTTTTTTCTACCTCGAAACATGAACCCAAAACCACTGGAAATATTGAAGGCTATCCTTTGAGAATATCATGCTTGTTTCCCCTTATCAGTTTTTTTTAAAAAGTGGCTACTAGCTACATTCTTATATACATCTATCAGTTGTTATTCCCAAAGTCACCATATTGTCTCCTTCATCTCACATCACACTTTGCTTTCCCAGGTTGTGACAGTAAGAGTAATTTATGAATTGACCTAGATCTTGCTTTTGCAGTTTTATACAGGTTCTCAGCACAGTTTGTAGCAGCATCTAAGTTATAAATAGTGAACAGATAAAATCAGGCCTTCCATCATTTAAGCCAGGATAATTACATCAAATAAGCATTATAGAAATTCCTCTAACTAAATTGAAATGCTTCTCTTTACATTGGTTCAAAATTTCATAGGTTTGACATCCAGGATCTGCCACGTATCTGCCCATTTCACCAGTCTGTCTATGTCCTCCTGAAGTATGTTACTATCCTCCTTATTGTTTACTACGTTTCCGAGTTTCGTGTCATCTGCAAACTTTGAAATTATACCCTGTATACCCACGTCCAGGTCATTAATAAATATCAAAAAGAGCAGTCGTCCTAATACCGACCTCTGGGGGACACCACTGTATATTTCCCTCCAGTCTGAAAAACAACCATTCACCACTGCTTTCTGTCCTTTTAGCCCATTTCATATCCACGCTGCCACTGCCCCTTTAATCCCATGGACTTCAATTTTGCTAACAAGTCTATTATGTGGAACTTTATCAAATGCCTTTTGAAAGTCCATATACAGAACATCAACTGCACTACCCTCATCAGCCCTCTCTGTTACTTCAAAGACTCAATCAAGTTAGCCAAACACTATTTGCTTTAACAAATCCGTGCTGGCTGTCATTCATTAACCCATATTTTTCCAAGTGACAATTAAGTTTGTCTCTCAAAGTTTCCCCACCACCGATGTTAGGCTGACTGGCCTGTAGTTGCCGGGTTTATCCCTCTCCCCATGCAGAAACATGTTACAAGGATATTCAGAGAGGCAAAGCATAGCTGCAGATGCAATATATAAAAGTAAGATTTAAAAGTCAAGAGAAGGCCTTCTCTCAAAGAATAGCACAAATGTCTCTTATTGTTGGTAACATGTTCTCTTCCACATCCTTGTCAGGCTGCTGCTGCTGCTCCTCTGCCTGGTTTCTCTACTGCCTTTTCTCCTCCAAGACCAACATGAGGATGGCCTCTTTGTAATGCAAAGGTGTGCAGCAGGCAGCACACAACCACAACCCTAGAGGGCCTGGCAGGAAATTTCCTCCCAAAAGGATCCAAGCATCTGAAACGCACTTTCAAAATGCTAATGGTGTGCTCTATGATGATTTAGGTGGTTGAATGGTCTTCATTGTACCAATGCTCAGCTTGTGTCGTGGAGAATTACACAAATGTCATTAGCCGTGGCTGTAGAGGGTAAGCCCTTGTCCACCAGAAGCCACCGAAATTTCCTTTCCAGGGTGGAATTCCAGGGCAGCTGCCAGGGAAGCAATATTCATTACTTGCATTGTACAGTGCCGTGGTGCAAATGAGCTTAAAGAGTGGAAATCTTTCCTGTTGATATAGATGGTGGTGTTGATCAAGGAGCATGTATCAACATGTTGGTAAAACCTATGTCCCCATAGACCTTGGGAATCAATTGTGTCTTCTGTGCAATTGGTGAGGGCAGGAGCTAATGGCAGCCCCGCAACGAAAGGCATAAAAGTAGATGTTAAGGGAGCTATCAGCAGCAAAAAGAAAATCATCAAAATTGTCTGAGAAATAAGTTTTCTGTAATCCACTTTAAAATAACTTCAGCTTTTGCGGCAGAACTTTGCAAAGCTGGACATTCATTTCATAAAGCTGAGTACATAACTGGGCACAATAGAGGCAGTCACAATGAATAATAGCATTTCACCACGTCACTACTATCTTTGAATGCACTTGCCCATTTTACAAGCAATTTTTAAGTCTGATGCAACTTTAAAAAATGAATACTTCAGACCATATTTTATACCAGCGTGATTTACGTTTAATTTTGAGACACAAAAGATGACGAACGCTGCATGATCACTGCTGGTAGAATAGATATACCCTGCATTGCGATCTTTTTAAAGTTTCAAGCTGAATGTTTACTGTTTTGTGCTATGATGATATTCCTCAACCATAATCCTGGGATGTTTGGAAATGATTCTGATGGACAACCATAGCATTCCACAGTGATATGTAACAATACTTTTATATCTGTAGCTACAATATACTTTGTACATAGCAAAAAGATCCCCCCCCACCACCCCAACATATCTGCTGACCCCAGCCCAGGGTCCTGAGACTTTTGACTTTTAAAATCAGACTTTGGATATTTTAGCAATGGAATACAATGGTCGTTCTAAGAAGCTCAGCCCTTGATACAAAACCTCACCAGTTACTTTCAGAAAATTCCAATTGTAGGAGCCAGTGAAGTATATGTGTGGCTGCTGAGAAATCAGCTCAAGATTTTCAAATTGTTGGACAGTTTTGGCTACAGGTATCTATAATTGACAGGATTCAAGTTGCAAAAATAAGCCCACATTGATATATGTGCTCAAAATAGCTTAACCTTGTGTACTCATTCTATAAGGAATTAGACATTAGCAGTCCAGAATAATGTGCTTCAACATTTTAACACAACTCTTTGTTGGTCTTACAAGGACTAAAAAACGAACTTCATCTAAATATTTAGATCCTTAGTCAACACAACAACAGATTGCATTTGTATAGAGCCTTAAAATAGAAAAATATCCCAAGGCATAAGGAACGAAAAGATCACCAAATCAAAGGAGATATTAGGAACATTGACCAAAAGCTTAGTGAGATAGGGTTTTTTCAAGAAAAGCATTAAAGGAGGGGAGGGGGGTGGTGGAAGTGTTTAGAGAGGGAATTCCAGAGTGTGGAGGCTTGGCCAGATGGCATTGCTGTCAATGGTGGGGTGAAGGGAGGGGGACATGCAAAAGATGCCAGAGTAAGAGGAACGGAGAGTTTGGTGGTGGGGGGTGTTGCAGTGCTGGAGGAGGTTATAGAGATTGAGAGAGGCAAGGCCCTGGAGGGATTTAAACATGAGGATGAGAATTTAAAATTTGAGGCATAAGGGAATCAGGAACCAATATAGGTCAGTGAGGTTGACGATCTGGATTCTTTCCCCTCAGTCTGGTTCAGTAAAAACTGAGTCGAGTACATTTTAAAGTTCATTACAACTTTAATAGCAAGTCTGTAGCTTCAATTCAGATTCCTGAGAGAATCTGAACGATTCTAACAGAATAAGGAGACAAAGACAAAGACAAATACTCATACCTTTATACAGATCGATAGGGGTTGGAACATCATTGACACAAGAGTCAACACCAATCATAAGCCGGGCACAGGTTGCCATGCGAGGTTACATTATTTCCGGCCAATCATAGATAATCACGTGCTGACCATGTTGCTGTTAGACATCAAAGGGGATACTTCCTCACCTTCCAACTTGGAATGTTCTTCCCTGTTCCTTCTGTTCCTTATCTCCCAACCTGGAATGTCTTTCAACTTTGGCTAAGCTCGTTACCTATATTGATCTGCCATAAACATGGAGACATTCAGACCAGTCCTTGAATCACATCAAAGACTCTACATTGATAAGACCATGCAAACCTGCTGACTACGCAAACATATGGCCCAGCAGGAGGCCAGGCCACCTGTACTAATCTCAGTTACTAACTAATTAACCCTTTCTAACCATTTTGCATTCTGCTTCTTTGCCACGTAGGCATCTTAATATTTTACTGAAAACTGACCACGTAGGGATTCTCAAGGTCAGGGGTGATGGGCGAGCAGGACTTGGTACTGGATAGAATACAGGCAGCATAGTTTTAGATGAGATGCAGTTTACAGAGGGTGGAGGATGGGATGCCAGTCAGGAGAGCATTGGAATAGTCAAGTCTGAAGGTGACGGAGGTATGGACAAGGGTCTGAACAGTAGTGGGGCTGAGGTAGAAGCAGTGGCAGGCAATGTTATGGAGGTGGAAGTAGGCAGTCTTTGTGATGGAGAGGATATGGGCTTGGAAGCTCAGATCAGGGTCAAATATACATTTTAGATGGTGAGATGATCACTCCGCCGAATATCTGCTGGCCCCAGCCTTGGGTCCTGAACTTTTGATTTTTAACATCAGATTCTGGATATTTTATCAAAAGAATACAACAGCAAGATTGTGAACAGTATGATTCAGCTTGATACAGTGGCCAGGGAGCGGGATAATGTTGATGGCAAGCATACGGAGTTTGTGGTGGTGCCAAAGATGATGGCTTCGGTCTTCCCAATATTTAGCTAGAGGAAATTGCAGCTCATCCAAGACTGGATATTGGATAAATGGTCTGACAGCACAAAGGCAGTGAAGGGGTTGAGGGAAGTGGTGGAGAGGTAGAGCTGGACGCCATCAGTATGTATATAGACCGTCATACAAAACTCTCATGTTGTAATTTCATAATGCAAAATTTCTGCCGCTACCAAAACTAAATAAGCTATGGTAATAGTATGGCTTCCCAGTAACAGAAACTAAGTACTGCAGCTTTACAATTTACTCCTCAGGCCCCACAGAATGGCATTTATATATAAATATCATTTCCCTTGACTTTCAAAAGGAGAACTGTTTCCAGTGGCAGAAGGATCGGTAACCAGAGGACACAGATTTAAGATAACTGGCAAAATAACCAGAGGTGAGATGAGGAGAATTTTTTTTAGGCAGTGAGTTGTTATGATCTGGAATGCACTGCCTGAAAGGGTGATGGAAGCAGATTCAATAATAACTTTCAAAAGCAGGGGTATGGGGTAGGAGCAGGGGAGTGGGACTAATTGGATAGCTCTTTCAAAGAGCAGGCACAGGCACAATGGGCTGAATGGCCGTCTTCTGTGCTATATCATTCTATGATTATATGCTCCTATATCGATCTCAGTGAACACCTTTCCCTTTCATGCTGCAGGATTGGTAGAATTCATTCTTCCTGCTTATTTCACTTCTGATTAATTTGTGAATTCATTTAGGATTACATTTATTTAGTCCTCGTTTGCTGATTCTAGGTGTGTATTTATCCTTCATGATCAGCATTATGCCCTTAAAGCTGATCCGCTTGCCCTCTTTTCATCACCTTCCCCAGTCAATTTGCTCATTCTGTTCCCTCATTTCTTTGAAGTTAGCTCTTTTAAAGTTTAATACCTGATCTTGGTATTTCTGAATCTCCGATCACGTTGAACTTGATCATTCGTTGGTTGCTGTTTTCTAAGGGTGTCACGACTTCCTTTGCTGCATGTTGTCTGGATCACTTATGAATGCCAGGTCAAGATGTGCACTGCCTCTCATGGCTTCCCTGATGCACTGAACCATGAAGCCGTTATGCATCTTGGGAAAGTATACTGAATGATGCTAGTGAGATCAGTGAAACCTTACCTCATGGTTGTCTGCAATTGGCTGCTAAGTTTATGGAACCCTTTCTCTAATGTAGCACACTAGAGCTCTATGGGAGCAGCCTGATTATGCAACTTACATTTATATAGCGCCTTTAACGTAATAAAATGTCCCAAGGTGCTTCACATAAGCGATTATCAAACAAAATTTGACACCGAGCCACTGAAGGAGACATTAGGAAAGGTGACCAAAAGCTTGGTCAAAGAGGTAGATTTTAAGGATAATTTTAAAGGAGGAGAAAGAGGAGGAGAGGTTTAGCCAGGAGAGCATTGGAACAGTGAAGTCTAGAGGTAACAAAGGCATGGAAGAGGGTTTCAACCGCAGAAATAGATGACCCTGGAGCTGCCACACATTCTGGGATGGACTGCAGTTGTGTGTAACCATCCACCAAAGTACCAAAGATTTCATTACTGGACACCTCCACTATACCTGCCATCTGCTGAATGCTGTGTAACACCATCCCTAATGCCTACACATGTGTTTTAGCAGGTTACCTAGGTTATGTTATGGGACTAATAATATAGAGGCCTGGACTAATAATCAAGAGAACAAGAGTTCAGATCCTACCATGGCAGTTGGAGAATTTGAATTCAGTTTAAAAAATCTGGAAATAAAAAGCTGGTATCAGTAACTGACCATGAAGCTGTTGGATTGTTGTAAAAACCCAACTGCTTCATGAATGTTGTTTAGGAAAGGAAACCTACTGTCCTTATCTAGACTGGCCTATATGTGACTCCAGTGCCACACCAACATGTTTGATTCTTGACTACCCTCTGAAGTGGTCTAGCAAGCCATTCAGTTGTATGAAACCACTACCAGCTGTTCAAGAAGAAGGCCTACCATCACCTTCACAGGGCATCTAGGGATGGGAAATAAAGGCTGGTTTTGCCAGTGACACCCACATCCTGAGAATGAACTGCAAAAATGTCTTCAGATTATTCAACAGTGGAAGGCATCAGAGCTGAGTCCAATCTTTTGCACACTAACTTTCATATATGAGCACTTTCCAGCAGGGGTCACTGGGTAGTAATTGCCCTGGTTGATTTTTTTTTGGTTGCCTCCTCCTACCTCAAGGGTAATGAGGCTAATAGTACCATCCCTACTATTGCCCACAGCTGCATTAAGCAAAAACAAATCTGTACAAAAAGGGTCTTGATGATGTGACCCTTTAAGAAAGGCGGAGGCAGTATGTACACAGGAGAAATCCAGGTAGGGAAGATTGTATGCCCATAAGGCTCCGTTACTGGTATGTGACCTTCCCTGCCGGAATTACCCCTCTGTGCTGCTCTAAGGCGATTCAGTACGAGCAGGCTCAATAACAGGAAAATCTGCCCCACTGCCTTGATGGCATGGTGCTGTTATATGGAGTGATTAAAAAGCAGGATGGCACCTGCAGTTCTTCATATGGTAAGATTCAGATCTCAGCCAAATCAATCACACTTGATGCCAACTAGGTGCTTCTAAACAGGGAGAGAAGGTAAATTGGTTGAGCAGGTTACTTAGGACCTTGTAGTTGGGACATGTTTAGCATTAGTAGAGATTTAGGATCAGGTTACTAGCTTACCCACTCAGTGGTAAATGATGTAGCAAGAGGAAAATCTGAAAGGTGGGTAGAAAAGGGGGTGGGGTGGGGGAAGGTGGAAAATAATTTGAGGAAAAGCTATCTTTGGTAGAATTATCTCACAATACAATTTTTTAATTTATATTTTATTAAGGGACCTATGTGCTACTTAAGTGTACTTTTGTACACTTTGTAGTCGTAGCAGTTTGTTGCATCACTACATTGTGCCACTGAGTGATACAATGTGGATTTATCCCATGAATCCCCATATGTTGTGTATCTGATTTAAGTGTCACTGTGGTACTGTGGTGGACAGAGGCCAACTTTGCCGATTTCACAGAGATTTGCAGGCCTGGCACAGATTACTTTCTATTCACTCCCCCCTCTCAGATAGCACATAGGTCTGAAAGATGGGGAGAAGGAAGAAATATCTTTTTTGAAAATAAGCATTTAAACTGCAGCCCATTGAATTTTTGCTTTCCAGTTGGATGATTTCCCTTTTTATAACTAATAGCTTTTAATGTAGTAGTTTTGAAATGACTGTCAATCTTAGAAGAATGGAACACTTTTAACACATAATTCCTTTCTTTCCTTCTCAAATTTCTCCTCTTCCCACCTTCTCTCCCGAAGGTGTTGACTCTTTGCTGGAATGCAGTTCTAGCACTAGTCACCCTTCAGTACCTTGCTCAAGTGGCCATACTTCGTGTGTGAGACTTGTAATGTTGGCAAACTGTTTGACCATCCAATCCTGTGGTGTCCACAGTTCGAGAAAATCCCAGGTTCAGTTGATCTAAACTCAGATGGCAGTAAGGATGCTACAATTTGCCTCATGCCCTGGGTCAGCAAAGTCATTGGATAATGAACCCTGATAGGAGCCCTGGCCAATTTTGCCCTCCTTAGCTTGAACTGAGGCCAATGGTGCCATCCTTGCTGCTCCAGCTGAGATTTGCTAAGTCAGCATAGACTGACAGTTGAACCCAGAACCTTCCTGACTTGTATGGCTGTGCTACTCATTGTATAAAGCTGCTTTTAGCATTAGTGCCAGCATCAAACACTCCACACCAGGAATTGTACGCCCAATGTGGAGTAAAATTTCTTTTATCCTACCTCAACAATCTCACACTAATCATCCTAAACCATACGATTTTATGCCAATTTATGATGAATTATAAGCAGTTTTGTTTTTGAGACCTACGCCTATTAGGACCAGGGCTAATATGACACAAACTTAATTCATTTCCAATCCATACAACTTTAAAGGAGACTTTCATACTGTCTGTCTGGGATAGCGAGTGTGCCAATCCACTGCACCGCCCAATCCCCAATCGTCTAGATTTAGTTTTGAATGATCTGATCACTGCAGTTGTCCATCCAAAGCGGGCTTATTCCCACGTGCTATTAAATTGGAGAAATTGCATGTAACCTCTTGGAGCTGATTTTACATATACCAGCAAGTGCTGGCCTGTTGTGTAAGGCTTCGTAATTGCAGAAATATTGGAAAATGAGGGCAATGAATGATAATGTATAATTGTCTATTTTGAAGAGGGAAAACTTGTTACGATATCAGCAGTTAAAATAGGAATGTAAAAACTTTCATTTTGTTCCTTTGCTCAACTTTTTAATGAGATTTTTGTGAACAATATACGTGAGGCTCTTATGCATTTGAATATTGACTCATTTTGTCTTTTATTCAGGATTGTATATTAACGAGACTTAAGTCTACAACTATTCACTCTGTAAACTTAATATAAAATAACCGGCCCATTTCTCAGAAGTCTATTAAAAAACAGAATTGTACAGTAGCAGTATCCTCATAGTCCGATAGAGAGTAAGATGAAGCAGAAAAAAGGGGCGTATGATAGATGTCCGGTTGATAATACAAGTGAGAATCAGGCTGAATATAGAAAGTTCAGAGGGGAAGTGGAAAAGGAAATAAGAGGGGCAAAGAGAGTATGAGAATAGACCAATGTAAGGAGTTGCACAACACCAGGTTATAGTCCAACAGCTTTATTTGAAATCACAAGCTTTTGGAGCTTTGCTCCTTTGTCAGGTAGCCAACATAAAATAGAATCCAAAAGTGTTCTATAGGCATATAAACAGTAAACACGTAGTGAGAGGAGGGGTAGAACCGATTAGGGACCATAAAGGAGATCTACGCATGGAGGCAGAGGGCATGGCTGAGGTACTAAATGAGCACTTTGCATCTGTCTTTACCAAGGAAGAAGATGCTGCCAAAATCACAGTAGCAGAAGAGGTAATTGAGATATTGGATGGACGAAAAATTGAAAAAGAGGAGGTACTAGAAAGGCTAGCTGTACTTAAAGTAGATAAATCACCTGGGTTGCTGATGGAAGTAAGGATGGAAATTGCAGAGGTACTGGCCATAATCTTCCAATCATCCTTGGATATGGGGGTGGTGCCAGAGGACAGGAGAATTGCAAATGTTACACCGTTGTTCAAAAAATGGTGTAAGGATAAACCCAGCAACTACAGACCAGTCAGCTTAACCTCAGTGGTGGGGAAACTTTTAGAAATGATAATCTGGAACAAAATTAACAGTCACTTGGACAAGTGTGGATTAATAAAGGAAAGCCAGCACAGATTTGTTAAAGGCAAATCGTGTTTTACTAATTTGATAGAGTTTTTTGATGAGGTAACAGAGTGGATTGATAAGGGCAATGAGGTTGATGTGGTGTAGAATCATAGAAAGTTTACAGCACGGAAGGATGCCATTCGGCCCATCGAGTCCGCGCCAGCTCTATGCAAGAGCAATCCAACTAGTTCCACTGTACATGGACCTCCAAAAGGCATTTGATAAAGTGCCACATTATAGGCTTGTCATCAAGTTAAAGCCCATGGAATAACATAGCCAGTGGCTGCATGGATACGAAATTGGCTAAGTGACAGGAAACAGAGGGCAGCGGTGAATGGTGTTTTTCAGACTGGGGGGAGGTGTACAGTGGTGTTCCCCAGGGGTCGGTACTAGGACCACTGCTTTTCTCGATATACATTAATGACTTGGACTTCGGTGTACAGGGCACAATTTCAAAATTTGCAGATGACACAAAACTTGGAAGTGCAGTGAACAGTCAGGAGGATAGTAATAGATTTCAAGAGGACATAATTAGGCTGATGGAATGGGTGGACATGTGGCAGATGAAATTTGACGCAGAGAAGTGCGAAGTGATACATTTTGGCAGAAAGACGAAGAGAGGCAATATAAACAAAAGGGTACAATTCAAAAAGGGATTCAGGAACAGAGAAATCTGTGGGTATATGTGCATAAATCGTTGAAGGTGGCAGGGCAGGTTGAGAAATTGGTTAAAAAAGCATACAGGATCCTGGGCTTTATAAATAGAGGCATAGAGTACAAAAGCAAGGAAGACAAGACGAACCTTCATAAAACACTGGTTTGGCCATAGCTGGAGTATTGTGTCCAGCTACGCACACTGCACTTTAGGAAGGATGTGAAGGTACAGAAGAGGTTTACTAGATTGTTTCCAGGGATGAGGGACTTCAGTTACGTGTATAGACTGGAGAAGCTGGGGTTGTTGTCCGAAGAGCAGAGAAGGTTGAGAGGAGATTTGATGGAGGTATTCAAAATCATGAAGGGTCTAGAGAGAGTAGGTGGAGAGAAACTGTAACCATTGGCAGAAGGGTCAACAACCAGAGGACCTAGATTTAAGGTTATTGGCGAAAGAACCAAAGGCGGCATGAGGGAAAACTTTTTTACACAGCAAGTGGTTATGATCTGGAATGCACTGCCTGAGGGAGTGGTGGAGGCAGATTCAGTTGTGGCTTTTAAAAGGGAATTGGATAAGTACTTGAAGGGAATAAATTTGCAGGGCTACCGGGGAAGGGGGACTAGCTGGATTGCTCTTGCAGAGAGCCGGCATAGACTCGACAGGCCGAATGACCTCCTTCTGTGCTGTAACCATTCTATGATTCTAGTCAGTGATATTTATCCAAGGTGTTGTTATTGCTTCTTGAAAAATGCAGTCTTGACACTATACCTGGAAAATGTTGCATTTCTTCCCTAATTGATAAATTCCAATGTCCAAGTGAATTTTAATTTCCTCCTTTGTGATCAGTTTCAGTTTTTGCCTAAATCTGTTTTCATGAGGGCCTTTCTAGGTTTCAGTGAACTGTACCAGGAACATGAAGAGTCTAAGTAGTAACTGTACTTTCTGACTTTTATAAGAATGTTGATACATTTCTTCAGGGTCCAACTCATTTTTAGATTTGCTGATGGTACATGAACCATCACCTGAAATGATGCATGCTATTACGAGTAAGGTAGCTTAGTAGTTATGGTCCTGGATTAGCAACCCAGAGCTCATGAGCTCAAATGCCACCATGAATTCAATAAATCTGGTAATTTGGGCAGCCAACACCAGGAAAAAGTATGTCAGTGAAAGAAAGCTGCTGGATTGTTTTGATCCAACTGGTTCACTAATGTCCTTCAAGAAAGGAATTTTACCACCCTCCCATTGAGTCTGGCCTACATGTGACTCCAGTCCCACTTCATGTGATTGATTGTTATGCCCTTCAAGAAGAAGGCCCACCACCACCACCTCAGGGAAACTAGGGATGGGTAATAAATCCTTCCTTGCCATATCGCAGGGACAAATAAAAAAATCAAGTAAATCTGGTTGAATATAAATAGCCTCCTGCTAATGGTAATCTTACAAATGCAACCAGAAACACATGGGTAGGTGTTGGATTTCACATAGAGCTTAATGTGGAAGATGTAAGTTTGTTATTAGTTATAGCTTTACAAGGGTCGACTTGAAGATGGTTCTGAATACTATAAAGCCCAGAAAGTGCATGGTCATTACATAAGACTGAACCTGATGCCAGTACAGTCTCCACCACTTACACCATCGCTCGTTTATTCCAGACAGCTGCCAATATCGGGCAAATGGCGCTGACCATTTGCCATTGTCATAGGCACAATTACAAAGGTGCCGCTTAAGCGGGCCAGCTATTTTGGGCAATTAAGCAATTGCTTGCACCTTGTTAAAGTACGATTCCCTGTCATTAAGTCCTAACCCTTGTGGCCTCTAGAACTCATACCACTGCTGTGAGCCCTTTTTGCTGGCTTGCTGAACTGGACACCTTCCAGTTCCATTTAAAATTACAGTAACATGTCAGTTTGACCATCTCTTAGACGGATCCAGGTCTTTAATCTATTTTTTTAAAAATTGAGATATCGCTGATTTATCATCCCATGTGCTGGTTCAAATTCTGGTGCCCAATAATTATTCATTATACTGTAACAAGGCATTAAGTAAGCATTGCTTATTCTTGTTTACCCTTACAATGCGCACAGTCATGCACAATCTCCGATCTCTGCAGTTATTTGGTTTGTCATTTGATTTGTCATTAATTCTGAATTTTGTCTTAATTAGTACATGTAATGATGGCTTGATCTAAAATACACATATTCAGAAATAGCAGTCTTGAGTAATTGAATTCTGCAATGTCTCTTGAAATAAACAAATCAGTAACTCTGAGCCAGCATAAAAAGATACTTAAATCCTGGTGTAATAACCTGGAACTACCCTGGCCACGTTATACTGGTCATCGCTTATAGCGGGCAAATTGCATTCGCATGAACTTGCTCGCTATACATGGTGGGGATTATACTTTGATGGTTAGCGTTGGAGACCATCCAAACTACCATACTACTAGCTTTCATTGGTGATACTGGAACCCACCCGATGAGTGCATGCGTGTTGATAGTAATAAAAGGCAAACATTCACACCCAGCTAGGTTGGATCACTAGCACAACTCAAACAAAACGCCTAGCAGTTGCCATTGAAGCCAGTATCATACTGCCCTATCTCCTCGCATTTGAAGCCGGTGCTGGTTTTAACTGTTTTCTGGCTGTCAACACACAAGCCATCCCAGTATCAACTAGTTTCACTGGCTCCATCATTTCTTCCAAGGATCACTGGCATCAAAGCACACCTGATCCCAATGTTTACTAGCCTGTGCAACCTGCCTGGTTATCAGAATCCATTTGACTCAGCCACTTTGCATTAATAAGCCTTACTTGTCTGCCAAGTGGCAGGTCCAAATTGGCCCCCCTCCTTCATGGGTCAGCACTGCAGCTTCTGACTTCTACAACTGCAGCTCACTCCAAGACTCGAGGAACTGTGGATGGAACCTCAATCCTCAACAGGAATTGCTGGCCCTGGTTGAGAGGTGCTCCCTAATCCTGCATCCCAGCTTAACCTAGAGGCCATTACTTCCATCTCCTTTTCTTGTAGCCCCCTTCTTCCCCTTCCCCCCCCCCCCCTCCCTCCCAAATTACTGGTTCTTTGCCTTCCGACTCTCCTGCAGCCATCCCAACCTGGAATCCCTCTTGGATAAGCTCACAGCCACCCTATCTATCTCTGTCAGAATTTTTCAAAGGACCCATCAAGGCACCTATCGCTACCTCCTTAAGAGCAGCAACCCCAACTGCTGCATCAGTTGGGCCCTTTGGAAAATTCCAACAGAGATACTGACTAAGGTCAGAGCATGTGGAGTCAGGGGACAAGTAGCAGAATGGGTAGCAAGCTGACTACAAAACAGAAAACAGTGATTAGGGGTTAAGGATAGTTACTCAGACTGGTAAAAGATGGGAAGTGGTGTTTCACAAGACTCGGTGCTGGGACCACTGTTGTTCACCATTTACAAAAACGATTTGGATTCGGGAATCGGATGTACAATTTCAAAATTTGCAGATGACACCAAATTGGGGGGTGTAGTTAATACTGAGGAAGACTGTGACAAAATACAAGACGATAGTATTAAACTTGCAGAATGGGTGTGTAATTGGGAAATGAATTTCAAGATAGATAAGTGCATTTTGGTAGGAAGAATAAAGAGGCCACATTCTCCTTGGAAAATAAGAGCCTAAATGGGATACAGGAGCAATGGGATCTAGGGCTACAGATACACAAATCACTAAAAGTATTGACATAGGTTAATAAGGCCATAAAAAAGCAAACAAAGCACGGGTTCATTTCTAGAGGAATAGAATTGAAAAGCAGAAAAGCTGTGTTAAACTTACATATAATCTTGGCTAGACCACACTTAAGTGTACTGTGCAAAGTTCTGGTCTCCACGCTATAAAAAGGATATAGAGGCACTGGAGAAGGTGCAAAAAAAGATTTACAAGGATCATGCTGGAACTGAGAGGTTATACCTATCAGGAAAGATTGAACAGGCAGGGGCTCTTTTCTCTACGAAAGAGAAGGCTGAGGGGTGACCTGATGGAGGTCTTTAAGATTATGAAAGGGTTCAATGGGGAAGATGTTTCCACTTGTGAGGGGGACCAAAACTAGGGGCCATAAATATAAGATAGTCACGAATAAATCCAATAGGGAATTCAGGAAAAATTTCTTTAACCAGAGAGTGGTTGGAATGTGGAACTCGCTACTACAAAGTCTAGTTGAGACGAATAGCATTGATGCATTTATGAGGAAGCTAGATAAACACAGGATGGAGAAAGGAATAGAAGCTTATGCTGATAGGGTTTGACTAAGTCGGGTGGGAGGAAGCTCGTATTTAATATAAATACCACCATGGACCAGTTGGACTGAATGGCCTGTTTCTGTGCTGTAAATTCTATGTAATCTTCTTCTCTTGCTGATCATCTTAGCCAGTGCACCCGCTACGAACTAATCTAGCTGATCCTGTTCACTGGACCTATCACTGCTGCCTCGGACTCTGCCAGTGCATCGACAATCACTGCATTTCCATTCAGAATGTCCATTCACTCACACACAAGGCCCTTGTCATCTACAACTTTATTGTGGATGATTGCATGGACACCCTGGGTTTGACTGAAACTTAGCTCATAGGTGGCAGAACCTTGCCCTTAGTGAAGCCTTTCTGCTTGGCTATACTTTCCGCCACCTGTCCACTCAAACTGTGGCAGTGATGGTGTGGCCCTTATCACCAAATTAGACTTTATTTTCTCCCCTATTCCTCTGGCACCTTTCCTTCCTTAGAGCACTTCACCTTGTCCCACCACTCTCCTTTAAACTCCTTGTTCTCTACCTTCCCCCTTCCTGCGTTTCTCTCCTAGATACGCCCACTCTTTTCCTTCCTCAGCTTCTGCACTGAGTGACTGCTCAACCTGGGTGATTTCAGTTTTCATCTCAACTCCCCTCACCCTCACCCTCTCCCCTGTAATTTCACTGCTCTCCTGTTCTCCCGAAACCTTTCCCTCCATATAACTCTTCTACCCATATTAACGGCAAACCCTTCAACCTTGCAATCTCATGTGACCTCTCTAGTCCCATGGTCTTGATCGCAGTCAAAATCATCTCTGACCACTTCTTTCAATTCCATAGAATCATAGAAAAGATACAGCATAGAAGTGGGCCATTCACCCCATTGTGTCTGCGCCGGCTCGAAGAACAACCAGGTACCCATTCTAATCCCACCTTCCAGCACCCGGTCCATAGCCCTGCAGCTTACAGCACTTTAGCTGCAGGTCCAGGTACTTTTTAAAAGAGTTGAGGGTCCCTGCCTCTACCACCAATTTAGGCAGCAAATTCCATACACCCACCACCCTCTGGGTAAAAAAGTTTTTCCTCATGTCCCCTCTAATCCTTCCGCCAATCAGCTTAAATTTATATCCTCTAGTTCTTGAACTCTCCGCTAGGGGAAACAGATACTTCCTGTCTATTCTATCTGGGCCCCTCATAATTTTGTACACCTCAATCAAGTCACCTCTCAGCCTCCTCTGCTTCAAGGAAAACAACCCCAGCCTATCCAATCTCTCCTCATAGCTGCAATTTTCAAGCCCTGGCAACATTCTTGTAAATCTTCTCTGCACTCTGTCCAGAGCAATTACGTCCTTCCTGTAATGTGATGACCAGAACTGCACACAATACTCCAGCTGTGGCCTTACCAGTGTTTTATACAGTTCCATCATTACATCCCTGCTTTTGTATTCTATACCTTGGCTAATAACGGAGAGCATTCCGTATGCCTTCACAACCTTATCTACCTGTACTGCCACCTTCAGGGACCTGTGCAAATGCACTCCAAGGTCTCTCACTTCCTCTGCCCCTCTCAGTATATTCCCATTTACTGCGTATTCCCTTTTACTGTTTGCCCTCCCTAAGTGCATTACCTCACTCTTCTCTGGGTTGAACTTCATTTGCCACTTTTCCGCCCACTCCACCAACCCATTGATATCTTCTTAGAGTCTCCAGCTATCCTCTTCACTATCAACTACAAGGCCAATTTTTGTGTTGTCTGCAAATTTGCCAATCATGCCCCCTACATTCAAGTCCAAATCATTAATATATACCACAAACAGCAAGGGATCCAACACTGAGCCCTGTGGCATACCACTGGAAACGGATTTCCATCCGCAAAGACATCCATCGACTTTTACCCTTTGTTTCCCGTTACTGAGCCAATTTTGGATCCAATTCGCCACATTTCCCTGTATCCCATGGCCTTTTACCTTTCTGACCAGTCTGCCATGTGGGACCTTGTCAAATGCCTTACTAAAATCCATGCAGACAATATCCACTGCACTACCCTCATCAATCCTCCTTGTCACTTCCTCAAAGAATTCAATCAGATTTGTAAGGTATGACCTTCCTTGAACAAATCCATGCTGACTATCTCTGATTAAACCATGCCTTTCCAAATGACAGTTTATCCTATCTCTCAGTATTGATTCTAATAGTTTGCCCACCACAGAGGTAAAACTTACCGGCCTATAATTGTTCGGCCTTTCCCTCGTACCCTTTTTAAACAATGGTACTATGTTTGCAGTCTTCCAGTCCTCCGGTACCTCCCCTGTATCTAGTGAGGATTGGAAAATGATCCTCAGAGTATCTGCTATTTCCTCCCTGGCTTCCATCAATAGCCTAGGAAACAATCCATCCGGTCCTGGTGACTTATAAACTTTCAAGAATTCCAGTCCCCCTAGTATTTCCTCTCTTGTTATGTTTACTTTATCCAATATTTCACATCTCTCCTCTTTAACTACTACATCCGGATCATCCCTTTCCTTTGTGAATACAGAGCCAAAATATTCATTTAAAACCCTACCCACATCCTCTGCTTCTACACACAAGTTACCCTTATCATCCCTGATAGATCCCACCTTTTCCTTAGCTATTCTCTTGTTCTTAATATACAGATAAAACATCTTTGGGTTTTCTTTAATCTTACTAGCTAATATTTTTTCATGCCCTCTTTTTGCTCTCCTTATTTCCTTTCTAACGTCATCCCTGTACTTTCTAGATTCCTCTAGGCTTTCTGCAGTATTTAGTTTTCTGTGACGGTCATAAGCTTTCTTTTTCCCTCATTACCCATCTCCTCCTACCTCGTCCCAACTGTGTCAATCCCTGGAAAAACTCACCCCCAAGTCACCTACAATTGCACTTTCAAGCCTAGCCTTAGGCTTTGCATTAACCCTGATAATTCTGCAGCTATCAATCCATTCAACTGCTTCCACACCTCTACATTTGATGCCCTTGTCCCCAGTAAAACATTTGCTCTCTTCTGTCCTGGTCATTCCCTCTGTTATGACCCCCAACTTTCCTCCCTCAAGTCCAAAGTACGCAGACTTGAGTGTATCTGGAGCACAACTGTTTCAGCCATCCATCACCAGATCTGTCTGGACCACATCAAGCACTATTGAGCCTCACTCTCTTGTCAAAACCAGCCATTACTCCAGGATCATCATGGAAAGCAAATTTAGCCCACAGCACCTTTTCTCCACTACCAACTGTCTCCTTAAACCCCTCCCCAGCCCCTCCGCCCTCGCCTCCAACAACAAGTGCCCTCTCTGAGCTCATCTTGCCCACGATGCCAACCTTCTGCTCCCTTGACCCCCATTCCCAATAAACTGATGACCACCCAACTTCCCTGCCTTGCTAGCTGACATTGTAACTGGTTGCTTCTCCTCAGATACTGTCTCCCTCCCTTACAAAACCATGGTCATCAATCCCCCTCCTTTTTTAAAAAAAAAAAAATAACCCTCGACCCCTCTGTACCTACAAAGTACTGTACTGTCTCCAACATCGCTTTCCTCTTCAAAGTCCTTGAATGTGTAGTCACCTCTCAAATCTGTGCCCATCTTTCCCAGGACTCCATGTTTGTATTTCACCCGTCAGGTTTCTGCCTCTGCCACAGCATTGAAACGATCCTAATCAAAGTCACAAATGACACCTCTGTGACTGTGACTATGTTGCATTTTACCTCCTCATCCTCTCTGTAGTCTTTGACATGTCACCCATGCCATCTGCCTCCGTTGCCTCTCCTCCATTGTCCAACACAATGGGACTGTCCTCACTTGATTTCACTCTTAACTATTCAATTGTAACCAGAGCATCTCCAAAATTGGCTCCTCTCCTCACTCTTGCACCATTACCTCTGAAGTTTCCAAAGGATCTATCCTTAGCCCCATCCTCTTCCTTATCTGCATGTTACCCCTTGGCAACATCATCTAACGCTATAGGATTAGCTTCCACATATACCCTGATGAAACCAGCTCTACCTCTCCACCACTTCTCTCTCTCTATCCCTCCACTGCCTCTGTGCTGTCAGACTGCTTGTCCGACATTCAGTCTTGGCTGAGCTGCAACTTCCTCCGTTTAAACATTGGGAAGACCGAAGACATTGTCTAAGCCCCCCGTCACAAACACCGTACCATCGTCACCGATTCCATCCCGCTCCCTGGCCACTGTCTCGGGCTGAATCAGACTGTTCGCAACCTCGGCGTCCTACTTGACCCCTAGCTGAGCTTCTGACCACATATCTGCTCCATCACCAAGATCACTTACCTTCATAACATCGCCCGCCATTGCCCCTGCCTCATCCGATCTGCTGCTGAAATTCTCATCCATGCCTTTGTCGCCTCCAGACTTGACTATTCCAATACTCTCCTGGCCAGCCTCCCATCCCCCACCCTATGTAAAGTTTAGCTCATCAAAAACTTTGTGGCCCCTATCCTATTCTGCACCAAGTCCTGCTTATCCATCACTCCTGTCTTTGCTGCCTTACATTGGCTCCCAGTCTCCCATTGTCTTCAATTTAAAATTCTCATTCTTGTGTTTAAATCCATTCATGGCCTTTCCCTCCTTATCTCTGTAACCTCCTCCTGTCCTATAACCTCCCCTACCCACCAGAATTCTCATTTCTTCTGATCCTGGCCTCTTGTGCATCCTCCTCCACTTTGCCCCACCATTGGCATTGTGACTTAAGCCATCTAAGTTCCACGCTCTGGAATTCTCTCCCTAAACCATCTAAGCCTCTCTTGCTCTCTCTCCTCCTTCAAGACATTTCTTAAAATCCACTTCTTTGACCAGGCTTTTGGCTACTGCTCCTAATAACTCTTTCTTTGGCTCAGCATCCAGTTTTGTCCGATTATGCCCTTGTGAAGCAGTTGGGCCAATTTTCTACGTTTAGTGTGTTATATAAATGCAAGTTGTTGTTGCTGTAACCAAGGTTCCTCACTTGACACACTCTGATACTAGAAAATAGTGACCAACTGCAAATAAGGCACCTTCTTTAATTCCTCCTCTGCTCACTAACATGTGGCTCCTGAGGGAACTTATTTTCCCATCTAGTTTGAGTCAGCTTCTTGCACTTACATTATTTTATACATAAAGCTCATTAATATTCAATTGTCTTTAAGTTCCCGATACCATCATTCCCGAATTAGATGTTTGATAACTTGCAGTGAAAAATTAAATATGATGAAAGAAAGCCATTTGGCATTCTCCTGGAATTTCCTCAGGCTTTTTATTCGTTTATCCTCCCCATTTATCCATTAATTATCCTAACTATAATCTTTCAAAGTTCTCTAGATTCAGGAACTGTCCCTCTGGATTGGAAAATTGGAAACATGTCACTCCGCTTTTTAAGAAAGGAGAGAGAGGGAAACCAGGGAATTATAGACCAGTTAGCCTAACATCTGTTGTGGGGAAATTGCTGGAGTCTATAATTAAGGATAGGGTGACTGAACACCTCGAGAATTTTCAGTTAATCAGGGAGACCCAGCATGAATTTGTGAAAGGTAGGTCGTGCCTGACAAACCTGATTGAATTTTTTGAAGAGGTGACTAATGTAGTGGACAGGGGAATGTCAATGGATGTTATTTATATGGACTTCCAGAAGGCATTTGATAAAGTCCCATATAAGAGACTGTTAGCTAAGATAGAAGCCCATGGAATCGAGGGGAAAGTACAGACTTGGTTAGGAAGTTGGCTGAGCGAAAGGCGACAGAGAGTAGGGATAATGGGTAGGTATTCACATTGGCAGGATGTGAGTAGTGGAGTCCCGCAGGGATCTGTCTTGGGGCCTCAATTATTCACAATATTTATTAACGACTTAGATGAAGGCATAGAAAGTCTCATATCTAAGTTTGCCGATGACACAAAGATTGGTGGCATTGTAAGCAGTGTAGATGAAAACATAAAATTACAAAGCGATATTGATAGATTAGGTGAATGGGCAAAACTGTGGCAGATGGAATTCAATGTAGACAAATGTGAGGTCAACCACTTTGGATCAAAAGAGGGTAGAACAGGGTACTTTCTAAATGGTAAAAAGTTAAAAACAGTGGATGTCCAAAGGGACTTAGAGGTTCAGGTACATAGATCATTGAAGTGTCATGAACAGGTGCAGAAAATAATCAAGAAGGCTAATGGAATGCTGGCCTTTATATCTGGAGGACTAGAGTACAAGGGGGCAGAAGTTATGCTGCAGCTATACAAAACCCTGGTTAGACCGCACCTGGAGTACTGTGAGCAGTTCTGGGCACCGCACCTTCGGAAGGACATATTGGCCTTGGAGGGAGTACAGCGTAGGTTTACTAGAACGATAACCGGATTTCAAGGGTTAAGTTACGAGGAGAGATTACACAAATTGGGGTTGTATTCTCTGGAGTTTCAAAGGTTATGGGGTGATCTGATCGAAGTTTATAAGATATTAAGGGGAACGGATAGGGTGGATAGAGAGAAATTATTACCGCTGGTTGGGGATTCTAGTAGTAGGGGGCACAGTCTAAAAATTAGAGCCAGACCTTTTAGGAGCGAGATTAGAAAACATTTCTACACACAAAGGGTGGTAGAAGTTTCGAATTCTCTTCCGCAAACGGCAATTGATGCTAGCTCAATTGCTAAATTCAAATCTGAGATAGATAGCTTTTTGGCAATCAAAGGTATTAAGGGATATGGGCCAAAGGCGGGTATATGGAGTTAGATCACAGATCAGCCATGATCTTATCAAATGGCGGAGCAGGCACGAGGGGCTGAATGGCCTACTCCTGTTCCTGTGTTCCTATGTTCCTAATTTATCATTGGCTAAATTGACTAACAATGTTACTTGGACAAATTCTGTAACCAACGTGTGAAAAGTTCTTCAATATGTTATTTTATTTCTGCTTATTAATTGGAGATGTTAAATTGCAGTATTCTTTTGTTACTGAGTTATTCTATGCACCTGAATGATGTACAAATTGAATACAGCAGATACATTTTTTTTTCAGGTCGGTTTGACAATGATGAAGATACCTTGTAAATTCTTCTCATATCTACGGTTTCAAAAGGTTTTACAGTCTTTTCACTTACAATCAAGAGATGCTGGTGGAAACATAAAGCAGCTCAGAAGCATAACATCAGGTCCAGCAGCCAGTGCAACACCTTCTGACTCGATTGAACTCGTCGGGAAATTCTACTCTCGAGATGACTATACAAATGTTACACCAAAGATTTTGTCCAAAGTGGGGAAAAACTTACACAACCAAAGAAACCACCCATTATGGCTAATTAAAGAACGCATTAAGGACCATTTCTATACACATTATTTGAGTCGCTATGGGAATCCATTGTTTTCAGTGTATGATAACCTGTCCCCTGTGGTTCGCACAGAACAGAACTTTGACAGTTTACTTATACCACCAGGTCATGCAAGCAGGAGGAAAGGAGATAACTTTTACCTGAATCAAATTACCATGCTCCGGGCTCACACTTCTGCCCACCAGCGAGATTTTATTCGTGCAGGCCTCAATGCCTTTCTGGTAGTTGGAGATGTCTATCGGCGAGATGAAATTGACAGCAGCCACTATCCAGTCTTCCATCAAATGGAAGGGGTCAGACTATTTTCAAACCATGAGGTGAGAGTTGACTCTGGTTTGTTCCTTAACCACCTCTCAAAAATTCAGTTTGATGCAAACTGTTAGTCGTTAATCTTGTGTTGATGGATAAAGGGACCAGTATTTTTTCCAGTTTTCTTCCTTCCTTTCCTGTGTTGTGACTCTTGCTGGGGTACAGTTCCACAGGTGGTTGGTAACACGCTACATGTTTTACCCTAGGCAGTGCGTGTCCCCATTTTACTGTAGTTCGCATCATAGTCCTGTCCTTTGATGCTTGCTTTCAGTAAAAGCCACTTTATGGTGACCAGGAATGGTTGGAAATCCTCTGTGGCTGTCCTTGTTGAGATCAGTAAACAGCACAAACAGGGGATTGAACCTGGGATAGTGTCAGATTATTACCATTTTCATTCCTGAGTTAGAAGATCAAGAGATCAATTCTCACTTCAGGACTTGAGTACATAATCTAGGCTGAAACTGCAGTGCAGTACTAAGGGGGTGCTGCATTGCTGGAAGTGCTGTCCTTCAGCTGAGATGTTGAGCTGAGACCCCGTCTGCCGCTTCCTCTGGTTCAGATGAATATTAATGATCCCATGGCACTATTTTAAGAAGGGCAGAGAGATCTCCTGGTGTCCAGGCCAAGATTCCTCCATCAACCAACAAATTAACTGGTCATTTATCCAATTGTTGATTTTTTTGGGATCTTGCTGTGCACAAGTTGGCTGCTGCAGTTGCCTACATAACAACAGTCACTGCACTTCACTGCATTGTCTGTGAAATACTTTGAGAAGTTTGAGAGATGTGATAATTCACTGTACAAATGCAAAACTTACTTTCTTCGGAACCTTCCTGTTTTGTATAGCTTAGTACCACACTGGAGTACATATCCGCACTAAGCTATTGGGTGAGTTAGGAAGGAGTTAATTGCAAGGTAGGTATAATGTTTGATTCTGAAATTAAGGAACAGTGCATCATTAGATTTGTAAATCTACATTTTCACATCTGAGACCCCTAGTTTAATTTCTTCTTTCCACCAGTAACACAGGGACTAATTGAAGTGTACTTTTAGAATGTTGCTGGGTATTGGAGACTTGAGCAATCATGTTACACTTTTGCTGGAATCAGCTAAATATTCATTCATCAGAGAGATAGCCTCCAAAAGACCAACATGTAACTAGTTCTTGTCACTTTAACTGACCAAAGAGACTTCTTTTTTTTTTCCAGCTGTTTGCTAATGTGGAAAATGGAGAAGAACTTTGCATGTTTGAGAAGGGATGCCGCACACCTTATAAACAAGCGAAGCACACACTGGAGGCAGTTAAACTAATTGAGTTTGATTTAAAACAAACCCTGAAGAAAGTCATGACACACCTCTTTGGGAACGGTATGTACAGTATTATTATGCATACCTGATCTGGTTTTAATACTTTCAGTCCTTTTTTTTTCATTTGCTGCAGTTACCACGTGACTTTTACTTTATCTGAGCTGCTGACCCAGCTATCGAGATGCTTTGCTTTGTTTTGATTCAGTCACTCCATTGCATGGTTCAGTGCAAAAGGCATACTGTATGAGCACATCCCAGTTGGAGTATATTGTCCATGCTGAGTATACAATTCCAATTTGTGCCTTACCCCCTTGCATTCTAATGCTTATTTGATTGCTTTTGAAAGTCTTATGTTGTCTCTACATACTTAATTAGGAAGCATAGGATTGGTTATCGGTCTTTCTATACGATCCAAGAGCATAGAGCATTTTTTATTCTTCTGTATACTTGTCCTATATAGGATAGGCTGCCATGATATTCTCGAGATTCTTTGTCTGATGCCAACAGCTTAGTCTCCTGGGAAACCTGAATAAGATCAGATCCTGGGAAATTTGAATAAGAAACACAAAACTCACAAAGGTAGGATAAATTAATAGAATGTTTGATACTTTACTGTCTGACTAATCTAACCTACTCCTGTAGAGACACTGCAGACTTTGTCTTGAGCGTTAGTAACAAGCGATCTTTCGTGAGGAGAAAAGTACCTTTAACTGGAGAAAAGTAAGCTGTGTTATACGAAGCAATGTTGCTTTGTATAACACAGGAGTAGGAGATGCACTGTGCATCTGCAGTGTTCATATGCTTTACAGGATATTGTGTTTCCAGGCTGTAGACCTTGTTACAGTTTGTACTTTCTCCAACACCTCTGTTGTGTAAACAGCTTGACACCAGATTCTGTAAATAGACCACTTCTCATTAACTTAAACCTGCATCTTATATTCTCTCCTGCACTGAGTTAGCATACCACGGGTCCAACAATTAAAGTTGGACATGGTAAATTGCTTACTGGGAAACATGTTGGATGCCCACTGCATCTCCTGTCAATCGGGAAGTGGAAAGTATCGGCCATTTTGTACAGGTTTAACGATTGAATTTATTTCTAATTATTTGTCACAGAAACAATAAGATCAAAGGCAAAAGTACTAAACATCAAAATACTTTTATAAGATAGCAGGAAAAGGTCCACAAAAGTTAATGTACCCTTTTCAGAATTCTGCTTTCAGTTTCTCTTAGTTTCTTGGACTGCAACAGCTGGGGCTTCTCTTGTTTCTTGATTAAAAATATGTAATCTCAAGTGTATCTTTTGGTACGATATATTACCCATTGAGTTTGTTACATCTACACCAGAACTAAAATTTAGCAGCCAGATCCCAGACATTTATTCCTCTGATCTACTTTAATGTTAAGGATTTCTTTAAAGAAGTCAAGCTAACAAAATATTGACAGTCTTAACATCTTAGGAAATAAAGGGATGGCCTGGGATTGTCATATATGCCACTTATCCATTTCTGCATTTCAACCAGACTATATTAACACAAGACAACAGTCAGAAATTACAAATTAGCTGGCCGTTCCACATCAGGAACAATTCATACTATTCCTGCAGAACATTCCATGGAATGTTAATGAGAGGTAAATACATAAGCGGTCATTTTATAAATTCCAGCTTCTGGCATGAGCTTCACTTACCAGGAGCATATAATGGAAATTTGGGGCACGTGCACCCACTCCCCCACAATCTTCCATCTGTTAATTTTAATGGTTGAAAAATCATGGTGGGCCATGTGCTCGAATTCCTGACACTCCCAGTGAGTGAAGCTTCACATTGAGAGCCTGAATTAATAAAATTACCCCTAGCTTGTCTGGATACCAAACACCACAGTACTGTAAGGCATTCTGTGCCATAATAATTAGAAGTGCACCATCTAATTCACACCTAGAACAAATGAAATTTCATATGGACAGCTCAGACAGATAGGTGACTGATGCCCCATTTTAATACTGCAGTAGCTTTGCTATTTTGAACTGTATGAAACTAAAGACAAAAATGTCTGTTTTTGTCACATTTTTGGTGTGTGGAAAATCAATTGAGGAATGAAGAAGGCTCTACAAAGTAAGTATTGCATTTTTACCGAACCCATCTAGCAGTAATTCACTCTTACTTTTTCTCAGTTATTCATCACCACATGACACCGTACATTGTTACCGAAGCTTCACCACTCTGCATAACGGAGTGATTGCACTTGTGAAGCCAAAATATATGTTATGATTGCTTCCCAATAATTTATAATGGTTAGTATCACAAAATAAACATTGAAGTAGGAGCAGCAAATTTGAAGGAATTACTTTATTCATGAGAAAGACCTCCTGTCACAATTTCATAACTTGTGCTTGGAAAACAAACCCCCAGTAATTTATTGTTGTCATGCAATATCGTGTGTGTCACCCAAGACTATTGCACATTTTCTGATTAGTGAGACCCTGTGTTTGCTAAATTTGTTTCATACAAGGTTGTGCAGTTAATCAAATATAATCCATTAACTGGTTGAAACTTTATATCAATAGAGAATTAGCAAGTAATCTAATCGTTTGTATTCAAGACTAACCATAAAAGCATGGCACAGTTGTGGTCCTCCACACAAATTTTATTAGTCCATTGAGCTCTAAAGATTGCTGACACAATAAAATTTCAATGCTGTAATCATGATCTCAAGCTTTGGATGATGTTTTTGATGATCTTATCTCGCAGTTCATCCCTTGATGAGACTCATAGAATCATACAATGATACAGCACAGAAGGAGGCCATTCGACCCATCGTGTCTGTGCCGACTCTTTGAAAGAGCCATCCAATTAGTCCCACTTCCCTGCCCTTTCCCCATAGCCCTGCAAAATTTTCCCCTGCAAATATTTATCCAATTCCCCTTTGATGGTTATTATTGAATCTGCTTCCACCACTCTTTCAGGTAGTGCATTCCAGATCAAAACAACTCCAAAAAAAAATCCGCCCCATCTCGCCTCTGTTTTTTTGCCAATTACCTTAAATTTCTGTCCTCTGGTTAATGACCCATTTGCCACTGGATACAGTTTCTCCTTATTTATTCTATCAAAACCCTTCATGATTTTGAACATCTCCATTAAATTTTCCCTTAACCTTCTCTGCTCTAAAGAGAACAACCCCAGTTTCTCCAGTCTCTCAATGTAACTGAAGTCCCGCATCCCTGGTATCATTCTAGTAAATCAATTCTGCACTTTCTATAAGGCCTTGAAATCCTTCCTAAAGTGTGGTGCCCAGAATTGGACACAATACTCCAGCTTGGGCCTAACCAGTGATTTAAGAAGGTTAAGCATAACTTCCTTGTTTTTGTACTCTATGCCTCCATTTATAAAGCTAAGGATCCCGTATGCTTTTTTTTTAAAGCAGCCTTCCCAACTTGTCCTGCCACCTTCAAAGATTTGTGTACGTGCACCCCAGATCTCTCTGTTCCTGCACCCCCTTTGAAATTCTACCATTTAGTTTGTATTGTCTTTTCTCATTCTTCTTATCAAATTGCAAGACTTCACACTTCTGTCTGTTAAATTTCGTCTGCCATGTGTCTGCCCACTTCACCAGTCTGTCTATGTCCTCCTGAAGTCTGTTACTATCCTCCTCACTGTTTACTACTTTTCCAAGTTTCATGTCATCTGCAAACTTTAAAATTATGCCCTGTGCACCTGTGTCTAGGTCATTAATAGATATCAAAAAGAGTAGTGGTCCTAATACCAACCCCTGGGGACACCACAGTATGCTTCCCTCCAGTCTGAAAAACAACAGTTCACCACTACTCTCTGCTTTCTGTCCTTTAGCCAATTTTCTATCCACACTGCCACTCCACTTTAATCCCATGGGCTTCAATTTTGCTAACAAGTCTATCATGTGGTACTTTATCAAATGCCTTTTGAAAGTCCATATTCACAACATCAACCCTCACCGTTACTTCATCAAAGAACTCAATCAAGTTAGTCAAACACGATTTTCCTTTAATAAATCTGTGCTGGCTGTCATTTATTAACCCGCATATTTTCAAGTGACAATTAAGTTTGTCTTGGATTAGTGTCTCTAAAAGTTTCCCCACCACCAACGTTAGGCTTACTAGCCTGTAGTTCCTGGGTTTATCCCTCTCTCTTTTGAACAGAGGTGTAACATTTGCAATCCTCCAGTCCAGTAGCACCGCTCCCATATCGAAGGAGGATTGGAAGATTGTGGCCAGAGCCTCTGCAATTTCCACCTTTACTTCCCTCAGCAACCTAGGATGCATCCCGTCCGGACCGGATGACTTTTCTACTTTGAGCGCTGCCAACCTTTTAAGTTCCTCCTCTTTATCCAGTTTTATCCTATCTAATTTCTTTACTACCTCCTCCTTTACTGTGACATTGGCAGCATCCTCTTCTCTAGTGAGGACAGATGCAAAGTACTCATTTAGTACCTCAGCCGTGCCCTCTGCCTCCATTAGATCACCTTTTTGGTCCCTAATTGTTCCCGCCCTTCCTTTGACTATCCTTTTACTATTTATATGTTTATAAAAGACTTTTGAGTTCCCTTTTAATATTACTTGCTAATCTATTCTCATACACTCTCTTTGTCCCTCTTCTTTCCTTTTTCAGTTCTCCTCTAGTTTCTGTATTTAGGTTGGTTCTCTAATGTATTATGAGCCTGCCACTTATCATAAACTCACTTTGTTTAATTTTAATCTCTATATCTATAGTCATCCAGGGAGTTCTAGCTTTGGATGCCCTTCCTTTCCCCCTCATGGGAATGTGTCTTGTCTGTACCCGAATTATCTCCTCTTTGAAGGCCTCCCATTGCTCATTTACTGTTTTACCTGCCAATCTTCGATTCCAATCCACCTGGGCCAGATCCCCTTTCAACTCACTGAAATTTGCCCTCCTTCAGTTGAGTATTTTCACGTTTGATTGTTCTTTGTCCTTTTCCATAACTACTCTAAATCTAATGATATTGTGATTCACAATTGCTGCCCCACTGAAACATGCTCAACTTCATTCCCCAGAACCAGATTCAGCACTGCTTCCTTCCCCGTTGGGCTGGTAACATACTGATCAAGAAAGTTCTCTTGTACACATTTCAGGAATTCCTCCCCCTCTTTGCCTTTTGCACTGTTACTGTCCTGTCTATATTAGGATAATTGAAGACCCCCATTATCAGTACTGTATAGTTCTTGCATCTTTCTGCAATTTGCTTACAAATTTGCTCCCCTATCTCCTTCCCACTATTTGGTGGTCTGTAATATAAACCCAGCAGAATAATAGCTCCCCTACTGTTCCTTAATTCTAACCAAATAGATTCTCTCTTTGAAACCTCATGTACATCTTCCCTTTTCAGTGCTGTAATAGTACCTTTGATTAATACTGCCACTACCCTCTTTTTTTCCATCCCTATCTATCCTGAATACTTTGTTGCCAGGAATATTGTTCCCAGTCCTCCCCTTGTTTGAACCAGGTCTTCGTTATTGCCACTATATCATAATCCCATATGGCAATTTGTGCCTGTAGCTCACCAACCTTAGTTACCACACTCCGTGCATTTATGCACATGCACTCCCAATGCTCCAGGAATTTGAAGCCACACGTTAACCTGCTTTACCTTACTGTTCCTATACTCACTATCACGTGATACTGGGACTAATCCAGAGATTACTACCTTTGAGGTGCTGCGCTTCAACTTCCTCCCTAGTTCCTGAAAATCTACCTGCAGGATCTCAACCTTTTTCCTTCCTATATCGTTGGTTCTAATATGGACCACGACTTCTGGCTGTTCCCCTTCATTCTGCAGAATGTTCTGCACCCGTTCGTGATATCCTTTACCCTGGCACTAGGGCGGCACACACTATGCGAGATTCACGTCGGCGGTTGCCAAAGTGCCCGTCTATCCTTGCATGGTAACGTGCTTGTGCCTGTGTTGCTGTCTCTATGGTAACATCTACAGTTAGAGTCTGTGCAGACTGTTTTATTTCTTTTTTGAAGGGACTTGATGGTTTGACTTATAGGGAGAGGTTGGATAGACTGAGACTTTTTTCCCTGGAGAGTAGGAGGTTTAGGGGTGATCTTATAGAAGTCTATAAAATAATAAGGGGCATAGATAAGGTAGATAGTCAAAATCTTTTCCCAAAGGTAGGGGAGTCTATAACGAGGGGGCATAGATTTAAGGTGAGAGGGGAGAGATACAAAAGGGTCCAGAGGGGCAATTTTTTCACTCAAAGGGTGGTGAGTGTCTGGAACGAGCTGCCAGAGGCAGTAGTAGAGGCGGGTACAATTTTGTCTTTTAAAAAGCATTTGGACAGTTACATGGGTAAGATAGGTATAGAGGGATATGGGCCAAGTGCAGGCAACTGGGACTAGCTTAGTGGTATAAACTGGGCGACATGGACATGTTGGGCCGAAGGGCCTGTTTCCATGTTGTAAACCTCTATGATTCTATGAAGAGATTCTTGCAGGCTTTTAGTATTTTTTTGTGCTCGTGGTTGGTGTTACGGTGGACAACAATGAACAGCAAACTTTCTCAATCAAGTCACGTGGATTGAAATACCACATAAATAGAATTGCATACATAGATTGTACAGTACAGAAACAGGGCATTCGGCCCAACTGATCTATGCCGGTGTTTATACTCCACAAGAGCCTTACCCCGCTCTAATGACATCCCCATATCCCTTGATTCCGTTACAGTCCAAAAATCTATCGATCTCAGCCTTGAATATACTCAATGAGCATCCACAGCCCTCTGGGGTAGAGAATTCCAAAGATTCACAATCCTCTAAGTGAAAAAATTCCTCCTCATCTCAGTCTTAAATAGCCAACCCCTTATCCTGAGGCTATGCCCCGTAGTCCTAGATTCTCCAGCAAGGGGAAACAACCTTTCAGCATCTACCCTGTCAAGCCCCCTCAGAATCTTCTGTTTCAATGAGATCACCTCTCATTCTTCTAAATTCCAGAGAGTATAGGCCCATTCTACTCAACCATTCCTCATAGGACAACCATCTTCTAGAATCATAGAAAGGCTACAGCACGGAGGGAGGCCATTTGGCCCATCGAGTCTGTGCTGGCTTCATGCAAGAACAATCCAGCTAGTCCCACTCCTGTACCCTATCCCATAGCCCTGCAATTTTTTTCCTTTCAAGTACTTATCCAGTTACCTTTTCAAAGCCACGATTGAATCCTCCTCCACCAACCCCCCAGCAGTGCATTCCAGATCCTAACCACTTGCTGTGTAAAAAAAAAATTTCATGTCACCTTTGTTTTTTTTGCCAATCACCTTAAATCTATGTCCTCTGGTTCTTGACGCTTCTGCCAATGGGAACAGTTTCTCTCTATCTACTCTGTCTAGACCCTTCATGATTTTAAATACCTCGATCAAATCTCCTCTCAACCTTCTCTGTTCCAAGGAGAACATCTCCAGCTTCTCCAGTCTGTCCACGTAACTGAAGTCCCTCATCCCTGGAAACATAGTAAACCTCTTCTGCACCCTCTCTTAAGGCCTTCACATCTTTCCTAAAGTGCGGTGCCCAGAACTGTACACAATACTCCAGGTGCGGTCGAACCAGTGTTTTATAAAGGTTCATCATGACTTCCTTACTTTTGTACTCTATGCCTCTATTTATAAAGCCCAGGATGCTTTTTTAACCACTTTCTCAATCTGCCCTGCCATTTTCAACTATTTGTGCACATATACCCCCAGATCTCTTTGTTCCTGTGCCCTCTAGTTTATGTTGCCTCTCCTCATTCTTCCATCGAAATGTATCACTTCGCATTTTTCTGTGTTAAATTTCATCTGCCACGTGTCCGTCCATTCCACTAGCCTGTCTATATCCTCTTGAAGTCTATCACTATCCTCCTCACTGTTCATTACCCTTCCAAGTTTCGTGTCATCTGCAAATTTGGAAATTGTGCCCTGTACACCCAAGTCCAAGTCATTAATATATATCAAAAAAAGCAGTGGTCCTAGTACCAACCCCCGGGGAACACCAATGTACACCTCCCCCTAGTCCTAAAAACAACCGTTCACCACTAATGTCTGCTTCCTGTTACTTAGCCAATTCTGTATCCATGCTGCTACTGCTCCCTTTATTCCATAGGCTTCAATCTTGATGACAAGCCTATTATGCGGCACTTTATCAAACACCTTTTGAGAGTCCATATACACCACATCAACCGCATTGCCCACATCTACCCTCTCTGTTACCTCATCAAAAAACTCTATCAGATTAGTTAATCACGATTTGCCTTTAACAAATCTGTGCTGGCTTTCCCTAATCAATCCACACTTGTCCAAATGACTGATAATTCTGTCCCAGATTATCGTTTCTAAAAGTTTCCCCAGCACTGAGGTTAAACTCAGTTGCCTGTAGTTGCTGGGTTTATCCTTGCACCCTTTTTTGAACAAGGTGTAACATTTGCAATTCTCCAGTCCTCTGGCACCACCTCCGTATCTACGGATATTTGAAAGATTATGGCCAGTACCTCCGCAATTTCCACCCTTACTTCTCTCAGCGACCTAGGATGCATCCGGGCCGGGTGACTTATCTACTTTAAGTGCAAGTAGTCTTTCTAGTAACTCCTCTATCAATTTTTAGCCCATCTAGTATCTCAACTACATCTTCCTTTACTGAGACTCTGGCAGCATCTTTTTCCTTGGTAAAGACAGATGAAAAGTACTCATTTAGTACCTCGGCCATGCCCTCTGTCTCCATGAGTGGATCTCCTTTTTGGTCCCTGATTGGCCCCATCCCTCTTACTACCCGTTTACTGTTTACATGCCTTTAGAAGACTTTTGGATTCCCTTTTATGTTTGCCGCCAGTCTATTCTCATACTCTCTCTTTGCCCCTCTTATTTCCTTTTTCACTTCCTCTCTGAACTTTCTACATTCTGCCAGGTTCTCACTTGTGTTGTCAACCTGACATCTGTCATATGCCCCTTTTTTCTGCTTCACCTTACTCACTATCTCTTTTGTCATCCAGGGAGCTCTGGCTTTAATTGCCCTACCTTTCTCCCTTGTGGGAATGTACCTAGACTGTACCTGACCCATCTCTTCCTTAAAGGCTGCCCATTATTCAATTACAGTTTTGCCTGCCAATCTTTGATTCCAGTTTACCTGGGCCAGATCTGTTCTCATCCCATTCAAATTGGCCCTCCTCCAAATGAGTATTTTTACTTTAGAGTGGCCCATGTCCTTTTCCATAGCTAATTTAAATCTTATGATACTATGATCGCTGTTCCCTAAATGTTCCCCCACTGACACTTGCTCCACTTGGCCCGCCTCATTCCCGAGAACCAAGTCCAGCAATGCTTCCTTCCCTGTTAGGCTGGAAACGTACTGGTCAAGAAAGGTTACCTGTACACACTTTAGAAATTCCTCCCCCTCTTTGCCCTTTACACTATTACAATCCCAGTCTATATTAGGATAGTTGAAGTTCCCCATTATCACTACTCTATGGCTTTTGCACCTCTCTGTAATTTCCCTGCAAATTTGCTCCTCTCTCTCCTTCCCACGAGTTGGTGGCCTATAGAATGCGCCTAGTAGTGTTTTTTTTATTCGTTCATGGGATGTGGGCGTCGCTGGCGAGGCCGGCATTTGTTGCCCATCCCTAATTGCCCTTGAGAAGGTGGTGGTGAGCCGCCTTCTTGAACCGTGTAATGGCATCTCCAGTGTTCCTTAATTCTAACCAAATAGATTCTGTCGTTGACCTCTCCAGGACATCTTTTCTCTCCAGCACTGCAATATTCTCCTTATTCAATACTGCCACCCCCACTCCTTTCTTCCCTTCCCTATCTTTCCTGAACACCTTGTATCCAGGAATATTTAGTACCCAATCCTGCCCTTTTTTGAGCCAAGTCTCCGTTATCACCACAACATCATATTCCCATGTGGCTATTTACGCCTACTGCTCACCAACATGGTTTAACACGCTTCGTGCATTTAAACACTGTAAGCCTATCTTAGACTTTCTTGTACTCTCTCTTAGTCTGGTCCCATCTACTAGCGTACTATTTCTTGCACTAGGGCTATCTTGCTCTCCCAATCCTTTGTGCACCTTGTTTCTCCTGTTCAATGCTACATCCTGGTGCCCATTCCCCTGTCAAATTAGTTTAAACCCCACCACCACAGCACAAGCTAACCTCTCCGCAAGGACATTGATTCCAGCTCCGTTGAGGTGCAACACGTTCGACTTGTACACGTCCCACCTCCCCCAGAACTGGTCCCAATGCCCCAGGAATCTAAAGCCCTCCCTCCTGCACCATCTCGCCAACCACGCATTTATCTGCTCTATCCTCCTATTTCCATACTCACTAGCGCGTGGCACCTGGAGTAATCTGGAGATTACTACCTTTGAGGTCCTGCTTCTTAATCTCTTTCCTAACTCCTTAAAATCTTCCTGCAGGACCTCATCCCTCTTTCTACCTATGCCGTTGGTACCGATATGGATCACGACCTCTGGCTGTTCACCCTCCCCCTCTAGAATGTTCTGCAGGCGCTCAGTGACATCCTTGACCCTGGCACCAGGGAGGCAACATACCATTCCTGGAATCACGTCTGCAGCCTCCGAAATGCGTGTCTGCTCCCCTAACTATAGAATCCCCTATCACTATCTTGACTATTCTCCTCCCTGACCCCCATACAGCTGAGCCACCCATGATGCTATGGTCTTACCTCTGGCTGCACTCCCCAGGGGAACCCAGGAATTAATCTGGTGAACCTTCGTTGCACCGTTTCTAAGGCAAGTATATCCTTCTTAAGATAAGGAGACCAAAACTGTACGCGGTACTCCTGGTGAGGTCTCACCAAAGCCCTGTACAATTGTAGTAAGACTTCCTTACTCTTGTACTCCAACCCCCTTGCAATAAAGGCCAACATGCCATTTGCTTTCCTAATTGCCTGCGGTACCTGCATGCTAACTTTTCGTGTTTCTTGTACCAGGACACCCAAGTCTCTCTGGATGCCAACATTTAATAGTTTCTCACCATTTAAAAAATTCTGTTTTTCTATTTTTCTTACCAAAGTGAATAACCTCACATTTCCCCACATTATACTCCACCTGCCACGTTCTTGCCCACTCACTTAGCCTGTCTATATCCTTTTGCAGACTCTTTGTATCCTCCTCATAGCTTACTGTTCCACCTAGCTTTGTATCATCAGCAAACTTGGATACATTACACTCTGTCCCTTTATCCAAGTCATTAATATAGATTGTAAATAGCTGCGGCTCAAGCACCGATCCTTGTGGCACCCCACTAGTTACAGCCTGCCAACCTTAAAATGACCCGTTTATCCCTACTCTCTGTTTTCCGTCCGATAACCAATGTCTGATGTCTCCACTCTAATCTTTGATTTCCCCCCCCGCCCAATCTCTATCCTAACTGCCGATGAGGGCTCTCTCTCTCTTTCTCCTCCCACCCTTGGTTGTGCAGCTCCTGTCGGCAGCCAGCCTGATCGACATGATGGGCGTGAAACCCGGAAGAGGCTTTGATTGGTCTCATTAGGGTTGCAACCCACCTACTTCTCTTCCAGGTTTGGCGCCTGCAAATCACACCCCTTCCATCCATACTCTTCCCACCGGCATATTAAAATTGTGCCCTTTGTGTCCTCTCCACATTATACTCCATCTGCCACGTTCTTGCCCACTCACTTAACCTGTCTATATCCCTTTGCAGACTCTTTGTATCTTCCTCATAGCTTACTTTTCCACCTAGCTTTGTATCGTCAGCAAACTTGGATCCATTTCACCTTCATCTAAGTCATTAATATAGGTTGTAAATAGCTGAGGCCCCAGCATTGATCCTTGCGGCACCCAATCCACTATCCATGCTTTTTGTTTCCCCTAAGTCTTTTCTGCACTTTCTCCAGGGCTTCAGTATCCTTTTTATAGTTTATGGAGACCAGAACCAACACACAGTACTCCAAGTGTGGTCTAACCAAGGTTCTATATAAATTTAACATTACCTCACCACTTTTGTATTCCATTCCTCTAGAAATAAACTCCAGTGTTTTATGGCCTGATCAACTTGTGTTGCTACCTTTAGCAATTTCGGTATCTGTATTTCCATATCTCTTTGCTGCTCTACCCCATTTATTTTCTTACTTTCCAAGGAACAAGTGGCCTCCTTATTCCTCTTACGAAAATGAACTGCCTCATACTTCGCTATATTGAATTTCATTTGCCATTTATCCACCCATTCTGTAAGCTTGTTTATGTCGTCTTGTATGTTGGTGTCGTCCTCCACATTATTATCTATACCCCCCCCCCCCCAATATGGTATCATCTGCAAATTTTGACACCATACCTCCAATTTCTGAGTCCAAATCATTTATGTAAATGGTGAACAACAGTTGTCCCAGCATGGATCCCTGTGGGACAAACTTCCTCCTTTCTGCCAGTCCAAGAAACTTCCCTTAATTCCTACCCTCTGTTTTCTGTTTTGTAGCCATCTTTAAATCCATTCTGCTACCTGACCCCTGACTCCAGAAGGCCTTCGATAGTTCAAGTATAATACATCCATTGCATTGCTCTTGCCTGCTCTTTCAATTACTTATTCAACAATTCAATAGATTGGTTAAACATGATCTTTCTTTTAGAAATCCATGCTGTGACATCTTTTATTATATTCTTTGTCTCTAGATGTTTTGGTATCTGATCTTTTAGCAAAGATAATTCTGTATCTTTCCTACCACTGATGTTAAGCTAATTGGTCTATAGTTCCCTAGATTAGTTCTGTCTTCCTTTTTAAAGCTAGGAATTACATTTGCTGTTTGCCAGCTCTTTTCCACTATTCGTTTTTGAAGTTTGATACACAGACATTAGTACCTCTGCTATCTCCTCACTAGTTTCTTTGAACATCCGCGGGTTAAATCCATCTGAACCTGGGTTCTTGTCTTTCTTAAATTTGGCTACTTTCTTTAGTATCTCCTTTCTTTTTGTCTGAACTGTTGTAATATCCCATTTGACTTCTTCTACTGTTGTCATTTCCTCTTTGTTAGCCTTTTCAGTGAAAACTGAGGCAAAGCATCTATTCAGCATCCCTGGTATTTCAGTATTATCTCCTATGAGTTTTCCTTGCTCAACCCTTAGTCGCCCCATCCCTACCTTAATTCGCATTATATTATTTATGTGCCTATCGAATTCTTTACTATTTCTTTTTGTATTCTTGGACATTTTAATTTCCTCTTTGCCTTCCTATTTGTCTCTTTAACCTTTTCCTAAGCTCATCATATTCTCCTTTGTCATCCTCTCCTTTACTGTTTATGTACTTTGTGTATTTTTTCTTTAGATTCAAATTTATTCTTACCTCTATTAATCCATAGCATATTATTCTTGGCTAGTTTGTTATTTTTTAGATGAATATATTTCTCCTGAACTCTCTTGATCTGTTCTTTAAATACTGCCACCGTTCTACCTTTTTGTCAATACTTTTCTCCAGTTTACTTTGTTTTATCCTCATTCCCTCATAGTTGTTTTTTTTCCCCAATCTAATACTTTAGTCTTTGTACTATCTATATCTCTCAATCGTTTATCTTAAATCTTATTATATTGCGATCAATACTTCCTAGATGTTCTCCCACGCTTACTTCTCTTATCTGCTCTGGTTCTTTCCCATTACTACGTCCAGCAATGCTGCCTTCCCTGATGGGCTTCTTACATATTGCGAAAGAAAGGAGTCTTGTACACATTGTAAAAACTCCATCCCCTGCTCCTTTTTCACTTCCTCACCCAAGTAACCATTATTCACGCATGAGCCTAGACAGTCTATTCAACAGCCAAGCTTGAGCCTTTTCTCGCGTGAGGATAAGGATTTGATGGTGATTGTTGACCTGTCACTGAAAATATTCAGCCAGTGTGAGTGCAGCAAGACAGCATGCTTCTCTGTCACATTTACCTATAATTTGTCACTATTAACCTTAAAATAAGTCATTGGTGAAGCTGCTTGCTGACATCAGTGATGTCCTTTACCCTGGCACCAGGGAGGCAACACACCATACGGGACTCATGTTGGCGGTTGCAGAAACGCTTGTTTATCCCCTGACTATCGAATCCCCTATAACAACTGCATTTCTTTTGACCCCCTGTGCAGCCGAGTCTCCCTTGGTGCTGTGGATTTGCTCCTGACTGCATTCCCCCGAGATGTCCACACCCTCACTGGTATTCAACACTGAATACCAGATTGTGAGTGCCACACTCCCAGGGGGCTCCTGCACTAACTGCCTGTTCCTCCTAGTCTGTATGGTGGTCACCCACTCCCTCTCCGACTAACTTCTCTGTAGCTGCGGGGTGACCACCTTCTGAAACGTGCTAGCTCTGAGCTTCCCGTATGCACTGTAGTGACGCCAGCCACCACTCAAGCTCAGAAATTCTGAGCTCGAGCTCGAGCAGTTGGCGGCACTTCCCGCAAATGTGGTTTTCCAGGACACATGAACTGTTCTGGAGTTCCCACAAGGATCAAGTTGTGCATGCGATGGGCCCCAGCTGTCCTGTCATGTTAGCTACAGTTAGTTAAATTGTTTGTTTAGCTTTAAGGCAATTTACTGTTTCTCTAACACTAAAACGCTAACCACTAAAAGCACTAACCAATCAACCAAATACTTACTGACTTACCCTTGGCGCTCCTCCTTGTCTTGTGACGTCAGTTTTGACATTTTTCTTGATTTTTGATTCCTCGGGCGACTCCCTTTATGCTCCACTCAGCCACTTTTCCTGCGCTTTATGCAACATTCGTAGCATCTCCTCAAATCTTGATTCTGTCCATTTTCTTTTTGCAGTTATCCCACCCTTCTCTATAGCTTTTCACTAAAATCCAAGGTTCATCTCTTTCTGACTTTTTCCTTTCCAGATAATCACATTACATGCCCTACTCCTACTTCTGACAAAATTAGGTTCATAGTACTCTAATTGGGGTTTTATATAGGCTCATCATTACCTCTTGGCTTTCATAATCTATGCCTCTGGTGATAAGTCTACTGATCATGCCAACACTAGTATTGGGATCTTTGTTATCCTGAATGACCTCAATCAATTTGTCAATCAGTCTATCCGTGTGTTTGATGGGCCCAATCTCCTAGGCCTAATGTAAGGAAAAAAGTTCCATAGCTTTCTTTTCAATAGGGCCGGTCATGAGATAGATTACATTTGGTCTATAGAAGGAATGGAGTGAATGTCCTTTCCTCTTTCCATGCTTTCTTGCACTCTTATAAATATATTAATGGAAACATAGCCTGGAGGATGTCTACACATGTTCATTTTCCAACAGGAATTACAGGATAACCAAGAGAAGGAACCATGACTAATTTACCCCTTCCTAGCCTAAGAATGCTCAAGCACAGAACAAGGATTAAACCAAATTTTCCTGATCTGTATTTTTCAGATCTCATCATGCACTCAGGGAATCATAAGGTTTTGTTTCACAGGGGAATAGCATAACCTGAAAACTTGAAAACCCTATAATGCTGCAGTAGCATTTCAGTATGATCCATTCAGTTTGATGATGGAAGCCTACCACAACATCCACTGTTGGCAAAAAAGAACAATGAATAAGATTGTTACACACCTTGGGGTTCAGATGATGCCCCTTGATGTATAGGTGCTTTATAACATTCATCAGCCTATGTGTTACTCTGTGTATAACATATGCAAGATTGTTACAGAGGAATAAAACATTTTCTATTATTTTCTGTAAAAACTCCATATATTATTTTCCAGTAATTCCCCATCTCCCTGATCTAGCATCATAATCTGATTAGATCACTTTCCTATAACGTAACGTAAGAATCTGCATGCTAAAGCTTATTAATAATGGGAACCTGGCAATTTGCATCAACTACTCCTTGGTTAACTGCATGTTCAGCGTATTGCGCAGTAATGGGTTCACAGCATGATGGACAAATCCCAGCTTAATTTAAATATTATATGAACTCTTTCAATAATAGAATATGTCATTTTAAAAATAACTGGTTGGCATGGTTTTAGTTTTTAATGACAGCTGAACATTAGAAAATATAAACTTATTCAGTTTTGCAGTTGTAACAACTTGAAATAAAGGAATAATTGCAGTTATAGAATAGAATTCACCATATTTTTCCTAATTTTCAGTTGCTGCATGACATCTAACAACAAAGAACATATTTTTTCCTTCACTACCCAAGAGGCAGGCAATTGTAATGATCATGTATTTGTAAGGTGCTGAATTCCTTAAAATCTAATAAGCTGTAGGCAGCCAGTATTTCAGAAATTGGTCTGGCTTCCTGGCACTGACTCTCAGTCAGAATGTATCTAGTGGATGTAACATTGAAGCACTAACACTCTCTCTTCTGGTCATTCAGTACATATTTTTATTCTGGTGCTTCCATTTGGTGTTGTGTGGTAACTTTAAAGGGTAACAACATCAGCTAGCCTGTAGCAGTAAAGAACTGGACCCCAGTACGGAAAATTATTATTTTAAATCCTAGCCAGTTAAACCCCCCTACTCTCACTGACAGCTGAATTTCTATTTCAGGAGCTTTATCTCCTGAGTTAAAGAGAACAGCAGGAATAACAGAGTTAGCAATGTGATAGTCTACTTATTTCACATGTACATTCCCTAGCACTGGCTTATGCTTCCCCTCAGTTAGAACAGGATCTATAATACATATTGGGTTAAAGTTGTCAATTTAGTTACATCTGGTGTTGTAAACTGGGTGGATGGTAGGTCCAATGTAGCAGATGAGCTGATACTTGAGAGCAGGGTCAGGCAGTATTGGTGAAGAAGGAACCTGCATTAGTTTGCATTGCATCACAACTATGTACAACTGGCAGATAAATATTGTAAGCCTATATATATATATATATATTAAAATTAAATGTTCTTTGTTGTTAGATGTCATGCAGCAACTGAAAATTGGGAAAAATATAGTGAATTCTAGTCTATAACTGCAATTATTCCTTTATTTCAAGTTGTTACAACTGCAAAACTGAATACTTTTATATTTTCTTATGTTCAGCTGTCATTAAAAACTAAAACCATGCCAACCAGTTATTTTTAAAGGCATACATCTCTTTTTTTTACAATGTGCAGTGTTAATTTCCTAGGACTACGTCTAATTTTTCCAAGGGCTACAGATTGCCATTTCATTTTTTTGATGTCTGTACATTATTTTGACACTACCTGTTAAGGTGCGAATATAAGAGTCATAATCACCCATGAACATGATTTCTTAATTTGTTCTTCTCTATACCTCATGAATATTCTATGATTTCTGTACCCGCCAGCCTACATCATCTCATCATATAACGTCTTCTTTCTATGCTCTTGTTTGGGACCCCTCTACATATCACCTTATTTCTTTTTCTCACATTGTTGGTAATGGCTACAGTATTCTTTAATATTACTACACCTGACTTTGGTTGATCTAAATTTTATTTTGAGATTATTAGTATTTTGTTTCCTACACAAGACTCTGCCAAGTCCTGGTTTTAAAATCTGCCTAACTAAGGTCTTGTATAAGTTCAGTATTAGCTCTTCGCTGTTGTATTCTGTGCTGCTGGGTACAAAATTAAGGATTTCATTTGTCTAATTTATGAGCTCATCTATTCGTGCTGACAGCTTTAATGACTTGTGTACCTGCACACCAAGTTACCTCTGCTTCTGTGCTCCATTTCAAATCTTAACACTTAAGGTATATTCTTACTTTTCAAAATGTAATACTGCACATTATTCTACTGAACAGCATCTGTTACCTACAGTGTTTACAGTGACTACATTTCAAAAGGACTTAATCGGCTGTAAAGTGCTTTGGGACATCCTGACGTTGTGGAAGGCACTATATAAATGCAAGTCTTTCTTTACCGATCTACCCATCCTGCTCGTCTATCTAAGTTCTGCTGCAGTCTTTCACAATCCTTTTCATAGTTTGCTATATCCCCCCAATTGGTATATCAGCAAATTCCAATATTGTTCCCTCAATTCCTAAGTCCAGACAATGTTTGTACATAGTAAATAGATCAGCCCTAACACAGTTGTGGGCACAGTAATATACAGGTGTGGTTCCGGGATTCCTCAACATTGACTCTGCACCCCATGAAGTCTTATAGCTTCAGGTCAAACATGGCTAAGAAAACTTACTGCTGATAACCAACTACCACCCCTGTCACTCAACTGACAAAACAGCACTCCTCCATGTTGAACACCATTTGGAGGAAACACTGAGGGAAGCAAGGGCACAGAATGTCTGCCACCAAGAGTGGCTTGGTAGTACTAACACAGCAAAGAATGGCTAAAAGAATAATAAAGAGGGAGAAAATAAATTATGAGCATAAACTAACAAGAAATATAAAAACTGACAGTAAAAGCTTCTACAAGTATATAAAAAGGAAGAGGGTAGCTAAAGTAAACATTGGTCCCTTAGAGGATGAGACTGGGAAAATAATAATGGAAAACAAAGAAATGTCAGAGGAATTGAACAGATATTTTGTATCTGTCTTCACAGTAGAAGACACTAATAATATAGCAATAATAGTAGAAAATCAAGGGGCAAAGGGGAGGGAGGAACTAAAAACTATCACTAGAGAAAAAGTGCTTGGTGAACTAATGGGTCTAAAGGCTGACAAGTCCCCTGGACCTGATGGCTTGCGTCCGAGGGTCTTAAAGGAAGTGGGTGCATTGGTTGCAATCTTCCAGAATTCACTAGATTCTGGAAAGGTCCCAGCGGATTGGAAAACCACAAACGTAACACCCCTATTCAAGCAGGGAGTGAGACAGAAAGCAGGTAACTATAGACCAGTTAACCTAACATCTGTCATTGGGAAAATGCTAGAATCCATTATTAAGGAAGTAGTAGCAGGACATTTGGAGACTCATTATACAATCAAGGAGAGTCAACATGGTTTTATGAAGGGGAAATCATGTCTGACAAATTTATTGGAGTTCTTTGAGGCAGTAAGGGGCAGGGTGGATAAAGGGGAACCAATGAATGCAATATATTTGGATTTCCAAAAGGCATTCGATAAGGTGCCACATAAAAGATTACTGCACAAGGTAAGAGCTCATGGTGTTGGGGGTAATATACTGGCATGGATAGAGGATTGGCTAACTAACAGAAAACAAAGAGTCAGGATAAAAGGGTCATTTTCAAAATGGCAGTCTGTAACTAGTGGGGTGCCGCAGGGCTCAGTTCTGGGGCCTCAACTATTTACAATATATATTAATGACTTGGATGAAGGAACAGAGTGTCTTGTGGCCAGATTTGCTGATGATACAAAGATAGGTGGAAAGCAAGTTGCAATGAGGACACAAAGTGTCTGCAAAGGGATATTGACAGGTTAAGCGAATGGGCAAAAATTTGGCAGATGGAATATAATGTGGGAAAGTGTGAAGTCATCCACTTTGGGAGGAAAAATAAAGTAGTAAAATATTATTTGAATGGAGAAATACTACAAAATATTGCGGTACAGAGGGATCTGGGTGTCCTCGTACACGAAACACAAAAAGTCAACATACAGGTGCAGCAGGTAATCCGGAAGGCAAACGGAATATTGGCCTTTATTTCTAGGGGGATGGAGTATAAAAGCAGGGAAGTCATGCTACAACTGTACAGGATGCTGGTGAGACCACACCTGGAGTACTGCTTACAGTTCTGGTGCCCTTATTTAAGGAAGGACATACTTGCATTGGAGGCAGTTCAGAGAAGGTTCACTGGGTTGATTCCGGGTATGGAAGGGTTGTCTCATGAGGAAAGATTGAACAGATTGGGTCTATACTCATTGGAGTTTAGAAGAATGAGAGGAGACCTTATTGAAACATACAAGATTCTGAGGGGACTCGATAGGGTAGATGCTGAGAGGATGTTACCTCTCACGGGGGAATCTAAAACTAGGGGGCATAGTCTTTGATATGGGGTCGTCTGTTTAAGACGGAAATGAGGAAGAGTTTCTTCTCCCAGAGGGTCATGAATCTTTGGAATTCTTTACCCCAAAAAGCTGTGGCGGCTGAGTCATTGAATACATTCAAGGTTGAGTTAGACAAATTTTTGATCAGCAAGGGAGTGAAAGGATATGGGGAAAAGGCGGGAAAGTGGAGTTGAGGTAAAAATCAGATCAGCCATGATCTCATTGGATGACGGAGCAAGCTCGAGGGGCCGAATGGCCTACTCCTGCTCCTATCTCTTATGGTCTTATGATCTCCATGTTGAACACCATTTGGAGGAAATACTGAGGGAAGCAAGGGCACAGAATGTCCACCACCAAGAGTGGCTTGGTAGTTCTAACACTGACCAAGCTGTATGAGTTCTGAAAAACATAGTTACCAGCCTGGGTCTGCATCAAGTGGTGAGGGGACCAATACATGGGAGTAACCTACTTGATGTCCACTGCAAAGTCTTCGTGAAGTCTAAGTCTCATCTTTCACAGTGAGGAGACACCCACCATCATGTATTAAGGCACTACCATGTGCTAAGTGGGTCAGGGCGCATGGCCTTGGTTTAGGACAGGTTTAGCAGCCCAAAACTAGATATCCATGAGGCACTGTGGACCATCATCAGCAGCATAAGTGTGTACACTACAATCTGTAACCTCATGGCTTGGCGCCTCCTCCATCTCCATCAAGCCAGACGATCAAATCTGGGGGGTGTAAAATGGGGTGCCAAGAGGATCACCAGACATACCTTAGAATGAGTCACCAAGCTAGAACAGAAGCTACCTGCATGCCAAACACCAAAAGCAGTAGGCTATAGACAGAGTTAAGTGGTTCACCACATCCAGTTGAGAATGGTGGCGGACAATCAATCAACTAATCAGAAGAGGAGGCAAACAAACATCGCCATCCTCTGCTATGGCAGAGCCCAGCAAGTGAGTGCAAACAACAAGCCTTAAGTACTTTACGAATTAAGAGGAGTAGGCCATTCAGCACCTCGAGCCTGCTCTGCCATTTGATAAGATCATGGCTGATCTTATTGTGACCTCTTTCCAATCTACCCACTATAACCTTTGACTCCCTTGTTAATCAGGAATCTATCTAACGCAGTCTTAAAAATATTCAATGAACCTACCTCCCCGGCTCTCTGGGGAAGGGAGTTCCACAGACTCACGACCCTCTGAGAGAAAAAATTTCTCCTCATCTCCGTCTTAAATGGGAGAACCGTTATTTTTAAACTGTGGCCCCTAGTTCTAGTCTCTCCCACAAGGGGAAACAACCTCTCAGCATCCACCCCTTCTAGTCCCCTCAGAATCTTATATGTTTCAATAAAATCACCTCTCATTCTTCTAAACTCCAGTGTATACAGGCCCAACTTGCCCCACCTTTCCTCATAAGATAACCCCCTCATCCCAGGAATCAGTCGAGTGAACCTTCTCTGAACCGTCTCTAAAGCAATTATGTCCTTTCTTAAATAAGGAGATCAAAACTGCACACAGTATTCCAACTGTGATCTCACCAATGTCCTGTACAACTGTAGCAAAACATCTCTTCCCCTTGCATTCCCCTTGCAATAAATGACAACATTCCATTTGTCTTCCTAATCACTTGCTGTACCTGCATACTAACTTTTTGTGATTCATGTACTAGGATACCCGGGTCCCTCTGTACCTCAGAGTTCTGCAATCTCTCTCTATTTAAATAATATACTGCTTTCCTTTTCCTCCTGCCAAAGTGGACAAGTTCACATTTTCCCACATTATACTCCATCTGCCAAATTTTTGCCCACTCACTTAACCTATCTATATCTCTTTGCAGACTCCTTATGTCTTCTTCACCACCAACTTTCCTACCTACCTTTGTGTCATCAGCAAATTTAGCAACCATACATTTGGTCCCTTCATCCAAATCATTGATATAGATTGTAAATAGTTGAGGCCCAAGCACTGATCCCTGTGGCACTCTACTCCATACATCTTGCCAACCTGAAAATGACCCATTTATGGCTACTCTCTGTTTCCTGTTAGCTACCCAATCCTTTATCCATGCTGATATATTACCCCCTACACCATGAGCTCTTATTTTGTGTAGTAGCCTTTGATGTGGCACCTTGTCAAAAGCCTTCTGGACATCCAAGTACACCACATCCACAGGATCCCCTTTATCCACGTTGCTTGTTACTTCCTCAAAGAACTCTAATAAATTAGTCAAACACGATTTCCCTTTCACAAAGCCGTGCAAGTGCCTTCTGCCAAAGGTGCCAAGTGGATGATCCCACTTGGCTTCCTCCTGATGTCCTCACCATTTAGATGTCATTCCACACAACATTAAAAAAGTGGCTGAGTGCACTGAGCACAGCAAAGGCTATGCGCCCTGAGAACATCCTGCTTGTTCTACTGAAGATCTGCGCTCCAGCTGTCCCTCAAGCCAAGCTATTCCAGTGCAGCTACGATAGTGGCATCTACCTGACAATGTGGAAAATTGTGCAGGTATAGCCCAGCTGCAAAACCAGACAACAAATCTAACCTTGTAAATTACTGTGTATCAGCCTCCGCCAATCATCGGGAAGGTAATGGAAGGAATCATCAAAAGTGTCATCAAGCGATACCTACTCACCAATAACCTGCTCAGTGATGTTTAATTCAGGTTCCGCTAGAACCAGGCCGCATCACAGCCTTGATCCAGGCGTGGGCATGAGCTGAATGCTTAAGGAGAAGTGAAAGTACTGACCTGAACATCATGGCAGTATTTGATCAATTATGGCACCTAGGAGCTCTGGCAAAACTGGGGTCAATGGGAAATTCTTCCAGTGGCTGGAGTAATACTTGACAGAAAGTAAAATGAAACAAAAGCAAAATACTGCAGATACTGGAAATCTGAAATAAAAACAGAAAACATTGTAAACGCTCAGCAGGTCAGGCAACATATGTGGAGAGAGAAACAGAGTTACCGTTTCAGGTCGATGACCTTTCATCAGAATTGGAAGATGTTGGAGATTAACTGCTTTTAAGTAAGTACAGAGTCTGGGAAAAGGGGGTATGAAAAGAACAAAAGGGAAAGGTCTGTGATAGGATGGAGGGCAGGAGTGATTCAATGACAAAAGTGATGATGGTGCAAGGAAAAAGGAGGTGATAAGGTGAGATTTACTAGATTGATTCCAGGGATGAGGGATTTTAGTTACATGGATAGGCTGGAGAAGCTGGGATTGTTCTCCTTGGAACACAGATGGTTGCGAAGAGATTTAATAGAGGTATTCAAAATCATGCAAGGTCTAGACAGAGTAGATAAAGAGAAAATGTTCCCATTGGCGGTAGGGTCAAGGACCAGAGGATATAGATTTAAGGTGATTGGCAAAAGAACCAAAGGTGACATGAGGAAAAACTTTTTTACACAGTGAGTAGATAGGATGTGGAATGCACTGCCTGAGAGGGTGGTGAAGGCAGATTCAATCATAGCCTTCAAAAGGGAACTGGATAAGTACTTGAAAGGAAAAAAATTGCAGGGCTACGCGGAAAGGGTGAGGGAGTGGGACTAGCTGGATTGCTCTTGCATAGAGCCGGTGCGGACTCGATGGGCCAAATGGCCTCTTTCCGTGCTGTAATCTTTCTATGATTCTATGATAATGAGACAAGTATAGAAACAAAAGATGGGTCCATGGGAAGTGTAAATGGTTACAGCAGAATGGCAGAGGAGGAAGGAAGCATGGAAAATTTGGCAAAGAGGAGAAGGCTCCTGTGGCCTGAGAATGTGGCAGAAGAAATGGACAACTGCAAGGCATGGTTTCCAGTGTTTACAGGAATTGTCAGTCATGGTACGATAGGTGCTTCATAATACAGGGAGAGTTTGACACAACTGATTCTTGGCTGTTAAATTAATCTCCTGAAGAATTTGTGTCAGTTGATTAACTCTTATCCAAGAGTACAAGACATGGACCCAGACTACCAGCCTGAGGGCAAGGCTGTTTCTGGGTAAACTACAGAACTAAAATGTTGGTGCTTAGCTCATAGTTGTGACAGACTTGTTGATAACACCATCTTGATTTGAATGTTTAAAATTCTGATATGAATTATAATTCAGAAATGAACCTGGTTTCCCTTATATTTATGCAATTAGTAGAGTAAATGTAAGTTACTGAAAGGAGGATTAAGAATGCTGCCCAATATATGCACAGAAGAGAAATGGAGGTGGCGCTGGAGTTCATCATGTCATTATTATCATTCCATATTAAATACACATGGAAAAGTAAATTTAGCATGTAATGGAACATATGGGAGCAGCAAAGAGCTGTGCCACAGAAGAGTAGGGACACAAGTTAGAGGAAACATCGATCAGGTGGTGAGTTACCAACCTCAGTTGTGTTGTGGAAAATGGTAAGTGGGAGGCGAAATACTTTGTCACAGCGGGTAGTGGAGAATTGGAAAGAGAACTACCTAAGCTCACGTCATGCACTTCCTAGTTAGCAATTTCAGAGGGAAGAGCTTAGGAATAGGTCACCCATCCTTTCAAAAGTTGTGTGTGGCAGGAAGTCCTAAGAAAAGGGGGAAAATATCTGAAATCGAGTTTTAACCTTCAAAAAAAGTAAAATGTACTCTGAAGTTAATTGACCAAAAATGCAGGAGCAATAGTAATCTAGCCATTTTTGCATTCGAACTAGAATAATGGACTGTTGTGTAACAAAATAATATGATCATGTTTATACAGGGTGAAATATTTATAAAACAGGCAGCTAGTTGGTGCTTCAGTACATTCTGATATGGAGTGGTAGGACACGGGGTCACACCTGAGATTCTCCATGCAGGAAACTGCTAATGTCAGCCATATTATGAGAGAGAGGCTTCAAGAGGAGACCATGCCCTTCTCCATTGGGAGAGATAGAAAATTGGATGACCGTTACATTTTGTCTTGTATACCCTTCTAATATCTTGTCTCAAGAGCAACATTACCGAATGCCTGGGTGCAGCATGGACGTCCTCCTTCTACAATAGGATAGTTGCCCATTCCAACCACCACCCCCCCACTTCCGAGACTTACCTTTGGGCCACCGCCAGCGAAGCAAGCATCCAGGCATTCATCATCTTCAATGCGCAGGCTGCCTGTGGAGGCACAACAGGCGTCAGCAGCTCGCTTATACAATGTTAATGAGGCAAGAGGCCCAATTTTGGGCTGGCCTTGGGCCTCCCAGTTGTGGCGAGTGCTGCCTGCGAGAACGGACCCAGACACAGTTATCCCACTATATGTCATCCTACAATTACGTATGTTGGTTCACAAAAAGTAGTTTGTTTTTAACAAAATTTGACATAAAATTACTTCAGATTTATATACTTTTGCCCTGGTATTTTCAACCTATATATTAACTGTTGTCAAGAGTCAGCTTTCAAACTTCTGTTAATATTGTTCTGAACTGGCCATAGTGGGATCTAACCTCTTGATGCCTTGATTTAACCTCTCTCATGGCCGCTTCCTGATGGTACAGTCGAGATCAGCACCTAAGCAATTTAGGGAAATGCATCTGTTGTCCAACACATTTAAACAGGTCAAACAAATAATGATTGGATCATCAATAAAACATTGCAATTTTATTGGATCCTCTATAGAAGGGTTAAGAGAAATTAGATATAACCCAGTCACTTATGTTTTACAAAGAAAGAAACTTCACAACAGGTGGATCAGATCTGGTTGACTAAGGTGCTCCTCGCTTATAAGTCGATAAACATATTAGTTGGGGTCAGTTAATGGAAGGCACCTGCGATTGATTTTTCATCTGTATAATTAAAAATTGTTTGTCTGCTCCACATCTGCAAAAAACATTACAAAGCAAGTTTACCATGCTGATTGATTTGCATACATTCAATTGGATATTTGAGCCTATCAAAAATCAATTCCATTCACCACACAGGCAGGAAAAGCTACAAACCACCAATCATTATAAAACTGAGTAATCAAATTGTTCATTTTTTTTCAAAGCTACTAGTCACAAAACAGCCAATACTTAAAAACCAAACAATCGAATTGCTCCAACCTCTTTCAGCAACCATGTTGCTGCTTGAACCGTTGACTATACATTTAATAATTTACATTTTATAATATACACTTAAAAGAATTCTCAAAAGGAATTGGATAGTGCACTGTGTTAGGCACTGTCCACTCACCTCTTGGACTTGAGTTCATATCCAGCCTAGACGGGGGAGATGAACTCTTATCTGCTGGCTGTAAGGGTCCACTGAGTTTGAAAAGTCTCAATCCAATTCCTTGCAGGCACTAATTGGCAATCTCACTCCGAGAGGCTACAGGGTGGTTGGTGTGGGAAATGGAAAAAAATGCCACATTGATGATATTGAGGTTGGGTTTAGGGCAGAGTAGAGGGAGTTTTGCTATGCATCTAGTTGTACTGTACCTAGTCTAGAAATGCTTGATGCTGACACTGGATGCCTTAAATCCATTCCCTAGCACCACCAACCTTCACCATGATGAACAGCATATTAAAAATAAAAGGGAAAACATTCTCAAAGTAGTCATAGCCCTAAATGCATGTAATAACCTCCCTCTGCACAGGCCTGCCTCTTTCTTTAAAGTTAGAGTTGGGGTTCTAGTGCTTTACTTGACCACTGATATTTTCTAGACTTTGAGTTTGCACAGTGTCAATTTGCAGCCATTGATGATTGGGAAGCAGCTATATTTGTCTGGAAAAATCTCATTCTTTCGTTACAATAAACAAATAATGTTTGTGCAGTATCTTTTTTAATCTCTAAAATTTCACTACAAAAATAAATAAATAAAGCAGGTTGCATTGTAATAAAAGTGGACTAGCATGCACTGCTTCTCCCACTCACATGGGCCATGCTTGAGGAGTCTTTTGGCTATAATTGTAATGTAGATTGTTGGAGCTGGGTGTGTGTACACTGAATAAATTACATTTTGTTTTCACTGCTCTGATACGTTACCTTGGCTTCTTTTAAAATTAATAGTTATCTGAATACAAACTGAGGTGTACAAATTTCTGATTATTCTTATTTCAACAGCAACTTGTTTTCCTCCCAGCCAAAGCCCTGACTTCACTGTGTCCTATCTTCAGCCCTGTACCTCTCTTTGTTTTCCAGAATCTGGATCCACGCAGATCGGACCCAGACCTCAGAGTTTGTCCCTTCAGGACTGCAATAATAAAAATTAATGCCATTATAACGCAGGCAGTTCACAGCAATAACAAAAATAATTGCAAGTAAAAATGCATCTTACCAATAATATTAGTGCATACTATTATAAAACTGAGCACAGCAATAAAATACAAATATAGCCAAAATTGATATCCATTAATAATTAATAAATACAGGCTGCCCATACTAACAATATTAGTTAATAATATTACCAAAGTTGCATCTCCAGGCTCTAGCCCCCATTCCTGCCCTGTTCCAGCTACAATCTCCTACCCCTACCCAACTCGGGCCTTGGTCCCTCACCCCCATTCAGAATGTGGGTAACAGAGGTTTGAAACACTGATTATTCCCCCAGGTCTTTGTGAGAAAAAGGGGAAACATACAGAAAAATAAGAAAGTGTGTGAGAGACATACAGAATACAAGCCAGAAAGAAATATAGTGAAAGGAAATATTTAGGGAGAAAAAGCGAGTGGTACAGTGAGATAAGCAAACTGTTAGAGGCATATAGAAGAGACAAGATTGAGTTGTGAAGAGAGTTACACAAATAGAGAGTTAGAATGAGAAACAAAGCTGGAAGCAAATCTGGAGATACAGCTACAACAAAAGAATGAGTAAGTCATAGAAAAAGTGGGAGACCGCAAGAGTGGTAGACAAACAAAAGCAGGCTGAAGGAAACCAACTTAGAAAGTAGGAGATAAAGGAAAACTTGAACATATATAGTGCTTTTCATGACCACACGATGTCCCAAAGCGCTTTACAACCAATGAAGTACTTTTAAGTGTAGCTACTGTTGTGATGTAGGGAAACGCGGCTGCCAATTTGCACACAGCAAGGTCCCACAAACAGCAATGTGATAATGACCAGATAAGCTGTTTTTTAGTGATGTTGGTTGAGGGATAAATATTGGTCAGGACACCAGGGTAAATTCCCCAACTCTTCTTTGAAATAGTGCCATGGGATCTTTTACGTCCACCTGAGAGGGCTGACAGGGCCTCGGTTTAACGTCTCATCCGAAAGACAGCACCTCTGACAGTGTAGCACTCTCTCAGTACTGCACTGAAGTAGATTTTGTGCTAAAGTCCCTGGAGTGGCACTTGAAGCCACAACCTTCTGACTCAGAGGTGAGAGTGCTACCACTGAGCCACGGCTGATGCTTAAGGAGAGACTTACAGTTTTGTCCGTGATCCAAAGGACATCAGCTGAATTAAAGCTGACGGGATGACATTTAAAGGGGCAATTAAGATATCTGAAGTAGTTAAGGAAATTAAATTATAGCACATTGAGGCAGACAAATGATTTTAACTCTACCTGAACGTGTCTCCCGTGGCCTCTGAAACATGCCATGGAAAAGGAGGCAGCCGGCAGCCATTTGGACCTTGAAACCATGAAAGGTGAGTTTTTGCAGCAAGGAAATCAGTTCTCTCAGACAAACCTTTGGGTGGGAGTTCTTTGTGTTCAGACTGAGATTTCTTTGTTCACACTCTGCATTCTTGTGTTCACACATATTTACCTACATTTTGGACCCCCTCAAACTGACACCATCAGGATGGGGAGGGGGTTGCGGATGCAATGGCAGTGTTGAGTAGTACATCTGAGGAGGAGGCACATCAGCATCTGCAGCAGGCACGGCGTGCAGTTCTGAGAGGTACAGCTCCACAAGACAGAAGTGCACCACAGGACCTGCAGAAGAGCAGAAAGGGGACCAACGGAGGGGCCGAGGTCGCAGGAGGCACTACCCTCATGAGAGGGTCTACAGTCAGAGGCTGAGCTTCCTGGACCTCTCTGAGGAGCAGTGCCTATGAAGGCTCGGATTAAGTCAAAGACTGCTTTATCTGCACCTGTGCAGGGGCAGATTTGGCCATCTGGAGAGGCGGCAGCATTGCGGGTACTGGCTGTGGGGGTGGGCACCACATGAGACGTGGGGGCGCTTTGAGTGGAGTTCCCACTTCCATGTCCCATTGTGCCATCATCCCTCTCCTGGGCCATGGCCACATCACACCTACAACACTGCTGGACAACAGTTTGGAGGACATGTGTGATTCCTTGTAAGGCCAGTGCTAATGTTTCTGTCTGCCTGTTTAACGCGGCAGCATGTTGTTCACCCTGAGTCTGCACGGCCGTTGCCACGGCTTGAATGGACTCATTTGTGAGCCTTGTTTGAAGCTCAATGGAGGCTGCCGTTCTCTCCATTGCAGACATTCCTGCACTTACCTGTGCCACCAGCCCACTAATGCTGGAGGTGGGCTCCTCCATCCTCTGCGTCAATGTGGAGACTGAGTGTGACAAGTCTTCCAATATGTCGCAAAGGTGCATCTGTACCTCTATCATTCTGCTTTTCAAGGATGGCCCCCGGGGTTCAGCATCTGTGCCAAACTGAGCAGAACTTGAAGAGGAGAGCGCCCACCGATGCAGACTCGCCACCAGTGTCTGCTCTTGCTCACATGTGCGTGGTGACTCACCAGGTGACAACCCAACTACCTCTCTAATAGGACCCACTGAGGGGTGAGTATCTGCACTGGTGCGAGACTCACTAAGATGGGATGGTGCGCCCTCAGAGGCAGGGTGCTCCTCTAAGGAATCGACCTCGCCCACGTCGTCAGTCCTGGAAGAGAACATACAACAATATTAAGATTCATCGCAGAAGTATTGTTGCGATGGGCATACTGAGGTGTGCAACAGGTCAATCATTGATAACATCAATCCATGTTGTGTGTAAGGGATGTTAAAATTCTGTCACCAGAAATTTGGGGGGCGCCAGTCTCGGCATCCCCGACCGCTAGGCATTCCATCGTTTGGCCGCCTCCTCCGCCTCTGTAAGGGCCACGATTTGTGGAGGCCCCCCTCCAGTCCGATTTCTCTCCCTTGGATTTTGCGCTCTATTCTCCAAGGGGAGAAAGTACAGACGTGTGTGTGTGTGTGTGTGTGTGTGTGTGAGAGAGAGAGTGAGTGAGTGAGAGTGACGGGGTCACCCAATGGATACATTGCTCTGGGTCAGGCTGACACTGAATGAGGTGCATCAGAGGGTGACTATCAGACAGATTGATCACATTACATCAGGATTGGAGTGAGTGGGAGAGATGGGTGCACAAATGGGGGGGTGAAGAAGTGCACACAGAAGGTGAAGGTAACTTGACACTGAGCCTTAAGTGAGTGTGAGGAGTGATGTGATGGAGTAGGCTTTGTGGGGCGGTGTGAGGTGGGGGGTAATGTTCACCACAGAATGCAGGTGAATCAGTAACTGTACTCACTTTTCGTGACCTGATGAGGTCATTAAATCGCTTCCTGCACTGCAGCCAAGACTGGGACACCGTGCTCCTACTGCTGACCAGTTCTGCCAGCTCCAGCTACGCCTTCTAGGTGGCAGAACCAGGCTTCTTCCTCCTGTCAGGTGGGTATAACACCTCCCTCCTGCTTCTCACAATAGCCAGTATGATCTCCAGGGCGTCGTCTGAGAACCTGGGAGCTGCCTTTCTTCTATGACGTACCATTCTGCTTTTTATTCCTTTCTCCTTCAAAATGCATTGTTGCATTGGCCCTTTAAATAGTGGGCTTTAAATCGTGTCACGTGGATGCGCAGTATGCCCGCTGCGCAGCTTGAGGACGCGAAACCTGGAAGTTGAATTAAGTGGTTCAATTGAGTCACAATCGCTCGGGAACACGCACGCAAACTTTTTACGGCTTTCTCACCCACTTATTCACCCCCCCCCCCGCTGAAATCCCACCTGATTGTTAAAATTTACGCCTTGTTATCCACCGACTTACCATGAGCAATGCCATTGTGATTACTTGATTAATTTGGGCCACAACCTTTTCAATTATAAAAGCTGTGTTTTTTAAAAACTTTTGATCATTTTCTTCTTGTAGTAGGCAAGTTTGTTTCTTGATGATGATAAACAACAAGATCATAAAGTTGTAAAAGTGTTTGAGATTTCAGCAGCTGAATCTCATCCCAGGGCTCAGTGAAATGTAAAAATCTCAGTCCTGGAGATGGATGATCTGCAGTAAATCATTGCTGCTAACATTAAAGGAGTCTGCCACTCTAGCAGTATCCTTTCAAAAAAAAAATTAAATTAACTTTAATAATCCTTTTGTTCTAAATGCAAGTTATTGGTTAAATATTTGTGCTTTTAAACACTCACCATCAGGAGCACTAGTTGGGAAATGTTAAAATAGAACAAAAGAACCATGTAAGGTTGGCTCTTTGCTAGAGCAGTCCAATCTAATCCTGTTGCCTCACACTCTCCCTGTAGCCCTGCATCTTCCTCTGCTTCAAATATTTATTCAATTTTCCCTTAAAGGTTGCAATGGTCTCTGTCTCAACAACCCCTTTGGCAAAGCATTTCATTCTCCAAAAAATCCTCTGTGCAAAATAATTTCTTCTAAGGTCTCTCTTCACTCTCAGTGATAATTTTAAATTGATTACCCCCCGTCATTAACTGCCCAACCAGAGAAAATAATCATTCCTTATTCACTCTACCAAAATCCTTCACGATTCTAAAAACCTTAATTATATCCTCTCTTAGCCTTCTTTGCTTCATTGGAAATAGTTGCAGGATCACAGGTTTCTTCTCATAACTATAGTTTCCCATCCCTGGCATCATTACATAGAACGTACATCACAGAAACAGGCCATTTGGCCCAACAGGCCCATGCCGTTGTTTATGATCCACACAAGCCTCCTCCCTCCTTACTTCATCTAACCCTATCAACATATCCTTCTATTCCTTTCTTCCTCATGTGTTTATGTAGCTTCCCCTTAAATGCATCGATGCTACTCACCTCAACCACTTCTTGTGGTAGCAAGTTCCACATTCCAACCACTCTCTGGGTAAAGAAATTTCTCCTGAATTCCCTATTGGATTTATTAGTGATTATCATATTTATGACCCCTAGTTCTGGTCTCCCCCGCAAAAGAAACATGTTCTCTACATCTACCCTATCAAACCCTTTCCTAATCTTAACAATCTCTATCAGGTCACCCCTCAGTCTTCTCTTTTCTAGAGAAAAGAGCTTCAGCCTGCTCAATCTTTCCTGATAGATATAACCTCTCAGTTCTGGTATCATCCTAGCAAATCTTTTTTGCACCTTCTCCAGTGCCTCTATATCCTTTTTATAATATGGAGACCAGAACTGTTCACAGTACTCCAAGTGTGGTCTAACCCAAGGTTCAATACAAGTTTAACATAACTTCTCTGTTTTTCAATTCTATCCCTCTCGAAATGAATCCCAGTGCTTGGTTTGCTTTTTTCAATGGCCTTATTAACCTGCGTCGTTACTGCGTCATTACTTTTAGTATCACTGTAGCTGTAGCCCCTGATCCCTCTGCTCCTCTATCCCATTTAGAGTCTTATTATTGAAGCAGTATGTGGCCCCCTTATTCTTCCTACTAAAATGTAACACCTCACACTTATCTATATTGAAATTCATTTGCCAATTACATGCCCATTCTGCACGTTTATTAATGTCTTCCTGTATTTTTTTGCAGTCCTCCTCCGTATTAATAATACCCCCCAATTTGGTGTCGTCCGTAAATTTTGAAATTGTACTTTCGATTCCCGAGTCCAAATCGTTTATGTAAATGATGAACAACAATGGTCCCAGTACCGATCCTGTGGAACACCATTTCTCATCTTTTGCCAGTCTGAGTAACTACCTTTAACCTCTACTCACTGTTTTCTGCTTTTTAGCTAGCTTGCTATCCATTCTGCTACTTGTTCCCAGACTCCACATGCTCTGACCTTAGCCATGAGTCTACTATGCGGTACTTTATCGAAGGCCTTTTGAAAATCCAAATATATTACATCTACAGCATTACCCTTGTTTACCCTTTCTGTTACTTCTTCAAAGAATTCAATAAAGTTGGTCAAGCATGACCTTCCCTTTTGAAATCCGTGCTGAATTTCTTTATTATATTTTCGATTTCTAGATGTTTTTCTATTACATCTTTGAGTCAGGATTCCATTATCTTTTCTTCCACTGACGTTAAGCTAATTCGTCTATAGTTCCCTGGATTGGTTCTATCTCCCTTTTTAAATATTGAATCACATTAGCTGGCTGTCAGTACTCTGGCACTATTCCCTTTTCTAATGAATTTTTATATATATATATATATATATATATAAAATATATATGTAATGGTGCCTCTGCTATCTCTTCCCTAACTTCTTTAAATGCACGGATGCAATCCATCCAGATTAGGAGCTTTATCCTCTCTAAGTTTGATTAGTTTATCCATTATCGATCTCTCCTTCTAATGTCATACCCACCCTGTTAGTCTCCCTGGTAAATACTGAGACAAATTAATTATTTAATATTTCTGCCATTTTGCTGTCATTGCCTGTCAATTTATCTTGTGTATCCCTTTGTGGCCCTATCCTTATCCTGATTTTTCTTTTGTTATTTATGTGTCTGTCAAATTCTTTACTATTTCTTTTTATATTCCTTGATAATTTAAGTTTTTGTAGTTTCTCTTTGCCTTCCTTCTTTATATTTAAAGTTTTTTCCTATTCCCTTTTGCCATCCTCTCTTTTGTTATCTATGTACTTACCGTATGCCTTTTTTTAGTTTCAATGTCACTCTTATTTCTTTATTCATCAATGGTGTGTCATTACTGGCTAATTTGTTCTTGCTTTTTAGTGGGATATATTTCTCCTGGACTCTATTGACGACTGTTATAAATGTTTCCCACTGCTGTTCTATTTCTTTGTTTGTCAGTAAATTTTTCCAGTTTATTTCCCCTAGTTCCATTCTCATCCCTTTTAAAATCAGCTTTTTTCCAATTTATTACTTTGGTCTTTGACTTATGTCCTTCTCAATCTTTATGTTAAACCTTATTACGTTGTGTCTTATGTCTGCGTGCACTTCCCATCTGCACCACTTGACTTCCTGTTGTCACATTTTTGTCACACTCTGTCAATTTTTGCCCATTATAATTTCCTGTATACACATTTATTGTGTGTTTTGCCAGTGTAAACTTGTCACACTGTAATTACACAATCTGGCCACTTGGTGCCTTAGTGCCAAATCTGTGGACATCTTCACAGAGCCTCACCGAAAAAAATTCAGAGTCTTTGGCTGCCATCTTGGATCAGTCAGCAGGTAAGTTTTGTTTTTATGTTTATTATTTATTCTTTCCATCTTTTAGCATTTTATTTTAAAATTCTGCAGATTTCTTTATCCTATGTATTGTTTTGCCTTCACCCGGAAAACTCCTATTACAATTTTAAATTGTTTTTTAGTCCCATGTTCTTTTGTGAACTTGCTATTGCAAACATTTGTCCCTAAATCCACTGTATATTCACTCATCCATTAGGAATTGTTGTTCTGAAAAACACTCAGCAAAGAACAAAAAATGTCCATTGTTAGTGAAATAACTATTAAAAATTCCAAGTGGAATGGCAACTCCTGGACTTTCACGGCCTGGGAAAAGGCATCCCTGCTTCCATGCTCAAATGTGCTATCTGCTGCCCAACTAGCCCCTCCCCCCCCCCCCAAAACCCGGTGGCAAATCACCCATTTAGCTCCTACTAGAGAGAACCAGCATCTATGCCTTCCCAACCATTCAAGGAACTGTAGGCTTCATAGGTATTCTATGCTAGCAATGTAAGGAATTGGTAAAGTGGTAGATCCATTGGCCAACCTCCCTATCCCCTTCCACTGATCTGCAAGGGAGGAGAGTGGGGGGAAAGAGGTGGGGTTTTAGGAAGGAGGGTAGAGGAGGTGAGGGAAGGATAGAAGGGTGGGGAAGAACAGTAAGGAGAGGAGGGATATAGGGGAATAATTAAAATGACCCCTTCCTCTCCTTTACTTTCTTTGATCCACCTACTCAACCCCTGTGTCCTCTCATTTTGCAGTGCTACCACTGGCACAAGGTTGCAAGTACAGCATGACAAGTTTACATAGGTAGTTTCCATTATAAATGTGAGCACAGGCATTTACAGTGGAACTATATAAAAATAAGGACAGAATGTATACGTTTAAAATGTGGAATGAATTCCATCCTTATGCTCTGGCCCAATTATCCCTTGACCTCTAACCCTGCTTCACCTGAAAACTACAATAGATCTTGACTACCCATGGGCAATGCTACCAGTGATCAACTAGTCGTATTATGAACATTATATCTGTGAAGCTTGTATGTTTGAGTACCAGTAGGCTGTGTAATGTTTTTACCTCGCGTCAGTCATTCTATGTGACTTCAGTAAACTTGCTGTATTATAGCAATGGGTGAACTTCTGTCACATTTGGGCTGCGGTGGGACCACATTAAACATCAGAAACTGTACTCGAAGCCCTGGCTTACCTGTGAGTGAAGCCATGGAAAATCTATAGATGTATTTTTTAAGAGGTACTGGTGGTTAGATTTTCTTTTTAAAGTATTGCAGTGAGTTGACATAGTTGTCATTGAAGCCTGTACTGCATACTGCTTGCTTGCTGAGAATAACAGTTGTTAATTAGGATTCCGACTGAAAAATCACAATTTTTGTTTGGATATTTATTAACAAACAAAATGGAATGTTATGTTTTTTAATAATCTCAGTGTATAGATCATAGACGTACAAAATATTAACGTTTCACTTTTACTACCACATGGTTTTACTGATGCCTCTGTCGGTTCTGTTCTACAATAGCACTTTTTGGTGCATGTTCAGCTGTAAGGATTAACATTACATCTCACTTTGATGAAATTGATGAAGTGTGATATCAAAGTAAATAATTCTTGTTTAATTCTTCAGAGAAAAAAGGCTTTAGGAATTTTTTTAAAACTAAACTCAAAGCTTTTTACCATGGATTTGCAAACAGGAAAGACTGAACAGGCTGGGACTCTTTTCTCTAGAAAAGAGAAGACTGAGAGGTGACCTGATGGAGGTCTTTAAAATTATAAAGGGGTTCAATGGGGTAGACATAGAGAAAATGTTTCCACTTGTGGGGGGAGGGGGTCCAAAACTACGGGCCATAAAAATAAGATAGTCACTAATAAATCCAATGAGGAATTAAGGAGAAACTTCTTTACCCAGGGAGTGGTTAGAATGTGGAAGTTGCTACTACATGGAGTAGTTGAGACGAATAGCATATATGCATTTAAGGGGAAGCTAAATAAGTACATGAGGGGAGAAAGGAATGGAAGGATATATTGATAGGGTGAGATGAAGTAAGGTGGGAGGAGGCTTGTGTGGAGTATAAACATCAGTATAGACTGATTGAGCCTATGTTTCATAGGCTGTAAATTCTATGTAAAAGAAAAGTGCCGCACTCTGGATTAAACATAAACAGACAAGCAGTGTATTTAGGCAAGGCACATACACAGACCTCTGTGATTCCACTTTGTCTACAGCACAGATATTAAGCAGAAACCAAAATAAGACCACATGCGTCTCAATGTACTTTGACAGTAAACTAGCTTACAAATGCAGCATTTTACAAAGTTCGAATCAATGAACTAATACTAAATCTAGCTGATTCAAAAAGAAATATGATCTACAGCTATAATTCAAATCAAGACAGAAGTCTGTCACACATAATTCCACACCCTATTAATATTTTCAGACTGAAATTACAAATTAATTCTCTTGTTCTAAAAGGAGGAGAGATTAATAAAAGGGGTGATGGCTAATGGCGATTGATTTAAATATGAACATTTTTGAAGTCCATCAAGAATGCTAAGCCTACTTTATAATTTTTGAGAAGTTACTGTTCATTCCCAGATAATGTTTTTAATAGGATTACCTGCTTCCCAGTGAATTTGACTCATTTTCCTTGCATGCCAGGTGGCTGTGAGAATTTGACAAGTGATTGATTTAGTTTTGGAGGGGGCCTGAACTGCACAAAGCACTTTTCATATTGGAAAAGACATGACCATTTTTTTCCCTGTGTTTAAAGATTTATTGCTGTGCACCAAACTGTTGTATATGGGTTTGTTTGCTATTTATTTTCCTGGAATTCAGTAATTGGTGTCATTAGCTGAAGGGTAAATTTTTACCGTAGCCCCTAATGCTGTCATATTTGCTTTGCAACAGGACTGGAAATTAGATGGGTGGATTGCTATTTCCCATTTACACACCCTTCCTTTGAAATGGAAATCAAGTTCCAAGGAGAATGGATGGAGGTCCTAGGCTGTGGGATCATGGAGCAGCAACTAGTAAACTCAGGTAATTAAATAGTGCTGAACAATTGTCATTGCAGTTCAGAGCTTTTTGAAGTCTTCTTTGATTCTTGATTTAATTCTCTCTGTTACTTAAAAATGTTTTTTGGCACTAATTTTCTTTCCAAGTTTTAAAATTATTTGAATGTTTCTGCCAAAGTACTCTTAAGAGCAATTGCATATAAAAGCAGTACATCACCTAAAAGCTGACAGAAGTTACATTATACATATTGTACAGTTGTATGTCATTTATGCAGGAAATATTGGAAGAAACATTTGTGCGGCGGTTAGATAAATGCTGTTTCCTCCATCAGCTGTACAGCTTGCTATGCTTTCAAGTTTTGATTCCTTTGCTGTGGACACAAAACGCACTCTTTTCATAGCCTTCATATGTTCATTATATGGCCTACATCTATAACAGTTGGCATTGAAACAACCATAAGTCAAATTGTACCATATTAGATATGAGCCAATTGCCAGTTTACACATCATGGATGTTACACTTGAAATACGCAAGTGTCATGAAGGATTTTCTTTTGTTGTTTAAAGAAAAGTAATTTATTTTGGTGAGTAAATTTTTTGCACTTCAAGGCAAGGGATGTTGATGCTGAGAAATGGGATGGTTTTCCACTTTTGGCATTAAGCTCTCTCAATTCAAGTACAGCATAGGCCAAGTGCAGAGTAGAGCTCCTTCTGTTCTGTCAGAAAAATTTGTCTTAAACTTACCCTCGCAAGAGCACCCTTTACAACATTTAAGCAAATTCTCCATTTCTAACTACCAGCTATCCTTGTACTTCCCTAAATGAGACTGCCAATTTTGTGCTGTGGACCCATGCCCACTAGGAATTGGGTTGAGGAAACCCAAGCTCAATTCACTTAGGATCTTTATTGGCAAGAGAGACAGCAGATTTTCATCTTATCAAACTCAGTTGAATTTAAACACTCTCCCAGAACTTTATAGCCTGTATCCAATTTCACAAAGTCTTACCTACCTATCAACCCTGTCTTCACCAAGCTCCACTTGTTTCTTGATCCCAGAGTATTCACTTTAAAATTCATGTTCTATTTTTCAAGTCCCTCCATGACCCTGCTCATGGATATCCAGTGGAGCATAGGATGTGTTGGGATAATTCCTTCCTTATCCTTTTAATAGATTCGAAAAGCTAGAGACAGTAATAGAATCATAGAACGATTACAGCACAGAAGGAGGCCATTCGGCTCGTCGAGCCCGTGCCGGCTCTATGCAAGAGCAATCCAGCTAGTCCCACTCCCCCGCCCTTTCCCCGTAGCCCTGCAAATTTTTGTCTCTTCAAGTACGTATCCAATTCCCTTTTGAAAGCCATGATTGAATCTGCCTCCACCACCCCCTCGGGCAGTGCGCTCCAGATCCTAACCACTCGCTGCGTAAAAAGGTTTTTCCTCATGTCACCTTTAGTTCTTTTGCCAATCACCTTAAATCTGTGTCTTCTGGTTCTTGACCCTTCGGCCAATGGGAACAATTTCTCTCTATCTGCTTTGTCTAGACCTCTCATGACTTTGAACTCCTCTATCAAATCTACTCTCAACCTTCTCTGTTCCAAGGAGAACAACCCCAGCTTCTCCAGTCTATCCACGTAACTGAAGTCCCTCACCCCTGGAACCATTCCAGTAAATCTTTTCTGCACCCTCTGTAAGGCCTTCACATCCTTCCTAAAGTGCGGTGCCCAGAATTGGACACAATACTCCAGTTGTGGCCGAACCAGTGTTCTGTAAAGGTTCATCATAACCTCTTTGCTTTTGTACTCTATGCCTCTAATTATAAAATCCAGGTTACCGTATGTTTACTTAACTGCTTTCTCAACCTGCCCTGCCACCTTCAACGACCGGTGCACATATACCCCCAGGTCTCTCTGTTCCTGCACCCCCTATAGAATTGTATCCTTCAGTTTATATTGCCTACCAAAATGTATCACTTTGCACTTCTCTGCATTAAATTTCATCTGCCACTTGTCCGCCCATTCCACCAGCCTGTCTATATCCTCTTGAAGTCTATTACTATTCTCCTCACTGTTCACTACCCTTCCAAGTTTTGTGTCATCTGCAGATTTGGAAATTGTGCCCTGTACACCCAAGTCCAAGTCATTAATGTATATCAAAAAAAGCAATGGTCCTAGTACCAACCATTGTGTACCTTCCTCCAATCCTAAAAACAACAGTTATATGTCTGAGAATGAACTTCATTTATTATTGTTTCAAAACATTCATCTCAGCACTTCATACAGAATAGTACATATTTAGCCCTACGTCTAAAACAATCTGTGCAGGGAACTTCTTGGGGGAAATCGTGAGAATGGCTTCTCCGAGCCTGTTTACGTTACCTGATCTTGAAGGTAGGCAAAAGTTCCCACTGAGTGAAACACTGTATCTCTTTTTATACCATTTTCTTTTATGGCCTAGTTCCTGCCGGATTCAATGCTATTAGGTGCTTTATGATCCTTAGATCTTAGAACAGATTGCTAGACAGGGATGAGGGGGCCCCATATCCTGTCACACCATACCTTCATTTCCTATCCTTGCTGTTCCTAAGCCATATCTTTCTTGTACAAGGCTTTAATGTTATGCTCTATAGTAAAAGGATCCTACTGCCTTTTTGTATTACAGTAATTCACTCCCTTACAGTACACCCCGCTGTTATCAAAAGCCTGTGTTTAACCTAACAACCTTTTTAGCTCTATTATCCAACTAGCTTATATATTTATATATTTAATAATCAATATTTGCCTATTCTTACAGAACAATGTCTTTGGCCCTGAAATTCTCCAATTTTATCAGCATCATTGAGGGGAAAAGACAGGATTTGCGAGCACACAGTTTAAACCAATTCTGCCATATTAGCTGTTCGGTCCTTGTTCTGTATTAGGATAATGTAAAAACATATCTGTATAGGGGTACGGTAGCATCGTGGTTATGTTACTGGACTAGTAATCCAGTAGGCCTGGACTAACATCCGGAGTCATGAGTTCAAATCTCGCCATGGCAGCTGGTGAATTCAAATCAAATTAATTAAATTCAATTAAATTAATTAAATAAAAATCTGGAATTAAAAGACTAGTATCAGTAATGGTGGCCATGAAACTACCGGATTGTCGTAAAAACCCATCTGGTTCACTAATATCCTTCAGGGAAGGAAACCTGCTGCGCTTACCCGGTCTGGCCTATATGTGACTCCAGACCCACAGCAATGTAGTTGATTCTTAATTGCCCTCTGAAATGGCCAAGCAAGCCACTCAGTTGTAAAATCTCGCTACGAAAAGTCAGAATAAGAATAAAACCGGACGGACCACCCGGCATCGGACCACTAGGCACCGGACACGACAACGGCAAACCAAGCCCAGTCGACCCTGCAAGGTCCTCCTTACTAACATCTGGGGACTTGTGCCAAAATTGGGAGAGCTGTCCCACAGACTAGTCAAGCAACAACCTGACATAGCCATACTCACAGAATCATACCTTTCAGCCAATGTCCCAGACTCTTCCATCACCATCCCTGGGTATGTCCTGTCCCTCGGCAGGACAGACCCACCAGAGGTGGCGGTACAGTGATATACAGTCAGGAGGGAGTGGCCCTGGGAGTCCTCAACATTGACTCTGGACCCCATCAGGTCAAACATGGGCAAGGAAACCTCCTGCTGATTACCAGCTACCGTCCTCCCTCAGCTGATGAATCAGTCCTCCTCCATGTTGAACACCACTTGGAGGAAGCACTGAGGGTAGCAAGGGCACAGAATGTACTCTGGGTGGGGGACTTCAATGTCCATCACCAAGAGTTGCTCGGTAGCACCACTACTGACCGAGCTGGCCGAGTCGTGAAGGACACAGCTGCCAGACTGGGCCTGCGACAGGCGGTGAGCAAACCAACACGAGGGAAAAACTAACTTGACCTCGTCCTCACCAGTCTACCTGTCACAAATGCATCTGTCCATGACAGTATTGGTAGGAGTGACCACCGCACAGTCCTCGTGGAGACGAAGTCCCGTCTTCGCACTGAGGACACCATCCAATGTGTTGTGTGGCACTACCACCGTGCTAAATGGGATAGATTCAGAACAGATCTAGCAGCTCAAAACTGGGCATCCATGAGGTATTGTGGGCCAGCAGCAGCAGAATTGTATTCCAGCACAATCTGTAACCTCATGGCCCAGCATATTCCTCACTCTACCATTACCAACCAACCAGGGGATCAACCCTGGTTCAATGAGGAGTGTAGAAGAGCATGCCAGGAGCAGCACCAGGCGTACCTAAGAATGAGGTGCCAACCTGGTGAAGCTACAACTCAGGACTACCTGCGTGCTAAACAGCGGAAGCAACATGCTATAGACAGAGCTAAGCGATTCCACAACCAACGGATCAGATCAAAGCTCTGCAGTCCTGCCACATCCAGTCGTGAATGGTGGTGGACAATTAAACAACTATCGGGAGGAGGAGGCTCTGCAAACATCCCCATCCTCAATGATGGTGGAGTCCAGCACGTGAGTGCAAAAGACAAGGCTGAAGCGTTTGCAACCATCTTCAGCCAGAAGTGTCGAGTGGATGATCCATCTCGGCCTCCTCCCGATATCCCCACCATCACAGAAGCCAGTCTTCAGCCAATTCGATTCACTCCACGTGATATCAAGAAACGGCTGAGTGCACTGGACACAGCAAAGGCTATGGGCCCCGACAACATCCCAGCTGTAGTGCTGAAGACTTGTGCTCCAGAACTAGCTGCGCCTCTAGCCAAGCTGTTCCAGTACAGCTACAACACTGGCATCTACCCGACAATGTGGAAAATTGCCCAGGTATGTCCTGTCCACAAAAAGCAGGACAAATCCAATCCGGCCAATTACCGCCCCATCAGTGTACTCTCAATCATCAGCAAAGTGATGGAAGGTGTCGTCGACAGTGCTATCAAGCGGCATTTACTCACCAATACCCTGCTCACCGATGCTCAGTTTGGGTTCCGCCAGGACCACTCGGCTCCAGACCTCATTACAGTCTTCGTCCAAACATGGAGAAAAGAGCTGAATTCCAGAAGTGAGGTGAGAGTGACTGCCCTTGACATCAAGGCAGCATTTGACAGAGTGTGGCACCAAGGAGCCCTCGTAAAATTGAAGCCAATGGGAATCAGGGGGAAAATTCTCCAGTGGCTGGAGTCATACCTAGCGCAAAGGAAGATGGTAGTGGTTGTTGGAGGCCAATCATCTCAGCCCCAGGACATTGCTGCAGGAGTTCCTCAGGGCAGTGTCCTAGGCCCTACCATCTTCAGTTGCTTCATCAATGACCTTCCCTCCATCATAAGGTCAGAAATGGGGATGTTCGCTGATGATTGCACAGTGTTCAATTCCATTCGCAACCCCTCAGACAATGAAGCAGTCCGTGCCCACATGCAGCAAGACCTGGACAACATCCAGGCTTGGGCTCGTAAGTGGCAAGTAACATTCGCGCCAGATAAGTGCCAGGCAATGAACATCTCCAACAAGACAGAGTCTAACCACTTCCCCTTGACATTCAACGGCATTACCATCGCCGAATCCCCCACCATCAACATCCTGGGGGTCACCATTGACCAGAAACTTAACTGGACCTGCCATATAAATACTGTGGCTACGAGAGCAGGTCAGAGGCTGGGTATTCTGCGGCGAGTGACTCACCTCCTGACTCCCCAAAGCCTTTCCACTATCTAAAAGGCACAAGTCAGGAGTGTGATCGAATACTCTCCACTTGCTTGGATAAGTGCAGCTCCAACAACACTCAAGAAGCTCAACACCATCCAAGATAAAGCAGCCCGCTTGATTGGCACCCCATCCACCACCCTAAACATTCACTCCCTTCACCACCGGCTCACAGTGGCTGCAGTGTGTACCATCCACAGGATGCACTGCAGCAACTCGCCAAGGCTTCTTCGACATCACCTCCCAAACCCGCGACCTCTACCACCTAGAAGGACAAGGGCAGCAGGCACATGGGAACAACACCACCTGCACGTTCCCCTCCAAGTCGCGCACCATCCCGACTTGGAAATATATCGCCGTTCCTTCATTGTCGCTGGGTCAAAATCCTGGAACTCCCTTCCTAACAGCACTGTGGGAGAACCTTCACCACATGGACTGCAGCGGTTCAAAAAGGCGGCTCACCACCACCTTCTCAAGGGCAATTAGGGATGGGCAATAAATGCCAGCCTCGCCAGCGATGCCCACATCCCATGAACGAATAAAAAAAATTCTTACAGAATGTATCTGAGCTGCTCAGTAATAAAACAAACAATTCAGCGGATTGAACAATGAGGTGTTGGAGGCACTTTGGCTTCACTCCGGTTGCTTACCTTTTCACTTGGGCTAAACATTCAAGCTAAGTTCTTAACACTGATTTTAAGGATATGAATTGGCAGCATTTGGAACAGGTATAACAGGTGAGATAGAATATTTATTTTAAGAACACTGACCCTAAATAGGAGAAAAAACAGCAGTGGTTCCCAGTGGACCACATCCTCTCTGATGGTATGAAGCATAGAATCATAGAATCTTACAGCACAGAAGGAGGCCATTCGGCCCATTGTGCCTGTTCCAGCTCTTTGAAAGAGCTGTGCAATTTAGTCCCATACCCCAGCTTTTTCCCATAACCCTGCAAATTAGTTCTCTTCAAGCATGTTACTCGCACCACCAGATACATAAAGTCACAGTGGTCGATTTAAAAGGTTAGGAATCACAAATTTCCTGAATGGATGATGTGACAAATATTTAAATTTCAACCTTGCTACAGTTGACCTTGTGCTCCAATTGGTCATCGTATTCTTTGATACAAGCCATTTTGTGTAGTCGAATGACTACAGGATTGGAAATGTAGACCAGTGTTCCAATCCTGCAGCATAAAGCCCATGAATATTTGGATGGTTCTGGTTCTGTATTATAAGGGGAGACAGAAGGCAGTTCTATCAAATGCCTTGTCACACCTAAAACTAGTAGAATGAAGATCATTTGTGACCACCTTGGTGCTGCGGCACGAGGATAACACTCCCAAAAGATACTCCCATTCCTTACTATCAAATACTTTGCATTGTCAAGAGAAAATACCAATGATACCACCCTGCACTTTGTGATTAACATTCAAGAGACAGTGAACGTTAGCTGACAAGTTCCTTCCCAGATAAAACTAATCTGATTAATTTGAACTAATTTAGCAATCAATTTGTTCAAGTGAATTGTCAGAAAATGTTACAGGAATGTTAGCTCAACATATAAATTGGTGTATCAGAAGCACAGTGTTGTTGGGGATCTTGTTCTTTTAAAGAATAAAGATATTGACGGCCTCATGCCATATTTCCAGAATGGACCCTGAGAAGGGTACGAGTACGAACACCTGATGTGTTGGACCACCATGAAGTGAAGTACCCATCTTCTCTGTGAAAGTGTGCACAGGAGGGTGGCAGTGAGGCAATGACACAGTGTGAAACTGAAAAATAATGACATTGAACTGGAAAGTATATTACATTGAAACTTAAAAGTACATAATATTTATACACACAATAAAGCACTATTTAGTTGAAGCCAATGGAAATACAAATCGAGAGAGATATAAAACGGGCAGCCATCTCGTCATCACCTGTTTTACACTATCACACAAAGCCAAGATCTACTCCGTAGAATGCCAAGTATTTTCACAATAAATGTGAGATTCATTGCCAAACAATACATTTAATAAGATAAGGAAAAGGAATGAGGGTGTAGGATATGGAAGTTTGTCATGCAATTTGAAAAGGTATTTGAATCAATTTTAATCCCGTAGTTCCATATTCCATACTGACAGAGCTGAGGAAGAAAAATGTAGTGCTCTGTTGCTTACAAAAGCCAGTAGGGAGAGAGGAATTACTGGTAGATCTAATGCCCCATCTACAGTCACAAATTAGAATTGAATCACCAAAAAAAATGGATGAATTGGTTTCTATTAGTGATTATAATTGTGGCAAATTCAGCAGAATCAGAATAAACAAAGTACATCATTTGCTTTACTTTGATATCAATTTTATGCCTTCACTAAATGTGAATTATCATCATACAGCAATAACTATAATAGTTGACTACAGAATTGTAGTTGTGCCAACACATGGCTGCCAACACCTTGAACAGTTGTAAGCCTCCTAAAATTGACGTACTCCCTGTCGTAATCCTTTTTCCAGGTAATGCAGGACGTTTTACATTGTCTTTTCACCTCTGGGATCTGGATTCAAATCGAGCCTCAGTTAAGGGTGATGAAACTCTCCTCTGCTATTGTGAAATGAGGTTGAACAGTTTTAATTCAGTTCTCAGGGGGCTTCACAGCAGAAATTTGGGACTAAGTAGAAGTTACACTCAAGAGAAGCCACAGGATGACTGGTATGAGAAGTAGAAAAATTATCAGATTGAGTTAGTACATGGTGATTTTCAATTTGGGCAGAGGGAACTTTTCTCTCCAATCTCTGCATATTTTACCTGACCTGAGTCAACTGTGGCTCAGTGCTGGCACACTCACCTATGAGTCTGTGGGTTCTAGTCGCACTCCAGAATCTTGAACACATAATCTAGGCTGACACTTCAGTACACTACTGAAGGAGTGCTGCACTGTCGGAGATGCCATCTTTCGGATGAGGCATTAAATCGAGACCCTGTCTGCCCCCTGAGGTGGATGTAAAAGATTTCTTGGCACTATTCGAAGAAGAGCAGGGGAGTTCTCCCTGTGTCCTGGCCAATATTTATCCCTCCACCAACATCACTAAAACAGATCATCTGGTCATTTATTTCATTGTTGTTTGTAGGAGCTTGCTGTGTGCAAATTGACTGCCACATTTCCCTACGCTACAACAGCGACTACACTTCAAAAGTACTTCATTGGCTGTAAAGTGCTTTGGGACATCTTGAGGCTATGAAGGGCACTTTATAAATACAAATCTGTCTGTGTGACCTGAGAGTTCTCGAACCTGATCCCGGCTGCTTAATTATGTTTCATTTCCCAGTGCTAACATCCCTCACCTTGATGAGCAATAAAAATTCACCCATAAAAGTAAATTCTTTGCAATTATGAAAAACAAAAGGATATTAAACAACAAATGTGAAAAGATTTTTATGGGTAAAAGCATAGCTTTAGTTTTCCATTTATATAAATAATTTGGATATAGACACAAGACGAATGGTATGAAATTAGGGGCATGGCAAAATGTGATGAAGGATGCAGGAGGACATAGTCAGGTTAGCGGAGTGGGCAAATAAGTGGTAGATGCAGTTCTTTCTCATGGCTATCACTATAAGAATGAATGGGGAATTTAGAAAATATTTTTGACACATTGGGGCTGATTTTCGGATGGCTGAGCGAGTGCGTTGGGGGCGGGGGGGCTCCTAAAATGGTGGAATCCCGGAGCGGGTTCGGAGCCCAGCTCCAACCTGCTGACTTCTGGGTTCCCCAGTGCCGCGTTTGGGTGCGCGCGCAATTAAAGCCGGCGGGATGCTGCTTTGGATAGTTAGTTAGATACTTGAGGTACTTGACAGACCTCACAGAGTGGACATTTTGGCAGGGGTGCAATTTTGAAGGATCCTCGGCGTGTTTCCCGTGCTGTGGGAAACACTCCCTGTTGTAGCAGTCGTGTTTCAGCAGGCAGTGGGAGATGCAAATGCTTATTTGACAGGTGGGGAGAAAACCTCATGTATTGCAGCAGGGCACTCTGTCAATTCAGACAAAGATTTGACTGCAAGACCTTTGTCTTTTCACTCAAAATGCTTAGTTTATATCCTAAACTCTGTTGTGCAAACACACTTACCTACTTTGCGGACCCCCTCAAACTCACATCGTCAGAATGGGGGGGCGCCATAGCTGCATTCATCACTTAATCCGAGGACGAGCAACATCACCAGCCTCGCCAGGCACGCTGTCCACCTCCGCCACGTGGAGCTCCACAACACGGTGCTGCGCCACAGTCGTGCAACTACACATACACCCACTATAGGGTGACCCAATGGGTGGCAACAAGTGTGGGTGTTCATGGTGAACCTCATGCAAGGGACTTATTACACAAGCCAGTCAAGAATGGTCAAGACGTGGCAGTAGTGGTGACAATAATAATATTTAATGTGCCATTAACAAAAATCAAATATAAATATAAAACATGACAAACCATCAAACACCCTTGTGCGTCCCCTTTCTGCTCACAAAACCTTTGCCTGAAGCTTACGAGTACTCTTACGTGGTGCTTCCCCTGTGGCTGCAGCAGAGTTAGTGGCAGGTTGGTCTTGTTCATGTCCTGACCGATTAGATGCTTTGGGCCTACGCCCTCTGGGTTTCGGTGCCCGAGAGGGCCCCTCCAAAGACTGCTCCACCTGCACCTGTGCAGGGGCAGACTCGACCACCTGGAGCGGAGGCAGCATTGCGGGTACTGGTTGAGAGGGGGACAGCGGGTGAGACATGGGGGCGCTTTGAGTGGAGTCCCCACTTCCATGTCCCCTTTCGCCATCTTCCCTCTCCTGGGCCAGGCCCACATCACTCTTATCAATCTGTTGGACGACAGTTTGGAAGACATGTGTGAAGCCTTGTAAGACCAGTGCTAGTGTATCTGCCTACCTGTTTAAGGCGGCAGAAAGTTGCTCACCCTGAGTCCGAAGAGTCGTTGTCAAGGTCTCAGGGGACTCATTGGTGAGCCGTGCTTGAAGCTTGATGGAGGCTAGCCTTCCCTCCATCGCAGACATTCCCGCACTTACCCGTGACACTATCTCAGAGATGCCCTCACATCCCTGTGACAGTATTTCAGAGATGCCCTCCCGTACCTGTGCCACCATTCCATTCATGTAGGAGTTGGACTCCTCGATCCTCTGCGCGATTGTAGAGAGTGTGCGTGGCACCTGTTCCAGTACCTCGCAAATGTGCTGCTGCCCCTGGATCATTCTCATTTTAAAGGATGGCCCCCAGGGTTCAGCATCTGTGACCAGCTGAGCAGAGCCTGGAGAAGAGTGCTCCCACCGACGCGGACTCTCCACAGCTGCCCCTGCCACCAGTGTCTGCTCATGCTCACGTGTGTGGTGACTCACCATGTGCGACCCCAACTAAGTGAGGACGGGGACCCACCGAGGTGTGTGTATCTGCGCTGTGGATGGCTCGCTCAGATGTGACGTTGCCCCCTCAGAGGCCGGCAGGCCCTCTGAGGAATCGCCCCTCACCGTCACGGCGGTCGCTGAAGGCCCTGTAAGAGAACAGAATATTAAGCATGATGAAGAGATGATGAGGTGCTGAAGGTGGCAAGGCATGTTAACATCAATTGATATTGTGAGTGCTGAATGTTAAAGTTCTGTCGCCAGCCGTTTGTCAGGTCGTAGTTTCGGCGTCCCCGATGGACAGGCACTCGAGGATGCGGCTAAGTTCAAGAGCCTCCTGCTCCGTGTCCATGAGGACAACCTGATGTTGTGGCCCCCCCTCCGGACTTCGCTCTCTCCCATGCATTCTGGGCTCTCTTCTTCTATAAGGGGAGAAAGTAGAGGTGTGAATGAGGGATGGTGACGTGGCCAACCGCAGAATGCAGTGGTTTGGTTGAGGCTGACCATGAAAGAGGTGCATCAGAGGGTGAGTATGAGACAGGGCCATGACATTGTATGAGGATTGGGTTGAGTGGTAGTGGTGGGATGAGTACTGGGGAGGTGAGGATGAGGTTTTAGTGGGTGTGAGGAGTGATGTGATAGAGTAGTGGGGGCGGTGATGTGGAAGACGGAGTGTAGGAGAATGAGTAAGTATACTCACTGGCTGACCTAGTTAGGTAATTGAAGCGCTTCCTGCACTGGATCCATGTGCGGGAGACGTTGCTGCTGCTGGTGACCTCCTCTGCCACCTCGAGCCAGGCCTTCTTGGTGGCAGAGACAGACCACTTCCTCCCGTCCTCTGGGTATAAAATATCCCTCCTCCTCCTCCTCACCCCATCCAGTAGGACCTGGAGTGAGGCATCATTAAATCTGGGAGCAGCCTTTCCCCTGGTCTGCTCCATGCTGCACTTTTGGTTGTTTGCTGCAGGAGCAGCATTGGAGGACTGCCCCTTTAAATGGGGCTCCTCCAGCGGACAGCCTGTGATGCAGGTGTGCAGTCCGCCCACTGCGCAGGTTGATGACGGGAAACCTGGAAGCCACGGTAAGTGCCTTCAATTTACCCGCGATTGCATGGGGAACAGACGGATTTTACTGGGTGGGTTACCCACGCGCCCAGTTACTCCCCCGCTGCCATCCCACCTTCCTGGTAATATCGGGGCCATTATGTTAGTGGAACATGGAATGCTTTACCACAAGTGGCCATTGGAACTAAAAGGAAATCGGATAAGTATTTGAAAAAGTATAATATGAAGAATAATAAAAGTATAATAATAAAAAATAATAAAATGAAAGAATGTGGGAAACGGGAATGGAAACAGGATTGGAGTAGATAACTCCTGTAGAAGAATTTGCTTCAATGCGGGCATAATGGCCTCCTTTTGTCCTGTAATTTTTATGATTTTATAACTCAGAGCTCTTCCTGCACCTAATGGTGGAATGGAAATTTACTGTAAATCCAGGAGAATAACAGTAACATGGCTGCAAACAAAGATATTCAAGAGGTAATTTTTTTTTAAAGTCCAGGTTTTTTCTTTGTAAACTCATAAGTTGATTGCTGTGATTATAATTTGTGAAAGGAAACAGATCTGACTCTGGACAATTAGCCATTATAAGGTCAACACTACAGTTGTGTGCAAACATTCTATTAGCCATTTGAACAATGGCCGATTTAAAGGCCGATGTTAATTTCCGAGCTAAGGTAAGGCTTGAATGCCCAGCTGTTGGTACAGGTGGTAGATAGGGATTTAAACTAATAAGAGGGGGGAGAGGGTTAAGGTAGGGTAAATTTATAAGTCTAAAGAGAAAAGTCAAGGTTGTAGAATAGTGTAGCGATTTGGGTAAAAAAAAGCAGTGTGTGTCAGGAAGGGACAGAGAGTTTAACGTAGGTAATAGGGCATTAGTGACTAAGGTCACATCAGGGAAAATAGTTAGAAGTTAAAATTAAAGGCGCGATATCTGAATGCACAAAGCATTCGTAACAAGATAGATGAATTATTGGCACAAATAGAGATAAATGGGTTTGATCTAGTAGCCATTATTGAGACGTGGTTGCGGGGTGACCAAGATTGGGAACTAAATATTCCAGGTTTTTTATTTATTCGTTCATGGGATGTGGGGGATGTGGGCGTCGCTGGCAAGGCCAGCATTTATTGCCCATCCCTAATTGCCCTTGAGAAGGTGGTGGTGAGCTGCCTTCTTGAACCGCTGCAGTCCGTGTGGTGAAGGTTCTCCCACAGTGCTGTTAGGTAGGGAGTTCCAGGATTTTGACCCAGCGACAATGAATGAACAGCGATATATTTCCAAGTCGGGATGGTGTGTGACTTGGAGGGGAACGTGCAGGTGGTGTTGTTCCCATGTGCCTGCTGCCCTTGTCCTTCTAGGTGGTAGAGGTCGCAGGTTTGGGAGGTGCTGTCGAAGAAGCCTTGGCGAGTTGCTGCAGTGCATCCTGTGGATGGTACACACTGCAGCCACTGTGCGCCGGTGGTGAAGGGAGTGAATGTTTAGGGTGGTGGATGGGGTGCCAATCAAGCGGGCTGCTTTGTCCTTGACTTTTAGAAAAGGAGTGGGGGATAGCCCTGATAATAAAGGATGACATAAAGGCAGTAGTGAGAAAGGATCTTAGTTCAGAAAAACAGAATGTCGAATCATTTTGGGTGGAGTTAAGAAATAACAAGGGGCAGAAAGCCCTGGTGGGAGTAGTTTATATCCCCCTAACAGTAATTATAGTGTTGGACAGAGTATTTATCAGGAAATTAGGGGAGCATGTGACAAGGGTAATGCAATAATCGTGAGTGACTTTAATCTTCTTATAGAGTGAGCAAACCAAATTGCCAAAAGTAGTTTGGAGGACAAGTTCTTGGAATGCATTCGAGACAGTTTTCTGGAACAATATGTTGTGGAACCAACTAGGGAACAGGCTATTTTGAATCTCGTATTGTGTAATGAGTGGTAAAGAATGAATTAGTAATCTCATAGTTAGGGATCCTCTGGGGCAGAGGGATCATAATTTGATAGACTATCACATTGAGTTTGAGAGTGATGTAGTTAAGTCCGAAACTAGTGTCTTAAATTTAAACAAAGCCAATACGTAGGTATGAGGGGCGAGTTGGCTAAGGTAGATTGGGAAATTAGATTAAAAGGTATGACGGTAGATAACCAATGTGAACATTTAAAGAAATAATTAATAATTCTCAACGAATACGCATTGCCTTGAGGAATAAAAACTCCACAGGAAAAGTGATCCAACCGTCGCTAAATTGAGAAGTTAATGATCGTATTAGATTAAAAGAAGAGGCTTACAATGGCCCTGATATTACCGGGGAGGCGGGATGGCAGCGGGGGGGCGATTGGGTGTATGGGTAACCCACCCAGTGAAATCCGTTCGTTCCCCGCATGATCGCGGGTAAATTGGAGCCACTTAGTGTGGCTTCCGGGTTTCCTGTCGGAAACCTGCGCAGCGGGCGGACTGCGCACCCGCATCACAGGCTGTCAGCTGGAGGAGCCCTATTTAAAGGGGCAGTCCTCCAGTGGCTGCTCCTGGAGCAAACACCCAAAATTACACAATGGAGCAGCCCAGGGGAAAGGCTGCTCCTAGATTTAGTGATGCCTCACTCCAGGTGCTACTGGATAGGGTGAGGAGGAGGAGGGATGTATTTTACCCGGCAGACGGGAGGAAATGGCCTGCCTCTGCCACCAAGAATGCCTGGCTCAAAGTGGCAAAGGAGATCACCAGCAGCAGCAGCAACGTCTCCCGCACCTGGATACAGTGCAGGAAGCGTTTCAATGACCTGACCAGGTCAGCCAAAGTGAGTACGCTTACTCATTCTCCGACACTCCATCTTCCACATTACCGCACCCACCCCACAACTCATTCTGCACTGCCAACACTACTCGATCACATCACTCCTCACACCTACTCAAACCTCATCCTCAACTTATCTGCACTTACTCAACACTTCCTCACCTCCCCAGTACTCATCCCACCACTACCACTCAACCCTATCCTCATACAATGTCATGGCTCTGTCTCATACTCACCCACTGATGCATCTCTTTCACGGTCAGCTGCACCCAAACCAATGCATTCAGCGGTTGGCCACGTCACCACGCCTCTCTACTTCCTCCCCTTATAGAAGAGAGCCCAGAATGCATGGGAGTGGGCACAGACCAGAGGGGGGCCACAACATCTAGTCATCCTCTGGGACGTGGAGCAGGAGGCACTGGAACTGAGCCACACCCTCAAGTGCCTGTCCATCGGAGATGCCGAGACTGGCACCTGACAAACGGCTGGTGACAGAACTTAAACGTTCAGCACACACAATACCATTTGATGTTAACATGCCTTGCTGTCTTCAGCACCTCAAACTTACAAGGCTTCACACATGTCCTCCAAACTGTCGTCCAGCAGAGTAGTAGGAGTGATGTGGGCCTGGCCCGGGGAGGGAAGATGGCGAAAGGGGACATGGAAGTGGGGACGCCACTAAAAGCGTCTCACCCGTTGCCCACCTCTCAACCAGTACCTGCAATGCTGCCTCCTCTCCAGGTGGTCGAATCTGCCCCTGCACAGGTGCAGGTGGAGCAGTCTTTGGAGGGGCCCTCACAGGCACCAAAACCCAGAGGGCTTAGGCCCAAAGCATCTAATCGGTCAGAGCATGAACAAGAGCAACCTGCCACTACCTCTGCTGCAGCCACCGGGAAGCACCACGTAGGAGTAGTCGGATGTGAAAGGCGAAGTTTTTGTGAGCACAAAGGGGATGCACAAGGGTGTTTAACGGTTGGTCATGTTTTTTATTTATATTTGCTTTTTGTTAATCGCACATTAAATATTATTATTGTCACCACTATTGCCACGTCTTGACCATTGTTGACTGGCTTGTGTAATAAGGCCCTTTCATGAGGTTCACCATGAATGCCCACACTTGATGCCACCCATTGGGTCACTCGACAGTGGGTGTATGTGTAGTTGCAGGACTGTGTTGTGCAGGGGGCGGGGGTGGGCTGGTGGGGCGTTGCTCTGTCCAGGTGGTGAGGACTGGTCTCTTCACACTGTCTGATGTTAGGAGAACCGTTCACATATCAGTGTCTCCCTGGCCTCACGAGCAGCCAGTTGTGCCGCTGTTCTGCCCATGGGTTGCTCCTCCTCCTCCTCCTCTTCCTCCTCCTCCTCTGCCTCCACCTCCTCCTCCTCAATGTGGGTGGCAGATGTTGATGGGGCCTCCTAAAGCAGCACCCCTCTCTGTTGTGCCATGTTGTGCAGGGCACAACACACGACTATAATGCATCCCACTCTGTCTGATGCGTATTGAAGCGCTCCCCCAGAATGATCAAGGCACCTGAAGTGCATCTTGAGCAGCCCTATAGCATGCTTAATTGTAGACCTGGTAGCGATGTGGCTGGTTATATCAACGCTCTTGCTCAGTGATGGGGTTCCTCAGAGGTGTCATGAGCCACATGTACAGGGGGTATCCCTTGTCCCCAAGGAGCCAGCCCTTAAGGGTGTTCTGTACGTGGAAGAGGGGCAGGATGTTGGATTCCCGGAGGATGAAGGAATCGTGGCAGCTGCCAGAGAATCTGGCGCACACGTGAAGGAATCTTTTGCGGTGGTCACAAATGAGCTGAGTGTTGATGGAGTGATTGCCCTTCCTGTTGTTGAACAGTCCTGGCTCGTGTGGAGGTGCTCGTATTGCTATATGGGTGCAATCGATTACACCCTGCACCCATGGGAAGCCAGTCACAGCCTTCTCCGTCTGGCTGAGGCTATCCATGGGGAAGTAACACGAGGTCGTGCGAAACAAGCCGTTGATGACCTGCTTTATGCACTTGTGTGCAGATGACTGAGAGACCCCAGCGATGTCCCCGGTGGCACCCTGGAACGATCCGGAGACGAAGAAGTTGAGGGCAGTGGAGACTTTGACAGCGACAGGAAAAGAGATGCTGCTTGGCCCAGCTGGGTGCAGCTCGGCATGAAGGAGGCTACATATGTCTGCGACCACCTGATGACTAACTCTGAGCCTCCGTATGCACTGCTCCTCAGAGAGATCCAGGAAGCTGAGCCTCAGTCTGTAGACTCTGTTGCGAGGGTAGTGCCTCCTGCGACATCCCTCTCTCTGTTGTTGCTCTCCGTGCTGTTGTGCAGGTGCCTGAGGCACAGCACTGTGTTGTGGAGCTCCACATGGCAGAGGTGGACGGCATGCCTGGTGAGGCTGGTGATGTTGCTTGTCCTCGGATGAAGTGATGAATGCAGCCATGGCGCCTCCCCATTCTGATGGTGTGAGTTTGAGGGGGTCCGCAAAGTAGGTAAATGTGTTTGCACAGCAGAGTTTTTGGTATAAATTAAGAATTTTGAGTGAATAGACAAAGGTCTTGCATCCAAAACTTTATCTGCAATAAATGAGGTTTTCTCCCCACGTGTCAAATAATCCTTTGCATCTCCCACTGGCTGCTGGCTGAAACACGTCTGCTACAACAGGGAGTGTTTCCCAGCATGGGAAACACGCTGAGGATCCTTCAAAATTGCACCCCTGCCAAAATATCCACTTAATGAGGTCTCTCAAGTACCTCAACTATCTGACTAACTATGTAAATTATCATCCTGCCAGCTTTAATTGCTGGTGGGATTCCCACATTTTCGAGGTGCGCGCGCACCCGAACACATGACTGGGGAACCCAGAGGTTGAGCCAGGCTACGAACCCGCTCCGGGTTGCTGCCATTTTACGAGCCCCAATGTTGTCAAAAAGAGTAGTAAGCCTAAGAATTGGGAGGGTTTCAGAAATCAGCAAAGGATGACCAAGAAATTGATAAAGAGGGAGAAAACAGAGTATGAGCGTAAAGTAGCAAGAAATATAAAAACAGATTGTAAGAGCTTCTACAAGTATTTAAAAAGGAAGAGATTGGAGAAAGTAAACCTGGGTCCCTTAGAGCCAGAGACAGGAGAAATTATAACGGGGAGAAAGGGAATAGCAGAGATGTTAAACAAATATTTTATATCTGCCTTCACAGTAGAAGACAGAAAAAGCATATCGGAACTGGTGGGGAACCAAGGGTCTAATGAGAGTGAGGAACTTAAAGTAACTAATATTAGCAATGAAAAAGTACTGGAGAAATTAACGGGACCAAAAGCCAACAAATACGAACAAACATACGAACATACGAATTAAGAGCAGGAGTAGGCCATTCGGCCCCTCGAGCCTGCTCTGCCATTTGATAAGATCGTGGCTGATCTGATTGTGACTTCAACCTTTGACTCCCTTGTTAATCAGGAATCTATCCAACTCAGCCTTAAAAATATTCAATGACCCTGCCTCCACCGCTATCTGGGGAAGGGAGTGTCATAGACTCACGACCCTCTGACAGAAAAAAATTCTCCTCATCTCTGTCTTAAATGGGAGACCACTTATTTTTAAACTGTGGCTCCTAGTTCTGGTCTCTCCCACATGGGGAAACATCCCCTCAGCATCCACCCCTTCTAGTCCCCTCAGGATCTTATATGTTTCAATAAGATCACCTCTCATTCTTCTAAACTCCAGTGTATACAGGCCCAACTTGTCCAATCTTTCCTCATAAGATAACCCCCTCATCCCAGGAATCAGTCGAGTGAAACCTTCTGTGAACTGCATCCAAAGCAATTATGTCCTTCCTTAAATAAGGAGTCCAAAACTGCACACTGTATTCTAGATGTGATCTCACCAATGCCCTGTACAACTGTAGCAAAACATCTCTACTTTTATATTCCATTCTCTTTGCAACAAATGACAACATTCCATTTGCCTTCCTAAACACCTGCTGTACCTGCATACTAACTTTTTGTGATTCATGTACAAGGACACCCAGATCCCTCTGTACCTCAGAGTTCTGCAATCTCTCTCTCTATTTAAATAATATATTGCTTTTCTATTCCTCCTGCCAAAGTGGACAAGTTCACATTTTCCCACATTATACTCCATCTGCCAAATTTTTGCCCACACACTTAGCCTAACTATATCCCTTTGCAGACTCCTTATCTCCTCTTCACAACTCACTTTGCTACCTACCTTTGTGTCATCAGCAAATTTAGCAACCATACATTCGGTCCCTTCATCCAAGTCATTGATAAAGATTGTAAATAGTTGAGGCCCAAGCACTGATCCCTGTGGCACTCCACTCGTTACATCTTGCCAACCTGAAAATGACCCATTTATGGCTACCCTCTGTTTCCTGTTAGCTAACCAATCCTTTATCCATGCTAATATGTTACCCCCTACACCATGAGCTCTTATTTTGTGTAGTAGCCTTTGATGTGACACCTTGTCAAAAGCCTTCTGGAAATCCAAGTATACCACATCCACAGGATCCCCTTTATCCACGTTGCTTGTTACTTCCTTAAAGAACTCTAATAAATTAGTCAAATACGATTTCCCTTTCACAAAGCTGTGTTGACTCTGCCTGATTGCATTGAGATTTCAAAGTGCCCTACTATAACCTCCTTAATAATAGATTCTAACATTTTCCCTATGACAGATGTTAAGCTAACTAGCCTGTAGTTTCCTGCTTTCTGTCTCCCTCCTTTCTTGAATAAAGGAGTTACATTCGCTATTTTCCAATCTGATGGGACCCTTCCAGAATCTAGGGAATTTTGGAAAATTAATACCAATGCATCTACTATCTCTGCAGCCACTTCTTTTAAGACCCTAGGATGAAGACCCTGGGAATTGTCAGCTTTTAGTTCTGATAATTTTTTCAAAACCCTTTCCCTGGTGATTATAAATGTTTTAAGTTCCTCCCTCCCTTTCACCTCTTGAGTCACAATTATTTCTGGCATGTTATTTGAATCCTCTATAGTGAAGACGGACACAAAATATCTGTTCAATTCATCCACCATTTCCTTATTTTCCATTATTAATTGCCCAGACTCTCTCTCTAGGGGACCAACGCTCACTTTACTTACTCTTTTCTTGTAGAAACTCTTACTATCTGTTTTTATATGTCTAGGTAGCTTTCTCTCGCACTCAAATTTCTCCCTCCTTATTATTCTTTTAGTCAGTCTTTGCTGTTTTTTATATTCTGACCAATCTTCTGAATCCCCTGGACCTGATGGTCTACATCCTAAGGTTTAAAAGAGGTGGCTGCAGAGATAATGGATGTATTGGTTTTTATCTTCCAGAATTCCCTAGATTTTAGAAGGGTCCCAGTGGATTGAAAGTTAGCAAATATAACCCTGACTAAAGAAGGGAGAGAGAAAACAGGGAACTACAGGCCAGTTAGCCTGACATCAGTTGTAGGGAAAATGCTTGAATCTATTATTGAGGATGTAGTAACAGGGCACTTCGAAAATCATGATATGATTCGGCAGAGTCAACATGTTTTTATGAACTTAGATCGTGTTTGACAAATGTATTAGAGTTTTTTGAGGGTGCAACTTGCAGGGTAGACAAGGGGGAACCAGTGGAAGTAGTATATTTGGATTTTCGAAAGGCGTTTGATAAGGTGTCACACAAGGGGTTGTTACACAAAATTAGGGCTCATGGGATTGGGCGTAATTTATTAGCATGGATTGAGGATTGGTTAATGGACAGAAAACAGAATAGGAACAAACGGGTAATTTTCGGTTTGGCATGCTGTAACTTGTCGGGTGCCGCAAGGATTTGTGCTTGGGCCTCAGCTGTTTACAATCTATATCAATGACTTAGATGGGTGACCGAGTGTAACATATCCAAGTTTGCTGATAATACAAAGCTAGGTGGGAAAGTAAGCTGTGAGGAGGACGCAAAGAGACTGCAAAGGGGCCCTTATTGCAGGGGAGTTGGAGTACAAGAGTAAGGAAGTCTTGCTACAATTGTATAGGGCTTTGGTGAGACCACACCTGGAGTACTGTGTACAGTTTTGGTCTCCTTACCTAAGGAAAGATATACTTGCCTTTGAGGGGGTGCAACAAAGGTTCACTAGATTGATTTCTGGGATGAGAGAGTTGTCCTATGAGGAGAGATTGAGTAGAATGGGCCTATATTCTCTGGAGTTTAGAAGAATGGAGGTGATCTCATTGAAATGTATAAAATTCTTAGAGGGCTTGACAGGGTAGATGCTGAGAGGCCGTTTCCCATGAGTGGAGCGTATAGAACTAAGGGGTCATGGTCTCAGGATAAGGGGTCAGCAATTTAGGACTGTGATGAGGAGGAATTTCTTCACTTAGAGGTGTATATTTGGAATTCTGTATCCCATAGGGCTGTGGATGCACAGTGGTTGAGTATATTCAAGGCTGAGATCTATAGATTTTTGGAATCTAAGGGAATCAAGGGATATGGGGATCGGGCAGGAAAATGGAGTTGAGGTATGATCTGCCATGATCTTATTGAATGGCAGAGCAGACTTGAGGGGCTGTATGGCATACTCCCGCTCCAATCATGTTCTTATCTTATGTAGGGATATACACTGGTTAAGTGAGTGGGTGAGAAGGTGGCAAACGGAGTATAACATGGGAAATTTGAAATTATCCCTTTTGTAGGAAGAATAGAAAAGAAGAATATTTTTTAAAAGGTGAGAAACGAACAAATGTTGGTATTCAGACGGATTTGGGCGTCCTTGTACACGAATCACAAAGTTAACGTGGAGGTACAGGAAGCAATTAAGAAGGCAAATCGTATGTTAGCCTTTATTGCAAGGGGGCTGGGAGTATAAGAGTAAGGAGGTCTTGCTGCAATTATATTGGGCTCTGGTGAGACCACACCTGGAGTACTGTGTACAGTTCTGGTCTTCTTACCTAAGGAAGGATATACTTACCTTAGAGGGGGTGCAATGAAGGTTCACTAGATTGATTCCTGGGATGAGAGGGTTGCCCTATGAGGAGAGATTGAATAAAATGGCTGCATTGTGCATGGTCAATTACTGACACACGGTCGGCCTGCAGGTTCAGCACGTCTGTCACTGTATATACGCTCCTTTCACGCAAGACAACTTTTCTGCTTTTACAATGATGGCACATAATTCAAGAATACAATCCCAACTAGGAGAATGGTCTCCCTGGTGAATCATTGCTAGTGGAAGCATATCTCCTCGCTATCCCAAGTAGCTTTAATGAGATCTATAGATCTGAAAATGTGGATAACGCAGATGCGTGTGGGCTGCCTCAAGTGCAGGTCGACCTTTCTCTCGGATCATTTCTCTGCAACTCCTTCTCACTGTCAAACTTCCATGTCCATACTGCCAGTTAGGGGTGCTTAAATAGAGCATTAAACTCCATGCAATGGTAACAGGTAAAAAAGAAAAGAAAAAACAAAAGTCAAAAAATGAAAAAAAAAGGGGAAAAATATAAAAACAAAATAATGCAGGAAAAGCAACCTAAAGAGCCACAAAAAGAATCTCAGTCACTCCCAAAACAAGTCAGCACACATTGAAGAAAAGCCACTCTCAAAGGCCAGAAAATTAGGTTCAAAATACTCCAGGTTTTTACTTCTCTAGAACAATGATGTCACTTCTCTGGAGCAAAACACGTGAAATGAAGGGTAGGAAAGCCTCACCATCGTCAACATAAGAAATAGGAGCAGGAGTAGGCCATACAGCCCCTCGAGGCTGCTCCGCCATTCAATAAGATCATGGCTGATCTTCAATCTCAACTATCTCAGCCTTGAATATACTCAACGACCCAGTCCTCTGGGGTAGAGAATTCCAAAGATTCACAATCATCTGAGTGAAGAAATTCCTTCTCATCTCAGTCCTAAATGGCCGACCCCTTATCCTGAGACTATGACCCCTAATTTTAGACTCTCCAGACACGGGAAACAGCCTCTCAGCATCTACCCTGTCAAGCCCTCTTAGAATCTTTTATGTTTCAATGAGATCACCTCTCATTCTTCTAAACTCCAGAGAGTATAGGCCCATTCTACTCAGTCTTTCCTCATAGGACAATCTTCTCATCCCAAGGATCCATCTAGTGAACCTTTGTTGCACCGCCTCTAAGGCAAGTATATCTTTCCTTAGATAAGGAGACCAAAACTGTATGCAGTATTCCAGGTGTGGTCTCACTAAGGCCCGATACAATTGTAGCAAGACTTCCTTACTCTTGTACTCTAACCCCCTTGCAATGAAGGCCAACATACCATTTGCCTTGCTAATTATTTGCTGTACCTGCTTGTTAACGTTCTGTGTTTCGTGTACGAGGACACCTAAATCTCTCTGAACACCAACATTTATTGTTTCTCACCATTTAAAAAATATTCTATTTTTCTATTCTTACTACCAAAGTGAATATTTCCCCTCATTATACTCCATCTGCCACCTTCTTGCACACTCACTTAACCTTTGCAGACTCTTTGGGGCTCGAGTTTCGGGTGACGGAGCGGGTGCGTTGGGGGCGAGGGGGCTCCGAAAATCGCTGAATTGCTGAGCGGGTTCAGAACCACCTGCACATTCCCCTCCAAGTCACACACCATCCCGACTTGGAAATATATCACCGTTCCTTCATCATCGCTGGGTCAAAATCCTGGAACTCCCTTCCTAACAGCACTGTGGGAGAACCTTCACCACACAGACTGCAGCGGTTCAAGAAGGCGGCTCGACACCACCTTCTCAAGGGCAATTAAGGATGAGCAATAAATGCCAGCCTCGCCAGCGATGCCCACATCCCATGAACGAATAAAAAAAAAGAGCCCTGCTCCAACCCGCTGACTTCTGGGTTCCCCAGTGATGCGTCCGGGTAAGCGCGTGCCTCCCGAATGCGGGAGTCCCAACGGCAATTAAAGCCGGCGGGATGATGGTTTGCACAGTTTGTACGATAGTTGAGGTACTTGAGCTACTTGATTGATTAGACATTTTGGCAGGGGTGCGATTTTGAAGCATCCTCAGCATGTTTCCTGTGCTGTGGGAAACACTCCCTGTAGCAACAGACGTGTTTCAGCCAGTAGCCAGTTGGAGATGCAAATGCTAATTTTACAGGTGGGGCGAAAACATCATTTATTGCAGCAGGGCACTCTGTCATTTCAGACAAAGTTTTGGCTGCAAGACCTTTGTGTTTTCACTCAAAATTCTTAGTTTCCACCCAAAACTCTGCTGTGCAAACATATTTAACTACTTTGCGGACCCCCTCAAACTGACACCATCAGGATGGGGAGCGCCATGTCTACATTCACCACTACATCCGAGGACGAGCAACATAACCAGCCTCGCCAGGCACGGCGTCCACCTCCACCGTGTGGAGCTCCACAACACAGTGCTGCGCCACAGGCACCTGCACAACAGCATGGAGGGCAACAACAGAGAAAGCGACGTCACAGGGGGCACTACCCTCGCAACAGGGTCTACAGACTGAGGCTCAGCTTCCTGGAGCTCTCTGAGGAGCAGTGCATACGGAGGCTCAGAGTCAGTCACCAGGTAGTCGCAGACATCTGCACCTTCCTTCATGCCAAGCTGCTCCTGACTGGGCTGAGCAGCATCTCCTTACCTGTCGCTGTCAAAGTCACCACTATCCTCAACTTCCTCGCCTCCGGATCATTCCAGGGTGCCACCGGGGACATCGCCGGGGTCTCTCAGTCGTCTGCACACAAGTGCATAAGGTAGGTCACTGATGGCTTGTTTCGCAGGGCCTTGCACTACGTCAACTTCCCCATGGACGACCTCAGCCAGACGCAGAGGGCAGTGAGATTCCACGCTGTGGCTGGCTTCCCATGGGTGCAGGGTGTAATCGATTGCACCCATATAGCAATACGAGCACCTCCACACGAGCCAGGACTGTTCATCAACAGGAAGGGCAATCACTCCATCAACACTCAGTTCATTTGTGACCACCGCAAAAGATTCCTTCATTTGTGCGCCAGATTCTCTGGCAGCTGCCACGATTCCTTCATCCTCCGGGAATCCAACATCCTGCCCCTCTTCCACGTACAAAACACCCTAAAGGGCTGGCTGCTCGGGGACAAGGGATACTCCCTGCACATGTGGCTCATGACACCTCTGAGGAACCCCATCACCGAGCAAGAGCGTTGATATAACCAGCCACATCGCTACCAGGTCTACAATTGAGCATGCTATAGGGCTGCTCAAGATGCACTTCAGGTCCTGGGGGAGCGCTTCAGTACGCACCAGGCAGAGTGGGATGCATTATAGTAGTGTGTTGTGCCCTGCACAACATTGGCACAACAGAGAGGGGTGCTGCTTTAGGAGGCCCCATCAACATCTGCCACCCACATTGAGGAGGAGGAGGAGCAGCAGCAGGAGTAACCCATCAGTTGAACAGCTGCTCACCTGGCTGCTCGTGTGGCCAGGGAGTCACTGATATGTGAACGGTTCTCCTAACATCAGACAGTGTGAAGAGTCCAGTCCTCACAACACCTGTATAGAGAAGGGCCCACGCCAACCCCCCACCCCCCTCCCTGCACATAACAGTCCTGCAACTACACATACGCCCACTGTAGAGTGACCCAATGGGTGGCATCAGGTGTTGGCGTTCATGGTGAACCTCATGAAGGGCCTTATTACAGAAGCCAGTCAAGAATGGCCAAGACGTGGCAGTAGTAGTGACAATAATAATATTTAATGTAAGTTTTAAAAAAAAAAGGAAATATAAATAAAAAAAACATGACCAACCGTCAAACACCCTTGTGCATCCCCTTCGTGCTCACAAAACATTCGCTTCCAACTACTTCTACGTGGTGCATCCCCTGTGGCTGCAGCAGAGGTAGTGGCAGGTTGTTTTTGTTCATGCCCTGACCGAGTAGATGCTTTGGGCCTACGCCCTCTGGTATTTTGATGCCCGTGAGGGCCCTCCAAAGACTGCTCCACCTGCACCTGTGCAGGGGCAGACACGGCCACCTGGAGAGGAGGCAGCATTGCGGGTACTGGTTGAGAGGGGGGCAATGGGTGAGACGTGGGGGCATGTTGAGTGGTGTCCCCACTTCCATGTCCCCTTTGGCCATCATCCCTCCCCTGGGCCAGGCCCACACCACTCCTACCACTCTGCTGGACGACAGTTTGGAGGACATGTGTGAAGCCTTGTAAGCCAGTGCTAGTGTATCTGCCTGCCTGTTTAAGGCGGCAGAATGTTGTTCACCCTGTGTCCGAAGGGCCATTGTCAGGGCCTGAATGGACTCATTTGTGAGCTGTGCTTGAAGCTCGATGGAGGCTAGCCTTCTCTCCATCGCAGACATTCCCGCACTTACCCACGACACTATCTCAGAGATGCCCTCCGGTACCTGTGCTACCATTCCACTCATGCAGGAGTTGGACTCCTCCATCCTCTGCGCGATTGTGGAGAGTGCGCATGGCACCTGTTCCAGCACCTCGTAAATGTGCTGCTGCCCCTCAATCATTCTCCTTTTAAAGGATGGCCCCCAGGGTTCAGCAGCTGAGCAGAGCCTTGAGAAGAGTGCTTCCACCAACGCGGACTCTCCACAGCTGCCCCTGCCACCAGTGTCTGCTCATGCTCATATGTGTGTGGTAACTCACCATGTGCGACCCCAACTAACTGCGGACTGGGACCCACCGGGGTGTGTGTATCTGCGCTGGTGGATGGCTCACTCAGATGTGACAGTTCCCCCACAGAGGCCGGAAGGTCCTCTGAGGAATCACCCTCTGCTATCACAGCGGCCACTGAAGGTCCTGTAAGGGAACAGAAGGCAATATTAAGCATGATCACAGATATGTCATGTTGCGATGAGCATACTGAGGTGCTGACGATGGCAGGGCATGTTAACATCAATTCATATTGTGTATGCTAAATGTTAAAGTTGTGTCACCAGACGTTTGTGGGGTGCCAGTCTCAGCGTCCCCGACAGACAGGCACTCGAGGGTGCGGCTTAGTTCCAGTGCCTCCTTCTCTGTGTCTGTAAGGACGACAATCTGTTGCGGCCCCCCTCCAGTCCTCGCCCTCTCCCCTGCATTCTGGGCTCCCTTCTTCTATAAGGGGCGAAAGGACAGACACGTGAGTGAGTGACAGTAACATGGCCAACCGATGAATGCATTGGTTTGGATGCGGCTGACCGTGAATCAGATGTATCATAGGATGAATATGAGACAGAGCCATGACATTGTATGAGGATTGGGTTGAGTGGTCGTGGTGGGATGACTAATGGGGAGGTGAGGAAGTGCAGGTAAGTTGAGGATGAGCTTTATGTAGGTGTGGGGAGTGATGTGATAGAGTAGTGTTGGCAGTGCAGAATGAGTTGGGGGGTGGGGGTGGTGATGTGGAAGACGGAATGTAGGAGAATGAGTAAATGTACTCACTTTGGCTGACCTAGTCAGGTCATTGAAGCGCTTCCTGCACTGGATCCAGGTGCGGGAGATGTTGCTGCTGCTGGTGACTCCCTCTGCCACCTTGAGCCAGGCCTTCTTGGTGGCAGAGGCAGGCCACTTCCTTCCGTCCGCCAGGTAGAAGACATCCCTCATCCTCCTCACCCCATCCAGTAGCACCTGGAGTGAGCTATCACTATATCTAGGAGCAGCCTTTCCCCTGTGCTGCTCCATTGTGCTGTGTGGGTGTTTTGCTCCAGGAGAAGCCATTGGAGGACTGCCCCTTTAAATAGAGCTCCTCCAGCTGACAGCCTGTGATGCGGGTGCACAGTCCGCCTTCTGCGCAGCTTTCGGACGGCAAACCCAGAAGCCACGTTAAGTGGCTCCAATTGACCCGCGATCGCGTGGGAAACAGACAGATTTTATTGGGCGGGTTACCCACGCGTCCAATCGTCCCCTCCCCCCCTCGCTGCGTCCTGCCTTCCCGCTAATATCGGGGCCTTTGTGTCCTCCTCACAGCTTACGTTCCAACCTAGCTTAGTATCGTCAGCAAACCTGGATACATTATAATTGGTCCCTTCACCTAAGTCATTAATATAGATTGTGAATAGCTGAGGTCCCAGCACCGATCCTTGCAGCATCCCACTAGTTACAGCCTGCCAACCTGAAAATGACCCGTTTATTCCTATTCTCTGATTTCTGTCCATTAACCACAACAACAAAAACAGCAACATCTTGCATTTATACATTGCCTTTAACGTAATGTCCAAAGGCGCTTTGCAGGAGTGTTATCAAACAAAATTTGACACTGAGCCATGTAAGGAGGTATTAGGACAGGTGACTAAAAGCTTGGTCAAACAGCCAGGTATTAAGGAGCGTCTTAAAGGAGGAGAGAGAGGCGGAAAGGTTTAGGGAAGGAATTCCAGAGCTTAGGGCCTAGACAGCTGAAGGCATGGCCGCCAGTGGTGGAGCAATTAAAATCGGGGGATGCGCAAGAGGCAATCCTCTGTCCATGCTAATATGTTACCCCTAGACCCATGAGCCCTTATCTTGTGTAACAACCTTTTAGGTGGCACCTCATCGAATGCCTTCTGAGAATCCAAATATACTACATCCACTGCTTCCTCTTTATCTACCCTGCTAGTTACATCCTCAAAAAACTCTAATAGTTTTGTCAAACACGATTTCCCTTTCATAAAATCATGCGGACTCTGCCTAATCATATTATGATTTTCTAAGTGCCCTCTTACCACTTCCTTAATAATAGATTCCAGCATTTTCCCGACGACCGATGTCACGCTAACTGGCCTCCAGTTCCCTGTTTTTTCTTTCCCTCTCTTGAAAAGCGGGGTTACATTCGCTACCTTCCAATCCACTGGGACTGTTCTAGAATCTAGGGAATTTTGGAAGATCACAACCAATGCATCCATATCTCTGCAGTCACCTCTTTTAAAACCATAGGATGTCGGCCATCAAGTCCAGGAGATTTGTCAGCTTTTAGTTCTATTAATTTCTCCAGTACTTTCTCTTTACTAAAATTAATTATTTTAAGTTCCTCGCTCTCATTAACCCTTGGTTCCCCACTATTACTGGTATGTTTTATGTGACTTCTACTGTGAAGTCAGATACAAAATATTTGTTTAACGTCTCTGCATTTCCTTATTCCCATTATAATTTCTTCTGTCTCAGCCTCTAAGGGACCCAAGTTCACTTTCGCTACTCTCATCCTTTTTACATACTTGTACAAGCCCTTACAATCTGTTTTTATATTTCTTGCTAGTTTACACTTATATTCTATTTTCTCCTTTTTTATCAATTTTTTTGTCACCCTTTGCGGGTTTCTAAAACTCTCCCAATCCTTAGGTTTAGTACTCTTCTTTGCAACATTTTTCAGCCTCTTTTAATCTAATACTCTCCTTAACTTCTTTAGTTCGCCACAGATGGATCACTTTTCCTGTGGAGTTTTTTATTTCTCAATGGAATGTATATTTGTTGAGAATTTTGAAATATTTCTTTAAATGTTCACTATTGTTTATTTACCGTCATACCTTTTAATCTAATTTCCTAATCTACCGTAGCTAACGCGCCCCTCATACCTACATAATTGGCTTTATTTAAATTTAAGACACGAGTTCGGACATGAGTACGTCACTATCAAACTCAATGTGAAATTCTATCATAGTATGATTACTCTTCCCCAGAGGATCCTTTACTATGAGATTACTAATTAATCCTGTCTCTTTACACAAGACAAGATTTAAAATGTCCCCTGATTGATTCCACGACGTATTGTTCTAGGAAACTGTCTTGAATGCATTCCAAGAACTTGTCCTTCAAACTACCTTTGCCAATTTGGTTTGCTCAGTCTAAATGAAGATTAAAGTCCCCCACAATGATTGCATTGTCTTTGTTACAAGCTCCTGTTATTTCTTGATTAATGCTCTGTCCAACAGTGTTCCTACTGTTAGGGGGGCCTATAAACTACTCCCACTAATGTTTTCTGCCCCTTGTTATTTCTTAACTCCATCCATACTGATTCTATTTCCTGATCTTCTGAGCCAAGATCCTTTCTCACTGTCCTTACGTCATCCTTTGTTATCAGGGTTACCACCGCCCCCCCTTTTCCATTTTGTCTGTCTTTTCAAAACGCAAGTACTCTGGAATATTTAGTTCTCAACCTTGGGCACCTTGCAACCACGTCTCTGCAATGGCTAATAGATGAACTCCATTTATCTCTATTGGTGCCATTAGTTCATCTATCTTGTTTCGAATGCTTTGTGCATTCAGATAAAGTGCCTTTAATTTTACCATTTTTCCCTGCTTTGATCTTATTCGCTGATGCACTATTGAGTTTTTTGAAGGGGTAACCAAGAAGATAGATGAGGGCTGTGCAGTAGACGTGGTCTACATGGACTTTAGCAAAGCCTTTGACAAGGTACCGCATGGTAGGCTGTTACATAAGGTTAGATCTCACGGGATCCAAGGTGAGGTAGCCAATTGGATACAAAATTGGATTGACGACAGAAGACAGAGGGTGGTTGTAGAGGGTTGTTTTTCAAACTGGAGGCCTGTGACCAGCGGTGTGCCTCAGGGATCGGTGCTGGGTCCGCTGTTATTTGTTATTTATATTGATGATTTGGATGAGAATTTAGGAGGCATGGTTAGTAAGTTTGCAGATGACACCAAGATTGGTGGCATTGTGGACAGTGAAGAAGGTTATCTAGGATTGCAACGGGATCTTGATAAATTGGGCCAGTGGGCCGATGAATGGCAGATGGAGTTTAATTTAGATAAATGTGAGGTGATGCATTTTGGTAGATCAAATCGGGCCAGGACCTACTCCGTTAATGGTAGGGCGTTGGGGAGAGTTATAGAACAAAGAGATCGAGGAGTACAGGTTCATAGCTCCTTGAAAGTGGAGTCACAGGTGGATAGGGTGGTGAAGAAGGCATTCAGCATGCTTGGTTTCATTGGTCAGAACATTGAATACAGGAGTTGGGATGTCTTGTTGAAGTTGTACAAGACATTAGTAAGGCCACACTTGGAATACTGTGTACAGTTCTGGTCACCCTATTATAGAAAGGATATTATTAAACTAGAAAGAGTGCAGAAAAGATTTACTAGGATGCTACTGGGACTTGATGGTTTGACTTATAGGGAGAGGTTGGATAGACTGAGACTTTTTTCCCTGGAGAGTAGGAGGTTTAGGGGTGATCTTATAGAAGTCTATAAAATAATGAGGGGCATAGATAAGGTAGATAGTCAAAATCTTTTCCCAAAGGTAGGGGAGTCTATAACGAGGGGGCATAGATTTAAGGTGAGAGGGGAGAGATACAAAAGGGTCCAGAGGGGCAATTTTTTCACTCAAAGGGTGGTGTGTGTCTGGAACGAGCTGCCAGAGGCAGTAGTAGAGGCGGGTACAATTTTGTCTTTTAAAAAGCATTTGGACAGTTACATGGGTAAGATGGGTATAGAGGGATATGGGCCAAGTGCAGGCAATTGGGACTAGCTTAGTGGTATAAACTGGGCGACATGGACATGTTGGGCCGAAGGGCCTGTTTCCATGTTGTAAACTTCTATGATTCTATGATTCTATTACCATTAAACTCTCTGTCCCTTCCTGTTGCACCCTGCTTATCTTTACCCAAATCGCTACACTCCTGTATTGCCTTGACTTTTCTGTTTAGATTTCTAAAATTCCCCTCACCTGACCCCTTTCTCCTCCCCCCCCCCCCCCTTTTTAGTTTAAAGCCCTATCTACAGCCCTAGTTATTCAATTCGCCAGGACACTGGTCCCAGCCTGGTTTAAGTGGAGCCCATCCCAACGGAGCAGCTCCTTCTTTTCCCAATACTGTGCTGGTGCCCCATGAATCGAAACACCTGTCTCCCACACCACTCTTTGAGCCATGCTTTTCACTTTCTGATCTATTTGTCCCTATGACAATTTGCGCATGGCTCAGATAGTAATCCAGGGATTATTACCTTTGAGGTTCTGCTTATTAATTTAGACCCTAGCTGCTCAAACTCCCTCAGCAGAACCTCATTCCTAGTTCTACCTATGTCGTTGGTTCCTACGTGGACCACGACAACAGGATCCTTCCCCTCGTGTGCCAAGTTCGTCTCCAGCCGCAAGAAGATATCCTTAACCCTGGCACCGGCAAAGCAACATAGCCTTTGGGACTCCCGCTCGTGGCTGCAGAGAACAGTGTCTGTCCCCCTGACTATACTATCCCCTACCACTACCACATTCCTTTTTACTCCCCCCACTTGAATGGCCTCCAGTACCACTGTTCCATGGTCAGTTTCCCCATCCTCCCTGCAGTCCTTGCTCTCATTGTTACAGGTAACAAGTATCTTGTACCTGTTGGACAAGGCCAAGGGCTGAGGCTCCTCCATCACTGCATCCTTGGACCCCATACTTGCCTGACTCAGTCACATCCTCCTGTCCCTGACCACTGTCTGACTCTAAACTACTACTTAACCTAAGGGGTGTGACTGCCGCCTGGTTCAAGGTGTCCAGAAAACTCTCCCCCCTCCCTGTTACAGCGCAATGTCTGCAGCTTGGACTCCAGCTGAACAACTCTGAGCTGAAGTTCCTCGAGTTGCAGACACTTACTGCAGATGTGGTTGCCGGAGATCTCGCTGGTCTCCACCAACTCCCACATGCTGCAGCTACGACACACCACCTGCTCTGCGATCCCAATCTAACCTTGTTTAATATATTTAATCTATTAACGTTTTTATTCAATCAATTATTTTTAGTTTGATTAACTAATTAGCTTATCTAGTTTAAGTTATTAATTTAATAAAGTAATCGCAAGTTATGATTTCCCAGCTCTTGATTTAACCAACTGCCCGAGGTTAGAGACCAAAGAAAAGGTAATACTCACCAACCAATCACCTACCTGCTGTCCTGTGACGTCGCTCCTTGATTTTTTTTTTGTTTTTGATTTCACCGCCGCCACACCGTGCCCAGTCTCCGCCCCTCGCTCCGTGCCCGGTGTCCACCCCTCGCTCCGTGCCCGGTCTCCGACCCTCGCTCCGTGCCCAGTCTCCGCCCCTCGCTCCGTGCCCGGTGTCCACCCCTCGCTCCGTGCCCGGTCTCCGACCCTCGCTCCGTGCCCAGTATCTGCCCCTCGCTCCGTGCCTGGTCTCTGCTCTGCGCTCTGCCGCCACTGCACTGTACTCGGTCTCTGCTCCTGTCTCCTTTATGGCCTCGCTCCATGCTCTGCTGCCGCCACTCTTTTATAATTGTGGAGCCTTTACTGAGTTTGTGCTGCAATTGAGAGCATCAAGCTGCAGCAGCACAGCCCAATTGTAAGATGCTGGTTTGTGCAATCTCGGTAACGTAGGTGCGAGGCCACCTTCTGGGATCTTCTGACCCTCTCCATTATATTTGTGTAAATCTTACACATTGCATTGTAAGATTTACACAATAGTATTTGACACAGAAATGATCAACTGGTACACTCCCTACTTGGTTACTTTTGCGGTTGACCTGTAATTAGGCTGGTGCCTTCTACAACATCTCGAATAACATTTGCCCACATGCTTCCACTGGAAGGTAAACCTGTTAGTCTCAAAAAAAATTGCCTGAAAATGAAAAGTCATCCAAACAACGGCATTGATGGCCTCCATGGGTTGCACCATTTCACATTCCTAGCAAAGTGTGGCTTAAAGGGAGCAGAATGCTGGGGAGAAAATTTTAAGCAAAAATTGGATGGAAGTTTGGTGATTACTGGAAAGTTGGCAGTACAGCTTTAAACATGTTCATTGGATAACTGCGAATTGGTGATTGGAGAGGGATAGCAGCTGAGCTGAAAGACTAAAATGGGAGGGGGGCGCTATGTTCAGGGGATTCAGATTAATCCATTAGAGAAATGCTGTATGTTGCACTCACTCAGGCTACTGCCCACTATAAAATGAAATTTTCATCATCTACAACCTACATAGCAGTAGTATGCTAAAATATTTATTAGTTTTACAGGTCATAAAACACAGTTTCTAAAGACAAGTGACAGCATAGATTCTTAACCCTTCAGTTGTTCCAGGCTTTGTCGGTATGTAACCAAAGCCTCAAAAAAGATCTTTAATAAGCTGTGATATATTAGCTAGTGGAAGAATCTTGTTAATAGTACCTTGTGGGCAGGTTTACTAATTTAATTTATAAATGTTCCTTAAATCAAATATCTCACATGTAGACTTTTAATTCAAATTTCTGATAAAAGGATATATTTTAGAGATAGGAAATGTGATGTTAACCCTTTTATTGATCGTTTTTTTGTGTCTGCCAAATTAATTTTTAGGGATGTTCTATTGGATTTTTAATAGTAGGCAATACCCCATGAACAAATGTGCAAAACAATACTCTTTTTTGTGTGTATCGGCGAATATAAAACCCTCCCGAATCTCTCTGATTGATATGCTGGTGAGACAGCTGCTGAAATGAATTAGCATTTTCAAAACCCTGCCATTACCAATCTGAAAGTGATGCTTAACCAAAAGGGAAATCGTTTACTGAATGTAGGATGTGTTTACATTTAACAGGCAAGACATTAAAATTAAAGCAGGTTTGAAAAATGACATAAATGTGCTATTTGATTAACCCAGTGAGCACACCAGGGGTACTGTGCATTATGGGAAAGTGCTTCCAGCAATACAGCTGGTGCTCAGAGCAAGCTGAGTTTCATAATGGAGTATAATAGTTGTTTATACATGTCCATTAAATAAGAAGAAAATCCCATTTTATGTTTCACCTCAAGTCACTTTTACTCGTTGAAAAAAACATGTTGTTTAAAATAATACTCCAATCCTACTCATTTTCACATTAGTGGAAACTGTCAGTACATTTTAAGTTACCCAAACTATAAATTAGCTGAAATACAGTGTTATTGACAAAAAAGCAATTTAAGGAAGGTGACTAGGGCAGACGTTAAAAAGAGATAAAATTCTAAAGCCACAACAATGAATTGCAAATGTTAATGAGGTCCTTGGTTGATAAAGGGTACCATGAATGCACAGGCCAATAGATGACTGAGGCACATTGGCCCTGAAAATCCACAGTAGAGGCTGGTGGAACTCCCAACAGAAACTGAGACCAGTGGAAACCCCATGGAATTTCAAGGTCATTATTGGGGCAGAGTAAAAGGAGCATTGATGAGCTGTTCCTGACCTGGGGGGTCTTGATGCTGATACAGGGTGCCTAAATTGGTAAAGTGTTCCATTTTGCCGTGCTAACATCCCTTACTTTCATCAACAGAAAAAAGTCAGCGATATAAGGAAGCCATTAAGTTGTGGAAGTTTTAATAAAATTGTACGTCACAATAATAAGAACATGCATTTATTTAACGCCTTGAACATAGTAAAACATCCCAAAGCACTTCACAGGGGCGTTATCAGACAAAATTTGATGCCGAGCCACATGAAGAAATATTAGGACAGCTGATCAAAAGCTTGGTCAAAGAGGTAGATTTTCAGGAGCTACTTGAAGGAAGAAAGAGAGGTTTAGGGAGGGATTTCCAGAGCTTAAGGCCTACGCAGCTGAAGGGTCGGCCGCCAATGGTGGAGCGATGGAAATCAGGGGTGCGCAAGAGGCCAGAATTGGAGGAGCGGAGAGATCTCGGGTGGGGTTGTAGAGCTGGAAGAGGTTACGGAGATAGGAAGAGGAGAAGCCATATAGGGATTTTAACACGAGGATTAGAAATTTTAAATCGAGGCGTTGCCGGACTGGGAGCTGGTATAGGTCAGTGATCATGGGTGATGGGTCAACGGGATTTGGTGCAAGTTAGGATATGGGCAGTAGAGTTTTGGATGAGCTCAGGTTTATGGGGGGTGGAAGGTGGAAGGCCGGCCAGGACAGCGTTGGAATAATAGAGTCTGGAGGTAACAACGGCATGGATAAGGGTTTCAGCAGCAGATGGGTTGAGGCAAGAATGGAGATGGGCGATGTCACGGAGGTGGAAGAACAAAGTTTTTTTTCAATGAAATCAGAACCTTAATGTCAAGCTTATTAGCATTCAAACATTTCAATTTGTTACAAAATATAACCAAACAATCTTCGTATTTATTAATAAAGATTGTTTCAATTGCTTAATGGTGTGATGTTCTTAAGCAAGTTATTTTTCTTCAGCTGTAGGAGAATGAAGTCCATGAATGACGAAGATGATGGGTAATACAGATTAAAGTTGTGGATTGAGCCTGAAAGTATATAGCATTGTATGACTAGTACTGCAGTACTACCAGCAACTATATGGTAGCAAAATAGGAACATATACATGGATAGTATTTGTTATACCTCAAGGTTTATAGTGTATATTTTTCACTGTAATTTCCTTATGAAGACAGCCTGGTACATTACTATAAATCAGTCTTTGATGCCATATACCTTCAAGTCCTAAATCACTATAATCGTTATCATCTTTTCACCCATACCACACTGTATGTACTATAATTATGACACCTAACACATAGCAATAAGAAAACCAGCACCATTGTGTAGCACTACTGTGTGATAGGATATGGTTTCATACTTGTGATTCATCTACACCACTGAGTTCCCAATCTTGGCCATGTTGCGGTGGGAAAGGACTGTGTGAAGGCTAAGTGCTTCCTAGTAAGGAGAAAGAAAAGATCTAAGTTAGAGTCATTACCAGGCCACTCTTACTCATTTCCAAGTAGCCAAGGTTCAGAGCGGCATCGGTAGTGGTCTAGCTATATTTCTTTGTGTTGCAGTTGGTGCATGATATGGAGAGTACATGGAAGCAGCTAGAGATCCCATGGCACTATTGAAAGAAACACAGAGAGTCTTGCTGTTGAATAAAAATGACAAAATGAAATGTATTTTCAAAAGTAGCAATTCAATCAAACAGCTATCTTATTCAAAAATATCAAGAGAACCATGGCATTTTTACCTAATTTTTGGCAGGCTATAACCCTTGCTTTATGATATCATTAGACAACTGTCTTTGTGCTGCTGTCCATTGACACTACTCATGGAACAGCATAAACCTGCTGACAATGATTAGGAGGCAATAGTGAAAATTGTTTTCTCACAAACAATAGTTCTGCCACCAATTCCAGCTAATACCAATTTTATAATTTTATATTATAGTAATGCCAACGACAACAGTCGCAACTTCAGCGGAAATACAGTATTGTCAATGAGCCGGCACTGCTGTTGGAAGAGTTAAGAATCGTATCAAGAAGTGGTTTTTCAAAGCTCTTCTGGAGCCAGCAGTGCTGATGGTGACAAATATTAGCAATCGCCACTTTTTGTAGCTACAGGCTCAAATCGACAGTGTGGTTTTCACATTGTGACCTGTATACACCATCTCCCAATATTGAGGCAGTTCCACAGCCAGAAAACAAAAAGCAAGATTGACACTTTTTTTTAATGAATTTATTTTATTGTTCTGTTCTACAATAAGTTGCTCAGGACATGGAATGAATATATATTACATTACAGATTACACAGTTCTTGCAGATACATATATTGAGGTCCTTGTGCATTCTCCCTTCCCATTGCCCAGGTTGGTTCTATATATTACAGTAATGCCAGTGACAACAATCTAAACTTTAGTGGCAACATTGTAATGTCAGTGCACTGGCACCGCTGCTGGATTGGCTCGATCACAGGCTTGGGCTCATTCCTGGTCGGGGGCGTAGGATGTACAAAAAGGAAAAGAGAAGAGATGTCGTTGGACCCTGGGTTGTGATAGTGGCAGGTACTTGTAAGAGTTGAAAGGGCGGTGGGGTGCCAGGGCCTGATCATTCCTCACTTGGCTCCAAAGTCACTCCTGCTGTGAAGGCTTGGGATGAGTGAATATTGAGCAGGAAGTGTGGCCCATATCTCCTGATGTTTTCCAAACTTCATACATTTTACAGTAGACTTCTTTATACCCCATGTGATGAACTGACTAATTACTTCTGAAGTGCTGGCACGTTGTGTAGGCAGATATGGCAGCCAATTTGTGCATAGCAGGATCCCATAAACAGTGAATGAGATGAATGACCAGTTAATCTGTATTGTTGGAGTTGGCTAAGGGAAGAATGCTAGCCAGGACACCAGGGGAGAATTACCAGGCAGCCTATGAATTTTGTGCTCTGATTGGCAAAAGTCCTCGAGGTGCCTTGTCTATGTGTTTGATTATGACTCTAAAACTGCGATGGGGCATGTGAACTTAAAATATTGTACAGGTCTCAAAAATTAGCTTTCATATAAACAAATGGAAATTAATTTTTGATTTAAAAGAAAAACTAGTCAAGTTATCAACTTTGCTTAGTTTGTAGCACTTTTGCCTTTGAGCCAGAAGATTGTGGGTTCAAGCCCCACTCCAAGATTTCAACATGTGACCTAGGCTGACTCTTTAGTGCAGTGCTGGGGGAGTGTTGCACTGTCAGGCGTGTCATCTTTTGGATGAGATGTTGAATCGAGGCTGCAGCTACCTGTATAGATGGATATGAAAGATCCCATGATGCTGTTCACACCAGGGTGCAGAAGAAGGAGTTCTCCCCTATGTCCTGGCTAGCATACTTCCCTTAGCCAACTCTAACAAAACCGATTAACTGGTCATTCATCTCATTCACTGTTTATGCTATGCACAAATTGATTGCCATATTTGCCTACACAACAGTGCCAGCACTTCAGAAGTAATTAGTCAGTTCATTAAATAGGGTATAAAGAAGTCTACTGTAAAATGGAGTAGATTTTATCTTACCACACATGTAATGATGCCCTCACTGGAAATATGTTTCTTATTTCTTGAAACTGTCATCGTAATGGAGAACAGTTGGCAGTCTGAGAAAAGGCAGATTCATGGTATTGCCACTGGAATCATATTTAAAATTGATATTTATATGGAACTTTTATTATTTAATTTATTTTCTTACCTACATGATATAACAGAATACACAATAAGGGTATGTGAGGTATGAATTATATCCCACTCGTGGCAGTGACCATAACTCACAAGTGACAGTGCCATAAATTATCAGCACCTCATCACACACACCTGTTTTTTTCAAACCTAGAGTTAGAAAGATAGAGCAATTCAAACTCGTTTTCAAACACTTCTTCAGGAGAAGCAACATTCATGAGCTAGGCATCTCCTTGGATACCCTATGTAACGTCTAGGAATTCAATTTAAGGAGAACCCAAGCCCTACCAATCTATACCACTTAGTGAGTTGATGCGCTACCGTGGCCTTACAGAACGTAACCATTAAAGCTGAATCACCCCATTTTAACAAACATGCACTTCTGAGTATTCTTCTACAATTTATATCTGGCACCTCTCACTATTTTGGAAATACCTCCAATTAGAAAATTCCAATGAATTAGACATAGTTGGTAGTAATAAAATTTTCAAAAAAAAACTTCCAGCTAGGACCATCCCACCTTTGGACTTGGTGCAAAAAAAACACCTGAAAGAATAAATGTTAAAATCAAATATCAAATGAACTAATCATCCAGGTACTGAAGGTTTCTCTGTGTAATAAATTTCAGTACAGGTCGCACTTTATAGTTATCTAAAATTACTTTCTACTATCTAACAAGGAAAGTAAAAAAAATTGTGATCATCTGTACATTTCTGATTCTGAATACTGCGAAATATTTTGTAATCCATCCATTTCTTAAGTTCTACTTTACAATATTCAGGACAAGAAATGTGCAGATCTCAAAATATTTTCAATTCACACTATTCCACAAAGATCAAAATATGTTTGCATGCTAGTTTCATTTTTGTGCAGAAAAGCTATTGAAATCCTTGGATGTGTTCAGGAATCGCATGAAAGTTCACATTTTGACAGATCAAATTTTTCACAATTTGAAAAGTAGTTTAATATTCCTAATCAGAAGTGGCTAATAATAAACTGGACAGTAGCATATTTGTCTGTGGAGGGTTTTGAGTCGACAAACTTGACTTACTGATTTTATATTGGAAGGTTATTTCCCCTGACATTCATTGTTAGTAATGTTTATTAATCCCAGAAAACAGTGGCCAGAGGGTATAATTTCAGAATTTTATTAATTTCAGAAAACAGTGTGACTTCACAGCCCACCTTTTGTGTTGAGATGTTTTAATCACAGATAGGGTTAGGTTCAGTGGGTAGTTGAATACATTATTAGTTTGGCAGAAATCTCAGCTCGCTGCTTGTTGGAGATCCCCACCAGTACAAACTGACAATTATGACATCCCAGCCTGAGGACAATTAAGTGTCATTTATATGCACCAACAGGCTGTGAGAGCCTCCCATGGGCCAGTGCAGAGTCAAAATTGTAGGGAGCCTATACTATCTATGGCTCCAGCTTAAGTTCCAGAGATCAGGAGCCGTATGCGTAAAAGAGTAAAGATGTTTATTTGAAGGAATACAACAGCTGATGAATCTGCAATTCCTTTTTCTCTGATACAATATATTCTAGAATTACAAAATCTTTGACTACCTGCCTACCCTGCCCCTGCAGCAGTAAATACAGAACACAAAACAGTAAAGTGTCAGTTAGTTTGAATAGGTTTGTATCACATTTATATTGTAGAATTGCTTCTAGAACAACTGGTCCTGTGCATCAAATTAGAGTACATGAATTTATCAATCTGGCCATGATCTTTCCTGATGTTGGTGAAGGATCACAGCCAAATTCATGTACTCTAAACTAAATGTGAAAATTTCCTGCAGGACCCCGGGCCAAATGCCGCCCATGGGAAAGGGGAGATGCAGCCTGCTCCCAGGCCACTGCCAATGCTGCTCATGTTCAGTTATCAAGAGGCATGTGGGAACAGCCTAATGCAGACAAGGGGATAGATTTTAACTTTGGGCAGGCCGCGGGAGAAGCGCTCGCAAAACCTGCTCAAAGTCCATTTGGAGAAGCCCGAGACATTTGGAGGGCTGGGCCCTTATTTCCATAATCGCAGCTTGCCGTGAATGCTGTTAGGGTGCCCACTGGCAAGTTGCCAGTTGCTGGGGGCAGGAATTCTGGCAACTCCACTATGGAGCTGAGCTGGAAATTTCCTTCTTGGGGGGTGGGGGTGAGGCAATCTGGGAGCGGTGGGGCAGGCAGCGAGCCAGAGGATTTTTGTGGGGGCCAAGAGGAACTTACCTGCTTTTGGAGTGGTCCCTTTAAGGACTATTGGTTAGGCTGCTTAAAGCCTGTTACCAGTGGGCGGAGCATGCATGGTGCACACTCCACCCATTGGTACCTCAAAAGTGCATCAGAGTTCCACACCTGGCAAAGGACCCCAATTTGCATACTGAGAACAGGCTCCTGCCTGAAACAAGTGGATGTCTGGACCGTCCTGCTTAAAGCCCTGACGAAAATGGCAGTGGCCATGACGAAAATTGAGCGGTAAGTGGTGCACTGATATTTTTGGCCCGATTCCGGCCAGGTGCCGTTGAGGCCTTGAAAATCAGCCCCAAGGTGTCAGCCTTGGCTCAGTGATGGCTTTCCTGCCTCTGAGTCAGAAGATTGTGGGTTCAAGCCCCACTCCAGAGACTTGAACACATAATCTAGGTTGACACTTCAGTGCATTACTGAGTGAGTGCTGCACTTTCAGAGGTGTCGTCTTTTGGAGAAGATGAAGCCCCATCTGCCCTCTCACTGGATTTAAAAGATCCCATGGCACTATTTGAAAAAGAGCAGAAAAGTTCTTCTGGTATCCTGGCCAACATTTATCCTTCAACCAACATCACTAAAAACAAATTATCTGGTCATTTATATCATTGCAGTTTGTGGGATCTTTTGCTGTGCACAACTTCACTGTCATGTTTGATTAATAACTGTGATTACACTTCAAAAGTACTTCATTGGCTGTGAAATGCTTTGGGATGTCCTGAAAATGTAAAAGGTGCTATATAAATGCAAGTTCTTTCTTTCTTAAGCAATTCAAATGTATGTGCTCAAACATGCAATGTCACTAACACTTCCTCTTTTTGAGGTATTTTCTATCACACCTCTTTCTTGGGTGTTCATGTATCCTCAGCTAATGGGGAGTGGGGAAAAAGTGCTGGTGGGCATCTACCCAAAGTCTTAGGTAGGAGCTGTGTGAGCACGGTTGGGGTTGATCGTCCTGCTTTGGAACGATGCATCTGACCTCTACTTGGCATCTCCTTACGGCACCCCAGTTGAGATGAGGAAATTAAGAATCAGGAATGTAAATTGCAGCAACGTCCTGCAACACATCGCCATATGTCACTTATAACTTTACATTAATGCTTGAACAATTTGTCGGAACAAGTGGAAGATTCCATAATGCTGGGGAAAGGGTTATCTGTTGTTTCACCTTGACACTGCAACAAGTTACATTTTACTCTAATCATTTCAGGGAGACCCCATTTTGTTCTGATCAATCAAGTAGTTTTATGAAGGGTAATTCGTCTTCTAAAATTGGACTGCTCAAAGGCCTTCATTACAACCGTCAGACCATCAGATATCTGGAAGACTAAAAGGACACATTGATTCCAGCAATACTCAAAATATTAAATTAGCTGTCCTGCTATAGTGATTGGATGAAATGTCAAAGATTTTGCTGAAACCATTAAATACCATGTGATGAAAAGGTACTTGCTATTCAGCAGCAAGCCTATGAGCCCTTTAGTAGGACTGGAATATAAATATTGGAAGAATATAGGACAACGTTAATACCTTTAGCAGATGGTTATGATGCTCTTGAAATGCTGGTCTTAACATTTGCCAGGCTACAAATTTAGTTTTAATTTACAATTCTCAATGCAAGGAAATTGGGAGCTTTTTTTCCCCCGTTTGTAACAAAAAAAGGGACAAAAAGTAAATTTTTCTTCATTATTTTCAACCCACTAACAAAACTGCGAGAACTTGTGGTTTAGCGAAGTGATTTAGTTAGCAGGAATGAAATAAATCAGCAATCACAATACACCAGTATTGATCCCGTAACACTTCTTGAGCACTTAGCTGATATAAATGTTGGCTAGTTTGCTGATCCAGGTGTGGAATAAATTTTACTGTGAACTGGCTAAACAAAAATTGGGAATTTCTGATTTATTATCTAGGAAGCAGTACATTTGCATGCACATATCACTCTCTTGTTAAAAAAAAAACTCAGCTGAATGTTTTCAGCTTCTTCTTGATAAACTGTCTGTTGCAAAAGTTATTTTTAGTTTTAATAGTGATTTTAGCCCCAAACGAAGAACGTGAAGACTTATCTTCATAGGACAATGCGATCGGGCTAGAAATTGGGCCGTTTAGCGCCTGTTGTTTCAGCGCTACGTGGCCTCCTGGAGTGCCAAGATGGTGTCTTGGCTGTGCACGCACATTTTTAGCGTGTCGTGCACTGGACGCCATCTTGGTAAAGGTAGTAGCGCATGCGCAAATAACGAATGCCGGCAACATGTAAAGTAAGGAGAAAATGCATACAATCAGTGTGCAATGCTGATTTAAAGTGATAGACACCATTTTGGGACTTAATGCTCCACTCAACGTACTGTCTTAACTGCAACCATCTGAACATGTCTTAGACTGCCTGGAGGACTCCCCACCAGCGCTATTTAGAGGGACCAGGCAGAATTTACAGATTAGTTGCTGGATTATTGCTTCTGGCCGCTGATGCATTTGTAACTGTTTTTGGAGGTCTCCTATACTTGAATACTAGGACGAGGGGACATAACCTAACATTTAGAGCCAGGATGTGCAGGTGTGGTGAGGAAACGCTTCTACACGCAAAGGGTGGAAGAAGTTTGGAACACTCTTCTGCAGGCGGCAGTTGATGCTAGCTCAATTGTGAATTTTAAATCTGAGATTGATAGATTTCTGTGAACCAAGGGTATTAAGGGATATGGGGCTACGGCGGGCATATGGAGTGAGGTCACAGGTCAACCATGATCTCATTGAATGGCGGAACAAGCTCAAGGGGCTAAATGCCACTGCCACTTGCTGCCTCCTGTTATGCACCACCTTCTGCAAAAAAGCGGGACGGGTGTCTGGGTGATGTGCGGGACGTGTGTCATGGTTGAACAGCTGCCAGTGTGTGTGGCCTGTGAATTGTGGGTGGGCGGCTTGAAAAGTGTTAATGTGTAAGGGTGATAGTAGGCATCTGATTGGCAGAGTTGAGTGCTGATGGAAAGAGCTTTTTGGTACCTGGGTGATGGGGGGTGTAGTGCGTGGAGCAGTGGATGTGGCTAGTGGTGCAGTTGATAGGTGATGCCACTTGACAGTTGACCTCACTCACCTTGACCACTCGTGTCAAAGCATTGAATTTCTTCCTGTACTGCATCCATGTTCGTGGTGCTATGCACCTGGCATTGACTGCGTCTCCTGCTGCCTCCCACTGCTTTTTGGGCATATGTCTGGAGGGCCTACCGAGATCACTCTGCTGTGCTCCACTAAGTGCCCCATATTTATGCCAGGCATAAGCTAGTTAAACTCACTTATAAGGTGAACTGAACTTGAAGAGCAATGAAGACTGCAGCTTGAAGTTCTGAATGAGAGCCCTATACTCCACCACAGGAGCTATCCTGACTCGAGTTGTCCTAAACTGATGAAGAAGCTACATTTTAAACAAGTTTTAATTATCATGTATTGCTATTCCTTATCACAACCAACATTCGGGATATTTTTCATCAAGTACAGTATTTGTAAACCTAGATATATCTTCCAAATATATATATATATATATATATATATATGCTATCAGCAGAATAATGCTGTCTAATACTCGTTGCAAATCTATACTAAATCTGAGATTCTCCTCAAATCCAATTCCAAAAAATATATGATAGCAATTACGAAGCATTATCTAATAAATCCTAAATTCCTAAAATAGGTTCTGCTATGATTAGCCATGCAAAGAATGCTGACATATACAGTACGAGCAATTATTCAGCAAGCACTAAAAGGCAGTGGAACCACTTTTATTCTTTTAAATGCTGCAAAAGCAATTCTGCATCAAATCAAAAAACAGTAAATGGAATGTTAAATTTTATGCTGTGTGTTCCAATGTTGAGTACTTATGTTTACATATTATGATCTACAGTGACAGCCAGTATGTCTGTCTATCTGTCTTATTAAAAAATTTGGGGGGTGAAATTTAACTTCGGCAGGGACGTAAAACGGGCATTTCCTTTGCATTGACTGCAATAGAAAGAAAAATCAGGCGGGATGTATAACAGGCGGCCGATCCATTACCACCCATTTTACGCCCCTACCGAAGTTAAATTTCACCCCCTTGTGTCTGCAGTATTGTATGATTATAATAATAGAGTAAGTCTATCATATTTCATCCTAACATGACACTATGGACCAATCAGATTGGTGGGAAAAAATTCTACCTATTTTGGCTGCCATGATGGTTCCTCAAACAGCCCTCTCCCCTGCCCCCGCCCCCTACCACCCCAACCATTAATCTTGCACCTGGGCATTTTAGCCTCTTGCCTCTGCTCTGTCCTGAGCATATGCTTTATTCAGGGGCCTGGTCTTTTTCTTGATTCCACATACCTTACATAGTGGCCTGGCCAGGGTACTCTCAACCCATTTCCTCCCTCCTCCCAAGAGCTAGCTGCCTTGATTTCTCTAGCTCTGCTCCCTCCCTCTCTTGCAGTAGTTTTAGAAGTGCCTCACATACTTTCCAGCACTGGATGCCAGCCATGAGCAGAAAAACTCATGAGTCTTGTATGTAGCTAAGGTCGAGTATAGTGTATCTGCTACTGCTCTATCAGAGATAACTAACTCAAACCTAGGATTTTTTGGTCTTCAAGATTCAGTAACAGCATGAGCGGTACGTATACAAGTTGAGCATCAGGGAGCTCCATATAGTGATTTTCTAAAAGTACAGCAACTCTACAATAACTTTACCCAACAATGGTACTCTTTGTCTCTCAAGAGTAAGGAATACACTGTGAGCCGGCAGTTTGTGGTGTCGATAGTAGCCATGATGTGGAGATGCCGGTGATGGACTGGGGTGGACAAATGTAAGGAAACTGCAACTTTTTCCTTACATTTGTCCACCCCAGTCCATCACCGGCATCTCCACATCATCTCTCAAGAGTCACAGTGTTGTACTAGGGGAGCTGGAGGTAGGATTTTCCAGTTCCATAAATTTCCCATTATACACCCTTCACCATAGTTTTATTTATTCACTTTTAGAACAGCACAATCCAATAGAGAAAACAAATATACCGTCCAATATGAACCCAGTAGCAAGCAGGCACTGGATAAAAGGGCACCTTTCAGGAAACATTCATAAAATGGCTGCTTAGGAGCACATACAACAACAATTACAATACAACAGGCAGTAATAAATAACCAAAATGAACTGTACAATACAAAATATAACATTTATATATACTGTTAAATACCAATGATTTATACAAATAATAACTTCATGCTGTAGAGTGTCAAGTGTTTTCAAAGTAACTTAATAAGATCAGAGAATCACTGACAGTAAATAGATTTAAGAGAAGAAGGAAAAGAGAGATACGGAATAAAAGAATAGAATATGGGAGTCTGTGTAAGCAAGCTGGATTTTGAGAATGCATCTCGTAATGCTTGGTACAAAATCCCATAGTTCCATAAATTCTATCATGGCAGAGCTGAAGAAGGAAAATTTAGTCCTACATTGCTTACAAAAGGCAGTATGGAGAGAGGAATTACTTGCAGATCTAATGCCTCATCTGCAGTCACAGACAAGAACCAAATGAACTAAACACAATTTATGGTAATGCAAGAACATGACTGCTACCAACCTGACTATTTCTAAACCTCCTGGAATTGACTTGCTCTTGAATATTTTTCCAGCACTTACCTGGGTCATGATTTCCATTATATAAAAGAGATTTTTTACAAGGATTCTACATGTGCACCAAGCATGCAATGTGTTGTCACTTACGTATAACTTGTTTGTTACTTTATTAAAATTTGACATGGTGAGAGTAGAATCAGTGGGCAAGCTAAAACCACTGCAAGAGAGGGTGTGCTGGTAGAGCAGAAGAAGCAGCCGTGATGATGGTGACTGTCTTTTTGTGTAAATATCGCCATACTGTTCTTTATGTTTTCAGGAAACTGGCCTTAGGAGGCTTATGCCTGGCTTCTGCTTACTGATCTGAGCATGTGTAGGTGCTAAGTGTAGGCAGCATAGAGGATTGGGTTGTGAATGGTTGTGTCATCGGCATATAGACCAGATTTTCATCCTGGATCAATCTCTTAAGATGGCAATAAAACAGAGAGAAGAGATCTTTTGTGCCGATGAAAGAGCTATCCAATTAGTCCCACTTCCCCATCCTTTCCCCATAGCCCTGCAACTTTTTCCTTTTCAATAATATGTTCAATTCCCTTTTGACAGTTACTATTGATACTGCTTCCACCATCCTTTCAGGCAATGCATTCCAGGTTATAACAACTCGCTGCGTTTAAAAAATAAGTCTCCTCATCTCCCCTCTGGTTCTTTTGCCAATTATCTTAAATCTGTGTCCTCTGGATACTGACCCTCCTGCCTGTGGAAACAGTTTCTCCTGAATTGAAGCTATAGCTATTAACTTTTAAACTTTTGTGTTAGGTTTTTGCCCCCTAATAGGCTAAATATACATTGGGTTTTTACAGGGTAATCCGTATCCAGACCCCTTTTAAACAAGCTTGAAAACTAGGAAACAATGAGACGTTGGTTTATTGCTTTTCAATCATATTACACACTACACGACATGTAATGATCCTGAGATTATTGGTACAGACAGATACTTACAGGTGGACCGATCAGGAAAAGTTGTAAGAGCGTAGTTCTAATCTGCTTACGCTGGTCGAAGCTAGAAGTTCACGTCCCACTGGGCTTTTGTGTGTTGTACCATTTATAGTATTAGTAACATCGGGAATCGGAAAGGTAATGGAATATTTACTCAAAGATGTAATAGAAAGACATCCAGAGAGCAAAAATATAATAAAGAATAGTCAGCACAAATTTCAGAAGGGAAAGTTATGCTTCACCAACTTTATTGAATTCTTTGAAGAAGTAACAGAAAGAGTAGACAAGGGAAATGCATTAGATGGAATATATTAGGATTTTCAAAAGACCTTTGATAAGGTACCACATTGTAGACTCATGACTAAGGTGAGGTGAGAGTGACTGCCCTCAACATCAAGGCAGCATTTGACCGAGCGTGGCACCAAGGAACCTGAGTAAAATCAAAGTCAATTGGAATCGGGGGGGAAAATTCTCCGGTGGCTGGAGTCATACCTAGCACAAAGGAAGGTGGTAGTGGTTGTTGGAGGCCAATCAGCTCAGCCCTAGGACATTGCTGCAGGAGTTCCTCAGGGCAGTGTCCTAAGCCCAACCATCTTCAGCTGCTTCATCAATGACCTTCGCTCCATTATAAGGTCAGAAATGGGGATGTTTGCTGATGATTGCAGTGTTCAGTTCCATTCGCAACCCCTCAGATAATGAAAAGCAGTCCGTGCCCGCATGCAGCAAGACCTGGACAACATCCAGGCTTGGACTGATAAGAGGCAAGTAACGTTCGTGCCAGACAAGTGCCAGGCAATGACCATCTCTAACAAGAGAGAGTCTAACCACCTCCCCTTGACTTTCAATGGCATTACCATCGCTGAATCCCTTGCCATCAATATCCTGGTCACCATTGACCAGAAACTTAACTGAACCAGCCACATAAATACTATGGCTACAAGAGCAGGTCAGAGGCTGGGTTTTCTGTGGCGAGTGACTCACCTCAAGACTCCCCAAAGCCTTTCCACCATCTACAAGACACAAGTCAGGACTGTGATGGAATACTCTCCACTTGCCTGGATGAATGCAGCTCCAATAACGCTCAAGAAGCTCGACACCATCCAGGCCAAAGCAGCCCACTTAATTGGCACCCCATCCACCACCCTAAACATTCATTCCCTTCACCACCGGCGCACAGTGGCTGCAGTGTGTACCATCCACAGGATGTTCTGCAGCAACTCGCCACGGCTTCTTCGACAGCACCTCCCAAACCTGCGACCTCTACCAGCTAGAAGGACAAGGGCAGCAGGCACATGGGAACATAACTACCTAACAGCACTGTGGGAAAACCTTCACCACACGGACTGCAGCAGTTCAAGAAGGCGGCTCACCACCACCTTCTTGAGGGCAATTAGGGATGGGCAATAAATGCTTTTTGCCTGCGACGCCCACATCCCATGAACGAATAAAAAAAAAATCTGAGCATTTGGAGTCGGGACAGATAGAAGAATGGATAGCAAGCTGGCTACAAAACAGAAAATAGAGAGTCGGGGTTAAGGGTAGCTACTCAGACTTGCAAAAGGTGGGATGTGGTGTTCCATAAGGATCGGTGCTGGGACCACTGTTGTTCACGATTTACTGATTTGGATTTGGGAATCGGAAGTACAATTTCAAAATTTGAGGACGAAACTAATTTGGGGTGCAGTTAATGCAAAGGAAGAATGCGTCAAAATGCAAGAAGACATTAATGAACTTGCAGAGTGTGTGTATAATTGGCAAATAAATTTCAATTTAGGTAAGTGTGAGGTGGTGCATTTTGGTAGGAAGAATAAGGACGCCACGTACTGCTTGGATAATAAGAGTCTAAACGGGGTAGAGGAGCAAAGGGATCTTGGGATACAGATGCACAAATCATAAAAAGTAGTGACACTGGTTAATAGGCCATAAATCTTTGACAGCTGTGGCTCAGTTGGTAGCACTCTCGCCTCTGAGTCAGAAGGTTGTGGGTTCAAGTTCCTCTCCGGAGACTTGAGCACATAATCCAGGCTGACTCTCCAGTGTAGTACTGAGGGAGTGCTACACTGTTGGAGGTGCCCTCTTTCAGATGAGACGTTAAACCGAGGCCCCATCTGCCCTCTCTGGTGGACGTAAAAGATCCCATGGCACTATTTCGAAGAAGAGCAGGGGAGTTCTTCCCGGTGTCCTGAGGATGTTGCCAGGGAATTTTAGCAATGAGGAAAGATTGGATAGGCTGGGGTTGTTTACTTTGTAACAGAGGAGGCTGAGGGGTGATTTAAAATTATTAGGGGCCTAGTTAGAGTGGATAGGAAGGATCTCTTTCCCTTAGCAGAGAGTTCAGTACCCCCTCACAGGGAGCATAGATTTAAAGTAATTGGTTGATGGATTAGAGGGGAGCTGAGGAAAAATGTTTTCACCCAGAGGTTGGTGGGGGTCTGGACCTCACTGCCTGAAAGGGTGGTAGAGGCAGAAACCCTCACTGCATTTAAAAAGTACTTGGTTATGCATCTGAAGTGCCATAACGTACAAGGCTACAGACCAAGTGCTGGAAAGTGGGATTAGGCTGGGTGGCTCATTTTCGTCCGGCGCGGACACGATGGGCCGAATGGCCTCCTTCTATGCCTGTAAATTTTCTATGATTTCTATGAAAGGCTGAACAGGCTGGGACTCTTTTCTCTAGAAAAAAGCAAGCTGAGGGGTGATCTGATGAAGAGGTCTTTAAGATAATGAGAGGGTTTTATAGGATAGTCTTAGAGAAAATGTTTCCACATGTGGGGGAGTCCAAAACTAGAGGTCATAAATATAAAATAGTTACTAATAAATCCAATAGAAATTCAGGAGAAATTTCTTTACCGAAAGAGTGGTAAGAATGTGGAATGCCCTACCTCAAGGAGTAGTTGAGACAAATAGCATAGATGCATTTAAGGGGAAGCTGGATAAGCACATGAGGGAGAAAGGAATAGAAGGATATGCTGATAGGTTTGGATGAGGTAGGGAGGGAGGAGGCTCAAGTGAAGCATAAACGCTGGCATAGACCAATTGGACCAAATGACCTGTTTCTGTGCTGTAGTTTTGATGTAACTTGATGGCTTGTTAACGTGATGAAAACATGTCAACACGTTCTGGTTATTTTTAATTAATTTGCTGACGACCCAAAACTAGGTAGGATTGTGAGTTGTGAGGAGGATGCAAAGAGGCTTCAAGGCGATTTAGACAAGTTGAGTGTGTGGGCAAATACATGGCAGATACAGTATAATGTGGGTAAATGTCAAGTTATCCACTTCGGAAGGAAAAACAGAAATTTATTGTTTAAATGGTGATGGATTGGGGAATGTTGATGTACAAAAGGACCTGGGTGTCTCTGTACACCAGTCACTGAAAGCAAACATGCAAGTGCAGCAAGCAGCTAGGAAGGCAAATGGTATCTTGGCCTTCATTGCAAGAGGATTTGAGTACAGGAGCAAGGATATCTTACTGCAATTATACAGGGCCTTGGTGAGACCACACCTGGAGTATTGTGTGCAGTTTTGGTCTCCTTACCTAAGAAAGGATATACTTGCCATAGAGGGAGTGAAGCGAAGGTTCACCAGACTGATTCCTGGGATGGCAGGACTGTCGTATGAGGAGAGATTGGGTCGACTCAGCCTGTATTCACTCGAGTTTAGAAGAATGAGAGGGGATCTCATTGAAACATATAAAATTCTGACAGGGCTAGACAGACTGGATGCAGGGAGGATGTTTCCCCTGGCTGGGGGGTCCGGGGTCCAGAATGATGGGTTACAATCTCAGGATACGGGGTAGGACATTTAGGACTGAGATGAGGAGAAATTTCTTCACTCAAGAGGGTGGTGAACCTGTGGAATTCTCTACCACAGAAGGCTGTGGAGGCCAAGTCACTGAATATATTTAAGAAGGAGCTAGATAGATTTCTAGACACAGAAGGCATCAAGGGGTATGGGGAGAGAGCGGGAATATGATATTGAGATAGAGGATCAGCCATGATCATATTGAATGGCGGAGCATGCTCGAAGGGCCGAATGGCCTACTCCTGCTCCTATTTGCTATGTTGCTATATTTCTATGTTTCTAATACGTAACACGTTAACCCATTAAGTCATCTTGTAAATAATGTAATCCTCTTTAGTGCGCCTGCACGACACTATCATTGCTTTTCTCACGGTTTGTACCTTATTATCCCATCTTTTCACAACTAGTCTATTGTATTTGTCAGTCTCCTGATCATCTCCTAACTGTTTGCCTGGTGCCTAGGACACAGTGGGTGCTAAATTGGGCCGTATAGCGCCCGTTGTTTCGGTGCTACACAGCCTCTCCAACATCCAAGATGGCGTCTTGGATGTGCACACACGTTTCCTGCGTGACATGCGCCAGACGCCATCTTGGTATAGGAGTTAGCGCAGGCGCAGATAACGCACGCTTAAATCATGTAAAGTAGGGAGAAAATGGCTTCGATCAGCGTGCAACGCTGATTTAAAGTGATAAGTCCCAAAATGGGGTCTTACGCTCAACTCATCGCACAGTCTTAACCCCGACCATCTGAACGTGCCTTAGAGTGCCTGGAGGACCCCCCGCCAGCGCTATTTAATGGGACCATGCAGGATTTACAGGTTAGTGGCTGGATTATTGCTTCTGGCTGCCGAGACATTTGTAACTGTTTTTGAGATCTCCTGGACTTGAATACTAGGACGCGGGAACATAGTCTAACATTTAGAGTCAGGACATGCAGGAGTGAAGTTAGAAAATGCTTTTCCACACAAAGGGTCAGAGACATTTGGAACGCTCTTCTGCAGATAGCAGTTGATGCTAGCTCACTTGTGAAAGTTAAATTTGAGATTGATAGATTTCTGTGAACCAAGGGTAATAAGGGATATGGGGCTAAGGTGGGTATATGGAATTAGGTCACAGGTTCACCATGATCTCATTGAATGACGGAACAGGCTCGAGGGGCTAAATGCCACTGTCACTTGCTGCCTCTTGATATGCGCCACTTTCTCCTGCAAGAAAGCAGGACGTGTGTCTGGGTGATGTACCTGTCATGATTGAATAGCTGACAGTGTATGTGGCCTTTGAGTTGTGGGTGGGCAGCTTGAAACTGTGGTAATGTGTAAGGGTGAGAGGAAACATCTGGTTGGAAGAGTTGAGTACTGATGGAAAGAGTTTGTTGGTGTGTGGGGAATGGGTGGTGTGGTACATGGTGCAGTTGGTCGAAGACGCCACTTGACAGTTGACCTCACTCACCTTGAGTAGTCATGTCAAAGCATTGAACTTATTCCTGTACTGCACCCATGGTCCTGATGCTGTGCGCCGGGCATTGTCTTCATCCCCTACTGCGTCCAACTGCCGTTTGGGTATATGTCTGGAGGGCCTCTTCCCCCCCGCCCCCCCCCCCCCCCCCCCCGCCACTGCGGATGTAGGATATTCCTCTTTCTGTGCAGTTCTTCCATTAAGGCCCCTGGTGCATCATCAGAGAACCTTGGTGCACGCACTCTCGCAGGCCTGGTACCAACTCAGATCGGCAGATTGGTGAGGTCTGGCATGCAGATTGGAGGATGTAGGATTTCGTGGTGCACAACCTTTATTCAATGTTTTAACATAACTCATCATTGTGTAAACATAGGGACTGGATCTGCATCTGTGTTTTACGTGTGCGATGTCTGATCTCCGTGCAGATAGCATACTGTTATTTTCAGCAAATAACAGGTACCAGCTACCTTTAAGAGATTTCTAATAGACAGCCTGCCTTTAAGAGATTGGAGCTCCCCTGCTGGTGGAAATTACGAATTGCATCGAATCCTACTTCAGTGCTGATTTCCAACGCTGATTGCAGGTAAGTCCTCAGGCATGACGAAAGTCTACCTGCGCAGGGGCCATTGGGCGTGGGGTAATAGCGGATTGTGCTACCTCCGCCCAAAAACAGGTCCTATCCAATTTTCCCCCCACTGTGTCTTGTCCTTGCAGATTATTAGTTCATTAACGTCCGTTCACAGGTTCTAATCTTGTCCTGAACATGACCTCTTAGAACCTGCTTATTTTGCAGATTCTTAGTTTTAATATGGGTAAGTATCTTTAATATTTAGAAATGTTTAATAAAGTAATTAGAATTATTAGGGTCTTCTCCACCTGGCCAACCCCTGTCTACATTCCCCCACCTCGAGACTCGAAAAGATTCTTCTTTTTGTAGCTTCGAAGCTGTTCATTTGGTCAGTGCAAACATTTCCATTATATTCTTTCTCCTCTTAACTTATTTTCAAATTCTCTTAATCAAACAGACCATCAGCATAACGGGCAATAAGCATAATCATCTGCAATACCAACAGGAACGCAGAGGCTGTTCTTATCCAGGGATGTTGTCTTGTATTGTACACTATTTCCTATCGGGTGATCACCCATGGTGGCAATAATCCGCTCAAAGTTATCGTTTCGTTGTTGCATATATACCAAATGTTTTTGCGAGGTTCTAGAGTGATGTAATGTAGATTTAAGGCTCAAGGAAACGGGTGGAATTGGATGGCAAAAACTTACAACTGCTTTCAGTGCTTCTGTCTGGAGGGTGATGTTTACTTGAATTTCTGTAATATTGTGCGCCCTTACAGACACCAATACTGTATCCCCAGTTTTAGTCATATTGGTTGATGTGAGGTAAAATGTTGACTGACGAATCAGGCATGAAGTGTCCCCCCATATGTCGTGCTTCTCATTAGTTGTAACACAATACATTCCTCTCTCTGAATAGACGACATTGGTCCTTTTTGAATTCCATTGAGTGATTTGAATAGTACAATTAGGGGATTCTTCATCCAGGGTGAAACCACAGGCTGAAGACCCTCCAGAACTTCCTTGGACTCAGGTTCTTTTGACCACAGTCAATCACAAGTCCCAAAGGGTACTGTTCATTACCAAACTTAATACACTACATCCAGGCTGAATTAACTGTTGTAATTTCTTTAACAATAGACCAAAACAAATGAGACAAAGCCGCAATACCTTAAATCTAACATTCTTATTGTTAACTAATCTAAGGCTTACTTACAAAAGAGATAACACTGAACAAGCTAGAAAGGGATGGAACCATCAGCACTGAAAAGAGAGCACTCACACAGGCTTTTAAAGAGATAGTACACTGAAAACAAAAGAATTCCTGTAGCTTGAAACAGTAGAAAAGGGACAGAATCTTCCCCTTTCTCTTTCTTTATTCCATCATAGACTAATTTATCCTTTTTCTCTCAAGCTAATTTTCAATTTCTGATGTTTGCTACTCAACCCCATTTTGTACTGTTTCAAAACCTCAAGCCTACAGTCTGTGTCTTCACCCAAGCCTGGTTTAGCCAATAAATCATTTAACATACCTCTTGTTGCCATGCTAACTTCACCTGATCTGATAAGTCGGCTCGCATCCCCCTCAGTACCAGGCTGATGTACTGAGTGGAGTCCTGCTCAGGCACTGTGTGCTACTTAGTCGAAATGAAGAGTGACCTTTCATGATTAGCGTGCAGGGTTTCATTCGTCTTTTGCACTATTGCCCCCAAAGTCACAATTTGGTCACTGGTTCTTAGTTCTAATTCTACTACCTCCTTAATGGGATCAGAAAAGTTATCACCTTGCCCGACTGATTGAGAGCACTTTATAGTGTGCACTTCTAATTGTCTTTTTTAGGATGCGTTTGACATCCTGAGCTATCAGATTGGGGCTGGAATTGGAGGTGTAGTAACTGGAAGGGGAGGACTGAATAGGGTTGGAATTGGAGCAGCAACTGGGATTTATGGATAAACTGGAGGTGAAGGAACAGAGGATGGGGAAGTCTTACAGAATAGAATGGGGAGCAGCTTTTAGAAGGGGTGAATTCTTTAATACTGCAACTACAACGGGATTGCCTGATGGTCCCAACTCCTGTCGAGTTTGGATTATCTGTCGAAAGCTAGACTTTAGCACATCACATCCCAACTCTGCATCATCATAATTAATTTGAAATTCCGCCATTGCGCATTTTAATTGTTCAACCTTATGACTTTTCTCGAGTAAAGCTTCAGCACATGCAATTCCACTTGTTCTGCTCTGCACTACAAGCACTTCAGCTCTCTCTCTCTTATCCTTCTCTACCTCTAACTCTTTCATTGCCTTTTCCTTCTCATCATTTAACTCTTTCTCTGTCTTTTGCTTCTCACCATGTAATTCTTTCTTCTCCTTTTCCCTCTCAACTTGCATTTCTTTCGCACTGGTCTCTTTCTGCTGTTTAAGTAATTCCTTCAATCTTTTACTTTCCTTTTTGAGACCCCCAATTAGACTCGGATACAACCTTAGCTGCATAAGACACCTCTTGTAATGCTGCAACTTTGGTTCTACCTTTCTTTGGGGTCTTCAGAAAGTTGCTTTAAAGGCTCTGTCTTTCCACGCAGATCATTAACTTTTAAAATCATAGCACCGTGGTGTACCATGTATGCATCTATATATTTGCCCAGATCCTCCATATTTCCTGAATCTACAACGTATAGGGTTAATGTCGGGCTTTACTGAGTATAGGTGGCCAGTCCCCAAATTAGATACTCAACTTTAAACACTCAAATGCTCAATTGTCTCCAGTCCTGCCTACGTGGTCGCCATAAATGTTAGATTTTTGCCTCCTAATGGGTTTTTATAGGATAATCTGTATCCAGACCCCTTTAAACAAGCTCGAAAACTAGGAAACAATGAGATGTCGGTTTAATGCTTTTCAATCATATTACACAATCCACTACATACAGTGACCATGAAATTACTGGTACAGACAGATACTCATGGCGGGGATCCAGCAGGAAAAGTTGTAAGCGTGTAGTTCTAATCTGCTTACGCTGGTTGAAGCTAGAAGATCACGTCCCACTGAGCTTTTTGTGTGGTGTACCATTTATAGTGTTAGTAATGTCTAACACGATGCGAACATGACAATACATTCTGATTATTTTTAACTAATACGTAACACATTAACCCATTAAGTCATCTTGTAAATAATGTAATCCTCTTTAGTGCACCTGCACGACACTATCATTGCTTTTCTCACGGTTTGTACCTTATTATCCCATCTTTTCACAACTCGTCTATTGTATTTATCAGTCTCCTGATCATCTCCTAACTGTTTGCCTGGTGTCCAGGACACACTAGGGGAAAAAATTGGATAAGGGTCTGTTTCGGGCAGGGGTAGCGCGATGCGCTAGTACCGCACGCCCGACGGACCCTACGCAGGCAGGACGCAAGTCTGGACCCACCCGAGCACTTACCTGCCATCACCCTTCATTTCCAGGCCTTGCACATAGAATGAATGCAATTTGCACTTTCCACCACCAGAGGGAGCTCAATCTATTAAAGAGAGGATGTTTCTTAGAAATCTCTTAAAGGTAGCTGGTACCTGTTATTTGCTGAAAATAACAGTCTACTGTCTGCACGGAGTCTGAATGGAGATCAGACAGCGCACATGTAAAACACAGATGCAGGTCCCATCCCTATGTTTACACTCTGATGAGTTATGTTAAAATATTGAATAAAGGTTGCACACTACTAAACCCCACGTCCTCCAACCTGCACACTGGACCTCACCAATCTGCCGATCTGAGTTGGTACCAGGCCTGCGAGAATGCATGCACCAAGGTTCTCTGCTGATGCACTGGAGATCATGGGCGCAAGAGGTGGACAGAAGGCGGGACATCCTATATCCGCAGTGGGGGGGCAAGAGGCCCTCCAGACATATACTCAAAAGGCAGTGGGAGGCAGCGGGGGACGAAGTCAATGCCAGACGCACAGCATCATGACCATGGATGCAGTGCAGGAAGAAGTTCAATGCTTTGACATGAGTGGTCAGGGTGAGTGAGGTCAACTGTCAAGTGGCGTCTCCTACCAACTGCACCACGCACTACACCCCCCATCACCCACATACCAATAAACTCTTTCCATCAGTACTCAACTCTTCCAATCAGATGCTTCCTCTCACCCTTACACATTACCACTGTTCAAGCCACCCACCCACAACTCAAAGGCCACACACACTGTCAGCTATTCAACCACGACAGGCACATCATCCAGATACATGTCCCGCTTTCTTGCAGGAGAAGGTGGCGCATAATAGGAGGCTGCAAGTGGCAGTGGCATTTAGCCCCTCAAGCCTGTTCCGCCATTCAATGAGATCACGGTGGACCTGTGACCTAACTCCATATACCCGCCTTAGCCCCATATCCTTTAATACCCTTGGTTCATAGAAATCGATCAATCTCAGATTTAGCATTCATAATTGAGCTAGCATCAACTGCTGCTTGCAGAAGAGTGTTCTAAACATCTCCCACCCTTTGCATGTAGAAGCATTTCCTAACTTCACTCCTGCGTGTCCTGTCTCTAAATGTTAGGCTGTGTCCCCGCGTCCTAGTATTGAAGTCTAGGAGACCTCCAAAAACAGTTACAAATGTCTCGGCAGCCAGAAGCAATAATCCAGCCACTAAACTGTAAATCCTGCATGGTCCCTTTAAATAGCGCTGGTGGGGGGTCCTCCAGGCACTCTAAGACAAGTTCAGATGGTCGGGGTTAAGACTGTGCGTTGAGTTGAGCATTTAAGTCCCAAAATGGGGTCTATCACTTTAAATCAGCGTTGCACGCTGATTGAAGCCATTTTCTCCCTACTTTACATGATTCCAGCGTTCGTTATCTGCACCTGTGCTAACTCCTGTACCAAGATAGCGTCTGGCGCATGTCACACAGGAAACGTGCGTGCGCATCCAAGACGCCATCTTGGATGTTGGAGAAGCCGTGTAGCGCCGAAACAACGGGTGCTACACGGCCCAATTTAGCGCCCACTGTGTCTTGTCCTTGCAGATTATTGGTTCATTAACGTCTGTTCACAGGTTCTAATCTTGTCCTGAACATGACCTCTTAGAATCTGTTTATTTTGCAGATTCTTAGTTTTAATATGTGTAAGTATCTTTAATATTTAGAAATGTTTAACAAAGTAATTAAAGTTATTAGGGTCTTCCCCACCTGGCCTACTTCTGTCTATATTTTGCATCAATTTTTAAAAGTTGCAGCCTGTAGAGGTTTCTAGTGGGATCAGTGATAGAAAATGGAAAAGAGTCCCTAATCGCAGAGCACAGACTGGTACTCGACTCGTGCTCCCATCTAGTGAAGTTCTGCTTCCAGAGTGGAACCTTTCTGAATTTGTCCTAAGAACATAAGAAATAGGAGCAGGAGTAGGCCATACGGCCACTCAAGCCTACTCTGCCATTCAATAAGATTATGGCTGATCTTCGACCTCAACTCCCCTTTCCGGATTTATCCCCATATCCCTTGATACCCTTAGAGTCCAAAAATGTATTGATCTCAATGACTGAGCTTCCACAGCCCTCTGGGTAGAGAATTCCAAAGATTCCAACCCTCTATGTGAAGAAATTTTTTCCTCATCCAATTCCTAAATGGCCGACCCCTTATCCTGAGATTATGCCCCCCAGTTCTAGACTCTCCAGCCAGGGAAACAGCCTCTCAACATCTACCCTGTCAATATCTTATATGTTTCAATGAGATCACCTCTCATTCTTCTGAACTCCAGAGAATATAGGCCCATTCTACTCGATCTCTCCTGATAGTACAATCTGCTCATCCCAGGAATCAATCCAGTGAACCTTCGTTGCACCCACTCTAAGGAAAGTATGTCCTTCCTTGTGTAAGGAGACTAAAACTGTAACAGTACTCCAGGTGTGGTCTCACCAGAGCCCTGTATAATTGCAGCAAGACCTCCTTACTCTTATAATCCAACCCCCTTGCAATAAAGGCTAACATACCATTTGCCTTCCTAATTGCTTGTTGTACCTGCATGTTAACTTTCGGTGATTCGTGTACAAGGGCACCCAAGGACTTCAAGGGTTAAGTTATGAGGAGAGATTACACAAATTGGGGTTGTATTCTCTAGAGTTTAGAAGGTTAAGGGGTGATCTGATCGAAGTTTTAAGATATTAAGGGGAATGGATAGGGTGGATAGAGAGAAACTATTACCGCTGGTTGGGGATTCTAGGAGTAGGGGGCACAGTCTAAAAATTGGAGCCAGACCTTTCAGGAGCGAGATTAGAAAACATTTCTACACACAAAGGGTGGTAGAAGTTTGGAACACTCTTCCGCAAACGGCAATTGATACTAGCTCAATTGCTAAATTTAAATGTGAGATAGATAGCTTTTTGGCAACCAAAGGTATTAAGGGATATGGGCCAAAGGCAGGTATATGGAGCTAGATCACAGATCAGCCATGATCTTATCAAATGGCGGAGCAGGCACGAGGGGCTGAATGGCCTACTCCTGTTCCAATGTTCCTAAATCCCTCTGACTATCAACATTTCTTAGTCGCCCACCTTTTAAAAAACATTCTGCTTTTCTATTCTTCCTCCCAAAGTGGATAATTTCACATCTCCCCACATTATACTTCATCTCCCACCTTCTTGCCCACTCACTTATCCTGTCTATATCCCTTTGCAGCCTCTTTGCGTCCTCCTCACAGCTTACTTTCCCACCTAGTTTTGTATCATCAGCAAACTTGGATACATTACATTGGCCCCCTCATCGAAGTCATTGATATATATTCTAAACAGCTGAGGCCCAAGCACTGATTCTTGCGGCACCCCACTAGTTACAACCTGCTAACCCGAAAATTACCTAGGAACCCAAGTGTAGATTCAGAAGGGAGAGAAGCAGAGCTGTCAATGGAAGGCAGAAAAGTAGTAAATGAGTTTGGAAGGCAGAGGAAAAAAAGATTAGAAAATAGACAACAAAGGAGTTTGGCAGTGCTCAATGGTGTATATTTCAATGCAAAGAGTCTAGGGAATAAGGCAGATGAGCTGAGTGCACAGATAGACACATGGAAGTATGATATCATAGCTGTTACTGAAACATGGCTTAAAGAGGGGCAGGAATGGCAGCTCAATGTTCCTGGTTACAGGGTTTTCAGATGAGATAGGGAGGGGGATAAAAAAGGAGGGGAGGTGGCAATATTGTTAAAGGAATAAATTACAGCTGTGAGGAGGGGTGATATGTGAACAAAACAGGCCACATGGGTTGAGCTAAAGAATAACGAAGGGGCAATCACACTACTGGGAGTGTACTATAGAGCCCTAAGCAGTCAGAGGGAGATAGAAGAGCAAATATGTAGGCAAATTTCTGAGAAGTGCAAAATCAATGGGGCAGTAATAGTAGGGGATTTTCAACTACCCTAATATTAACTGGGATAGAATCAGTGTAAAAGGTATAGAGGGAGCAGAATTCTTAAAATGCATTCAGGAAAACTTTTTTAGCTAGTACCTAGCAAGCCCAACAAGAGAGGGGCCAGTTCTGGACGTGGTTCTAGAGAATGAAGCTGGGCAGGTGCAAAGAGTATCAATGGGAGAGCATTTTGGTGGTACATAGAAACATAGAAAATAGAAGCAGGAGGAGGCCATTCGGCCCTTCGAGCCTTCTCCGTCATTCAATATGATCATGGCTGATCCTCTATCTCAATACCATATTCCCACTCTCTCTCCATACCCTTGATGCCTTTTGTGTCTAGAAATCTATCTAGCTCCTTCTTAAATGTATTCAGTGACTTGGCCTCCACAGCCTTCTGTGGTAGAGAATTCCACAGGTTCACCACCCTCTTGAGTGAAGAAATTTCTCCTCATCTCAGTCCTAAATGTCCTACTCCGTATCATAAGAACATAAGAACATAAGAAATTGGAGCAGGAGTAGGCCAATCGGCCCCTCGAGCCTGCTCCGCCATTCAATAAGATCATGGCTGATCTGATCCCAACCACAAATCTAAAGAACACAAGAAGTCGGAGCAGGACCCGGCCACATAGCCCCTGGGCCCTCTCCGCCACCCACAGGGCATTGACCGATCCGAACTCAGCTTCATGTCCAATTTCCTGCCCGCTCCCCATAACCCCTAATTCCCTTTACTTCTAGGAAACTGTCTATTTCTGTTTTAAATTTATCTAATGAAGTAGCTTCCACAGCTTCCTGGGGCAGCAAATTCCACAGACCCACTACCCTCTGAGTGAAGAAGTTTCTCCTCATCTCAGTTTTGAAAGAGCAGCCCCTTATTCTAAGATTATGCCCCCTAGTTCTAGTTTCACCCATCTTTGGGAACATCCTTACTGCATCCACCCGATCAAGACCCTTCACAATCTTATATGTTTCAATAAGATCGCCTCTCATTCTTCTGAACTCCAATGAGTAGAGTCCCAATCTACTCAACCTCTCCTCATATGTCCGCCCCCTCATCCCCGGGATTAACCGAGTGAACCTTCTTTGTACTGCCTCGAGAGCAAGTATGTCTTTTCTTAAGTATGGAGACCAAAACTGTATGCAGTATTCCAGGTGCGGTCTCACCAATACCTTATATAACTGCAGCAATACCTCCTTGTTTTTATATTCTATCCCCCTAGCAATAAAAGCCAACATTCCGTTGGCTTTCTTGATCACCTGCTGCACCTGCATACCAACTTTTTGATTTTCTTGCACTAGGACCCCCAGATCCCTTTGTACTGCAGTACTTTCCAGTCTCTCGCCATTAAGAAAATAACTTGCTCTCTGATTTTTCCTGCCAAAGTGCATAACCTCACATTTTCCAATATTATATTGCATCTGCCAAATCTCCGCCCACTCACCCAGCCTGTCTATATCCCCTTGCAGGTTTTTTATGTCCTCCTCACTCTCTACTTTCCCTCCCATCTTTGTATCATCTGCAAATTTTGATATGTTGCACTCGGTCCCCTCCTCCAAATCGTTAATATAGATTGTAAAGAGTTGGGGACCCAGCACCGACCCCTGTGGAACACCACTGGTTACTGGTTGCCAGTCCGAAAATGAACCATTTATCCCAACTCTCTGCTTCCTGTTCGATAACCAATCCTCCACCCATGCCAGAATATTACCCCCAATCCCGTGATTTTTTATCTTAAGTAATAATCTTTTATGTGGCACCTTGTCGAATGCCTTCTGGAAGTCTAAATACACTATGTCCACTGGTTCCCCTTTATCCACCCTATACGTTATATCCTCGAAGAACTCAAGCAAATTTGTCAGACATGACTTCCCCTTCATAAAGCCATGCTGACTTTGTCCTATTAAATTATGCTTATCTAAATGTTCCGTTACTGTCTCCTTAATAATAGACTCCAAAATTTTACCCACCACAGATGTTAAGCTAACTGGCCTATAATTTCCAGCCTTCTGCCTACTACCCTTTTTAAATAACGGTGTTACATTAGCAGTTTTCCAATCTGCCGGGACCTCTCCTGAGTCCAGGGAATTTTGGAAAACTATCACCAAAGCATCCACAATCCCTACTGCCACTTCCCTCAAGACCCTAGGATGGAAGCCATCAGGTCCAGGGGATTTATCCGCCTTGAGTCCCATTATTTTACTGAGTACCATCTCCTGAGTGATTTTAATCGTATTTAGCTCCTCCCCCCCGAGAGTCCCCTGTTTGTCCAGTGTTGGGATATTCTTAGTGTCCTCTACTGTAAAGACTGAAACAAAATATTTGTTCAGCATTTTTGCCATCTCCATGTTTCCCACCATTAATTTCCCGGTCTCATCCTCTAAGGGACCTATGTTTGCCTTAGCCACCCTTTTTCTTTTTATATAACTATAGAAACTCTTGCTATCTGTTTTTATATTTTTTGCTAATTTCTTTTCATAATCTAACTTCCCTTTCTTAATCAATCCTTTAGTTACTTTTTGCTGTCTTTTGAAGAATTCCCAATCTTCTATCCTCCCACTAAGTTTGGCTACCTTATATGTCCTTGTTTTTAGTCAGATACTATCCTTGATTTCTTTACTTAGCCACGGATGGCTGTCATTTCTTTTTCACCCTTTTTTCCTCAGTGGAATATATTTATTTTGAAAGTTGTAAAATAACTCCCTAAATGAACACCACTGCTCATGTACCGTCTTACCCTTTAATCTATTTTCCCAGTCCACTTTAATCAATTCCGCTCTCATACCATCATAGTCTCCTTTATTCAAGCTCAGTACGCTTGTTTGAGAATCAACCTTCTCACCCTCTAATTGGATATGGAATTCAACCATGTTGTGGTCGCTCGTTCCAAGGGGATCCTTAACTAGGACATTATTAATTAATCCTGACTCATTACACAGGACCAGGTCCAAGGTTGCCTGCCCCCTTGTAGGATCAGTTACATACTGCTCAAGAAATCCATCCCTGATGCACTCAATGAACTCGTCCTCAAGGCTGCTCTGCCCAATTTGATTTGTCCAGTTAATATGATAATTAAAATCCCCCATAATTATGGCTGTTCCCTTATTACATGCCCCGACTATCTCCTGATTAATACTTCTTCCAGCAGAGTTGCAACTATTAGGAGGCCTATATACTACGCCCACTAATGTTTTTATTCCCTTATTATTCCTTATCTCCACCCAAACTGTTTCATTATCTTGATGCTTTGTCCCAATATCATTTCTCTGTATTACAGTGATTCCTTCCTTTATTAACATAGCCACCCCACCTCCCCTTCCTTCCTGCCTGTCCTTCCTGATTGTTAAATACCCTGGCATATTTAATTCCCAATCGTTGTCACCCTGCAGCCATGTTTCTGTAATGGCCACAAGATCATACCCATACGTAGTTATTTGTGCCATTAACTCGTCCATTTTATTATGAATGCTACGTGCATTCAGATAAAGAACTTTCAAATCTGTTTTGTGACGCTTAGTTCCTGCTTTTTCCTTTTTTAACACTTTACCTATTACTCCATACCTTCTGTCCCTTCCTGTTACGCTTTCCTCTCTCTCCCTGCTCAGGTTCCCAACCCCCTGCCACTTTAGTTTAAACCCTCCCCAACAGCACTAGCAAACACTCCTCCTAGGACAGCGGTCCCGGCCCTGCCCAGGTGCAGACCATCCGGTTTGTACTGGTCCCACCTCCCCCAGAACCGTTTCCAGTGTCCCAGGAATTTGAATCCCTCCCCCTTGCACCATTCCTCTAGCCACGTATTCATTTGAAATATCCTCCTATTTCTACTCTGACTAGCACGTGGCACTGGCAGCAATCCTGAGATTACTACCTTTGAGGTCCTATTTTTTAATTTACCTCCTAACTCCCTATATTCTGCTTTTAGGACCTCATCCCCTTTTTTACCTATATCGTTGGTGCCTATGTGCACCACGACAGCTGGCTGTTCGCCCTCCCCCTCCAAAATGTTCTGTAGCCGCTCCGAGACATCCTTGATCCTTGCACCAGGGAGGCAACACACCATCCTGGAGTCTCGGTTGCGGCCGCAGAAACGCCTGTCTATTCCTGAGATTGTGACCCCTCGTTCTGGACCCCAGACCCCCCAGCCAGGGGAAACATCCTCCCTGCATCCAGTCTGTCTAGCCCTGTCAGAATTTTATATGTTTCAATGAGATCCCCTCTCATTCTTCTAAACTCGAGTGAATACAGGCAGAGTCGACCCAATCTCTCCTCATACAACAGTCCTGCCATCCCAGGGATCAGTCTGGTGAATCTTTGCTGCACTCCCTCTATGGCAAGTATATCTTTTCTTAGGTAAGGAGACCAAAACTGCACACAATACTCCAGGTTTCACCAAGGCCCTGTATAACTGCAGTAAGACATCCTTGCTCCTGCACTCAAATCCTCTTGCAATGAAGGCCAACATACCATTTGCCTTCCTAACTGCTTGCTGCATCTGCATGTTTGCTTTCAGTGACTGGTGTACAAGGACACCCAGGTTCCTTTGTACATCAGCATTTCCCAATCTATCACCATTTAAATAATACTCTGCCTTTCTGTTTTTCCTTCCGAAGTGGATAACTTCACATTTATTCACATTATACTGCACCTGCTATGTATTTGCCCACTCACTCAACTTGTCTAAATCGCTTTGAAGCCTCTTTGCATCCTCCTCACAACTCATGATCCCACCTAGTTTTGTGTCGTCAGCAAACTTGGAAATATTACATTTGGTTCCCTCATCCAAATCATTGATATATATTGTGACTAGCTGGGGCCCAAGTACTGATCCCAACGGTACCCCACTAGTCACTGCCTGCCACCCCAAAAAAGACCCGTTTATTCCTACTCTCTGTTTCCTCTCTGTTAACCAATTTTCAATCCATGCCAGTATATTCCCCCCAATCCCATGTTCTTTAATTTTGCACACTAACCTCTTATGTGGGACTTTACCAAATCAAAATCCAAATAAACCACATCCACTGGTTCTCCCTTATATATTCTACCCATTACATCCTCAAAAAACTCCAGTAGGTTTGTCAAACATGATTTCCCTTTCATAAATCCATGTTGACTTTGTCTAATCCTGTTGATATTTTCTAAATGTCCTGTTATTACACCCTTTATAATAGACTCTAGCATTTTCCCTACTACTGATGTCTATTAACCAAGTCCTCAGGCTTGCTACTTTTTCTGGCAACTTTATATGACTCTTCTTTGGATCTAATAGCTACTTGAAGGTAAATCAGTGTCAGAACAGTGGGTGGCATTCAAGGGGGAGATAGTGAGAGTTCAGAGTAAACATGTTCCCACAAAGAAAATGGGTGGGAATGCCAAATCTATAGCCCCCTGGTTGTCAAGGAGCATACAGGGTAGGATAAGGCAAAAAAGGGATGCTTTTGTCAGACACCAAGAGCTCAATACTGCAGAAAGTCTAGAGCAGCATAGAACGTGCAGGGGTGAAATTAAAAAGGCGATTAGGAAAGCAAAGAGAGGGCATAATTAAAATTCACGAAAACCCAAAGATGTTTTATTAATACAAAAAGAGCATGAGGATAACTAAGGAAAGGTTAGGGCCTATTAGAGACCAAAAAGGTAACTTATGTGTGGAGGCGGAAGATGTGGGTATGGTTCTTAATGAATACTTTGAGCCTGTCTTCACAAAAGAGGGGGACGATGCAGACATTGTAGTTAAGGAGGAGGAGTGTGAAATATTGGATGGGATAAACATAGTGAAGGAGGAACTATTAAGGGGTTTGGCATCTTTGAAAGTAGATAAATCACCAGGCCCAGATGAAATGTATCCCAGGCTGCTAAGAGAAATAAGGGAGGAAATAGCGTTTCCAATCTTCTCTGGCTACAGGCGTGGTGCCGGAGGATTGGAGGACTGCTAATGTTGTACCGTTGTTTAAAAAGGGAGAAAAGGATAGACCTAATAATTACAGGCCAGTCAGCCTTACCTCGGTGGTGGGCAAATTATTGGGAACAATTCTGAGGGATGGTATAAATTGTAATTTAGAAGGGCACAGATTAATTAAGGAGTCAGCATGGATTTGTTAAGGGAAGCTCATGTCTGAATAATTTGGTTGAATTTTTTGAGGAGGTAACCAGGAGGATCGATGAGGGCAGCGTATTTGATGTAGTCTACATGGATTTTAGCAAGGCTTGTGACAAGGTCCCACATGGCAGACTGGTCAGAAAAGTAAAAGCCCAAGGAATCCAAGAGAAAGTGGCACGTTGGATCCAAAATTGGCTCAGTGGCAGGAAGCAAAGGGTAATGGCGGACGGATATTTTTGTGACTGGAAGGCTGTTTCCAGTGGGGTTCCACAGGGTTCAGTACTAGGTCCCTTGCTTTTTGTGGTATATATTAATGATTTAGATGTAAATGTAGGGGGCATGATTAAGAAGTTTTAAGATGGTATAAAAATTAGCCATTTGGTTGATAGTGAGGAAGAAAGCTGTAGATTGCAGGAAGATATCAATGGCCTGGTCAGGTGGCAGAAAAGTGGCAAATGCAATTCAATCTGGAGAAGTTTGAGGTAATGCATTTGGGGAGGGCAAACGAGGCAAGGGAATACACTATGAATGGGAGGTGTAGAGGAAGTGAGGAACCTTGTAGTGCATGTCCACAGATCCCTGAAGGTAGCAGGACAGATAGATAAGGTGGTTAAAAAGCATTAGGGATACTTTCCTTTATTAGCCGAAGCATAGACTATAATAGCAGGGAGTTTATGCTAGAACTGTATAAAACACTAGTTAGGCCACAGCTTGAGTACTGCGCACAGTTCTGGTCACCACATTACAGGAAAGATGTGATTGCACTAGAGAGGCTACAGAGGAGATTTACGAGGATGTTGCCAGGACTGGAGAATTTTAGCTATGAGGAAACATTGGATAGGCTGGGGTTGTTTTCATTGGAACAGAGGAGGCTGAGGGGTGATTTAATTGAGGTGTATAAAATTATTAGGGGCCTAGATAGAGTGGATAGGAAGGACCTATTTCCCTTAGCAGAGGTGTCAGTGATTGGTGGAGCATAGATTTAAAATAATTGGTAGAAGGATTGGAGTGGAGCTGAGGAAAAATGTTTTCACCCAGAGGGTGGTAGGGATCTGGAACTCACTGCCTGAGAGGGTGGTAGAGGGAGAAACCCTCAACTCATTTAAAAAATACTTGGATGTGCACTTGAAGTGCCGTGACCTACGGGGCTACGGACAAAGTGCTGGAAAGTGGGACTGAGCCGGATAGCTCTTTTTCGTCTGGCACGGACACGATGGGCCAAATGGCCTCCTTCTGTGCCATAAGTTTCTATGATTCTATGACCCGTTTATTCCTACTCTCTGTTTTCTGTCTATTAACCAATTCTTAATCCACGCTAATATATTACCCCCAATCCCATGTGCCCTAATCTTGTGTAACAACCTCTTGTGGGGCACCTTACCGAACGCCTTATGAAAATCCAAATACACTACATCCACTGGTTCCCTCTTATCTACCCTGCTAGGTACACCCTCAAAAAACGCTAATAGATTTGTCAACCATGATTTTCCTTTCATAAATCCGTGTTGATTCTGCCTAATCATATTATAATTTTCGAACTGCCCTATTACTACGTCTTTAATAATAGATTCTAGCATTTTCCCTAGTACTGATGTCAGGCTAACTGGCCTATAGTTCCCTGTTTTCTCTCCCTCTTCTTGAATAGCGGGGTTACATTTGCTACCTTTCAATCCTATTGTCATTAAACCGAAGTGATTCTATTATTTTTTTTATTCGTTCATGGGATGTGGGCGTCGCTGGCGAGGCCGGCATTTATTGCCCATCCCTAATTGCCCTTGAGAAGGTGATGGTGAGCCGCCTTCTTGAACCGCTGCAGTCCGTGTGGTGACGGTTCTCCCACAGTGCTGTTAGGAAGGGAGTTCCAGGATTTTGACCCAGCGACGATGAGGGAACGGCGATATATTGTTTCAACTCAGATCCCTTGTTCTGCTCCCCTAATTACATCAATGTTTATATTTTAAATAAACATATCCAACAGAAAAACAAAACATCAACATTAATCCATATTTTAGACGTTTGAATTTTAAAAAAAAGACACTGGAAAAGAGATTCCCAACAAAGGGGGGACGTGGCATTTGGAATTGTTGTAAAGCCTAAGATAAACTGAAAAAGTAAATCGGAGATGATTCGGTTGATACGAGTAATGCTGAAAGAGAAGGACTTAGAACAGAGCATCTCCCAGTGCTAGCATTCAGAGGAAAATCAAACTCATTTTGGGAAGAATTGAATTTCTTTTCCAACAGCATTAAAGCAATATGCTCAAGAACTTGAGAAGTAATGGGTTGGAGAGAAATAGAATCACAGTTGGATACTGAATGGATATCATCAGATTAACAGATTAGAACAATCCACTCACCCTTCCAACTATCTGGGAGTAGGGTTTATGATTGAGATAGATTAAAGATATAGTCGAGGTCACGTCGATAGCTGAAGAAATTGTTGAGGTGCCACTGGACCCATTGACAGAATTTAAAGCCAAGTGTTTCTGATTTGCATGAGTCAATTATGTTTAGGTGAAAGTATCAACCATACTGAAACAGGAATGAAGAAAGAACTTTAAAAGCTGGCAACTGCGATTAGGGTTTCTGATGGCAGCTGGTTTCACCTCCATTATTCAGTGTGTAAACCCAGTAGTTTGTATAAATTTTGTAGCTCTCAATGCAAATACAAACTTCACTCAACAGTCAGTAGTCTCCTCAATGAGATTGTCAGGAAATAGAAAAAAATATTGCATGAGGTCTGCAAGCTGATTCTTGACAGCAATGCCATTAAAACTGAGCTCTGAGCTTAAAAAAGTAATAAATATTGTACAGACAGCAAATTGATGCATCGATTTTAACGTAGAAAGAATCCAACCACCTAAACTTTACTACAAGAAAATTTACTTTTCTTCAATGCTGAGAAGACCATTGAAAAATCCAGGTTTTGTACCTAACTAATGTCATGCCAGCTTTTAAAATTCTTTCTTCATTGCTGTTTCTACCTTAACCGAAATATCATTGGCTTGTGCTAGGATATATCCTGCAATCAGAAACCTGGGTTTAAATTCTGTCATTGGATCCAATGGCACCTCAACAACCTCTTCAAGAATTACACGGTTTGGTTTCAATGCAACATAGTTTAGTTATAGATCTTAAGTTAGAAATGATGACTAGTTAGGAAATTATTCTGTTGTAATATTAAAGGCTACAGTGATAGAATCATAGAATGATACATCATGGAAGGAGGACATTCAGCCCATCGTGCCTGTGCCAGTTGTTTGAAAGAGCTATCCAATTAATCCCACTCTCCTGCTCTTTCCCCGTAGCCCTGCAAATTTTTCCCTGTCAAGTATTTATCCAATTCCCTTTTGAAAGTTATTATTGAATCTGCTTTCCCTACACTTTCAGGCAATGCATTCCAGATCATAACAACTTGCTGCGTAAAAAAAATTATCCTCATCTCACCTCTGGTTCTTTTGCCAATTACCTTAAATCTGTGCCCCCTGGTTGCCGACACTGCTGCCACTGGAAACAGTTTCTTCTTATTTACTCCATCAAAACCTTTCATAATTTTGAACACCTCTATTAAATCCCCCCTTAACCTTCTCTGTTCTAAGGAGAACAATTATAGACTTTATTATGATTTAGTAGAATAGCATTTGCCTTTGTCCACTTAATGACTCCAGTGCAGTACTCAGTGAGTTCTGCATTGCTGGAGGTGCTGTCTTTCTAATGAGATTTTAAACCAAGTCCCTGTCTACCTGTCCAGTTGAATGTAAAATATTCCATGGCACTGTTCGAAGAGCAGGGAGTTCTCACAGTATCCTGGCCAAAATATATTCCTCAGTGAGCACCACCAAAACAGATTAACTTTGTGGGACCTTGTTTTGCAGAAAATTGGCTGCCATGTTTGCCCACATAACAACCATAACTACACTTCAAACAGGCATGATGGGCAGAATCCTCCTCTGCTGTACCTACTATGAAAAGTAATTCATTGGCTGTGAAGAACTTTGGGATATCCTGAAGATGTAAAGGGCACTATATAAGATCAAATTCTCCTTCCTCTTACAGGTCTTCATGTTAAATTTTGAATGGCAAAGTCTTCTCACAGCTGCTATTTCAATTTTGGTTTCACATATTTAGTGGGTTTGACGAATGATGACATTATCTGTCTGAGTCATGCTGTTCTGCTGACTTTCTTTGCAGCCTATTTATGTTTTGAATACCAAAGTATTGATCACATGCAGGCATAGAGAACACTCTTCAACAGTAGTGATCCCACAATTCCAAGCCACTAATCTTCTATAGAAATATGTTTTATGTTTTCATGGATATTTAAGGTTAAAGGTTTAGTGTCATGTGTTTTGTGAAGGTTTTTTTCCAATTGCTCCTCTTACCGGGCCTCTTTTAAACGTGGTGACTCATGTTGGGGTATGGTTCCATAAACAACAGAAGCTATTCTTCATGTGAAAACCTTATAGAATTGTGAGGGTGTGTTGTTTGAAAATGGCCAGGAGGAGAGAGAAGACCTCCTTCGTTAAATTCAAGTCCTTTCTATCTATTCAGGTAATCTTAAAAATTCAATGGCACTGTTTGAAGAAGAATAAGAGTTTGTTCCAATGTCCTGACTGACAGTCCTCCTTCAAGCAATGCCACCATAAAAACAGATGAACCATTCATATTGCTGTTTGTGGGAGCTTACTGTGTGCAAAATGACTATTGTTACAAATGCAGCAGTCATTGCATGCTATGTAGTTCATTGTGTGAAGCACTTTGATAGGCTTCAACCAAATAACTGCAAGTATTAGTACTGTGAATTGAGATCAAACCTGTGATCTTCCAGGTTTATATACCACATTGTATGATGCATTTACCCAATGAGCCATTGGGAAACAGAGCATGTTAATTCTGATTACTTCCTTGTATTTCAAAGAAATATTTTGTTTAAGTAATTACATTCTGTAAATGTCTGACATTTACACCTGGCAGCGTAGGAAAAAAAACACCTTGAGATGGTTCTCCATGCACACAGAGGCAGTAAGTAATGGGGCCTATAGGCAAGATAAAAATGATAAAACTAACAAAGAATATGACAAAGTAAGGAGAGATGCTGAGTGTGGGATAAGGAAAACAAAGAGGGAGTATGTGGACAGAATCTCACAAAAGAAATGTAAAATATTCTACAAATATATCAGTAACAAGAGAATTGTTAAATGTGAGGTGAGATCCTTCAGAGGAGAGGATGGTGAGTTAGTAGAGGATAAATGGAAGTCGGTGGAGATACTCAATGAGTACTTTGCACCGATGTTTATAAAAGATAAGGATAAGGAATATGGGAGGATCAACACCAACACAGTCTGGTTGAGCTGAATGGTCAGTTTCTGTGTTTTAATCAAAGGCAGCGCATCAGGTGAGGCAAGTGAAGCACTGCCTCACACCTAGACTTACAGTTGGGAAGTTGTAGTTGTGTCTTGGACTTGGAACAGCTGATGGTTCTGCCCTTTGATACGAACATATGAAATTGATGAGCAGGAAAAGACCAGCTGCCCCCCACATTGATGGCTGGAGCATCATGACGAGACACTTGCCCCCGCCCCCATTCCCCCCCCACCTGCAGCCATGTAATCTTCTGGGAGAAGCAAATGACAGAGAAAAATCCAGCGTCAATAAGGGAAAAATGAACTGAAAAATTCCTCTCCAACCCCCTGAGGTGATCGAAACTAGTCCAGGAGAACACATGGACCGAGTGTTATCTATAAAAACGCTTACCTTCTATATGATGCAATCTCTGCCCCAGTCAAGAACCAGTCCAGCTCCCTCTTGAAGGCTTAGAGAGTGTCAGCACCCATCACACCAGCCAGCAATGTATTCCAGAGGCTCTCTGGGAGAAGAACCGCATAACATCCAGTCTATTCCTACTCTTACATAGTTTAAACTCATGTCCCCTGGTCCTCCCCAATCTGTTGAACTGAAATAATCTCTCAGTAAGCACGCTATCCAGCCCTTTAATTATTTTTAGACCTCTATCAGATCACCTCTAAGTCTATGCTGCTGTGAAGTAAATATGATGTGGAGATGCCGGTGATGGACTGGGGTGGACAAATGTAAGGAATCTTACAACACCAGGTTATAGTCCAACAAATTTATTTTAAAATCACAAGCTTTCGGACGAAGGAGATAATCTCCGAAAGCTTGTGATTTTAAAATAAATTTGTTGGACTATAACCTGGTGTTGTAAGATTCCTTACATGTGAAGTAAATAGACCAAGTTCCTTAAGTCTATGTAAGCAGATGAGGTTCTTGAAGCTAGGAAACATTCTCGTAGCTCTCTAGACCTTTTCCAAGGCCACTATGTCACTCACCATGTGGGAGGACCAAAATTGGACACAGTACTCCAGCTGCGGTCTGACCAGCGACTTATATAGTGACAAAATGAAAGGTCAGGTAGCTCCTGGTGAAGTTGGTAATTTTTTTTGTTTCTTTTACTGTTTCATCACGTAAACTACCCAATGCCTCTAAAACTGTCACTCTCTTTCTGACACCACTCCTTTAGTCACACGTTGAGCTCCCTATACTTCCCTTTTCTACCTTGTGGCTAGGGGAGTAATTGGGAGATTACCACCCTTGAAATCCTGCTCCTAACGCTGCTTCTTAACCTCCTCAATGCCTTTTTCAGGACTTTCGGGCCTCTTTCCTTACCTATATGGTTAGTTCCCACATGGACCATGATGATCAGGTGCTCTCTTTCCATAATCTTTTCCAATCTTTCTGAAATGTCCTTTACCTTGGCCCCTGAAAGGCAACAATGCACCCAGGACATTTGATCTGCACCACAAAAGATAATGTCTAATCCTTTAATTATAGAGTCTCCTATTATTACTGCATTCCTAACTGAATTGCTATTCATCGCCCCCTCCCCTCACCCTACCCCTCACCTCCCATCAGTGTCCCTTCCTGTGCTGCCATTTTTACTATAAATGTTAGTATAGTTATAGTTAAGTTTTAAGTTTATATTCTTTATCTACTTATAATTTCAATTAAACTACTCTGCTCCTCTTTCCTCCTCTACTCTTAATTCCCACTTTGGCCAAATTTCTGTTTTATAAGTACTGTTCACACCTTGTTCCTACTTCACTCCATTACCAGCTCACTCAGTGGTTTGCTTTCCGTCTATATAGTAGATATTTCAAACATACACACGCAAAAATCACATTTTTGTAAATTCTAATTTTAATACGAGGGCAAATAATTCAAGAGACTCAGTGTTGTTTGAAGTATTCCTATGGGTCTCTTAAAATCATCAGTGGAGATTAGAATTGCAGCATTGCATGTGGTCAATGCAATTGTCACCTCCCATCAACAGTTCAGGTGGCAGTCCTTGGAGAGAGTGGGGAAATCAGGTTTGCAGGAACATTATTGGCTATTTTTCACTGCAGGTGGTGCACAATATAACTTTGGAGTATTACAAATCTGTGATGTTTCATTTTCATTAACAGTTCTAACTACTGTAGTATACTGAAAAACTGATGTAAGTTATTTTATCCTACTTTTTAAAAGAAATTGCCTTGAAATCAAGTGTGATTGTAGAGATGCACTAAATTTGCACGGTAATACTGTCAAGAACTTTTGAAATACTATTTGTGTAGCCTCGACACACAGCACATAGGTCTAGTAATGTGCCACGCCAGAGTGGTAGCATGTGAGTTTGGATCCGTACTTCCCGGTCCACTGAGCTCTTAATCTTCGCAAGGTCATTGGGGAAAAGTTTCAAGTGGCTAGGAGACTAAGTATTTCCTCATTAGAGGGAGGACAGATCAGAAGGTAAGCCAACTCGGATGGCTCTTGCACACATCTTTGAGATTGGTTAGAGCACAGCATCAGCAGAGCAGATTGCTTACACATTGCCTCAACCTGGGACCAGTTCAAGGAGAATTTTAAATTGGGAAAGAGTAACTAAAAAATGGAAGATAAAATAAATATTTTGAATGAAAAAAGCATTGTCTGTGTTGGCACACAAATCACAAAATGATTCATTTTCTCCAGTGAAGATACATTTAGTACCAGTATATATCCTCACATCATATAAGACTGACTAGAAGTGCTCATGTTTCAAATGTACACTTCTAGTCGGTCTGTGTATGAGGCTGCCTATTGTTAACTGACTACAGTTAGTAGTATTCACAGTGCTCATAATGCACAAGATATTGATAGGCTCAGAGTAAATCTTACAAAAAAGTTACAACATGGAACCAGGTCATTCTGCCCAACCTCTCCATGTCGGCATTTACCTCCACAGCAAGCAAATAGTCCTAATCAAACTTACCCATCTTGTTCTCATATCCCTTTAACCCCTTTTCCTTCATCCACCTAACCATTCTAATCTTGAATGTTGACATAGTTTCTGTCTCAACCACTAACCCTGGATGTTAATTCCACAGCCTCACAACTCTCCGTGCAAAGAAATTTCTTCTGCTCTCTATTCTAAATATCTTACATTTAATCTTGTATCTTCGTTCTTGAACCAGCAACTACTGGAAACAGTCTGCGTCAATCCCATCTCTTCATAATTTTAAACACTTGTATCATATCATATTAGAATGGATAGAGGATTGGTTAATGCACAGAAAACAGAGAGTAGGAGGAAACAGGTCATTTTCAGGTTGGCAGGCTGTTACTAGTGGGGTGCCGCAAGGATCAGTGCTGGGTCCTCAGATATTTACAATCTAAATTAATGACTTAGATGAAGGGACCGAGTGTAATGTATCCATGTTTGCTGACGATACAAAGCTAGGGGCCATTTACTTGCCATGGAGGGAGTGCAACAAAGGTTCACCAGATTGATTCCTGGGATGGCAGGACTGTCATATGAGGAGAGATTGGGTCGACTCGGTCTATATTCACTCGAGTTTAGAAGAATGAGAGGAGATCTCATTGAAACATAAAATTCTGACAGGGCTAAACAGACTGGATGCAGGGAGGATGTTTCCCCTGGCTGAGGGGTCCAGAACGAGGGGTCACAGTCTCAGGATACAGGGTAGGACATTTAGGACTGAGATGAGGAGAAATTTCTTCACTCAGAGGGTGGTGAACCTGTGGAATTCTCTACCACGGAAGGCTGTGGAGGCCAAGTCACTGAATATATTTAAGAAGGAGATAGATAGATTTCTAGACACAAAAGGCATCAAAGGGTATGGGGTGAGAGCGGGAATATGGTATTGCAATAGAGGATCAGCCATGATCATATTGAATGACGGAGCAGGCTCGAAGGGACGAATGGCTTACTCCTGCTCCAATTTTTTTCTCCTATGTTTTTAGGTGGGAAAGTAAGCTGTGAGGAAGACACAAAGGGCACAATTTTAATATGCCAGTGGGAAGAGTCTTGGGCGGGGGGGGGGGGGTGATTTGTGGGCACCAAACCCGGAAGGAAAGTAGGTGGGTCGCAACCCTAATGAGGCCAATCAAAGCCTCTTCCGGGTTTCACGCCCATCATGTCAATCAGGCTGCTGCCGACAGGAGCTGCACATCCGGGAGCGGGGAGAAAGAGAGAGAGAGAGAGAGAGAGAGAGAGACCTCATCGGCAGTTAAGCTAGAGATGTGGGTGGGATCAAAAATTAGAGTGGAGACATCAGACATCAGGATCAGAAGGTGGACGTCGGGATCGGAGTCGGGGGTGGGGGGGAGCCAGGCAACATCGTTTTTAAGATATGTTTATTTAATTTGTTTACAATGGGAAATGTAATTTTATTTAGTTTATTTTTCACTGATCTGGCCTTTCCTCCTGGTTTCACCAGGAGTGAATCGGAAGCCATGGGAAAGCCTCCCAGGTAACGTTAAAATCTTTTTAACTAATCAATACACAAAAAATAAGCTACCTTAAGTACCTCAACGAGGTACATTTGTTCCTTTAATTATCAGCTCGCCGGGTTTAAGTGGGGGTGGGACTTCCTGGTGACTGCTGTACGGATGCACACAGATTTGCCTGAGTCTCATTCAAAAATGTGCGGTTTCCAGTCGGGATGCCTGCCCGCTCCCAAAACAGCGATTTTGATTCCCCCCTCCCCCAACCCACCCGTTTTTCCCTTTTAAAATCATGCCCAAAGAGTCTGCAAAGGGATATAGATAGGTTCAGTGAGTGGGCAAGAAGGTGGCGGATGGATTATAATGTGGGGAAATGTGAGGTTATTCGCTTTGGTAGGAAGAATAGAAAAACAGAATATTTTTTAAATGGTGGGAAACTATTAAATATTGGTGTTCAGAGGGATTTGGGTGTCTTTGTACATGAAACACAGAAAGTTAACATGCAGTTACAGCAAGCAATTAGGAAGGCAAATGGTATGTTAGCCTTTATTGCAAGGGGGTTAGAGTGCAAGAGTAAGGAAGTCTTGCTGCAATTGCAATTGGCTTTGGTGAGACCTCACCTGGAGTACTAACCTAAGGAAGGATATACTTGCCTTAGAGGCAGTGCAACAAAGATTCACTAGATTGATTCCTGGGATAAGCGGGTTGTACTATGAGGAGAGATTGAGTAGAATGGGCCTATACTCTCTGGAGTTTAGAAGAATGAGAGGTGATCTCATTGAAACATATAAGATTCTGAGGGGGCTTGACAGAGTAGATGTTGAGAGGCTGTTTCCTCTGGCTGGATTGTCCAGAACTAGGGGTCATGGTCGCAGGACAAGGTGTCAGCCATTTAGGACTGAGATAAGGAGAAGTTTCTTCACTCAAAGGGTTGTGAAGCTTTGGAATTCTCTATCCCAGAGGGCTGTGGATGCTCAGTCGTTGAATATATTCAAGGCTGAGATCGATAGATTTTTAGACTCTAAGGGAATCAAGGGTTATGGGGATCGGGCAGGAAAGTGGAGTTGGTCCAAGATCATCCATAATCTTATTGAATGGCATAGCAGGCTCAAGAGTCTGTCTGGCCTACTCCTGCTCCTATTTCTTATGTTCTTATGATCACCCAACAATCTGCATATTCTAATAAGTAAAGTCCCAATTTTTCAAATGTTTCTTTGTATTTGTATTTATTTATACCAGGTAGTATCCCAGTGAATCTGCATTGTACCCTCTCTAGCTGAACATTGGAACATAAGAACAGGAGTAGGCCATTCAGCCCCTCGTGCCTGCTCCGCCATTTGATAAGATCATGGCTGATCTGTGATCTAACTCCATATACCTGCCTTTGGCCCATATCCCTTAATACCTTTGGTTGCCAAAAAGCTATCTATCTCAGATTTAAATTTAGCAATTGAGCTAGTATCAATTGCAGTTTGCGGAAGAGAGTTCCAAACTTCTACAACCCTTTGTGTGTAGAAATGTTTTCTAATCTCGCTCCTGAAAGGCCTGGCTCTAATTTTTAGACTGTGCCCCCTACTCCTAAAATCCCCAACCAGCGGAAATAGTTTCTCTCTATCCACCCTATCTGTTCCCCTTAATATCTTATAAACTTCGATCAGATCACCCCTTAACCTTCTAAACTCTAGAGAATACAACCCCAATTTGTGTTATCTCTCCTAGTAACTTAACCCTTGAAGTCCAGGTATCATTCAAGTAAACCTACGCTGCACTCCCTCCAAGGCCAATATGTCCTTCCGAAGGTGCGGTGCCCAGAACTGCTCACAGTACTCCAGGTGTGTTCTAACCAGGGTTTTGTATAGCTGCAGCATAACTTCTGCCCCCTTGTACTCTAGTCCTCTAAATATAAAGGCCAGCATTCCATTAGCCTTCTTGATTATTTTCTGCACCTGTTCATGACACTTCAATGATCTATGTACCTGAACCCCTAAGTCCCTTTGGACATCCACTGTTTTTAACTTTTTACCATTTAAAAAGTACCCAGTTCTATCCTTTTTTGATCCAAAGTGGATGACCTCACATTTGTCTACACTGAATTTCATTTGCCACAATTTTGCCCATTCACCTAATCTGTCAATATCCCTTTGTAATTCTATGTTTTCATCTACACTGCTTACAATGCCACCAATCTTTGTGTCATCGGCAAACTTAGATATGAGACTTTCTATGCCTTCATCTAAGTCGTTAATAAATATTGTGAATAATTGAGGCCCCAAGACAGATCCCTGCGGGACTCCACTAGTCACATCCTGCCAATGTGAGTACCTTCCCGTTATACCTGCTCTCTGTCGCCTTTCGCTCAGCCAACTTCCTAACCAAGTCCGTACTTTTCCCTCGATTCCATGGGCTTCTATCTTAGCTAACAGTCTCTTATGTGGGACCTTATCAAATGCCTTCTGGAAGTCCATATAAATAACATCCATTGACATTCCCCTGTCCACTACATTAGTCACCTCTTCAAAAAATTCAATCAGGTTTGTCAGGCACGACCTACCTTTCACAAATCCATGCTGGCTCTCTCTGATTAACTGAAAATTCTCGAGGTGTTCAGTCACCCTATCCTTAATTATAGACTCCAGCATTTTCCCCACAACAGATGTTAGGCTAACTGGTCTTTAATTCCCCGGTTTCCCTCTCTCTCCTTTCTTAAAACGCGGAGTGACATGTGCAATTTTCCAATCTAGAGGGACAGTTCCTGAATCTAGAGAACTTTGAAAGATTATAGTTAGGGCATCCCCAATGTGCTCACCTACTTCCTTTAAAACCCTGGGATGGAAACCATCTGGTCCTGGGGAATTGTCACTCTATAGTGCTATTATTTTCTATTTTACTATTGCTTTAATTACGTTAATTTTATCGAGTCCCTGTCCCGATTCAATATAAGTATTCTTGGGATTTCCGGCATGCTATCCTCTTTTTCCACTGTAAATACTGACGCAAAGTAATTGTTCAACATGTCCGCCATTTCCCCATTGTCAATGACAATATCCCCACTTTCAGTTTTTAAGGGGCCAACACTGCTCCTGACCACCCTCTTTTTCCTAATATAACTATAGAACAGCTTGAAAAGGGCCAGGATCCTGATACGTTGGGTCCCAATCTGAATTGTGATTTACTGCTTGTAAAGAGTGGAGCCTCTGCCTGTCCCTTACAAGGTCAGTGATGTGGAGGGGGAGGAACCGGGGACACTCTGCCATGGGAGTAAGCAACCTGGCGTAAGACTGGAGGCGCTAACGCCCAGTAAAATGTTGCCCCCAGAAAGACAGAAGTGGGACCCTCCATGACTAGGATCTCCGAAGATGGGGAACAAATTTTAAGATTTGGCCCTCATATATAGGGAACCAAGGGTAGGGGGAGCAGCATTGGCCTCGGAGGTTGGGAGGGAGAGCTTGGGCCGCCCCCATATCCCCCCTCTCCCCAGATGGCGGCCTGGTGCTAGAGTTTCCAGCAACGTGGAGCAGACGGGCCCCAGAGATGTACTCGTAGTGGTGCAGGTGCCCGCTGGTCCCATCGAGTGAAATGCCTTCCCAGTGACCTTGCAAACTCTGGCGGGGTCAGTACTGGTGAACAGTAGCAGGCGCAATTCTGGCATTACCACGGAGATCACAGCCTGTGAATTCTTGGCGCCGACACTTTTAAATGTTTGACTATTTGGAAATAATTGTATGTTTATTGGAATTGGGTTACATTATAACAAGATACTAAGGATGACTAGGACAATATAGTAGATAAGGGGCAACATTATTGAAATATTTATAAACTAGTAATAGAAATTGAAACTTTGCTATTAATAAAAGCAGTTTACGATTGTCCATAATGCAAAAGTGATATTTGTTGAGAGAACAAATTAAAACTTTCTTAACCATGCAATGTTACAGCACATGCACCAGTTTAAAAATATTAGCTGATCTCAAAAAGCATTGCTCATGAGTAATTAGGGGTCTGGAGAACAGTTATGATGATTAGCTATGAATCATACTGTCCTCTTAAGACCACTGCTCAAGTACACCTTATGGGGACATGGTCTGAATAGGTTCAAAGTTCAATCAGAGTTTCATTGTTGCTTTTTGAGGCATGTTTTCTGATTGTGAAGTGCTTGTAAATTTCTGGATCCAGGTCATAAAAAACAACATTCTTTTCTTTTTTTGTGCTTTTGATACTTTGAAGTATAACACCTGGAATGTGACAGACAGTTTCAGAAATGGATGGACAGGTTGGTACATAGATAGGTAGGATTAAATGGTCCCCATTTGAAAAATAAAGAAGAAAAAAAGACTTGCATTTTCATATGGCGCTTTTCACAACCTCAGGAGGTGCCTTTGACGTGTAGTCACTGTTGTAATGTAGGAAAAGCCTGTTTTTCTTCATAATTTACAATCTGCCAACAAAATTGTGAGAGTGTATGTCTTTAAAATGTGTACTTGCTGAGAATGTGATTTGATTAGTGGGAACAACAAAAGTGCTAATTACAAAACACCTGTAACAGTAATTCCTTTAATGCTTTTCTAGCAGCCAACAAGCTACTTAACCATATAAATGTCCAGAGTATTTTGTAAAAGTGGTCTTAATCTATCCTGCCCTTTAATTGAGTTTGAGTTTACAGTGTTCAACTAATCAGAACTCTCTACTATTGACATGTGGATCCAATATGTTAAAAAAAAATCTGGGAAATCTTCTATATTAATCTGACCAAATTAGAGTCCATTCATTTCCCCGTCCAGCATATAGCCCTTAGGCAGTTATATTTTTGATAAATGATTCTGCAGTATTGATCGTCTGTCATTTTCATATTATGCATGGTATCGTATACTGCACATGATAAGCCCATCCTGCAGGCATGCAATGTAAAATGAAATGCAAACCCTAATAACAATCTTATTAGCAATAAAATGTACTTCACATCTGACTCCTGAGCACAACCCCAAAATAGATGTGACCTGCCATTTCAGCAGTACCTCTCGTGTGCAAAATAAAATTGTAATTAAAAATTGATTGGGACAAACTGAATAATCCATGCAGCAATACGCTCTCTTCTAACAATAATGTTCTAGTCCTTAGCACTTCTCTGTGTCTTAGTTACACAGTATAACGCTGAGGGTACTGCTGACCAATCATTAATTTGACTAGCTACTTTCTTTATCTGTGGAGATGCACCTAAACCACATACTGTGCATTATAGGCTTTAGAATCCTGGATCAATACACAATAATTTATCACAAAATGCTACAGTTGGATCAAATTTACCATAAATTGCAGATAAAAATAACTGGATCTAAAATCTTAGTATCAAAGACCATTTAATCATTCATGGAGTAACTCAGAATAACAATGAACATCAACAGGGCAACAGAAAAGGCACAGAAGTGATTAGACTTGTAAAATGTGCTGCTGTCTCTAGAGGAACCTTGGATGTCAATTAACCATGTTTAGTATGCTGAGCAATAACACACACAACTCCCTCCCTTCCCTTTCACCCCTTGATAATTACAGAATATATTGTTTGGATAAGGAATGTTGTATAATCAGAATAAGTGACAAGTGGCTTACTACACTGAAATCCTACTGTGTTTGGAATTGTACTAGGATCTGGTGTGCATTTACTTGGGATTTGACTGCAGTACAGGTTAAAACACTTAAACAAGCCATCTAACACAGAAAGTTGCTAAGCAGAAAGAAGTGTGTATTTGCAAACTTGTAGGGAAATCTGATGATGTGTTCTTACTGGGCTGCTTTAACATGCCTCCTGGAAACCAGTAATGGATTGCATTAGCAGTGGTCTGTGAGTAGTCCACCTGTTTGGCTGCAGAAATGTTCACGACACAGAAATACCTATGTAAAGAATACGAAGTATGATAAAATCTCCCAGATCATAAAGCTTTTCCCAAATAAAACACAACGAATCAAAGATATTGTACTTGGCTCCCACCAAAAACTTTGTATACTTGCCACTGACTCTACTGACTATCTCCTTCCCCAGCTGCTTGCTTAGGCTGCACCAGACAATCCGCAACCTCAGTGACCTACTTGACCCAGAGTTGAGTTTCAAACCCCATATTCTGGCCACCACCAAAATAGTTTCCTTTCATCTTGACAAAAATGCCTGTCACCACTTCTACTTCACTCCCAATGCAGTCAAAACCTTAATCCATGATTTAGTCACTTCCAGATTTAACTCTCCATTGGTTTCCTCAATAGCCTGTCAAGCTACAACCTCCATGAACTCCAACATGTCCAAACTTCTGCCTCCCACATCCTGTTGCACACCAAGTCCCACTTAACCAACCCTCGTCATCCCATCTACCAACTCATTGGCTCCAACAGCTCTTATCTCTCCTCCCTCCCTGCCCAATTCACAATCCATACAAGGTTAAACATTATTCAGAATGTACTCTATCTGCCTTCATTTACCGTTCCCTTTCTCCAGGTTTTGTCTGTTATAGCATCGCTGTAAGATACTGCACACACAATAAGCTAAAATTGCAACAGGGCTGTATATATTGCTACGTATAAAACATACATGAGAAAAACAATACCTTGATTGACAGGTCACTCCTTGTAAATCGCTATGATATATCAGCACTTGTTTATAGAACCAGATCTGAATGACCAGACAATGATTACAAAGAGCAAACCAATTACTTAATTTGATGTTCATGCGATAAGATTTTTTTAAGAATAGACTCTGCAAGTTTTTAAACGGAAACTCACCCCACCCACAATGCACACTTGAAGTATCTAAACTACAGCAGCTTGGAGAAAAATTACAAATCCTGCGGAACGGCTGTACTTGGAGCCCACAGGTAGGAGAGAGGAGAGGGAGCTTAGGGTCTCCATACTGTGCTGTCTGCAGAATATTCAGATCCTCAGCTTCAAGGAAGTACCCAGACATTCTGCGGTCGAAGTTTCAGGAGCCAGGGAGGAAGTTAAAGAGCAGGACCCCAAAGGTGGTAATCTCTGGATTACTCCCAGTGCCACGTGCTAATAAGTGTAGGAGCGGCAAAATAAAGGCGGTTAATGTGTGGCTGGAGAAATGGTGCAGGAAGGAGGGCTTCATATTCCTCGGGCATTGGGGACGGTTTTGGGGCAGGAGGGACCTGTACAAGATGGACGGGTTGCCCCTCAACAGGGCTGGGACCAATATCCTTGCAGGGAGGTTAACTAGTGCTGTGGGGGAGGGTTTAAACTAATTTGGCATAGGGAGGGGAACCAGGATGAAGAATTAGAGAGAAGATACAAAGTGCACAGAGGACTGGGAGAGACAAACAGCAATAGAATAAAGAGTATTTCAGAAATAGGAGGGATCAAACAGGGGAGGAATGCAAGGCAGACTAGGATGGGTCTGAAGTGCATGTGCGTAAATGCACAGTGTGTGGTAAATAAAGGTTGGTGAGCTGCAGGCAAAATTGCCCGATGGGACTATGATATAGTGGCAGTAAGCAAGACCTGGCTCAAACAAGGGGAGGATTGGGAACTTAATATTCCTGGCTACAAGATATTCAGAAAAGATAGGGAAGGAAAAAAGGTGGTGGCTGTATTGATCAAAGATAGTGTTACAGCATTAAAAAGGGATAATATACTTGAGGGTTCAAAGACAGGATCTATTTGGTTAGAAATAAGGAACAATAGAGGAGCTATTACGCTGCTAGGCGTATATTATAGGCCACCAAAAAGTGGGAAGGAAATAGAGGAGAAAATTTTCAGGCAAATTTCAGAACAGTGCAAGAGCTATAGTGATGATGGGGATCTTCAATTATGCTAATATAGACTGGGAAAATGGTGTAAAGGGCAAAGAGGAGGATGAATCCCTGAAATGTACACGAGAACTTTCTTGATCAGTATGTTTCCAGCCCAATGAGGAAAGAAGTGGTGCTGGTTAGATAGATTCCTGATTAACAAGGGAGTCAAAGGTTATCGTAGGTAGACGGGAAAGTAGGGTTGAGGTCACAATCAGATCAGCCATGATCTTATCAAATGGCAGAGCAGGCTCAAGAGGCCGAATGGCCTACTCCTGCTCTTAATTCGAATGTTCGAATCTGGTTCTATAGAATGAAGTGGGGCAAGTGGAGCATGTTTTAGTGCGGGAGCATTTGGGAAACGGTGATCACAGTATCATTAGGTTTAGAGTAGTTATGGAAAAAGACAAAGAACAATCAAACATGAAAATACTCAACTGGTGGAGGACTAATTTCAGTGAGTTGAAAAGGGATCCAGCCCATGTGGATTGGAATCAAAGATTAGCAGGTAAAACAGTAAATGAGCAATTGATAGTTTGGCTACAGATTAGACACATACCCCACGAGGGGGATAGAAAGGGCAGCCAAAGCTGGAGCTCCATGAATGACTAAAGATATAGAGATTAAAATGAAACAGAAAAAGGAGGCTTGTGATAAATGTCAGACACATAATACAGTAGAGAACCAGGATGAATACAGAAAGTACAGAGGAGAACTGAAAAAGGAAATAAGATGGATAAAGAGAGTGCATGAAAATAGATTAGCAGGTAACATAAAAGGAAACCCAAAAGTCTTTTAAAAACATATAAATGGCAAAAAGATAGTCAAAGGAAGGGTGTGGCTGATTAGGGACCAAAAACAAAATCTTCTAGTCGAGGCAGAGGGCGTGGCTGAGGCACTAAATGAGTACTTTGCATCTGTCTTCATTGGAGAAGAGGATGCTGCCATTGTAGCAGTAATGGAGGAGGTATTAGCGATATTGGATAGGATAAAAATAAAGAGGAGATACTAAAAAGGTTGGCAACGCTCAAAGTAGAAAAGTCATCCGATCCGGACGAGATGCATCCTAGGTTGCTGAGGGAAGTAAGGGTGGAGATAGCGGAGGTTCTGGCCACAATCTTCCAAACCTCCTTAGATGTGGGAGTGCTGCCAGAGGACTGGAGGATTGCAAATGTTACACCCCTATTCAAAAAAGGGGAGAGAGGGAAACCTGGCATTTACAGGCCAGTCAGACTAAGGTCAGTGGTGGGGAAACTTTTAGAGACAATTATCCGAGACAAAATAAATTGTCACTTGGAAAAATATGGGTTAACAAATGACAACCAGCACGGATTTGTTAAAGGACAATCCTGTTTGGCTAACTCGATTGAGTTCTTTTATGAAGTAACGGTGAGGGTTGATGTATATATGGACTTTCAAAAGGCGTTTGATAAAGTACCACATAATAGACGTTAGCAAAATTGAAGCCCATGGGATTGAAGGGGCAGTGACAGTATGGTTACGAAATTGACTAAGGGACAGAAAACAGAGAGTAGTGGTGAACAGTTGTTTTTCAGACTGGAGGGAAGTACACAGTGATGTCCCCAGGGGTCGGTATTATGACCACTGCGGTTTTTGATATATTAATCATCTGGACTTGGGTACATAAGGCATAATTTCTAACTTTGGATGTGACACGAAACTCGGAAATGTAGTAAACAGTGAGGAGGACAGTAACAGACTTCAGGAGGCCATAGATATACTAGTGAAATTGGCAGATGAAATTTAACACAGAGAAGTGTGAAGTGATACATTCTGGTGGCATGAATGAGGAGAGGCAATATAAACAAAATGGTACAATTTTAAAGAGAGTGCAGGAACAGGGAGACGTGGGGGTGCACAAATCTTTGACGGTGACAGGACCAATTGAGAAGGCTGTTTAAAAAGCATATGGGATCCTGGGCTTTATTAATAGAGGTATAGAGTACAAAAGCAAGGATGTTACGCTAAACCTTTATAAAACACTGGTTAGACCTCAGCTGGAGTATTGTGTTCAATTCTGGGCACCACACTTTAGGAAGGATGTCAAGGCCATAGAGAGGGTGTAGAAGAGATTTACTAGAATGGTATCAGGGATGAGGGACTTCAGTTTTGTGGAAAGACTGGAGAAGCTGGGCTGGTTCTCCTTAGAACGGAGAAGGTTAAGATGAGATTTGATCGAGGTGTTCAAGATCATGAACGGTTTTGATAAGAGTAAATAAGGAGAAACTGCTTCTAGTGGCAGAACGGTTGGTTACCAGAGAACAGAGGGGTAAGGTGATCAGCAAAAGAGCCAGAGGTAACATGAGCAAGTTGTAGTGATCTGGAATGCACTGCCTGAAAGGGTGGTGGAAGCAGATTCAGTAGTAATGTTCAAAAGGGAGTTTTTTTTTATTCATTCATGGGATGTGGGCGTCGCTGGCAAGGCCAGCATTTATTGCCCTTGAGAAGTTGGTGGCGAGCCGCCTTCTTGAACTGCTACAGTCCATGTGGTGAAGGTACTTGAGGGGAAAACATTTACAAGACTATGGGGAAAGAGCCGGGGAGTGGGACTAATTGGATAGCTCTTTTAAAGAGCTGGCACATGCACGATGGGCCGAATGGCGGCCTCCTGGGCTGTACATACTATGATATTATGAAATAAAGCAGAACAAGCTATACAGTGATTTAATTTTAAATAAGGTTTGGTGAATGGAATCATAGAATGATACAGCACAGAAAGAGACCATTTAGTTTATATCGTCTTTCCTCATCCTACCAAAATGCATCATTTCACACTTCTCTGTGTTAAATTTCATCTGCCCATGTGTCTGCCCATTTCACCAGTCTGTCTATGTCCCTCTGAAATCTGTTACTATCCTCCACATCGTTTACTACATTTCCGAGTTTTGGGTCATCTGCAAACTTTGAAATTATATCCTCTATACCCAAGTCCAGACCATTAATATATATCAAAAAGAGCATTGGTCCTAATACTGACCCCTGGGGAACACCACGGTATACTTCCCTTCAGTCTGAAAAACAACCGTTCACCAATACTTTCTGCCTTCTGTCCCCTAGCCAATTTTGTATCCCGCCACCACCGCCCCTTTAATCCCATGAACTCTAACTTTGCTTACAAGTCTATTATGCGGTACTTTATCAAATGCCAATATCAATTTGATTAGTAGTCAATTGTGAAAGAAAAGCAGTGATTTATTCAGTCCAATCTGCATGTAGTCACATGGAGAGAAACAAAAACATCTGTTTTTCGTGTGTTTTTTTGATATTCAGCAATTTAATTAAATATTAGTCCTATGAATGAATCAGCATGGGAATGGTACGAGTGGTTGTGGTGTAGTGGTTATGCTACTGGACTTGTAATCCAGAGGTTAAAAACACAAAATGCTGGAAACACTCCGCGGTCAGGCAGCATCTGTGGAGAGAGAAACAGAGTTAACATTTCATCAGAACCGGCAATATTCTGCTGTAACCATTTACACCTTCCCTGGACCCATCTTTTGTTTCTATATTTGTTTCATTATCATTCCTTTTGTCTTTGCACCATCATCACTTCTGTCATTGAATCACTCCTGCCCTCCACCCTATTACAGACCTTTCCCTTTTGTTCTTTCCCTGCCCCCTTTTCCCTGACTCTGTATTTGCTTAAAAGCAGTTAATCTCTAACATCTTCCAATTCTGATGAAAGGTCATTGACCTGAAACGGTAAGTCCGTTTCTCTCTCCACAGATGCTGAGTGTTTACAATGTTTTCTGTTTTTATCTCAGATTTCCGGCATCCACGGTATTTTGCTTTCATTGTCGTAATCTAGAGACTTGGACTATTAATCCAGAACCATGGTAATTTGAAAATTTGAATTTAGTGTTAAAAATCTGGAAATAATAAGCTGGTATTAGCAAAAGTGACCACAAAGCTGTTGGATTGTCATAAAAACCAAAAGGGAACCTGCCATCCTCACTCAGCCTGGCCTATATCTGACTCCAGTCGCACACTCAGTTGTATCAAACCTCTACACTGCAGCAGTTCAAGAAGAAGGCCTACCACCAGCACCTTCTCAGGGCAGCTAGGGATGGGCAATAAATACCTGAGAATGAATTAAATAAAACTGTCTGTGAAAGTAAAGCTGGGTTGTGTCAAACACAGATAGTCAATGCTTTAGAAAATCTATGTTACGGGCGACTGGGAGATAGAAGTAGCTATTGAGGGTGGCAGGGATGTACATCCCATTATATATGAAATATATATGTGCATTACACAATTGTGCAATATGTACTGCATATTCAGTACTTTTTTCATGCTTATCTGTTCCATTTCTAATTATTGTGAGTACCTGAAGTGGATGAGACCCACAGATCATTTATGTAACTGTAATGCATCCTTATTTCTGTAACAACATCATGTTATATCCACAGATTATTTATTTATGGAAATGTAGAATGTGAAAGGGCACAAATTGATTTCTTCATTTGCCTATTTGCAGTGAGTGAGGACACCACTATTTATTTATTTATGTACTCAATTTTATCTATTTAAAAAATTTTATCCATGAACAAAGCCCATATATTGAATGGGTCACTAGTTTTATAAATTAGGACTAAAATAATGCTGATAAACTACCTGCCTGGAAATTATGCTCGATATTATTGTACAAGCACTTTAAATAGCTGTACCAAATTTCTCTGTCTACCATTTTAGCAGATGCTTTACCCTTTTATTTTAAGTGATGGTACAATAATATTGCACACCATAATATCCAGGCTTATAGGCCTGTGCCCTTAGGAGAAACAAAAATGTGAACATTTCAGTATTACTGCTGGTGGAGGATAAACTGAAGACATACTTTTCTTCACTAGGTTCCCATATTTGACACCTTTGAGCCCTGATGCATATAAACATTTCAAAATCGTTTGGCAACTTACTTTTTTAAGCAAATGTTCTAATGCTTTAAGTTTGATTTAATTTTTTTGTAAATAAAGAAAGAACTTGCATTTATATAGCGCCTTACATGACCTGAGGACATCCCAAATTGCTTTGCAGCCAATTAAGTACTTTTGAAGTGTCGTCACAGTTATAATGTAGGAAACGTGACAGCCAATTTGCACACCGCAAAGTAACATAGACAGCAATGAAATAAATGACCACATCATCTGTTTTCAGCGTTGGTTGAAGGATAAATGTTGGCTAGGACACCGGGAGAACTCCTGTGTTCTTCTACAAATAGAGGGCACATGGGGCCTCGGTTCAATGTCTCATCCAAAACACGGCACCTCCGACAGTGCAGTACTACCTCAGTACTGCACTGAATGTCAACCTAGATTATATACTCAAATCACTGGAGTGGGACTTGAACCCATGACCTGACTTAGAGGCAAGTTTGCTACCACTGAGCCAAGGCTGACACCTATGGCCACAAGTGAAAAATGATTTTTTAACAATGGGAAACTCGAGCTCTGTTCCCATGACAACAGAAGTCAATGCCAGCACAACATGTTGGATTATATAGGGTGTGTTGATGCCAGTTGTGCAACACCAGGGAAAGGGAAAGAAGAAACACTTTAATTCAGCTACAACTCCCAGAATTAATTTTATAGATTTGGATCTGTGCAGAAACGAAGATGTTTGCTATGGCCGAAGTTGATGCACTTTTTTTCGGTTTGTGATTTCTCAGTGAATATGTAAAACCTTTCCTGCAGAAATATATCCATTCCAGTGGAGAAAATGACCAAGTGATTTCTATCAAAATGATTGGCAACATGATTGGAGACTTTAAAGATGTAGAGTTACAGACAACGGTCAATTAATAAGATTCAAGTGAATCTCCCAGAACTAGAGGTTTAATTAACAAAACCCAACAGATAATATTTGTATCACTTATTATAGCCTTGAAATTGCTGTTGCTATTAAGCCTAATGGCTGTGGTACTGGAATGTTAATAAACAGTAGTGAATACAGTCCGAAAGTTGGATATGTGTGACAGTCATCAATCATCTTATTGTCAGCACAATAGCTTGGTAAGAGCACAGCATACTATATTCCAATGCAGACACATCATCTGTGCGATGTGATGTGTTGCTAGTTCTCATATTGAACTGGAGTTGCTGCAGAGGCTGCAGTCTGTGACCTGGTGTCTTTTAGTTAAAGGTGAGGTGCTGTGTACTTCAGTTGAAGTTAATAAGTTGCTCTGCTAGCACTGAACTTGCCAGAGGACGAGCAACAAGAACAGAAAAAGAAAGAAAGAATTGAATTTACACAGCCCCTTTCATGACTTTAGGATGTCCCAAAGCACTTTACAGCCAATGAAGTACTTTTGACGTGTTGTCACTGTTGCGATGTAGGAAAAGCGGCAGCCAATTTGCACAAAGCAAGATCCCACAAACAGCAATGAGATAATGGCCAGATAATCTGTTTTAGTGATGTTGGTTGAGGAATAAATATTGGCCAGTACACCAGGAGAACTCCACTGCTCTTTTTCGAAATAGTGCCGTGGCATCTTTTACGTCTACCTGGGAGGGCAGACGGGGTCCCGCTTTAACATCTCATCTGAAGGAGGGCACCTCTGACAGTGCAGCACACCCTCAGTACTCCAGTGGAATATCAGCCTAAATTTTGTGCTCAAATCTCTTTACAGCCAATGAAGTACTTTGGAAGTGTAGTCACCGTTGTAATATAGAAAAAGGGCTGCCCATGATGTCAGGTGTCACTCAAGGCAATACCATCAGGCCCCATAGGCATGTAATACAGCAGGTCTACCATATTGTACTGGGAATGATAAAAGACATATTCCTAAAAGAGGTTGAGATTTAATAGGGAGCCCATGACAGAGCTGTACTATCTCTTTCCACAAAACCTCCAGACATGATTTACCATCTGTGAGGCCAGTAGCTGTCAAAGTCACCCTGGCCCTCAATTTTTATGCATTGGGCTACTTCCAGGCTAACACTGGGAAAACCTGCAGTGTCAGCCACTTTGCTGTCCACAGATATATCAGGAAGGTCACTGATGCATTATTCTTGAAGGCCAACGATTTCATCACTTTCACCACTGACCAAAAGAGGCCGACACAATTCTACAGAACTGTTGGTTTTCCCAGAGTCCAAGGGGTCATTGTTACCATTTGGACCCCTGTGCATAGTACGACCCGAAAGGGATTTCTTTCTCTCCACGCTCAGTCGGCTTGTGACCGCAAGCAAAGAATTTTGCAGGTCAATGGCCATTTCTCCAGAGGATGTTGTGATGCTTTCATTTTAAGGCAATCAACTGTGATGCCTCATTTGATGGCGAAGGAAAGTGGAAAGAGGGCGCCGAGGAGACCAAAACTACCTTCTGCAGCTATAACTCCTGAGACCCTTGCTCAGGTTCGGTGGAGGTTATGCTAGAATCAGAATTATTATCAAACATAAGCAAAATACTGTGGATGCTGGAAATCTGAACTAAAAACAGAAAATGCTGGAAACACTCAGCAGGGCAGGCAGCATCTGTGGAGAGAGAAACAGAGTTAACATTTCAGGTCAATGACCTTTCATCAGAACTGGAAGAAGTTAGAGATTTAACAATTTTTAAGCAAGTGTAGAGCCAGGGGAAAAGGAGGAGGGGAGGAAAGAACAAGGGAAGGTCTATGATAGGGTAGAGGGCAGGAGTAATTAAATGACAAAAGTGATACTGTACAAGGCAAAAGGAGGTGATAATGGGACAAGTTAAGAAACAAAAGATGGATCCAGAGGAGATGTAAATAGTTAAAGCAGCTACTGTCCGAAAAAATGGGAGCATGATTATGATCTAAAGTTGTTGAACCCAATGTTGAGGCCAGAAGGTTGAAAAGGCTCTAATCGAAAGATGAGATGCAGTTCCTCGAACTTGCGTTGGGTTTCACTGGAACAGTGTCTGTTGGGATTTTGAAGCAGTGCATTAGATGTCTCAGCCAATGTGCGGGTACCTTTTATAGTACAGCTCCCTGCCCCCAAGATTTCAAGAATAATTTTTGTCTGCGACACGTTCCATAACTTTGTTCTCCAAAGAGGTCTCAGCACGCAGGCTGATGACCAGGATAGCGAAACTATGGCAGGGTGAAGGGATAAACATGACTATGAGGAATTAGATGGATAATCAGCAATACATCTACAATTAAGAACATAAGAAATAGGAGCAGGAGTAGGCCATACAGCCCCTCAAGCCTGCTCTGCCATTCAATAAGATCATAGCTGATCTTCTACCTCAACTTCACTTTCCCGCCCTATCCCCATATCCCTTGATTCCCTTAGTGCCCAAAAATCTATTGATCTCAGTCTTGAATATACTCAACGACTGAGCATCCACAGCCCTCTGGGGTCGAGAATTCCAAAGATTCACAACCAATGAAGAATTCTTTCAGTCCTAAATGGCCGACCCCTTATCTTGAGACTATGACCGCCAGTTCTAGATTCTCCAGCCAGGCAAAACAGCCTCTCAGCATCTACCCTAACAAGGCCTCCTATATATTTCAATGAGATCACCTCTCGATCTTCTAAACTCCATAGGCCCATTTTACTCAATCTCTCCTCATAGGACAACCCTCTCATCCCAGGAGTCAATCTAGTGAACCTTCGTTGCACCTCCTCTAAGGCAAGTATATTCTTCCTTAGATAAGGAGATCTACAGCTTTGTATCACCAGCAAACTTGGATACATTATACTCGGTCCCCTCATCTAAGTCACTGATATATATTGTAAACAACTGAGGCCCAAGCACTGATCCTTGCGGCACCCCACTAGTTACAACCTGCCAAACCGAAAATTACCTGTTTATTCCTAATCTCTGTTTTCTGTCTGTTAATCAAACCTCAATCCATGCTAATAAATTACCCCCAATCCCATGAGCCCTAATCTTGTGTAACAACCTCTTGTGTGACACCTTATCGAATGCCTTTTGAAAATCCAATCATACTACATCCACTGGTTCCCCTTATCTACCCTGCTAGTTACACCCTCAAAAAACTCTAATAGATTTGTCAAACACAATTTCCCTTACATAAAATCATGCTTACTCTGCCTAATCATATTATGATTTTCTAAGTACCTCTTTAATAATAGATTCTAGCATTTTCCCTACTATGGATGTCAGGCTAACTGGCCTATAGTACCCTGTTTTCTCTCCCTCCTTTTTTGAATAGCAGGGTTACATTTGCTACCTTCCAATCCACGGGGACCATTCTAGAGTCTAGGGAATTCTGGAAGATCAAAACCAAATCATCCACTATCTCTGCAGCCACCTCTTTTATAGGATGTAAACCATCAAGGCCAAGGGATTTGTCGGCTTTTACTCCCATTAATTTCTCCATTACTTTTTCTTTACTAATCTTAATTACTTTAAGTTCCTCACTCTCATTAGACCCTTGGATCCCCACTATTTCTGGTATTTTTTTTGTGTCTTCTACTGTGAAGACAGATACAAAATATTTATTTAACATCTCTGCCATTTTCTTATTCCCCATTATAATTCTCCTGTCTCTGCCTCTAAGGGACCTACGTTTACTTTCGCTAATCTCTTCCTAGTACCCCAAGCACTAAATCAAGGTGCCTTACAATGAGAGCCACAGTTACTCTATTACCTAAAGCTGAAAACCACATCTGCAAAGTAACTGTGTCCAAACCATTCTGTCATACACTTTTCATGGTCAGTTCTTCAAATACCATCCATTGCCATCTTAGGCCGGGCTTCTGCTTTATTGTAACCAATGATGAATAAGTAGCCCGCACAATCAAATGCTTTGCAATTATTTCATCCTTTACGTGGCGTGTGAATGTTGTCGCCTTGATTTGCCACGGTGTTGCCCCTTTGTGCACGTGCTTTGTTTTCAAACTTGTGACACCTAACGTACTACTCCCGCTAAGTGATTCTATTGTGAAAGTAAAGCGTGATGGCTGGCTGCATAGTTTAACTGACAGCCTCTCCAATTTGCGGGGCATAGATCTCCTTGCACTGTGCATTGTGATGGTCCTGCATTTGAATTGGTATGTATGGAATTTGGTGGCTCACTGGTCCTGCTATGCCTGCTGCACTAGTGGCTTCTGGGCGGGGGTGGGGGAAGGTACCCATCAATTCCATAAAGTGTGTTCCTCCGCTCTCTGACTACTTGCAGCGTACCTTCCAGCACCTGAGCAATACAGCAAACTGCCTTTCCTCACTCTTTAATGGTCCATTCTTCAGCACGGTTAACAGCTGCCCTGGCTTCCTCATTACTATTTCAGCGCCTAATTGGTCTTCACACCTGATAATGAAGCTTACCTGGCCCGTAATGTGGGAGTAAAGCCCCTTTCATTGTAACCCTCAGGAATGCACCAACAGCAATGTCCAGGCTTATATTGAGCCCGAAAATAGCATTTTTTTAGAAAAAGATTAAAAACTGTAAAAATGATTGGGATCGAATAATTCTCAAAACACAGTTTGAACACAAAACATTTGCAATTGTCAACATCTTGTAGAAAGCAGAAACTTCTCTAAATGTCCTTTGTGGGGTTCAGTTTAAATTGCTCTTCCTTCAGTTGTTAGGCAGCAAGGTTGTGCAGAATATGCTTCATTTATGTGCCGAAACCATGCACCGAAAAGCAATCCCATCTACTGCATGGTGCACAGAAAAATGAGAAGTGAAAGAATTAATTCAGCACTGTATATTTGCGACCTTCTTGCACTGAAGGATATATAAATGTTTGCAAATGTTTTAGTAGCTTGGTTTTTCTAGTAAAAATAGTAAATGACCAGGCAATATTTTAGATCATGCAATCTAACTATTACCTGATAAAGTTCTGTTTTTATAACTCCAGCACACTTTGCTTGATTCTGCATTGAAAAAGGGGGGGGGGGGGAATCATTTTTATGTGATCTTGTTCATGCATATTGCTAGGTGATTAAAGTAGGCCTTCCATCAGCCAAAAGATTTTCCCCAAGGCAAGGTCCTGTCCCACCAGTCCATGTTCCAGGCTTTGTCTGACACTTGGGGTGACAAGAGAATTCAGCTGACTGAGGCTGCAGTATGGTGTGGCAGATGAGTACCAAGGTTGCCATGGAGATAACAAATACAGCTGAAACTCAAAAGGGCAATTGTTAACCTGGAGGAGTTTGAATACTAGAGATGCAGTGAGGAATTAAACTAGCGGTAGAAGTCCCAGATGGAGTGCTAACCTGTTTATAGGGTTGTTGAAAGGAGTTAGACGTTTAACATGCTAAAGTAATGTTTTACTGATGCCTGTTTTTGCAGCCAAGCTCAGGGAAGCCTGCTGTGCTGCACATTATTTATTCAGGAGTCAGCCGTAGACCACTGGGAATAATGGTGCTAAGGGATTTCTCTGTAACATATGCGCTGGTGTTAATGATGAAAAAATTACCACAACAATTAGACATGGATTGCTAAAGGGAGGGTCGGAACACTCTGGCAATGTGATTAAATCCATGTATATGACAATTAACTCTCCTCTAGCTTTATTTTGCTGAGAAGGTAGTGAAAAGGGGAAGGGGGGAGAATAACACAAGAAAGGCTGGGTGCAGCTGGTACTATCAATTTTAATCTGACATGAAATTAATCACACTGAAATCAATCTATTCCTTATTATCTGATTTTTGGTCCAGATTTATTTACATTTTTTTACTTTGCGAGCAGTAGCTGCTGCCATAACTAATAAGATGCTTGTATGGGTTGTGGTGAATATTAAGGGCATGTCCCCTGATATTCCTATTTCTGGTGGTCTGGGGCATTGTTAGTGTGGAATAAATCAAGTACCTGTGGTGCAAATGCTGCAGTCAGTTCTCTGGTGCTTTGTAGGAAATCCAGCCAAAATAAACATTTGCTTGCAGAATATGCAGTGTTTTTTTTAACAAGCTTCTCCTCAAAGAGCTCTAAATTTTGTTGGTTATCACTAGACTAAGTAATTTTTTCCAACTCATCAAGGGGAGAATGTCCTGGGTCTGCAGGTGCACTGGATCCCTTGGGCACAAACAATTTCCGAAAATTGGCGGGTTTCTTTACAGGCGTGCACTCTGACCCGTCTGAAGAAATCCGCCTAATTCTCCAATATTCATTGTGCCCAGATGTTCCAGTGCACCTAGGCGCAAACCCATAAAATCTTACCTTTTAATTTGTACTTGCGGTGACATGCTGTTGGACGAATGAGTTAGAAAAAAAATGCTCAGTCTAGTGATTACCAACAAAATATAAAGCTCTCTGAAGAGGAGCGAGTTTAAAAAAAATCTGCATTGTTCACAAGCAAATGTCTATTTTGGCTGGATTTAATATGTTTTTACATTTAATTTATTTTTCAGAGGCGATATAACCAATAATCCTTCTGTTAAAGATAATTTTGAAAAGCACAAAGAAACAAAAATATGAAATAAAAAGTGAAAATGATAGAAATGTGCAGCAGGTCAGTCATCACCTGAAGGAAAAAGACAGGTTACCATTTCAAATGTGACCCTCATCAAACCATCCTGAAAAAAGGTCTTGCCCGAAATGTTAACTTATCCTTGTCTTTCATGCTATGCACTTTGAGCATTTTCTGATTTTTATTTGAATCCTTCTGTTATCCTATTTCATCACTATGAACCATATCTCAGGTCTTTAGTAGTTTCCTTTCTGATTTATACCCGAAATTCATGGGCACGCTGCTCCCATATCCTGGCCAATATGTAAAAAAAGTCTGTTTTCTATAAAAGTCTGGATTACGAATTTGTGGTAAATTTGTAATTGAAAATAATCTTCTATCTAACTCCTCTCAGCGCAGCAGTATATTCACACCACGAGTCCTAACTCGGGTTCTCCTGCACTCCTTAGCAATGTTGCTGTAGATTACATCCCTGATAAGGTTCAGAATCTTAGTGAATACTGAACTTCCTTTGCATCTGATAGCATGTGCTCTCTCTCTGCCATTACAACACAGGTACAGAATACAGGTGAGTCTGAGATTTTGTAATACTCCTAAGGGTAAAATTTGCGACCTTAGTGTTCCCAGCGCAGAGCTTAGCACACCAGGAGAGCATATCTGGAATAAAATGAATGGACAGGAGATTGTGAGAAGGGTGCACCCAAATTCCCAATATGCAGTTGCAACACACAAGGTGCTCTGCGCCAGGAGCACTAAAGGTGACAGTTTATCCGCTAATATAGATTCATTGCACAGATTCAAGAAGAAGAGGCACCAATCAAGTGGCAAAATGTACACAGATTAAATAAGTTTGCCATCAGTTTTGGACCAGACATTAAAAGTTTGATTTTTAAAATAGAAGTCCATTTTTTTTCACTTGCTGCTATGTCTTATGACGTAGAGTGATTGATTATTAAGATTTTCAATGAATGTTGATCAATCAACAAAGCAAACCCCAGAATTTCAACCACTGATTCTCGACCTTCCATGCCCCTATATGACCCAATATCAAGTTTTGGTTTTGGAAAAGAGTGGAAGCTCTAAATTTTAGTCCTGCAGCACAGCCTTGTAACTTTTGAAATGAAGAAGGGAAACCATAAATAAAAACAAATTCTTGTGAATACGCACGAGATTGATCAGCATCTGAAACAGAAAGAAGATGAATGTTTCAGGTGTGACCTTTCGTCAGGAAAAAGGAACTGTGTTTTCCACCCTGGCATATCTGATTAATACACCAACATAACCAAAATAATCAGTATGTCAAATTTTTTGAGGAAGAATCTATTGCAGTCGACATTTTTCCCGTCCTTTGAGAATTATGTACAATAATTTCAATAAAATACACAATGCAGTAATGGGCCTGTTTTCCCGAATCAATTCTAACAAGTTCCAACAAGTTGCTATTTCTAGACAATTTTAAAAATGTGTACAGTATATATGGGGATCAGAACTAAAACTCAAAGATATTAAAGCATTAAAAATATATATATATTACATTGCCTTTCCACAACTATTTTTAATGCTTTAAGGGGCAAAAATTGCTCGCGAAATAACGGAGATCTCAACAGTACTCACCGTTGTTGGTGGCGAAATGGAAAATCAAGTTTCGGCATTCACACTTGCGCAGTGAAACGCGGAAATCCGGAACGTGCTCCTACTGATCCGCCGGCGATATGACAGCTTTGAATTAAAGGTATATCACATGCTACAATCAGAGAAATCATTGAAAAAGTGCAAACTTGCTTATCTGCCCAGCTGGAAATTAACTAATTACATCACAAAACAGGTACTTTTAAAAATACAGGTCTAAACGAAGTTTTAACAGCGCGGTAAGTCTTAATGACTGCCATACAACTAAAAATTAACTTTTAAAAATGTGGAGTCTCATTACTCCTTATTTTGGTCCTAAAAAAAAATCACTTATTTCATACCCGCTCCTTTTCGCTATCTATATCTGTTTTTACAATGATTTTAATGTTGTACCTTTCACTTCCTGTTTTAACGTTCCAGCCTGCAGAGACAGTTTCGCAGCTTGTCAAAAATGCTGTGATCTAATTGGTCAGGGGGAGAAATCGATCCTCTCGCTTCTCCCAGGGTTCTAGCTTCGCTTGAACTGACGCTGGACTCTTCCTCGCTTCCTATTCAAGGAAGTATCCAACAAAAAGTTAGTTGGTTAGTATAAATCTATGGAGCAGCGAGCCGTGTAGGTTCGCTGCTCCGAGCAATTTCTGTCCCAATATCTCTTTCACTGAGTTTTCGTTCTGATCCCCCACTAATCTTTCCTGAGTCTCCTGCTCAGAATCCTCCTGCCTACTGCCTGTCACCTCTCCCCCCATTAATGTTGTTGTAATTAAAATATTTATATATAAAAAGAAATCAACCAAGATTATTTAGATATAGAAACCAAGATATGGATTGCCATGTGACATTTTTTACATGATGTTATTTGCTTTTCCACCCAGTCGGGGACTAAATCTATTTTTTGTAATAGTCACTGAACATGAGATGGATTTTGCTGATAGCACTGAGGCAATCAAACCCTGTTCTTCCTTTGACAGATGCTATTTAGCAAATAGAGTGATGGCCTTGTCCTTTATCTTTCTGTGCTACAAATCTATATCTAGAGGTGACTACAGTGGGGGGGGGGGGGGTTCCCTACCCTTCCAGAAATAATCAGGAAAATCCCAAAGAAGTCTTTTGACTTTCACTATTCTTGTATTGGTTACTGTCCGATCTGGGATTTACTCCCCTTCCTTTCTGGTGTCAAGGATCTAAGTTCTGGTTTTCTCTATTGGATTGGGCTGAGAGCATTCCATTGATGATAGTGTAAAACCTCAGCACTAGAATTGTGATCGGAATGTGATAAACATTCTTTAGTCCAACAAATCTTTTGTTTACAGTAAGATATTTTATATTAACTAACAGACCTCCAGTTGTGTTGCTCACGGAGAGTCAGAGGATTCGGTATTTTCTAACAATAAAATTTCTGTGCCGTAATCACTATTATCATTACTGATTAACAGTGACTGAATAAGTCAAATTCCACTTTTATTACTTGTCATTCTAGGATTTTTACCAGTGCTTTGAGGATTGAATTTGGTGATTCTGTACGTATTATGTAAAAACTGTAAATGTGTGGCTGTTATTTTATATATATCCCTTTGCTTCTATGTTTAATTTTTATCGCTTACCATTTTTAAAGCTGAAGATTCACAACAAGATAATATGCAACACGGACCATCTGGAGACAGATAGCTGATATTTATTAGTATGGTGGAGGGGGGTGTGGGGGTGGGTAGCTGCACTGTGGAGGTGGTCCTGATCTTTATTAGCATTATTCTGGAGAAACAAGAAGCATCCTGAGGTTTGGCAGAACTGGGGAAGGGGTGGGGGGGGGAAAGGAATTTGGAGTTACAATTGCTGACATTTGTCAACAATGAAAGGAAGTGGGTGCAGGTCTGACAGGACTGGGAGCTCCAGGTCTGACAGCGCTGGGAGCTCCAGGTCTGACGGCGCTGGGAGCTCCAGGTCTGACGGCGCCGGGAGCTCCAGGTCTGACAGCGCCGGGAGCTCCAGGTCTGACAGCGCCGGGAGCTCCAGGTCTGACAGCGCCGGGAGCTCCAGGTCTGACAGCGCCGGGAGCTCCAGGTCTGACAGCGCCGGGAGCTCCAGGTCTGACAGCGCCGGGAGCTCCAGGTCTGACAGCGCCGGGAGCTCCAGGTCTGACAGCGCCGGGAGCTCCAGGTCTGACAGCGCCGGGAGCTCCAGGTCTGACAGCGCCGGGAGCTCCAGGTCTGACAGGGCCGGGAGCTCCAGGTCTGACAGGGCCGGGAGCTCCAGGTCTGACAGGGCCGGGAGCTCCAGGTCTGACAGCGCCGGGAGCTCCAGGTCTGACAGGGCCGGGAGCTCCAGGTCTGACAGGGCCGGGAGCTCCAGGTCTGACAGGGCCGGGAGCTCCAGGTCTGACAGGGCCGGGAGCTCCAGGTCTGACAGCGCCGGGAGCTCCAGGTCTGACAGCGCCGGGCTCTCCAGGTCTGACAGCGCCGGGCTCTCCAGGTCTGACAGCGCCGGGCTCTCCAGGTCTGACAGCGCCGGGCTCTCCAGGTCTGACAGCGCCGGGAGCTCCAGGTCTGACAGCGCCGGGCTCTCCAGGTCTGACAGCGCCGGGAGCTCCAGGTCTGACAGCGCCGGGCTCTCCAGGTCTGACAGGGCCGGGAGCTCCAGGTCTGACAGCGCCGGGCTCTCCAGGTCTGACAGCGCCGGGCTCTCCAGGTCTGACAGCGCTGGGAGCTCCAGGTCTGACAGCGCCGGGCTCTCCAGGTCTGACAGCACTGCTTTGTAGGTTTCTAAGAGATCTCTGCAAAAATTATTTTCATTGGTTCCTGGATGTTTGTTTCCTTCTCTCTCTCAACTGTTAGAATGCCTTCATTTTCTAACTATTAACAAAATACAGCTAATGCCGATCAAAATCTTTCAGTTTGCTTGAGAGGCTTTCAAAGTTCAATTAATTTGTTCTTTATATTTTAGGAACAAAATGAACACAAATTAGGATGAGGAAAGACATTGCCCAGGATTCTCCATTTCAGCACTCCATAACTTGCGATTTCTGCCCATTAATTTTAATGGGTGGAAAAATCATTGGTTGGGAAGTGCATAAGTGGCCATTGCCTCTCTGTATGTCTCTTTCTTTCTGCCAATGTCCTTGATTCGCTTTGGCTCTGAACTTAACATTTTGTAAATGAAATAATAATAATAATGCCTTTGGTGTAGAGGGAGCCCATGCCAGCTGTACACAAGCACCTTACACACCAAAGATAATTTATTTTTTTCAAATGATATTCTATCTGTAAGGCACTCTATGTAGACCTACTGTTCAATTGGAAGTGTCGAACCAGTGAATATCTAATTCCCAATTAATTTGAACCCAAAAACAGAGGGAGTCCCTGATTTTGATTAATCTGCAATATTTATTCAATTACATGATTAGTTGCTAGCTAACCTTTCCTGCATTCACTTACATTACATAACAGACTCATGTTCATGTGTACTTACGTCCATGCGCACCAGGGTTTCTTCTTCTTTTGGAGACGATCATCTTCTAGCATGCTGCGGGCTTCTCTTGTCCAACAACGGTGATTTCACCTATCTTCTTCAGGCTTTTATAACTCATTTGTTATGTATGACCAGTTCCCTTGGCTTACTTGTATTTGGACGATAACGCCAGACATCTGGGCCTAGAAATTCATTGGCACCACGCCCGTTTTACAGGAGTAAAATGGGCATCTAAGCGTCCAATGTGGCGAGCAATGTGCACATTCCGTGCCCTAAGTGTGCCACCACCCATATTGGTAAAGGCTCCTATATAGGCATCATGGGCACGCGCCTGAAACAGGCATTCAGCTCTTTGCATATGCAAATAGGGGATCTAACCCCTGTTTGATGTCCCCTCAAAATTAATTAGCAACTGACCGTAGCACATGCCATGCATTCTGTGGTCAGTAGACTCAGGAGCTTGGCAGCCAAACTAGCAGTCCTTAAGGTTTTTTGTTGAACTAGGAGGAGCAGGAGTTAAATTTGCAGGCTGCTGTAGGCCACCATTCAGCCTCCTCCCGATTGCCGCCACCACCCCCCCAGCTTACCACCTCGGCCGGCAGATTTTCCTTTCCCTTGGGACTGGCGAGCTGCTTCTGGAGTTCCGACTGGTGCTTGTGCAGTTCACCGGTATAAACAAATTAGGCCAGCAGACCAATTTTGCGTGGTTGTGCCATTGGCTTCATTAGGCGCTTACAGCATGCACTGCACTGGGATTTTGCCCAATTTGGGCACGATCCAATTTCATGGCCCCGGTGTCTGTTATTCTTTCTTATCTTTTTTAACCACCCTTAAGGTCATTTTACTTGTTAGCAGTCCTTTATTTTCAAGAGTTGATCACATGCTTTGTGAGTGCAGATGTCTGCTGCACTCTCCTTCACATGCCTCTGGTGTCCTTCATTATTCTTCAACAATTTGCCATATCAGCACAAGCTTTCCACGCATTTTTAACCATATACACATCTTCATATAGTGACTCTGCATATCAGAATTTTTGAACATTCATCTTTACGTTGACAGTGTCCTTGTTACAATTCCATTGGAGCCAATACAACCACAACCCACATCCTTCTTTTGCAGGCACATACACTTTAATTGGCATGGGTATTTAATCCTTTCCCATGTAGTTCAATATTACAGAAACTTATTTTTGTTAGGATAGCACAGTGATTCATAATAAACAGAATGTATACAACTGCCCCCCACCCCCCTTGGTATTAGGGCTTAATCTTAAAATGCACTGGTATCACTCATTTTTCCAGCAATTCTGGAATTCATTTGCCTGGGCTAATCAGGTTTTGATAATTCGAGTCCTAATTTTCTAGTTCTGCCGCATCCTAATTATTTCACAAGCAGTTGTCACCATAAATATCACATGTAACATTATCAGTAATTTCATAATATGAGATATGTGTTTTTGGTAGGTTAGTTTCAAACCAGGAGCTTTTGAACAAGTGATGCTCGTCCTCTTCAGAGAGCATGGCATCCAGATCTTGCTTCACCATTTCCATTGTATTTATAGTACTAAATAACTAGATTTTGTTGTGTGATGTACTTTAAGTCAACTGTCATCATCGGGAGAAGAACATTAAATTCTGGTCCTCCCTCTGTTACAGTTTTATTCAATGCATTAAAAGGCCATATTTCCAAATCTCTAACTCGAACTATTTTATCTGGACTTATCATAAAATTTGGCTATGGTTCTTCACATTTGTGACATTTGTTCTAAAAGGACGATGCTATAGTTGTCGCCATCCAAGTTCCATTTTCCATTACCCGTCCCGCAGTATGATCTGAAGTCTAAATGGGTAGCTTTTATTTAAAGGTATAGTTGAAACTCTACTCAAATTCATTGTCCACTATGTATTCAAATAATTTTCAGAAACACACAAACTGAACTACTGTTGTGCAGAGTCTCAATTTGACATTTCTACTGAAAAAAATAATAATACGTTTCTAATTTGAACATAAACAAAAGCTACAATAGGTATGTAATCAGTGGAGTCTTTAAAATTCGAAGTGAATCTCTTTTCTTTCTCACACACTCACACACATTTAAACACACATCACGCACACACCCTCTTTGCTTTAAAAAACACTCAAAACAAATTTTATCTGAATAAAGAATTTGTACTTTAGCTTGAAGACCGAACAAACAGCTAATGCTGGAAGCTAAACAGAAACATTCGAACAATTGGGCTGACTAAATGTTACTGATGTATTCTGAGAAATTGTGCATGCCGAACCTGCTCAGACTTCAGGTTTTGCTTCCAACTAAATCCAATCCCAGGCTTAAAAACTTCAACAAAGATATTGAAAAATACAAAAGACAATTCAGTGGGTAAATTTAATCATGTTAAAGTGAGATACATAATTTTTTGTACTTTTGTTTTTATTAAAACTTTAGTATGAACATTACAAGGACAACAACTTACATTTATGTAACATCTTTAAAGTAGAAAAATGTCCTAAGATGTCTGCAATGAGACAAAAATCAACACTGAGCCAAAGCAGGAGATATTAGGAGGGGTGACTAAAAGCTTGGTCAAAAAGATAAGTTTTGAGGAGGAACCTAAAGGAGGAGAGAGGTTGAGAGGTTTAGGGATGGAATTCCAGAACTTATGACCTAGATGGCTGAAGGCAGGGCCACCAATGGTTGGGCAAAGGAAGTGGGGGTTGGACAAGAGGCCAGAGTGGGAGAAATGCAGAGTTCTTGGAGGGATGTTGGACTGGATGGGATTACAGAGATAGGGAGGGGTGAGGCCATGAACACAAGGATGCGAATTTCAAATTGGAGGTGTTGGGGGACTGGGAGCCAATGTAAGTCAGTGAGTACTGGGGTGATTGGGACTTGTGGCATACTGGCTTGATACTGGCAGCAGAGTTTTGGATGAGCTGAAATGTATGGCAGATGGGAGGCCAATCAGGAGAGCATTGAAATAGTCGAGTCTGGTGGTGGCAAAAGCATGGATAAGCATTTCAGCAGCAGGTGGGCTGAGACGGGTGATATTACGGAATTGGAAATAGGCGGTCTTTATGATCGACAGGATATGGGGTCAGAAGCTCAGCTCGGGGTCAAATAGGATGCCAAGGGGTTGCGAACAGAGAGCTTCAACCTCAAACAATGGCTGGGGAGGAGGATGGAATCAGTGGCGAAGAAACGGAGTTTGTGGTAGGAGCTAAAGGTGATGGTTTCAGTCTTGCCACTATTTAACTGGAGGAAATTGTGGCCCCTCTTGGACCAGATATTGGACAAGCAAGCTGACAACACAGAGAAAGTGGAGGGGTCAAGAGAGGTGGTGGTGAGGTAGAGCTGGGTGTCGTCAGCGTACATGTAGAACCTGACATCATGTCTTCTGATGATGTCGCTGAGGATCAGCATGTAGATGAGAAATAGGAGGGGGCCAAGGATAGATCATTGGGAAACTCCAGAAGTAACGGTGCAGAAGCGGGAAGAGAAGCCGTTGCTGGAGATGCTCTGGCTACGAATGGATGGTAAGAGTGCAACCAAATGAGGGCAGTCACACTGAGCCAGACAAAGGAGGAGAGGCGTTGGAGGAGGATGGTGTCGTCGGCTGTGTCAAAGGCTGCAGACAGGCCAAGGACGAGGAGCGATAGTGCACCAAGGTTACAGTTATAGAGACTGTCACTTGTGACTTTGATTAGAACTGTTTCAGTGCTGTGGCAGGGGAAGAAATCTGATTGGAGGGGTTCAAACATGGAGTTGCAGGAAAGATGGGCACGGATTTGGGAGGCAACAACACGTTCAAGAACTTTGGAGAGAAAAGATAGGTTGTAGATGGGGCCTAGGTTTCCGAGACCAAAGGGGTCGGGGGTAGTTTTTTTTCAGGAGGGGGTAATGACGGCAGATTTGAAAGTGAGGGGAACAGTAGCTGATGAGATTTACAATATCAGCTAACATGGGGGCCAGGTAGGGAAGTTGGGTGATCAGCAGTTTAGTGGAGAGCAGAGTTGTAGGATCAGCAGCATTTATTGCCCATCCCTAATTGCCCTTGAGAAGGTCGTGGTGAGCAGCCTTCTTGAACCGCTGCAGTCCATGTGGTGAAGGTTCTCCCACAGTGCTGTTAGGAAGGGAGTTCCAGGATTTTGACCCAGCGACGATGAAGGAACGGCGATATATTTCCAAGTCAGGATGGTGTGTGACTTGGAGGGGAACGTGCAGGTGGTGTTGTTCCCATGCACCTGCTGCTCTTGTCCTACTAAGTGGTAGAGGTCGCGGTTTTGAGAGGTGCTGTCGAAGAAGCCTTGGCGAGTTGCTGCAGTGCATCCTGTGGATGGTACACACTGCAGCCACTGTGCGCCGGTGGTGAAGGGAGTGAATGTTCAGGGTGATGGATGGGGTGCCAATCAAGCGGGCTGCTTTGTCCTGGTTGTTGTCAAGCTTCTTGAGTGTTGTTGAAGCTGCACTCATCCAAGCAAGTGGAGAGTATTCCATCACACTCCTGACTTGTGCCTTGTAGATGGTGAAAAGGCTTTGGGGAGTCAGGAGGTGAGTCACTCGCCGCAGAAAACCCAGCCTCTGACCTGCTCTTGTAGCCACAGTATTTATATGGCTGGTCCAATTAAGTTTCTGGTCAATGGTGACCCCCAGGATGTTGATGGTGGGAGATTCAGCGATGGTAATGCCGTTGAATGTCAAGGGGAGGTGGTTAGACTCTCTCTTGTTGGAGATGGTCATTGCCTGGCACTTGTCTGGCACGAATGTTACTTGCCACTTATGAGCCCAAGCCTGGATGATGTTCAGGTCATGCTGCACGTGGGCTCGGACTGCTTCATTATTTGAGGGGTTACGAATGGAACTGAACACTGTGCAATCATCAGCGAACATCCCATTTCTGATCTTATGATAGAGGGAAGGTCAGTGATGAAGCAGCTGAAGATGGTTGGGCCTAGGACACTGCCCTGAGGAACTCCTGCAGCAATGCCCTGGGACTGAGATGATTGGCCTCCAACAACCACTACCATCTTCCTTTGTGCTAGGTATGACTCCAGCCACTGGAGAGTTTTCCCCCTGATTCCTATTGACTTCAATTTTACGAGGGCTCCTTGGTGCCACCCTCTGTCAAATGCTGCCTTGATGTCAGGGGCAGTCACTCTCACCTCACCTCTGGAATTCAGCTCTTTTGTCCAGGTTTGGACCAAGGCTGTAATGAGGTCTGGAGCCAAGTGGTCCTGGTGGAACCCAAACTGAGCATCGGTGAGCAGCTTATTGGTGAGTAAGTGCCGCTTGATAGCACTGTCGACGACACCTTCCATCACTTTGCTGATGATTGAGAGTTGACTGATGGGGCGGTAATTGGCCGGATTGGATTTGTCCTACTTTTTGTGGACAGGACGTACCTGGGCAATTTTCCACAATGTCGGGTAGATGCCAGTGTTGTAGCTGTACTGGAACAGCTTGGCTAGAGGCGTAGCTAGTTCTGGAGCACAAGTCTTCAGCACTACGGCTGGGATGTTGCTGCAGTAAATTAAATGAGATGTGTGTGCGAGGAACAAGAGAAAAATTTGTCCTCAATCTCAGCACCCGCATGGCCACTGACCCAGAACATATCATCCTATGAGTGGGGAGACTAGAGAGCAATCGGAGACTGGGGAGAGATGCAAAAAAGAGATTGGAGGGGCAGGAGAGGGAAGAGAGGTCCTCATGAATCCTGTGATATATGGATGTCTCATTAATGCTTGCGATTCGTGTGGGAATTTTTAATGTTTAGAAAACTATATTTAATTTTACAGTGTGAATTGTGAGCATTGAAGAAAATCACAAATCACAGGATTCAGGTGCTGCCAACATTGGGCCAGTGACTGGAGTTTGACATAAGTGGCTCTAACTTATCTCCCAGAACTTCTGTATCCTTCTCAGCCACTTCAAATGGCCACTGACCACTGACTGTAAGAGGCGATGTTGGTTCTGATTGGGCTGGGTTGCGGGAAGGTAGTGTTCAGCACAAATCCAAGTCCCTCATGGGGCATTTTCTGATGCATGTCAAGGTAGGTTTACAGATTCTGGAGGATAGCATTGACATTTAATTATATTTTCATGTCATATTCTCTGTGCACCTGATTTATTTTACTACAGATTTGTAAGTCATTATCATAGCGTAAACCTCTATAAGAAAAGTTCAGGTTGATTTAACATAAGCATACTTGCAGCACTTCTTTTATAAAATAAACTTCTGCCAATTTTTTTCCCTCCACTCCTCTCCTGAAGACATTGACTCCTTGCTGAGGTATGTTTCCACATGTGTCATTCAATCTAAGACCAGAAATGAATTTTTAAAAATTCTGCTCAACATTATTTGTTTTACTTGGAATCCCTTTATTCCCTCCTGCCCTTATATGTTTATAATATCTAATTATATTTACGGCACCTCTTAATTGCTCCCCAACTTTCTCTCCTCTCCTGAAGGCAGACTCAAGCTAGAGTACAGTTCCATGGATTCCACAAACCTTCTGGAATTTTATTCAATTGGCTATTCCTCATGTGTGAACCTAATTAGTGAGTGTTTGGGTGTTATTCAACTGAGGGGTGTACCACAGCTGAGCCCAACATCTGTTGTCACCAATGTCCCCACACATGCATTGAGGGTTACAAAATAACAATCAGAAGTGGGACCCCTAGGTACTTCTTACTACTCCCCAGTACAGGAGTATTGAACCAAGTGCAACAACTTCACTATTGTCTTTCCTGAAACTGGCTAATTCAGCATAAACCATATACAGTTTCTTTAATCCTTTTAAGTAGTTTACATTCACTACGGTAAACTAAAGGAGTATATCATGGGGAAACTTTGTATGTATTTTATATCAAACATAACAGTGCCAAATTTGACTAAATTGCATTGTAATAAAAATGTGATCAGAATTACAATAGAAAGAAAGAACGAACTTGCATTTATATAACGCTTTTCATGGACCTCAGGACATCCCAAAGCGCTTTACAGCCAATTAAGTAATTTTTGAGGTGTAGTCACTGTTCCAATGTAGAAAATGCGGCAGCCAATTTACACAGAGCAAGGTCCCACAAACAGCAATGAGATACAATTACCCTGTGGTTTGTAGATGTGCAGCTACATTTGGAAGATTTTTTTCTCAATACCTCTCCATACCCTCCCCCCCACCAACAAAACGCTGACTCATGATGGTATACGATTCCATGCCTTCTGATGCCCTATCTGATATGCAGCCATTTACATACACACACACACACACACACACATTCCAGTAGCATTCACTGGATTGCCATTGGCACTGTGAAAAAAGGTTAAAGAAATTTGAACTCTTCAGTCTTGAATGGAAGTAAATGACTGGAATCTTATAGAAGTATATAACATACTAAGTGGATTCAAAAGGAGGAGGTGAGGTGAGAGTGACTGCCCTGGACATCAAGGCAGCATTTGACAGAGTGTGGCAACAAGGAGCCCTAGTAAAATTGAAGTCAATGGGAATCAGGGGGAAAACTCTCCAGTGACTGGAGTCATACCTAGCACAAAGGAAGATGGTAGTGGTTGTTGGAGGCCAATCATCTCAGCCCCAGGACATTGCTGCAGGAGTTCCTCAGGGCAGTGTCCTAGGCCCAACCATCTTCAGCTGCTTCATCAATGACCTTTCCTCCATCATCAGGTCAGAAATGGGGATGTTCGCTGATGATTGCACAGTGTTCAGTTCCATTCGCAGCCCCTCAAATAATGAAGCAGTCCGAGCCCGCATGCAGCAAGACCTGGACAACATCCAGGCTTGGGCTGATAAGTGGCAAGTAACATTCGCGCCAGACAAGTGTCAGGCAATGACCATCTTCAACAAGAGAGAGTCTAACCACCTCCCCTTGACATTCAACGGCATTACCATCGCCGAATCCCCCACCATCAACATCCTGGGGGTCACCATTGACCAGAAACTTAATTGGACCTGCCACATAAATACTGTGGCTACAAGAGCAGGTCAGAGGCTGGGTATTCTGCGGCGAGTGGCTCACCTGACTCCCCAAAGCCTTTCCACCATCTACAAGGCACAAATCAGGAGTGATGGAATACTCTCCACTTGCTTGGATGAGTGCAGCTCCAACAACACTCAAGAAACTCGACACCATCCAGGACAAAGCAGCCCGCTTGATTGGCATCCCATCCATCACCCTAAACACTCACTCCCTTCACCACCGGCGCACAGTGGCTGCAGTGTGTACCATCCACAGGATGCACTGCAGCAACTCGCCAAGGCTTCTTCGACAGCACCTCCCAAACCCGCGACCTCTACCACCTAGAAGGACAAGGGTAGCAGGTGCATGGGAACAACACCACCTGCACATTCCCCTCCAAGTCACACACCATCCTGACTTGGAAATATATCGCTGCTCCTTCATCGTCGCTGGGTCAAAATCCTGGAACTCCCTTCCTAACAGCACTGTGGGAGAACCTTCACCACATGGACTGCAGCGGTTCAAGAAGGCGGCTCACCACCACCTTCTCAAGGGCAATTAGGGATGGGCAATAGATGCTGGCCTCACCAGCGATACCCACATCCCATGAACGAATAAAAAAAAGGCACTATTTCAAGTTAAACCATGACTATCGAAAAAGATAAAAGGCAAGTTCAGGACTGGTGTCAGGAAGCATTTCTTCACAAATAGAGTGATTAATACTTGGAATGATCCTCCAGCTGGTGTAATGGAAGCAAAATTCTGAATTTATTCAGCTTAAATGTTGTTGGGGGCCTATAGTTTACCATTGGAAAGGTGAGCTAGATGGATCGAATGGCTCCCACATCTGTACTTAATCTGTTTTTTTTCCAAGAACACTTAGGCCAATTGTATCAGGCACTTATTTTTAAAGAAAAATGTTGATTATGTATTAAATAATAGGGGACTAAAGGTAACCTGATGAGGAACCAATTCACTTGATCAGACTGCCGACTGAAGCTAATGAACTTCACCAAATGTTTTGGTTCAATTGTTTTATTCGACACATACATAAAATCCTTCATAATTCCATAAATATTACAAACACTCTGTGTTGTACCAGTCTATCAAACTTGAGTTGTGTTACATCAGAAAAAAACTGGCTGCAGATTTACTCTACTTACTTGAAAGGCTAATTTCTTGTAGTTACTAGTGTAATGATAATGTTCATTTCTGTATCCACATCTGGCGCAAGCTAAACTGTAAGAATTTTATTGAGAATAATCCGTGGGAGCATTTGTTTTAGTCTCAAATCACAGAATTCATAGGAGGCAGCCAGTCCTCAATTTTTGGGTTGCTGACCTAAAGAAGCTCAAATGTACTGATCTGTTATTATTTTGTTCTACAATTTACATTCTCAAAATCTAAAATCCTTCTGAAGATAAAGTATGAAGGGTGGAAAGTTTATATCAACTGCTGTGTAAACAATAACCTTGATTGTATTGTTGGTTGACTTTTGAAGTCTCCAGCTGTCTGCTGAATGACTTTTTTGGCAGTTCTCATGCTGAGCTGTGGAAGAACAAGCATACCAATCTATTGGAGCCAAGTTTAAATCCACTCTGATCAAATTCTCAAACAAGATTGCATCTGACTTTAGAGTTGACTTCAACTATATTTGCACTACAATTTAAAATACAGAATTGTGTTTAAACAATTGTCTAAAATTAAATTTTACCCAAGACTAAAGTTTTTAAACAGTCCATGGCCATATAAAGACAGATTACTGACAAGTACTGAACATGCAGCGTTTAAGTTGAAATACTATAACATGAGTAATTTGAGTCAAAGTCAGTGTCTGATGTCCATTCTGGAGAGTAATATATTGCATTGTTCTGGTGGCTATATCAATGTTTGTTTTCCACAATGCTCTTCTGGCTAGGCATCCATTGTATCCATTTTTCTGATAGGGATTATGACCTTGATCGTATAATGGGGCTATACATCTATTTTCGCTGATGTTCCTGCGCTTCTTCCCATGCTTGCCAACTGAGCTATTTTTTGATCCTTCTAACTCAGACTATCCACATTTCAGGTGGCACAGAACAGAATTCAACATCCATATTAATCCCTAATGTGTCTTGGAGAATTAGAAATAGGCAAGAAAACTCAGTCAGAAAGCCTCCATCTTAGTTTAGACTACTATTGAAAGATTTTGTGCTAAGGAACTGTAATGTTGATATTTCGATAGACTGCATCTTACCATTACATAGGTACGATAAAATATGGTACATTAAAGACCAAATGATCGATTTCCTGTCACTAATACAGATGAATGAGAAAAAATACACTGAATATAAGGATTCTAGCTTGTCGAAACATTCATTTCAGGACATTGCTCTTGCGCTCCTAACTTGGGGTTACATCTGAACCTGTCAGAAATCCTTTAAGAAGTCTTGAAAATTGGGTTTCATGGGGCTATGCATATGCCTAAACACAAAATGTATGGTTTACTGTTACAGTACTACATCCCATGAGTATATTTGATACAAGTTATTTAATAATGATTTAATAAAATTGGGACTCTTTAAATATGCGTCAGTTACCTGGCTTATGAGCCGCTTATGTTGCAATCATAAGCTTTTTAAAAATTTCCTTCTATATTATGAAATGCGTGAAGTGGCTTGAAACTGATATAGTCTAGTCAACCAAACTTAGGATGGATTGATAATTGTCTGTTAAGTTAATATATTTTTGAAGGCCCAGGTGCCAAAAATAAAGGTCACTGCTTTGATTTTTGCTTCTGAAATGGTCAGAATAAATTACACAAGGATCATGTGATGGATCAGAACAAAATTTGGTTATGTAATAATAATTTTTTTTCAAGTAATGATGAAGTTGTCAAGGAAGAGACTCATTGAACAAACTATGTAAGGAAAATTGGTCAAAGTCTTGCATAATTCTACAAGAATCAGAAAACACATTTGACTTTAAAGATGCAGTATCCCTGAGAAACAAGTCTTTAAGATAATTCATTAAATAAAAATTCCGGACAATTTTGGTTCTGCACTCTGCTTCCAACTGGTGCTACATTCAATGCAGCAACAAAATAGTTGATTCCAGCGAATGATATAGTTCAGGGAGATACTTTCCTACATAGAAAATAATTTCCCAATCATAACCCGACTTTAATTGTACAGCACGTTATTTGGTTAGTCGTAGGTTTCATTTGATAATTTAAAACTTCCATTCAGCCTTTAAGTTTCCTTCACCATCCCCTAGCTGAGAATGTTCGAAGGAAACTTGCTTCAAGGCCACTACCAGTGAAGCTCAGTAAACTGGCTGCTAGGTGGCATGTGAGAGAAGGCTAGGGTGACACATTCTCCACTTTTCCTCTGGCCCTGCTTGGTGCCTTTGACAGTACAGTGTAATTCATTATGCAAGGCATTGCAGGTGTAAACTCACCGTCTGCTATTTTGTAGCACAAGCTCCAATATGTTCATCTTGTTTTATTTTAAATCAGGTAGCCCTGTTCAGTGGATAAGTGTATCATGTAATGAGGCATTGAGCTCTCCAGAGCAGAAAAGTCCCTGGTTTGATTCTTGGGAGGTAATTTTTCAACTTTGACGGGGGTGGAACATGGGCAATAGTGGATCGGCCGCCCGTTATAAACCCTGCCTTATTTTCCTTTTCATTGGCTACATTAACCTCTTGGTCTGTGCTATTAGCCAGTGTGAGTGAAAGTGGCCCATAATGTTTAAATGTAACGGCACTCAATCTGAAAATTCCAGTGTGCGGATATTTATGATCTAGCAAAGAAATGGTCTTGAGCCTAATTGCAAAATGAAGGCTCTCAGAGAGAATAGTCAAACTCCAAAATTGACAACAAAAATTGATTTTATTCTAAAATCTTACGGGAACTTTTTTATTCTCTTAAAGATCCAGAAAATTGTAAATTATGTGGGAGTTTTGTTATACCTTATGTAATTCACAGTGGGTGTTTTCACTAAGAATGTAGTTAACCACTAAGTGTTCTAACTATGTAATTTGCAAATCACATTTCAGTTTATGTGCATGTTTCTTTGATTTTGACTTAAGCTCTATCGTTCCAGTGGCACATAATGTTTTAGTGCTCCAAAGTTGTGCCAGGCATGGTAAGATGTGGGTTCCTTAACTTAGCATGTTCTCAAGGAAGACCGTGAGTGAAGGCGAGGCAGTGCCTCCCGGGGGAGAAAGCGAGGGAGGATTAGTGGGCATGTCAGCTCAGGTTGTTCTTGTGTATCATTTTGCTATTATTTACACAGTGCCATCTAGGAGGCCTGGGAGTGAGGCTGTCTGCTCTCTTACTGAGAGCACAATATATAGTGTGGGAAGAAGTAGAATAAGGATGATAGCTTTTTAAAAAATAAAAATCTGAGGCTAGCCCTGCAGTTCTAGTACTTAAAAGGGGAAAAGTTTTGTCATGTCTGCAACATTAATGGATACATGTAATTTTTTTTACAGTGTAACAGCAGTCTATTTTGCTCATTATGAATCTCGTGTGACATCCTATTAGTTCAGTAGATGAGTGATACATCTGCTCATCTTGCCTACCCCCCCAAAAATCTGATTTAACCTTGTTAATATTTTTTATGGGAAGCAGAGGATTGAGTAGATATGATTCAGCTCCGATCGCGATGAGCCTCTGATAGCTTTAGTATTCACATCATTCAGCCGCAGCAAATTTTCTGTTAGGCCTTCAACATATCACCTGATTAAATTCTTGCAACCCAATAAATTAATGATATACATCTAATTATTTTTCCAATGTTCTGTGAAGCCTCATTTGCCAGCTCTTCCCCCAATGACAAGCTTTCTCACTCAATTGCTTTATATTTTTCACCTGCCTTTTGCTCACACTTCTATGACCCCGGATGAAATGAACTACATTGCTTGCACAAATGTAATTTCAACAAGTCTCACAGACTGTGGGGGAGGGAAATCTGTGGCAGAGCTACCCTGCTGTGTTTTAATTCTGGATGTGGGCGACATACGATATCTCATCTTCAAATAAAGGGCCTCTTCAACAGAGGTGATAGCGGGGAATAAGACATATTAGAAAGAAATCTTTGATGTTATGCACAGAGAGTCGCTGACTACTACATCTGTGTCGAATATGATGTACGCAGTGTGTTGCATGATGTTAGAACGTACAACCAAAACAACGATTACATTATCACGTTGCTTTTTTAACAGCAAAAAAAGTTTGTAATCCTGCCCCTTAGTGGTAACACAATACCCTTTTACCTCTTTCAGCACCCTTCCAGAGATGTTAGGTTTTTTTTAAATTACTGCAATGTTTTTGCCAGGAGCTTACTCATCAGGCTCACCACCACCTTCTCAAGGGCAATTAGGGATGGGCAATAAATGCCGGCCTCGCCAGCGACGCCCACATCCCATGAACGAATTTTTAAAAAATCTGCCTGTATTCTTTTAAAAATGATTAACATGCTATCTCGTAACTGTTGGAAAACACCATAATTTTATTTGCATATTTTTACCGCCATGTGGGCCCGAAATTCCTGTTGGAGCCGAAGATGGACATTTTCCCGGGCGGGGGTTGCCGGGAGAGAGAGGACGATTCTTCCACCTAACCCCCTAATATCAAGGGGGTGAGGGGAGGTCCCAGGCTACCTGGGTATTGCATTCATTCTCCTCATAAGCCTTCAACTGAACTCTCATGAGAGGTAGAATGAGAGGTAGAATGAGTCCTGCTGAGGCCTTTTGAAAGGTGCCAACCTTTAGAAAGCAAAAATAATGGATCTTGGTGGAAATTGATTATCTTATTTTAAAAGAATCCTGGCTTCTGTGCTGAAGATTTTTTTGACATTTGGTTTCTTCGGCCCAGGAAGGGCCTCACAGAGTGGCTGTTGGTCGATCCGCCTCACAAGGGCGGATTGGTGCAGGCATCGCTGAAGTACCCATGCAGGTATTGGCGGCTGGCCGTGACCATGGAAATTACTCTATTCCTGTAATTTGAGGCAAGGTCCATGGCCCTGTGCTTAGGCAGATATGGGGGAATTCCACTCCAACACACTTGCAGTGGTACCCCCGGATTTCAGGCCCAGTGAATTTTGAATTTCCGCTCATGTCTGCATTGTACAGCATTGGTGACACAGGAGCATACCGTTTGCCTGCCCCTGGGCTGAAAGTGGAGTGTGCCCAGCAAGAACAGGGAGAATGGGGAAAATCAGAAAGATTTCTAAATAAAGAACCTTCTAGACACATCCATTAACGAAAAAAAAATGGGCTTAAACAAGAGCAGTTTTTTCTAATCCAGGCCCAGTTCCCAGACTATTATAAAAATCAGGCAACTATATCAGCAACAGTCCCACCTAAAAGCTGGCAACTAGGAAAGCTGGAAACAACTTACCAACAAATAGCTAATCACAAGAGTAAAGGTAGTGAAGGTGAAAAAAAACATCAGGGTAAATTCCACAAAGGCTTCATGGGTAATTTCACCATCCAGGCCAGAAAGTCCCAGGTTTAAACTCTGACCTGTACTGAGGTAATTGATCTCTGCTGGTGCTACAGTTGAGCTTGGCATCCTTGGGCAAGAAAAGTAAAAATTAGCCAGGGCTCCCACTAAGGACTGTTGTCCAGTGACCCCTGCTAGAAAGTATACATGGTAAAGACAGGACCAGGTTTGGATGTGATGCCCTGCATGATTAAATAGCCTACAGACACTCTTTGACTAAGCTCACACATGAAGGTTGGCCACATGGGTGAGGTGCTGCAAGCAGAACAATATAATGGATAGACAACACCTAATATATCCTAAAATATTGCAAACATAAAAAATGCATAAAAAGCCTAAAAAGGACAGGAAAGAGTAGAAGTTTTGAACAGCTGACTTGTTGAAGCAGTTCAGTAAGATCAGCCATAGATTTCTTTACCCCCTTGGGTCACAAATTTGAATCCCTGGTTTAGCTATTATTTGAACTCACCCTGGCTGATTGGGTGTGTGTCAGAAGCTCTTGAATAGGTTTCTAAAGCTGGGACAAAGTTTAGGGGAAAAAAATCTCAATTCATTTGTTCTAATTAAATCACTTCTGATCATGATGTGGAGATGCCGGTGATGGACTGGGGTTGACAATTGTAAACAATTTTACAACACCAAGTTATAGTCCAGCAATTTTATTTTAAATTCACAAGCTTTCGGAGATTTTCTCCTTCCTCAGGCAAATGTTTTGCCTGAGGAAGGAGAAAATCTCCGAAAGCTTGTGAATTTAAAATAAAATTGCTGGACTATAACTTGGTGTTGTAAAATTGTTTACACTTCTGATCAGTTGTAGCTCATATGATTTATCATTAAAGCTTCCTCACCCTTGGCATTTGTCTTCTGTAATAACTTTATACCCTTGATTCACAAATGCTTGGATAAACATGAAGCATATACATACCAAGAAGGATTAGGTGATACACCAGAACCTTTTACAGATTAATTCTTAGGGTTACTAGGGTAAAGTTGATTTTAAGTGGGAGCTGGTTAGCAAATGGAAATTAGTTCAATGTGCAAATGAAAGGACCCATGTCATAGCAGTCAGGATAACTTAGTAGTTCTCGTGTTCCAATTTCTGCAGAACTTCGTGTAATTGATTAAACAAATGTGCATGTGTTAGGCACAGGAAGAAAAATGGCTGAACCATCAAATCAATTGGATTTTGGCTCTTGTTACTATATATTTGATTTCAAATTGACTGCCTTGTGTTTTCAGAATCTTAAATGGCACCACGAGTTGTATATACTGACACTGCATGAATGGGCTGATTTACTATTTGAATAACAGATTGCATAACAATACTCTGCAAAATGATATCATACCAGATTCATTTTTTCTGAATACTTCCTTATGTTTCTTGGTGTGGTTCTTTATCGCCCTGGTCACTGTGTGTGGCGACATTGTAAATGCATTCAGAAAGAGTATTTTATCATTTTGCTGCACATAGCAACCAGAGCAATTCTTCCTCCAGTGATTGTATCGAACAAAGCATACAACAAAATGATCAAGAACTTAATCAGAAAAATAAGAAAAAAGTGAGAAAGAATTTTGTAAGCTTTATAGACTGGAGATTGTAGCAGTTTTGGTAATAATAATATCAGAAAAGATTACTTGATGATCCCTAATTCCCATTTCATAAGGAATGGTCTTCTCTCTTGTTTCTTTAAAATATAAATGCTAGACACATAGGACATAGCTGCATTTAATTTAGCTGGATCAGTCCCCAAGGACAGGCTGTAAGAAGTAATGTTCAGCATAGTGAAGATGTTATTTACTGTTTGTGATTCAGTATTATGCACCTTGCAGTCAACTGTGGTCAGGCACATTATTGTTAACCTAGAAAAGGTGAATGTAGATTGGGGAACTATCCATCATCAAAATTAGGAACCGTTAGAAATTTTATGTCTGTTCTAGATATTCTCTCGGGTTCATCATCATTGGTCTTTCCTGTAAGCAGTTCCTGCATAGGAGTTCACATTAACTGCTCAATATCTAATCATACAATACCGTGACCCTGGAGCCAATAACAATGAAACCACTTGTTACAGGAACTGGACACTGTAATCTTGCACATGGCTCCATGTGCGCTCTCGAACCTTCCAAAAGGCAGACTGATTAACACGTTATTGAGATGAGGTCAAATGTAAATAAATGAACTGGTTTATTTTACAATTGATAAGTGAACAAAATAACATTTGTAGTGAATCTCACTGTGCTTCGTCTTAATTCTTTATCATTCCTCTTAAGGAAGACAACAATAAAATTTCCCATGCTGCCCCTGTTGGTGGGCTATCATTAAATGACTCTTAAGGTTCTTCCTACTCTACCCAGAAGTCTGTTCCAGCATTGAACACTTTTTACTTTTTTATTCAGTAGTTCTGCTGATCCTGACTGGCTCTATCCTAAGGAGGCCCTGCTTGGTCCCTGTCTCTCCTTCAGTGTAGAATCATAGAAAGGTTACAGCACGGAAGGAGGCCATTCGGCCCAACGAGTCCACGCCGGCAGTAGATCTTTTCAAAAACTGACCTAGCCTAAATTTTAACCTGGAAGAATGGGTGGGTTGGGGGCAGGTGGGCAGTAAAAATTTTGATAGTTTGGAGCGGGAACGAATCCCGGCTCCAAAACGCATTTCACCCAGACGCATCTGGGTGTGCGCGCGCTTCAGAAACGCGGAAGTCCCGTGGGCAATTAAAGCCGGTGGGATGACATTTAAAGGGGCAATTAAGATCGTTCAAGTACTTAACGCAATTACATTTTTGTGGATTGAAGCAGATAAACGATCTTAACTCTACGTGAACATGTCTCCCATGGCCTCTGAAATACGCCATGGAAATGGAGGCGAGTTGCAGCCGGCCCTCATTTGGACCTTGAAACCAGTGATTGACAGATGCGAATAAAAGGTGAGTTTTTGCAGCAGGGCAACCAGTTCTCTCAGACAAACCTTTGGCTGGGAGATCTTTGTGTTTAGACTGAGATTTCTTTGTTCACACTCTGAATTCTTGTGTTCACACATATTTACCTACATTTTGGACACAATCAGGATGGGGGGGGGGGCGCAATGGATATATTCAGCAGTGCATCTGAGGAGGAGGCACATCAGCAGGCACGGTGTGCAGTTCTGGGAGTTGCAGCTCCACAAGACAGAGGTGCGCCACAAGGACCTGTAGAAGAGCAAAGAGGAGACCAATGGAGGGGCTACCCTCATGAGAGGGTTTACAGTCAGAGGCTAAGCTTCCTGGACCTCTCTGAGGAGCAGTGCCTACGAAGGCTCAGATTGAGTGACCGGGTGGTCGCAGACATCTGCAGGCTCCTTCATGCAGAGCTGCTCTCGGCTGGGCCGGTGGCCACGCATTGCCCCTTGCAGTTAAAATCACCACTGCCCTCAATTTCTTCACCCCCAGATCCTTCCAGGGTGCCACGGGTGACATCACCAGGATTTCTCAGTCATCTGCACGTAAGTGTATACGACAGGTAATGGATGACTACGTCAACTTCCCCATCGATGACATCAGCCAGACTGAGAGGGCAGTGGGTTTCCACTCTCTGGCTGGCTTCCCACGGGTGCAGGGCGCAATTGGTTGAGTGCATTTAGCAATCCGAGTACCTCCACATGAGCCAGGAATGTTCATCAACCGAAAGGGATATCACTCCATCAATGCGCAGCTGGTTTGCGACCACCGGAGGAGATTTCTGCAGGTGTGTGCCAAATTCCCTGGCAGCTGCCATGATTCCTTCATTCTGTGTGGCTCCAACATCCCGGCCCTCTTCCATGCACAAAACAGACTTAAGGGATGGCTCCTTGGAGACAAGGGATACCCCCTGCAGACGTGGCTCATGACACCTCTGAGAAACCTCACCAGCGAGGCACAGCAGCGGTCCAACGACAGGTGACATCACCACCAAGTCTGTCATTGAACAAGCCATAGGAATGCTGAAGATGCGCTTCAGGTACCTGGATCGATCTGGTGGAGCCTTTCAGTACTCACCGGTGATGGTGTGCAGAATAATAGTCGTGTGATGCGTCCTGTGCAACATTGCTCAGCCAATAGGGGTACAGGTGGAGGAGGTCCTATGCGCTCATGAAGCTGCCGCACCTGCCATCAACATTGAAGAAGAAGACGAGGAGGAGGAGGACGATGATGGGCGAACCATCGGCAGAGCATTGTCTCACGTAGCTGCTCGTGATGCCAGGGAATCACTCATATTTGATAGATTCTCATAGGGAGATCTGCAAAGCAACTTTAGTCAAACCACTGCCCCCACCACCCTCCCCAGGTTGCTCAAAACAGTCCTAAAACTACACATACACCCATTGTAAACGCACCCAATGGGTGGCATCAAGTCTCGCCGTTCATGATGAAGCACATGAAAGGGTGATTCCACAAAAGGGACTCAAGAATGGGAATTTAACAAAAAACAAATATAAATGAAAAACATGACAGTCTGTCAAACACCCATGTGCATACCCTTGGTGATTACAAAACCTTCAACTTCCTCTTCCTACCACTTCTACATGGTGCATCCCCTGTGGCTGCAGCAGAGGTAGTGGCAGGTTGCTCAGATTCCTGCCCGGACTGCTTAGATGTTTGGGCTTATGACCTCTGGGTTTTGGAGCCCTTGAGGGCCTCTCCAAAGACTGCCCTGCCTGCACCTGTGCAGGGGCAGACTCGGCCATCTGGAGAGGAGGCAGCATTGCGGGTACTGGTTGAAGGTGGGGGGAGCAGCTGAGACGCAGGAGCGCTTTAAGTGCCATGCCCACTTCCATGTCCCCTTTCGCCATCATCCCTCCCCTGGGCCAGGGCCACGTCATTCCTACCACTCTGCTGGACAACAGTTTGGAGGACATGTATGATGCCTTGTAAGGCCACTTCTAGTGTATTGGTCTGCCTGTTGTTCACCCTGAGTCTGCATAGCTGTTGCCAGGGCCTGAATGGACTCATTTGTGAGCCATGCTTGAAGCTCAATGGAGGCTGCCATTCTCACCATCACAGACATTCCCGCGCTTACCTGCGCCACCAGTTCACTAATGCTGGAGGGGGACTCCTCCAGCCTCTGCATCAATGCGGAGACTGAGTGTGACAAGTCTTCCAGTACGTCGCAAAGGTGCGTTTGTACCACTCTGGTTCTCCTTTTCAAGGAAGGCCCCCGGGGTTCAGAATATGTACCAAGCTGAGTAGAGCCTGGAGAGGAGTGCGCCCACTGACGCGGACTCTCCACAGCTGCCCCTGTCACCAGTGTCTGCTCTTGCTTACTTGTGTGTGGTGACTCACAAAGTGACAACCCAACTACCTCTCTAATAGGACCCACTGAGGTGCGAGTATCTGCGCTGGTGCTTGGCTCACTAAGATGTGACGGTGCGCCCTCAGAGGCAGGGAAGTCCTCTGAGGAATCGCCCTCGTCCACGTCTTCTGTCCGTGACACACCTGGAAGAGAACATACAACAATATTAAGAATTATCACAGAAGTAATGTTGTGATGAGCATACTGAGGTCAATCATTGATAATATCAATCCATTTTGTGTGTGAGGGATGTTAAAGTTCTGTCACCAGACATTTGCGGGGTGCCAGTCTTGGCATCCCTGACGGCCAGGCACTCCACCTTATGACTTATCTCCAAGGCCTCCTCCTCCGCCTCTGTGTTGGCCACGATTTGTGGAGGCCCCCCTCCAGTCCTTGTCCTCTCCCTTGCGTTTCGCACTCTCTTCTCCTACAAGGTGAGAAAGTACACATGTGTGAGTGAGTGAGGGTGACTGGCTCACCTGATGGATGCATTGGTCTGTGTCAGGATGACAATGAAGCAGATGCATCAGAGGGTGACTATCAGACAGATTGATCACATTGCATCAGGATTGGGGTGAGTGGGAGAAGTGGGTGAAGAAGTGCACAGAAAGTGAAGGCAACTTGATACTGAGCCTTAAGTGGGTATGAGGAGTGATGTGATGGAGTAGGCTTTGCAGGGCAGTGTGTGGGGGCGCGGGGGTAATGTTCACCACAGAATGCAGGTGACTCAGTAACTGTACTCACTTTTCCTGACCTGGTTAGGTCATTAAATCACTTCCTGCATTGCAACCACGACTGGGACACCATGCTCCTACTGCCTACCTGTTCTGCCACCTCCAGCCATGCCTTCTTTTGACAGAACGCGGTTTCTTCCTCCTGTCTGGTGGATATAACACCTCCCTTCTGTTTCTGACAGCAGCCAGTAGTGTCTCCAAGCCAGTAATTTCTGAGAACCTGGGTGCTGGCTTGGCTCTGGGACGTTCCTTACTCATTTTTGCCTCCTTTCTCCTTCAAAATGCATTGTTGCATTGGCCCTTTAAATAGTGGGCTTTAAATCGCATCACGTGGACGCGCAGTACGCCCGCTGCGCAGCGTGAGGATGCGAAACCTGGAAGTTGAATTAAGTGGCTTCAATTGAGTCGCGATCGCTCGGGACCATGCACAAAATTTTTTTTCCAGGTTTTCCATCTGCTTATTGACCCTCCTGCTGAGGTCCTGTCTCATAGTTAAAATTTAGGCCTATGTGTTCGCTTGTCCTTTTGTTTGCTAGCTGGACAGGAAACCAACAGCGTGACCTCTGATTCCTTCCTAGCTCCCCATGTCAGATTGGTCATTAAGAGTGCTAGTTAAATCAGTCAACTCCTCTCTGGATTGAGGTCCGTAGACTCTTCCTCCTGTGGTTCTCAAATGAAGACTGTCTGGACATATTGGGATAGCTTTTAACCTTCGGATGGCTGACTGCTGGAGTGCATAAGTCGCCAGCCAGAGGGCCGAGTCATTTCGAGGGCCAGACCTCATTGCCACGTGATGGCCGAGTTCATAGTATCATTGTAGATACAATAAAGGAGGAGGCAATTCGGCCCATCGTGCCTGTGCCTGCTCTTTGAAAGAGCTATCCAATTAGTCCCATTCCCTTGCTCTTTTCCCATAGCCCTGTAAATGTTTTCCCTTCAAGTATTTATCCAATTCCCTTTTGAAAGTTACTGTTGAATCTGCTTCCACCACTCTTTCAGGCTGTGCATTCCAGATCATTACAACTTACTGCGTAAAAAAAAATGTTTCTTCATATCGCCTCTGGCTCTTTTGTCGATCACCTTAAATCTGTGTCCTCTGATTACTCTATTAAAACCGTTCATGATTTTGAACACCTCTATCAAACCTCCCCTTAACCTTCTCTGTTCTGTTCTGAGGCGAACAGTCCCAGCTTCTCCAGTTTCTCCACATAACTGAAGTCCCTCATCCCTGGCACCATTCTAATACATCTCTTCTGCAACCTCTCCAAGGCTTTGACATCCTTCCTCAAGTGTGGTGCCCAGAATTGAACACGATATTCCAGCTAAGGCCTAACCAGCGTTTTATAAAGGTTTAGCATAACTTCCATGCTTTTGTACTCTATGCCTCTGTTTATAAAGCCAAAGATCCCATTTGTTTTTTTAACAGCCTTCTCAACTTGTCCTGCCACCTTCAAAAATTTTTGCTTGTGCAACCGCAGGTCTCTCTGTTCCTGGTCCCCACCCCCCCCCATCCCCACTTTAAAATTGTACCATTTAGTTTATATTGCCTCTTCTCATTCTTCCTACCAAAATGCATCACTTCACACTTCTCTGCGTTAAATTTCATCTGCCATGTGTCTGTGCATTTCACCAGTCTGTCTATATACTCTTGAAGTCTGTTATTATCCTCCATATTGTTTACTACATTTCTGAGTTTTGTGTCATCTGCAAACTTTGAATTTATACCCTCTATAGCCAAGTCCAGATCATTAATATAATTCAAAAAGAGCAGTGGTCCTAATACTGACCCCTGGGGAACACCACTGTTTACTTCCCTCCAGTCTGAAAAACAACCGTTCACCACTACTCTCTGCTTTCTGTCCCCCAGCCAACTTTGTATCCACGCTGTCACTGTCCCTTTAATCCCATGGGTTTTAATTTTGCAAATAAATCTATTATGTGGTAATTTATCAAATGCCTTTTAAAATCCATTTACACAACATCAATCGCACTACCCTCATCAACCCTCTCCGTTACTTCATCAAAGAACTCAATCAAGTTAGTCAAACATGATTTTCCTTTGACAAATCCGTGCAGACTTTCATTTATTTTGTCCCGGATGATTGCCTCTAAAAGTTTCCCCACCCACCGACGATAGGCTGACTGGCCTGTAATTGTCGGGTTTATCCCTCTCCCCTTTTTGAACAGGGGTGTAACATTTGCAATCCTCCAGTCTTCTGGCACCATCCCCATATCTTAGGAGGATTGGAAGATTGTGGCCAGAGCCTCCACAATTTCTACCCTTACTTCCCTCAGAAACCTAGGATGCATCCCATCTGGACCGGGTGACTTTTCTACTTTGAGTACTGCCAATTTTTTAAGTATCTCCTCTTTATCTATTTTTACCCTATCCAATAGCGCTACTACCTCTTCCTTTACTGCTACAATAGCAGCATCCTCTTCTCTAGTGAAGACAGATGCGAAATATTCATTTAGTTCCACAGCCATATGCTCTGCCTCCACAAGAAGATCTCCTTTTTTGTCCCGAATCAGTCCCATGCTTCCTTTGACTCCCCTTTTACTATTGATATGTTAAAAAAAACATTTTGGGTTCCCTTTTAAGTTAGCTGCCAACCTATTCTCATACTCTCTCTTTGCCCCTCTTATTTTTTAGATTTCCTCTGTGCTTTCTGTATTCAGCATGCTTCTCTACTGTATTACAAACTTGCTGGGTACGGTAGCATAGTGGTTATGTTACTGGACTAGTAATCCAGAGACCTGGACTAAAATCCAGAGTCATGAGTTCAAATCCCACCATGGCAGCTGGTGAATTTAAATTCAATTAACTAATTTTTTTAAAGTTCAATTAATTAAATAAAAAAATCTGGAATTAAAATACTAGTATCAGTAATGATGGCCATGAAACTACCGGATTGTCGTAAAAACCCATCTGGTTCACTAATGTCCTGTAGGGAAGGAAACCTGCCGTCCTTACCCGGTCTGGCCTAAATGTGACTCCAGACCCACAGCAATGTGGTTGATTCTTAATTGCCCTCTGAAATGGCCTAGCCAGCCACTCAGTTGTAAAATCTCGCTACGAAAAGTCATAATAAGAATAAAACTGGACGGACCACCCGGCATCAGACCACTAGGCACCGGACACGACAACGGCAAACCAAGCCCAGTTGACCCTGCAAGGTCCTCCTTACTAACATCTGGGGACTTGTGCCAAAATTGGGAGAGCTGTCCCACAGACGAGTCAAGCAACAGCCTGACACAGCCATACTCACAGAATCATACCTTTCAGCTAATGTCCCAGACTCTTCCATCACCATCCCTGGGTATGTCCTGTCCCACCGGCAGGACAGACCCACCAGAGGTGGCGGTACAGTGATATACAGTCAGGAGGGAGTGGCCCTGGGAGTCCTCAACATTGACTCTGGACCCCATGAAATCTCATACAGGTCAACCATGGGCAAGGAAACCTCCTGCTGATTACCACCTACCGTCCTCCCTCAGCTGATGAATCAGTCCTCCTCCATGTTGAGCACCACTTGGAGGAAGCACTGAGGGTAGCAAGGGCACAGAATGTACTCTGTGTGGGGGACTCAATGTCCATCACCAAGAGTGGCTCGGTAGCACCACTACTGACCGAGCTGGCCGAGTCCTGAAGGACATAGCTGCTAGACTGGGCCTGCGCCAGGTGGTGAGCGAACCAACACGAGGGAAAAGCTTACTTGACCTCGTCCTCACCAATCTACCTGTCGCAAATGCATCTGTCCATGACAGTATTGGTAGGAGTGACCACCGCACAGTCCTCGTGGAGATCAAGTCCCGTCTTTGTACTGAGGACACCATCCAACGTGTTGTGTGGCACTACCACCGTGCTAAATGGGATTGATTCAGAACAGATCTAGCAGCTCAAAACTAGGCATCCATGGGGCACCGTGGGCCATCAGCAGCAGCAGAATTGTATTCCAGCACAATCTGTAACCTCATGGCCCGGCATATTCCTCACTCTACCATTACCAACAAGCCAGGGGATCAACCCTGGTTCAATGAGGAGTGTAGAAGAGCATGCCAGGAGCAGCACCAGGCGTACCTAAAAATGAGGTGCCAACCTGGTGAAGCTACAACTCAGGACTACATGCATGCTAAACAGCGGAAGCAACATGCTACAGACAGAGCTAAGCAATTCCACAACCAACGGATCAGAACAAAGCTCTGCAGTCCTGCCACATCCAGTCGTGAATGGTGGTGGACAATGAAACAACTAACGGGAGGAGGAGGCTCTGCAAACATCCCCATCCTCAATGATGGCGGAGTCCAGCACGTGAGTGCAAAAGACAAGGCTGAAGCGTTTGCAACCATCTTCAGCCAGAAGTGTCGAGTGGATGATCCATCTCGGCCTCCTCCCGATATCCCCACCATCACGGAAGCCAGTCATCAGCCAATTCGATTCACTCCACGTGATATCAAGAAATGGCTGAGTGCACTGGATACAGCAAAGGCTATGGGCCCCGACAACATCCCAGCTGTAGTGCTGAAGACCTGTGCTCCAGAACTAGCTGCGCCTCTAGCCAAGCTGTTCCAGTACAGCTACAACACTGGCATCTACCTGACAATGTGGAAAATTGCCCAGGTATGTCCTGTCCATAAAAAGCAGGACATATCCAATCCGGCCAATTACCGCCCCATCAGTCAACTCTCAATCATCAGCAAAGTGATGGAAGGTGTCGTCGACAGTGCTATCAAGCGGCACTTACTCACCAATAACCTGCTCACTGATGCTCAGTTTGGGTTCTGCCAGGACCACTCGGCTCCAGACCTCATTACAGCCTTGGTCCAAACATGGACAAAAAAGCTGAATTCCAGAGATGAGGTGAGAGTGACTGCCCTTGACATCAAGGCAGCATTTGACCGAGTGGGGCACCAAGGAGCTCTAGTAAAATTGAAGTCAATGGGAATCGGGGAAAACTCTCCAGTGGCTGGAGTCATACCTACCACAAAGGAAGATGGTAGTGGTTGTTGGAGGCCAATCATCTCCGCCCCAGGACATTGCTGCAGGAGTTCCTCAGGGCAGTGTCCTAGGCCCAACCATCTTCAGCTGCTTCATCAATGACCTTCCCTCCATCATCAGGTCAGAAATGGGGATGTTCGCTGATGACTGCACAGTGTTCAGTTCCATTCGCAACCCCTCAGATAATGAAGCAGTCCGAGCCCACATGCAGCAAGACCTGGACAACATCCAGGCTTGGGCTCATAAGTGGCAAGTAACATTTGTGCCAGATAAGTGCCAGGCAATGACCATCTTCAACAAGAGAGAGTCTAACCACCTCCCCTTGACATTCAACAGCATTACCATCGCCGAATCCCCCACCATCAACATCCTGGGGGTTACCATTGACCAGAAACTTAACTGGACCAGCCATATAAATACTGTGGCTATGAGAGCAGGTCAGAGGCTGGGTATTCTGTGGCGAGTGACTCACCTCCTGACTCCCCAAAGCCTTTCCACCATCTACAAGGCACAAGTCAGGAGTGTGATGGAATACTCTCCACTTGCTTGGATGAGTGCAGCTCCAACAACACTCAAGAAGCTCGACACCATCCAAGATAAAGCAGCCCGCTTGATTGGCACCCCATCCACCACCCTAAACATTCACTCCCTTCACCACCGGCGCACCATGGCTGCAGTGTGTACCATCCACAGGATGCACTGCAGCAACTCACCAAGGCTTCTTCGACAGCACCTCCCAAACCCGCGACCTCTACCACCTAGAAGGACAAGAGCAGCAGACACATGGGAACAACACCACCTGCACCTTCCCCTCCAAGTCACACACCATCCCGACTTGGAAATATATCGCCGTTCCTTCATTGTCGCTGGGTCAAAATCCTGGAACTCCCTTCCTAACAGCACTGTGGGAGAACCTTCACCACATGGACTGCAGCGGTTCAAGAAGGCGGCTCACCACCACCTTCTCGAGGGCAATTAGGGATGGGCAATAAATGCTGGCCTCGCCAGCGACGCCCACATCCCATGAACGAATAAAAAAAAAATTCGTCATAATCCTCCTTTTTGAAACTCCCCGAACAGGCGTCCTGCTGCAGCTCACCAGCTCTGGGCCTGCACAATATCGGGCAGATACCATGTCGGCAGCAGGCGGTAGATCTGGAGGGGTGTGGGGGTGAGTGCACTGATCGTGGAGGGGCATTAGCGGCTCTAGAAGCCCTCCTGCCGCAAAAGAATGCTTCTGTAATTACTTTTTCAAGCCTTTTCTGCTTCAAAGCCCGGTCCAACTGGGCAGACATGCATGGCACACACTCCACCCAGTTGTCCCTTGAATTTGCTTTGGGGGTCCCATGTACATCATTAGACCCCCATTTACATGAAGCAATAAGGCTTCTGCCTGCGGCCAGCAGAATCCGAGTGGGAACAGGTGGTAAGTGCAGCAAAACTGTTTTAGGTTCTCTGCTGCCCCATTTCCGACTGGCGGAGGCAGTTAAAACCTGCCCCAATGGGTCTGATTCTCCACAATATAAATTTTAATATAAATTATACCAAGATTCTTTTGTGGCAAAATAGTCAGAAATCTTGAAAAATGACATTAATGTTTTTTATTATCTGGGCACAACATGACAATTTTAGATAACTTTAACATTGTTTTTCAAACTTTTGTTTTGGAATACATTTTCTAAGAGTGAGATTGCAGAACCAGCTTACAAATCTGCTCTCTACACCTTTGTGCTGCTCTGCCAGATGTGATGCAGATTGTTTTGTGGCCTTGTTCCAAATCCTGATTCCCAGATTGGTGAAAGGATGGCCTTGATTTTAACCCTGAGCCCCGCCCTGATGGGAGGGAGAGGGTCGGGCGAGGAGTTAAAATGTTGAAATCGAGCAGCTGGTTCCACACTTCCGTGTTCTCGGCCGCCGCAATTTTAACAGCCGGGAGAAGCGGGAGACTCATAAACACATTTAAATCGGGGTTCTGTGACACTTTTGGAACTCTGAATTGAAATAAACTTCTGCAGCACGAGTTTCTCGCAAGTCAGCGAGGTTGCCAGGGAAACAGAGGCAAGATTGGTTGCAACTTTATCAAGGTGGTTAAAGTTAAGGAAGCTGAAGTGAATAAAGTCTCTGCACTTACAGGTGCTTCCTCAGTTCATTGTGGGCTGTGGTTTTGTGATTGTACTTGGTTTGAGATTGGGATTTGGCGACTCTACAGTTGGAAAGGGATAAGCTCATGATGGGTGCTGCAATAGCTGTACTGTATTGGATTGATGAAGAGGAAGAGGAGCACCAGCAGCAAAGGACGTCTGAGGAAGGAGTTGCAGGTGGGCAGCAGAGAAAGCAGCAACATAGGGCCCATGCTTGAAGAAGGCCATACCCACTCAACAGAGTGTACAGGCAGAGGCTGAGCTACCTTGACCCCTCGGAGGAGAAGTGCTTTAGTAGTCTCTGGATGACATGGCAGGTTGTCGCTGACCTCTGCAGTCTCCTGGAGGAAGACCTTCTGCCAGCTGGACCCGGCGGCCTTGCCAAAGGCAGTGAAAGTAACCACCGGCCTGAATTTCTACGCATCTGGATCCTTCCTGGCTGCGACAGGAGACATATCAAGGGTCTCGCAGTCGGCAACTCACAAACGTATCAGGCAGGTGACGGATGGTTTATTTTCCAAGGCCAACAGATATATAACGTTTCTGTGTGATGACAGCAGTCAGACAGAGCGAGCATTGGGGTTTGTATCTCTGGCTGGCTGCCCACAGGTGCAGGGCACCACAGACTGCACACACGTGGCAATCAGAGCATGCCCTGACCAGCCATGAGCATTTATGAACCAAAGGGGAATCCACTCCATCAATGTTCAGCTCGTATACAATCACAAGAAAAGGTTCATGCAGGTCTGCGCACGATTCCTTGGGAGCTGCCATGATGCTTTCATACTGCAGCAGTCAAATATCTCCACCATGTTTCAACCTGAGACCAACCTGACAGGGTGGCTGCTACGGGACAAGGGAATACCCCCTTCAACCATGGCTCATGACACCACTGAGGAACACCTCTACTCAACCGCAGGAGAGGTACAACACCAGCCACATCACCACACAATGCGTTATCGAGCAAGCCATAGGAATGCTGAAGTTGAGGTTCCGGTGCCTTGACAGGTCTGGAGGTTCTCTGTAGTATTCGCCAGCCAGGGTGTCGCAGATCATTGTTGCATGCTGCGTCCTACACAACATAGTGCAGACAAGAGGACCAGAAGTGCAGGATGAACAAGACGCTCATGACTCCTCATCTGATTAGGAGGACAATGGTCAGGAAGAAGATGAGGACCTAGAGGCACAGCCAGTGGATCATATTGCTGCCCATAACGCTAGGGATCCTTTAATAGCTTGTAGGTGGAGTTAGACTAATGTCAATTGGACCACTGTCGTTTAACCATAACCCCTCGCACAAGCAATCCTGTAACACTCAATACACTGTTCCAACATCCCCCAAGTTGTGAACTTCAAGACATATCTCCATCTTCCACACCCATTAAATGTAAACTACACTGTGAAGTCGCCATTCAATATTGGGCACATGGGAATGGTTTGAATTTCAAGAGTTTTAATGCGCACGAGAAATCAATTAATCAAAAGCAAAATAATGAGCCACCCTTGCGTTAACCCTCAGTGATCTATATAGCCTTCCTCTTTTTTTTCGCTATCATTTCTACGTGGTGCTACCCCAGTAGCTTCAGGACAACCTTCCCTCTCTTTGCAGCCATTTCGCAGTTCCTTTTCTTTCTTCTCATTAGAAACCTCCTAACCTCTTTCTCCGTTTCACTGCTGCACTGGGCTTTTAAATAGATGGCGGGAAATTGAGTCATGGTGGTCGGCATCATGCCTGCTAACTCGCAGTGGAGACGCTGAACCCGGAAGCAAAATTCAAATGGGGCCTGGTCGTTTTGCGATGTTGTGTGTTCATCACTCTCTATCATCCCCCTCCCCCAAGCTCCATTCTTGTCTCCATGTTAATTTCGGGGCCAATTAATCTAGTTCAGAACACAAGCGCTATGGGTGACTGCGGTACGAAAAACTTTTATTTTGAGCTCCGATGACCTTGTAGTTAAATAGAATATTCCAGTCCAATAAAAGCACTGTAATGACTCAATGGGTAAATGATATGGCACTTGATTCTTACAGATCAGAAAGGTCCCTGGTCTGTGCTAATTAGCTAATCTCAGCTGGGGTGGTGATGAGAATGATGTAATTGGCCTTAGCTTCCACAGGCCAGGGGAGGGAAAAATAAGGCAACATTTGTGTTCTTGATCGCTATCCACATGGAATTGTGTATATGTGAATATCAAGTATAGACAGGGTCAGGCTTTGCTGTGATGACCTCATGATAGAAAAGCCTGCTACTGCTCTCTGTTTAGGCTCACAAGTAAAGTATATGCATTTGTACGAGGTAGCAGAGACCCAATGCTTTATATACCATTATACAGCATTGGTACATTTACTATTTTGATGCATGTTGACAATTTAGCCTGAATGTACATTCACACCTTGAGGTTGAAGGCAGTCCCAAACTCAGAGGCAAACTGTGAGTATAAACAAAGTGACACACATCCAAAAGAGGTGGTTTCAACCAATTCTCCTGTGGCAGTGCTGCCTCAGTCATCAAAGTTATGAGTGCAAATGGGTTTTCAGTCAGAAGTGGAAGCCACAATATATTTTGGCCACCAAAAAATATTACTGACTCCGGCTGAGTAGCTGAAGCATTTGTCCACTGAGAAAGATACTGGCCCCAGTACAATTGTCACTATTTATAATTTGTACATGTGCAGTTTCCTTGTACATCATCCAAATGCCCATTTAAAATGGCTCCAATTGCTATAGAAACTGTTCTGCAGGTTAAACTGGGTGGTTTCTGAAACAGTGGGAATGGCAGCTGGCAAGAAGCAGTTCTGCAATATAAATGCAGCGTTAAACTTCCAAAGTACCTAATACTCCATCATAACTCTCACCTGCACAACTATGGTTGTTTGAAAATCATGATTATGACTTTTTTTTAATGAGTTGGGTCTTCCTTGCTTACATTGTCGCTTGGGGTCTGCGGCCCAAGCGACAATGTAAGCAGCTCCTCCCAATTAGTGTGACAGCATTTTTGCCAAAGTTAGGGCTTTTTTGTATCACAGCATGAAATAGCATGTGGATGAGAAGATTCAACAGAACCGTGTGGAGTGCATTTGCAACATTGCAGCTTCTGAAAATTGAGGCCCAAGTAGTTAACACACCAAGCTAAGCATTATTAAAAGAGCAAATTAATGAAGATTTTTTGAATGTTAAATAAACTTTTTTGATCTTACAAAGCATTTGGTCCTAGACTTTTATTTTATATTTCAGTGATAGAATCATAGAATCATAGAAGTTTACAACATGGAAACAGGCCCTTCGGCCCAACATGTCCATGTCGCCCAGTTTATACCACTAAGCTAGTCCCAATTGCCTGCACTTGGCCCATATCCCTCTATACCCATCTTACCCATGTAACTGTCCAAATGCTTTTTAAAAGACAAAATTGTACCCACCTCTACTACTGCCTCTGGCAGCTCGTTCCAGACACTCACCATGATGTATGGAAATAATTTTGCTTCTGCAGAAGATTTGACCTCATCAGGATTGTTACAGAGTTTTAGCTTAATCCAACAGTTGATATTAAATGGGTTTCACGATAATATGAAAGAGGGCCTTTTTGTCCCCCATGCCAATTTTCTTCCCTCCCCTCCTCAGGGCATTGGCTCTTTGCTGCAGGATAGTTCCATAGGTGCCAGTCGCCCCCTGGCACCTCTTCCAAATGTACATTCTTCCAGGGTTAGCCTTATCAGCAGGGTTATCACAGACTGTCCTCACCTAATGTGCACTCATGCATGTATTGCAGTGGTTGCTAGATACACTGCGGATGAATAAAGAGATAAGGGTAACATTGAAACTAAAGAAAAAGACATACACTAAGTACATAGACAATAAAGGAGAGGATGACAGAAGGAAATAGGAAGTCAAAAAAACAATTAGGAAAGCGAAGAGGAATTACAAAATGAAATTATCAAAGAATATAAAAAGAAATAGTAAAGTATTTTGCAGACACATAAATAACAAAAGGAAAATTAAGATAGGGATAGGGCCACTAAAGGATACACAAGATAAACTCACAGGTAATGATAGTAAAATGGCAGAAATATTGAATAGTTACATTGTTTCAGTTTTTACTAGGAAGACTAACAAGGTGAACATGATATTAGAAGAAGAGATCAAAAAGGATATCAAGACATTTAAGCTAGAAAGGAGGGAGATAATTGATAAACTAGTCAAACTTAGAGAAGATAAAACCCCAGATGGATTGCATCCGCACATACTCAAAGAAGCTAAGGAAGAGATAGCAGAGACACTAGTATATGTATACAAAAATTCAATAGAAAAGGGAATAGTGCTAGCAGACTGACAGACAGCTTGATATTATTCCTATATTCAAAAAGGGTGATAGAACAAATCCAGGGAACTATAGTCCAGTTAGCTTAACGTCAGTGGTAGGAAAAATATTGGAATCTTTACTCAAAGATGTAATAGAAGAACATCCAGAAACCGAAAATATACTAAAGAGTAGTCCGCACGGATTTCAAAAGGGAAGGTCATTCTTGAACAACCATATTGAATTCTTTGAAGAAGTAACAAAGAGTAGACAAGGGTAATGCAGTGAATGTAATATATTTGGATTTTAAAATGGCCTTCAATAAGGTACCGCATAGTAGACTCATGACTAAAGACAGAGCATGTGGAGTCAAGGGACAAATAGCAGAATGGATAGCAAGCTGGCTATGAAACAGAGAATAGGGGTTAAAGGTAGTTACTCAGACTGGTGGAAGGTGGGAAATCATGTTCCGCAGGGACTGCTGGGGCCACTGTTGTTCACATAAATGATTTGGACTTGGGAATTGGAAGTACAATATCAAAATTTGCAGATGACACCAAATTGGAGGGTGTAGTTAATACTGAGGAAGACTGTGACAAAATAAAAGAAGATGTTAAACTTGCAATGTAAATGGCAAATGAATATAGATAAATGTGAGGTGTTGCATTTTGGTAGGAGGAATAAAGAGGCCACCTACTCCTTGAAAACAAGAGTCTAAATGGGGTAGAGGGATCTAGGGGTGCAGATTCACAAATCATTAAAAAGTAGCAACGCAGGTTAATAAAGCTATAAAAAGTGCAAACAATGCACTTGGTTTCATTTCTAGAGGGGTAGAATTGAAAAGCAGAGAAGTTATTAACCTTGGTTAGACCACACTTTCATATGGAGACCACAACTGTGCACCGTTCTGGTCTCCATATTATATAAAGGATATAGAAGCACTGGAGAAAGTGCAAAAAAGATTTACAAGGATTATACCAGAACTGAGCAACTATCAGGAAAGACTGAACAGGCTGGGGCTCCTTTCTCTAGAAAAGAAAAGACTGAGAGGTGACCTGATAGAGGTCTTTAAAATTCTGAATGGGTTCGAGAGGGTAGGTGTAGGGAGGGTGTTTCCATTTGTTGGGGAATCCAAAACTACGGGCCATAAATATAAGATAGTCACTAATATATCCAATAAGGAATTCAGGTGAAACTTCTTTACTGAGAGAGTGGTGAGAATGTGGAACTCGCTACCACAAGGAGTAGTTGAGGCGAATAGCACAGATGCATTTAAGGGGAAGCTAGATAAGTACATAAGGGAGAAAGAAATAGAAGGATGAGTTTATACGGTTAGATGAGCTACGGTAGGAGGAGACTCATGTGGAATAGAAACACCGGCATAGACCTGTTGGGCCGAATGGCCTGTTTCTGTGCTGTAAAATTCTATGTAATAGTAATCAAGAGTAAGGACCGTGCCTGATTTTACCCTCTCCAACCCATGGTTACCGGTCAATTGTAGTGCCCCTACTGCTACCCCCAGCTGAGATCAACTAACTCAGCACAGATTGAAGAAGGAATGTGGGACCTTATTGGTGTGTACGGCTCAGCTGCTCATTAACTAAACTCACTATGTCACTGGAACAACTTATTTTTGATGTGTTAATGAGATATGATTTTTTTTCTTTCTCCCTCTTTATTAAGTACAGTAATTAATTTTCCTAATTGCTAATACTTTTGCAAAATATTTCATGTTGAGAGATAATAAAGAATAATTGAAATAAAGTGCGGTTCAACTCAATGAAAACTCTTTTTTCAGATGATTTTCTTTTTTTAAAAAAAGTTTAAAACACAATGACTAAACCTAACTCTAAATCGGTCACAAAAAATTGTAAATTTGTGCTACGTGCAATGTACTGTAAACCCTGTTGGGTTAAGCTGAACACAGTAACAAATCAAAGTAAATGGTGTCAGACCAGATGATAGAGCCACATTATTATATCTGTGATAAATAATTAAGGCCTCTTGTCAAACATGTTTATGTTGCTGCGTGTAATGAAGACTGGAATAGATTATACTTTCTTCTGCCCTTTGCCTACTCATGCTTTAGATCCATCGCCTGATCGTTGTTGGCAAGATTGTTCCTCATGCTTTTTTAAGTAGTCTGAAAAGTAACTGGATGTTTTATTGTTAACTTTCACAAGGCCTTTTTTCTTTCTGATTGCAGCTGGTGCTCAAGATAGGATTGGATATGCTTTTGGCCTGGGGCTAGAACGGCTGGCTATGATTTTGTATGGAATACCAGACATCCGCTTGTTCTGGAGCGAAGATGAACGATTCTCCAAACAGTTCCAGGTTACTCATATTGACCAGGAGGTCACGTTTCAGGTAAAGAAAAAGACAGTATTTTAATTTATATTTTTCTTCGTACTATATTAGGTTAAATTGTGTTCATTGACAATTCATAATACAGGTATTGTGCCATAATTTTCCCATGGTTTATATTTCTTTTCTTCAATTATAATTTTTTTACCTAATCCTCAGCACATTTTTAACTTTAGTTTCCCATTCTTAGTAATTCCTCCCAATCCTTCGCAATTTTTAAAATCTGTTCCCAGGACATGGATGACACTAGTAAAACCACATTCATTGCCCTTCATTAGCTGTCCTGAGAAAGTGTTAGTCGACCTTCTCCTTGAACCACTGCAGTCCTTGTGGTAATGGTGTTAGGTAGGGAGTTCCAGGATATTGACCCAGCGACAATGAAACTATGACGGTGAAAGGCAACTTCCAGATCACCACTGAAGCTGCTTTTCAATTGGCACTTAGACCAAGGAAGAAAGAGAGCAAGATGCAGGTTGACTCAGTGGGGGGTAATTTTGATTTGTGCGATAGTGTAAAACGGGTGATAGCGAGTCAGCAGAATTTTATTTCCATTGAAGTCATTGGAAATAAAAATCGGGAGAAATGTAAAACGGGCTGGCGATTCGCTACCACCCATTTTATTCTATTGCACAAAGTCAAAATTACCCCCCATTGCTTCCTGTAGTCTGGAAGTTGATTGGGAAAGCACATGGGGGAAGAATTCGATAAGGGTCCATCTTGGGCGGTGTTAGCGTGATGCGCCCCCACCCCGCGCCCAACGGACCCTGCGCAGGCAGAACGCAAGTTTGGACCCAAGGGAGCACTTACCTGCAGTCAGCGTTCCATTCCGGGCCTTGCACGTGGAATCAATGCAGTTTGCACATTCCACCACCAGAGGGAGCTCAATCTCTTAAAGGGAGGATGTTGCTTGGAAATCTCTTAAAGGTAGCTGGTACCTGTTATTTGATGAAAATAACAGTCTACAGTCTGTACGAAGTCTGAACTGAGATTAGACATTGCACGCATAAAACACGTGCAGATCCCATCCCTATGTTTACACACTGATGAGTTATGTTAAAACATTGAATAAAGGTTGCGTACCACTAAATCCCACATCCTCCAATCTGCACACCAGGCTGCACCAATCTGCCGATCTGAGTTGGTACCAAGCCTGTGAGAGTGCATGCACCAAGGTTCTCTGCTGATGCACTAGAGACCTTGGGTGCAAGAGGAGGACAGAAGGAGGCCCTCCAGACATATATCCAAAAGGCAGTGGGAGGCAGCGGGGGACGAAGTCAGTGCCAGGCGCACAGCATTATGAACATGGATGCAGTGCAGGAAGAAGTTCAATGCTTTGACATGAGTGGGCAAGGTGAGTGAGATCAACTATCAAGTGGCATCTCCTACCAACTGCACCACGCACTACACCCCCATCCCCCACATACCAACAAACTCTTTCCATCAGTACTCAACTCTTCCAATCAGATGCTTCGTCTCACCCTTACACATTACCACTGTTTCAAGCCGCCCACCCACAACTCACAGGCCACACACGCTGGCAGCTATTCAACCATGACAGGCACATCACCCAGGCACACGCCTCGCTTCCTTGCAGGAGAAGGTGGCGCATATCAAGAGGCAGCAAGTGGCCGTGGCATTTAGCCCCTCGAGCCTATATCGCCTTTCAATCTTGGTGGACCTGTGACCTAACTCCATGTACCCTTCTTAGCCCCATATCCCTTAATACCCTTGGTTAACAGAAATCTATCAATCTCAGATTTAACATTCACAAGTGAGCTAGCATCAACTGCCGTCTGTAGAAGAGCGTTCCAAACGTCTCCCACCCTTTGCGTGTAGAAGCATTTCCTAACTTTACTCTGCACGTCCTGGCTCTAAATGTTAGGCTATGTCCCCGCATCCTAGTATTCAAGTGTAGGAGACCTCCAAAAACAGTTACAAATGTTTCGGCAGCCAGAGGCAATATTCCAGCCACTAACCTGTAAATCCTGCATAGTCCCTTTACATAGCGCTGCTGGGGGATCCTCCAGGCACTCTAAGACACGTTCAGATGGTAGGGGTTAAGACTGCATTGAGTTGAGCGTTAAGTCCCAAAATGGTGTCTATCACTTTAAATCAGCGTTGCACACTGAAGCCATTTTCTCCCTACTTTACATGATTCCAGCGTTCGTTATCTGCGCCTGCGCTAACTCCTGTACCACGATGGCTTCTGGCGCAAGTCACGCAGGAAACATGCGTGCGCATCCAAGACACCATCTTGAATGTTGGATAGGTCGTGTACACAGCCCAATTTAGCGCCCTTATTTTCTCCCCCTTCCTTTATCTTGGTGTCGCCATGCCATGTGCCATTCCCAGCCAAGAAGGAAGACAGGCAATCAATCTGGTCCTAGGCTGCCTCCATTAGGTGTATAAACAGTTGCTGGAGGGCTGATTGCGGTGACTCTGCCTCTGATTTTCTCTCCCTCTCTGTGGGGCGGAACTTGATTGTTACTCAGTACCATCTTATAATTGCTGGGTTGAGAACTCAACCCACTGAGTTGGCAAACCTGCATGCTGCCACTCCATGGTGAAGCAGATTGGTGCTTCAACATGCCAGCCTGCTCCACCCCTCTCTTCACCTTCATTCTAAAAGTTCTCAAGGTTGCATATTTTCTAGAATCTCAATGACTATGTTAAGAATCATAGGAAAAAATAGCCCTGGAGAGGCACAGAGTTTTGCATTTCCTCAATTCAAGGGGATGCGATTAGTCAGTATAACATGGTGCTGCTGGCTCCCTCACCACTCAATATCATATCAATGTAAAACAGGTGGGTGCAGTATACCTGCACCATAGAATAGTTTCAAACATTGTATCATTCTGTTTCATTAAGTGTATAGCATAACAAACCACGTCTCATGTGGCATTGTTGATTTGAGCTAGGGGAGTTATTATCTATTAAAAGCTAGTTCACCTTTCCCATCAATTGTAAAATGTTCTAGGTAATTAGAGATCTGAGTCCTGATAATCCAAGTAAATAATTGAAGCCTTCCTTGTGTAAGTTTGCAATACCCATGTATATACACGTGATTGAATAGTGGGAAGCTAAGTGTATGGACATTAAAGTATTGGAAAAATTCTGCCTCACAAATTCAGTGGTCAGTTTAGTGTAGTCAGCCTAGATTAGCAGGGGAGCAGTGAGAGTTGCTGTTAACTAAGGATCTGGTGTGTCAGTTCTACAATACAGGGGCAATTTTCAGAACTTTGCAGTCCCAGACAGGAGCTTTGCCTGCTGAATTCACGCATATAGGAAATGCATGTGTGCACGGCTCATGATTTTCCAACCACTCAAATTAATTATTGGTAAATTGTGTACCCAGAGTTCTGTTATGTACCTCCGGCGAATGAAACATTGCTGTTTTATTTGTTTCAGTGCTTGATATTTATTATATAACAATTTCTACTGATGGTTCTTCAGACTCTTTTTACAATGCAACAATACTGTTATAAATTTAAATCTGTGGAAAATGAGCATAAGTCTATGGAGGATTAAAGAAGGAATCATTTTGTAAGCCTACAAACAATCCAAAAAATATTTCTTGGTAAAATGTGACCAGGACTACAGCTGCCTGTGTCCTTTGTGAATTGTCATACGTGCAAAGTGGGCAGGAAATTGGATATGCATGTCTCACCAAAAATCCATCAAACAGGTGGTTTCCTGAAAGCTACTGACTGCTCAAAAACAATATAGTCAGAAAGATTAATTATATATATTACAGCTGTGGATTTTCCTTGTGCTCGCTTGGTTGCCACTGACCTTTGATCCTAGCAACCAATGAGTTTGTCAATTTCAAATTAAGTGGAAACAGTTGTTGATAAAAATCCATGTTATTGCTAAAAGCTGATGTGAAAATGATTAACTTTGAAGTTTCACTTACATTAGATAGCCCATTTATTGAATTTAAATGAAGCTTCATCACGTCAGTACTTTATATATTAGCTGGAGTGGGGAAGGCTGAACTGCTGATTAAATGTTGGTAAAAAAGGATTTTCTTGGAAATGGTTTCTCCATGTGGCAATATTGGAATCTGTGTGACGGGGAGGGTATATTTCAGGAACTCAACGTGGAAAGTGGAAGTAGTTTAAATTATTGAAAATGTTCTCTCTGAAAAGTGCGTTAATGTAGCCAAAGTTAGAAGTTTCAACGTTATCTGCCCATTGGCCTTTATTAGAAGCAAGAACTTGATAAATATCAATTTCTCTCCACAAATCATGGTTGAGTGGTGCAGTACTGCCATTTTCCTGAAATTTAGTTCTATTTCTGAAATTTGTTGACATTTGTGCAGTCTGGGTCAAAAGGTACCAGCATTCACCAATATGTGCCATCAAATTTAGCTTCATATAGGTACTCATTAAGTTTGGTGACCCACTGAAAATGTCAGTAGTCCAACCCATAAGTGCCCATTTGGTCTTTCTGTTATCTTTGCTACTTTTGGCCTTTTTTAGTGTTGGGATTAAACAGCATATTTGTTGCAACAATAATAACGCTGAAAATATCTAACCGAACAGGCCTTAAATGTTGAAATTTAGTGGCTCAACTATTATTTTGATAGCCTAATACTACAAGACTGTGAATTTTCAAACCTATTTATTATTCTAGCCTTTAAAACTGGACAGATTACAGTAGTTGAAGCTTGCTGTCAAAGCTTAGCAAAAGTACAAGTTAATTGGTACTTTTTTATTGTTAGCTGTTTTACGTTTGTTGCTTTATTTGATGGCCTTTTTCACATCAGCTAAATGTAGGTGGCTTCAAGAGCAAGGAAAAAAAGATGAGAGAAACTTGTGGGCTTCTCTAGTATTTTTGCAGCACTTGCTTTTGTAGTAGGTGTAGTCGATCACATCTAGTTCACTTTCTTCCAGATGGATCCTGCTGAGAAGCAGTAAGCACTGAGAAAATATGCAGAAAAAAGAAGGCTGTAGCTTTTTTAAGAGCATCCTACTCTTGATGCTCAACACAAGAAATGTATGCTTCAGTTAAATGGAGACCCGCTGCTTTAAAATCCAGGCTCAGGTTGTGGAAATGATGAGGTAGATTTGTGGAATCACCCCGTTATACTGGGTGCACTGAGCCACACATAACCATGTGGAAATTTTGCATTTTTTTAATTTCGAACTTTAACTTTAGTTTTAAAAATGAGAGCAGGAGAACACAGGGCGGGGACAGGCTGCAGTCGCTGTAACACGGAGTGCAGAGTGGGGATGTTCTTTCAGAATGGCGGATTCAGCCAGGACCACAGTGACCAGTTATGGTGGAATGTAACCGAATCAAAGTTAGGCTTCACAATAACACTGATTTAACATTTCTGATTCAACTGAGTTCCTTCTACACACCTGAGGTTATATCAAATCTGATTTTGGAGCCAAACCACCTCCCAATCACCCATTGCCTTAAATTGCACCCGTATACCTTTACCTGAGTGCTTATCTAGACGGTAATCGAGAATCGCAAGAGAGGTAAACTGGCAGTAGATAACTAGCAGGGGAAGTTGATAGTTATGCATGCTTGTTAAGGGACTACGCACTTGGAATCACACAGCCGATGATTTTTTACAAATAAAGGAAAAATAAAGCATGTAAATTTTTGGTACAGTTTATTGAGGTCATTCTGAAAAGGTGTCTGTGACTCTTCAGAAATATAATTGAACAAATAGACAATTTAAAAGGCTGGACTGGTTTAAATTGATCCCTTTCACATTCACAGAAAGTCTTAATCAGGGCTTTTATGCAGCAGTCAAACTTGCCATTCCTCCTCCTACATTCCTATGGCAGTGTAAACCAAAAGGAAAAAAAGTCAGAGGAAACTAAGCCTTTAGTACATTTTGCATGATTATCTTAACTTTTTCATTTTAAGGTGGCATGTGCACATACTTGAATGTATGAATTGCTTCTTAGCACATTTGAGCTTTTAAAAATAATTTCCAGAATCTTTTCTTTTAACTCGTAGATTGGCTTTCAGAAAGGAAAAAAGCTTTCTGTTCATTGCTTTCTGCCTTTCCAAGTTTTAATGATTTACGTTTTATTGTCCTGAAGTTGAGGGATGTCAGTTTTGATGAATGGGGCTCTAAGATCAGGTACGACATAGTCAAATACAGAGTTTACCTTCCCTTGTTCTCTTTAACTCCAACTCAGAAGAGCACCCCCTACTGCACCAGAGTGAACTTTTCCATTTCTCACACCAGTTATCCTCGTGACTTGGGCAATGAGATGGGCAATTTGTTCCAAATTATGGGCGGATTTGTGCTGTGTCCAATATCCACTCGGAACTGAGTTGAAACTGCCCAAACTCAGTTCATTCAGGGCTCGTACAGCAAACAGAGAGTGAAACTTTCATCCCACTAGTCTGGGCTAGATTCAAGACCTAGAGTAAAAGGATAGTGTGCTTAATCCACTGTGCCACTTATTCCCTGCAGCCAGACAGAACTACAGCAAGATCAGATAATTCAGCAAATTGATCCTGATATTTCCTATAACCACAGAAAAATCTTGTACTGGAATATGAATGGGTACCTGGTTCAGAAAGTGATGGTTAACTATATATTTTAAATTTCTACATACAAGGATCAGCGTCACAGATGATGACACTACCTGGGGGAGAGTTCCACTGTCAGAAGTAATGGTGTTTTTATTGTCGGCCTTCTGTGGAGAATTTTCAATTTGATATTGATTGCTGAGGTGCAGCAGCAGCTTCTCTGTGCTTGGCAAAAATTTGGAGTTCTGACTTAAGCACCAGTTACTGTGGTGATACTGTTGCAACATGATCTTACACAGCCTGGCCACATCTCTTTATTCTGCCCCCCCAAACCCAAAAAACATCTACTAAATATGATGATATATCCAAAATATATTTTTGTTCTTCCTTTATTATTCTCAATTTACTTTTTCTTCTATCTGATTTTTATTTCTTCAGCTATTTTTTCTTTATTTCAAATTTTGTTTTTGTTAAATTTTGTCGCTAGCTTTCTTCTGAGAATGATACATTTTATTCAATGGATCAATAATATTGAAAGTAAATATTAAAACATTGTCGTACCATTTCATTTTGTGTATATCCTAACTCGCACCAAGTCCCGTTCACCCATCACCCCTGTGCTCGCTGACCTACATTGGCTCCCAGTCTGGGAACGCCTCAATTTTAAAATTCTCATCCTTGTTTTCAAATCCCTCCGTGGCCCCCTCCCTCCCTATCTCTGTAACCTCCTCCAGTCTTACAACCCTCCGAGATCTCTACGCTCCTCCAATTCTTGCCTCTTCCGCAACCCCAATTTTAATCGCTCCACCATTGGTGGCTACACCTTCAGCTGCCTAGGCCCTAAGCTCTGGAATTCCCTCCCTAAACCTCTCTGCCACTCTACCTCTCCTTTAAAATGCTCCTTAAAACCTATCTCTTTGACCAAGCTTTTGGTCACCTGTCCTAATATCTTCTTAGGTGGCTCAATATCAAATTTTACTATGTTAAAGGCGCAATATAAATGCAAGTTTTTGTTGTTGTTTAATTTGTTTTAGACCAACTCTCTGTGTGTAGTGAGGGAGGGGTGTTCACCAGGCAGAGGGTGTTAAGCTGTTAACTAAATTATTCTCATTTGCATAATTAATTCAGGGACTAGGACTAATTTCTTTCTCCATTCAGTCCAGAGAAGCTTCACTCGATACTTTGAAAATAGCTCATTTTAATAATTTGTCTCAGAACCAGTCTAAATTTCTTTCTGTAATATATTTTTAAATTGGCAATTTGAAGATGGTATTCCTGTTAGCAGTGGCTAGCAATAAGGCCGTTCGACTTAACTGCTGATTTTTTTTTGGCTGCATGTTTAGATGCAAAAAAAAATCAGAAAGAGACATTTGAAGTAGCTCGCTGATAAATTTACAAAGCAGTGGTCATATTCCATTTGGAGTACTGTGTGCAGTTCTGCTCACTTCTTCACAGTAAGGGTATTATTGCGCTTGAGGCTATTCTTGCTCTGAGCAATGGGAAGAAAAATTATGAGGAAAGGTTAGGCACTTTGAGCTCATTTTTTCTGAAAAAGCGACTTTGAGGTAATCTAACTGAAGTCTTCAAGATTATGAAGGGAAAGAACAAAATTAAACCAGGCAAATTTGTTCACAATGGCAATGAGTCAAATACCAGGATATTAGAGGTTCAAAATGAGTAATTTAGGCTGAAGAGGAAAGTTAGGTAGAACTTTTTACCCAGCAGATAATAGAGTTGTGGAATACGTTACATGGGAAAGCCATTAAAACAGAGAGTAAAAATGTATACAAGAGACAATTGGATGCATTTCTGAAGAGAAGAGGAATTGATGATTATGATGAGAATGTAGACAAGTGGGGCTGATTTATGAAAAAGGTACAGGTTTGTTTGAGCCTAATGACCTTTTCCTGTTCCTAAAAGTTTTTGGTCTGGAAATTGGATTGTGCCTGAATCAGAATGCAATCCCGATTCTGCACAGGTCACACGACCCTAAAGAGGTCAGCGGAGGACCACGGCAAATTGGTCTGCCAGCCTTATTTGTTTATTATCGCTGGTCCTGGCAGCACGAAGATCGGCCGGCTCAGACACTGGCTGAGGTCATAAGGAGAGTCCTGGAAAGGGGGGGGCGGGGTGGGAAATGGTGGCCGGATGCAGCTGTGACTGGAGCATACATGCCTCATTTGTGGTGACATCAGTCAACTTGTATAAAGTTGCTGTTTCTCAGGACAGTGGCACATGCCAGATATCTAGTCTTCCTCTCAGAGCATCATGCAAATGACACGTTGGAGACTACACCAGGCACCAGGCTGCCCAGGTAGAGACTGAAGAGATGCAGCTAGCTGGGGCTCCCTACCGGGACCCAGCTGCCTCCAGAGGCAGCTCCAGAAGCAGCTCGACTAAAGTGGGAGATGAAATTTGGCCCACCTTCCTCACTGGCACAGGCCCTCAGCTAAGTCCTGGGTTGGGGGGGGTGGGGTGGTCGACCTTAGGCCAGCTCCACAGGAAGATAAGTAAAAAAGTAAATACTTACCTTTCGGTGGCTGCTGCTTTTTTTTGGCTGCAGCAACCCCATCAAAACCTGAGCGGTGCAGGCCCGACATCTGCTACGCTCAGCACTGACCAATGTTGCTGTGGAGTCCTTAAACAGGCATTAGGCCCGTTCATGTCAGTTTAAAACGGCTGCCCAGGATGCCTGAAAATCATCCAAGGCCAATATGGTGATGGACATATTTCAGACATCCTTAGGGTGTAGGGAATAGCCCTGTGAAATTTGTCACTTTTGCCCCCATTTTCCGCCTGGAAAATGGGAGCAGTGACGACCGTTTTCTACCCCCGTTATTCTATACTAAAATCTTAGAGAAATCACTGAACAAAATTATGTTGTACACCGAGCAGTGTAATTTATACAGTTACAAAATATGTAGATTTATAAAGCCCGGGTTGCCCAGAATATAGAATACGATTTGCTTCAATTAGCGCACAACAGATCCTGTGTCGTAACGCATCACGCACCACAAAATGCACAGTTGCACTTTAGACTAAATTATAGACCACTACTGTGGAATTACAAAGGACTGAATAATATTTTCTTATTCATATTTTTCATTCGCATAATGTATTCAGTTATGGGAATTGGGACGCTCTTCCCTAGAACTGCCTCAGTTAATGTTCTGAAAATTGCATATTTTAAATAATTTGTGACATTGCTAGTCTACGTTCCTATCACTCCAAATCACTGCCTGTAAATATAAATGTATTTGAGAATTGGCAAGTTGGGAAGTATCAAAAGTGAGGAATGTGACCTTATAACTAGCGGTTAATTCCTCATGGTGGCAACTACTAAAATGTCCTGATTTTCATATTTAGATTCTCCAGAAGTTAGAAATTTAAATCAGCTCCAAGACAAGTTATTGAGGTTGTTGCAAGATATACCTTCATGTTTGACTTCAAGCACTCATAGCAGGATTCTCAAGGTGGCGAACCAAATATTTTAGGAAGATGCTTCACAGAAAGACGTGGGAGGGATTAAAGTGCTCTCTTCATTGACAGTAATAAGGATGAAAGTGCTCTTTTCATTGACAGCAGTGAGGATTATAGTACAATTGATAGAGCAATAAAATTCAATTACCTTTTCTTATATACCACACTTATGACATTATCAGAATGCTTGATTGTAAGGCATTGAATAAGAGATTTGTCACATTCATGAATACGATCTGCACAATACACTCCTACTATGGCACCTATGAGCTTTTTCCTCCTTCTTACTCAGCTACCCAGCTTAGCTCACACAGTGTGTGTGAACACACAAATATAACACAATCGGACAATCTGGTCTTGCCAGGCTTGTGTAGATCTCATTGTCAACTCCTGTGCATATCTGTTCAAAACTGGGTAAGTTATGTGTACCACATCAAAGCAAAGGCTTTGATATTCTGTGTTGGGTGATGAAGCTGCTGATATTCAATTTTCCACCATCTCAGATAGGTTCAGCAGCATGCATCTCGAGTACAATTAGTACTACTCTTGGATGCAGTATGCTTCAGCATAGCTATGTTGGGTTTGTCATGGTGTCTACTTTTCTTTCTAACTAGAAAACGTTTATGTCACTTTAATTGGTTTGATAATATTTGTCTTCTTTTCATCAATCTGAACTAGTTCCTATTTTCATTAGTCTGGTAATTATTGCCCATACTTCAATAAAGTGTTTAAACAAACCTAGTGTAATATTTATTCAACATCTTTCTCCGGGTTCTCTTTGTCTTCTTGCATTTAAGTGGATTTTTGACCTTTCTTCACTAGATACATTCTCCAAATTAAACATGTAAAATAATTGCGGAAAGACTTATGCTTTATGATGATTGTTACCAGGTATTTAACTAGAGCTCCCCTGATGGCCTGGTGGGTAGCATTAAGCCATAGAGACTAAAAGGTATGATTCCTGGTCTGTGCCCAGCTAGCTAGTCTTACCTGAGGAAGCAGTTGGTGAACTGCAAATGACCTCTTTAAGCCTAAATGGCCCAGCTCTAATTTTAAGATTATGCCCTCTTGTTCTGGATTCCCCCACCAGAGGAAATACTTTCTCTGTATCTACCCTATCAAGTCCCTTAATCATTTCAAATACCTCGATTAGATCGTCCCTCAACCTTGGAAGTTGAGGCCCTAGTATTCTGGTGAATCTGCGCTGTACTCCTTCCAAGGCCAATATATCTTTCATGAGGTTCAGTGCCCAAAACTGAACCATAAGACCATAAGAGATAGGAGCAGGAGTAGGCCATTTGGCCCTTCGAGCCTGCTCCGCCATTTAATGAGATCATGGCTGATCTGATTTTTACCTCAACTCCACTTTCCTGCCTTTTCCCCATATCCTTTGACTCCCTTGCTGATCAAAAATGTGTCTAACTCAGCCTTGAATGTATTCAATGACTCAGCCTCCACAGCTTTTTGGGGTAAAGAATTCCAAAGATTCGTGACCCTCTGAGAGAAGAAATTCCCCCTCATTTTTGTCTTAAACAGGCGACCCCTTATTCTGAGACTATGCCCCCTAGTTTTAGATCCCCTCATGAGGGGTAACATCCTCTCAGCATGTACCCTATCGAGTCCCCTCAGAATCTTATATATTTCAATAAAATCTCCTCTCATTCTTCTAAACTCCAATGAGTGTAGACCCAACCTGTTCAATCTTTCCTCATAAGACAATCCTCCCATAGCTGGAATCAACCTAGTGAACTGCCTCTCTGAACTGCCTCCAATGAAAGTATATCCTGCCTGAACACAGTACTCCTCATGGGGTCTGACTAAGGCTCTGTACAACTGAAGCATTACTTCCTCACTTTTGAATTCCATTCCCCTTGAGATAAAGGTCAACATTCCATTAGTCTTTTTGATTACTTTTTGTACCAGTGCACTAGCTTTTAGTGATTTGAGAACATGGACACCTAAATCCCTTTGCCCCTTCACATCTCTTAGTCTCTCACCATTAAGAAAATATTCCAATTTGTCTTTCTCAGATCAAAAGTGGATGACATCACACCTCCCCATATTGAACTCCATCTGCTATCATTTTGCCCACTCACATCGTCTGTCTTTGTCCATTTGTAACTTCCTCCTCCCATCGACACAACTTAGTGGGCCCCCTAACTTAGTATCATATGCAAATTTGGATATACAACTCTATTCCTTCATCCAAGTCATTTTTATATATATATATATATATATATCATAATATATAATAATATAGTCCAGGAGTGGTACCAAATTAGCCAAAGAAATCCATGAGCCGCTCTTGCTGCCACCTCCCCCTACTCCCAACCACTGCCTAGAGCCCTTCTCATCTTCTGCTCAATCCCCAGTGACATCTTCTGTTACTGTGACTGTGGTGTGTTATCCTTCATTGAACTCTCCATGCCATTTGGCACAGTTGGCTATGCCATCCTCCTCCATTGTCCAGTTATGTTGGACTGCCCTTGTGTGGTTCCACTGCTACTTGTCTCCGTGCAGCCAGCACATCTTGAGCATTGACTTTGCTTCCAGCCACCTGAAAACTCACCTCCAGAATTCCCAAACAATCTATCCTTTACCCCTTCTCTGCCTCAAATACATGCTGCTCGTCAGTGAAATTATCCACAGGCATGGGTCAGCTTCCATATGAATGCTGACAATAGTCACTTCTACCTCTCTACTGCTGACTGGCATTCAGTCATAGTTGAGTCAAGATTTCCTCCAACTGAGCATTAGGTAAACCAAAGCCATTGTTTTCAGCCCCCACTATAAAGGCTCACTCTTGCCACTGATTCCGTTCTTCTGCCTGACATCCTTGTTGTTGTGTTTGAGTTGAGTTCCAAATGCTGCTTTCCATCCATCATCAGGACTACTTGCTTCCACCTCTGCAACATCACCTACTCTGCCTCTACCTGCCCCCAGAGCTGCCAAAACCTGATGTCACCTTATGTAATCTTTAGATGTGATTTCTCCTTGCCGGATCTAATCCTCCTTCTTCCATAAATTCCAACTTGTTCAAAATTCAGCTACCCTACACTAATTCCTGCTCATCCATTACTCCCATCCTTGCTGATTCACACCGGCACCTTGTCGCCAACATGTTGAATTTACTCTCTTCAGTTTTATTTTTAAGTTCCTCCATGGCCAATGCCTAGCTGTGCCTTTGCAACCTCCTTCAGTTTTATATCCCCTTCCATATCCTTCAGCCTTTCAACTCTGACAATAACTCTTGGCACAGTTTCAGTGACTCTAGCAAAGTCCTGTACTCTGAAAGCATATGCCCTTGCTACAGTTTTTCTAAATGCAGATCCCATTGGGTCCAGGTCCCTGGGCTCAATAGGTAAGGACGAATGTGAGCTGATCTTTCAAAATGAACTGACATAACTTCCTGAGGTAAAAAATAGAGAAAGACAAGAGGAATATAGGTTACAATGCCGCTATGACGACAGCCACTGAAATGTTACTTATAGCACAATGAGTCACGTGATGTTGTGCCTCAGTGTCAGCGAGTAGAGTGACAAGGAAAGTATTGACCTTGAGCTGGGGGACGCGCCCAACTGTGTCAACAGCTACTCCCTCAATGCTTCCTCGCCTAATGATCTGAAGGGTGGCCAAAATCACCCTGAAGTTATGGGCACTCCTCTTCAGGTTTCTTCCCTCCTGTTTTGTGTAGCTGAGCTGAGAAGTTCAAATTGTCTGGAGGACATGCAGTCATACCCGAGTATCCTGCAACCCATGGTGGTTGTGATAACATGCTTGTGCACCATGGAATTGCCTGCAACCTGTCCCACACTAGGTTTCGCTTACCCATCATCCCTGCCGTTGCTGACCTACACAGTACATCCAATTTAAAATTCTTGTTCTCATCTTCAAATCATTCCATGGCCTTACGGCCACCCTACCTCTGCATCTTCCTTCAGCTGTATATCCCCCTCTCTCAGGTCCGTTGCTTCCATCTTCCTGTGCATGCATCTCCCATCCTGTCACCTCACCATCAGTGGCAGAACTTTCAATTGCCTCAGTCCTACTCTCGAGCTCCCTCCCTAAAATTCTCTGCCTCTTTACTTCTCTGTCCTCCCTTAAAAACCCATCGAAACCCATCTTTTTAATCTAACCTCTAATTACCTCTCCCAACCTCTCCTCGTAGTTTAGGGGCAGTTCTTCTAATTTCTCTGTTAAGGGCCTTTGTGATATCTTGTACATAAAAGACACTGCATAAATGCAAGTTGTTGTTGCATTGAGATGGAAAGATTTACTTTGAGTGAATCCCATTAAAGATGTGACCAAAGGAATATTTACACATGTAAAGTGCTGGTGTAAAGTATAATCTTTTGATAATGGCCATGCATGACAATCCTTCAAAGTACTGAAAGATCATCTGAGGGGAAGTAAACATATGTGTAAAGCATACTTTGAACAGGTAACGAGCAATTAATATCAGATCATTGTGATTAGTCCTAGCTGATTTGGTGAAGCCTCTAAACTTTTTGCACACTTGCTGCAAGACCCTCTGAGTGTTGCACTGAGTTTTTAGATTATAAAGTGTTGCTCCTGCCAAGTACTCTTGTTTGTGCAGTATTAGTTGGACTGATTGAGAAAGTTCTTGCGGGGTCAGCACTCCTCCATCCGAGCGGCTGAAAATCAAGCCTCCTGGCGATCCGTGCTTGGCCCAAAATTGACCTTTGAGTATCTAGGAGGGCATCAGAGCCAAATTCAATGCTATTCTTGCCTGATATCCACACACATGAACTTTGCAGCAGGACTCACTGGACAATGATAAGGGATGCAAATTCCTGAGCCCGGGGGCAATGAGGCTAATTATTGCCTCAGGTTAGATCAACTAATGAAGTTCAGATCAAGTATCAAATGTGGGACCTTTTGATTTAAATGACTTAGTCGTAGCCACTAGGCCACCAGGGGGGCTCCTGCCTAATACTTGATACCAATCATTTCTCCTAAATTATTTTAATTTCTAACTAAAGTATTGAAGGCACTGAAACAGCTGCATGTCATATCACACCTTTTTGATAATTTTTCTGCACTGCAAACTATATCCTCTTACATTGATTTACAATTGATGTAGATTCAAATAATTTAACATTATTTCCTTTAAAATTCATAGTTTAAGATGATGACTAGCAGGAAATATTCCTATGGGTTCAATGGATGATCAGATTGAGGAAAATATAGTCTACTCAATTAAATTTATTCTAAAAATGGAACTGTCATTCATTTACAGTCAATATGAATAAGTATGAATTCTAAAAACTTAGAACAGAAAGTCAAAATATCACACAGGAAGTAAGGGGGTGGCACAGTGGCACGCATATTGGAGCTCCAAGGCACTTTGCTGTGGAATGATTGGACTTTCAGTTCCCAACATGGTTTGAGCTCTGTTGAGGAGGCATCAGTGGAGGTCAAATGCTCTCCACAGAAACATAGGGAAAATCTGTTTTTGAATGAACCTTAATGATAATTGAGGGGTATTGATGGAGTCGGCCTGGGAGTAGGTCGCCCCCTCATGGGGGCAGGGTGACTGACATGTGAAGAGTAAGGAACAGAAGAAAAAGGGGAAAATACTTAAGTTAGTGGAGAGCCATACAGGGGACAAACAACTCATTGGGGATTTTTGTATCTGGACGTTAAGTGAAATTTTGACCAATATTTGACTCCTGTCTGCACAGGTCCCAACTGTCCCTCAATATCTCTCATTGTCCTGCTTTTCAGAAGGATCCATTTTTACTCAGGTTGAAAATAACACAGTTCATTTGTTTTGTGCTACTAAGGAGAGTGGAGAGACAGCATAACTGGCACTTGTATTTTACTGAAATTAAAGTAGTGCAATTGTGCTGCAAAATACTCTAAAATTATTCATTTAGTTCTCACATGAGTAAGTGGGATATCAAAGAAAAAATCCCAAAAGACCAGAGACCCAGATTCTCCAGTCTCCAACTTCTTTAGCAGGGAGGGGCTGTGACTCTCCCATATATAATTTCACTTATATAATTTCTTGAAAAAGTATAAAGAAGCTACTTGTTACAAAAGTCTCACAATGACTCAGTGGCTTGAGATGCTTTGTGTTACTGAGCCAAGGAGAACAGGATGGTCCCAGGTTCCATCTCTGGAAAGCAGTGAGTTAGCTGCAGTCATTGGTTATGCCTCCATGTCACCTGGACTGTGGGAGGGATAAAAAGTAGCCAGGGTTCCTGTTCCCGATTGCTAGCCAATGGTCCATGTTGGAAGTGCACATGTGTGGATGTTAGGTGAGGATAGGAATGTGTAGCTATGATTTCTCCCTCTGCCCACTAAACACAAACAAGCAAACGTACACACATCCTCCCACTTACTTGAAGTTACGGTTACGGCTAGCAGTCAATTTCCAAGCTCACGTAGAAAGAATGGTCACATGGGCAAGGCGCCAGAGGGCAGACACTAGCTGTGAAGCCATATCTCACAATGGTTGTGTCATAGTTTCATGAGAGAAGTGGGGGGGGGGAATCATGGAGAAAACAGAAGAGAGGGGGGTCTTGTACTTTCATAGAATCATAGCATCATTAAGCACAGACAGAGGCCATTCGGCCCATTGTGCCTTTGCCAGCTCTGAAAGAGCTATCCAATTAGTCCCACTCCCCTGCTCTTTCCCCATTGCCCTGCAAATTTCTCCTTTTCAAGTATATAACCATTTCCATTTTTACTTAAAATAAAAACAGAAAATGCTGGAAAAGCTCAGCAAGTGAGGCAGCATCTGTGGAGAAAGAAACAGAGTTAACGTTTCAGGTCGAAGACCTTTCGTCAGAACTCCCTTTTTATTTACTTTTACTCCCATGTTTCCCAGTTCTTGAATGTCAGAATTCTTGGAAAATATGAACATGGACTTCTGAAACACTGACCGCTGATTGAAATCTTAAGTGTAGAGCCCTACCTTCAGACATACCTTAATATCCTATTTGTGTGTCTGTAGGAATCAATATGTCATTTCAATAGCTCTGATCCTTGTTGCCAGAACTCAAATGCTTTCTATTCACTGTGCAACCCAAAACCTCAGAAATGCATTTGGAGATGGCCCCTGGCAGCTGCAGCTTCAGAATACTAAATGTCATAGTAACAGTGGCATAAGGGAACTGCTTGGCATTTGGTTACCATGGAAATATTGCTACACCACCTATTCCCTCTGTTACTCATTCAATTTTTATTCTGGCTCTTCTCCATTTTCTAAATATCATTGATAATGTCAGTTTATTTCCTGGAAGTGGCTATTTTCATTTAAAACCAGTATCAGACTAAGGATGAGAAAGATCAGAAGAAACTTCAGTTTTAGTTTGGAATCCTATACCCGGGAGCAGGAACAGGCAAAACCTGAAGAGAATGTAAATTCTATGGGCACGTGTAAAGTGCTGAAAATCTGAATTATCCTGTGAATTATTATTCTAGTTCCTCAGTTATGCCAGTCTCATATGATAATTTAGATTTCTGTCTGTGACTCTGAGTTTGCCCATAGGATTCCTATCTTCCCTAGATTAGTTACTGCACTCCAAGTAAAATTTAATCCCTCTCACTCTGCTGTTGTTTCAGAAGAATTGGCCCTGCCAGACTTCTGGAATGAATCCATGTCATAATTTACATTCTTACAAAGGAGAACAAACAAAACAAGTGAGAGACGAGCAAACCAGGCAGTGCAGCAGTGTTCCCTTGACAACAAGATGCCAGGCAGAACCCTCACGCTCCTGCTGCAATTGGGGTCATTTGACATTGGTAGTCTAATGTTGACGTGAAGTTAGTGGGACAGTTGTGTACGGAGGTACCAGGAGCTAGAGACAGGCAGCTTAAGAACTCGACAATCAAGAAAGGGGAGTGAATCAGAAAATAAAGACAATAAAAAGGACAATGATAATATTACGATAAAAATATTAAAAATAGTTGGTGTTTAAAAGAAAATGCAAAATGGTAGAAACAGAAAAACAAGAATGCATATTGGTAAAGCCAGGGTTTTGGGAATTACCTCAAATGTTGAAATTTTATATTTTAAAAAATTTGTTCTCGCGATGTGAGTAATACTGGCAAGGCCACATTTATTGCCTATCCCTAGTTGCACTGAGAAGGTAGCGGTGGAACTTCTCCTTGAACTGCTATAGTTCTCGTGATGATAGTGCTCCCATATAAAGGGGGACATCTGGACACTTACCAGTTATCTCAGTTGTCACCTTGTTAGTATGATTTATGTTTTAAGATTTAGAGCTGCTGCTTAAAGACAACCAGGGAGCAGACATTTTATATTGGACTCGCCCTAAAGTAACATTATGAAGTTTTGCACCAGTGACATTGTAAATGAAGAGTGATATCCACCATTTAGTGTTTCAGTTGAAAGACTTTAGCAACTTTCTAGTAAAGTGATTCATTTCATTAGGCACTGAATTTGTTTAAAAAAGAGCAGTTAAATCTATTTTGTGTGATTGTTAATTTTAAGGCCTCCCCAAGAAATTGCACCATTCTAAAAATATTGATGCGTAAGATTGGTTTTAAATACATATTTAAAAATAACAATCACTAAATAGCACAAATGTATTTCCTCCTATTTGCTTTAAAGGTGCTAAAAGACAATTTTAGTTGATATTCATTTTTTTTTAAATTCAGACTAATACTTTACAAGAACACTTTTATGTCCATATATACTTGCTTCCTGGGTCACATTTGCCAATTTATGAATTATTTTCACAGCTTAATGCCACAAGAAAGATATACAGGTAAATTTTCTGGGTTTAGTGCCCAAAAAGCACCTGACAACAGCTGCTATGTTCAGGTGCCAATCCTTTGTCCTATTCGGTATCTGAATTGCATTGCCCCCAAATTCGCTATATGACTTTTCTGTTCAATGCATCCGACTGCAGCTGAAGAGGCTGTAGCAAAATAAATTACACTCAAATGGCATGTGAGATGGCTCTATACACACATTCCTGTAATAAACCTAGTTGCAGATCAGGGGCAGACTGCTCCCCAAAAAAACCTGACACTATTGCTTCCAGAGTTGCCATTTAGGTGCTATTGCTTTAAAGAGAAAGAATGGTATTGTCAAGAAAGGGTTTTATTTTTGACTTTCTGAATTTTAAGAAATGGTTTGTTGCTTCAGTTCTTGATGCAGAATACTGTTAGCATTTTATACTTACTGACAGAGGTTGTGTTCTTTACTGTGCAACCCCCTCTCCTTTTGCAAAATGGTTTGTTTGGAGGCAAACAAGGAACAATACCACAAGCCCACTTGACAGCTGTTGACAGCTGACCCTCTCCTGAGCCACAAACAACTGCTTCCCTGCCACAAGGTAAGAATCCTCCTTCTCCCTGACCACACCACTACTCCATCCCACCTTGAATAAAAAGAGGAGCCTTATATCAAACCAGCATCCTCCTTATTCCCATATCATCATTCCACAGACTCACACTTGTTTTCTCTGTTCATTGATGTTCAGAATGCATAAACAGAACCAATGCTTGTCACCGCGGTGCCTCTCTGTTACCCACTTCTTTCAAGGTCTGAGAGAGGGGGCTCAGCTATGTTTCCATTATGTTCTCCAGGAAGGAGATGGCCCTAAGTCTCTTTGAGGATGAACCCGGGAAGGTCCTGCTACAGGTCATCTGCTGCTGCTGTCTGCCTTGTGGCTCCTGGACAGTCATGAAGGGTGGGCAGAGCATGAGTGTGAAAGTGCTGCTATTATAAGAGAGAGAGCAGCATCTGCCTTGGCCACCTGTTTAGCCCTGCTTGGAACCTCCATGTCACTGTGCCCTCTAATCTGCTGATGCACAAAGTTGGTGGCATCAATCATATTTCAGAGGCCCGTCCCTATCTTACGCCTCCTTTGGGCAAGTACATCAATAACCATACCCAGTGACATAGTGCCAGGGCAGCCCCAAGGCCTGAATTGCAGCTGTTTGAGCAATCATTTCTGCCTCTCTGGTGAGTGGCTGTGTTGCAGATGGCAATGGAATTGCCACTCTTTCCAAAGCAGTCTACAGGTTCTGCATGCTGACCCACTAATGCAGTTGCTGGACTCCTCCATACTGGCCACCATTTGTTGGAACCTTCTAGGCAAATTCCCCAATGACCCCAACAACCTCCTGCTGACACACTCCTGGGGGATGAGCTATGAGCAATTGATACTAGCTCAGTTGCTAAATTTAAATCTGAGATAGATAGCTTTTTGGCAACCAAAGGTATTCAGGGATATGGGCCAAAGGCAGGTATATGGAGTTAGATCACAGATCAGCCATGATCTTTTCAAATGGCGGAGCAGGCACGAGGGGCTGAATGGCCTACTCCTGTTCCTATGTTCCTATTCAAAAAGTTTAAGATTGACTGTCTGCAAAGAAGATGGTTGTAGGAGGACCGGGGGGGCCGCTTCAAAGTGCATAAATACTACATTTTATAGATTGGGAAATCTATCATTACTTCAGAATATACTAAGAAAGTAGGACTGGGGACATAAACAGAAATGAGTGAAAAGTAAATTTAAAAAGAGATCAGAAACTTTACTGAAAAAGTGATAAATACCTGGACAGGTACAAAAAATAATTAAAACGGCTAATGTAATGTTGGCCTTTATCTCAAGAGGGCTGGAATACAAAGGGGTGGAAGTTATATTACAGTTATATAAAGCCCATTTAGAGTACTGCGTTCTGTTCTGGGCACTGCACCTCTGGAAGGATATATTGGCCTTGGAGGGGGTAAAAGAGTTAAATTATGAAGGCAGGTTGCATAGACTAGGCTTGTAGTCCTTTGAGTAAAGAAGATTAAGGGGTGATCTAATTGAGTTGTTTAAGATGATTAAAGGAGTTGATAGGGTAGATAGAGAGAAACTATTTCCCCCAGTGGGGGAGTCCAGAACAAGGGGGCATAACCTTAAAATTAGAGCTAGGCCGTTCAGGGGTGATGTCAGGGAGCACTTCTTCACACAAAGGGTAGTGGAAATCTGGAACTCTCTCCCTCAAAAAGCTGTTGAGGCTGGTCAATTGAAAATTTCAAAACTGAGACTGATAGATTTTTGTTAGGCAAGAGCGTTAAGGGTTACAGAATCAAGGCGGGTAGATGGAATTAAGATACTTATCAACTATGGTCTAACTGAATGGCAGAGCAGGCTCGAAGGGCTGAATGGCCTACTCCTGTTCTTACGTTCCTAAATGTTTAGAGCAAAGTAATAGAAGCAAAACATTGGTGTTATCCAAAATACAATTAAATGCCATGATGGAGAGTTGATGTACCCAAGGGGTGAGCTTCAATGGGCTGAACGGTCTTTTCTCATCCATGGCATTTCTTAGGTTATTACCAACAGCTTTCACTGAGGTTGCAATGCATAGGTAGGATTTTTTGGAACTTGCTTCACATTTTTCTTTTGTTAAATGTCTCAAATTATGAAGTTACTACATCTATCAAACTGCATGTGATGTATTCATGAAAATACCGTGTGCAGGTAATCTCCTTGGATCAAACTACAAAGCGTGCAAATCTTCAGTAACTTTAGTGAGTCTAGGCTTCCATAGCTGTAAGCTGTTGTCAGGAACTTACACATACAACAGTCTATGTATGGGCAAACCCCAGGGAAAGTATCTTACCTGGTGCTGCTGGTTACTGATTTCAGCTGCACAATCTGCATTTTTGAAGAAGATTTATAAGAATTTCTCATTGGCTCACTGTGAAAAAGGAAGGTAAAGCTCTGAACATGCCGGCACCAAAGAGATCTGTAATTCTATTGTCTAGATTTAAAAAAATTTTTTTTATTCGTTCACGGGATGTGGGCGTCGCTGGCAAGGCCGGCATTTATTGCCCATCCCTAATTGCCCTGTAGGTTATGGCACTTCAAGTGCACATCCAAGTAATTGCTCAAGTTAGCAAAAATGTTAGTTAGTTAATATTAAATATAAATGAATTTAAGATGAGCTCAGCTTCCTAACCAGGTGTTGCAATATTCTTTAACCAGTATTATCATATCTTGGTATAAAATAACCCTTGTGATAGAATATGCATCCAATCTGCTTTAACCTGATTTTTTTTTTGCCTCTTTAATTTCCTTCCCCTATTTTTGATTTATTTTTCTCTGCTCCTCTCAGGCTATGTGTGCTACAAAGCACTTCCTGAACATGAATACTTGCTCCCAGGCTTCTGCATTATGCTTGATATTAAGATGGTTGCTAGGGGAAGCCTGAATGAAGTCATGTGTGAGCCTGGACAGTGAATGGCAGCAGGCTGTTCTACCATATGGGGAGGAGGTTCATAAAAAAAACCCTGATCCAGTAATCTGCTAGAACATTCATCTTCGGCGTGAGTGTGAAACAGGTGACATCGGATCAGCTGCCTGTTATACACCCTGCTTGACTTTCCTTTCTATTGAAGTCAATGGAAAGGATAATCGGGCAGGGTGTATAATCGGGAGGGATATATAATCAGGCGGTAGTATAACGAGCGGTCAATCTGACTGCTCCCATTTTGCACCCCTGTCGAAGTTGAAAGCTCCGCACGTCATCTAACATTCACATTTTTGCTCTTTCCAGCAGGAGTGGCTGGATACTAATCAGGAAGGGCATCTCCGGCTGAATTTTTCTCTTTTGCCTAGTCCAGTGGCAGCGTTGTGTACATGGCAGCGTAATAGAAAATAGCAGACAAATTTTTCACAATTTTTAATAATATTGCTAGTTTTCAGGAAATGGCTACTGTATCAAAGATGCAGTTACAACAGGTATAAAATGCTGCCACCAGGTGGGACAGTATCAAAGCTGCACTTGATATTTAAAAAGCAGTAAACCATGTAATTTGGGAGTCAAACTACTGCCACTTTCAGAAATAACCCATTTAGAATCAGTCCACAGATGTAATACACAATACAACGCATGCTAAATCTTCGTCATGGACTTTTCAGCTTTGTTTTTACTTTAATCATCGTTGCCTACCCATGCACTACATCAAAAAAAAGTATTCAATACCTTCTCAGTGTCAGATGAGGATGTAGTTGGGTTTGCCACTCGATGCTCCCTGTGATCAAATAACCTGTTAATACAAGGCTCACACATGAAGATTTGCCACTTGTGTGAGGTGCTAGAGGACAGCTGTGAGAATGTAACCCAGAAAATGTCAGTGCCTGCAGCAGAGTAAGGAAGAAAATTGCGTGTCAAAACAAAAAAAAACCTGTGGGTTTGAGCAATGCAATCTTTATCCCTTGGTTATCATTTATATAAGAAATTATGGAGTTGATTTTCCATCACTTGGCATTTAGAAAATGCTCAATTTCCCTGGGACAAAACAGATGAAAAAGGAGCAGAGACCCATTAAGCATATCTCTGCCCATTTGTCTTAGAATCATGGAAAGTTAAGGCACAGAAAGAGGCCATTCGGCCCATCGTGTCCATGCCGGCCGAAAAAGAACTATCCAGTTTAATCCCACTTTCCAGCACTTGGTCCATAACCCTGTTGGTTATGGCACTTCAAGTGCACATCCAAGTACTTTTTAAATGAGTTGAGGGTTTCTGCCTCTACCTCCATTTCAGGCAGAGAGTTCCAGACCCCCACCACCCTCTGGGTGAAAATATTTCTCCTCAGCTCCCCTCTAATCCTTCTACCAATTACTTGAAATCTATGCCCCCGGTCACTGACCGCTCTGCTAAGGGAAATAGTTCCTCCCTATCCACTCTATCTAGTCCCGTCATAATTTTATATACCTCAATTAAATCTCCCCTCAGCCTCCTTTGCTCCAAAGAGAACATCCCCAGCCGATCCAATCTTTTCTCATAGCTAAAATTCTCCAGTCCTGGCAACATCCTCGTAAATCTCCTCTGTACTTCTCTAGTGCAATCACATCTTTTCTGTGGTGACTAGAACTGTACTCAGTACTCAAGCTGTGGCCTAACCAATGTTTTATACAGTTCTAGCATAACCTCCCTGCTCTTATATTCCATGCCTTGGCTCAGAAAGGAAAGTATCCCGTATGCCTTTTTAACCACCGTATCTACCTATCCTGCTACCTTCAGGGATCTGTGGACAAGCACTCCAAGATCCCTTTATTCCTCTCAGTATCCTTCTATTTATTGTGTACTCCCTTGCCTTGTTTGCCTTCCCCAAATGCATTACCTCACACTTCTCCGGATTGAATTCCATTTGCCACTTTTCTGCCCACCTGACCAGTCCATTGATATCTTCCTGCAGTGTACAGCTTTCCTCCTCACTATCAAGCACACGGCCAACTTTTGTATCATCTGAAAACTTCTTGATCAAGCCCCCACATTCAGGTCCAAATCATTAATATATACCACAAAAAGCAAGGGACCTAGTACTGAGCCCTGTGGAACCCCACTGGAAACAGCCTTCCAGTCACAAAAACACCCGTCAACCATTACCCTTTGCTTCCTGCCACTAAGCCAATTTTGGATCCAACTAGCCACATTCCCTTGGATCCCATGGGCTTTAGCTTTTTTGACCAGTCTGCCATGTGGGACCTTGTCAAAAGTCTTGCTAAAATCCATGTACACTACATCAAACGCATTACCCTCGTTGACTCTCTTTGTTACCTCCTCAAAATATTCAATCAAGTTAATTAGACACGACCTTCCCTTAACAAATCCATGCTGACTGTCCTTGATTAACCTGTGCCTTTCTAAATAACGATTTATGCTGTCCCTCAGAATTGATTCCAATAATTTGCCCTCCACTGAGGTTAGACTGACTGGCCTATAATTGCTCGGTCTATCTCTTCCCTTTCTAAACAATGGTACAACGTTAGCAGTCCTCCCATCCTCCGGCACCACGCCTGTAGCCAGGGAGGATTGGAAAATGATGGTCAGAGCCTCCGCTATTTACTCCCTTGCTTCTATTAAAGCCTGGGATACATTTCATCCAGGCCTGGCGATTTATCTACTTTCAAAGGTTCTAAACCCCATAATACTTCCTCTCTCACGATATTTATCCCATCCAATATTTCACACTCCTCCTCTCTGCATTGTCCCCCTCTTTTATGAAGACAGTTGCAAAGTTTTCATTAAGAACCATACCCACATCTTCGGCCTCCACACATAGGTTACCTTTTGGTCTCTAATAGGCCTACTATTTCCTTAGTTATCCTCTTGCTCTTTATGTATTTATAAAACATTTTTGGGTTTTCCTTAATTTTACCTGCCAATATTTTTTCATGCCCTCTCTTTGCTTTCCTAATCGCCTTTTTAATTTCACCCCTGCACTTTCTAAACTCCTCTAGGCTTGCCCAGAGGTTTCCTGGTGATAACTCAAAGGGGGCAGGAAGCAGGTATGCACACATCAGCTGCAATCATGCTAATGAGGCAGAAGAGATGTGACAGGGCCTCCTGACTCATTTACCTGTAGAAATCCTGGTCAGTTGCTTATTAGCACGACTCAGATTGGAGGATCTGAGAGCAGCAAAGAACAAAGCACTAGAGGCCAAGAAAAAGTAAGTCCCTTTTTTTTCCCAGGGCCAGCAGGTTGGGCATTGGAGGTGGAGGCCTGTTTTTGGACAGCACCCAGAAGGTCCTGAAGGCTGTGGCCATTACTGTTGGTGCAGGCCTTTCAGCCTGTAGCAGCGGTTGGATTTCAGCCCCTGTTTCCAAGCGGAAAGCTCTGTTAAGCAGAGGAGAGGGGGAGGGCTGTGCTTGGGTGCATTGAAACCCAAGGTAAAGACCTAAACCTGCAAATCTGGGCGGGTTCAGGTCGTCAGGTCTGGTGGAGCGTGCTTTGGGTGTGCTCCATCTGTCTTGCACCCAGGTTTTGGAGTGGGGGAGGTGGGTGGTGGGAATATTGATTTTCTACATTTTCTACTGGCCATATTTCCTCCTTTGGGTTGTAAACTTTCCCACTGACCATTTGCTCATCAGTCGATGAGAAATATAACTCTCATTCCCTGATCCCCTTAGATGGTAGACTCCAAATTCACAAGGGTATTTTACCTAGCAAGAACTGATGATGAAGCTCTTTCCATGACTGCAGTACGTGGATCTGACAGGACAAAAAATCGCTTTACCACCATTCAAATACCAACAACAAAAAAAGTGCAAATATTTGAAAGTTACTTTGCAAAAGAAATCTAGTTGCTTAGCAGCACATTGTGCAAGAAATTCAGTAACCGAGTGGGTAATTTACTTCCTTGTCAGATTTTTCATTTACTGTTTACTATTTTAAACTAAACAACAGTAAAGGTTTTACTCTGTGGTGTGGTGAAATATTGTGCTGCACTTAGAGCCTACAGCTTTACTGCCCGAGCTTTCCCTGCCGTCCCATTTTGAGTATTTGCCCAGATATTTATAATCCACAAATAGACTGTTGTGCCCAACACTCACATATCTATTTCCTCGGAGCTCAGTATCACTGTCCTCCTGTTAATGAATTTGTGACTTACAAAAACAAAATGAAACAACCCTCCCCCCCCACCCCACCCACCCACCCACCCTCAAAAGAAAACCAATGTCCTCTTTGAACAGCAGTCCCTTTGCTTGTTGCGCATCTCCATTGTTCAATGTCATATTGACATGACGCTGTACTTCCTGCCCTCTCAATTGGTCATATACATCACTAATGAACCATAACCAGATAGATGTTCAATGAGGATTGTGTTTACTCAGTTGCATTTTCTATTTGGCATGGGGTGGGGATGGATGTCACGGTCACTGCAACACTTTTTTTTCTCTCTGGGTGAGGGGGAGGGGGGGAAAGGAAGAAGAGAGCAGGCTCCAAATTATTCCAAAATGTTCTTCTGGTGGAGTTATGTTAGCATGATATATTGCAAGGGTGTCAGCTGTTATCCCCAAGGTCCTGCAGTCTGCCATTCTTTCTGCTGAGAGTTGCCTCGGCCCCAGTCACTGATTAGGATTAAAGAACCAAAGCGCCGCATTGCAGTGCTGTTCTCCACACTGCTAGGATATACGGCATATTAGCACCAAGACAGCTCAGTGGCGAACAGAGTCTCACAGCATGTTTAGATTTGTGTCAATTACTGTGTTCCAGAAGTACAATCAACGCAAATGCAATTGCAAGCGCCTTGAGTCTGTAAATTTTATTTTTAAATCGGTTTAATATGAATTCAAAAAATGTTTAACTGGGTGCAATTAAAAAAAAGGCAAGCCTGCATGATGAAAAATCACCGATATTGATCCTGTGGTAATTTTGTACCTTCAGAAAATAAGCTTGTTTTGTCAGTGATTCCTGTTGCCTGGAAACCCTTTTCAATCTGCCTGTTGTGTGTTGATGATATCCTCACATCACCAGCACTCTACACTTTACCAACAATATCATATTAGATGCCCATTTAAAATCAAAAAGAATATATTTGGGCTCCAAATTTGCTTGGGCCATCCCAGCAGTCACGCTATGATTGCGCCCAGCGATGCCCCTCATCACTGACCCACTGGAGTTTGCAGCTCATTAGTATGGAGCAGGTGCAAGCGCCACTTCAGCGGCATCTCTGGCACTCACCTGGCCCATGCCACCTGAAATCCTAACATTGCTCTTGTCCCCAACCAACCGCAGCAATCTTCCTAATGGTCCCCTGAGGAAGAGGGCTGATCTTAATTCTTCGGGAGTCCAGGCCAGATGAGAGGTACCAATAAGAGGATTGCTGGGGTTGGAGTTGGGGAGAGCAGTGCTGAGATATCCGTGAGTAAGGGGCAGGTGGGTGCTAGAGACGTGCCTGAAGTGGCACTTGTACCTGCTCCGTGCAAATGAGGTGCCCTCCCACAGACCCAGCTCTATCCAGCGTGGTCAGTGCTGGAAGGCACAGTTGGGCTCAATTCTGACGCAACCGCTGGGATGGCGACCAAAAAAATTTAGTGTCCAAATATATTCTTTTTGATTTTAAATGCAAATTCTAGTATGATAGAAACATAGAAAATAGGAGCAAGAGTAGGCCATTCGGCCCTTTGGGTCTGCTCTACCATTCAAAATGATCTTGGCTGATCGTCTAACTCAGTACCCTGTTCCTGCTTTTTCCCCATATCCCTTGATCCCTTTAGCATTAAGAAATATATCTATCTCCTTCTTGAATACATCTATTGACTTGGCCTCCACTGCCTTCTGTGGTAGAGAATTCACCACCCTCTGAGTGAAGAAATTTCTCCTCATCTCGGTTCTAAATGGCATACCCCGTTTCCTGAGATTGTGACCCCTGGTTCTGGACTCCCCAGCCATCGGGGACATCCTCCCTGCATCTAGTCTGTCCAGTACTGTTAGGATTTTATATGTTTCAATGAGATCACCTCTCATTCTTCTAAACTCGAGTGAATATAGGCCTAGTCGACCCAATCTCTCCTCATACGTCAGTCCTGCCATCCCAGGAATCAGTCTGGTAAATCTTCGTTGCACTCCCTCCATGGCAAGGACATCCTTCCTCAGATAAGGAGACCAAAACTGCGCACAATACTCCAGATGTGGTCTCACCAAGGCCCTGTATAACTGCAGTAAGACATCCCTGCTCCTGTACTTAAATCCTCTTGCAATGAAGGCCAACACCATTCGCCTTCCTAACTGCTTGCTGCACTGAATGCTCGCTTTTCCCAATCTATCACCATTCAGATAATAATCTGTCTTTCTGTTTTTACAACCAAAGTGGATAACCTCACATTTATCCACATTATACTGCATCTGCCATGTTCTTGCCCACTCACCCAACTTGTCTAAATCACATTGGAGCCTCTTTGCATCCTCCTCACAGCTCACATTCCACCCCAGCTTTGTGTCTGCAAACTTGGAAATGTTACATTTAGTTCCCTCATCCAAATCATTGATATATATTGTGAATAGCTGGGGCCCAAGCACTGATCCCTGCGGTACCCCACTAGTCACTGCCTGCCACCGTTTATTCCTACTCTCTGTTTCCTGTCTGTCAACCAATTCTCAATCCATGCCAGTATATTCCCCCCAATCCCATGTGCTTTAATTTTGCACACTAACCTCTTGTGAAGGACCTTATCAAAGCCTTCTGAAAATCCAAGTACACTACATCCACTGGTTCTCCCCTATCTATTCTACTAGTTACACTCTCAAAAAACTCCAGTAGATTTGTTAAGCATGATTTCTCTTTCATAAACCCATGCTGACTTTGTCCAATCCCGTTAATGCCTTCCAAGTGTTCTGTTATCACATCTTTTATAATAGACTCTAGCATTTTCCCCACTACTGATGTTAGGCTAATTGGTCTGTAATTCCCTGTTTTTTCTCTCCCTCCTTTTTTAAATAGTGGGGTTACATTTGCCACCCTCCATTCTGTAGGAACTGTTCCAGAGTCCATAGAATTTTGGAAGATGACCACCAATGCATCCACTATTTCCAGGGCCACTTCCTTTAGTACTCTGGGATGTAGATTATCAGGCCCTGGGGATTTGTCAGCCTTTAGCCCCATTAATTCCCCTAGCACAATTTATTTTTTACTAATACTGGTTTCCTTCAGTTCCTCCCTCTCACTAGACCCTTGGTTCCCTAACATTTCTGGCAGGTTATTTGTGTCCTTAGTGAAGACAGAACCAAAGTATGTGTTTAATTGTTCTGCTATTTCTTTGTTCCCCATTATAATTTCCCCCATTTTTGACTATAAGGGACCTACATTTGTATCCACTAATCTTTTTCTCTTGACATATTTATAGAAGCTTTTACAGTCAGTTTTTATGTTTCATAAGAACATAAGAAATAGGAGCAGGAGTAGGCCAATCGGTCCCTCGAGCCTGCTCCGCCATTCAATAAGATCATGGCTGATCTGATCCTAACCTCAAATTTAAATTCATGTCCAATTTCCTGCCCGCTCCCCGTAACCCCTAATTCCCTTTACTTCTAGGAAACTGTCTAGTTTACTCTCATACTCTATTTTTCCCCTCTTAATCAATCTCTTTGTCCTCCTTTGCTGAATTCTGAACTGCTCCCAATCCTCAGGCTTGCTGCTTTTTCTGGCAATTTTATATGTCTCCTCTTTGGATCTAATACTATCCCTAATTTCTTTTGTAAGCCACGGTTGACCCACCTTTCCTGTTTTATTTTTGCGCCAGACAGGAATGAATAATTGTTGTAATTCCTGCACATGTTCTTTAAATATTAGCCATTGCCTATCCACTGTCATCCCTTTTAGTAAAGTTCCCCAATCTATCATAGCCAACTTGCACCTCATACTTTCGTAATTTCCCTTTATTTAGATTCAGGACCCTAGTTTCGGATTCAACTACTTCACTCTCCATCTTAATGAGGAATTCTATCATGTTATGGTCGCTCTTCCCTAAGGGACCCCGCACAACCAGATTGTTAATTAATCCTTTCTCATTGCACAATACCCAGTCTAGGATCGCCTGTTCTCTAGTTGATATTGCTTACCTAGCCTGGACCCTATAATTGGAGCCCGCATATACCCTTAGAGGCCAACATGCCTCCGTTTACTGGGCATACCAGCTCGCCAACACAGAGACTCCTTCCAAGCTCAGGATCGGGAGCTCCCAGCTAAGGGAGTCCCCCACACTGGCCCTTCCACCGGCCTGTTATTTGCCTTGTAAAGGGCGGACGTCATGAATATTGCATTTTAGAAATTTTACTGTGTCTTCTGGGATCCTGTAGGATAATTCTAAAATTATCCTGAGTTATAGCGATTTATTTCAATGCTATTCTAAGGGTGGTGATGCAAAGAGTTTCTCTTCCCCTATTTCTTCATTAGACAGATCCATGTTTGGCTCTGCTTGAACCATTAGATATACAGCCACCATCACACTTTATCGCATGTAATTATACAATATAGTACACAGCATTCTTAGTGTTGGTAACAAGTAAAAAATACATGGAACAAAACAACTTTGTGTTGCTCTGATACATTGGATTTTGGACATTGAGTGCAGTAGCTCCTTGCATAAATAAAAGGGGCAGGCATCTATAGGGTAACACTGGATGATTAGGGCCTTATAATGAGGACACAATGGAACATGATGGGGTGGTGGTCTCTGTTTCGCATTCTTTCAGTGGAAAACAAAGCAATAGCAGCAGTGGCAGCTTTCAAATTATTAACCACTGATAGCCTAAATTTCCCGAGTCCACGCCAACGGTGAGGTACCTCACCCACATGTGGGTGTGTCGCCCATGATTTCCTATCCATTTGGACTGAATATCGCAGCACGCCCACAGTTTTCTGACACATACTGGTGGCAGGTAATGTTCCTTGTTGCTGATGCAGACTTAGTGACCGTTGAATCCAACTAAAAAAAATGAATTACTTCCTATTGAAATCAATGTGGGGAGAGTGATGTCAGGTAGGCATGTAGTAGCAGGATGCATGGCTGTCACTAGTGTGTTGATTTTGTGTTCTTGGATTTCTAATTAAATATTTTCTTTTTTTTTAAACCTTTATTTGCTCTGCTGTATTTATTTTTTCCTTTCCTTGCCTTCTCAACCTTATATTTCATTCCCTTGGTAAGATAGTATGAAGGCCTCTGCCGATGCAGCCCTAAAGCCAGTAAGTAAAAGGTATGTGGGAGCAGCCAGTGGTGGGTTCCCTTCTTCCCTGTGGGGAAATCAAATGGCATTTGCTCACCACCATCCCCCGGATGCATGACAGAAATTATGGGCTCTTTGTATGGGACATTGTGAGTGTGAACATTGTTGACCTCCTATCCTCCTCCCTTCATAAACTCCAATTGACTCAAAGCTCATCTGCCCATATAGCTTGTGCACAATCATCCACGAATCGACATTGACTCTGTCCCCCAACGCATTAAATTTAAAATCTTCATCCTCATCTTCAAATCCCTCCCACAGCCTATCCTCACCCTACTTTTTCAATCTGCAGCTTTACATCCCTTCCCACACCTTCCGCTGCTCTGATCTAGCCTTGTGTATATCCTCCTCTCCCTTCACCTCACCATTGGTGCCAGAGCCTTCAGCCCCACTCTTTGGAACTCCATCCCTAAATTCTAAGCCTCTCTTCTTCCCTTACCACTTTTAAAAGCCTTCTTAAAGCATATCTTTTTGACCAGGTTTTTATGTGCTTCTAATTCTCTCATTATGGCTGCATTTTATTTTTCTCTCTGTTAAGTGTATTGGGCTGTTTCTCTGCATTATGAATGCAGCTATATGAATTCAATTTGTTTTTGTTGAACCTGCATTCCACCTCTGCAATGCTGCATTTATATTACACCACCATTTGTTGAAGAAATGATTCTGTAATACTGCCTGAGATTCCTGATGGTGTGACACCCAACCCATCTGTATTGAATTTGCACTACAATGCAAATGGAGTAGATTCCACAGCACCAGAATAGCAGAAAAATATTACGCATTTGAAGGATTGTGCATTTGCAGTTTTAAAATTCTCATTTACAACTTTGTTTCTGGCCATCTACTTTGGCAATAGCTGTGCAAGGCACGTACAAGCTAGCAGGGGTAAAAACACATCAATTGCCAGTACAAAGGAGGCTACACCACTGAGCCAACAAGTTGCCAGAGAAATTGCAGACAATTCCTACTGTGGCACTGTTTGTATCGGCACTGATGAAAACCATCACTTTAGGTGGGTCTTTGAACCTCCAGGACAGCAAAACCGGGCCACTTAGCTTTAAACACAGCCAATGAAGTTGGGGTTGTCGGCAGTCTTAACACAATAGATAATACAGTGTAAGATATCATGTATTAGAACACAAATGCACTGCATCACTGTACTTCCTTTTGTTTTTATTTATTTATACAATTTTAGATTTTATCAACAACAACTACTACTTGCATTTATATAGCGCCTTTAACATAGTAAAACGTCTCAAGGCGCTTCACAGGAGCGTTATCAAACAAAATTTGACACCAAGGAGATATTTGGACAGGTGACCAAAAGCTTGATCAAAGAGATAGGTTTTAAGGAGCGTCTTAAAGGAGGGGAGAGAGGTTTAGAGAGGGAATTCTAGAGCTTTAGAGAGGGAATTCTAGAGCTTTGGGCCTAGGAGGCTGTAGGCACGGCCGCCAATGGTGGTGCAGTTAAAATCCAGGATACGCAAGAGGCAAGAATTGGAGGAGCGTAGAGATCTCGGAGGTTTGTAGGGCTGGAAGAGGTTACAGAGACAGGGAGGGGCGAGGCCATGGAGGGATTTGAAAACAAGGATGAGAATTTTAAAATCGAGGCTTTGCTAGACCGGGAGCCAATGTCGGTCAGCGAGCACAGGGGTGATGGGTGAACAGGACTTAGTGCAAGTTAGGATACAGGCAACAGAGTTTTGGATGAGCTCAAGTTTATGCTGGGTGGGAGATGGGAGGCCAGCCAGGACAGCATTGGCATAGTCGTCTAGAGGTAACAAAGGCATGGATGAGGGTATTAACAGCAGTTGAGCTGAGGCGGGGTGGAGACGGGCGATGTTACGGAGGTGGAAGTAGGCGGTCTTGGTGATGGAGCGGATATGTGGTTGGAAGCTCATCTCTGGGTCAAAAACAATGCCAAGGTTGCAAACACTCTGGTTCAGCCTCAGACAGTGGCCAGGGAAGAGGCTCTACTGGCTTGACTTCCAGTTTGATTGACATGAAAATAACAGATCTTTAAACTGTTTCTACAATTGCTGGCTGCTATCTCTCCAATCTCTACCCACTGTGCCCCTTGCTCTACATTGTGAGCATTTCTTCCTTCTCAGCGTGGCTCCCAGGGTGAGCAAAGAAGTTGGCAGGACTGCACCAACACCAACTCTGTGATATTGCCAGTACTGAGAAAACCTGCAGGTCAGAACTAAGGCACTCTATAATGTAAGAAAGAGAATGAAACAGCCACGCTAGACTCATGTCCGGAAAAGACCGCCAGCAGAGAGGGGGAGTGGGACCCTGACCGCATCAAAGACCTCATGTGAACAGCATCTAGGATTGAGGATGAAAAACACCATGTCAAAGGCTCCACACAACAGTGCATGGTGAACCCAGCTGAGCCATCCAGCAGGTTCACTAAGACATAGAGCTCTCCTGCATATTATCCTGACCCCACCTGAAGGCAACCCACCTGAAGGCAACCCACCCTCAGACATGGAACCTGTCTGAATATAATGGGCATTTGTAGCCAAGATCAGAAGATTTATGATAGGGGTTAGCAACAAGTTGGTGAACAAAAATGCAGAGATAGAAAATGGTAGAGTTGCAAATCAATCAAGACTCCTATACCTTTCAAAATGATCCCAAGCAGGTTCGCCCATAAAGTGTTTGCTGAACTAGACAGATATTAACAGGTTCATCTGGAAGGAGAAAAAAACAGAATTAGAGTTAAAACAATTGCAGATACCCAAAAAACAAAGGCGACTCAACCTCTCCAACTGCTGGTATTACTACTGGGTGGCACAAATCTAGACAATAATATCATGGGCAAATACCCAGCAGATCATTCCTGAGGAACAATGGAACAATATTCCTACACCTTCCCAAACTTGGCTTGACCAAGGTACTGCACACTCTGGGTTCAATCAAAGCCTTGGTCTAGGTTACCTGATGACTATGACAGGATGAAGGAAGTCCGTTTTACATCCACAAGGGCTCTCAGCAGCATCACCTGAACGGTGCAGCCTTATATCCAACTTCTATTCCAGGGCAGAGGTTTTACTCGTGACATAACTAGGGTCTCCGAAAGTTCTCACAGCTAATTGACAATGGAGTCACTAAATCTCTTGACACCTTCTAAGCCCAATTACAACTCAGCTGCGTAACACCTTTTTGCATCCTCCAAATGAAACACCTTCTATATGATCAAGGCATTTGGGCCAGAGTTACTTGGCTACTCTCAGACCTAGAAATTTATTTCAAATCCTTTAAAGACACAGAGAAACTAGTTTCTGAAGAATATGCAACGTTATTTCCATGTGAACAGACAATACAATACAGCAAAAATAACCTGGGAAAGAGATCTTAATTAGTCGCTATCTGATGCGTGCAAGTCCATTTGTGAGATTGCACAAACAATTTTCACTTGCAACAGATTAAAAAGCTAAATTAAAATTAACCTTTGGACATACTACCCTCACCTCTCCTCCCTGATTGCACAAATGGGACCCTGAAGCCTAGATAGAATGCTGGAAGTTTGTGTTGGAATATGTATAATCTTTCATGTTTCTGGCTATGCTTTATATGTGGTCCCACTGGCAAAAATTGCTGCATAGAATCCAAAAGATTGTTGAGCATACAATCGAGCCAGAACCATCTCACTGCTTTCTGAGCCTTCCAAAGATGGTCCCCGGGAATTGGACATGGAAACCTCCTGTGTTTCCTAGTAACCAGTCTGATGGACATTCCACTGAGATAGCAGCTGGCGAAGTTACCCCACATGGTAATGTGGGTCAAGGTACTATGGGAAATAGCCCAGCCTAAGAATATAAAGAGGCTAAATCAGGGGAAATTTTCCAAAATATGGTTCCCATTCTTGCTGGCTGGCTGGCACATAACAACATTCCCCTAAATGGCCCAGGTAGCACACAAGAGAAATATGTGTCAGCCTATCTGCTTGTAGATATGTACAAAGCTGTAAATATGCAGCCAAAAAGATTTAGTGGAAGCGATGCAGAGAAGAAGCACAAGCTAATCCTTAGAGGTCGGACTGAGTTATGAGAAAAGACTGGAGAAACTTGAGCTTTTTAGCCTTGAAAGAAGTAACAAAGAGGGGATCTCAGAGATGTATACAAGGCAGTAAACAGTATTGAAAAGGTAGATCTGGAACACAACTTCAAACTGAACCGTAAAAGTAGGACAAGACTTAAACTTCTAAAATGCAAATTTAGAACTGATGCCAGTAAGGTCTTCTTCAGATTAAGAGTGATTTACAGGCAGAATGGTCGTCCGGATAGAACAGTGGGAATATCTAGATGCTTTGATAGGGACAGTTAAGGTTTTCTTTCGGATGGATGAGATAGGATGGGTGGAATGGCCTTTATCTGTTTGTATTTTTTTTATTCGTTCACGGGATGTGGGCGTCGCTGGCGAGGCCAGCATTTATTGCCCATCCCTAATTGCCCTTGTATCTTGTGAACAGTGCTGAAACAGGTGCCACAACTAATACAACTCACTGGAACCAGTCCCAGGACACCATTAGCTGTTGTAAGGCTCAGTCACCATCATTCTGTATCGTTGTTATGAACACTGAAGCACATATACTTTCATTCATTGCAGTGGTGTACAGTATATCAGTTGTAATTGAGGAACAATTGTAATAATTTTTTTAAAGCCTCTACTGGTTAATTGATTAAGGTAAAATTCGTTGACGCCAAATATGGTGCACTGCCAACCCACCATATTGGTAATGATTCCAGCATAGGTGACCAGAGCCTGTGGCTGAAACAGGCGTTAGTTCCTTTGAAAATGCAAATAGTAGGCTTAATGCCTGTCTGAGGCCCCATTCTCGATATTGGGCTGCCCTGAATGCAGTCTACACGCGGCCCAACCAGCATTTCATAAAGGAACCATTGCAAACTGCCACCAAAAAGTTTTTTTAAAAGTACTTACCTGAATATGGATCCAGGAGGAGCAGGAGTGCCTCTGGACACCTGATTAGTGACCACAGCTCGCCAACAATATGATGTGATCCGAGGCCCAATTTTGGGTGAGCCTCTGGCTTCTGGCACGCACCAGAATTTCCACTCCCATAATATTTAGTGCAGAGTGAATTTTTCTGTAGTTTGCTATCTAAAATAATTCTAGCAATGCTGCACAAATCCTACTCTGTGAGACCCTCCATCATAAGCAGTAATCTGTCAGGTTTTAGTCACAAATCAGAAATCTGTGAGCTGCTATGTCAGAAATCTGTGAGGTCTTATACCACAAATCAGAAATCTACTGTCATAAATCACTTGTCAGTGGAGTTTTTGCCATAAATCAGTAATCAATGAGGTTTTACCTCACAAATCAGTAATATGTCACATTTTGCATGGCATATCAGCAATCTTTGAGGTCTTGCTTCACAAATCAGTAATTTGTAATCTTTTCCACAACAAATCAGAGATCTGTCAGGCCCCATGTCATGCAATAAAACATAAAACCTGTGATACAGAAAGTTCTGTGTGCACTACACCATTAATACCAGAAGCCTGTCAATGCATTTAAGATAATAATCCAATCAGAGATGTCCAACAAAAGTCCATGCACTTTCCTTCCATAGTTTAGAATGTGATCTGAAAACTGCCACCAACATCTGGATGGGATTTTTGTCTCACAATTCACAGATATCCATCCATTTGCTATCCTCTACATCTCATCTGGCATACAGAATAATGTTTATCATGTAGATAAAATTAGGAACATTTTCAATGAATTGGTTTGAAACAGAATTTTCTATTGTATGAATGTTATATGAATCGTTATTCAAATTTTTTTTTCTTATTTTCCCCATTTCATACTCACTTAACTTGCCAGAAAAAGAGATATTGCAACTTTAAAGCAGTGCTAATGGATTGTGGATCTTGGATTGCTCCTGTAAATATAACTATTGCCTCTTAACTCAGAAGTTCCTGAATCTGAATTCTGAGAAGTGCATTCTTAGGACTACTGAACAATCATGCCTTTTCTCTGAAATGTTGCTACTATTGCAGTGCTGCTGCTGGATACACTGCCTACTGAAATGAATCCGTCCAAGGGCTTCTAATTAGGGCACTGTGAGCTGTAGAAGACAGGCAGTAATTAATGCACAACAGGTTAAAAAAAAACAAATTGCAGAGTTTGTGCCAGTGCAACAGCGATAGCAGACTTGACCTGATGTCATTGTTATTGAGACTCCTGGAAAGAAGGCTCATTTGTGCGATGGTTGGGTGTGTGTATCTGTGTGTGTCAGACCTAGCCTCATTAACACAACAAAGTTAGAAAAGGAGTGATCAGAAGAATATTATATTGTATAAATCGGCAGGTATTAGGCCACACTGAGCTGATTTAAAGTCATTGAGGTTTGGGGCAACTTTTTAAAAATTTTTTTACACGTTTTCTATGTGAGAGAAAATAGACAGGACCACTGAAATGAAATTAGCAACACACAGGCATGTTAACTGCCACGTGTGCAAACTATAGAATCATAGAAAATTTGTGGCACAGAGGGAGGCCATTCAGCCCATCGTGTCCACGCCAGCTGAAAATGAGCCACCCAACCTAATCCCACTTTTCAGCACTTGGTCTGTAGCCTTGTAGGTCACGGCACTTCAGGTGCACATCCAGGTACTTTTTAAATTAGTTGAGGGTTTCTGCCTCTACCACCCTCTCAGGCAGTGAGTTCCAGACACCCATCACCCTTTGGTTAAAAAAAATTTCCTCAGCTCCGCTCTAATCCTTCTACCAATCGCTTTCAATCTATGCCCCCTGGTTATTGACCTCTCTGCTAAGGGAAATAGGTCCTTCCTATCCACTCTATCTGGGCCCCTCATAATTTTGTACACCTCAATTAAATCACCCCTTGGGTTCCTCTGTTCCAAGGAGAACAACCCCAGCCTATCGAATCTTTCCTCATAGCTAAAATTCTCCAGTCCTGGCAACATTATCTTAAATCTCCTCTGTACCCTCTCTAGTGCAATTACACCCTTCCTGTAATGTGGTGACCAGAACTGTACACAGTACTCAAGCTGTGGCCTAACCAGTGTTTTATACAGTTCCAGCATAACCTCCCTGCTCTTATATTCCTTACCTTGGCTAATAAAGGAAAGTATTCCATATGCCTTCTTAACCACCTTATCTACCTGTCCTGCTACCTTTAGGGATCTGTGGACATGCACTCCAAGGCCCCTCACTTCCTCTACATCTCTCAGTATCCTCCCATTTATTGTGTACTCCCTTGCCTTGTTTGCCCTCCCCAAATGCATTACCTCACACTTCTCCAGATTGAATTTCATTTGCCACTTTTCTGCCCACCTGACCAGTCCATTGATATCTTCCTGCACTTTGCAGCTTTCCTCCTCACTATCAAGCACATGGCCAATTTTTGTATCATCTGCAAACTTCTTAATCTTGCCCCCTACATTTAAGTCCATATCATTAATATATATCACAAAAAGCAAGGGACCCAGTACTGAGCCCTGCGGAACCTCACTGGAAACAGCCTTCCAGTCACAAAAACACCCGTCGACCAATACCCTTTGCTCCCTGCCACTTCCCACTCTTCCTTGGATCCCATGGGCTTTTACTTTTTTGACCAGTCTGCCATGTGGGACCTTGTCAAAAGCCTTGCTAAAATCCATGTAGACTGCATCAAATGTGCTACCCTCATTGACCCTCCTTGTTACCTCCTCAAAAAATTCCATCAAGTTAGTCAGGCACGACCTTCCCTTAACAAATCCATGCTGACTGTCCTTGATTACTCCGTGCCATTCTAAGTGACGGTTTAACCTGTCCCTCAGAATTGATTCCGATAATTTGCCCACCACTGAGGTCAGATTGACTGGCCTGTAATTACTCGGTCTATCCCTCGTTCCCTTTTTAAACAACAGTACAACATTAGCAGTTCTCCAATCCTTCAGCACCACGCCTGAATCCAGTGTTGATTGGAAAATGATGGTCAGAGCCTCTGCCATTTCCTCCCTTGTTTCTTTTAACAGCCTGGGATACATTTCATCCGGCCCTGGTGATTTATCTACTTTCAAAGAAGCTAATCCCCTTAATACTTCCTCTCTCACTAGTTTATCCCATCCGATATTTCACTCTCCTCCTCCTTAACTACAATGTCTGCATCGTCCCGCTCTTTTGTGAAGACAGACGCAAAGTATTCACTAAGAAGCATACCAACATCTTCCGCCTATCTTTTGATTCTTCCTTCCCACCCTTTATTTTTAGTTTATATATTTTACTTATAGACATAGTGGACAAAGGCAGTCAGGATAAAGAAACACCATACAGTGTTTCACTGAGCAAGCAAGATTCAGAAATGGAGATCCAAGTGTATGTTCACTTCATGTCTGAATTGGTTCAGGTCTCAAAGGACTGAGGTACATCCAGCCAATTTAGAATTTGATAGTTCAACTGATTTAATATATAAAATAGGTACCTGACTCAGAAGAATGTGTATGAATCTTGGCATCCTTTTTGTACACTGAATGAGAGACAGAGAAACATATACAAGTACAGTGAAGCCTGTATAAATGGACGCCTGCAAAAAATGGACAATTATTGACAGTCCCAAATAACTTACATTGTAACAGATACAAGCTGCACCTTGAAACCACGGACACTTGCAAATTATGAACTTCGGACAGCCTTCAATGCACCATGACCATTTACAATTTAAAACACGGGACACGCAGGTCAGCGCGAGGTGACAGCAGGTGAAAAACAGCTTTTGTGGAATGGGGAGCTCTTTACCCAGCATCCATAGCAGCTGAGAAACCGCTCTATCTCTGGGATTGCACAGCAAAGGCTATGGGCCCTGACAACATCCCGGCTAAAGTGCTGAAGACTTGTGCTCCAAGTCTCTAGCCGCGTCTCTAGCCAAACTGTTCCAGTACAGCTACAACACCCGCATCTACCCGACAATGTGGAAAATTGCCCAGGTATGTCCTGTCCACAAAAAAGCAGGACAAATCCAATCCAGCCAATTAGCACCACATCAGTCTACTCTCAATCATCAGCAAAGTGATGGAAGTTGTCGTCGACAGTGCTACCAAGCGACACTTACTTACCAATAACCATCTCACCGTTGCTCAGTTTGGGTTCCGCCAGGACCACTCGGCTCCAGACCTCATTACAGCCTTGGTCCAAACATGGACAAAAGAGCTGAATTCCAGAGGTGAGGTGAGAGTGACTGCCCTTGACATCAAGGCAGCATTTGACCGAGTGTGGCACCAAGGAGCCCTAGTAAAATTGAAGTCAATGGGAATCAGGGGGAAAACTCTCCAGTGGCTGGAGTCATACCTAGCACAAAGCAAGATGGTAGTGGTTGTTGGAGACCAATCATCTCAGCCCCAGGACATTGATACAGGAGTTCATCAGGGCAGTGTCCTAGGCCCAGCCATCTTCAGCTGCTTCATCAATGACCTTCCCTCTATCATAAGGTCAGAAATGGGGATGTTCGCTGATGATTGCACAGTGTTCAGTTCCATTCGCAACCCCTCAGATAATGAAGCAGTCCGTGCCCGCATGCAGCAAGACCTGAATAACATCCAGGGTTGGGCTGATAAGTGGCAAGTAGCATTTGCGCCAGACAAGTGGCAGGCAATGACCACCTCCAACACGAGAGAGTCTAACCACCTCCTCTTGACATTCAATGGCATTACCATCACTGAATCCTCCACCATCAACATGCTGGGGGTCACCATTGACCAAATAAGTTAACTCGACCAGCCACATAAATACTGTGGCTACGAGCAGGTCAGAGGCTGGGTATTCTATGGCGAATGACTCACCTCCTAACTCCCCAAAGCCTTTCCACCATCTACAAGGCACCAGTCAGGAATGTGATGGAATACTTTGCACTTGCCTGGATGAGTGCAGCTCCAACAACACTCAAGAAGCTCGACACCATCCAGGACAAAGCAGCCCGCTTGATTGGCACCCCATCCATCACCCTAAACATTAATTCCCTTCATCACCGCACCGTGGTTGCAGTGTGTACCATATACTGGATGCGCTGCAGCAACTCGCCAAGGCTTCTTCGGACAGCACCTCCCAAACCCACGACCTCTACCACCTTGACGGACAACGGTAGCAGGCGCATGGGAACAACACCACCTGCACCTTCCCCTCCAAGTCACACACCATCCCGACTTGGAAATGTATCGCCGTTCCTTCATCGTCGCTGGATTAAAATCCTGGAACTCCCTACCTAACAGCACTATGGGAGAACCTTCACCACATGGACTGCAGCAGTTCAATATGACGGCTCACCACCACCTTCTCAAGGGCAATTAGGGATGGGCAATAAATGCTGGCTTTGCCAGCAACGCCCACATCCCATGAACGCATTAAAAAAAAGAGCTCCCCATTCGACAAAAGCCGGAAACTGCACCGGGCAACATCACATCTCACTCCACCCACCCCCAGCACTTCAAACATTAGCAGGGAGTCTTGGAACAGGGGTGTACAGGACATTAATCCCACCCCCCCAATTTGGCTGGGATCGCCCAGGCACTCCGGCCTACAGCAGTCACGTTACCTTTTGCAGGCTGCCAAGATAGCAAATCCCAGGATCAGGACATCCCTCCCTCACTAGAAAAGGACCCCAAGATGGCAATAAACTGGGAAACCCAATGAACAGGAAATTAACTGAAATCACACCCTGCTGGCATAGCTCCAGAATTAGGCATGATCCGAGGTGAGGGTGAAAAAAAGAAGGAATGCTGCAGGAGAGACAGCTAATCCCGGGATATTTGACTCATCCGGTTTACCGTACATACAACGACCATTTTGAAAATAAGGACACCTGCAAATAAAGGATACCTGATGCAAGTCCCTTAGGTGTCCTTAATTTACAGGTTTCACTGTACATAACTATTATAGTAATATAAAGCATGTGAGCCACAGACACATACACACAGAGCTGGCGTGTTACTTACTAGGAGTGGCTATCGTTCCTTTTGTTTTAAAGAGGTGACCTCTTTTTAAGTCTGTCATTTAAAAGTAAACATGGTTAGATGCCACTAAGTAGGTGGCAATGCCTTAACCATTTGTGTGTTGTAAGGCCACATGGGCCCCTTCCATCCTTATCAAGGGGAGTGCTAACCTTCTCTCCTTTCATACAACACAGTTCCATATCTTTAAATATGTTTGCAAACTGTGATGCTTTTACTGATTAAAAATGTTATTCCTAAATTTTCCTCAATGTTGACAACTCGGTACACATTGTTGCAGAGGTAAGCATACAGATAAAGAAACTGTAGTTTAGACACAGACATAAAAAGAGAGAGAAAGCTATATGCAGTGACAGAGACATTAACACACTCAGTTTGTTAAATCTAACACAAAAGACAATGTGAGTATAGAGCAATGTTTTTCTGATCAGTACACAGCTGAGATAGGGAATTCAATGGTGTGGGGATCATACCTGCATCGCACTACTCCATATACTGTATTGCCATACTACCTTGTTTTTTTTGGAACCTCTAAGTATATATCTGTTATAAATTGGATAGCCAAGTGATGAAGGACAGAATACAAGAACCTGGTCTTTAGTTGCTTCCAAGCCTTTATTCACAGATATTCCCCTTACACACACACCACACCCTAGATAAGCTCTCATATAAAAAGGATACAAGAGAGTCCCCAATTGACACACACCACCTGAAAACAATTAACACTAATTGATATGTGACATGATATAATTAACAGTATCATCTCCTAACTCTAAATTAATGTTAATATTAGTTTCTGTTCATATATAACTAATTGAAAATTATTTTCTAAAGTTGTTTAACAATAATTAAATAAAATACATGTTTTTAACTAAGTGATTTTTTTTTGCAGCCCCTTAGCAAATACCCGCCATTAGTAAATGACATCTCTTTTTGGATTCCACAAGAAGGGTATGAAGAAAATGATTTCTACGATTTGGTGCGAAATATCGGCGGTGACCTGATAGAGAAGGTCAGCCTTATCGACCAGTTTACACATCCCAAGTAGGTACCTTGCAGAAATATATGTATATGTGCTGACAGCTGACTGGGTTAGTTGGTTTATTCAGACACTGGGGTGGAATTTCCTGTATATTTGCCAAAGACATGGGTAATCAGAGCGTAAAGCAAATACCCAGTGTAAAGATTGAAGAAACTCGGGCGCAAGTGTGTTTTGCACATGATTACGCTATGCCTGAATTTCCTCGATCTTTTACACCCGTCCCTGCGCCCAAACGCATCTTGGCTCATTATAATAGCCCTGCTCCATACTAAAAAGCTGTACGCATGAGTTTTCTGCAATTATGCTGATTCAAAACAGGTGTAAAATTATAGCCAGCATTTTAGGTACAGCAGGAAACAAAGTAATTTTACTGGTGTTTTATTGTGATTTTTTTTAAGCATTTTTAAAAAATTTATCCTCAGAGACCTGCTCTGTATTTTCTGTTTCTTTCAATGCATTTTACGGCTTCACATTAAAAATTGAAAAGCTTCCACGATTGCATCTTTTTAAACATGCTGTGCCTAATGAGTATGAATGATAGTTAGATGGCTTGAAACATTAATTTTCAGAAGGAATATATGGTGTGTGTCCCACGCTTTCCTCGGGCCCCGATTGTTTATGGTGATTTTCACTTCCTTACACCGATTTTTATGTTCCAGTGTATGCTAATGAGATTGGCAGAAAATCTAGACGTAAATTGACATTGGCAAAATGGGTGCAGGAATGGGCTTAATTTTGGGCATAACTTCCCGATTAAGCTCCCACAGGAAATTCCACTCCACTGTCACATGACTACTGAAAATGAAAACAACTGCACATAAATTCCCTCCAAGTCACACACCATCCCGACTTGGAAATATATCGCCGTTCCTTCATCATCGCTGGGTCAAAATCCTGGAACTCCTTTCCTAACAGCACTGTGGGAGAACCTTCACCACACGGACTGGAGCGGTTCAAGAAGGCGGCTCACCACCACCTTCTGAAGGGCAATTAGGGATGGGCAATAAATGCTGGCCTTGCCAGTGACGCCCACATCCCATGAACGAATAATAAAAAAAAATTGTTCTGCCTCAGCAAATCAGATGTAGAAGTTTAACTTGCAGTATAGTAAGGGATTATAGGGCTTTAAATTAAAAACTAAATTGAGACAGTAGCTATCATGGCCATTACCACGTTAATGTTTCATGTTTGGTAACAAATGTAATTGCAGTAATGCAATTATTAGCTTGCTGGCAGGACAGGACACAATTGTATCCAGATTTTGACCCAATTTTGGTCATAATCAAAACCCTAACTCTTGGTTGCACCAAATGTTAAATTATAATTTTCTTTTGATTTTTTTTTCCTTTTCCCTTTGTAAAACAGCCTATCACTGTGATGTTACAGCCCAGAAAATATCTGGGTTTGCATCAGTGTTCCAGTTATAGTGTAAATGCAACCTAAATCCAGAGTCCAGGGCTCACATCACCACCATCTCTGTATCTAACATTAGTGGCTACTGCCCAAGGTCTACTGGCAGGAATTAATTGAAGCAGAATGAAATGCTGCCCGCGTTAACTCAGTGGGTAAATCCAACACCTGTTGTGGCTCTGGGCCACATAGACCAGGAAGCTCACAACTTCCATCCCTGGCCTTTGCTGAGTTAGCTGATCTCAAGCTGGGGGAGGTTACTGCAGTGTTTCATAATAGCCAGAAAATTCCTTTTTGCTATCAAGTGATTTCTGCTGGAAAACAAGTTTGCGTGAGTTTTGAATTAGGCAGGTTCAATAGCCTGCCAACGCTAACTAGGGTTGATTCCTTTCTCTGGTGTCAGGTTGAGCCCAGACTCTGGATTTAGGTTGCATTTACACTATAATTGGAACATTGATGCAAAATGATAGCGCCTCACACTGACGCTACATTTGCAGTCTAAATGTATCCAGAGACAGACAGACTGACAAAGATGGTTATGGATGAGCATTCGCCTGTGCATCGACTACAGCAAATGTGGAGACATAGAGGAAATGCACACAAATGTTTTCAAGTAGTTCAAGCAGTGGTGCCAAAATCTAAAAAATCATGGATTGAAATTCTTTGCTGGGAATGCTGCACCTCTGGGGTAAAGCTCTTTAGCTCTGTTATCAATACACAGGTTGTTTTCATACTAGTGTGAAGATATAATAGAAGTACACCAAGGGATATAGCTGTGTTATGACTGGTTGATTCCAGGTATTGACCTCTTTCCAAGGTAGCACTCACATTTTCTTCATCAGCAGCACAAATTGTCCATTACTCATGTTCATCTTATAATTGTGCCAGAGACAAAGCTTCGTGTGCTTTTTGAATTTTGGTTTCAGAGCTGTTTAACATGTTTTGGGGATGTGCGCAGGAATTGGAGAATATGTCTGCTTCAATTTGAAAATTACACGAGTTGGAGCTAATTCCATCTGATTGCATCTGTACATAACTGGTTTAGGAGTTAAAGCTGTGAGATAATGAAAACACAGTAATTGTTCTTCTTTGACTTAACCGCAGTCAGTGAAAATAGAGCTACATCCCTCAGTCTAACTACTATGTGTACCTTGCATTAATCTTACACCAAAAGTGGTAGTTGTATCTATTCTAACGGTATTAGAATGAGTTGATGTAAGGACAGCTTCATAAAAGAAAGTTTTTGATATAAAACAAAGGAAAAGGCCAGCAGCTCACTGCCTAAGGGCGGGTTAATAAACCTTTCTTGGAGAAGCATGCATCCTTGTGTGGATAGAGAATGATCAGGAAAGGCGTACCACATTGAGTATTGTTCTGTGATTTATAAATGCGAAGGATTCGAGGATTTCATTTCCACAACATTCACCTGAGGAAGGAGGAAGCCTCCGAAAGCTTGTGAATTTCAAATAAAATTGTTGGACTATAACTTGGTGTTGTAAAATTGTTTACAATTGTCAACCCCAGTCCATCACCGGCATCTCCACAACATTGACTATGGACATACCATGGTGATGCTATGAGTCAGTTATGTTACTTTACTCGCATCTTAGCATCATTAAGGTGGATGGAAACTAAAGCTCTGATTTCGGTGTGTGTAGCATGTACACACTTAATACCATCTAATTTTACATGTGAGATGTCTTTATTAACAAATATGCTGCACCTTGATCTGCAGACCAACCATTCCCTTAAAATAGAATCTTTAGTCATACACTAAGAAAATATTAAGAAATAAGAAGCTTTTTCAGACACCATTAGCCACCCCTGTATGGAGAATGAATAGAATATATTTTCTAAAAGTAGAAATCTAACATGCCCATATTAGTTTAAAGGTCCCATTTCCACAATTCCCTGTACCAGATGTTCCCTTTATGTTGCAGACCACTTCAATTAGAAATGGCAACTCAAAAACTTACGGACTTGCAGTTGTTTACAAATCTCAATTGTGATTTTCATTTCCAGCCACCAGCCCATCCCTGCTCACTGAGGAAGATCTGTATAGATCAGTAATGCATAACAACATTGTTGGCTTGTGCAGATTGGCTGAGCTGAGCCTGCTTGCAGACAAAAAAAAAATGGCAGCTACTGCTGGCAATTTCTGCCTCTGATGTTGCTGCCTCTGGATAATCAGACAAGCATCACCTCTCGTTGTGGTTTGCCACTTCTTCAGAGTCAGCAGCACTGCCTCATTATAGTGCTGTGGCCAAAGTTGTAACTTAGGATGGCAGCAGAGCAATTGGGTATATCCGGAAATGTCCAAGCTGATTAAGGCTGTAAGCGACTGTTTCAGTCAGACTGGGAAGGTCCCAGATTCAATCCCTGATCCGTGCAGAGTTAGCTGATTTCAGCTGGGGCAATATGAGTGCTACAATTGGTCTGGGCGCTCCCCTATCCTTTACACTGATGTTAAAGTACAATTATGTGATTATGGCATCTAGTACTTAGGCAAGAAGCTATTTTTCACATATAAACTTTAGATGGTGAATGTCAGCAGGCTTTTCTACCACAAAGGGTATCACATTTATCCTGATCCTGCTCACACCAATGACCATGGAGTCTCTAGGCAGAAATCAGGGGAGAAATCTTGCATATTTTTTCTCTTCTCCTCCCAATATTGATAGTCTTAGGCTAGCCCCAGCTGCGATTGACTAATGTAGCACAGACTGTAGATCAAAACTGGGATCTTTCTGGTCTCTATGGCTTGGTGCCATAGTGGGCAGTGTGATTACCCATAGGAGGAGGCCCATGACTTGTTTTGCTTTCGGATCAATTGCCTCCTCCAGTGGTCTGTTAAACACACTGATCCAGTTTGGTGCATCAATGTGCTTGGATCATTATGCGAAATAGCATCATAAAGCAAGCACGTTGGCTCAGGGAACCGGCTCAGCAACTAAATTGGTAATTGGAAGCTTTTAAAAAGTTAGGTCAAAGTAAACACATGGCTCTCTTGCTTAACAATTGGCACACTCCACTCCTGCAGGAATAGGAGATCAGGTCTCCAGGTAACCAATCAACCTTCAATGGGCCTACACAACGCCAGCAGCAGGCTTGAGATATAAAACTGGAAGAGCAATGGAGGGAGATCAATTTGGTGTTGCTATCCCAGAACCAGAACTGTAAAGTACCAACTGTAAAGTAACAGTGCCTTTTGTGCCTGAGGAATCTGGGATACTTTGCTACTGTCACCCAACCTGCCATCTCTCCCACACCTTCCATTACTTGCAGTAGTTACATACTTACTAATTCGTTCAGTAAGAAAACCTAACTTTAGTTTCCAACTATTTAAATGGTCCATCTTTGCAATACAACAGGAAGAGCAAAGTGACTGAATTATGCTTGAAATTAGCTTCAAATTGTTACAATAGCAGTTTTTGTTTTCAGGGAGACATTTCAACACATTACAAAAAAATCTATTGAAATATTTGTAATACAAATTTGTTAAGACTCTTTATTATATGATCTTTCAACACTTAACAAAGCAGTTACTAAAACCTGTTGCAGTGCTGCCAGACTGAGGTCCTAAGTCATCAAAATGGTCTCTATACTTTGCGCCATTTTGTATCTTTGGCAAGTTGCTAATTCTAGATAACTACAATATAATGGCCCAGAATTTGCTATCAAAATAACGGTGAGGCTAACAGAGAAGATCTGAAAGTTGCTGTCAGAGTTGTGCCGCTCCGCTGTTAACTTTGCGTAAACAGCATCTCTCTGTCTGACTCACCATTCAAATGCATTGAACGGCGTGAAGTTCATGTACTTACGCGGTAGATATGAACTAAACTCGCCACAAAGGTAGGGGCTTCTCAATTTCAGTCTAAACAATATGATAAGTGTTAATGACTGCCAGTCAACCTCTCTGACGCTGAAAATTAACTATTACAAGCGTGGAGTCTCATTCCTTCAGGTTTTAATTGTTGCTGGAGATTTTTTTTTAAATTTTTACTTTTTCATTCTGTCTCTTTTTTTCTCTCTCTCTTAATCGAATCTTTCTTTCCCTCTCTTTATTTCTCTTTCTGTACCTGATTTGTCATTCTAACTTACACTTCCTTCTCAGTCCTTGCGCTGTTCATTTCACAGTCCTCCAATCTGATAGGTTAAGGACTTACACAGCTATTTGCCCTGTTCACACAGATCCCAGATGACCTGTAGAGAGCGCCGCACTGTTTCCCTCTCCCACTTCCAGCAACTTGCATTGCAAAATATCATGGCGATTAAACGTGCAAGGGCAAGTCTAACTAATGGTGGGCACCGTTCATTGACTGGTTACAGCAAACTTTGAGCCAATATTTATAGATTTAACTGCTGACTTGATGCTGTTTTCACAAGAGAACAATGAGATAAAGTAAGAACACTAAATAATGGCCATCTTAATAGAGCTACTTCTATTATTTATGTACTGTATCCCTTAGCGCTCTGCTTCAGCGCTTTACTTTGTCCGGTCAGGAAAATACCCAATTTTTCCTTTTGCATGCCATTTAATTATTTATTTGCGGTCCAGTTGAGAACTAATCTTTTGTTTAAGTGATGGACTTTCTAAATTCTGTGCCATAAGAATATTTCTGGTGCTTTCACTTGATACTTAAGAAGAAGAGGAATAAAAAGTACATTGTCTTATTATCATCTGCTTTTGGTCTCCTTTCACAAGTCCAGGATCATTTTTAATCAATGCACAGTGAAACAGAACAGTAAAGCAATAAAGGGTAATTTACATGTAGCTGCAGGCCAGCTTTAAGTTAGACTGATAAATGGGTTTGTATTATTAAAAGGGAATTAAAATAAGATAAACTACTCAAATGTCTCCATGCAAATGACTGAACCGAATGAAGGATATTTTAATATGCTGACCCCAAACTCCATTTATTTTATAACCGTTGATTATTGATGGATATGAGACAGCGCAGCTGAAAACAAATTTTCACACGAAAGAATTATCCTAAGTAATTTAAATCCATCAAGTCTAATTATTTGATTTGGAGAAATATGTCAAGTAAGTGGCTTTCCTTGGCTGAATTGTATATTTCTACGTGACAAGAAATTAAAGACTAGCACTGATTTTAGCCTAGCGTGGGAATCGGGGGTGTGGGGGGAATCCATCCGTCCCCCCGGAGCGTGAGTTCCAGGCCTCATTTAAATCCCCCCCCCCCCTCACTGGCTTCCGCCGAAACCAGTGGAGATGACGTAGAGGCCAGCGGGAAGGAGTGGGAAATTGGCATGTCAGGAAATCGCATCTGCAGGCCGCCACCGGAGGCCCACAGAAACAGTTCCCAGCAAGGCAAGTATGAAAGGAGGGTTGTTGGGGCTAATTGCGGCTGGAAGATGAGGAGGGAAAGCCTAGGGGTGGGAAGGCCCAAGGTTTTCTTGTTGGATCAGGAGGAGAACCCCTGCTCCTCCTGGGCCACAAAGAACCGTACCAAAATTTTAAAAATTCTTACCTCCCTGAGCCTTAGCTGGCCCAATGCTGCTTGCTGCCAGCTTTTGCTATTCATACATCTCACAATTAAAATTATGTTGGGATCCAAGTTATGTCATCAGACCACGACATTTCAATATTTATCTGCCTGCCTGCGGGGGTTGGGGAGAGGGTAGCAGTCTCCTTGTTTCCAACAACCCAGGAGTTAAAATCGCAGGGGGCGGGAACTCTGCGGGAATACATTGTGGGTGACCGCAGAGTTCCCGCCATTGACGCCATTTTAATCCCCTGCTTGTCCCGTTCCCGCTGGGCGGGTGAGGTTAAAATCGGAGCTAAAATCTGTGCACATTTCATAATTCACTAAAAGCTATGGTACAATGTATGGTCCAGCTAATGTGTCAAAAGGTCATTTGATACCTGCCAGAAAAAAAATACCTGTTTTTAGCTGATCTATCCCAAATGCTGCCACAAATCAGTAGTTATAAAATGACCTAGCTGATCTCCTGTAGCTTAGCTCACAGGTGGTCTGGGGTCTGGAGTGCATTTATGATGTTTAGTGTGATTCCATTCCAAGGTGGGGAGGGAGCACAGTGGAGGGAACGGCAGGGAGTTAGGTATAGAATCTGATAGGCTGAGTTTAAACAGACGTTAGAGGATACGCCCTGCTCGATTTTTGAAATCGATGGAAAGGAAAATAGGGCAAAGTGTATAAAGGGCAGGGTGTGTAATAGGCGGCCGATCTGCTATCTCCTGTTTTCCGCAACCGCTGAAAGTTAAACTCAGCCTGTAAAATTAAAACCTTTGTACCGCAAGAGATATTGGGGTTTGTTATAGCTTTCCTTAAGGTAACTATTTACTTTAAAGCAAAACTCAGATAACTCACTGGAGAGCAATGAAAAAATTCTTAAGTTTGTTTGTTGCAATTATACACTCAGTTTCAAACAATCTTCATCCGAGCTGCAATGAACTTTGATGGGAGCTGTTCTGGGAGAAATGTTTTTCTTGGATCTGATTTTTAACCTGAAAACAAATTGTTTGCCCAATCAGAAAATAAGAATGCGTCTCTAAAGTATCAGAATTTTTTTTATGTTTGAGAACAAGGCCGGTCATTCACAGACCAGGCCACCTCCAGTTTGAGCAGAAGGTGACAGTTTTAAATGCATTCTGGGACTTCTAGCCCGCCATGATGACATGTACAGAATATACTGGTGCATTTGGAAGTTGTAAGGACAGATTATCTTCCGAATGCATCCTGTCCAATTTTGGGTCCATTGGATTTTCCAGGTGACTGGGAGGGAGGGTAGAGGCTGGTATCGTGGAGAGTAGAGGCTGGTATCGTGGCGGGTAGAGGCTGGTATCGTGGCGGGTAGAGGCTGGTATCGTAGAGTGTAGAGGCTGGTATCGTGGCGGGTAGAGGCTGGTATCGTGGAGAGTAGAGGCTGGTATCGTGGAGGGTAGAGGCTGGTATCGTGGAGAGTAGAGGCTGGGATCAGGGAGGGTAGAGGCTGGGATCAGGGAGGGTAGAGGCTGGGATCGTGGAGAGTAGAGGCTGGTATCGTGGAGAGTAGAGGCTGGTATCGTGGCGGGTAGAGGCTGGTATCGTGGCGGGTAGAGGCTGGTATCGTGGAGAGTAGAGGCTGGGATCAGGGAGGGTAGAGGCTGGGATCGTGGAGGGTAGAGGCTGTTATCGTGGCGGGTAGAGGCTGGTATCGTGGCGGGTAGAGGCTGGTATCGTGGAGGGTAGAGGCTGGTATCGTGGAGGGTAGAGGCTGGTATCGTGGAGGGTAGAGGCTGGTATCGTGGAGGGTAGAGGCTGGTATCGTGGAGGGTAGAGGCTGGTATCGTGGAGGGTAGAGGCTGGTATCGTGGAGGGTAGAGGCTGGTATCGTGGAGGGTAGAGGCTGGGATCGTGGAGAGTAGAGGCTGGTATCGTGGAGAGTAGAGGCTGGTATCGTGGAGGGTGGAGGCTGGGATCGTGGAGGGTGGAGGCTGGGATCGTGGAGGGTGGAGGCTGGGATCGTGGAGAGTGGAGGCTGGGATCGTGGAGGGTGGAGGCTGGGATCGTGGAGGGTGGAGGCTGGGATCGTGGAGGGTGGAGGCTGGGATCGTGGAGGGTGGAGGCTGGGATCGTGGAGGGTGGAGGCTGGGATCGTGGAGGGTGGAGGCTGGGATCGTGGAGGATGGAGGCTGGGATCGTGGAGGGTGGAGGCTGGGATCGTGGAGGGTGGAGGCTGGGATCGTGGAGGGTGGAGGCTGGGATCGTGGAGGGTGGAGGCTGGGATCGTGGAGGGTGGAGGCTGGGATCGTGGAGGGTGGAGGCTGGGATCGTGGAGGGTGGAGGCTGGGATCGTGGAGGGTGGAGGCTGGGATCGTGGAGGGTGGAGGCTGGGATCGTGGAGGGTGGAGGCTGGGATCGTGGAGGGTGGAGGCTGGGATCGTGGAGGGTGGAGGCTGGGATCGTGGAGAGTAGAGGCTGGGATCGTGGAGGGTGGAAACCAGATCAGGAGTAGCGATGACGGCGAATGGAAGGTCTTCAAGGCGGCGAGCGTGGAGGGAGCAATGGCGGTCGATAGGAGCGGTGCTGATTGGGGCGGTCACCAAGGTCGTGGTAATGAACGGGGGGAGCGGTGATGATTGGGGGGAGCGCTGGGTAGCAGCGGCCTGCGTAGGGTCGTGAGGAGCACTGCTACTCCTCCCCAGTTCCACATTCAGGTAAGTATATTAAACACTTACCTTGTTGGTTGCAACCTCCTGTTAGGCCACATGATGGACCTGGTTTTCCTGAACGTCCGGTGCCGGCTGCGTTCAGGGCAACCCTATATTACAGAGGGGGCTTCAAACAGATGTTAGGCCTTTTATTTGAATATACAAAGGGCCCATCGCGTGTTTCAGGTGTGGACACTGCACGCCTATTTTTTTGCCGACACCAATAGGGCAGGCGGTACATGTCTGGCTGATAATGAGCATGCATTTCCTGCCCATCATACAGGAGGCTTAGGAGGCCATTTAGCTCCTGAGAAATGTCACTGCGCAGTGGAGTTTCTAGGCCTGCCCTCATCTCTGCCAACATAACCTCCATAAAAGCTTCCGAGAATCTTGGGGCTTTGGCCACAGTAAACATCCCGAATGCTGCTCCTCTTTCCGCCATTTGAAGCATCTTCTTGTGCTCTCGCACTCGCTAGAATACACAGAAGTTACAACACAGAAACAGACTTTTCGGCCCAAGCAATCCGTGTTGGTGTTTACCCTCCACGTGAACAAATAGTTCTAATCACATTTGCCTACCTTGTTCGCATATCCCTTCAACCCCTTTTCCTTCATCCCCACCTATCCAATTGGATCAGCCCCCTGACAGTGGTCTGAGGAGTTACTCCATTTGGCCTTGGAGGAGAGGGCCTGGTCACCCTACCACTCAGTGCTGGGCAGGTGCCAGATTTTCCACCAATATGGAGCCAGCGAGTGTCGGAGATGCACTTATACTGCCGTGGATACCGGCTGGCCTATGCAAATAAGCTGTACTCACACTGATCCTGCAAACTGCAGCTGGAGGGCACGATCGTGGCTTAACAGCTGGAATTGCGGCCTGTGGATTTTTGGGAGCATGATTTTTAATATATATATATTAGTTTCATAATATTTATAATCCATCTATTTCCACTGTTGGCCATTTCACATAGTTTCTAAGAATTTTAACTATCAAGATATTTACCCTTTTGCAACTGTGCTTTCAGTATTCAACACTGTTGAGTTACTTACTTGTTATTCCTATTGGCACACACCGGACAACTGGTTCAGAAATCCTTCCAAATTGGAAGGAAGACATCGGGACCTAGACTTGCTGATCACTACGTGCCCACCTATCTCTCTCTGCCCTGACTCCAGCAGATCTTCTGGGGTCAGGCTCATAACATGTTGGTGGCAACTTCCTAGGGTTAGTTGACCTAGAGGTGAGAGTGTAGGAAAATAGCAGCATAGCATGGCCAGCTGTGCCAGTTGAAGGGAAGAACATAATTCTATTTAAATTTTTTTGAAACTCCTATTCTCCTCTTTGCACTACACAGTGCGACCCTTTAAGTTTTAAGTCATTGTTCCTGATTCCCAGCGTTGCTAAGGTGGAAGTGATGTGAACTACGGTGGATGACATATCCCTATAGAGAGCATTCTAGATTCCTCTCCCGGTTGAGAGAAATCTAGAATACTAAAGAGAAAAGACAAAGAAACAGTGCAGGAAAGTGATTGGGGTAAGGATAACCAGATTGTGTCAGGATGGGATAGAGTGTACAATCAAAAGAATCCACTAACAAATAGGGTCCGGGTAAGAAAAAATGGTAATAAGACAAATAGGACCATAGTCAAAAAAAAAGTTAAGATGTCTAAAAATGTTAAAAAGACAAATCTGAAGGCAATGTATCTGAATGCACGAAGCATTCGTAATAAGGTAGACGAATTAACAGCGCAAATTGATGTAAACGTATACGATATAATTGCGATTACGGAGACATGGCCACAGGGTGACCAAGGCTGGGAGCTGAATATCCAAGGGTATTCGATATTTAGCAAGGACAGGCAAAAAGGAAAAGGAGGTGGGGTGGCGTTGTTAGTAAAGGATGAAATCAGAGCAATAGTAAGAAAGGATATTGGCTCAGAAAATCAAGATGTAGAATCAGTCTGGGTGGAGTTAAGAAGCACCAAGGGGCAGAAAACGCTGGTGGGAGTTGTCTATAGGCCTCCAAACAGTAGTGGTAATGTAGGGGACAGCATCAAACAGGAAATTAGAGATGCATGTAACAAGGGTACTACGGTAATCATGGGTGACTTTAATCTACATATAGACTGGCCAAACCAAATTAGCAATAATACTGTGGAGGATGAATTACTGGAGTGTGTACGAGATGGTTTTTTAGACCAGTACGTTGAGGAGCCAACTAGGGAACAGGCTATCCTAGATTGGGTATTGTGCAATGAGAAGGGGTTAATTAATAATCTTGTTGTGCAGGGTCCTTTAGGGAATAGTGACCAAAACATGATAGAATTCTTCATTAAGATGGAAAGTGAAGTAGTCTAATCCGAAACTAGGGTCCTAAATCTAAACAAAGGAAACTACGAAGGTATGAGGATTGAGTTGGCTATGATAGATTGGGAAGCTTCATTAAAAGGCATTATGGTGGATGGGCAATGGCTAACATTTAAGGAACAAATGCATGAATTGCAACAATTATACATTCCTTTCTGGCACAAAAACACAAAAGGAAAAGTGGCCCACATGCCTAACAAAAGAAATTAAGGATGGTATTAGATCCAAAGAGGAGTCATATAAAGTTGCCAGAAAAAGTAGCAAGCCTGAGGATTGGGAGCAGTTTAGAATTCAGCAAAAAAGGACCAAGAGATTGATTAAAAAGGGAAAAATAGAGTATGAGAGTAAACTTGCAAGGAACATAAAAGTGGACTGTAAAAGCTTCTACAAGAATGTAAAAAGAAGATTAGTGAAGACAACTGTAGGTCTCCTTCAGTCAGAAATGGGAGAATTTATAATGGGGAACAAGAAAATGGCACAGCAATTAAACAAATACTTTAGTTCTGTCTTCATGGAAGAGGACACAAATTACTTCCCAGAAATGCTAGGGAAGCAAGGGACTAGTGAGCAGGAGGAATTAAAGGAAATTAGTATTAGTAAAAAAATAGTGCTGGAGAAATTATTGGGACTAAAAGCCGATAAATCCCCAGGGCCTGATAATCTGCATCCCAGAGTACTAAAAGAGGTAGCCATGGAAATAGTGGATACATTAGTTGTCATCTTCCAAAATTCTATAGATTGTGGAACAGTTCCTGCAGATTGGAGGGTGGCAAATGTAACCCCACTATTTAAAAAAGAGAGAAAACAGGGAACTACAGACCGGTTAGCCTAACATCAGTAGTAGGGAAAATGCTAGAGTCTATTATAAAGGATGTGATAACAGGACACTTAGAAAATATCATCGGGATTAGACAAAGTCAACATGGATTTATGAAAGGGAAATCATGTTTGACAAACCTACTGGAGTTTTTTGAGGATGTAACTGGTAGACTAGATAAGGGAGAACCAATAGATGAGGTTTATTTGGATTTTCAGAAGACCTTTGATAAAGTCCCACATAAGAGGTTAGTGTGCAAAATTAAAGCTCATGGGATTGGTGGTAATATACTGGCATGGTTTGAAAATTGGTTAACAGACAGGGACAGAGAGTGGGAATAAATGGGTCTTTTTCGGGGTGGCAGGCAGTGATTAGTACTTGGGCCCCAGCTCTTCACAATATATATCAATGATTTGGATGAGGAAACGAAACGTAATATTTCCAAGTTTGCTAATGACACAAAACTAGGTGGGATCGTGAGTTGTGAGGAGGATGCAAAGAGGCTTCAAGGCGATTTAGACAAGTTGAGTGAGTGGGCAAATACATGGCAGATGCAGTATAACGTGAATAAATGTGAAGTTATCCACTTCGGAAGGAAAAACAGAAAGGCAGAGTATTATTAAATGGTGATAGATTGGGAAATGCTGATGTACAAAGGGACCTGGGTGTCTTTGTACACCAGTCACTGTAAGCAAACAAGCAGGTGCAGCAAGCAGTTAAGAAAGCAAATAGTATGTTGGCCTTCATTGCAAGAGGACTTGAGTACAGGAGCAAGGATGTCTTACTGCAGTTATACAGGGCTCGGTGAGACCACACCTGGAGTATTGTGTGCAGTTTTGGTCTTCTTACCTAAGAAAGGATATACTTGCCATAGAGGGAATGCAGCGAAGGTTCATCAGACTGATCCCTGGGATGGCAGGACTGTCGTATGAGGAGAGATTGGGTCGACTCGGCCTGTATTCACTCGAGTTTAGAAGAATGAGAGGGGATCTCATTGAAACATATAAAATTCTGACAGGGCTAGACAGACTGGATGCAGGGAGGATGTTTCCCCTGGTTGGAGAGTCCAGAACGAGGGGTCACAGTCTCAGGATACGGGGTAGGACATTTAGGACTGAGATGAGGAGAAATTTCTTCACTCAGAGAGTGGTGAACCTGTGGAATTCTCTACCACAGAAGGCTGTGGAGGCCATGTCACTGAATATATTTAAGATGGAGCTAGATAGATTTCTAGACACAAAAGGCATCAAGGGGTATGGGGAGAGCGCGGGAATATGGCATTGAGATAGAGGATCAGCCATGATCATATTGAATGGCGGAGCAGGCTCGAACGGCCGAATGGCCTATTCCTGCTCCTATTTTCTATGTTTCTATCATTAGCCTTTCATGTGAGCATACAAGTCTATAAAATAATGAGGGGCATAGATAAGGTAGATAGTCAAAATCTTTTCCCAAAGGTAGGGGAGTCTATAACGAGGGGACATAGATTTAAGGTGAGAAGGGAGAGATACAAAAGGGTCCAGAGGGGCAATTTTTTCACTCAAAGGGTGGTGAGTGTCTGGAACGAGCTGCCAGAGGCAGTAGTAGAGGCGGGTACAATTTTGTCTTTTAAAAAGCATTTGGACAGTTACATGGGTAAGATGGGTATAGAGGGATATGGGCCAAGTGCAGGCAATTGGGACTAGCTTAGTGGTATAAACTGGGCGACATGGACATGTTGGGCCGAAGGGCCTGTTTCCATGTTGTAAACTTCTATGATTCTATGATTACTTCTGACACCCTTGGAATCGTACCACATGTGTGAACATCCGGTGAGAAGCAGATCAGGTGGTGATGCCCCATCAGGCCAATTCTACTGCAGGGGCATCACCACCTTATCTGCTCCTCACCGGATGTTCACACATGCGCTTTTCCTCGTAGGTCACACTTTACAGCAATCAAGGGAAGAAACTTGTGCTAATTTTTTTTTCCCCTGGTCCAGAGTGCTACAGCCAATTTGAGTACCTTTTTTTTTATTCATTCATGGGATGTGGGCGTCGCTGGCGAGGCCAGCATTTATTGCCCATCCCTAATTGTCCTTGAGAAGGTGGCGGTGAGCCGCTTCTTGAACCACTGCAGTCCGAGTGGTGAAGGTTCTCCCACAGTGCTGTTAGGTAGGGAGTTGCAGGATTTTGACCCATCGACGTGAAGGAACGGCGATATATTTCCAAGTCAGGATGGTGTGTGACTTGGAGGGGAACGTGCAGGTGGTGGTGTTCCCATGTGTCTGCTGCCCTTGTCCTTCTAGGTGGTAGAGGTCGTGGGTTTGGGAGGTGCAATTGAAGAAGCCTTGGCGAGTTGCTGCAGTGCATCCTGTGGATGGTACACAACTGCAGCCACGGTGCGCCGGTGGTTAAGGGGGTGAATGTTTAGGGTAGTGGATGGGGTGCCAATTAAGTGGGCTGCTTTGTCCTGGATGGTGTCAAGCTTCTTGAGTGTTGTTGGAGCTGCACTCATTCGGCAATTGGAGAGCATTCCATCACACTCCTGACTTGTACCTTGTAGATGGTGGAAAGGCTTTGGGGAGTCAGGAAGTGTGTCACTCGCCGCAGGATACCCAGCCTCTGACCTGCTCTTCTAGTCACAGTATTTATGTGGCTGGTCCAGTTAAGTTTCTGGTCAATGGTGACCCCCAGGATGTTGATGGTGGGGGATTCGGCGATGGTAATGCCATTGAATGTCAAGGGGAGGTGGTTAGACTCTCTCTTTTGGAGATGGTCATTGCCTGGCACTTGTATGGCGCGAATGTTACTTGCCACTTATAAGCCCAAGCTTGGATATTGTCCAGGTCTTGCCGCATGCGGGCTCGGACTGCTTCATTATCCCAGGAGTTGCAAATGGAACTGAACACTGTGCAATCATCAGCGAACATCCCCATTTCTGACCTTATGATGGAGGAAAGGTCATTGATGAAGCAGCTGAAGATGGTTGGGTCTAGGACGCTGCCATGAGGAACTCCTGCAGCAATGTCCTGGGGCTGAGATGTTTGGCCTCCAACAACCACTGCCATCTTACTGTGTGCTAGTTATGACTCCAGCCACTGGAGAGTTTTCCCCCTGATTCCCATTGACTTCAATTTTACTAGGGCTCCTTGTTGCCACACTCGGTCAAATGCTGCCTTAATATCAAGGGCAGTCACTCTTACCTCACCTCTGGAATTCAGCTCTTTTGTCCATGTTTGGACCAAGGCTGTAATGAGGTCTGGAGGCAAGTCGTCCTGGTGAACCCCAAACTGAGCATCGTGAGCAGGCTATTGGTAAGTAAGTGCCGCTTGATAGCACTGTCGACGACACCTTCCATCACTTTGCTGATGATTGAGAGTAGACTGATGGGGCGGTAATTGGCCGGATTGGATTTGTCCTGCTTTTTGTGGACAGGACATACCTGGGCAATTTACTACATTGTCGAGTAGATGCCAGTGTTGAAGCTGTTCTGCTCCTCACCGGATGTTCACACATGCGCTTTTCCAAATAGGTCACACTTTACAGCAATCAAGGCAATAAATTTTTGCTAAATTTTTTCTTCGCTGGCCCAGGGTGCTACAGCCAATTTGAGTACCTCAAGTGCAGCTTATTGCAGACTGGCTATCAGACCTAAGATCCATGTGGCTTCTAACCAGACTGCATAGTGCATTCATCTACTAACCCACTGGGGTGATGCTAAGAAAGACAATTCTATCTGGAATGCTGAATAATTGTCGCTCTCGGGAGGCAAACATTTTTTACATAAGTTTAAGTTGTACAAGGCCTGATCTAGGTTAGATGTCAGGAGGTGGTTCTTTTCCCAGAGAATAGTGGATCTCTGGAGCCTTCCTTCAAGTAAGAGCTGGACCTGTTTCTGGCTGGGGTGGAGATCACCTCTTCCAAAAGGTAGGTAATGCAATGCATAGAATTCAGGGTCAGAGTGATGTCCTGGACTAGTTTCGATCACCAAAGGAGTCAGAGAGGAATTTCCCAGATTTTTTTCCCCCAAGTTGGCCTGGGTTTTTATCTTTTTTTGCCTCTCCCAGAAGATCACATGGCGTGGGGTGGGGAGTGTATATATTGTGATATACAAGGTATGATGATTGTATGGGGCAGGCTGGATGGACCAGAGGGTCTTTTCCAGTCTGTCATTGTTCGTGTAACTTTCCAGATAAGTGAAAAATCTCCTTAATATTACAGGTCCATGTATCAGAAGCTCATTGGTTAATATTTCAAGACACTTCTTATCACAGATTTTAAAAATATCTTTTTATTTCTATTAATTTGATGAAATAGGCGAACAAATCTAATTAAATTTGTTATTACTTTAGATCACAATTTCACTCTGTCTGAAAAATATGGCCTCATCAAGTTTTACTGTCCTTTATAAGATATGGGCTGATCCGTGCAGTTTAGTTACAAAAATAGATTGTGGGAATTCGTGAAAAATGATTTTCTTCTCCACTGCAGGAGGGTTGGATCGGCTTCCAATGCAGCATAGCCCTCAGAGTATCTATTCCTTTAAATATGATTGTGTTATGCCATTGAATGGCCTCCTTCTTCACCTCTCCAATGTCTCTCTTCACTTTTTCTACTATCATCAGCATCAATCAGATTCACCTGACTCTGGAGTGCATAAAACAGATGCAGTCTGAGGTTCTGGGCCATGCTCTGAAACCAAATTGATGACCAAATAATAGATTGTCATGATGGAGATGTTGCAACAGTTTTCATCCACTGTGCTTTCCATGAGCTTCAACATGATTAGAAATCAGAATACTAGTCTGCAGGTATCAGAACCTGACTTTTATGTCCTCTGAATGGGCACAATTTTTTCAGACTTCTGTTTGGATGGAAGAGTATCATTTGACAAGAAGAGTGGAAATAGATCAACTTTTGGAACAACTGGTTCCTCGGTTTGAGTTTTGAGAACCTGAATATCTAGGCATACCAGAGCCATCAGATTCTGCATGATCCGGGTTTTGAAATGCTTGATCGTCTATCATGAATTCTATCCAACTAGTTTAATCTCCTGAGGAAAGATTCTGAAAAATGTCTCCTTGTCCTCAAAGATCAATCAAGCTCAGGGACCATCACGTGCCACATGGTGTTTGATTAACTTAAAAAGTGTTAATTTGCATAGCTTTAGCTGGGAGTCCATTCCACATATCCACTGCTTTGTCAGTAAAAGTAATTATAATCTTTTGTTAATTTATTAATTTTAAAATTGAATTCACCCAGTCTAATTTACATTTCTTTCTCAGCCCTTGCGCTGTTATCATAGTTGGTACAGCACAGGAGGAAGCCATTCGGCCCTTTGTGCCTGTGCTGGCTCTTTGAAAGAGCTATCCAATTAGCCCCACTCCCCTGCTCTTTCCACATAGCCCTGTAAATTTTTTCCCTTCAAGTATTTATCCATTTGCGTTATGAAGGTTACTATTGGATCTGCTTCCACCACCCTTTCAGGCAGTGCATTCCAGATCATAACAACTCGCTGCGTAAAAAAATGTTTCCTCTTGTCGCCTCTGGTTCTTTTGCCAATCACCTTAAATCTGTCCTCTCTGGTTACTGACCCTGGTTAATTGTTAATTTCACAATCCTTCAATCTAATTGGTTAAGAAGATACACAGTTGCTTGCCCTGTTCACTCAGGTCCCAGATGCTCTGTTTCCCTCGCTGCCCCGTTATCAGCTCGCACTTTCAGCAACTTGACCTGCAAAAAAATTAAAAATCTAAACGTGCAGGGGCAAGTCTAATTCATGAAGATGCCGTTAGATGCCCTACTACAGCAAATTATGGCCCCATATTCCAATGGTCTAGGTAAGATTAGCTGGTTTTCACTTCAAATGTCCTTGAGATTCATCCCAGTACAGGTTGCCATGTTGATAACACCTACACACTCACTGGATACTTTCAGTAAATGGTTAATAATCACATCCAAATTCTTTTCCTTTTCCATTTTTTAGGATTCATTCATTTTTCATCTACATGCGCCGTGTTCCAATATACATAACCATATAGTATTGCTTGATTCAGCTGATCGGGTTGCTGTAGTTCAAAGGAAGCTTTGGTAGCTGACCTTGGATTTCAGATAACTCCACAGCAAATAGTGGAGTGGATTTTGACTTTGTGCGATAGTGTAAAATGGGTGATAGCGAAATCGTTAGCCCATTTTACATCTCCCCCGATTTTTATTTCGATTGAAGTCAATAGATTTGCTATCACCCATTTTATAATATTGCACAAAGTCAAGATCTACCTTGGTGTGTGTTCAACAACTCTGCCTTATCCACAAAGGTGCGGCAATTGAATTTGTCCTTCTCAAAAGAAGGATTTGTGGGGTTAGGCTTGGTGCCAGAAACAGATTTGATTATCTTCCACCAGTTGTGGAACCTGCCTGAGAATCCTGTAGTTAGGAGTTGACCTTGAGCTTGTACCAGGTCTTTTTACAGTGGGATTTGGTATGGAGATAGATTCTCTTGGTTCTCTGGGTCTTCCCCCTCCACTGGAGCATGTCTGTTTTATGGCTCATGCAGTGATATATCTTTCATTAAACCCAGGACTGTGTTGGGCACAAAAATGATTTTGCTGCTCTTCCAATATTTATATGTCTTACACATCCTATAGCAATAGCAATTTTTACTAGGCCATATATTTGATCTCAGTGTTTCCATATGGCATGCTAATAGATTTGATCCTCTTATCTTTTAATAATATAATAAAATACAAATAAGATTTTTTTAAGATTATGTGATAATAAATGGATTTTACGGTAGCATAAGCCTGTTTCGATGGAGCATTTAATTTTCTTGAACTGTTGGGCAAGTGGCCATGCAAAGTTAGGTGAATAATATTAACATTACAATATATAATCAATCAATTTTTTGGCAGTTCAACTTCAACCCATGCTGTTGTCTTTAATAAAATCAGAAAATTTTGGAACTATAAAGCAGGTCAGTCAGCATCTGTAAAGAGAAAAGATAGGTCATGATATTTAAGGTGTGTACCCTTCATCCATGGAATCCCAGCCTTTGATGCAAGACCTTTACTCCTAGAACCACATTTTTATAGCACAGAAGGAGGCCATTCAACCATCATGCCAGCTGTTTGCTGCAGCAATCCAAAACTAATCTCACTGCCCTGCTCTTTCCTTGTTGGAATGTATTTAACCTGTATTGTAACCATCTTGTATTTAATTACCTCCCATTGCCAGTCCACTATTTGATCTGACCCTTTCCAAACAATTACTCTAGCTTAAATTCCCTTTCATCCCACTGAAATTAGCTAACTTCCAGTCCAACATCATTATCTTTGACCACTCTTTTTCTTGATTTTGAACAAAGGTCAAAACAGGAGTAATTCTGTGAATTCCTAGTGAGGAGCTGTGCTCACAGGGAGTGCGGATCAGAGATAGGGCTACAACATTGATTGATCTATGTGCAACATTGTGGAATTACCTTCAAGGTGCAATCTTTAACTTTTGTTAATTCTGAAATAATTAGTAAATAAATAGAAATATTTGCAACCAAAAAGCTAAATTACTTGCACATGTTTTCTTCCAAACTCATTTAGTTCCCTGTGGCACACATTGTTACCTGACCAAGGAGGCCTATTCCTGTTCCAACGTTGCTTTAGTGCATTGGAATAGCAGTCAGAGTTGACCTGTCGTCAGATTTCCCCTCCCTCAGTCTTTGATAAACATCTTCCTCAAACAGCCAGTAATCGACCTTTCAAAATTCTGCAGAACCTTGCATTTTGCTATTTGTAATGCAGCAAGATAATATTAGTATAATCTATACCACCAGGCCAGCTCAGGTTTTTCTCTTCATTACAAGTTTTCTCTGCCATTTTTGAATTCTAATTATATGTTATGTTCATCATTTTAAAAAACAAAATTTAATTATGGCTCATTATTGTTCAATATTTCGAACATATGTTACTTTTCATTTTCGACTTGTTCTTGTTAATACTGAATTCAAATTACAAAAAATTTCGGAGACATTATCGGAATAAGAAAAGGCCAGTAAAAAGTCACAGTATTGGATGTCAGGGAAAGCTTTGGCAATTGTTGCCGACATTGAAGCATTTACATTAATAAATTGCAATGTCGGGCAAAATTACAGAGGCTTTGCAGATGCCTTTTTTCTGGGTTAATATTATTATTAGGTGAAGTGAGATAAACCTGTTATTTTCTCTATGTATTTACCATGAATGGATACTGTGAGGATGTGCCACTGAGGTTTTTCCTTTTTTGGAAGGTTCGAAGCTTTGCAGCAGTGTATCTGCCTTTCCCTTGTGTCCTCTGGAATGGCCCTCCCTCTTCACACAAGAAATTACTTTTCTGACAGCAGCAGTTTTACCTCAGGACATCAGTGAAATGCACTTAATGTGAATAGAGCTCAAATCTATCTATAATTAAATAACAATGATTTATTTTATAAGAGATCGAAGGGGGAAGCAGGATCTACTATTTCAGGGGCCATGACTAAGCATTCGTTTCATTTTGAAAAGAGAAATGAATCACTCTGTAATACACAGAATGCATTTTGTCAATCTATGGAAATGGTGCCCTTTAGTGGAATCTACTTTACAAATAGCTGGTACTTTCTGTTAACAGTTTATGTTTGCAGAGTGCTGGTTTTGATTTTAAAAAGATAAAAAAAAAGCATTCTGAATGGTCCTTCAGTCACTTAGACATCATGGCCATTTACAGAGAAATGGATTGATAAGATAGTATCTCTCCCTGTTACTCTTCAAACCTTGTTATTTTGCCATCTTTCCAAAGGACCTTAGTAAATATGGTGAATTCATAGTTGAAACCGCTTTGAGTAATTCCTGCTGAATGGTAATAAATGGAGAAGTGTGTAAATAAGCCTAGAGCTGTCAGGAAGTGACACAGATATTTTCTGTATTTTATAATGGTGTTCATAGATACTTCCATTATAGGCTCAGCATACACTGGAGCAGTAAACTGTTTCAGATCGATCTTAATTGGCTGTACTCGCAATACACCAAGAGTGGTGTCTGGTTCAGATTAATTTATTATGAGCATGCTCTTGAGTGGGTTTATATTAGACTAGCATAAAATGGATGTACATCTGATTCAGATGGGCTCATCGTGAGACAGACCACTCCAGAATGAAATTTGATTTGTTTCTAGTTTGCACAAGAAAACCAATTCAGATTGATGTGTAGTGGAAACTAGCAGAGAGGCTGGATGCAGAAAGAAATTAGAATTGTTCAGTAAACTAGCTTTTTTATAACACCAAGCTGTGGCGAGTGATGGTCACTGTACAGCTTATCCTGAATTACCAAAGCATCTGTGAGTAGCATCGAATGTGGACACTGTCCTTTCTTTTGATCTGTATGCACTGAAATCAGAAATAATGCAGCATATTAACTAGTACGTGCGTCTTCAGAAATTCGGTCCAACTGCATCTGTTTCTTTTAAATACAATTGAAATCAATCACTGGCAGCATAAATGTCTTGCAAGTTCCTTTGGTAACCATTGGTGGATGTCGTAGGTTGATGTCAAGACACTTGTAATTATCCTCATGCGCACATGTGTTTGAACAAATTTGTGTATGCTGTTTCTGCTTCTATAAAAGGAGGGGAGTAGGAATTAAAAATTACAATACTGAGATAAAGGAAAACAGTTACTTAAAGTTAAATGGAAATTATTTTTAAAAGAAGGAATCCATTAGGAAACATTTGTTTCATTTAAACTCAACATTTTCTGTCCTTTTAGACAGGTGGTATTCAGAGCATCCATGTTAAAATGAGCCACTTCGCCACCATGGATTGTATTCATGCCAAATTGAGAGTGAACTTCTTGTAAAACAGGAAATTCTTAATGCAGAAGCTGGACTATAGTCAAAATTACAAAGAAGGAGTAATATTTTGATCAGATGTGCTGGGTGCACCTTTGTTTGATCTTGTGCGAACTCTGCGCCAGGATTGTACAGCCTGTCTTTTTTTACAGCTGGGCACTTGCTGAGCCATGGAAGAATCTCATTAAGCCCTGAAAAATTAATTTGATTTACCTGGCACACAATTTCTAGAGGTTTGCTCAGGCAATGCGTAGGCAACATTGTAGGCCTCCAAATAGTGGAATCAAAGGTCCATCCTGTAGTTTGAGTTTTCTTAAAGCTGGGTTGTGCTGCTTCAGAATTGTTTTGCACATGTTGCATTTTTTACTTTCAAGGTCCCTTCCTTTGTATTTTGTTTGATGCATTTGTTGCTTCTTTTGTTTTGACCCTTTTTTTGCGTTTTTTCGCTTTTTTTCAAATCTGTCTCTATGCTCCTTCCTTTTTGTCTCTCTCATCTTTTGTGAATCTTATTATACTCCATCCCTTCTGTCTGTCTCTCTGCTCCTTCCATTCTGTCTATCATTTTTAGCTCCTTTTCTTTTGTGTCTCTTTCCTGTTTGTGTCTCTCCTTCCCTTCTCTGTCTTTCTTGCTTCCATTTCTGTTCCCTTCTTTCTCTCTGCTTTCCTTCCCTTTTCCTCTCTTTCTCTCTCAATTTCTCTCGCCCTCCCTCCTCCCTTTCTTCTGATTCTCTCTCATTTTCTGGTTTGCTTTCCTTTTCTGATTTTCTCTCTCTGTTTTATTCTCTCTCCTTTTGTGGTTCATTTTATTCTTATCTGGTTCACTTTCTTTTTCTGTTTCATTTTCTTATCTTTCTCTTTCCTCTCTCTGTTCAATCAATATGTAGAGTTGATGTCTGTGAGATACATTCAGTATGTGGAGTCCACGTGGCTTTGGTATCTGTCAGCCACAGTTTACGTAGACCAAATCTAGAGAAATGTTACTGCTTCTTTAATGATGGTTCAGTGAGTTTATCTAGTGAGTAGTGAGACCAGGAAGGTCTCTGGTTCAATCTTTAGTTTATGTTAATTTAGCTGATTTCAGTCAGGGTGGCTTCAAGGATACCTCAGCATCTCTGGAATTTAGAGGGGAAGTCATCGCTTATTATCGCTAGACATTCACCCCAACTGGAAGTACATGTGTGAATTTTGGGTGAAGGCAGAATCTGACTTAGTTGGAATGCACTCCCCACCGGTTAAATAGCCTGCTGACACTCAAGCCTTGCACATGAATAAAGCCCCTGTGATTGAAGTACTGGAAGTTGACCAGTGCCTGTGGAACTATGTCCCTGTAATGAGTCAACAGTTTCATCAGAGAAGAGGAGAGGAGAAAACTGACCAGAACAAAGTAAGAGTCCTGGAATAAAAGTGTTATTTTAATGAGTATAAAAAGTAATGTCATTTGTATTGACAAATCAATATTCTGCAATTTTCTTCAAACTGCAGTGCTCAGGAAGAGGTAAATCAAATCAGGGAATGTCTCTAAAGTGCTCTTTAAAAAAAAAAATTCTATGAATTTGAGCTGCCGAATACCATTTAGGTTAGTAGATTTTCTAGCTCTATGAAGCAGTAGTACTCTGCAGGGCAGAAGGAAATGCAGCATCCTTTTCAACTCTCTGGTCCAGAAATTTCAGGTCAAATACAAGAGAAACCTGTCATATTTACTCGAGCTGATTCAGAATCAGGATAAACAGTAATGAGATTACAGGGAGGGGAATGAAAACTCTTTTAAAAGAAAAATGATCTGAATGAAATTTAAAATTATTTTCTCAAGTTTTCAATAGAGTTGCCTTCCAGTGTATTTATTTCGATGGCTGAGTGGAAACTGGTATCTCATTCCACACCAAAGTTTGAGCTGAACCCAATGTAAAATCAGCCAGTCACTCTGACATTATATTAGGGCTGAGGGAATTCTGAATCCTACTTGAGGCTCTGATGTCAGTTATTTTGATTCCTTTTTTGCTACATGGAGAAATAGACCCCGATCGGTGATTCCGCCCGTGCCCTCCAACACTGACCGCTGCTGCAGTTTGCGGGGCATCTCATTTGAAGGCCCCTGAAGGTAGCAGGACAGGTAGATAAGGTGGTTAATAAGGCATACAGGATACTTTCCTTTATTAGCCGAGGCTTAGAATATAAGAGCAGGGAGGTTATGCTAGTACTGTATAGATAGCTAGATTCGTTATGCCATAGCTTGAGTACTGCGTACAGTTCTGGTCACCACATTACAGGAAAGATGTGATTACACAAGAGAGGGTACAGAGGAGATTTACGAGGATGTTGCCAGGACTGGAGAATTTTAGCTATGAGAAAAGATTGGATAGGCTGGGGTTATTTTCTTTGGAACAAAGGAGGCTGAGGGGAAATTTAATTGAGGTGTATAAAATTATGACGGGACTAGATAGAGTGGATAGGGAGGACCTATTTCCCTTAGCAGTCGGTGACCGGGGGCATAGATTTAATGTAATTAGTAGAAGGATTAGACGGGAGCTGAGGAGAATTTTTTGCACCCGGAGGGTGGTGGGGGTCTGGAACTCACTGCCTGATAGGGTGGTAGAGGCAGAAACCCTCAACTCCTTTAAAAAGTACTTGGATGTACACTTGAAGTGCCGTGACCTACAGGGCTACGGACCAAGTGCCGGAAAGTGGGATTAAGCTGGATAGCTCTTTTTCGGCCGACGCAGACACGATGGGCCGAATGGTCTCCTTCTGTGCTGTAACATTCTATGATTTGCATGGGGCCAACAGGCAGAAGTGCCACTTCAGGTGCTTCTATGGCACCTGCCTGCCCCATGCCAGTGGAAATTCGTCCGACCCCAGCACCACCCTAATCAAGAGGGCTGATCCAGGAAATATTTTTTTTAAAATATATAATTATTTTGTCCTTTTCGGGGTCCAAGGCCCTTGCCATGCCTAGACCCCACCGGTGGTGCCCACATGCATCCTCGTAGAGAGCAGTACATCTCATCTCACTCAGTGTACCAGCTACCACTGATGCGCCATCCAGGATCAGGAGCGGGAGTTCCTGCCCCTGACCCCATCCCCGGCCCATCATTTGCCTTGTAAAGCGGTGGATGAAAGTTCTGACCCTTACAAGGCAACTCATAAACTCGCAGAAGAGTTGGAGACTAGATACAGTCACATTTGCCCTGTTTCCTTGGTGGTTCTAGTGTCCATCAGGAAACACTGGTGGAACCTCCAGGGATGTATTGGCTATATTGTTTTGTTGTATAGCTTCAGCTGTTGCTGCACTTATCTCGAGTAGCCAGTGGTGGCATCCATCGTGATTTAACTCTGTTAAGCTTAGAAAAATCCCAGTGGTTCTATATTGGCCCGGTTCTTATTTGGAAGTAACTTTCAGGCTTATCTTTTCAACACATCTTGAGCATCAACCCAATGATGGAACAGATAATCCTGCCGATTGCTTTGTGTATGTGAATAAAGTTTTGTTTTGGTCAGAGAATGGTGGATGCTGATCCACCAGATACATCATCTGAACACTTCCAGCCATTAGAACTAAGATGCTCTCCCAACACTGTTATTGGCGCTGTCTGTTAAAATATCTCCCTTCAGATGTGATATAGAAGAGTAATCTTTCCTCCCTCCCACCCCACAGAATGATGTTTCTCCTTTGTTATTTTCCCCCTTTGATCAATCGGTTTCCTGCATCACACACTGAGAGGGCAGGTGGGGGACCTGAACCTTGGCTTCTCCCATTTGCTCTCTGAAACCAAGCACTAAGAGGCGCATGAGATTGGCAGGGGAATTACCCCAATCGGTATATTTTCCCCCAGTCAATGATATGAGCACAAAAGTAGGTAAAATATAAAATGAATTTCACTTTAACAATGAGAGGAAAATAATGCCAACTGACTTCCACTCACTGCTTTCCCATGAGATAGCTAAGATTGAGAACTGAACAGTGTGTGGGGGGAGCAAGGGAATTGAGAGTATTTAACCCTTTTCATGCTGCTGTGCACACAGTGATATTATAGGAGAGCGCGGCAGAGGTGATCTTTTATTTTCAAGCTTTTACCCCATTTCATATTGCTCATCCCATTTAACAGTTTCTGTTCTTTTAAGGGAAATCCTTGGTTGTAGGGGTCAGCCCAGAAGAGAGATTTCAGTGGAGCAAACGCACACTCCAAGCTGTGAAATCCTTCCAGAATGAGTCTGTTACTTGGCAAGACAATTCTGAAACAACAACTTTTTAAAAAAAAAGTCTTGGCAGCGTTTTCCTGTGTCAGCAGTGAAACACGGCTGGGACTGTGTTAAAGAGAAAAAGATGAAAAGGCAGCTCGATGGTATAGAACATTGGTGCTATAACAGGTTGCCCCGTGGAGAGGTAGGCTACAAATTCACTCCCCACTGTCAATCTTAGCCATCCCATCAGGATGGAGGCCAGGCACTTACCCATAAGACAATGAAGAGAAATCCCCAGGCCATCCTTATGGAGCCTTCGAGAAGCTGACTCAAGAGCATCATCACAAAAGAGTGGAAGCTTCTCGCAATCTTTCTTTCTGTGCATCTCTCGCTCTTTCTTTCTGTGCATCTCTCGCTCTCTTTCTTTCTGTGCATCTCTCGCATTCTTTCTTTCTGTGCATCTCTCGCTCTCTTTCTTTCTGTGCATCTCTCGCTCTCTTTCTTTCTGTGCATCTCTCGCTCTCTTTCTTTCTGTTCATCCCTCGCTCTCTTTCTTTCTGTGCATTTCTCGCTCTCTTTCTTTCTGTTCATCCCTCGCTCTCTTTCTTTCTGTGCATCTCTCGCTCTCTTTCTTTCTGTGCATCTCTCGCTCTCTTTCTTTCTGTGCATCTCTCGCTCTCTTTCTTTCTGTGCATCTCTCGCTCTCTTTCTTTCTGTTCATCCCTCGCTCTCTTTCTTTCTGTGCATCTCTTGCTCTCTTTCTTTCTGTTCATCCCTCGCTCTCTTTCTTTTTGTTCATCCCTCGCTCTCTTTCTTTCTGTGCATCTCTCGCCCACTTTCTTTCTGTGCATCTCTCGCTCTCTTTCTTTCTGTGCATCTCTCGCTCTCTTTCTTTCTGTTCATCCCTCGCTCTCTTTCTTTCTGTGCATCTCTCTCTCTCTTTCTTTCTGTTCATCCCTCGCTCTCTTTCTTTCTGTGCATCTCTCGCTTTCCTTTCTGTGCATCTCTCGCTCTCCTGTGCATCTCTTGCTCTCCTTTCTGTGCATCTCTTGCTCTCTTTCTTTCTGTGCATCTCTCGCTCTCTTTCTTTCTGTTCATCCCTCGCTCTCTTTCTTTCTGTTCATCCCTCGCTCTCTTTCTTTCTGTGCATCTCTCGCTCTCTTTCTTTCTGTGCATCTCTCGCTCTCTTTCTTTCTGTCCATCTCTCGCTCTCTTGCTTTCTGTGCATCCCTTGCTCTCTTTCTTTCTGTGCATCTCTTGCTCTCTTTCTTTCTGTGCATCCCTCACTCTCTTTCTTTCTGTGCATCTCTCGCTCTCTTTCTTTCTGTGCATCTCTCGCTCTCCTGTGCATCTCACGCAATCTTTCTGTGCACCTCTTGCTCTCCTTCTTTCTGTGCATCTCTTGCTCTCTTTCTCTCTGTCCATCTCTCGCTCTCTTTCTTTCTGTGCATCCCTTGCTCTCTTTTTTTCTGTCCATCTCTCGCTCTCTTTCTTTCTGTGCATCTCTCGCTTTCCTTTCTGTGCATCTCTCGCTCTCCTGTGCATCTCTTGCTCTCCTTTCTGTGCATCTCTTGCTCTCTTTCTTTCTGTGCATCTCTCGCTCTCTTTCTTTCTGTTCATCCCTCGCTCTCTTTCTTTCTGTTCATCCCTCGCTCTCTTTCTTTCTGTGCATCTCTTGCTCTCTTTCTTTCTGTGCATCTCTCGCTCTCTTTCTTTCTGTGCATCTCTCGCTCTCTTTCTTTCTGTGCATCTCTCGCTCTCTTTCTTTCTGTGCATCTCTCGCTCTCTTTCTTTCTGTCCATCTCTCGCTCTCTTTCTTTCTGTGCATCCCTTGCTCTCTTTCTTTCTGTGCATCTCTTGCTCTCTTTCTGTGCATCCCTCACTCTCTTTCTTTCTGTGCATCTCTCGCTCTCTTTCTTTCTGTGCATCTCTCGCTCTCCTGTGCATCTCACGCAATCTTTCTGTGCACCTCTTGCTCTCCTTCTTTCTGTGCATCTCTTGCTCTCTTTCTCTCTGTCCATCTCTCGCTCTCTTTCTGTGCATCCCTTGCTCTCTTTTTTTCTGTCCATCTCTCGCTCTCTTTCTTTCTGTGCATCTCTCGCTCTTTCTTTCTGTGCATCTCTCGCTCTCCTTCTTTCTGTGCATCTCTCGCTCTCTTTCTTTCTGTGCATCTCTCGCAATCTTTCTTTCTGTGCATCTCTCGCTCTCTTTCTTTCTCTGCATCTCTCGCTCTTTCTTTCTATGCATCTCTCGCTCTCTTTCTTTCTGTCCATCTCTCGCTCTCTTTCTTTCTGTGCATCTCTCGCTCTCTTTCTTTCTGTGCATCTCTCGCTCTCTTTCTTTCTGTGCATCTCTCGCTCTCTTTCTTTCTCTGCATCCCTCGCTCTCTTTCTGTGCATCTCTCGCTCTCTTTCTTTCTGTGCATCTCTCGCTCTCTTTCTTTCTGTGCATCCCTCGCTCTCTTTCTGTGCATCTCTCGCTCTCTTTCTTTCTCTGCATCCCTCGCTCTCTTTCTCTGCATCCCTCGCTCTCTTTCTGTGCATCTCTCGCTCTCTTTCTTTCTGTGCATCTCTCGCTCTCTTTCTTTCTGTGCATCCCTCGCTCTCTTTCTGTGCATCTCTTGCTCTCTTTCTTTCTGTGCATCTCTCGCTCTCTTTCTGTGCATCCCTCGTTCTCATTCATTCTGTGCATCTCTCGCAATCTTTCTGTGCATCTCGCTGTCTTTCTTTCTGTGCATCCCTCGTTCTCATTCTTTCTGTGCATCTCTCACTCTCTTTCTTTCTGTGCATCCCTCGCTCTCATTCTTTCTATGCATCTCTCGCAATCTTTCTGTGCATCTCTTGCTCTCTTTCTGTGAATCTCTCGCAATCTTTCTGTACATCTCTCACTCTCTTTCTGTGAATCTCTCGCTCTCTTTCTGTGAATCTCTCGCAATCTTTCTGTGCATCTCTCGCTCTCTTTCTTTCTGTGCATCCCTCGTTCTAATTCTGTGCATCTCTCGCTCTCTTTCTTTCTGTGCATCCCTCGTTCTCATTCTGTGCATCTCTCGCTCTCTTTCTTTCTGTGCATACCTCACTCTCATTCTTTCTGTGCATCCCTCGCTCTCATTCTTTCTATGCATCTCTCGCAATCTTTCTGTGCATCTCTTGCTCTCTTTCTGTGAATCTCTCGCTCTCTTTCTGTGAATCTCTCGCAATCTTTCTGTGCATCTCTCGCTCTCTTTCTTTCTGTGCATCCCTCGTTCTAATTCTGTGCATCTCTCGCTCTCTTTCTTTCTGTGCATCCCTCGTTCTCATTCTGTGCATCTCTCGCTCTCTTTCTTTCTGTGCATACCTCACTCTCATTCTTTCTGTGCATCTCTCGCAATCTTTCTGTGCATCTCTCGCTCTCTTTCTGTGCATCCCTGGCTCTCTTTCTTGCTGTTCATCCCTCGCACTCTTTCTGTGCATCCATTTTGCCCAGTTTTTTTTTAAGGAATGTCATGTTCCTCCTGGCTCCACAAAGAAAGTTTAAAAATGTACCTTAAATATCTTCCTCTGCTTCAGGGTCCTCTTCCCACTGTCTTCATCTGGCAAGAAAGCCCCAATGGCTTCCCCACTCAGACCACAGTTAAAATTGCAGTCAGAGTCCAATGATTTTTGTCAACAGTTATTTAAAGAGGAAGGAATTCCTCTTCCTGGAGGAATTCCACCTTTATGTAGAATATAAAATGGTAACTTTATCGGAAATTCCTTCAACTTTTTACAAATGCCAATTTTATCACGTCACGGAGAGTCTATTTGAGTAGACCAATCCTTGGCCAATCGACGTGACATCAATTATGAGGAGTTCACCATGTGGCTCCAAACTGTGGTGGGCACAGCCACAGACTGACCAACCTCAGGAAATACTGCTACAGTCTGTGAATGCAAATCTCCCAACCAATAGCATAGTTTACTGGGATCAGGTGGCTCCAGAATGATTCTGAAGCCTTTTTGAAGTTTCCTCTTCCTCCCCCCACCATCCTTTGTTTGCAATGGAGTCAAGCAAAGAGATTCCCCATAATTGATATCAGAGGAGTGCCATAGCAAGGAGGGAGGCTCTCTGTGGCAGTGATAAAACTGGGATTTTTTTTTAAGTCTAAGAATTTCCTGCTAAAGCTATAATTTTCTTGTATAAAAGAGGCAAATTCTTTGAACAAAAAATACTCCCGCTACAATTTCCTTCATCTTTAGTTCCAATTAGTTGCTATCTGAGATTACTAAGCTAAATCAGGGAAAAACATTGACGTTAAAAATTAATTATGTAGTTTAAAAACTCTTATCAAATACCACTCAGAGCACAGCTATGAAAAATTAAAGTCTTTTGTTCTCTAAAGAGAATAAATTAATGTTGTGTGTGTTACAAGATGGTAACACACGAGGGGCTCTAATGATGTTATGAACCACAAAATCAAAGGTTGAGCACCTCACACAGTCATCAAACCATGACAGCCCTTAGCATGGCCAGCATGACAGGCACAGTTTATTTATTTTTTAGAACTTATACACTGTTGTATTGGCATTTAACTGTAGAATTTCATATCTGCTTTGTGTAGCTCCACCTTACGTGACAGGAAAATCTGTAATATTCTTTGACAATATTATGGTGCCTTAGCACTTGAATAATGCAGTCAGCTGACAGGAAGAACAGCTTTCACTGAGAAATAAGTGTTTTACATTCTAATTCAGCTACTGCTACTGACCTTCATGTCACTTTTTCTCTGTTGCCTGGTTCATTTGAACACTTGACCTATTTAGAACAAATTTGAAACATATACTAAATTATAAATACTTAGGTTTGCTGATTGTATATGTGTTACTGTAATAAATTTCTGCATTTGTACAGATTAACTCTAAGTAACTCATTCTTAACTCTGCATCATATAAACCTATATATGATCTTATTCTTGTATCTTCACTGGTAAAATGTAAGGCTTGGTTTGGCATGATATATAGCACCAAAGAATCTCTGTCTCTGACTATCTTCCAAATCTCTTCTTCAGAATAGTGTCCTGGAAATCCACCAGCTGGCTAATAACTAACAACAAACACCTATTTATTGTAAATGAAAGTGATGCCTCCAAGGCAGTAGAGCCAGCCCTATTACCGCCAGCCATAGGAGGTTTTAAATGTTGCTGACTGGAAGCAGTGGGACAGATGCAAGCCCAGGTTGTCTTCAGGCTTCTGCCATTATTGTTAACTATACCCACTGCTATTGTTATTTGCTGCCTCATTCTCGTGCTTCATTCCACATGCCGCCCGTTATCAGATCGCATTTCCAGTAATTTGCGGCACAAAAATTTTTCGAGCTGAAGGTGAGGAAAATATCTAAAGGGGCCTTGCTCCAGCAACTTTTGAGCCATTGTTTCACCACTTACTGCCATTTTTTGCAGGACACCTCCGTTAGTGACTGGTCACATACTCCACTAGCCACCTTCAGTGCAGTCAATTAGAGCAATGCTGACTAACAAACACATAGTGATCTCAATGAACAGTATACTGTATTGGACAGTCTTAATTTATATATTTTTCTTCTTGGAACACTATAAATAAACTTCGACTGTCCAATATATATACTTACACAAATGTATATAAACACACTGAGCCATGAACTAATAGAACATTGAAGGGAGGTGCATTCCCATAAATGCCAAACATCCACATTTCACGCAGAAGTCAGCATTTTCAGGGCAATGTCTGCCTGTGGGCTTTAAGAATCAGTAGCATTCCCTGCTACTCCCCCCTCAGTACCACTCCTGGCTCCTATTGCTGCTGCAAGAGATTGTACACCACTGCACAATTGGCATGGGAATGCTCACAACATGCTGCCCACAGTGTGCAGTGGCGTTCACTCCTCTGGAGCCTCTGCAGGAGATGGCGGGCAGTGCTGGGTGGCAGAGTTAAGAAGAGTAGCAGCATGAATGAGGGAGGGGAAAAAGGAAGAGGAGATTGCCAGCATGAATTGGGTGGGAGGTGGTTTAAGTGTGCCAGCGTAAACTGGGAGAAGGGGAGGGAAAGAAGATTGCCAGTGAGGAAAAAGAAGAGTGCTTCTGTGAACTGAAGGGAGGGGGGAGAATAATGTTTGTGTGACACTGTGACAACTGTGTCAACTACTTAAAAACAATTCAACAGTCAGATTTTGCAACATAATATACCAATATATATCCAAAATAGCCTACAATTTCTCTGGAAGAAATTAGAGAAATTCACTGCATTTTTTTCAACATCCTTCCAAAATACAAGAATGTTGGCTAAATCTGTAGCTTCAGTTCTAATAAGCCTGTGGCCAACTGCACTTTCAGTGTCATTGCATCTCATCAGCCTACATTCAGGGCTATTTTGGGTTGTCACCTTTTTTGAACCTATTGGGTAAGCTTTTGTGAGTTTTCCAGGTTGGCATGTATGTGTTTCCCCACATGTAGGGAGGAAAAATCAGAAACCCAGTCATCCTACCTCACACTTACATCACTCTTACATATCCTCATGAAGTCTAGCAAGAAAGAAAGAGGCTTGAGAAAGGTTTCCATATCATCCTCTTGGCCAAAAGGTGTTTGTTGCCAGTGAGACTATGGTGTGAAAGAGAGACAATATAATAAAATTGCAGTTTTTTTAAAAAAGAAAAATTATGGTTGGTTTGAAAAGTCCTGCATCTCTATTGCTGTGGACAGTTAAGCAGAATAGTTTTTCTTGCACTCATTGGCTAAAGAATCTTCATGCACAAATGCCATCGCGAAAATTTATGCACTGCCCCTTTAAAAGCATGAAGTATTGTCCACTGTGTCCTCACACATGACTTCCTGACCAATACATCCTATCTTCTCCTGTCATACAATGAAAACATATTGACTAACTTTTGTACTCATCTATTCTTAAGGGGAAGTTTTAAAAATGCATTCTCCCAGCGATGAGCTTCACTTGCTGGGAGTTCATATTGGGAATCATGTGCATATTCCCCAAGATTTTCCATTCGTTGCATGGAATATCATGAGAACCTCACTTGCATTTTCCCAATATGCACTCCTGACAGGCAAGGCTCCCTTGTGGTAGTGCAAAGCTATAACATTGTCCCTTTACTGTCTTCCAATGTTTGCAGCTTTATGACAAGACCCAGTTTTGAAATTTACATACAATATACAAAAGCATTCTAATTGCTAACTTCCATGAATGGTGCTTTGGTATCTTCCAGAAAATTATAATGTTGAAGCATATAAACTTTTGCCAAAGATTGTCAGGAAGATTTGAAAGGAATTTACTGACATGTCTAAAGATTACCCTGAAAATGGCTGAAGTAATTGTTCAGTCTTGCTTTTTGAGCACTGGCATTCTTGCCTTTTATCCGGTCGTTGTTTGATGAAGAATCCTCCTCATAACATTGATCACCTATTTTCACTGACACCTAATAAATAATTCATTTTGGGAAGCAGAAAGAAAAAAAGAGCTCTTGCTCTTTTTCTTAATCCACATTGAGATTGAGGTACAGCAGTTGGCAGAAATGCTAGCTATCAATGGAGGACATTATGTTAGAGGCTCATTATTCAAACTGTGCGCAGTGGAACATATACACAAGTACTCATGTATATCAGGGCCTCACCACCACCCCCCCCCCCTCCACCAGCCTCTCCCAAGCGTGCGCCATTGACGCACTGGTGTATGGATCCACAGTGATTCACATGACAGACATGGCAATGTAGAAACCTAGCAAAAGCTGTCCAATTGCTTCAAAAAAGCTGACACTGCCCCAAAAAACTGACAACTCAAAAATGTCCCTGACATGTGAAAACAAGTAGTCACACGAGCTTAGTAACAACTGTAGATGTACACAACATTCATTCACCTCTTTTGGAGGGAGAAAAACCATAAGTACGTGAAAGCCTTAAAGGGACAATCCAAATGTTGAAGGTACAAAACTGGTGGTGGTTTTCTAGAGGGATCCAGAGGCATTCTTCCCCAGAAAATGTTTATAATTTTTACATTCTAGTTAATTTTAAACATTTTATACTTCATAATTAAGAGAATTTTAATCCAAAAAAAGGAAAAATAAAGTGACATTTGAATTTTCAACAGACCAACCAGACCACAGCTTATCCAAAGTTACCTTAACAGTCACCCTCCCGCACCAAATTTTCCTATAGAATCTTACACTGTCCCAATTCACAGAGACCCTGTACCCCATCCAACTGCCCATTATTTCACAGCAACATTCTCTTCTCCTCTAACCCTCCCAGGTCATATTGGCACTCTTCTTCTTCGCCCCCTTCAGTTCAGCCTGGCTCTCTTCTCCCCCTTCAACCTAGTTAAGTGGTATTCTTTTTCCACCCCCATAGCTATAGCTGACACTCTCCTCATTAATTTCAATGGACAGAATATCAGGAGCAACTGCCCATGTTTTCTGATCTGCACTTGCTGCACTTAAGGCTCCACCAGTGGATTTGGGCAAATCTGTGGAGTCTGTGCATACACAAACGCCAACAACTGTGTGTAGTATCGTCCAAATGCACATAAGTTGTCAGTGTTTGCATAAGCACAGACTTCACAGATTCGAACATGTGCCTAGTAAAGTTCACGGGAAAGTCTGCAAAATGCTGATTTTTGAGGCCTGCCAATAATACACTGACAGGGTTTGAAGAAACACGTAGACCCTGATATTAATGGGGAGGTGAGGAGGGTGTGGGTGAGGTAGCACAAGGGAAACCCGGCAAGGCCGGGGGCGTGCGGTTGGACCTCATTTAAATAACCTGCTGCAGACTCCCGCCCGACAGCCAGCCAAATTGATAGCCTGGTCAGCGGGCAGGAGCGCGCACAAGCGACAGGAAGCTGCAGCTGGGGAACTGTAGGGATGGTCTCCGACAGTTAGAGGTGGGTTTGGCCACAATCGGGGGGAGGGTGGTCTGGCTGTGATAGGGGTGAGGGGGGAGTCTGGCCGTGATCGGGCGGGGGGGGAGAGAGGAGGGGTCTGGCCACGGGTCGGGGTGGGGGGTGGGTGGGTCTGACTGTGATCGGGGGAAGGGGGAGGGGAAGATCCAAAAGGCTACCTTGTGAGGCCCGGACAAGCACTCCTTGCCCACAAGGAAATCTGAAAAATACATTTAAAACTTATTGAAATAAACTTCAAACTTAAGGATCCGGCTCCTGGCAGGTTTTCCCTGACGGGGAAGCCAACACTGCCCCTCCGCAACCCCCCCCGCCCCCCACCAAGCTCATGCCTCCATCTGAAATTAAATTAAAGATCGGGTCCTGATGACATCATCGGACCTAATCTGCATATTTAAATCAGGACTCCACTCCCCTCCTGTGGATGCACGGCTGGCCTGCTCAAAAGAGCAGGTTAATATCGGGGACACCAGCGGGAACGAAGCGGGATGAGAGGGGGTAAGTGACACCTGTTATTTTAACTGTCCCCACCCCCGGCCCGGTTTACGCCATGTGGGGGCAATTAAAATCAGGACCATAGTGTCAGTGTGAAACGCTGTTGGTTGGCATGAATGAAATTATCAATATCAGATCACAGAAACAGCAGCATCAGTACATCAGGAGAGAATGTCAGTTGTGCAATTTGGCTTTTTGCGTATCAATGCTAACAAGAAATGAACCTCAGCGCAATGGCACGTTATGTCAGAGATGTTGGTTTACAAGATCATCAGGCTTCATGCATCTCTGAGCAAAATTGGAACTCACCACAATGTCGTGCGTTTGCTCATTGACACTAAATTGACAGCTGCTGAAGATGTTTAGCTTCTTGCTTCACACTGAAGAGAATTGTAGGTCAGGTTAGCCAAGTAGTTCCTGTTAATCCAGCCAAAGATCTAAACCAAAGTCAGTCCTTTGGTGAGGATGATATTGCTAGCTGAACCCCCAGCATTGTGCTCCACTTTGGTTTCACCTGAGCAAGCCAGTTTCTGAGTCCACTGATAGGGCATGTTGGACAGTGAAAATGATCATTTATCTGGTCTCAATCAACTCAAATCATTTTCAGTAGTGGCAACTAGTGACTCAGGCTAAGGCATGGAAAGTAAGCTCAAAGGTGGCCTCAGGCTCCCATGTAGAGTTTCAGTTCTTACTTAGTGAGCAGTTTGGTGCACTAGTTGCTTGCCATAAGGTTCAGTGAACAATTCCAAGCAGCAGAGGCCACTGGCAGGGACCAAAGGAATGGTCCCCAGCATGCAGGTAAGTCACAGGGAAGAGGTTTCAGGAGGGTCTCGCATTCAGGAAGGGGGAGAGCTTGGGACAGGAGAGGCCTAAACCTTTTTTATGGGGCCCGGAGGAGCACTCGTCTTTTTCCTGGCCCCACATAGAAAGTTAAAAAATGTAAAACCAAAACTTACCTGTTGGGGCCTCTTCTGGCCCTGGAACCTCTACCTGCTATTTTCACCAGGCAGGAAAGCCACAACAGCTTTCCTGCTCAGGCCACCAGTTAAAATTGCAGTCAGAACCTGATGATGTTATTGGACCACGATCTGCTCATCTAAAGAAGGACTCTGCCAGCTTCAGATCGGCGTTCTTGCCACCTGCTCTGAAGAGCAGGTTAAAATAGGAGACACTGGAAACATTGCGGGACATCAGCGGCGGGCAAGTTTCCTGGCTGACTTTAACTGCCAGCCCGCCTGGTGGAAACTGGGAGGGTAGGGTTAAAATTGCCCTTCTGATGGAGGGCAAATCACTGTACAACATCGGATGTTTTCAGCAGGAGTTCAATGGATTCTATAGGAGGCAACAAATTCTAAGTCAGTGTACCAAACTGCCTAGAAAGAACCACGTCCATAAGCTTATCCAAGACCTGGTTTGGAGTTTTCTTTCCAAATTTTGGCCTGCGTCAACGGTTGCAAGCACAGGCCATGATTCTGTTCCAAGTATTGATGAATATTACTTCTTTCTGAATTTCCAGAACAGGTTTCTGTAGAACCTTATCCATGTGGCAATTAATGATCTGCTAACATGGATTCACATGGGATTTATATAGGTTTGCCAGCAGCATCAGTTGTCAGAATAGTGGATAATTTTATACAATTCATGCAAATGCTCTGACTTTCTCTCTGAAATCTGCTGTCAAGGGTCGATCATCTACGTGCAGGTGCTCAATGGCACATTAACAGACTAGAGTTGCAAGTAGTGTGGCTGGTTCTTTAGCATTTTACCAACAGGTGAAAAGGTCATTCTGTCATGGTTTGGAAAGATAGCATTGCAGTTGTAAAATTCATAAATAACCAAGGAAGATGGGCACATTAATCACACTCTATAATTATGCCTTAGAACTCTGGCATTGTACAGACACAACCCATCAGTCATGTTGACATTGCCACCCTTGGCTGTAAGAGCCTGTGAGCCCTAACAGCTGACTATTCATACTACTCCTAATATGGTATACTGCCTATTGATGGGTTGGAAATTTGGCAGATTGAGAGGCAGACAAGAATGGCGAGATAATAATAGAATAAAATACTGGTCCATGGCCATACATTTCTGTGATAGGAATGAAGTGAATTAATGTGGAACACTTTGACCATTCCTCTCACTCTGATTCTGCTTTCCCTCTTGTTGTGTACTCTCTTCTGTTTCCCAATCTGTTGCTCTTACCTAACATTAAATTCTCTTATTGTAAAGTTCTCCATTGTAGCGTAGTATATCATGGAACATTCAGACCTCTGTGTAGGAATAGAAATTGAGTTTGGGTACTTACTCAAAGGTATAATCAGTGTGGTCTATGTAATTCCTATGTATTAATGTTTTGCCCATGCTTGGGTTTATTTTTTGACTAAAAACAAACAAGGATTTTTAAAAAACTGAAATGAACATAAGGTGTAAAAGTTTCTGTTTTTCTATCTCTAGGCTTTCCCACTTCCATACTGCGAAGACTTTACCTTAGAATATACCATGGCTTGCAGCCGCTGGTATCTTTCAAAAAAATGAGGGCTAAATTTGATGGCCTTCAGAGGAACCTGGGGGTAGTTTTAACCCCCAAGAACGGGTGGGCTGGGAGTGGGTAGCTGGTAAAAATTGTTGATATCATCAGCGTGACCGCAACCCGGCTGCAACACGCCCACTTCTGAGTTTAACCCAGGCGCGTTTGGATGTGTACGCATCCGAAACCCGGAAACCGCGTCCCTTGTTAATGGGTCATTAAAGGGGCAATTTACCAACTTCAAATACTTAAAGTAGGAAATTTTGGTGGGTTCTGAACCTGAAACGAATTTTACCTTACCTGCACAGGTTTCCCATGGCTTCTCAAACTCGCCCGTGAAACGGAGGCGAGATTCATGCAGAAATTGATTTGGCCCTTTAAACCTGTGATTGACACATCTGAAGAAAAGCTCAGGGATTGCAACTGGTGTCTCAGTTCTCTCAGGCAAACGTTTGGCTGAGAATTGTTTGTGTTTGGTCTCTATGCACTCTTCCAGCCATCACTCAATTAAATTAAATAAACTGAAAATAATCAATTGTTAACATCCTGAATCAATGTTGAGTGTGTGCACAAGCTTATATTTTTAAGAATGATGACAACATCTGAAATATTGGAAATTCCGCAGTCAAGTTACTTGAAGGAATCACAACATTTTATAAGAACTTGGCTGTTTTGCTAATAAACATTATGGAACTCCAAATGTGTTTCCAATTCTCATCCATTATTTGCCTTTGTCTGTTCCATCTCTTCCCTTCTCTTCCTGGCTTTCTCTCTCTCCATCTTTGGCAATAGGCTTTCCATAGATATTTATTACAAGCTTGGACTCCCACAACTTGTATGGATTGTGTTTCTTCCCACCCCACTTCCAGTAAATATTTCATCCCTTGTTCTAATTTTCTCCTTCTCTGTCATATCTGCGCTAATAAATCTATTTTCCACACCAAGGTTCCTAAAGGTACTTTTTTTTCCTCAGCTGAGTCTTCCCTCAGCAGTGGTTAACAGGTCCTTTGATTGAATCCACCACATTTCCCATATGCAGCAGAATATAACTGCCAGGGATATCTGTTATGGTTTTCATCTTTTAATGCTATTGCTGGTGGTGTTAGGAACGTCCAAAAATGAATGTTACTTATATTGCATTGATCGTGAAATCGCTTCTCTCCTTCTCCACCTCACCTTCTTCTCTCTGCATTGGTTTTGCCTCCACATGTGCAATGCCAGGGGAGATCAACTAGCAAAAACTGCAACCAATAAATAAATAAATCTCTCCCCACAGCACCACCATTGCATCACTTTCTACATCCCCTGGTAGAATAATAAATGTGGTCCCCACTCAACTGAGCAAAAAAAAAATCAAAATGCACCCACTGAGCAAAGATTAGGATCCATGGTAAAGAGTATATATCCGGAAACAACCCCCCAAACAATGACCATAAGGCCAAATGCATCCCCACTGCATACGACCACACATAGCAGAAATTCCAGGTTAGGACAACAAACCTTCTCCCCACCACTGAGCAGAAATTCTGGTATAGGTTCACATTCATCCCCAACCACCCCATCTCAGAAATTGCTGATTAGGATATTAAATCAACATTCACGCTGAGAGCTCGCTCTCCCCCCCCCCACCCCCGATGGTCGAGATCCCACCGTCATCAAGAACTTCCCCATGGTCAAGACTCCCCGCCAATAGTCCACACACCCCCAATGGTCACCTCTGGCATCAAACTGCCCCCTCACCCTCCCTGCCACATGCCCTCCATGGCCCACGATCTCTCCCCCTCCCTCCCTCCCTCCTCTCCAATTCCCAGCTGCTTTCCCTCCCGACAGCCAGCCAGCCTGTCAATCTGGCTGGCTGTCGCATGGGAAACCCAGAAGTGAAATCAATTTTCTTCAGTTGAGTTGCGATCGCAGAATCCCGCACGCTCACTTGACTTCTGGGTTTCCCACCCGATAATCTACCCACTCATTCAGTTCCTGGCTCCATGCTAAAATCATGTCCCTGGTGTTCGATTGGTTGACATACACCTGGGACTGGAAATTCATCAAATTTAGCCCTTATTTTTTTCAAAGATACCAGCGGCTGCAGGCTATAATATAATCGAAGTTTAAAATCTTCTCAGACCCAATATGGAAGTGGAAAAGCTTAGAGATAGAAAAACAGAAACTTGCTTCAAAGGGGACATGTGTTGTGCAGTGGGTTAGAACACACTGTTCTTTCACCTCTGGGCTCTACAATTGAATCAACCCAAAACAGATGGGATGAAAGTCTACTCTCTCTCACAATTGTTAAGAGTCCTATCTCCTAAGTTTAAGTAAACTCAGCCCAGTTTCCAATGAACATAAATCCACAGCACAAAACGACACTCAATTTTGGCACAATTTGTACTAATTTAACAATTGATATCTAAGAAACCATGACGATATGCAATTAATGGAAAATCATATTAAGGCAGTACAGATTTTTAAAAATACTTATTTTTGTAAAGTCACCACAGTTTTGACACACAATACATACAGGAGAGTACACATTGGCACTTTTAGGCTATCAGATTGGGAACTGCGCATTGCTCGGAGATTGGGATAAGTTGATGAATCCTTGGGATTTGGCAGTCAGTCACAAATCCTGCTTGCCCATAGGGTAGGGTCACTGCTCTTACTGGATTGCTGGGAGGGGCTCATTAGTTTCTGGTCTCATTCTAACCTTGGGGAGGTAGTTTGGATATGTATGGTGGGTGCCAGAGTTGTAGGGCTGCCAGAAAAGAGTTCCAGACTGCCAGGTGCCTTGTGAGTTCCAGTGGGAGTCCATACATTACATGTTCTGACTGACATACGTCCCATAGATATTTGACCCACACGTTTATTGTGGAGAGGATTATGCTTCACCACAGTGGGGCGATGCATCTTTTTCCTACTTTTTACTGGCATGAAATCATGGTGACAGGATGGAAATATGTTTGTGAGGGTCTGTCGGGGAGTGTAAAGACAGTTCTAAGGGTGGGGGTGGGAGGGTGGTTGGCTTAAGTTGAAGTTTTTGAAATGTGGCCATATACTGGAGTAAGTGTTTAATTTGGAAGTAGCAGTCCTATTGGGTGAGGTGCAATTTGTCTGCCATTTGTTGGAAGGGCATAAACTGGGCCTCTGTCAAGAAGTTGACCTGAACTAGTGATGCCATTCTCGTGCCAGGTTCAAAATGTATCTGGGAGTTCCCCAGTGTGCAATGATGGGTACAGGCCAAAAGGCCTTAGGAATTTTCAAGGAGGCACAGACCTCTTTCCAGATTGACAGTGTTGTTCTAGTTATGGAGAGGTTTCACTTTTAGGGTTGGGTTTAGACAAATGGCTACTGGCAATTGAGGGGGGAGTTATGCTTTGAATTGTGCCTATACTGTACCTACTTGTACAAATTAGAGACATGTTTATTTCATAACAATCAGTCTTTAAATACATTCAAAAATTAAGAATGATATATATATATGTGTGTGTGTGTGATGATAAATCTTGACCTTGAAAGGTTAAAATAATAGAAACCCTCCTACTGCAGTCAGGTCTATTCAGCCAGATAAGTCTGTTAAAAAATTCTGTATTTAGGATTTCTGAAGAAAGACAAAAAGTGTTGATTTGATTTGCAGGTGGGAAGCCTAATTTCCTGCATTTCAGCTGCTGGTATTCCATTGGGAATAGTCACAGAAGGAAGCTTTAAAAAAGATGTTAACACAGCAGAACAAGAGACAATAGGTATTTTTGTAGTGTGGAGAGGGGGAGGTTGTGGCCCTATAGACCTGAATGGAAAAATTCATTTAGCGCAGCTTGATGGGAGGTGGTTTCTGTGAATATGTTTGGAGTTATAATAGAAGAATCAGTGATGGATGAAATGTGCTGTCCAAAAATTCTGCGTATGTCCGTAATATCTATATTCATATGGTCAAATGGTGACCTTAACAAATGAAGGCCTCGTTCAAGGTCTTTGTCAACACTGGTTTATTACTAACAACAACTGTTGAGGAAACAAAAATCTTTAGGGTCAATTTTACGAGAATGCTATTCCCTCCCATCCCAAAATGTGATCAAAATAGGTGAGGTTCTACACCAGGAGTGTGATTTTATAAAATCAGCGTATTCAGTTTAAAAACAAATTAAAAACTTGCACCCCAAAATTCCTGGGCCTGGGAGGATGGAATGAGGACATACATATGTTGGTCAGGGGCGAGGGCATGGAATGTGGGGTGGGACCCAGTTGTTCCAGGTCTCCATCATTGTGGAACCATGCTGTGTGCAAATTGGCTGCCATATTTCCCTACATTAAAACAGTGACCACAATTCAAAAGTACTTCATTGGTTGTAAAGCATTTTGGGACATCCTAAGATCGTGAAAAGTGCTGTATAATTGCAAATCCTTTCCTTTGCTATGATCAAAAGGTTTTAATGCGACTGGCCAGATGACAACTCCCATCAGAAATCTCGTCCATTCCAACTTTTCTGTGACTAGGGGAAAGTACACCTGCCTGAAATGCATGTAGAAGTTGGGTCCTAATGCTGGTCTTTTAATTGTCCTAGATATACATCCTAACTCCCTATGCGCTTTCTTAATAACCTCTCAACACCGGTCATGAAGCTTCAATGATTCATGAACTACAATCCCCAGAGCAGCCTTGAGTGTCCAAACCTGCAGGGTGTATACATGCCTGGAATTGCCCCAGCCCAAGTGTATCACGCTGCACTTGTCTATATTGAAAGACATTAGCCAGTCACAGAGTAACTGTATCTGTATCTGTATCTGTATCTGTATCTGCCAGTTACAGCGAGGTAACCAGTAAGTAAACTTGGCAAAGAGCTATTAGGTTGTAAGTCAGAGATGCAGCACAGACACAAAGCAGTAGGGTGTTGAGTAAGACTCAAACGGTGAGAGAGAACAAAACTGGAAAATGCTGAAACGCATAGCAGGCCAGTCAGCATCAGTGAAGAAAACAGGTGCACACCCTTCATCTGAACTGAAAAAGGCTCGCGTGTGAAATGTTTACTTGCCCATTCTCTCCACAGATACTGGCTGACCTGTGTCTTTCCAGCATTTTCTACTTTTGTTTCAAATTTCCAGCCTCTGCAGTATTTTGACTTTTACTTGTAAGAGAGGGCATCTGCTGAGTTGTAAGGAAGAATCTGCAGAGTAGAGAGACAGAAGAGATGAAGTCTCTAAATCCAGGCTTAGATGAATGTAATACTGATGAAATTAAGTTGAAATGGAAAAAAATATTAGTACTGGGCCGTAACCTTGAAAGGAATAAGTGCTGATTTAATCAGACTCAACAGGGCCATTGCTTCCAGGGCTGTGTATCTCTCTTATCTCAGGGTGGTGCTTTGCTGTATCAAGCTTGTCTTAGATTGACAAAAATAGTTGCACTTCTAGGATAAACTTTGGAACTAATGATGTTCTGAAGACTCTGATTGCCAGATATGTGTATGTGTATATATATATATATATATATATATTATAAAATCTACAAAAAGTTCTTCGCTTCAGACATGCCAATTCCTTGTGTGTGTCACCAAAGACATAGGCCTTGATTTTCGAATCAAAGTGCAGGTGCGTTTGGGGGCGGGGTTGGGGGGGCTCCGAAAATCGGGGAAATCCCGAGCGGGTTCGGAAGCCAGGTCCAACTCGCCGACTTTCAGGTTCCCCACAGACACGTCTGTGTGCACACTCGCCTCACAAATGCGGAAGTCCCGCCAGCAATTAAAACCGGCGGGATGACAGTTAACACAGTTAGTTAGATAGTTTAAGTATTTGAACTAGTTAATTTCATAGTGATTGAGGCAGGGGATCGATATTCATTCAGCCTCAGCGTGTTTCCCGTGCTGTGGGAAACACTCCATGTTTTAGGACACATATTTAAGCCAGCAGCCAGTTGGACATTGAAATGCTTGTTTGACAGATGGAGTTAAAAGGTGAGTTATTGCAGCAGGGCACTCTACATGGTGCATCCGCTGACTGTTTAGATGCTTTGGGCCTCGCCCTCCGGGTTTTGGAGCCCATGAGGGCCCCTCCAAAGACTGCTCCATCTGCACCTGTGCAGGGGCAGACTCGGCCACCTGGTGAGGAGGTAGCATTGCGGGTACTGGTTGAGAGGGGGGCAACGGGTGAGATGTGGGAGCACTTTGAGTGGCGTCACTACTTCCATGTCCCCTTTTACCATCATCCCTCCCCTGGGCCAGGGCCACATCATTTCTACCACTCTGCTGGACAACAATTTGGAGGACATGTGTGATGCCTTGTAAGGCCAGCGCTAGTGTATCTGTCTACCTGTTTAATGCGGCAGAATGTTGTTCACCCTGAGTCCAAACGATCATTGTTAGGGCCTGAATGGACTTATTTGTGAGCCATGCTTGAAGCTCGATGGAAGCTAGCCTTCTCTCCATCGCAGACATTCCCGCACTGACCTGCGACACTATCTCAGCAGTTACATGCGACACTTTCTCAGACAGTTGCTCACATCTCTGCGACACTATCTCAGAGATTTCCTCCCGTACCTGTGCCACCATTCCACTCTTGCAGGAGTTGGACTCCTAGTGCAGAGTGCGCGTGGCACCTATTCCAGGACACTTAAAAATATCAACGGGATTAAACAAAGTCAACATGGATTTATGAAAGGGAAATCATGTTTGACAAACCTACTGGAGTTTTTTGAGGGTGTAACTGGTAGAATAGATGACGGAGAACCAGTGGATGTGGTTTATTTGGATTTTCAGAAGGCCTTTGATAAAGTCCCACACAAGAGGTTAGTGTGCAAAATTAAAGAACGTGGGATTGGTGGTAATATACTGGCATGGATTGAAAATTGGTTAACAAACAGGAAACAGAGAGTAGGAATAAATGGGTCTTTTTTGGGGTGTAAGGCAGTGATTAGTGGGGTACCGCAGGGATCAGTGCTTGGGCCCCAGCTATTCACAATATATATCAATGATTTGGATGAGTGAACCAAATGTAATATTTTCAAGTTTGCTGACGACACAAAACTAAGTGGGATCATGAGTTGTGAGGAGGATGCAAAGAGGCTTCAAGGCAATGTAGACAAGCTGAATGAGTGGGCAAATATATAGCAGATGCAGTATAATGTGGATAAGTTATCCACTTCGGAAGGAAAAACAGAAAGGCAGAGTATTATTTAAATGGTGATAGATTGGGGAATGTTGATGTACAAAGGGACCTGGGTGTCCTTGTACACCAATCACTGAAAGCAAACATGCAGGTGCAGCAAGGAGTTAGGAAGGCAAATGGTATGTTGGCCTTCATTGCAAGAGGATTTGAGTACAGGAGCAAGGATGTCTTACTGCAGTTATACAGGGCCTTGGTGAGACCACACCTGGAGTATTGTGTGCAGTTTTGGTCTCCTTACCTAAGAAAGGATATACTTGCCATAGAGGGAGTGCAGTGAAGATTCACCAGACTGATCCCTGGGATGGCGGGACTGTCGTATGAGGAGAGATTGGGTCGACTCGAGTTTAGAAGAATGAGAGGGGATCTCAATGAAACATATAAAATTCTGACAAGGCTAGACAGACTGGATGCAGGGAGGATGTTTCCCCTGGCTGGGAGGTCCAGATGGAGGGGCCACAGTCTCAGGATATGGGGTAGGACATTTAGGACTGAGATGAGGAGAAATTTCTTCACTCAGAGCGTGGTGAACCTGTGGAATTCTCTACCACAGAAGGCTGTGGAGGCCAAGTCACTAAATATATTTAAGAAGGAGCTAGATAGATTTCTAGACACAAAAGCCATCAAGGGGTATGGGGAGAGAGCAGGGATATGGTATTGCGATAGAGGATCAGCCATGATCATATTGAATGGCGGAGCAGGCTCGAAGGGCCGAATGGCCTACTCCTGCTCCTATTTTCTATGTTTCTATGTGCTGCTGTCCCTCGATCATTCTCCTTTTAAAGGATGGGCCCCGGGCTTCAGCATCTGCGTCCAGCTGTGTAGAGCCTGGAGAGGAGTACGCCCACCGATGCAGACTCTCCACAGTTGCCCCTGCCACCACTGTCTGCTCGTGCTCACTTGTGTGTGGTGACTCACCAGATGCCAACCCAACTAACTGACTACTAGGACCCACCGAGGTGTGAGTATCTGCGCTGGTGGATGGCTCACTAAGATGTAACAGTGCACCCTCAGAGGCCGGCAGGTCCTCTGAGGAATCGCCCTCTGCCATCACTGTGGTCATTGAAGGGCCTGTAAGAGAACAGAAGGCAACATTAAGCATCATCACAGATGTGTCATGTTGTGATGAGCATACTGAGGTGTTCACCATTGCAAGCATTGTTAACATCAATTCATATTGTGTGTGGTGAATGTTAAAGTTGTGTCACCAGACGTTTGTGGGGTGCCAGTCTCGGCGTCCCCGATGGACGGGCACTCGAGGGTGCAGCTGAACTCCAGCGCCTCCTGCTCCACCTCATGAGGACTACTATTTGTTGTGGCCCCGTTCCAGTCCTCGCCCTCTCACGTGCATTTTGCACTCCCTTCTCCTAGAAGGGGAGAAAGAACAGACGTGTGAGTGAGTGATGGTGAAGTGGTCAGCCGATGAATGCATTGGTTTGGGTGATACCATTAAAGAGATGCATCTGAGGGTGAGCATGAGACTTCACATTGGATGAGGATTGGGGTGAGTGGTAGTGGTGGGGTGACAAATGGGGAGGTGAGGAAGCGCTGAGGAAGTGCAGGTAAGTTGAGGATGAGCCTTAAAGGGGTGTGAGGAATGATGTGATGGAGTTGTCTTGGCAGTGCAGAATGAGTTGGGCGGAAGATGTAGAACACGGACTGCAGGAGAATCAGTAAGTGTACTCAATTTTCTGACCTAGTTAGGTCATTGAAATGCTTCCTGCACTGGACCCAGGTGCGCGAGATGTTGCTGCTGCTGGTGACCTCCTCTGCCACCTCGAGCCAGGCCTTCTTGGTGACAGAGGCAGGACACTTCCTTCCGTCCGCAGGGTAAAAGACTTCCCTCCTCTTCCTCACCCCGGCCAGTAGCTGCTGCAGTGAGGCATCACTAAATCTTGGAGCAGCCTTGCTCCTGTGCTGCTCCATAATTTGTGTTATTGGTGTTTGCTGCAGCAAAAGCCTTTGGAGCAATGGCCCTTTAAATAGAGCTGCTCCAGCTGACGGCCTGTCATGTCGGTGTGCAGTCTGCCCACTGCGTAGCTTTCTGACGGCAAACCCGGAAGCTACGTTAAGGGCCACCAATTAACTCGCGATTGCATGGGAAAGGGTAAGATTTTATTAGCCAGGTGACCTGCGCGCCCATTGATCGCCTCCTCCTCCCCGCCGCCATTAGAAAATCGAGCCCACGGGTTTTAAATGAACTTCATGTCTGATACCTTCTTAACAGGAAACAAACATTAAAGTGTGAGGGTGGCAGATTTAACATGCTGTTTATTTGTGCTTGGAATTGATTGGGTATTAGCCTGCCGTATAGCCTGGAGTTAAAGGACGATTAGTTTCCAGCATTGCAGGTGTTCTTGCACTAGTGGCTTGATATTTAACGGCCCTTTGTCTTCTTTATTCACATTAAACTTCAGAGCCTAAGTCAGGGCACAAATTGTGCAGTATTGATAAACCATGCGAATGCCAGCCAACAATATTCCAGACTTTGAGGCATTGTTTGTGGTTGGATCCTACAACAGTTTTTTAAAAATTGATGAATCAGCCCCTTGCTCAGGGTCAATCGGAGCAGTACCAGGGTTGAGGAACTTGGGCATCCCTAACCCAAAATCAAGTTTCCATTGGTGTGGAGCAGGCGGGTACCAGAAATGCACTTGAAGAAGCTCTTGTACCTATCTTTCATACGCTAATGCAGTGTCTCCCACTGACCCCACAAACCGGGATAATGATCCATGCAAAATGCTCTCCTGCCTTAACCCTAAAACTGGGTCTATGCCATTTCCGGGAGTTTCCTGTTTGCCTTGTAAGGAGGGGAACCTTTGTCAACCCTTACAATGCAAATGTTGGCAAGGGGGCAGAGCCAGGGTCGAGGGACGATCGAGACGGAGGGAACGATTGGAAGAGGGCGATCGGGAGAGGCGATCAGGAGGGGGAGAAGCGATGGGGGTGATCAAGAGGGGACCGGCAACTCCTACTCCTCCAGGAACCACATTCAGGTTATTCATTTTTTTAAAACTTATCTTTTTGGTGGCAGCCTGTAAATTTGGTTCTCCTGTGGGCAGCCACATTTTCGGGAAGGGGTCCTGAAACAGGCTTTAGGCCCCCTATCTGGACATGCAAAGGGACTAATGCTTGTTACAGGCGCGGGTCCTGGACGCCTACACTTAAGCCTTTACCAATATGGTGGATGGCGCACTTCTGGTGCAGAATGTGCACTCGCATGCTGCCCGACATATTTGGCACTTCGGTGTCCAGTTTCCAATGATGTAAAACGTGTGTGGCGTCACCAAATTTCTAGGCCAGTATGAAGGACAGTACACCCAGTGCAGTGAGGCTAGATGTATGCTCCACTGGCAAATGGCCTGGACCCCTGAAGATGGGATTTTTAAACCTTTTTTGACAGATCAGAAGGGACGGCCCAGGTTGGGTTTGGGGTTCTGGGCAACCTATCTTCCCCGCAGGTAGGTAGGTACCAGAGGTTCCTGCTGCCACGGTAGGCAGGTGCCGGAGTTGCGCCCAAAGTAGTGCTTGTCACTGCTTTTCTCTTGGTAATGAGATGCCCTCCCATTGATCCCTCAAATGCCTACAGGGTCATTGCTGGAGAGCACCAACGGGTTTGTCCTCAATATAACAACTGGGATATGGATTTTAAGTCCCATTATCTTTTCTCCTGACCTATTGTACTTATTTCATTCTCCTTTCATTGAGGTCAATGCAAATTAAATTCAAGAGAGATGTAAAACCAGCTGATGATTCGCTTTATCCCATTTTACACTATAGCACAGTCAAAGTTTCCCCCAGTAGGTGTAAGTTGTTGTGTGATTCTAGTATGGGGGCCAGAATTTGGGGCATAGGTCAGATACACCAGAGTTACACCTGTTCTAAAATGCACAGTAAATTCTGGTAGACTGTGCCGATGTGCCCGCCCCCAAAGTGATGCATGATAGCCAAAGCTGTTGTCCTAGAAATTCTGCCATTTACAGCAGAATAGCAGAAAAGATGTGTAAGTTAAACTAGGAAGTGGTTGAGTTCATGAAATGACAGAGGTGTGCAAGATAAGCCTATACCAAAGGAGAAGTAGGCCAACTGGAGGCGCCCTACCATCAGAGTCTGCAGAACGCACCACTTTGTCGATGACGTCTGAAGAGATCTGTTGGAGGCAACAGTTCAATAAAGAGGCATAGAAGGAACACTGTCTTCCATTGCAAATTGACCTCTAAACATCTTCTCAAACACAAAAAACAAAGAACAAACTTCCTTCAAAATACTGGGCTTCACTTCACAAAGTGGTTTTATTGTGCACATATATATTTACAGGAAGTGTTTCTTATTACCATCATGCCTACCCCATGTGCCTCTCTGTGCTGTTCTTAAACTTATTCTGGTGCTGTCCTGAAGTGATACCTGAGGGTCGGAGATACCAGTGGTGCTGGACTGTGGTTTGGCATCGTGAGCCCCTTGGGACCGAAGTGGCCCTTGTGTCAGGGCTTATGAATTCCAGGTGGACTTTTCAGGCTATGTTACCACTGCAGGTGCATGGGCAGCCTGATCCTGTATCCTGACATCAACGTGACCAGGCATCCAAGAGGATGGGCTAGAAAAGTCACATGAGTTATCACCAGGAAAGAGGGCAGCTTCATGGAGGTGGACTCTAGCCACGTCACTTGTGCTGGTTCCTGGATCTGAGTGTCCACTGTCCAGTGGAGAGCTGTTTTGATGGTATCAATTAGTCTCTGAGAGAAGTCACCCTAAAACTCCCGTAATCCACTTTCCATTGTTCTCTCCAAAGGGTCCCCCAAGGATTGAAGGTCACTTGTTACATCATCCATTTTGGATGCACTGACTGGTCTGGAGGCCTCTCTGTTGGGTGGGAGGGGGGGTGGATGCATACGTCCGTGATGCCACCGCCTGCTCCAGGTAATGCTGCATTGTGTCAAATTCTTCCTGGATATTGGCATTAGGAATGGCATTGGACTCCACCGTGATCCCTGCCATCTGTCTCCAAGTTCTCTCATATGATCCTCAATTCCATCATGTGAGTGTGATGCTCATCTGGCATTCTTTTTAGAGCCAGATCCTAGAGATCTGAGTCCAGGGCTGACTTCTGCAGAGTCCACTCCCCATTGTTAGATCTCAATTTTACCTCTGATTCCTCTGGCACTGTGAATGTATTGAATGAAGGAGTTCCACATTTAAGGAAACTGCAAGGAAGGATCTGTACAGTTTTAAAGGTGGTGCAGGAATAGAGAGACCTGGGGGATTACGTAGACAAATCTTTGAAGGTGGCAGGACAAGTTGAGATGGTTGTTTAAAAAAGCATACGGGATCCTTGCCGTTATAAATAGAGGCATAGAGTACAAAAGTATAGAAGTTATAAATCATTGGTTAGGCCTCAGCTGGAGTATTGCGTTCAATTCTGGGCAGTCCGCTTTAGGAAGGATGTCAAGGCCTTAGAGAGGGTTCAGAGCAGATTTACTAGAATGGTACCAAGGATGCGGGACTTCAGTTATGTGGAGAGACTGGAGAAGCTGGGGTTGTTCTCCTTAGAACAGAGAAGGTTAAGGGGAGATTCAATAGAGGTGTTCAAAATGGTGAGGGGTTTTGATAGAGTAAATAAGGAAATGTTGTTTCAACTGGCAGAAGGGTCGGTAACTAGAGGACACAGATTTAAGGTAATTGGCAAAAGAACCAGAGGGAAGATGAGGAGAAAAGTTTTACGCAGCAAGTTGTTATGATCTGGGATGCCTTGCTTGAAACGGTGGTGGAAGCAGATTCAATAGTAACTTTCAAAAAGGAATTGGATAAATTCTTGAAGGGGAAATAATTGCAGGGCTATGGGGAAAGAGCAGGGGAGTGGGACTAATTGTATAGCTCTTTCAAAGAGCCACGATGGGACGAATGGCCTCCTTTTGTGCTGTATGATTCTATGGCTCTATCTCCATTACGAGGACATGCAGGTGTGGCTGCCTGAAGTTTGCCACTTGCTTCTTTGATCTGGCTTCCATCCTTGTGGCCCGGTTTTATATCTTGCTGCTGCATCAGGTCTCTGACTCTCTTCCAGGTACTTTCTGGCCTCCATTGCCTTTTGCCTTGGCCCCTTTCCAAGTCACCCCTTGTATCTATTCATGACCCATTTGGGGCCTAATCCCCACCTCTGTATTATTTTTTCACCCCTGCCCTGCGAATCTGAGTTGTTGCAGGCTGTATTTAAACAGCCTGCACACTTCTTCCTATGTAAATTAGCTGACCCTGCAATTTAAGGCAGGGTCAGTGTCACGACCAGAAAGCGATGGAACTCCTGCTTCATCTCAGTACCAGTTGCACTGTTGAAATTTCAGGCCCATACGTGCAGTCATCTGGTTGAAGAGTGCAGGAGAGGAGGACCGGGCCTGAAGTAGATGAGGGCAGCTAAGTGGAATTACAAAATTACTGTAGTATATTTACTCAATATATAAAAACAAAATTGAATGTAATTTTAGTTTAGGAACCAGGATCAGATCAAAACATCGATATTTCAAGGTATTCAATACACAGAAGTTCAGACTAAGACTCTATTGTATAAGGCAACCGTTAAATCTGATGCAGTGGGAATAGGACAAATAATTATAGCACAATGTATTTTATTAAGCTCAAGGATCCCATTCCACTGTAGAACCACCTGGAAATATTAGGGGGTGGAATCTGTGCAGGACTATACGAGAAATTCAAAGCAGGTTCTCAAATTGTATGATTTTTCTAACACAGATTGGTGCATGCTCATCAGCCAACCATGTTGTGTGTTGTATAATTAATTTGCACATCAATTAAAGAATGGATGGCTAATTGCACTGTACCAGGCAACTCATTTCTGGCATGAAGGGTGAGAGTGAAAGGTAACCTGCATTTATGTAGCAGCCTTAACATAAAGAATTGTCTCGTGGTGCTTTGCAAATAGGCGTAAAGTTCTTCAGTCAGCCAGCCTATCTGCAAGTCCTCAGTGCATAAAGATGGGCATCAGTTATCTTCTAATTAGTACAGTTAATTCAAAAAAATACAATGTAAGTGGCTTGCTCAGGTCTGTGCTACTACATCCATAGCAGTTTCATTTGAAAGGAAAGGACTGAATTGCATTGAACTGATTTTGTTCTTTTGTCACCAAGATGCCACAATCTGATGAAGCCTCTCCTTTACTTCTCAAAGTCGCTTTGATACTGTACTCAAGTGAAATATCAAGTGGAGAGGGTTAATAATCATTCATTACTCTCATATCTCAAATTGGATTGAATGCCGTATTGACAACTTTGCATTACTCATTAATAAAGGAACTATTTCAGCTTTCTGGTACTTGTTTCTTTCTATGGGGTAGAAATTGGTCCTTTAAGGACCGCTGATTAGGCTGTGTGTATACTAAGTAACCCTGAGTGGATCAGGCCCAACGACTGCTCCCTTCAGGGCAAACCAATTTCCTGAATGAGTCCTGAAACAGGTGTTAGTCTCCTAATTAGCATATTCAAAAGGCCTAACGTTTATTTTAGGCTGACGCCAGGGTCGCCTCTAGAACGCCTAAACCAAGATGGCATCGAACGCGTTTTCGATGCTGTTTGGGCTGGGGAGGTTGTCCCCCTAAATTCAACCTCTGCGCTTCCGTTTTCTGCACAACGAGGTCCATTTTCGCTCCCTAGATCTCTTTGCCTATGTATGTCTGTCTGTCATTCTTACATTAAAAGCAAAGCAATGCAACAGCACATGCAGACATCAGATTCAAAACAATCTTTAAAGAAAAGAGAAAAGCCAGGGACTTGATGCTCCCAGTTTCTGATCCACACCTGACATGGACTAGCACTGACGATCTGCAAAATTCCCTGATTTAACAATACTTAAATTCTGATTCACTCCAGCTTCTGTTTCCTTAACAGTTAGAGCCTGGAGTCATAAACAGTTTTTAAAAAAAAGAAAGCCAGTCAGTCCTGTAACAGACAAGAGTATTGATTTCAAGAATGCAGCGAAATTACACCTTGTGGCCTTATAAAGACACAGGCCTGCACCTTAGCAGCAGAACAATTCATTATGCAATACCTAGTACAGAGCTCATGTCCTTATAAAATAACACATCCAGTGACTTATCATGTGTGGCATCATGGAAGATCCACTAGTATATATGTAAAAGTCCAGAATTATTTACGTGTTTTGCTAGTCCTACTGCAGGCTTTGGTCTCTTTGTCACACCTGATATATATGCAAATTTCTGTATCATATTTGCACATGATTTGTTACAATGTAGTATTCATGAAACAATAACAAATAACTGAACAGGTAGAGAATGTACAAATCAAAAGCAAGTATATAAATTTCAAAAAAATAGTACTAACGTTTCATAAAAAGAACAAATCAACAGTAAGAAGACTGCAAAAACTGCCACTAAAAAAGGGGAATCAGTGAAATCTCTCCAAATATTATTCAAAAACTAAACTGCTGAATTGGTATAAACATAAAAAATGACCAGGTTTACAAGAAAATTATTAAACTTATCTATGCAGTAACAGTTTCTCTGTTCATGGGACTTCCCAGAGCTATCACTGTCCACTGAAGAGACTCAACAAGGCAGCTGGCTACAACTCCTAGATTTTTTTTTACAATTGACAACAAGAAAGGCCTTTTATAGAATGTGCCTACTACATGTAAGCCATATACCTCCTGCTCTTGTGCTTCAATGTAAAATTAGCAAGGATCAAGGATTATATCCCCTAAAATTTTTAGGAGCAGTGAAAGTATCCATCAAAATAAAGTATAAATTCCAACTTTTTTCTGAGACAACTGCTCAAAAAACAATTTAAGATAATATATTCAAGGGATTGTTTACTTAGCAAATACAATATGTTACATGTGTAACCCAATTAAAACATTGTACTTTGAAATGATGCCATTATTTAATTTTATTTACATTTTGAATTGTATTATAAATGGTTAAATTGGCCACATTTCTTTTAATTATGTGTTTGAAAGAGAACATGAAACAATCTTTAAAACATTAATAAAGGAAAATTCTGAAAGAACTGTATCATTATTCAAAATTGAAGGGAGGTTATGAATAGAAACCCCGAATTTAACCATTTATTTAAGCCGAGCCTAATAGAAAGCTAAGTACTAAATATTGTTACAGAAATATTTGGTAAAGAAGGAAAAATGCAAATTAGTTTGATATTTTCTTAAGTTTTATAATTCTTGGTTTTCATTATAAAAAATACCTTAAACAGATGAAACAAAGTATCCATTTGTGTGTCTAAAAAGTTGTTCTTTTCCCCCTCCCCTCCCCACCCCCACCACCACCATGAGACATGCACAGATTTACTTACTTATGCTACTGTGGTATGTGAGTGGAACAAATGTATTTATCTGTAGTGGGAAAGATTTGGAGAGGTGGGCTGTTGAAAGTTCTAATGTGTCAGAGAGAAAGAAGCAAACAACTTTTCTGCCAAAATACCGTTACTAGAACATGGCACTAGCGGCCAAAATGTGCTTTAAAAATGGTGCAAACGGCTGCAGGTCTTAACAACGCTAACAGAGCAATACCAGCTGCACACCCTATCACAAGCAGCCAACACAAATTTTATCTTCTACAGCAATACGGTTCATCATCTTTTATTGTGTTCAAAATAAGTTGCAACCAATTAGGAAAATGAGAAATCAGAAAATAAGTGCCCAGTAATTTTTGTTAATCCAACCCAAGTAAAATTTCCTCAATGAAAATCCACCAATATAACCGGAGGGTGGGGGGGGGGGGGGGTGGTGGTTAGGAGAGGGAAAGTACTAAAATCCATCAAAAATGTTAAACCAGCAGGTTGCATTCTCTTGACCTTGTGACATTTGATTACAACCATAATACTTCCTTCTGCACATATATCTAGCTTGCAATAAACAGTTCCTGTGCCACTTAACCATTTGCTATTTTCACAATATTAAAACATTTGTGCATTTCATGAAGCAGGACAGACCCTCATTAAAGTTGACAAACTCTATTCCTGCTGATCGTGATGTATGGGAAGCAAACCTAACTGGCTACTTCACATTTCACATTAGGTCACTGCCTGTTCTAATGAAGCCCCTGCAGTTGGCTTTGTAAAGTGCAGCTAGAAGCCAAAGATAAATCCGTGTCCTTGGAGATGAAAGATTAATGGTTCTTCTGTTTTCAGCATGTTTCATAACAGCCACTAATTCCTTGTTTCATATGCTTTGTGTTTTTTCAGCCCCATTTTCAGTTTTGCCTGTGTAATTAAGTGTATTTTTTTGGGTGTTTGTGATAACGTGAATAAGCCAAGCAGTGAGTGAAACATATCCTATCATGCATGAAAACAAGTTCACATTATGCTAATGAAACTACATTGCCAATGTCAAATTATTCTTTTAAGCAAAACTCTATAACCCATATAATTGTAATCTTTTGAAATATTTAGGCTTTCAGAATTTTCAAATGGTACACGGTGGAGAGAGGGTTTGAAAGAGCAATGCCGTGTAATTCATCATTTTTAAGTAAGCTTTTGGGGAAAGGTGTTGTCGATAGTGAGAGTACCAGTGTTACAGTTGTGAACGTGCTGACAGTTATGAACAATTCCCCCTTTCCCCCCTCAATTGTAACATAATAGCTGAACTGTATTGTTATAAATCTTTGCACCATTCCTAATCGATCACCAGCAGTGATTAATTTCATGAGACACTATAAAGGAGCATGTCAGTTCAAAAGATGCAAAAAATATATATATTTAATCTTTTCTTTGTTTGCAAATGTGGTCATTGCAACCTTATCCTCTGAGGGAGTGTAGTAGCAGTGTGCAGCTTACACAATACGCACAGGATCTCGTTACTAGGTAACCACAGATGTAATACGGTCACCGGAATGTGAGAGACCGTGTGCACAGGGCCATCTTCCTAACTAACCAATTGAGATACAATTGAAGTTTGCAATCTGAGGTGTTGTCAAGGAGAAGAGCACCACTAGTAAAGGTGTGAACATGTCGACATGTTTCCCCTCTCCCTGCAACATAATTGCTCAACTAGATATGCTGTGTTCTGATAGCACATCACTGCTGATTGCTGTGAAGCTTCATCTTTCAGCAGCCTGATAGTTTTCAGGAGCTCCTACACCACTGGAGTTACACCCAGCTGCATACTCTTGTTTTCTCCTCCATCAGCCTCACACCATTGTGTAAACCAGCTGATCTAGGATAAACCAACTGCATCATAACGTGTATTGTCAGGTTACAACTGTCAGTTTAATTCAGGTGAGCACAGGGAGCCAGTTCCACATGTTTGGATTCTGGGTCTCTGTATTAAAAATGGAGCCCAGCAGTGCAACAGGAACGATCCTCCCCAGCAAGAGTGAAAAAGGAAAGATTGACACACAAAGGTGGCCTTGCCAAAACAGGATAAAATATAAAATTGTCTTCAGTCATTTCTAAATTATAGGGGTAATTTTCCAACTATCCGCTAGCAGCGGGAATCCCCACCCAGTGGGAATTCTGACACGTGAATGCCCGAATTTCTGATGTGCACAATGTCAGAAAATGATCCCTTATATATCAACATAAGTTTCCCAAAAGCTTTTTGTGTTGTGACTTAGGTCACTGAAAAGATATCAGAAAAAAAACTACAAAGGCTGGAAATTGAGAATAAAAGCAGCTAATATTGGAAATAAGCCCTAGGTTAGTCAGCATCTATAAGAGAAAAACATGTTGACATCAGAGGTGGAGAGCCATTAGAACAGTTCTGATGAAAGGTCCACTTAACACGTGACCCGGTTTATTCTCTTTTCAGATGCTAACTAATTCATTGTGCATTTCTAACATTTTATTTTCTTCTATTTTAGACAGTAAAGGTTTTTATTTGAACAAAGACGGTAAGGTCTATTCCACAATCCTGAGCAAAATGGCCTGGGACCACTGCACACTTAAGCACACTTGCCGAATTCGAGAAGGTCAAATAATTTACACGTGCTCCATGCAAATTTTTCACAATCACGTGGAAGAAATGCTATGGTTGCATTTAGGTGAATAGGGAGAGCAGCAGCAGCACTTTTCTAAATACGTTGTTTATTTTGCCTGATTGCTGCTGGTACCATGAAATCTTGCAATGGAACAGGTGCCAGAACTGTTCCCTTTGATAACGAGACATTGGATCTTTTATAGAAGAGGTGATACATGGGAGGATAACCGTATGAGGCAATGGGGAACCTACCTTTGATACCAACTGCGCAGTATCCATGGCAGGAGGTAGTGGAAAGAATGAATGCCATCTCCCATGTCCATAGGTCACGGGAGTACATGAGAAAGAAATTCTCTGGATTTTGCCAACTCAAATTAAATCAAGCACTTGTCCCCAACATGGTGCAGCATTGGCAATGGAACATGGAAAGCATTGGCATAAACATAACTGTTGGATGTTGGGTCTTAGAACATTTTACTACGTTAAAGACGCTATATAAATGCAAGTTGTTGTTATTAGAGTCATAGAGTTATACAGCACGGATAGAGGCCCTTCGGCCCATCGTGTCCGCGCCGGCCATCAAGCCCTGTCTACTCTAATCCCATATTCCAGCATTTGGTCCGTAGCCTTGTATGCTATGGCATTTCAAGTGCTCATCCAAATGCTTCTTGAATGTTGTGAGGGTTCCTGCCTCCACAACCCTTTCAGGCAGTGAGTTCCAGACTCCAACCACCCTCTGGGTGAAAAAGTTCTTTCTCAAATCCCCTCTAAACCTCCCGCCTTTTACCTTGAATCTATGTCCCCTTGTTATAGAACCCTCAACGAAGGGAAAAAGCTCCTTAGTATCCATCCTTTCTGTGCCCCTCATAATTTTGTACACCTCAATCATGTCCCCCCTCAGCCTCCTCTGCTCCAAGGAAAACAAACCCAATCTTCCCAGTCTCTCTTCATAGCTGAAGCGCTCCAGCCCTGGTAACATCCTGGTGAATCTCCTCTGCACCCTCTCCAAAGCGATCACATCCTTCCTGTAGTGCGGCGACCAGAACTGCACACAGTACTCCAGCTGTGGCCTAACCAGTGTTTTATACAGCTCCATCATAACCTCCTTGCTCTTATATTCTATGCCTCGGCTAATAAAGGCAAGTATCCCATATGCCTTCTTTACCACCTTATCTACCTGTTCCGCCGCCTTCAGGGATCTGTGAACTTGCACACCAAGATCCCTCTGACCCTCTGTCTTGCCTAGGGTCCTCCCATTCATTGTGTATTCCCTTGCCTTGTTAGTCCCTCCAAAGTGCATCACCTCGCACTTTTCCGGGTTAAATTCCATTTGCCACTGTTCTGCCCATCTGACCAACCCATCTATATCGTCCTGCAGACTGAGGCTATCCTCCTCGCTATTTACCACCCTACCAATTTTTGTATCATCAGCGAACTTACTGATCATACCTTTTACATTCATATCCAAGTCATTAATGTAGACCACAAACAGCAAGGGACCCAGCACCGATCCCTGTGGTACCCCACTGGCCACAGGCTTCCAGTCACAAAAACAACCTTCGACCATCACCCTCTGCCTTCTGCCACTAAGCCAGTTTTGTATCCAAAGTGCCAAGGCACCCTGGATTCCATGGGCTCGTACCTTCTTGACCAGTCTCCTGTGGGGGACTTTATCGAAGGCCTTACTGAAATCCATGTATACCACATCCACTGCGTTACCCTCATCCACACGCCTAGTCACCCCCTCAAAAAATTCAATCAAATTAGTCAGACATGATCTTCCCTTGACAAAGCCATGTTGACTATCCCTGATTAATCCTTGCTTCTCCAAGTGGAGACTAATTTTGTCCTTCAGAATTTTTTCCAATAATTTTCCTACCACTGATGTTAGGCTCACTGGCCTGTAGTTCCCCGGTTTTTCCCTACTCCCCTTCTTGAATAATGGTACTACATTAGCGGTTCTCCAGTCCTCTGGCACATCCCCTGTGGCCAGAGAGGTTCTGAATATATGTGTTAGAGCCCCCGCAATCTCCTCCTTTGCCTCACACAGTAGCCTGGGATACATTTCGTCCGGGCCTGGGGATTTATCCATTTTTAGGCCTGCTAAAACCGCCAATACCTCCTCCCGCTCGATGTTAATATGTTCGAGTATATCACAGTCCCCCTGCCGTATTTCTATGTCTACATCGTCCTTCTCCATAGTGAAAACAGATGCAAAAAATTCATTTAGAACCCCTCCTACATCTGCCGGCTCCACACACAGATTGCCATTTTTGTCCCTAATGGGCCCTATTTTTTCCCTAGTCATCCTCTTACCCTTAATATACTTATAAAACATCTTAGGATTTTCCTTTATTTTGCTCGCCAGTGTTATTTCATGGCCCCTCCTTGATCTCCTAATTTCTTTTTTAAGTATCCCCCTGCACTTTTTGTACTCCTCTAGGGCTTCCTCCGTCTTTAGCCTTTTGTATCTGCCAAAAGCCCTCCTTTTTTTCCTAATCCATTCTCGTATATCCCCTGACATCCAAGGTTCCCTGGAGTTCTTGGAACCACCCTTGACCTTTACGGGAACATGTTGCCATTGTATGGTCTCAATCTCCCTTCTGAAAGACTCCCATTGCTCCGATGCGGATTTTCCTACAAGCAGCTGATCCCAGTCCATTTTGGCCAGATCCTGCCTTATCCTATTAAAATCGGCCTTCCCCCAATTTAGAACCTTTATTTCCGGCCCCTCCCTGTCCTTTTCCATGACCACCTTAAATCTCACCGAATTATGGTCACTGTCACCAAAGTGCTCACCTACTAGCACTTCTTCCACTTGGCCGGCCACATTCCCTAGAATTAGGTCCAGTACCGCCCCCTCTCTTGTAGGACTTTCTACATGCTGGCTCAAAAAGCTCTCCTGGATGCACGTTAAGAATTTTGTACCCTCTAAGCCTTTTACACTCTGAGTATCCCAGTTAATATTGGGGAAGTTGAAATCCCCCACTATTATTACCCTATTATTTGCACAATTTTCTGAGATTTGCCTACATATCTGTTCCTCTATCTCCCCCTGACTGTTTGGGGGCCTATAGTACACTCCCATCAAAGTGCTTGCCCCCTTTTTGTTTTTAAGCTCCACCCATATGGCCTCATTAGAGGAACCTGCTAATATATCATCCCTCCTTATGGCAGTAATTGATTCTTTAATTAGTATTGCGACCCCCCCTCCTCTTATACCTCCCCCTCTGTCTCGCCTGAAGATTCTGTACCCCGGAATATTGAGCTGCCAGTCTTGCCCCTCCCTCAACCATGTCTCTGTGACAGCAACAATATCATACTCCCATGTGTTTATCAACACCTTCAGTTCATCCACCTTATTCGCAAGACTCCTTGCATTAAAATAGATGCCATCCAGCCTTGCCCTCACATATTTGCCCTGTCTTCCAAGCTGACTTGTTTTTTTCTCTATATTTGGCTGCACATCACCCCCTATTGTAGCTCCACTCTGTATCCCATCCCCCTGCCAAGTTAGTTTAAACCCCTCCCAACAGTGCTAGCAAACCTCCCCGCAAGGATATTTGTCCCGCTCTGGTTCAGGTGCAACCCGTCCGACTTGTACAAGTCTCACCTTCCCCAGAAGCAGGCCCAGTGATCCAGGAAACTGAATCCATCCCTCCTGCACCAACTCTTTAGCCACGCATTCATCTGTTCTATCCTCCTATTTCTTTACTCACTAGCCCGTGGCACTGGGAGTAATCCAGAGATTACAACCTTTGAGGTCCTGCTCTTTAATCTGCTACCTAGCTCCCTAAATTCTTGATGCAGGACCTCATCTCCCTTCCTACCTATGTCGTTGGTCCCAATGTGGACCACGACCTCTGCCTGCTCACCCTCCCCCTTGAGAATGCCCTGTAGCCGCTCAGTGACATCCATGACCCTGGCACCAGGGAGGCAACAAACCATCCTGGAGTCACGTTTACGGCCACAGAAACGCCTGTCTGTTCCCCTTACGATAGAATCCCCTACCACTATAGCTCTTCCACTCTTTTTCCTCCCAGCCTGTGCAGCAGAGCTACCCCTGGTGCCAGGAAGTTGGCTGCTGCTGCCTTCCCCTGATAAGTCATCCCCCTCAACAATATCCAAAGCGGTATATTTGTTTGAGAGGGGGACGGCCACAGGGGACCCCTGCACTGCCTGCCTGCTCCTCTTACTCTGCCTGGTGGTCACCCAATTACTTCCTGCCTGTACAACCTTTACCTGCGGTGTGACCATCTCACTAAACATGCTATCCACGACGTTCTCAGCATCGCGAATGCTCCTTAATGAATCCATCCGCAGCTCCAGTGCCGCAATGCGGTTTGTCAGTAGCTGCAGCTGGATACATTTCCCGCACACATGGTCGTCAGGGACACCGGAAGGGTCCCTGATTTCCCACATAGTTATTGTGCCACCAAATCAAAATGCGACCTCCAATGACTGTGTAGTCATCCACGCTCACAATGGGGATTGTAGATTGTGTACTCAGATGCACCTCATATGACATCCAAATGTGGAAAGCGTTTGTTTTGCCAATTTTTAAAGGAGAAGATTGCACACAACCAGAGAATGCAAGAACCCAGGCTGATAGAAGTGCTGCCAACCTGTGTTGCCTCACCAGCTATCAGAAACAGCTCTGGAAGTCATGGCCGCAGAGGCCATAGAGGGAGATCTTGGTGGCTTTATGGTAGCCCAGTAAGTCGTGTTCTCTTCAACTTCTTCTTGCTAGCCCTTCAGACTCACTAGGTGAGTAACACACAGGCATTTCTGCCTATCAGCAGAATGACACTGTGTATACACCTTGCTACTGTGTGCATAACCATTTGCCACATGCCCAGTGCAATTCCCAGGATGGCATAGTCTGAAAGTGTGCACAATGGAGAATCTCGAAGTATGCATCAATGCCATTCTCTCACTGCAGCAAGTGGAATATCATTCCTTAGGCTATAATTGTATTTTTCCAAATGTTTTCAAAACTGGCTAGACCATTAATTCTAAAGCATTCTTGGGCCAACTATTTTCAAATGCTTTTGTTTTTACTTCTGAGAGAGAGGCTGCTAAACAAGAGTCAGTGATCATGATTAAAGCACCCGTGCTTTATTTTGTTTATATTAAGAATTCGAAACAATTACTGTTAACTTGACAATGTATTTATTTTTCATAGTACGTAACTCAAAGCATGGGCAGGATAATCCATTGAAGTTACTCCTCATCACTTGAGGTATTTTCCACCAGAAATGATAGGGTCATGGAAAATATATGCAGGTGTATTCTGATGAATATTCTAAATGATGGAAATATATCAGCTGACATATTTCCAATAATTTCCACCCTTGCAGAGCTGGATACTAGGAATGCCTGTGAAATCCTTGCGATCAAATTCATAGGTCACGGTAGGATTGGACTACAAATTTAAAAAAATATTTTTTCAGGTAGCCCCAGAGGCCAGCAGCCACTCCATGCATTGACAAGAGCTGTTCTATGCCGCGGCCATTTTGCCTTCCCACCCCCAGGCAAATTCACCCATGGAGGTAGCAATCCTGCTGGGAACTCGCCAACTATATTTAAATGACACTGTCCTCAGAAAATGGGTGGCACTCCAGCCCCACAAGGTCACCCCAGGATTCTGCCAAAGTGAAGAATCCCAGTCCCAGCTTTCATTCCGGCTATTTATGGGTTTGTTTGTTGCTCCAAATGTATTGAAAACAACCTGACAGATGAACTTTAGGAAAAAATGTGAAGGTAATGTTTCACAGGAAAACCATTTTACTTCAGAGAGAGATATTGGCTCAGGGAGAGAGTCAAGGAGACCAAGACATTGGGGTGCTGAGTGCACCTGTACTTTATTTTGCTTGTACTGCAAATTAAAAAAGAATGATTACTTACAAAAATATTTATTTAGTTTTCTCAGTGGGCATGGGAAGCACAAATTATTTATTTTCCTGGAACCAATCAAAAAATATTTACTTTGGTGTCTCTGGGTAGAAGTCTTAGAAATTTCTTTCCAAATTCTTTCACAGCATCCCCCCCATCAACATTCAGCAACCCCTTCCAATCGCATAACCCATCCACCACCCTAAACATTCACTCCCATCACCACCGGCACACAATGGCTCCACAGGATACACTGCAGCAACTCGCCAAGGCTTCTTCGACAGCACCTCCCAAACCCACGACCTCTACCACCTCGAAGGACAAGGGCAGCAGGCACATGGGAACAACACCACCTGCACGTTCCCCTCCAAGTCACACACCATCCCGACTTGGAAATATATCACTGTTCCTTCATCATCGCTGGGTCAAAATCCTGGAACTCCCTACCTAACAGCACTGTGAGAGAACCTTCACCACACTGCCTGCAGTGGTTCAAGAAGGCGGCTCACCACCACCTTCTCAAGGGCAATTAGGGATGGGCAATAAATGCTGGCCTTGCCAGCAATGCCCACATCCCATGAACGAATAAAAAAAACCTCTGATTCACCACAAACAACACCACAGGAGATCCATTAGTATTATTATGAAAACAGTATAATTGCATGCAATTCCTATTGTCTTCAATGTTACATTGTAAGTCGTGTACATTTCTGTGTCACACTTTTCTCTGATTCACTGAGATTTTTTATTCATAACACAGTAACAAATCATAGCTGAAGAGGTAGAAAACATACCAATGTGAAATTAGTAAGAAGGGATGAAAACCACTCAATATGAATTTCAAAAAACTACAAATTAAAAATGGGGAGTCAGCAGCAGCTGCTAATGAAAGGGAGATGGTAAACCAATCAAATTGCTCCAAATAACTTCTTCAGGCAGTTTGGATCTACTATTTTATTTCATCACTATGGTAAGTGTATACAACTAGAAATAACATTGATAACAAAAAAATTGCTTGATTCTAAAAAAAATAAAAATACCCAAAAAATTGGTAATTTCATAAAAGAAAGACCTGCATTGATATAGCGCCTTTCACGACCTCAGGACGTCCCAAAGGGCTTTACAGCCAATGAAGTACTTTCTTTTTCAAGTGTAATCACTGTTGTAATTTGGGAAACGTGGCAGCCAACAGCAAGGTCCCACAAACAGCAATGAGATAATGACCAGATCAACTGTTTTTGCGTGTTAGTTGAGGGATAAATGTTGGCCAGGACACAGGGGAGAACTCCCAGCTCTTCTTTGAACTAGTGCCGTGGGATATTTTATGCCCATCTGAGAGGGCAGACAGGGCCTTGGTTTAACGTCTCATCTGAAAGACGGCACCTCCAACAGTGCATCACTCCCTCAGTACTGCACTGAAGTGTCAGCCTGGATTTTAGGCTCAAGTCTCTGGAGTAGGACTTGAACCCACAACCTTCTGACCCAGAGGCAAGGATGCTACCCACTGAGCCATGGCTGGCAAGAGGTTTCACTCAGATAGTTCTACCCTTCTATCTTAGCTTGGGGCTGAAGTTGGAAATTTGACTTGTGCCTGTGTTCTGGACAAGTTTGTGTGTGTGTGTCAGGGAATGAAGGAGAGATAGAAAGTGTGAAAGGGATACAGAATACCAGATATAACGAAAGAAGAGAAAAAAGACATGCATAAAGAGAAAAATATAAAAACTGTATGAGAGACATGTAGAAAAGAGAGACAGAATCAAGGTGAGACAAACATAAAGGGCAAGGGAAAGTGTAAGAGTCAGAGTCAAACTCAGAACACCAGGACTTTAAAACATATTGCCAGTTAAAATTAAAGTTTCATGGTATAATGCTCCTGACATTCTAAAACAAGTGGAGTAATTGTTGTCTCACTGCTGCCCCATTCTTAGGAGGTAAGCTGAGTGGTAGTGGGACAAAAATTATTTTTAAAAATTAGACTGACCACTGGAGGCCCGCCCATTCGGATTTTTGGGTGGACCTCGATTTAGGTAGCCAGCGCTCCTGCCTGAAACTGGAGGGAGGCCTAATTAAAATATTCAAATAAGGGTCAACTGATGTTGTCAGGACTCCCCTCACCATTTTCATGGCAATCAGTGTTGCCACAAGTTGCTTCCTCAATTCGTCCACAAACCATGGACGGTACAGGTCAGGAGCCGACCACTTAGAGCTCTACTTGAAGGGATCATTAGCTGCATTAAAGGAAAACTGGAGGAAGGTCTGGCAAAAACAACAACAACAACTTGTATTTATGTGGCACCTTTAATGTAGTAAAACATCCCAAGGTGCTTCACAGGAGTGTTATCAAACAAAATTTCACATCAAGCCACATTATAAGCCATATTAGGACAGATGACCAAAAGCTTGGTCAAAGAAGTAGGTTTTAAGGAGCGTCTTAAAGGAGGAGAGAGAGTTAGAGAGACGGAAAGGTTTAGGGAGGGAATTCCACAGCTTAGGGCCACCAATGGTGGAGCGATTAAAATCGGGGGTGCACAAGAGGCAAGAATTGGAGGAGTGCAGAGATCTCAGAGGGTTGTAGGGCTGGAAGAGGTTACAGAGATAGGGAGGGGCGAGGCCATGGAGGGATTTGAAAACAAGGATAAGAATTTTAAAATCGAGGTGTTCCTGGACCAGGAGCCAATGTAGGTCAGCGAGCACAGGGGTGATGGGTGAACGGGACTTGGTGTGAGTTAGGATACAGGCAGCAAAGTTGTGGATGAGCTCAAGTTTATGGAGGGTGGAAGATGGGAGGTCAGCCAGGAGATCATTGAATAGTCCAGTCTGGAAGTAACAATGGCATGGATGAGGGTTTCAGCAGCAGATGAGCTGAGGCAGGAGCGGAGACAGGCAATGTTACGGAGGTGGAAGTAGGTGGTCTTGGTGATGGAGTGGATATGTGGTTGGAAGCTCATCTCAGGGTCAAATAAGACGCCAAAGTTGCTGGTTCAGCCTCAAACAGTGGCCAAGCAGTCATATATTCTTCATTATTTTGGAAGTTTTAGCCTTAAAGGGTTTCTTAAGTTAATCTCCTTGCTACTTGGTGTGCTCATTAAATTTCCCTGACGCTGAAATATGCTGCTCCCTTTATCCCCCAATTTCCAGTCCGCTGCTTTAAGGTGCTGCTGCAGGCCTATGATGAGCATCATCCCTGTCGAATTTCCCACCCTCCCACGTAGCGAGCTGCCTATAGGGAGTGTAGTTAGCACTGGCTGCTCACCTCCTGCATGTAAATGAGGCCCGACCACCAAAATTGATCAGGTCTGCCGCCGCGCCATGGGGTGGGCAAAACATTCAGCCCGCTTACTGCTCGCCCAATGTGCGCCCCACACCAAAGTCAGCTCCAGTGTATCATCCATTTTATATTGAGCAATGCCATGGGAGCTGCACTTGGATATTTTAATAAATGAAATGGAATAAATTCTGCAAATGCACAGCAGGTCGGTCACCATTTAAAAGAGAAAGGTTAATGGGCCAGATTTTGCTGTCAAAATAACGGTGAAGCTAATGATGTTCTCCATTATTTATGCATAAATAGTGCAGCAATTTCAAGTGAGAAGCAGTTACGCGGTTAAATGTGGATATCCTAAAGTTTCTGTCTGAGTTGCGCCGCTCCTCCATTAGCTTCGCGAAAACGGCATTTCGCTGACTACCTCACCATTGATACATTGAATGTAGAGAAGTTGCTTTATTTGCGCGGTAGATACGAACTAAACTAGCCACAGATATTTAGGGCTAGTAATTCAACCGTAAGTACCCTTTCACGATGTGATAAGTTTTAATGACTGCCAGTCAACCTCTCTGGCACTGAAAATTAACTATTATAAGTATGGAGTCTCATTCCTTCAAGTTGTGAATTGTTTTAGGAGATTTTAAAAATGTCAAATTTTACATTTTTTTTCTTACTTTTCCTTTCTCTTTTTTTCTCTCTCTCTCGTAATCCAATCTTCCTTTCCCTCTCTTTATTTCTCTTTCTGTACCCGATTTGACATTGAATTCACCCCCTTTAATTCACCCTCATTCTCAGTCCTTCTGCTGTTTATTTCCCGATCCTTTAATCTCATTGGTTAAGAGATACCCTGTTGGTTGCCCTGTTCACTCAGGTCCCAGATGCCCTGTTTCCCTCCCTGCGCCATTATCAGCTCGCACTTTCAGCAACTTTGTGGGCAAAAAATGTTTTGAGCTGATTGGTGCAGGGGCAAGCCTAACTAACGGCAGACCACCGTTAGATGCCCTACTACAGTAAAATCTGGCCCATTGTTTTGGGTGTGACTCATCACTGATCGACTGGCTACACATTCCTTCTAACTGTTTCTGTTTTTATTGAACATTTCCAACATACTTGCTTTTCCGTTCTAACTCTAATGTGTGAAAGTGTGTTGAGTGTGCAAGGACATGCTCTTAGTGGCAGCTTTGAGCAATGCTCACAGAAAAAAGTAAACCTAAGTGGCTATTCTCCTCATTTAAATTGTTCTTAAGCTTTCTTTTCATGTGTGTTTGAAAGACAGCTATACTGAAGCCTCAGGTTTCTAGCATAAGTAGTGGATAATGAACACCAGCTTTGTACAATATAATTTGTATTTCTAGATTTGAAGGTGACTGGATAACTCACTGCTGAAGAATTCATGGCCTGAAGTTCCTCCACATTTGCGCCCAGAGAGATGTGTAATCTGGGTGCAAACAAATTATGTGACCTAATAGATCACGTAATTTTGGGTGTAAGTGAATCATGCGTGAAACTACAATATTCCCAAGTCTCCTTGATCTTTTACGGCTGTCCATTAAACCCTTCGTCCGAGCGAATCTCCACCTATAAAACTGGCCACACCACCAGCATTCAAATGCACGTATCATCCAATTGCGCTCGTGCAGGGGGTCTCTTAAGAACATAAGAACATGAGAAATAGGAGCAGGAGTAGGCCATATGGCCCCTCGAGTCTGCTCTGCCATTCAATCAGATCATGGCTGATCTTCAATCTCAACTCCACTTTCCTGCCCGATCCCCACATCCCTTGATTCCCCTAGAGTCCAAAAATTTATCTATTTTAGCCTTGAATATATTCAGTGACTCAATATCCACAGCCCTCTGGGGTAGAGAATTCCAAAGATTCACAACCCTTTGCATGAAGAAATTCCTCCTCATCTCAGTCGTGAATGGCCGAACCTTTATCCTGCGACAATGCCCCCTAGTTCTAGACTCTCTAGCCAGGGGAAACAATCTCTCAGCATCTGCTCTGTCAAGCCCTCTCATAATATTATATGTTTCAATGAGATCACCTCTCATTCGTCTAAACTCCAGAGAGTACAGGCCAATTCTACTCAACCTCTCTTCATAGGACAACCCTCTCATCCCAGGAATTAATCTAATGAACCTTTGTTGCACCGCCTCCAAGGCAAGTATATCCTTCCTTAGGTAAGGAGACTATAACTGTACACAGTACTCCAGGTGAAGTCTCACCATTGCCCTGTACAACTGTAGTAAGACTTCCTTACTCTTGTACTCCAACCCCCTTGCAATAAAGGCCAACATGCGATTTGCTTTCCTAATTGCCTGCTGTACCTGCATACTAACTGTTTGTGTTTCTTGTACAAGGACACCCAAGTCTCTCTGAACACTAACATTTAATAGTTTCTCACCATTTAAATTATATTCTGTTTTTCTATTCTTCCTACCAAAGTGAATAACTTCACATTTCCCCACATTACACTCCATCTGCCATCTTCCGACCCACTCACTTAATCTGTCTATATCCCTTTGCAGAATCTTTGTGTCCTCCTCACAGCTTACTTTGCCACCTAGCTTTGTATCATCAGCAAACTTGGATACATTACACTCAGTCTCTCCATCTAAGTTATTAATATAGATTGTAAATAGTTGAGGCCCCAGCACCGATCCTTGTGGCACCCCACTAGTTACAGCCTGCCAACCTGAGAATGACCCGTTTATCACTACTCTCAGTTTTCTCTCCTTCAGCCAATCCTCTATCCATACTAATATATTACATCCAACCCCATGAACCTTTACCTTGTGTAACAACCTTTTATGTGGCCCCTTATTGAATGTCTTTTGAAAATCCAAATATAATACATCCAATGGTCCCCCTTTATCTACCCTGCTGATTATATCCTCAAAAAACTCTAATAAATTTGTCAAACACAATTTCCCTTTCATAAAACCATGTTGACTCTGCCTAATCATATTATGATTTTCTAAATGCCCTGTTAACCACTTCCTTAATAATGGATTCCAGCATTTTCCCGACGATCGATGCCAGCCTAACTGGCTTGTAGTTCCCTGTTTTCTTTCTCCCTCCCTTCTTGAATAGCGGGGTAACATTTGCAACCTTTCAGTCCACTGGGACCGTTCCAGAATCTAGAGAATTTTGGAAAATTATAACCAATGTATCCACTATCTCTGCAGCTATCTCTTTTAGAACCCTATGATGTAGGCCATCAGGTCCAGGGGATTTGTCAGCTTTTAGTCCCATTAGTTTGTCCAGTACTTTTGCTCTAGTGATATTAATTGTTTAAGTTCCTCACTCTCAAAGGTTATTGTAGGTAGACGGGAAAGTAAGGTTGAGGACACAATTAGATCAGCCATGACCTTTTCAAATGGCAGAACAGGCTCGAGGGGACGAATGGCCTACTCCTGCTCTTAATTCGTATGTTCGTATTTATCTCTGTGCAATTAATTCATCTATCTTGTTACGAATGCTCTGTGCATTCAGTTAAAGAGCCTTTAATTTTGACTTTTTACCATTTTTTCCTTACTTGTTGTTGCAATATTATTGATAAACTCTCTATCCCTTCCTGCCACACTCTGCTTATCTTTACCCAAGTCACTACACTGTTCTATTGTCTTAACTTTTCTCATTAGATTTCTAAATTTCCCCTCACCTGACCCCCCCCCCTTTTTTAGTTTAAAGCCCTATCTACAGCCCTAGTTATTCGATTCACCCTTCACATAAGTTGCTCTTCACTTCGCGACCAGATTTTCAGGCGCACAGGCACCCGTGGTCATCTGAAGCAAGTGCAGATCTGCTGACCAGGAGAGAATTGAAGTCTCCATCCTCTCTTGCTGCTGCAAAAAGCCGTCACACAGGCGATTTTTGAAATGACAAAGAAAATGGCTCATTTTATGACTCTACCCTTGCTTTATGCCATATTGGAGGAGGGGCAAGAAGTGGAGGGAGAGAACCAGAGTCAGAAGGCCCAAAGAGCGAAGCACCACAGGGAGGAGACTGCACTCCACGGTTGTAGTAAAAAGTTATTGCATCGTGAGCTTTTTACTCTCCCTGCTCTGGTCAGTTCGTTAAACCCCTTGCGGCACCGCTTTGCCATCCTGGGCACCATTGACGTGGCACTCAATGCCTCTGCAACCTCGATCCATGCCCACCTCCTGGCCACACGTGATAGCTGGGATATGGAGGAGCTGATAAGTTGCTCGCGCCTTCCTTCTACCTCATCCAAAAGGGCCTGCAGGTCCTCATCAGCAAAGTTGAATGCTCTCTTCCTGGCCTTCTCTTGTGAATCGGTCATCTGTGAGAGGGGATAAGTTTGAGGCAGTTTAGACTCGCAAGAGAGCAATATCAGTGAATTAACTGAAAAATCTACAGGACAGAGAGCTGTGTGCTGCTTACCTTGCACTCCCCAGCCTCACACAGAAGGAAAACATTTTTTCTTCTAGTTTAATAGTCCTCCACCCTAGCATCTTGAGGCCCCATTGGCTCTGTTCCAATTACGTATCAACCACGCTGGACTATTATGCAAATTTACGCCTATTTTTAAGATTGGGTGTATTCAAATTAGATTGTGAGGATACTTGGGCATAATTTGGCATTGGCGAAATGGGTGCAGTTTTGGGCGCAATTTCAGGCCTAACTTCCGGATTGCATCCATGGAGGAAAGTCCAGGTCCACAAGCGGCTCATACTTATCATTAGTCTTGCATGTAGAAAGAAGAATTCTTGGGGCGGTGTTCAAATTCTACTTGCAACAGTATTATAAGTTTTTAATTAGAAAAAAGTATGTTCGTTTTTAAAGGCCAAGAAACCAGATTGAGTGATTAGGTGATGTCATTAGTGTAGAATTATGTTTTATTTCCGCAGTTTAGAGACCGCAGAAGTGTTAAAGAAATTCCGTACAAATTACTGATTCACCACCTCAACCTGCTAAATCCTTTTGACCCTAATGAGCCAGTAAAGAAGACTGTTGGGAGTTGTAATAGCTTTGCTTTGTCTGAAGCTGTCCAGATTACAGACAGCGAGTCGTACAATATACAAGGAGCAGTAGTACAGCAAATGGCATGTTCCAAAAGAAATATAACCATGGTTCCAAAATAACTCTAGTTAGGACATAATGACCACCAAAATACAACCAGGTACCACATTTAATTTTCATGTCCAGGCTGGCAGCTCATCTTCTAATCTTCATAATAAAATGTTAGAATTTTTAAAAGTCGAATGTTTTTGTAGACCAATTAAATTAAAAATTACAGTTTCTGTATTCTTCAGTAACTGTGCCAGTGTGTTCCAGTCTCTGATTTATGGTATCTATTTATAGAATTATGGATGGTTCAGAATAGTTTAGCAGAGGGATTCAGATGACATCATGAACCACTATACCTCACAATTCTCCTTGGAGGATCCTGGATCATCTGTGCTGGCTTCAGTCCCTGATGACGCAGGCAAATTGCTGGCAGCACTGCTGTAGGCAGGCAATGCAGTAGTGCAATCAGGAGGCCAACCTGCAACATTGGGAGATGGACTAGCACAGGTGACCCAGAACTCTCCTGGAAAGATCAGGATACTTGTACGGTATAAATCAGGAGGGTGAAGCTTGAGTAGTTCATCGTTTATCTGACTCATGATATTAAGTTACAGTTTTATTATTCACTCCTTAGCATCTATAATTTTGTAATAATATAGAAATTCTCAGTAAAATTGTAACAGCACCAATGATAGCTGTGATGACATTGATTGAAGACTCTGAGAGAGGTATTGCGATGTCATCTCTGAGGACTATTATGGTCACGATTGACAGATTGGCTTTCATAGAGAATTAAAAATATGCAAGAACTCTGTTCACTGGCTTGGTGCAAGCCAAGTTTATTTTAGGTGAATATTCCTGTTCAGGTTTTAAAAAAAATTCAGGACACTTAAGATCTTGTTTTCATTTATTTGTGTTCCTCAAGGTGAAAATGTCAGTGATGGAAAATAGGACACTATTTCCACCTTTGGCACCCAGAGTCAACATCAAGCACTCCCAGGTCAGATGTATAGCATAGGCAAGTGCAAAGTAAAGCTCCTTATTGAACGTGGTAGTGTGTGTTAATTTTAATGTTAGAAAGGCATCTCATACCCTCATGGGTGTAAAAGTTTCTATTTCCCACAATAGCTATCTGTATGACCGAGAATAATCATAGAATGGTACAGCACAGAAGGAGGCCATTTGGCCCATCAGCCTGTGCTGGCTCTTTGAAAGAGCTATCCAATTAGTCCCATTCCCCTGCCCTTTCCCTATAGCCCTGCAAATTTTTCCCCTTCAAGTATTTATCGAATTCCCTTTTGAAAGTTATTACTGAATCAGCTTCCACCACCCTTTCAAGCAGTGCATTCCAGATCATAACAACTTGCTATGTCAATTTTTTTTTCCTCATGTCACCTCTGAATCTTTTGTCAATTACATTAAATCTGTGTCCTTTGGTTACCGACCCTTCTGCTACTGGAAACAGTTTCTCCTTATTCACTGAAGTCTTTCATCCCTGGCACCATTGTAGTAAATCTCCTCTGCACCCTATGTAAGGCCTTGACATCCTTCCTAAAGTGTGGTGCCCAGAATTGGCCAGAATATTCCAGCTGGGGCCTAACCAGTGCTTTATAAAGGTTTAGCATAACTTCCTTGCTTTTGTACTCTATGCCTCTATTTATAAAGGAGCCCGTCTGCCTTTTTAACAACTTTCCCAACTTGTCCTGCCACCTTCAAAGACTTGTGTACGTACACACCCTGGTCTCTCTGTTCCTGCACCCCCTTTAAAATTGTACCATCTGGTTTATATTGCCTCTCCTCATTCACCAAAATGAATCACTTCACACATCTCTGCGTTAAATTTCATCTGCCATATGTCTGCCCATTTCACAAGTATGTCGACATCCTCCTGAAGTCTGCTACTATCCTCCTCACTGTTTACTACATTTCCGAGTTTCGTGTCATCTGCAAACTTTGCAATTACGCCTGTAAACCCAAGTCCAGGTCATTATTATATATCAAAACGAGCAGTGGTCCTAATATTGATCTTGGGGACACCACTGTATACTTCCCTCCAATCTGAAAAACAAACATTCACCACTACTCTCTGCTTTCTGTCTCGTAGCCAATTTTGTATCCACGCAACCACTGCCCCTTTAATCTCATAGGCTGCAAGTTTGCTAACAAGTCTATTATGTGGTACTTTATCAAACTCCTTTTGAAAGTCCATTTACACAACATCAACCGCACTACCCTCATCAATCCTCTCCGTTACTTCATCAAAGAACTCAATCAAGTTAGCCAAACACAATTTGCCTTTACCTGATCCATGCTGACTTTCATTAATTAATCCATATTTTTCCAAATGCCAATTAATTTTATCCTGGATTATTGTCCATATAAGTTTCCCCACCACCGACTGGCCTGAATTTGCTGGATTTATCCCTCTCCCCTTTTTTGAACAGGGTTGTAACATTTTTGCAATCCTCCAGTCCGCTGGCACCACTCTCATATCTAAGGAGGATTGGAAGATTGTGGCCAGAGCCTCCACAATTTCCACCCTTACTTCCCTCAACAACCTAGGATGTATCCCATCCGGACCAGGTGACTTTTCTACTTTGAGCGCTGCCAACCTGATAAGTACCTCCTTATTATCTTTTTTTATCCTATCCAATTTCTCTAGCACCTCCTCCTTTATTTGTCATTGGCAGCATCTGCTTCTTTAGTGAATACAGATGCAAAGTACTCATTTAGTACCTCAGCCATGCCCTCTGCCTCTACAAGAAGATCTCCTTTTGGTCCCTATTTGGCCCCACCTTTCCTTTAACTACCTTTTTGCTATTTATATGTTTATAAAAGACTTTTGGTTTCCTTTTATGTTACCCGCTAATCTATTCTCAAACACTCGCTTTGCCCCTCTTATTTCCTTTTTCAGTTCTCCCCTGTACTTTCTGTATTTAGCTTGGTTCTCTACTGAATTTTGAACCTGACATTTATCATAAGCCTCCCTTTTTGGTTTCATTTTAATCTCTATATCTATAGTCATCCATGGATCTCTAGCTTTGGATGCCCTTCCTTTCCCCCTGGTGAGAATGTGTCTACCCTATACCCAAACTATCTCCTCTTTGAAGGCCTCCCATTGCTCATTTACTGCTTTACCTGCCAATTTTTGATTCCAATCCACCTGGACCAGAACCCTTTTCAACTCAATGAAATTAGTCCTCCTTCAGTTGAGTATTTTCACATTTGATTTTTCCTTGATCTTTTCCATAACTACTCTAAACCTAATGATATTGCCATAATAAGATTGCCAGTTCAGAGCTACATCTCCCATCTCTGTTCCTCACCTACCCTACATATATATATTATATTTGAATACCACTAAATTTATCATAGCACTTAAAAAATTAAAACAAAATCATAAACTTGTCTAAAACAACATCTTCCCTCCCCTTCCACAAGTATCATGATGCACCCTGCAAAGCCTCTGAATATCCTGGACTTCAGGTAAAACCCCTCCCCAAGGCAAACATGCAGGCAAAAATTGTGTGAGAGATTTATCTATCAGCATTCCCAGGACTACAATTCCCGAGAGCTTCAATGGTTTTCTTTAGCAGAGGAACTCCCAGGAGTCACCACGCAGCTATTCTCTACGCCTCTCCGCAACATACGCAGGAGTCCATCTGCTAGAGTTCAGTCGTCTGCCTCTTGAGTCAGAGGAGGAGCACCCCAATGAGACTACAGTGGTCCACTCATTCTGGAGTTCCGCAGTCAGTAATCTCTGGTCACCTCTGTAGCCCGCTTCCCATCCTCCCGCTGCCTCGCGTTTTCTCGGATCCAAAACAAATGACCTCGCACTTCCCCACGTTGAACTTCATCTGCCATAGTTTTGCCCACTCACTTAGTCTGTCTATGTCCCTTTGTAACTTCCTGCTGCTATTTACACAACTTAATGTCCCTCCTAACTTAGTGTCATTTGCAAACTTGGATATAAATCTCTCCATTCCTTCATCCAAGTCATTTTTTTATAATGTGAAAAGCTGAGGCCCCAGTACAGATCCCTGGAGAACCCCATTTGTCACATCCTGGCAATCAGAGAATGTTCCCTTTATCCCTACTCTATCTCCCAACCAATTACCAACTCATGTCACAAGGTTACCTCCAATTCCGTACGCTTTCATTTTTGCTAATAATCTCTTGTGTGGAACCTTATCAAATGCCATCTGGAAGTTCATATAGACACAATCCATAGGCATTCCCCTATCCATCATACTAATGACCTCCTCAAACAATTCAACTAGATTAGTAAGACATGTTTACCCTTCCCAAATCTATGCTGACTCTCTTTGATTGGATCATACTTGTCCAAATGCTCAGTCACTCTCTGACCGTAGATTCCAGTAACTTTTCCACAATTGATGTTAAACTGATGGGTTTATTGTTACTTGGTTTCTTCCTTCCTCCCTTCTTAAATAATGGAGTGAAATTTGCAATTTTCCAATCTAACGGCACAATTCCTGAATCTAGAGAGCTGCAAATTATGACTGCTATCTGCAATTTCCTGACCTATTCATTTAATACTCTGGGGTGGAACCTATCAGGTCCTGGAGATTTGTTTATCTTAAGTCTCATTATTTTCTCCATCACCATTTTAAAAAAAATTAAATCCACATAGTTCTTCCCCTTGACTTATTTTTAGGTTCCCTTGTACCGCTGATATTTTGTCCTCTTTCTCCAAAAAGTACTCATTTAATTAGTCTGCTATTTCCTTATTGTCCATTATAGTCTCATGTGCATTTGTCTTTAATGGACCCACAATCTCCTTTAGCACTCTGTTTCTCTTAGATATTTATAAAAACTTTTGCTGTTAGCTTTGATATCCCTTACAGGTTTTTCTCATATTCCTTTTTTGCACTTTATTACTTTCTTTGTATGGCTTTGTTGCTTTTCATAGCTCTCTAAGTCTGCGAGATTTCCACTTTGCCTTGCATTTGTGTAAACCTTTTCTTTTAATTTGATACTGTCTCTTAGTTAATTAATTGACCATGGTTGCTTAACTACACAAGTGGAGCCTTTGCTTTTTACAAATGGCCTCAGTTCCTCTGGGTTGGAGAGAGGTAAGTGCAGTCAGGGTTCCTGCTCTTGTTCACTGACCAGTGACTTGTGTTGGAAAGCACGCTTGTGTAGATGTCAGGTGAGGACAGTATCGGGCTCAACTATAATATCCTCCATTGAAGCCATCAGCACTCACTATACAGCCTCACAGTAGTGTATCAGTACTCACTGCTCAAACATGAAGAATTGCTATTTGAGTAAGGAACGGAAAGACTTCTCATGCCAATAGAACTGTATGCCAGTAGGAGTCAGCGTCTTCAGGAGCGGAGGAGAGAAAGTTGCGGAAAAAATAAAACCTCCAGGAGCATTTTTTATGATCATATTAGTAAATGGGATAATTTTCAAAGAATTGTTAAATTGTTGTGGGCCTGTTAGAGTTGTGGTGTATTACCTTTTTTGATCAACTGGCTGGCTTAAGGATTGCAGACTTTTACCATGTATTAATGCCCTACAGTCTGAGCCAATTGGATCACTTGTTTCCATTAATCTATCCATTAATATTGAATAAGATCCGTTGTCAGTATTATTAAGCTGAATGCCAAATCAAACAGAACATTTCATTCTTTAATATTTACGATTCTATGAATAAAAAATTGAAACATTTTACAGGGAAATGGGTATTAATATGTACTGTAAGCACTATTATAGCACTATATCAATATTATTTACTGATGAAGGCATGGTATAAAAATTTAATTATTTGACTTGATTCAATACTTTTTTTGCGTACCTACTAGTATAGATCTAGTGACAACTACAAAAGCAGGAAGGGTTGTGCACATTGTGATTCAGTTAAAAAATTGGATTTTGGGTTAGTGCTATAATGGATTTAAAGAGAATCTCTCAAGGTGAGTCTGGGAGTCATACAGACAGTGCCTGTGCTGGTAAAATTGAGTATTTGTATTTGTCAGTCATTATTATATATGTTCTTTTAATTTCACTATTACTATTCAGAATGTATCAGTTGGTTTCTACGATTTTCAATAACAAATAAGCTTGTTACCCAAAAAGGAGTATTTCACCTTCTCACCTGTCCTTTTTGATCCAAATGTAGTACATTGCTCATAAGGACCTCTCTCTTTGGTAGAGCATGTAGCACCTGACTCACTTTGACAGCGATATCTGTCATGGATGGGTAACTAGGCTTGTTTGTAGTTTACTTAATGATCTACCTTAACTCTGCCGAGCAAATTTTTTAAATATATATCTGCTCTTGTCAGTGTGTGTCAGAAACAACAGGCAGAGCTTTTAAACTTGTGGCAATTTTATGACACAGTTAGCACCTAGCAGAAAATGGCAGCAAGAGTATTTTTGACAGAATTATCACCAGTTTGCATTTTCTGAGGAGGGTTTAACAACTTGGTAATGGGTTACATGCTGCTTTACAAAAATCTCCTGTTAAAGGCAATTATTAGGTGGAGGATTGAATTAATGTTAGCTAATTTGCCATTTTCTCGATATTAAACCACTTCTTTACCAGCCCTATGGGGGTAATCTTAAAAGGCCAGGCTGCCAGCAGAGAGTCTCAGTCGCTGACAGCACTGATCGGAAATCTGGGTGTGTGCTGAGGTTTAATAGGGGCCAGCTAATACATTACAATATTATAAATACAATTTTTAATGAATTTTCAATGTAAGAACATTGTGGAATCCCAATGCAGAACTAAAGTTTAATTATAGCGCTGCATGCTTTTTGATATTTATGCGTGGTTCGTTATGTATTATAAAACAAGATATTGTATTTTATAAATGCATTGTTTGCACTTGTAAAAATTTGGTTGAGAAAACGTGTTCAAATGATATAAGCTAATACACTATCCAGATGAATATATTATTAGAAGCAGGACCCAGCCTATATAAAAACACCACGGGCCTGATTTTAGCAGGCCTGCGGGTTTCCGGCAGGTTGGGTTTCGGGAGCGTGGTCAACACGCTCGGAGAAATTAGTGGGTTGCCCGCGCGATCGTAGCAGGCAACACACTAATAGTAATCAATTACCTGATCCTCCGGGGTCCGCGGCGCTGGCCTGCGCGTCGGGCGGGCTGCGCATGCGCAGTACAATCTGTCAGCTGGAGGCTCTCTAGTTAAAGGGGCAGTCCTCCACTGACACATGCTGCAACCAATGGAACAAATTGCAGCATGGAGCAGCCCAGGGGGAAGGCTGCTCCCAGTTTAATGATGCCTCACCCCAGGTATCATCAGATGGGGTGAGGAGGAGGGGGAGGACAGAGATCTTCCACCCGGCGGGCGGGAGGAAGCGGCCTGCCTCTGCTACCAAGAAGGCCTGGCTCGAGGTGGCAGAGGGGGTCACCTGCGCCACCAACATATGGCCCACCTGCATACAGTGCAGGAGGCGCTGCAATGACCGCAGTAGGTCAGCCACAGTGAGACCACAAAGTCTTTCCCCTACACTCCGTCTGCCACATCACTGCCCCCACCCCACATCTCCTTCGGCACCGCCAACACTACTCTGTCACATCACCCTTCATACCCACTCAAACCCCATCCTCATCTTACCTCCACCTACTCACCTCACCAGTACTCATCCTGCCACTAACACGCAACCCAATCCTCATACAATCTCATTGCTCCATCCCATACTCACCCTCTCGTGCATCTCCCTCACGGACAGCCTCACTCAACCTGCCACCACCTGTGCTGCAGCCACAGGGCATGCATCACATATGTGCAGTAGGCAGCGTAAGGCAAACGTGTCGTGAGCATGAAGGGGGTGCACAAGGGTGTCTGAGGGTTTGTCATGGGTGTTACCTATATTGAATTTCAGAGCAACAAACAGCACACATTATATTGACACCACCACTGCCACGTCTCCGCGAATCCTGTCCGCTGTGTCCAATAATGCCCGCTCCTGGGTATCACTATGAGGACCCACCACTGATGCCACCCATCGTGTTACTGCAGAGTAGGTGCAGGTGTATTTGCAGGGCTCGTCCGCGCAGACGACTGAGAGACATCGGCGGTGTAGCCGGCTGCACCCTGGAAGGATGCGGAGGAGAAGGTGTGGAGGGCAGTGGTGACTTTGACAGCGACAGGTAAGCAGTTGGTGCTGGGGCCAGCCAGGAGCAGCTCGGCATGAAAGAGGCTGCAGATCTCCACGACTACATGTCGAGCGAATCTGCGCCTCCCTGTGCACTGCTGCTCGGAGAGGTCCGGGGAGCTGCGCCTCGGCCTGTGGACCCTGTGGCGAGGGTAGTGCCCTCTGCGATGCGTCTCTCTCTGCGGTAGCCCTCCCTCCTGCTGTGCAGGTGGGCGTGCAACAACACCGTGTTGGGGGGCTCCACGTCTCTGCGGCGGACGGCGTGGACTGCGAGGCTGCTGGGGTTGGTCATGCTGTTCGTCCTCCGAGGGTGTCCACACACCACCCAACTGGCAGGTGTTGGTCTGAGGGGTTGTGCAGGGTAGGTGGGTGGTTCCTCGGACTGGGGCTGCGGTTTCGTGTCGGTCTGTCCTCTGGCTTGGCGGGGGGTGGTGGGGGGCAGGGGTTGCCCTATGTGACGCGGTGGCCTCCTGCGTGGGTGAGGGCTCTCCCCCGTGGAGTGCACCTTGGCACCTGCCACAGGCTGCTGGCTGCAACACGCCTGGTTGGAGAGAGACTGTTTCCCCCAGTGTGGGAAACACACTGGGTTGAAGCTAAAATCCCACACTTCCTCTTTTGACAGCTGATTCAGCTCATTAACTGACCTCAACAAGCAAGGTAAGTACACTAAAGTGGAACCCCGCTGGCTTTAATTGCCTGCGGGATTCCCAGCAGCGGGGCTTGCGCGCGCAGCCCCGCACGTCAGCGCGGTACCTGGAAGTGGCCGGGATTTCGTCGCGATCCGGTCACGTGACCGGATATCGGGATTTTCGGGGCCCCCCGCCGGAAACCCGACGCCAAAATCGAGCCCCACATGACAGAACAATCCAGAAACTGTAGAGCTGCTGAATGGAGGGTGACCTGGAACATGCTGCATAGCTACTGAGGTTTGAGACTGCTCAACACTTGAAGAATCATCTACAGGGACGCACTGCTGAGGTAGTGACACATCAGCAATAGTGGAACTGGATGCTGCCAACAATCCCTGCAGCATGACCTTCACTGAAGTCAACGGAGCTTTGAATGGCGACAGCCTGAAACTAAGGTTTCTGGTTGCTGATCAGTCTGTTGAGCAGTTTAACTACTGAGCCAACCTGCTCCATCAATTGCATCAGCCAAATTGTCTCCATCTGGGTAAAACCTGACTCCATTCGCTTCTAAGATATTATGAAAGCCCTGAGGTATTGGAATTTTCTTCTGCATGCTATGGGCATGTGGGGGATGATGAAGGGCCATTATCTATCCATCTCACTTGGTGTCTCTATTAGACGTCACCTTAGATTGTGCAATTCGGAGAAACCCAATGAAAGATGCTTAGGAGCCTTTCAAAGATATGAAATCCTGCTCAATAGCAAAGTCCCCAGAATGAATCCCAGATCTCGTCCCTTGACAGGCTCTGCTGTGCTTCCTTTTATCATTCATGGTCATCATGGTAGTCACCTTCCCCCCAATAATGAGGGCTCACTTACAACACGCCAAGACAAGGATGTGGATTAATCATCTTTGCAAATATGAAAGCATGATTTTTATTAGTTGATTTTAGATCATCCAGGAATGAAGATGTCTTTACAAACTACTGCTCTTTAAGACATAAAACCAACAAAGTTGTTATGGCTGGCATTCATTAGTATATAAAATAGTGTATCTCACTCATTGTCATTGGAAATGTTTCTTCCAGTCAACCACGCCATTCTTCTCCAACGCCTCTCCTCAGTTGTCGAACTCAATGGAACTACTCTCGCTTAGTTCCACTCTTACCTATCCGATTGTAGTCAGAGCATCTCTACCAATAACTTCTGTTCCCACCTCGCATTGTCACCTTGATAAGCTCGCAAGTGTCTATCATTGACCCCCCTCCTGTTTCTCATCTACATCCTTCCACTTGGGGACATCATCCACAGACATGGATTCAGTTTACATAGTATTTACAGCACAGAAACAGGACATTCGGCCCAACAGGTCTCTGCCAGTGTTTATGCTCCACACGAGCCTCCTCCCACCTTTCTTCATCTAACCCTATCAACACTTACTTCATTTTCTCCCTCATGTACTTATTTAGCATCTCCTTAAATGCATCTATGCTACTCGCCTCAACCGCTTCATGTGGTAGTGAGTTCCACATTCTAACCACTCTCTGAGTGAAGAAGTTTCTGCTGAATTCCTTATAGGATTTATTAGTCACTCTCTTATATTTATGGCCCCTAGTTTTGGACTCCCCATTAATTAGTTCTGTATTAATGTTAATGAAACCCAGCTCTACATCTCCACTGTCTCTCTTGGCCCCTCCACTGCCTCTGTGTTGTCAGACTGCTTGTCCAACATCCAATCTTGGATGAGCTGAAATTTCCTCCACCTAAAAAATTGGGAAAATAGGCCACTGCCACAAAGTTGGTACCCTTGCAACAGGCTCCATCTCCACTCACCAGCCACTGTCTCGGGCGGAAACAGGCTGTTCATAATAAAGACCACTTGGGCTCCACCTACACCCCTTCTTCAGCCCATCTACCATTGAAACCCTCATTCATGCCTTTGTCACCTCCAGACTTGACTTTTTCAATCTTTTCCCGGGCAGTCTTCTATCCTTCACTCTCAGCTCATCCAAAACTCTCATCTCGCACCAAGTCCCACTTGCTCAACACCCCTGTCCTCATTGACCTATATTAGCTTATGGCTCCCAATGCTTCAGATTTAAAATTCTTATCCTTATGTTTAAAGCCCTTCATGGCCTTGCCCCTCCCTATCTCCGTAACGTCCTCCAGTCCTACAACCCCTCTCCTGAACTCTTGGTTCCTCTCACTCCGACCTCTTGTGTTGCCCCGCTCCTTTCGACACAACATTGGTGACCACACTCTGGAATCTCCATCCTAAACTCCTCCACTTCTTACTTTTCCTTTAAGACCCTCTTTAAAACTGACCTCTTTGACCAAGCTTCTAGTCACCTTTCCTGATCTCTCCTTTGACTTGACGTCCATTTTTTCTTATGCCTCTGTCAAGTGCCTTGGGGTGTTTTTCTATGTTATTAATAACATAGCTCTACATTTAAACATATGTGTACAATGAATGGTGATTCATGCAGAGATACTAGGAGAGAGTTCCATAGGCAGTAGAAATGTTGAGTTAAGTTTTATTGCTGGTATTCTGTGCAAACCTTTTGGATTGATGTAGAATATTGAGCTGCAGCAGCTCTTGTGTTCCTGGCAAAAGCAGAAAGCTCAGGCTTAAGCACTAGAAAATCTACTGCAGTCATAATCTTGTAGGGAACTGACAGCACAGCCATGTCTTCAGTACTAATGAGGATGGATGCTGGCATGGAGTAGGCCATTCTCATTAAATCCATTGGTCTACATGGCATTGGACCATGCTGAATCCAGAGCAACAGATATGTTTTTCTCCCAGCCTGCCAGACAAGGCTACAGTATTCCTTCAATGGGTTTTCTTACACTGAAGTTGCTGATGGTGACAGGTAGGCCTTGAAGGTTCCTATCGTGTATCAATTTTCAGTCATTTTTGCCACTTGTACATCAGTTGAGATTACCATACCAAATAATCTAAATGTTTGTTATAGAAAAGACTTAGGGAGGAAATTTTCCAATGAGATGATTGGCACCAAAAGACCTTCAGAATCCTAATGGAGTCAAGTTGAGCGACAATTTAAAAAATGACCCTTTTTTGGCTTAGGCTGCAGCAGCCGCTGAAGAATTCTGAAAGGAGCAGGCCTGGAGTCTGCTCCCCTCATTGCAATCCAATTTCTGCAATGGAGCCTAAAACCATTAGGCTCTTCCTTTTCATATATAAGGGGCCTGATGCCTGTTTGAGGCGGCCACTGGGGAAGCCTGATAATTGGCCAACCCAATATCGGGTCGGACTTTTTTCAGGGGTCCTTGGAGCGCACGGTATGGTCCCCAAAACCGGACCTCATTATACCTGTTAATCAGGCGCAATGAGGTCCAGTTTCTATCCCTATATCTGCCAGCACGATTTGGTTGGCTCTTTCAGATGGAGAGTTAACTACTCTGCAAGATGGTAATGTCAGTCTCAGAAATTTTAGTGAAACGGTTGCTCAATGTAAACAGTTGTGTATTACTGATTGAAAGCACTAACTGACTATTCATTTGAATAGTCAATTACTCTGAGTTCTCATCCAACCAAAAATGGATTGATGAACATTGGCTAAAGTTTGCAAAAAGAGCTAATTTGTGCTTGTTAAAGCCGTTAATGATGAACATTCCACAGCTGCATAGTCAAATTGAACGTGGATTTTTTTTTCTTTTCAGTCCTAGTGTTAATAAAAAGTATCAATTGGGAATATTTAGAACCATATTCAATGCAGCGACAGAAGTAAATTTAGGTCTGCTATAAACTCCTCTCCCTTGTCACTGACTTCATCCTCCTCCCTGGTCACTCATTCAGGCTGAACCAGACTTTTTGAAACATTAGCATCTGATTCAACCCAGGCCTGAACTTCAATCCCATTGGTGGCAGAGCCTTCAGCCATCTTGGTCCCACTCTCTTCAACCTCCTCTCTAGATACCTCCGTCTCTACACCTCTCTCTCTCCACCTCTTTAAAAATGTATCAAAACACATCTTTTCGACCAAGCTTTCGGTCACCTCTCCCAATTCTCCCTCCATGGCTTAGCGCCTGATCCATAATTTAATTGATTTTTTTCTTCCCCTCTGTAAAGTATTTGGGCTGTCTTCTTTATTAAAATCTATCCATCACTAAGAACACTTACTTCCACCTCTGGAACGTTGCCTGATTTTGTCCCTATCTCTGCCCCATTGATGTTGAAACCTAAATCCACGCTTTTATCACCTCCAGATTTGATTTCTCCAAAACCCTTCATGGCGGCCTCCCATCTTCCCCCCCATTATAAACGTTAACTTGTCCAAACCTCAGCCACCCATATCATATCCTGCTCTAAGTCCCACTCACCCATCATCCCCGTCCTCTCTCACCTACATTGGCTCCCTGTCACCCAATGCATTGAATTAAAAGTACATCTCCTTGTTTTCAAATCCCTCCATGGTCTCACCTCATCCTATTTCTACCATCTCCTCAAGTCTTTCCATATCCTTAATTCCTCCAATTCTAGCCATTGTACATCCCATCCCACCATTGGTGGCAGAGCCTTCAGCCATCTTGGTCCCACTCTCTTCATCCTCCTCTCTAGATGCCTCCGTCTCTACACCTTTCTCTCCCCCTTTAAAAATGTATCAAAACACATCTTTTCGACCAAGCTTTTGGTCACCTCTCCTAATTCTCCCTCCATGGCTTAGCGCCTGATCCATAATTTAATTGATTTTTTTCTTCCCCTCTGTAAAGTATTTGGGCTGTCTTCTATATTAAAGGCACTATATAAATGCAGGTTGTCACTAGATTTTTTTTGTCTGAAAGCATGGTGTAGGGCCATTGTCAGGTACATCGCAGTGCAGCAGGAGGAGAGCTTACTTGAGGGCCTGATGCTCTCTGCAGCTCGCCAGCTCCAATATCATGGGTGCCTCGGGCCTCACCGTTAAAGCTCAGTGATTGTATTCATGAGCGACGTCCCTCCATAGGAACAGGAGTAGGCCATTCAACCCCTCAAACCTGTTCCGCCATTCAATTAGATCATGGCTGATCTGTATCTTAACTCCATCTACCCACCTTGATTCTGTACCCTTAATACCCTTGCCTAACAAAAATAGCCAAAGGGGGAGAGAAAAGGTAGCCATAATTTACAGTCACCATCCTGACACGTACCTTTCAGCTGTAAATACTGGTGCTATGGACGACTGTCTTAAAATAAAAGAACCATAGCAGCTCCCCGGATAACAAGCATTGACATACATTAGCACAGAATGCATTGCGAACAGAGTGGATTGTGAACCAAGTGGGAACATGAAAATTTGGCGAGTGGAGGACTCTGTTAAAGTAGTGAATTAATTGAAATTTAATTTAATTTAAAATTTTATGTAGAACTTTAAAACTTTAAAAGAAACTGCAAGTTAGGTAACAGTTAACAGAAACTGCAAGTCAATGGCAGTTAACAGTCAATCAGCTGTAAGTTATTGCCTGAATAGAGGGAATGGGTGACCGCCAGGCAGAGTAAAAGGACTAGGCAGGTAGAGCAGGAGTCCCCTGGGGCCATCTCCCTCTCAAACAGATATTCTGCTTTGGATACTGTTGGGGGAGATGGCTTATCAGGGGAAAGCAGCAAGAGCCAGGTTCAGGGCACCACGGGCGGCTCTGCTGCACAGGAGGGGAGGAAGAAGAGTGGCAGGGCTATAGTGATAGGGGATTCCATTGTAAGGGGAACAGATAGGCGTTTCTGCGGCCGCAAACGTGACTCCAGGATGGTATGTTGCCTCCCTGGTGCTAGGGTCAAGGATGTCACGGAGCGGCTGCAGGGCATTCTGGAGGGGGAGGGTGAACATCCAGTAGTCGTGGTCCATATCGGTACCAACGACATAGGTAAAAAAAGGGATGAGGTCCTGCAAGGTGAATTTAAGGAGTTAGGAGATAAATTAAAAAGCAAGACTTCAAAGGTAGTGATCTCAGGATTACTACCGGTGCCACGTGCTAGTGAGTATAGGAACAGGAGAATAGACAGGATGAATGCGTGGCTGCAGGGATGGTGTAGGAGGGAGGGATTTAGATTCCTGGGACATTGGGACCGGTTCTGGGGAAGGTGGGACCTGTACAAGCGTGACGGGTTACACCCGAGCAGGACCGGGACAAATGTCCTCGCGGGGGTGTTTGCTAGTGCTGTTGGGGAAGGTTTAAACTAGAGTGGCAGGGGGATGGGAACCTGAGCGGGGAGTCAGAAGGGAATAAAGTTGAGAGCAGCAAGAGAGGGGAAGACCCAGGGGAAATCTACAGTACAAATAGTACAAACAGTTGTTCAAGAACAAGTGAAAGGGAAAAGCATAGAGCAGCGGAAAGAAAGTGTACTTTAGGCACTTTAGGTACTTTAGGCACGACAGATAAAATGAAAACTAGAAGGCGATTAACCCAGCATCAAAGCTGTGGCAGGGGGTTGGGAACCTGAGCAGGGAGACAGAGGAAAGCGTATCAGGAAGGGACAGAAGATATGGAGTAAAAGGTAAAGTGTTAAAAAAGGAAAAAGCAGGAACTAAGTGTCACAAAACATATTTGAAAGTTCTTTATCTGAATGCACGTAGCATTCATAACAAAATGGACGAGTTAACGGCACAAATAACGACGTATGGGTATGATCTTGTGGCCATTACAGAAACATGGCTGCAGGGTGACAACGACTGGGAATTAAATATGCCAGGGTATTTAACAATCAGGAAGGACAAGCAGGAAGGAAGGGGAGGTGGGGTGGCTATGTTAATAAGGGAAGGAATCACTGTAATACAGAGAAAAGATATTGGGACAAAGGATCAGGATAATGAAACAGTTTGGGTAGAGATAAGGAATAATAAGGGAAAAAAAACATTAGTGGGCGTAGTATATAGGCCTCCTAATAGTTGCAACTCTGCTGGAAGAAGTATTAATCAGGAAATAGTCGGGGCATGTAATAAGGGAACAGCTATAATTATGGGGGATTTTAACTATCATATTAACTGGACAAATCAAATTGGGCAGGGTAGCCTTGAGGAAGAGTTTATTGAGTGTATTAGGGATGGATTTCTTGAGCAGTATGTAACTGAACCTACAAGGGGGCAAGCAACCTTAGACCTGGTCCTGTGTAATGAGCCAGGATTAATTAATAATGTCCTAGTTAAGGATCCCCTTGGAATGAGTGACCATAACATGGTTACATTCCATATCCAATTAGAGGGTGAGAAGGTTGGTTCTCAAACAAGCGTACTGAGCTTGAATAAAGGAGACTATGATGGTATGAGGGCGGAATTGATTAAAGTGGACTGGGAAAATAGATTAAAGGGTAAGACGGTACATGAGTAGTGGTGTTCATTTAAGGAGTTATTTTACAACTTTCAAAAAATATATATTCCACTGAGGAAAAAAGGGTGTAAAAGAAATGGCAGCCATCCGTGGCTAAGTAAGGAAATTAAGGATAGTATCCGACTAAAAACAAGGACATATAAGGTAGCCAAACTTAGTGGGAGGATAGAAGATTGGGAAGTCTTCAAACGACAGCAAAAAGTAACGAAAGGATTGATTAAGAAAGGGAAGATAGATTATGAAAATAAATTAGCAAAAAATATAAAAACAGATAGCAAGAGTTTCTATAGTTATATAAAAAGAAAAAGGGTGGCTAAGGCAAACGTAGGTCCATTAGAGGATGAGACCGGGAAATTAATGGTGGGAAACATGGAGATGGCAAAAATGCTGAACAAATATTTTGTTTCAGTCTTTACGGTAGAGGACACTAAGAATATCCCAACACTGGACAAACACGGGGCTCGAGGGGGGGAGGAGCTAAATACGATTAAAATCACTAAGGAATTGGTACTCAGTAAATTAATGGGACTCAAGGCGGATAAATCCCCTGGACCTGATGGCTTACATCCTAGGGTCTTGAGGGAAGTGGCAGTAGGGATTGTGGATGCTTTGGTAATAATTTTCCAAAATTCTCTGGACTCGGCAAAGGTCCCGGCAGATTGGAAAACTGCCAATGTAACACCCTTATTTAAAAAGGGTAGTAGGCAGAAGGCTGGAAATTATAGACCAGTTAGCTTAACATCTGTGGTGGGTAAAATTTTGGAGTCTATTATAAAGGAGACAGTAGCAGAACATTTGGATAAACATAATTTAATAGGACAAAGTCAGCATGGCTTTACAAAGGGGAAGTCATGTCTGACAAATTTGCTTGAGTTCTTTGAGGATATAACGTACAGGGTGGATAAAGGGGAACCAGTGGACGTAGTGTATTTGGACTTCCAGAAGGCATTCGACAAGGTGCCACATAAAAGATTATTGCTCAAGATAAAGAATTACTGGATTGGGGGTAATATTCTGGCATGGGTGGAGGATTGGTTATCTAACAGGAAGCAGAGAGTTGGGATAAATGGTACATTCTCGGACTGGCAACCTGTAGCCAGTGGTGTTCCGCAGGGGTCGGTGCTGGGTCCCCAACTCTTTACAATCTATATTAACGATTTGGAGGAGGGGACCGAGTGTAACATATCAAAGTTTGCAGATGATACAAAGATGGGAGGGAAAGTAGAGAGTGAGGAGGACATAAAAAACCTACAAGGGGACATAGACAGGCTGGGTGAGTGGGCGGAGATTTGGCAGATGCAATACAATATTGGAAAATGTGAGGTTATGCACTTTGGCAGGAAAAATCAGAGAGCAAGTTATTATCTTAATGGCAAGAAACTGGAAAGTACTGCAGTACAAAGGGATCTGGGGGTCCTAGTGCAAGAAAATCAAAAAGTTAGTTTGCAGGTGCAGCAGGTGATCAAGAAGGCCAACGGAATGTTGGCTTTTATTGCTAGGGGGATAGAATATAAAAACAGGGAGGTATTGCTGCAGTTATATAAGGTATTGGTGAGACCGCACCTGGAATACTGCATACAGTTTTGGTCTCCATATTTAAGAAAAGACATACTTGCTCTCGAGGCAGTACAAAGAAGGTTCACTTGGTTAATCCCGGGGATGAGGGGGTGGACATTTTGAGGAGCGGTTGAGTAGATTGGGACTCTACTCATTGGAGTTCAGAAGAATGAGAGGCGATCTTATTGAAACATATAAGATTGTGAAGGGGCTTGAACGGGTGGATGCGGTAAGGATGTTCCCAAGGTTGGGTGAAACTAGAACTAGGGGGCATAATCTTAGAATAAGGGGCTGCTCTTTCAAAACTGAGATGAGGAGAAACTTCTTCACTCAGAGGGTAGTAGGTCTGTGGAATTTGCTGCCCCAGGAAGCTGTGGAAGCTGCATCATTAAATAAATTTAAAACAGAAATAGACAGTTTCCTAGAAGTAAAGGGAATTAGGGGTTATGGGGAGCGGGCAGGAAATTGGACATGAATTTAGATTTGAGGTTAGGATCAGATCAGCCATGATCTTATTGAATGGCGGAGCAGGCTCGAAGGGCCGATTGGCCTACTCCTGCTCCTATTTCTTATGTTCTTATGTTCTTAATTACTGTGAAGTGGAAGCTGATTGAGCAGTTGTAACTTCTGTTCTCAAAGGGTGTATAAATTCGAAGATTATCTGCTGAGGTACTGAGTTGATTGTGAACTTGAGAATTAGGTGTCGAGGGGGATGGACAGTGAACAAGAGAGGGGGAGCTCTGAGAGACCTGGAGCATTTAAAGGATGTTTAGAAAAAAAAAGGTTTCTAAATTTAATGGACGGGCAGCTGAGACCCATTGGCTGCAATTCCTGTGCCATGTGGGAATTTCAGGGCGCCTCATGTCCTGGAGGGATATGCCTCCTGTTGCTCGAGCTCAAGCTGAAGGTTGCTGAGCTAGAGGGGTGGCTGGAGTCACTGCAGAGCATAAGGGAGGCTGAAGGTTTTGTGGATTGTACATTCCAGGAGGTGGTCACCCCGCAGCCACAGAGAGTTCAGGGTTGCAAGTGGATGGCTAAAGGGTCGGAAGAGGCAGGCAGTGCAGGAATCTTCTGGGTGTGTGGCACTCTCAAATTGATATTGAGAGTGATGGCACCTTGAAGGATTGCAGTCCTGAGCATGGCACCATGGGGCAAAGGACTGCACAGGGGGGCACAGTGAAGTGTAGAAATGCAGTAGCCATAGGGGATTCGATAGTCAGGGGGACAGACAGGCATTTCTGTGACCGTTGACATGAGTCCTGCATGGTGTGTTGCCTCCCTGATGCCAGGGTAAAGGACAGCACGAAGAGGATGCAGAACATTCTGCGAGGCCAAGGGTAACAGCCAGAAGTTGTGGTCCATGTGGGTACCAATGACATAGGAAAGAAAAGGGATGAGGTTCTGCGGGTAGAGTTTCAGGAGCTAGGGAGGAAGTTTAAAAAGCTGGACCTCAAAGGTAGTAATCTCTGGATTACACCCAGTGTCACATGCTAGAGAGTACAGAAATAGGAAGATAAGGCAGGTTAATACATGGCTAGAGATATATTGCAAGAGGAAGGGCTTCAGATTCTTGGGGCTTTGGGACCAATTCTGGGGCAGGACCTGTTCAAGATGTACGGGTTGCACCTCAACGGAGCTGGGACCAATGTCCTTGCGGGGAGGTTCACTAGTGCTGGAGGGAGGGTTTAAACTAATTTAGCAGGGGGTGGGCACCAGGATGTAGCATTACAAAGGAGTAACAACTTGCACAAAAGATTGGGAGAGACAGATAGCACTGGAGTAAGAAATAGTACAGTATTAAGTGGGATCAGACTGAGAGAGAATACGAGACGGTCCAAGCTAGGTTTAAAGTGCATGTGTGTAAAAGCACGAAGTGTGGTAAATAAGGTTGGTGAGCTGCAGGCGCAAACAGCCACATGGGAAATATGATGTAGCGGCGTTAATGGAGAGCTGGCTCAAAAAAGGGCAGGATTGGGTACTAAATATTCATAGATGTTCAGGAAAGATAGGGAAGGAGATAAAAGGAGTGGGGGGGATTGGTGGCACTATTGATTAAGGAGAATATTGCAGTATTGGAGAAAGAGGATGTCCTTGAGGGGTCAAGGATATAATCTATTTGGTTAGAGTTAAGAAACAATAGAGGTACCATTACACTACTGGTGTATTCTATAGGCCACCAATTAATGGGAAGGATATAGAGGAGCGAATTTGCAGGGAAATTACAGAGAGGTGCAAGAACTATAGAGTAGCAATAATAGGGGACTTCAACTATCCTAATATAGACTGGGAGAGTAATAGTGTAAAGGGCAAAGAGGGGGAGGAATTTCTGAAATGTGTTCTGGAGAACTTTCTTGATCAGTATGTTTCCGGCCCAACGAGGAAGGCTGGATCTGGTTCTGGGGAATGAGGTGGAGCAAGTGTCAGTGGGGGAACATTTGGGGAACAGTGATCATAGTATCATAAGGTTTAGATTAGTTATGGAAAAGGACAAGGAGCAATCTAGCGTAAAAATACTTAATTGGAGGAGGGCCAATTTCAGTGGGTTGAGAACGGATCTGGCCTGGGAAAATTGGAATTAAAGATTGGCAGGCAAAACTGTAATCGAACTATGGGCGACCTATAAAGAGGAGATGGTTCGGATACAGTCTATGTACATTGCCACGAAGGGGAAAGGTAGGACAACTAAAGCCAGAGCTCCCTGGATGACGAAAGAGATAGACAGTAAAATGAAGCAGAAAAAGGGGGCGTATGATAGATGTCAGGCTGATAATACAAGTGAGAACCTGGCTACAAGTAGAAAGTTCAGAGAAGCGAAAAAGGAAGTAAGAGGGGCAAAGAGAGAGTATGAGAATAGACTAGCGGCAAACATAAAAGGAAATCCAAAAGTCTTCTATAGGCATATATATACTAAACGGGTAGTAAGAGAAAGGGTGGAGCTGATTAGGGACCAAAAAAGAGACCTATGCGTGGAGGCAGAGGGCATGGCTGAGGTACTAAATGAGTACTTTGCATCTGTTTACCAAGGAAGAAGATGCTGCCAAAGTCACAGTAAAAGAGGAGGTAGTTGATATACTGGATGGACTAAAAATTGATAAGGAGGAGGGACTAGAAAGGCTAGCTGTACTTAAAGTAGATAAGTCACCCAGTCCAATCATCCTTAGATACGGGGGTCGTGCCAGAGGAACGGAGAATTACAAGTGTTACACCCTTGTTCAAAAAAGGGTGTAAGGATAAACCCGGCAACGACAGGCCAGTCAGCTTAACCTAGGTGGTGGAAAAGCTTTTAGAAATGATAATCGGGGACAAAATTAATAGTCACTTGGACAAGTGTGGATTAATAAAGGAAAGCCAACATGGATTTGTTAAAGGCAAATAGTGTTCAACTAACTTGATAGAGGGAACAGGGAGGACAGTGTGATTGATGTTGTGTATATGGACTTTCAAAAGGTGTTTGATAAAGTGCCACATAATAGGCTTGTCAGCAAAATTGAAACTCATGGAATAAAAGGGGCAGTGGCAGCATGAATATGAAATTGGCTAAGTGACAGGAAACAGAGCAGTGGTGAAGGGTTGTTTTTTCAGACTGGAGGGAGGTGTACAGTGGTGTTACCCAGTGGTTGGTATTACTAGGACCACTGTTTTTTTATATATATATATATATAACTGGGACATGGTTGTACAATTTTAAAATTTGCAGATGAGATAAAACTTGGAAGTGCAATAAGCAGTGAGGAGAATAGTAATAGACTTCAAGAGGACATAGACAGGCTGGTGGAATGGGCAGATACATGGCAGATGGAATTTAATGCAGAAAAGTGTGGAGTGAAACGTTTTGGCAGGAAGAACGAGGAGAGGCAATATAAACTAAATGGTACAATTCTAAAGGGGGTGCAGGAGCAGAGAGATCTGGGGGTATATGTGCACAAATCTTTGAAGGTGGCAGGACAGGTTGAGAAAGCGGTTAAAAAAGCATATGGGATCCTGGGCTTTATAAATAGAGGCATAGAGTACAAAAGCAAGGAAGTTATGATGAACCTTTATAAAACACTGGTTCAGCCACAACTGGAGCATTGTGTCCAATTCTGGACACCGCACTTTAGCAAGGATGTGAAGGCCTTAGAGAGGGTGCAGAAAAGATTTACTAGAATGGTTCCCAGGATGAAGGACTTCAGTTACGTGGATAGACTGGAGAAGCTGGGGATGTTCTCCTTGGATCAGAGATGGATAAGAGGAGATTTGATAGAGGTGTTCAAAATCATGAAGGGTTAATATAAAGTAAATGAAGAGAAACTGTTCCTATTGGCGGAAGGGTCGAGAACCAGAGGCCACAGATTTAAGGTGATTGGCAAAAGAAAGGCGACGTGAGGAAAAACTTTTTTACACAGCGAGTAGTTATGATCTGGAATGCACTGCCTGAAAGGGTGGTGGAAGCAGATTCAATTGTGGCTTTCAAAAGGAATTGGATCAACACTTGAAGCGAAAAAATTTGCAGGGCTATGGGGAAAGATTGGGGAATGGGTCTAATTGGATTGCCCTTACAAAGAGCCGGCACGGCCTCCTCCTGTGCTGTAACCATTCTATGAATCTATGATTAAGGTGTTTGCCAGCTAGGATGGAACCCTTTCCTATTGTTGATCGCATTCTTGAAAGGGGCATGTATGGCAACTTGAGGGCAGTCGATTGCACCTAAAAAGTTGACATCGCTCTCACGCTGATGCGCTTGGTCCATAGAAAAGATTATCTACCAGGCAGCTTGTGCAAACAATGCATTGGCTATTTACTTGATGCATCAATATACAGCCAATTAACGATTGCAGATGCAGCCTGAAAGGAGCTAGTGGCATGGAAGTTGAGTGCTGTTGTGACTTTGACTGACTCTGGCAATGCAGTTACTCTGGTAGAGGTGGGCTCCAGGTCTGGGCAAGAATGTGGCATAATTCCTGTATTGCCTCTCAAGGAAAGCACAACCTTCTTAAGAACCCATGTCTTAAGCTGATTGGTGAGGTTGAGGTATGATTGCCTTAGTCTGTAAATATGGAGGCATGGATACCTGAAGCCTCCTATGGTGACTAATCAGTTTATCTACCTGTGTTATTCCTCCTCATCCTGCTCTTCGTCCTTTTCAGAGCAGAGATAAAGGAGAATCTGCATGGGAAACACCAGTGTCCCCTGCGATGAATGCCTCCAGTTTTTTTTTAAATGAAGAATCACAGTACCAGGAGCAGTGCTGAGCCTTTCAGCAAGGTTGAGAAAGAAAAAACACAAATACATGAGTATTAGCAGTAAAGTAAGAGCTAATACCGAATCCTCAGAAGGGGCCCTTTAAATCTGCTTTTTTCTGCCGGTAGCCACCCAGCCCATTTTACACCAGCATTCATTGCAGGAGGTGGGCCAGAAGCAAGAAGGGAGGGAAATTCAACCTGGTCACCAAAGGAGTACTTATATACGATTTGCACGTCGTTGTCACTATTTTGCCATACGTGGCTGACATTGTGTTTGGAAGAAAATTTTTCATGGCTTTTTAGGGGCCAGGATTCAGTGCTATCCCTCCGCAACCCACTTTCCTCCTCCGGCCACCCCGAATCAGTTCGAAAACACAAGGGGGTCGATTTTCACTTTCAGTGGTGACGGAAAACTGGTTGTAGTGGATTGGCCACCCATTATACATCCTGTCCAATTTTTCTTTCCATTAACACGGGGGTCCGCTACTACCGAAAGTGAATATTCCCCCGAAGGAAAATCTAGGCTGCTATGTTCTTGTTGCCACTTCTCTGCATCAGTTCAATGGTTTTTTTTGGCAAAATATTCAATAACTCCCACTTTCATTTCCATATGGGTAGATTGTCATCCCATTCAGGCAATGGGTAGAAAATCTCACCTGTATGTTCTGTGCTATTACTTTACAGTAATACTTGTACTTTACCTTTGCATTCATTTTTAAGTCATGACAGTTGACAGTTCCTTTCTTGCATTGTTGAGGTTGTCTCCCAAATCAAAAATCTGCTAATGTCACCCTATTGAAGGGTGACCTGTGCTTCCAGGTCCTTTTGAAATCTGATGTTGATCTATTTCTCATAAAAACTACACACTCCACAGCTGGATGAACAAACTTTGACATTTATATTAGTTATGTGGCTTGTTAGCTCCTTAAGAAGTGCTAAAGGATAATTATTGTCACTGCGTTGTGATTCACTGATTTTTTTCATTCCTGCTAACATCATTGCATTCTCAGAAATCTTATGTCTCTGAACTGTATCTAAGATTTTGTTAGCAGGTCATTAATTTAGATAACAATGGGCATTTATCCTGTTTTTTTTCTCTCTAACAGAGAGGAAATCGTTGCCCAGTGTCACTTTTGATAACCGTCCACCAAACTCCCAGCTGTTTAGCATTTGGACCTCCGTATACAACGATACTTCTGCAGCTGTCAATCTGTTCAATCACTCTCTCACCTACAACTTTGATGCTCTTGCCCCCAGTAAAACTCTTACTCTCTCCCACCCTGGCCATTCCCTCTGATATGGCTGCCATCTTCACTCCCTTAAGACCAAGGGGCAAAGACTTGAAAGTATTTTGCACACAACTAGTTTAGCCACCCATCGCCAGATCTGGTTGGACCACATCAAGCATTATCGGGTCCTGCTCTCCTCTGCCAGAACTGTGCATTCCTGTAGGATCATCCTGGAATGCAAAGATAACGCTGGCTTCTTTTCTCCATTATCAACTGTCTCCATAAACTCATCTCCCCTGCCCCATCCATCTTCCCCTCCAACAACAATGGCAAAGAGTTTACAGACTTCTTTGTCACTAAGATTGAGACCATCCTTTCAGTTGCCTCTACTGTATTCCCTGTGCCCACCAAACAAAACTCCCCCCAAAGTTCCCCCTGCCCTAGCCCTGAATCCACATCTTTCTCTAATTTCTGTCCTATCTTCCCTCATGCCCTCCCTGATTTCACCTTGTTCATGAAACCCACCTCCTGCTCTCTCCACCCCATTCTCACTAAACTGCTGACCAAGGTTCCCTCTAATTTTTTTCAGCTATGTGTGGAATGAATTTGGGTTTGTGCACGATATGAAGGCTGTGTGCGCCACTGTAAAAAAAAATCACAACTTTAAATAGCACATCTTTTTAGAAAATATTATTCAGGGTAAATAACAAACAACAAATGTACTAAATAATGGATAATTGTAACAATTTAATATTATATTGGCTGATAAATTTATATAGTTTATGAAATGGGTCTCTTAAGTTGCATTAGGATTCAGCAGACCAGTCTCATTATATTTTATTAAAAATTATCTGATGGGAATGAGCTTTTTGTTGAATCAGCTAATGACTCTGATTCAAACAGAAATAAATCTTTGCCATCAGAATTTTTAAATTGAGTCAGAAATACAAAACAGCTGTCAAGTCAGTCAGTGTGAATTTGGGGATAGGGAACCGTTTAATTAAAGCTCCCCCCTCCACTGACTCCTCAGCAGGTTTTAACAAATTATTGCATTCCAATTGTATATCTTGCAGGTCTCATTAGTTTTGGCTGCCTCGATGTATGGGCCTCTCATCTCTGATTGGGTGTAGATGCTTGGTCCTTGATTGGGTGGAGATGACTGGTCTCTGGTTGGGTGGAGGTAACTGGTCTCTGGTTGGGTGGAGATGACTGGTCTCTGATTGGGTGGATAGGTCCAGTCTGTGATTTTTTTTATTCGTTCATGGGATGTGGGCATCGCTGGCGAGGCCAGCATTTATTGCCCATCCCTAATTGGCCTTGAGAAGGTGGTGGTGAGCCGCTTTCTTGAACCGCTGCAGTCTATATGGTGAAGGTTCTCCCACAGTGCTGTTAGGAAGGGAGTTCCAGGATTTTGACCCAGCGACGATGAAGGAACCGCGATATATTTCCAAGTCGGGATGGTGTGTGACTTGGAGGGGAACGTGCTGGAGGTGTGCCTGCTGCCCTTGTCCTTCTACGTGGTAGAGGTCGCGGGTTTGGGAGGTGCTGTCGAAGAAGCCTTGGCGAGTTGCTGCAGTGCATCCTGTGGATGGTACACACTGCAGCCACAGTGCGCCGGTGGTGAAGGGAGTGAATGTTTAGGGTAGTGGACGGGGTGCCAATCAAGCGGGCTGCTTTGTCCTGGATGGTGTCGAGCTTCTTGAGTGTTGTTGGAGCTGCACTCATCCAGGCAAGTGGAGAGTATTCCATCACACTCCTGACTTGTGCCGTATAGATGGTGAAAAGGCTTTGGGGAGTCAGGAGGTGAGTCACTCGCCACAGAATACCCAGCCTCTGACCTGCTCTTGTAGCCACAGTATTTATATGGCAGGTCCAGTTAAGTTTCTGGTCAATGGTGACCCCCAGGATGTTGATGGTGGGGGATTCGGCGATGGTAATGTTGTTGAATGTCAAGCGGAGGTGGTTAGACTCTCTCTTGTTGGAGATGGTCATTGCCTGGCACTTGTCTGGCGCGAATGTTACTTGCCACTCATGAGCCCAAGCCTGGATGTTGTCCAGGTCTTGCTGCATGCGGGCTCTGACTGCTTCATTATTTGAGGGGTTGTGAATGGAACTGAACACTGTGCAATCATCAGCGAACATCCCCATTTCTGACCTTATGATGGAGGGAAGGTCATTGATGAAGCAGCTGAAGATGGTAGGGCCTAGGACACTGCCCTGAGGAACTCCTGCAGCAGTGTCCTGGGGCTGAGATGATTGGCCTCCAACAACCACTACCATCTTCCTTTGTGCTAGTTATGACTCCAGCCACTGGAGAGTTTTCCCCCTGATTCCCATTGACTTCAATTTTACTAGAGCTCCTTGGTGCCACACTCTGTCAAATGCTGCCTTGATGTCAAGGGCAGTCACTCTCACCTCACCTCTGAAATTCAGCTCTTTTGTCCATGTTTGGACCAAGGCTGTAATGAGGTCTGGAGCCGAGTGGACCTGGCGGAACCCAAACTGAGCATCGGTGAGCAGCTTATTGGTGAGTAAGTGCCGCTTGACAGCACTGTCGATGACACCTTCCATCACTTTGCTGATAATTGAGAGTAGACTGATGGGGCGGTAATTGGCCGGATTGGATTTGTCCTGCTTTTTGTGGACAGGACATACCCGGGCAATTTTCCACATTGTCGGGTAGATGCCAGTGTTGTAGCTGTACTGGAACAGTTTGGCTAGAGGCGCAGCTAGTTCTGGAGCACAAGTCTTCAGCACTATAGCCGGGATGTTGTCAGGGCCCATAGACTTTGCTGTATCCGGTGCACTCAGCCGTTTCTTGATATCACGTGGAGTGAATCGAATTGGCTGAAGACTGGCTTCTGTGATGGTGGGGCTATCGGGAGGAGGCCGAGATGGATCATCCACTCGGCACTTCTGGCTGAAGATGGTTGCAAACGCTTCAGCCTTGTCTTTTGCACTCATGTGCTGGACTCTGCCATCATTGAGGATGGGGATGTTTACAGAGCCTCCTCCTCCTGTTAGTTGTTACTCCAAGCCACTGACAAACGCACCGGTTTCATTTTACTTCCTGATCTGGTTTCCGTGCAGCCAATAAGCAATGCGGTAGCTGGGGCCGGACCCGCGGGATCGGACCTCTGGACATTCGGACACTCCCGTGCACCAGAGGCAGGGCAGCCTGCCTGGGGCTGGAGCACTAGGGACCCAGGAGGCAGAGCTGGAGAAGGGCCTGGGGTCTGGGCACTGGTCATTGTGAGAAAGGGGCCTGGGGACTGGTCTGTGTGAGAGAGGGGCCTGGGGACTGGTCAGTGTGAGAGAGGGGCCTGGGGACTGGTCAGTGTGAGAGAGGGGCCTGGGCACTGGTCAGTGTGAGAGAGGGGTCTGGGCACTGGTCAGTGTGAGAGAGGGGCCGAGGGCACTAGTCAGTGTGAGAGAGGGGCCGAGGGCACTGGTCAGTGTGAGAGAGGGGCCGAGGGCACTGGTCAGTGTGAGAGAGGGGCCGAGGGCACTGGTCAGTGTGAGAGAGGGGCCGAGGGCACTGGTCAGTGTGAGAGAGGGGCCGAGGGCACTGGTTTGGTGCGCGGACGGAATGTTTAATTGCGCACCCACAACAGACTGCTGCGCGGCCACGCTCGCGCGCAACTTAGAGGGAACAGTGCTGCTGACCATCCAACTTCCCTTCCTGGCCAGCTTACATTGTAAATGGTTTCCTCTCCTCAGGTACTGTCTCAATCCCTTTCATAACTACCACATCAGCCCCCTTCTAAAAAAAAACCCTCAACCCCTCTGCCCTTGCAAACTACCGTCTCATTTCCAACCTCCCTTTCCTCTCCAAAGTCCTTGAATATGTTGTCACCTACAAAATCCATACCCATTTTTCCTGCAACTTTGTTTGAATCTCTCCAATTAGGTTTCCGCCCCTGCCAGAACATTGAAACAGCCCTAACCAAAGTCTCCAATTACATCCTCTGTAACTGTATGCCTGGTGCACTATCCCTCTTCATCCTTTTTGCCCTCTCCGCAGCCTTTGACACGGTTGACCACACCATCCTCCTCCAATGCATCTCCGTTGTCCAGCTGAGTGGGACTGCCCTGGTGGGTTCCACCCTTACCTATCCAATTGTAGCCAGAGTATTGTTAGCAATGGCTTCTCTTCCCAGCCCCACATTGTTACTTCTGGAATCCCCCAAATATCTATCCTTTGCCGCCACTTAGGAACATAGGAACAGGAGTAGGCCATTCTGCCCCTCATGCCTGCTCCACCATTTGATAAGATCATGGCTGATCTGTGATCTAACTCCATATACCTGCCTTTGGCCGATATCCCTTAATACCCTTGGTTGCCAACAAGCTATCTATCGCAGATTTAAATTTAGCAATTGAGCTAGTATCAATTGCCATTTGTGGAAGAGAGTTCCAAAATTCTACCACCCTTTGTGTGTAGAAATGTTTTCTAATCTCACTCCTGAAAGGTCTGGCTCTAATTTTTAGACTGTGTCCCCTACTCCTAAAATCCCCAACCAGCGGAAATAGTTTCTCTCTATCCGCCCTATCTGTTCCCCTTAATATCTTATAAACTTCGATCAGATCACCCCTTAACCTTCTAAACTCTAGAGAATACAACCCCAATTTGTGTAATCTCTCCTCGTAACTTAACCCTTAAAGTCCGGGTATCATTCTAGTAAACCTACGCTGCACTCCCTCCAAGGCTAATATGTCCTTCCGAAGGTGCGGTTGCCAGAACTGCTCACAGTACTCCAGGTGTGGTCTAACCAGGGTTTTGTATAGCTGCAGCATAACTTCTGCCCCCTTGTACTCTAGTCCTCCAGATATAAAGGCCAGCATTCCATTAGCCTTCTTGATTATTTTCTGCACCTGTTCATGACACTTCAATGATCTATGTACCTGTACCCCTAAGTCCCTTTGGACATCCACTGTTTTTAATTTTTTACCATTTAGAAAGTACCCTGTTCTATCCTTTTTTGATCACATTTGCCTACATTGAATTCCATTTACCACAGTTTTGCCCATTCACCTAATCTATCAATATCCCTTTGTAATTTTATGTTTTCATCTACACTGCTTACAATGCCACCAATCTTTGTGTCATCGGCAAACTTAGATATGAGACTTTCTATGCCTTCATCCAAGTCGTTAATAAATATTGTGAATAATTGAGGCCCCAAGACAGATCCCTGTGGGACTCCACTAATCACATCCTGCCAATGTGAGTACCTACCCATTATCCCTACTCTCTGTCGCCTTTCGCTCAGCCAACTTCCTAACCAAGTCCGTACTTTTCCCTCGATTCCATGGGCTTCTATCTTAGCTAACAGTCTCTTATGTGGGACCTTATCAAATGCCTTCTGGAAGTCCATATAAATAACATCCATTGACATTCCCCTGTCCACTACTTTAGTCACCTCTTCAAAAAATTCAATCAGGTTTGTCAGGCACGACCTGTCTTTCACAAATCCATGCTGGCTCTCTCTGATTAACTGAAAATTCTCGAGGTGTTCAGTCACCCTATCCTTAATTATAGACTCCAGCATTTTCCCCACAACAGATGTTAGGCTAACTGGTCTATAATTCCCTGGTTTCCCTCTCTCTCCTTTCTTAAAAAGTGGAGTGACATGTGCAATCTTCCAATCTCGAGGGACAGTTCCTGAATCTGGAGAACTTTGAAAGATTATAGTTAGGGCATCTGCAATGTGCTCACCCACTTCCTTTAAAACCCTGGGATGGAAACCATCTGGTCCTGGGATTTGTTAATCTTTAGTGCTATTATTTTCTTCATTACTGTTGTTTTACTTATGTTAATTTTATTGAGTCCCTGTCCCCGATTGCTCATCTAAATTCTGCTCCTCGGCGACATCATCTGAAGACACGGCGTCGGTTCCACATGTACGCTGACAACAGCTAGTTCTGCCTCTCGACCCCTCCACTGCCTCTGACTTGTCCGCATACTTTCCAGCATCCAACCTGAAATTCAACAGTAACTTTCGAAAGGGAATTGGATATAGACTTGAAAAGGAAAAATTTGTCGGGCTATGGGGAAAGAGCAGGGGAGTGAGACTAATTGGATAACTCTTTCAAAGAGCTGGCACAGGCACGATGGGCCAAATTACCTCCTCCTGTGCTGTATGATTCTATGATTCAATCATGGATGAGCCGCAATTTCCTCCTGTTAAACACTTAAAAGCCATTATCTTTGGCCCCTGCCACAAACTCCGTACATCGCCTCCATTTCCATCCCCCTCCCCAGCCATTGTGTCAGGTTGAACTGTTCCAACCTCAGCATCCTATTTGACCCCGAACCAAGCTTCCGACCCCATATCGTCTCCATCACAAGGACTGCTTACTTCCACCTCCGTAACATCGCCCTTCTCCGCCCCTGCCTCAATCCATCTGCTGCTGAAACCTTCATCCAAACCTTGCCACCTCCAGACTCATCTATTCAAATGCTCTCCTGGCTGGCCTCCCTTCCTGTACTCTCCATAACTTCAGCTCATCCAAAACATGGCTGCTCATGTCCTATCCCACACCAAGTCCCACTCGCAAATCATCCTATGCTCGCTGACCTGCATTGGCTTCCAGTCCCCCAATGCCTCAAATTTAAAATTCTCAGCCTTCAGATCCCTTCATGGCCTCACCCCTCCCCATCTCTATAACCCTCCGAGAACTCTGCGTTCCTCCAACTCTATCCTCTTACACATCCTCCACTCCCTTCACTTCATTATTAGCGGCCATGCCTTCAGCTGTCTAGGCCCTATGCACTGGAATTGCCCCCCCTAAATCTCTCCATCTCCATACCTCTCTCTCCTCCTTGAAGGCCCTGTGTAATATCTACCTCTTTGACCAAGCTTTTGGTCACCCCTCCTAATATCTCCTTCTTTAGCTCGGTGTCAGTTTTTGTCTGATAATGCTTCTGTGAAGCGCTTTGGGACATTTTCCTACGTTAAAGGCGCTAAATAAGTTCAAGTTGTTGTTATTGTCATCGATGAAGACAAGGCACAGTGTCGGCCAGCCATGATTTCCTGCTGCACAGATGTGTTTGGAAGATGAATGCTTATTTAGCATAACCTGAAGTTTGCATCTTCTGAAGAAGTTGCATATTTAGTTTAGCGTCCCACTAATGTAGCTGGGATATCATACCCATTTGAAGACTCTAGAAATGTCAGAGCCGACTGCTGTAACTTTGGGCTGTGAATCAAGAGAATCATTCTATTTTTGGACCATTAAATTGAGTGTGTCACAGATTGACTGATTCAGTTTAAAATCAAATCGGCGATCAGACAGCTGGGTGCTATGATTGAAATATTGCAAGAGCTTCTCATTCATTGTGGTTTCCATGAACTTCTCATCTTAATCTAATTTCACTGGTTTTTACTTCACTGATATCTGCAGTTGGATAGTAATGTCACACGTCCCTCACCCTCATGTCAGTAAAATATTTGCAGTCATGGCTTCTCAATCTAGAAAACCGATAAAGTGGCAGTAGTAAATATCAGCAACAAATGTGCAGAATAGTGTTCGGCCTTGATAGCTGGCAACCTTGAACATTAGCTTTAACCCCTCAAGCACCATGACAGACCCTTCATATGCCAGTGGGTTTCAATTCTCAACTCGGTCTGTTTTTGCATTAATATGGAGTTATTTATTATGAGTTTTTTAATATTCCCAGTGGGAAACCATGGTGATGATTGTTTATGTTCTACAGCAGTATTCAAATGTACCACTGACCGTGAAAGACTGAGCTGTTTAGTCAGTTTGGTTTGTAAGACTATGGTCTCATTAATCTTTCAAAAACAACCGACATGGGTACATTATTCAGAGACTATTTTACCAGCCAGTAGCTTTATGTTGCATTTACTCATTGAGAACTAAGTATCCTTTGCTATATCTGTCATGCCCTATCTACAAAAGTAATCTATTGTAAATGTTGTAATGCAGAATACTATCGAGCTACAAAATTCACAGTTCACATTTTTGCTGCTCTCTCAATAAATGGTCTCCATTTTTTCCAATTAGACTATAGTCAAACTGTTTTCAAAATATTATGACGTGGTTGACCTGCTCCTCTCTCCAAAAAGCCTTCAAAAGTGGTGAGGGTATAATGCTCATTAATGCAAATATGGAGGCTAAAAATCCTCAGGAGTTCCATTAGTCCCAAGAAAGTAGAGTTCGCACAGAGGTAGTAAGGGGTAAAATTCCATCCTCCCCTTACTTGGCACCTGGGACAGGGCTGAGGCAGGTACACCTAATGCTGGGAGGTTCCAAAACCTCGCTAATGTAATATCAGATGCTAGCATGAGGGAGAAGAGGCATAATGGCCTCCAATTCTGGTGCAGGTGGACCCCTCCGTGGTGGAGTGGTAGGGTGGAGCGGGAGAGTCCAGACCAGGATCAGGGCCTGGAACTCTGAAACTGAGAGGTCTTTTTTAAGTAGGAGTGGCCATGTGGGGCGCTGACAGATTGTGTTTTGGTTTGGGTGCCTGGCACCCCACCCCCCACCAGCTGGCCACTTGCACCACATTATGTGGCCTCTTCTGGTTAACCGAACCCTCAGGGAAATAGTGTAAATGGCTGAAAACGGCCATTTACAATATTTTGTATGGAGTTCTTTCGGTTCCGCACTGAAGTTACAGCGAGACACTAGTAGAACCTCCTGTGAAATTTCAGGGCCAATGTGTTTCTCTTATCATAAAAATTGCACATTATTGTTTCTGAATTTTGGGGGATGGGGAGGGGTGAGTTCCTTTTAATCTTACTATATTCCCTATAATGGAAGCCACACTGAGAAACTTATATTAGCAATAAAGTCTGATATGAAATTATTAATATGGTAGATTCTGTCTCTGCAAAACCAATTAGTGTCGGTGCTATATAGTAGTTTAAATGATGTGTCCCCGTCCCTGTCACATATGGGGCTCGATTTTAGGATCGTGTTTCCTGCGGGTTCCCAGCGGGGTGGCCCCGAAAATCCCGATATCCGGTCACGTGACCGGATCGCGACGAAATCCCGGCCACTTCCGGGTACCGCGCTGACGTGCGGGGCTGCGCGCGCAAGCCCCGCTGGTGGGAATCCCGCAGGCAATTAAAGCCAGCGGGGTTCCACTTGAGAGTACTTACCTTGCTCGTTGTGGTCAGTTAATGAGCTGAAGCAGCTGTCAAAAGAGGAAGTGTGGGATTTTCGGTTCAAGGCATTGAGTTTCCCACACTGGGGGAAACAGTCTCCCTCCAACCAGGCATGTTGCAGCCAGCAGCCTGTGGCAGGTGCCAAGGTGCGCTCCACGGGGGAGAGCCCTCACCCACGCAGGAGGCCACCGCGTCACATAGGGCAACCCCTGCCCTCCACCCCCCCCCGCCAAGCCAGAGGACAGACCGACACGAAACCGCAGCCCCAGTCCGAGGAACCACACACAACTGCACAACCCCTCAGACCAACACCTGCCAGTTGGGTGGTGTGTGGAGACCCTGGGAGGACGAAGAGCATGACCAGCACCAGCAGCCTCGCAGTCCACGCCGTCCGCCGCAGAGACGTGGATCCCCCCAACACGGTGTTGTTGCACGCCCACCTGCACAGCAGGAGGGAGGGCTACCGCAGAGAGAGACGCGTCGCAGAGGGCACTACCCTCGCCACAGGGTCCACAGACCGAGGCGCAGCTCCCCGGACCTCTCCGAACAGCAGTGCACAGGGAGGCGCAGATTCGCTCGACATGTAGTCGTGGAGATCTGCAGCGTCTTTCATGCCGAGCTGCTCCTGGCTGGCCCCAGCACCAACTGCTTACCTGTCGCTGTCAAAGTCACCACTGCCCTCCACACCTTCTCCTCCGCATCCTTCCAGGGTGCAGCCGGCTACACCGCCGATGTCTCTCAGTCGTCTGCGCGGACGAGCCCTGCAAATACACCTGCACCTACTCTGCAGTAACACGATCGGTGGCATCAGTGGTGGGTCCTCATAGTGATACCCAGGAGCGGGCATTATTGGACACAGCGGACAGGATTCGCGGAGACGTGGCAGTGGTGGTGTCAATATAATGTGTGCTGTTTGTTGCTCTGAAATTCAATATGGGTAACACTCATGACAAACCCTCAGACACCCTTGTGCACCCCCTTCATGCTGACGAGACGTTTGCCTTACGCTGCCTACTGCACATATGTGATGTATGCCCTGTGGCTGCAGCACAGGTGGTGGCAGGTTGAGTGAGGCTGGCCGTGAGGGAGATGCACGAGAGGGTGAGTATGGGATGGAGCAATGAGATTGTATGTGGATTGGGTTGCGTGTTAGTGGCAGGGTGAGTACTGGCGAGGTGAGTAGGTGGAGGTAAGATGAGGATGGGGTGTGAGTGGGTATGAAGGGTGATGTGACAGAATAGTGTTGGCGGTGCCGAAGGAGATGTGGGGTGGGGGCAGTGTTGTGGCAGACGGAGTGTAGGGGAAAGACTTCGTGTTCTCACTTTGGCTGACCTACTTAGGTCATTGCAGCGCCTCCTGCACTGTATGCAGGTGGGCGATATGTTGGTGGCGCAGGTGACCCCCTCTGCCACCTCGAGCCAGGCCTTCTTGGTGGCAGCAGCAGACCGCTTCCTCCCGCCCGCCGGGGGGAAGATCTGTGTCCTCCCCCTCCTCCTCACCCCATCTGATGATACCTGGGGTGAGGCATCATTAAACTGGGAGCAGCCTTCCCCCTGGGCTGCTCCATGCTGCAATTTGTCCCATTGGTTGCAGCATCTGTCAGTGGAGGACTGCCCCTTTAACTAGAGAGCCTCCAGCTGACAGATCGTACTGCGCATGTGCAGCCCGCCCGACGCGCAGGCCAGCGCCGTGGACCCCGGAGGAGCAGGTAATTGATTCCTATTAGTGGGTTGCCTGCTACGATCGCGTGGGCAACCCACTAATTTCGCCGAGCGTGTTGACCACGCTCCCGGAGGACCACCCGCTGGGAACCCGCAGGCCTGCTAAATTCGGGCCCATGGTGTCAGGTTAGTAGAACTGCTTATATGTCTCATGGGCTGAAGTCCCCTGTTAATGATCACATTCAAGGGAAACTTGCTTGTTAAACCAACCAGTTTCCCAGAACAATCAAAAGACCACTAATGATCTGACAATTTATTTACCCTATGTAAATGAATTGTTTAACTGATAGGAGGCACAGCTGTTCTGCACCAGATCAATGCCTAACATTATGAGCTATCAGGCTCGTCTGAACAGAAGAACCCAATAGGAGGGAAAGTTGAGAATGCAAGAATTAAAGTTAGATGTGACTGAGAAGTTCAAGCTAATTATGTGAACATTGTTTAGTTAGAAACTGGTTTAGAAAAATAAATGTTTACGGTGAGAAGTTCTAAAAGTGGTCCAGAATAAAAGAAATTTCTTATCAGCCTGATAGAGCATTATAATAAACATCAATAGAAAACTTCACATCAGTACCAATTTTTTTTGTATAATCTGAGTGTAAGAATCAAATGTAGGCAGGCAGTGTGAGACCACCTTGAGATGGTAGTTTCAAACTTGCTTTGATTTCCACCGGCTGCAGGAAAATTGCAATCATTGCAAGGTGAGCTTTAACAAATTCACAGGTTTGTCTGAAACTTATAAGTGTTTTTTTTTAACTGTTTTAACACAATTCAGGAAATATGTCAAGGCCTTAGAGAGGGTGCAGAGGAGATTTACCAGAATAGTACCAGGGATGAGGGATTTCAGTTATGTGGAGAGACTGGAGAAGCTGAGCTAGTTCTCCTTAGAGTAGAGAAGGTTAAGGGAAGATTAATTGGAGATGTTCAAAATTATATGGGGTTTTGATACAGCAGATAGGGAGAAACTGTTTCCACTGGCAGGAGGGTCGGTAACCAGAGGACACAGATTTAAGATATTTGGCAAAAGAACCGGTGGTGGGGGGGGGGGTGAGAATTTTTTTTTTGAATGCAGCGAGTTGTTATGATCTGGAATGCACTGCTTGAAAGGGTGGTGGAAGCAGATTCAATAGTAACTTTCAAAAGGGAATTGGATAAATACTTGAAAAGGAAAAATTTGCAGGGCTACAGGGAAAGAGCAGGGGAGTGGGACAAATTGGATAGCTCTTTCAAAGAGCCGGCACAGCACGATGGGCCGATTAGCCTCCTTATGTACTATATGATTCTATGATTTTATGATTCTAATGATAGCAGAAAGCTGTCTACTTTGTTAACTATTTGTTAACCATATCATTTAACACCATTTTGATACATTAGAGCAGAGCTGAGAGATGAGGTTAATTTAATGTGGCTGCTTGATATGTGGAAAGGGAATAAATCTTGGGAGTATATTTGAACTGAACTTGGACATTCATAGTCAGGTCTGTCCCTCCCTGCTGGATGAGGACTTGAATATATTACCATTTTATGTAGAGTTTGGCTTGCTGATGTTCAACTAATCAATGCATGGCAGAATTAATGTACCATGGGCACCTCTGCAGGTAGGATTATTGTAGGTTTATCCTCATTTTATTTTGTTAACTCAACAACTAATTTTAACTAACTTTATCCCTGTAAGTCCAACCTCCTTAAATCCTGAAAACCAAAAGTGACAATGTTCTAACTATATAGTGTGACTGTTTGGTATGCTATTCTTGTGTGGATGAACCTCCGGATTGGGTAGCCTGTTAAATTATTTTTTAAATGGGCTGTTAGGTTCTGTGGGCGATTGTTTTTATAGTTTGCTGAAGGATTTTAAATCATGGGAAAGATTCCAGTCAGAACATGTTAATACAGCGGTTAGGTAGGTGGGGAGGTAAGTGTCATGGAACAGATCGAACACAGTTTGATGCCCCATTCCACTCAGTTTGCAATTTATGTTGTGTTGAGAGGTAACGAGGCTCGACGTGTCACAGCAGGTTTGCGGGGGAGAGGAGGGGTGGTCATTATAGGGGAGAGTCATGCCTAGGCAGTTCCTGGCAAGACGCTACAGGAAACACTGGCAGCGACCTGCTTTGTAGTGTTCATACAGCTAATCATAGCATAGCATTGGCTATGCACTCACTTCTAGTTGCACAGGTGTCTAGCCAGGTGTGAAGGAAAAGATGCAAGATTGCAGAAAAAAGGAGGAAAATTAGTCAAAATATATAAAAAGAAAATATTAACACACTGCCTTATCTCAATGCTGTTGATCTTGACTGTGAATTCAGTCAGTCATTTATGACCATAATCTGCTTCTTACATGAGAATATCTACATCTACCTGAACAGAGAAGGGTACAGTTTATTTAGAAAAAATCGTAAGATTCGAATTGTTAGTAGTTATTGTAGAAACAAAGTTTATTCAAGACATTGGGCAGGATTTTAACTGTGAAAAACGGGTGGGTTGGGGGTGGGGGGGGGGGGGGGCATTGAAAATTGCAACAATTTCAGACCCGCCCCAACCTGCTTCCAACCCACCCATTTCCAGTTTTCACTGGGGCGGGTCGAGGGGTGGCGACCAACCCGCTCCCAGGAGGCGGTTGGTCACTAAAACCTTTTGATGGAAACTGCGGCCCTCCATTTTGAAAGGTTTTGCGATTTCAACCCCTGCGGGCCGGGATTCCCACGCCTTCTCCTTCATGCTGTGCGAGAGGAGGTGAGAAGGCCCAAAACTGCAAGTTGGTGCCTTTATAACACAGCTTATGAGCCCAGAGGAGCAGGAGTACATTTCCCCAGGCCCAACAAGTCTACCTGCGGCGACCCCCTCGAAATGATCCCCCCCCCCCACCAACGACCATAGATCCCCGCTCTGACTCCTGATTCCAAGCCCCCCTCGGTGACTGACACCCAATCCCTCCCCCACCCCCGATGACTGACCCCCACCTGCCCCGTGACTGACTCCCCTGTCACTGACCACCGATGACTGTCCTCTTTCACCCCCGCCCCCGCCCCCTCATCCATACAGTCGAAGACCTACCTGAGGACGTCCTTTTCCTTGCTCTGCTCCCATCCAACTGAGATCAGCATGCCAATCAAGTTGGCCTGTCGGAAGGGAAACCGACAAAAAAAACTAAAAGATGTCCTTACGTCAAAATCGTACGGACGTCCGGGAAACCCATACTTCTGCGTCAAAACCCTAGCCATTGAATCTGTTCATCCTGCAACTGGGTGAAACATCCCCACAGATCTTACTGACTTAATAACTTCATAGTATCTTTACTTTTGTTTCTCTTCTATAATAATCATTAACAGAAATCAACTTCTTTGTGCTGCTTGTCACTTAAAGTCACGTACCTTGGTAGAGTGAGTCCCAACAATTTGTAACCAGGCTGTTAGATATGCAACTGAGGCGAAAGGGAGGGGAATCTACTTTGCCCTACTCAAATGATCATAGCGCAGCACTGATAGTGGTTGTAGAAAACCCCATGGGCTAGACTGCCAACTTTCTCAAGAGAAGGGAGTTGTGTGGTGACCCCATGTAACATGAGTTTGATGTCTGTATGCACCTCTAAGAAGTAAAATAGGGAGAAATTATAAAACATTATGTACATTAGTACATATCTGTTGGCAATGTGTGTCTGTTAGCATAACCTGGGTATTCATCACTCCCACTATTTTTGACTGTTGTTTCTGCCTGACATGGCAGCTCCCTCACCATATCACAACATTAGAATGCAAGACAAAAGCAGGGACTAATTAAAATGTGAACTGAATACGAATGTACGGCTGAAGTGCTGTCATGAATTTGTGAGCTCGCTGCCAGAAGCATTCATTCAGTTGTCATTGTTCTCCTAATATCATTTACACTTTTTTTTCCAGGACAAGTGTGCGTTATTTATGAGAGGCTGGGAGATGAGTTCAGATGAGAGGAAGTCTTTTTGACTTTTTGCTGAGTTTTTTTTTTCAGGCAATATAGAGAAACAGATTTAAAAACATAATACAATTTTTTTGTATACTTGGCCACACCTCGTACAGAAAAAGCTTTGAAACCTCAGAGAAGCAGAGCACTTCGTAGATTATTACATTGGCACACATGGCTGTCTAATTTACAAAGCAATGTGTGGAACAGAATTGGGGTTTAAGCTGGTGCTGGCTAAAATGCAATCAGGGAATGAGAAACGAATAATGTTGTCGTCTCTGAGTGTGATCAGTGCACCACCTGATTTGTGTTGGCGGACTCCAGAATTCTGGGATCCTGCTGCCTGCTCATGAGTCAAAAACATAAGCTATTTGTCTCATTCTGTGGTAATAATTATCTACCTTTTCCACTTGTGGCAGCATCACGTCTTTTGACATGTTGCAATTGTGAACTAGTGACCACTGTAGTTTCAGATTAAAGTGTTTAATAAATATTGTAAAAATAATTACTGAATACTTAGTCACCACTTCTGGAGTTGTTCAGGATATCAGTTGCAGAGTTATTTGCTATAAAAATAAATATAAATATAATATATTGAAGTGTAGCACCAACTTTTTGAGTACTTTATATGGAGTGGTGTAAATTGCAGGGATTGGATGTCTGTTCTGTTTAATTTAATCGTTGAATTGTCCAAGGGGTCACGAAGGAAATAAATGATGAATTAAATAAGAATTTTAAAATAAATTTGAAAAGTGTCTTACTGCTGCTCCTGTAACACAGAAGGAATGTTTACAGTGTTTTGGCTGTAATCCCCTACATTTGTTGGCCTTGATCAATTCCTGTGCTGACAGTGAAATACATTTCTTTTTCCCTTTGAATCTTTATTGACTTCGTCAACAAAAGTACAAAATAAGGTACAATTCTGATTATTTGACCTTACCCAGAGTATAAAAATTATCCAGCAGACTCCATTTTATATTCTGTATCCCAATAAATCCAGGGAATCCAGTGTTTCTTTTTAACTGTTTCACTATTAAATCTTCTCAGTGCCTAGCCTGTTGAAAGAAGTCAAAGAGGAGATAGCAGAGTCTCTGGCTACAACTTTTCAATCCTCAAATATGCAAATTGTGCAGTGGGACTGGAGAGTAGCCAGGGAGAGAAGGATAAACCTCTCCGCCTCTCTACCTCTCTATCCTCCTTTTAAAATGCTCCTTAAAACCTACTCCTTTGACCAAGGTTTGGTCACCTGTCCTAATATCTTCTTATGTGGCTTTGTTGGATAATGCTCCTTTGGTTCGTTTTACTACGTTAAAGGCAGTATATAAATGCAAGTTGTTGGGTAACTATAACCCAGTTAGTATAACGTCAGTTGTGGGCAATCTTTTAGAATCCATAATTCAAAATAAAATTAGTGGACAACTAGAAATGCATGGGTTAATCAAGGACAGCATGGATTTGTTAAAGTCAAGGCATGTTTGACAAATTAATTCAAGTTTTTTGAATAAGTGACCAATTGGATCGATAAAAGGAATGCACTTGTCGTTGTGCAAATGGCATTTTCAGAAAGCTTCTATTAAGTTGTTTCACAAAAGACTTGTTAAAAAAAAATTCAGGTGAATGGTATACTAGGAAATATAGCAGCATGGAGAAAGTTGGTTGACAGACAGGAAACAGAGTTAGGGGAAATGGGTATTGCTCGGACTGAAGAAGAGTTGGAAGTGGTGTACTCCAGGGGTCAGTACTGGACAACTTTTATTGTCAGTGTATAAAAATAATTTGGACCTGGGCATAGGGAACACAATCTCAAAATTTACTGATGACACAAAAGTAGGTCTGGCAAACAGTGATGAGAACTGTGAAAGACTTCAGGAAGCTGCTGGGGACAAATCTTTTTAAACAATTGGCACAAAGGCTTATGATTTCCAGCAGAAAGAAAATAGAAAAATGAGTTAAAATGGCCTAAAAGCTTTCTATATACTACTCCAAACCAAGCAACCCTGGATATCCATTTATGCAGGCAGTAACTGGAAAAGCATTCAGCAAAATGACAGATAAATGACATGGAAGGGGTTATGATGATACTTCTGCAATATTACCAAATCATTTGCAAGCTCCTGTCTGTTTCAGACAGAAGCTTTCTATGCCCACCAAAAATGGGTGCTGTAGACAAAGGACATTATACGTCTTTGCCCCTTTTTCTGTGCGGTTACAATGTGACCTGCTGCATCTAGGGCAGTAACAGCAGCAAAATCAGCTCCAACTATTCTCAGACATGTAACAGCTGCAAAAATTAATTTAAAAAATTTCTAACGTACTGGTACTTCAAAAATCTTCACTGTGTTGAAATTGACATTCTTCACGCTATCTCCTACTCTAACCTTTTCTTTCTCAGGAACTCTGTAATATGAAACAACTTAGCTTCCCCCAGTCTTGCCTTCTTCCTACAATCTACAAGATTTTAAAACCCAAAGTTGGCATCACCTAATCACTACTGTCTGATTTACCTCAACTCTTTTTCTACTTCGGTGGTGCCCGCACTATGGGTCTTGGTCCTTCAGCTGGGTTTCTCAAAAGGTAGCATTTATTCATTTCTAGTGTATATTTTGAAGAAACTTTAAAATATTCAGCACTGCTTTCAGTTTGGTTGAACTACTACAGCAGTCCTCAAAAGATTACGTGGAGAACTTTAAGTAATTATCTTTCCTGTGTGACACCAGGAGCTTTATGTACACCCCTGTACAAGCTGCTAATTAAAGTCGTTGATCCCTCTTGTAATTTTGTCACATATTATGGATTGGCAAATATTTACTGTCAGTCTAAAATCATTACTACTTCTGATTGTTTTCCCAGCTAAGCACATAGCTGGGAAAAAATATTTTTGTTACAATTCAGATCAAAGCTCTCTTGCAATTGTGATGGAAAATAATAGAAAATCTAATAATTCTTCTTCCACCTCTGTAAAATCACCCACTTCCACCACTACCTCAGCCCATCTGTTGCTGAAATCCTCATCCATGCCTTTGTCACCTCCAAGTCCAACTATTCCAATGCTCTCATGACCAGCCTCCCATTCTCCAGCCTCTCATCCTCCACCCTCTGTAAAATTCAGCTCATCCAAAACTCTGCTGTCCTCACTGACCTACATTGACTCCTAGTCCCCCAAAGCCTCAAATTTAAAATTCTCGTTCTCATCTTTAAAGCCCTTCATGGACTTGTCCTGCCCTATCTCTGAAACTTCTTCCAGCCCTACAAATCCCCCCAGATCTCCCTGTTCTTATGAACCTGGCCTTTTGTGCATCCCCCCTCACTCCACCATTGGCCACTGTGCCTTCAGCCACGTAGGCCCCACAGTCTGGAATTCCCTCCCTATATCCCTCCGTCTTTCCACCTCTCCTCCTTCTCTCCACCTTTAAGATCCTACTTAAAACTCAGACTTTGATCAAGTTTTTGGTCATCCATCCCAATAGCTCCTTCTTTGGCTTGGCATCTATTTTTGTTCGATTATGCCTCTGTGAAGCACCTTTCAATAAAGGCTTAAATAAATGCAAGTTGTCTTGAGTAAACTATGGGAAAAAAGATAAAACTTCAGAATGTTCTAGTAATGAAAATTAACTTTGACAGTGTTTAAAGATTTAGAGACCCACAGTTGTCTCAGAATTAAATTATTTTCTGATATGTATGTTAGAGCTAAAGTTTTCCTGTGCAATAAAACTGCTTTTTCTGACTGCGCTTGTTGGGAAATTGCTTTTGGGGGGGTTTTGCAGCAGAGACTAATTGTGATAAAAAGAAAAAAACAGCAATGCTGGAAATGTGCAACGGTGGAAATTCCCAAAACATTAACCAATCTTTCTCTTTCAGTTGCTGATTGATCTGCAATGCATTTCCAGCATTTTTTTGTTTATGATTCAGATTTCTTTAATGCTCAGTTTGCGTATCAATGACTTAGATCTTCCCACTTCAATCCTGACTTCTAGCTCTGAGATTGGCAAGAGCCCAGGGGTAAAGAGCCAGAAATCCATAGGCAGGTTTCAGAAATTGCAGAACCATAAAGAGCTTGACAACAGGTAGTTCTGTGAATTTTTTCATGGGTAGAATTGTTTACATAGATGCCAGTAATGAGGTGATCTTACACAGCTGTATATAATTGCATGGGGGCACAACCTGTTTTTTAAACTACTTTTTTTAAACCCTTTATGTAATTTTCAATATAATTAACATATCCTTGTTCTTCATTCTTCAGTTCACATGTACTCATGGCTTTCTGCTGCTGAGAGAACAGGCAGGTGGCCTCTTCTTGGTGAGGCACATGATATTACCCAGTGTCCATACCCCTTACCTCCACTCTCTGCAGCCTCCACTTGGTGTCTCCCAGATTGGCAACTGAGTGAATGTTATGTTTTTAGGTTTATACACTATATATTTTCTTTGGGTTCAGCATCGTAGACCACCTGCACACCGCCTCCCCCCCCCCCACAACATGTTTGCCACATCGTGAACTGTGTCTATACTTACCCAATATCTAGGCAAATGTAGCGAGTCCAAGAGCCAAACACAGAACCTTTGTCATTGTACTTCAGCTTACTGGATATATCATGTACCTCCACGTGACATCCTCAGCTTCAGCAAGGTGGAAAAATAAATATTCTATCAGACAGTGACAAGGTGGAAGAATTTGTATAAACTGCTAGTCAGATTTGTTGAACAGTAAAAACATAAATGAATTGTATTAAATGCAAACAATAGATTTATAGTAATTATAAATTGTACCATGATCCTTGGAATACCATAAACAGCAAAGGTGTTTCTCCTGTGCCGACACAAGATAAAATTGACGCTTGATATAAGGTCCCTTATACCTTACCTGGCTGTTTGCTACCCTGGAGTCTGAGGCCTGCCCTATCACTGTCTGGTTCAAAATGACTGCTCATTAGGAGGAATTCAGCCTCAAATATACTATTCAAACTCCTTTCAATATACACCAAAGCAAGGGGCATTAGCATAAAGTAAGGCCATAACTATATTAGGTGGTCAGCCAGTCACACATTCAAAAAAGTGTTTGCCCACACAAGTACAGCTGCAACTCACTGTAGGATCCAAAGACATCTCTCAATCTGTCTGTGTGTACCCAACTGAGGTATTAAGCTGACCAAATTCAATAGAATGACACCTAACCAGATAGGTGTCAGGAAATGCTTCTTTGGAATAATGGGGTAAATTTTAACCCCCAAGAATGGGTGGGTTGGCGGCGGGTGGACAGTGAAAATACTCTGTTTTCGGAGCGGGACCACATCCCGGCTCCAACACGCCCACTTACAGGTTTGACCCAGACACGTTTGGATGTACGCGCGCTTTTGACACTCTGAACTCCCACCGGCACTTAAAGTCGGCGGGCCAATATTTAAAAGGCCCATTTAGGTATTTAAACCACTTAAAGCGATTAACTTTTTGTGTATTGCGTAACAAAAAACCATTTTAACTTCTGTTGAACGAGTCTCCCATGGTCTCTGAACCACACCATGGAAACGGAGGCGAGTTGCAGCCGACCCTCGTGGACCTTTAAACCAGTGATTGACACGTGAATAAAAGGTGAGTTTTTGCAGCAGGGCACTCAGTTCTCTCAGACAAACCTTTGGTTGGGAGTTCTTTGTGTTTAGACTGAGATTTCTTTGTTCACACTCAGAATTCTTGTGTTCAAACATATTTACTTACATTTTGGACCCCTTCAAACTGACATCATCAGGATGGGGGGGTGGGGGACGCAATGGATTTATTCAACAGTACATCTTAGGAGGAGGCACATCACGGCATGCAGTTCTGGGAGTTGCAGGTGCACAAGACAGAGGTGCACCACAAAGGCCTGCAGAAGAGCAGAGAAAGGATCAACGGAGGGGCTAACGTCGCAGGAGGCACTACCTCATGAGAGGATCTACAGACAGAGGCTGAACCTCCTTGGATCTCTCTGAGGAGCAGTGCCTAAACAGGCTCAGATTGAATTGCCAGATGGTCACAGACATCTGCACGCTCCTTCATGCAGAGCTGCTCCCGGCTGGACCTGGTGGCCACGCATTACCCATCATTCTCAAAGTAACCACTGCCCCCAATTTCTTTGCCTCCGGATCCTTCCAGGGCGCCACCAACGATATCTCCAGGGTCTGTTAGTTGTCTGCACATAAGTGTATACGATAGGTGATGGATGGCTTGTTTGCCAGGGCATCCGACTACGTCAACTTCCCCTGCGACGACATCAACCAGACTGAGAGGGCAGTGGGTTTGAACTTTTTCCACTGTCTTCCCACGGGTGCAGGGCACAGTTGATTGCACACACATAGCAATCCAAGGACCTGCACATGAGCCAGGACTGTTCATCAACTGAAAGGGATATCACTCCATCAATGCGCAGCTGGTTTGCGACCACTGGAAGAGATTTCTGCAGGTGTGTGCCAGATTCCCTGGCAGCTGCCATGATTCCTTCATTTTGCACGAGTCCAACATCCCAGTCCTCTTCTACACACAAGACAGACTTAAGGGCTGGTTCCTTGGAGTCAAGGGACACCCCTGCAGATGTGGCTCATAACACCAACGAGGCACAGCAGCAATACAAAGATAGTCACATCTCTACCAGGTCTGTTATTGAACAAACTGTAGGAATGCTGAAGATGTGCTTCAGGTGCCTGGATCGATCTGGGGCAGCCCTTCAGTATTCACCAGCGAGGTAGTGCAGACTAATAGTAGTGTGTTGTGCCCTGCACAACATCGCTCAGCAGAGAGGGTTATAGGTGGAGGAGCTCGAATGCACTCGTGAAGCATCTTCATCTGCCGGCAACATTGAAGAAGACGACGATGAGGAGGAGGAGGACGAAAATGGGCGTCTCATTGCTAGAGCAGCGGTACATATGGCTGCTCGTGATAAGAACATAAGAACTAGGAGCAGGAGTAGGCCAATCGGCCCCTCGATTGGTGCCAGGGAGTCACTCATATCTAAACAGGTTCTTATAAGGAGATCTGCAAACTGTAGATAGTGAACTACTCAGACCACCTGGAACAACCACCACCACTGTCACCAGCTCCCCACCCCACCCCCACTTGTACAAAACAGTCCTTCAACCACACATACTCCCATTGTAAACGCACCCAATGGGTGGCATCAAGTCAGGGCGTTCATGATGAAACACATAAAGGGCACTTTCACACAAGGGACTCAAGAATGGACAAGACGTAGCAGTGGTGGTGACAATTATAACATATAATGTGCATGTAAGAAACAACAAATATAAATGAAAACCATGATATTCCATCAGACACACTTGTGCATATCCTTGGTGATCACAAAACCTTAGCCTTCCTCTTCCTAGTATTTCTACATGGTGCATCCCATGTGGCTTCAGCAGAGGTAGTGGCAGGTTGCTCAGGTCCCTGCCCTGACTGCTGAGATGCTCTCGGCCTGGACCTCTGGGTTTTGGAGCCCGTGAGGGCTCGCCGAAGACATCCCAACTCCTGTATTCAATGTTCTGACCAATGAAACCAAGCATGCTGAATGCCTTCTTCACCACCCTATCCACCTGTGACTCCACTTTCAAGGAGCTATGAACCTGTACTCCTCGATCTCTTTGTTCTATAACTCTCCCCAATGCCCTACCATTAACGGAGTAGGTCCTGGCCAGATTCAATCTACCAAAATGCATCACCTCACATTTATCTAAATTAAACTCCATCTGCCGTTCATCGGCCCACTGGCCCAATTTATCAAGATCCCGTTGCAATCCTAGATAACCTTCTTCACTGTCCACAATGCCACCAATCTTGGTGTCATCTGCAAACTTACTAACCATGCCTTCTAAATTCTCATCCAAATCATTAATATAAATAACAAATAACAGCCGTCCCAGCACCGATCCCTGAGGCACACCGCTGGTCACAGGCCTCCAGTTTGAAAAACAACCCTCTACAACCACCCTCTGTCTTCTGTCGTCAATCCAATTTTGTATCCAATTGGCTACCTCACCTTGGATCCCGTGAGATTTAACCTTATGTAACAACCTACCATGCGGTACCTTGTCAAAGGCTTTGCTAAAGTCCATGTAGGCCACGTCTACTGCACAGCCCTCATCTATCTTCTTGGTTACCCCTTCAAAAAACTCAATCAAATTCGTGAGACATGATTTTCCTCTCACAAAACCATGCTGACTGTTCCTAATCAGTCCCTGCCTCTCCAAATGCCTGTAGATCCTGTCTCTCAGAATACCCTCTAACAACTTACCCACTACAGATGTCAGGCTCACCGGTCTGTAGTTTCCAGGCTTTTCCCTGCCGCCCTTCTTAAACAAAGGCACAACATTTGCTACCCTCCAATCTTCAGGCACCTCATCTGTAGCTGTCGATGATTCAAATATCTCTGCTAGGGGACCCGCAATTTCCTCCCTAACCTCCCATAACGTCCTGGGATACATTTCATCAGGTCCCGGAGATTTATCTACCTTGATGCGCGTTAAGACTTCCAGCACCTCCCTCTCTGTAATATGTACACTCCTCAAGACATCACTATTTATTTCCCCAAGTTCCCTAACATCCATGCCTTTCTCAATCGTAAATACTGATGTGAAATATTAATTTAGGATCTCACCCATCTCTTGTGGTTCCGCACATAGATGACCTTGTTGATCCTTGATATGATAACTTATTTCAGCTCCCATAATGACTGAGTAGGTGAACGAGTTATACACTCCAGGAAGGTTTAGGCTTAATTGCACGGCTGTGCTGATGTGACAGAGAGAGGGGAATTATGTCTAATGGGGTTCTGGTATCTATTACTTTAAACTCAGTTTGTGCACAAAGGGAGTCTAGCAGTCAGCTAGGCTATTTTTTTTTCAATTGTTCTTGGAATATAGATGATGCTGGCAAGGCCACATTTATTGCCCTTCCCTAGTTGCCCCGAGAAGGTGATGGTGGGCCTTCTCCTTGAACCACTGGAATTGTTGTGCTGTTGATGCTCCCACAATGATCTTAGGTCAGGAATTCCAGGATATTGACCCAACAACAATGAAGAAATGACAGTACATGCCCAAGTCAGGGCGGTGTGTTACTTGGAGGTGACAGTATTCCCACGACATTGCTGCTCTTGACCTTCTCAGTGACAGAGGTCACAGCGAACAGTGGTGCTGTCAAAGCTTCCTTGGTGAATTTCTGTAATGCATCCTGTAGATCTTAAATATTGTAACTTCAGTGCACCAGCGGTAAAGGGGATGGATATTGAGTCCAGTGGCAGAGACACCAATTAAGTCCTGGATGGTATAGAAATTTTTTGTTGCAACTGCACCCATTCAGGCGATTGATCCAACACACTCATGACTTGAGCCTTGTAGGTAGTGGATAGGCTTTAAAGGGTCAGGAGGTGACCTACTCGTTGCAGAGCACTCAGCCTCTGCCCTGCTCTTGTAGTCATGGTGTTGATATGGCTGGGCCAGTTTACCTACTGGTCAGTGGCGACTCGCAAGATGTTAATGGTGGGGTGTCAGCAATGATATGGCACATGTGTGGCATTTGTCTGCTTATGCCTGGTCCTGCTGTAGGTTGGCATGGGCAGGTTTATTATCAGAGGTGTTGTGAATGGAGCTGATCACTGTGAAATCCTCAGGGAACATCCCGCTCCTGCCTTTATGATGGAGGAAAGGTCACTGATGAAGTAGCTGACGATGGCTTGGCGGAGGACATTTCCCTAAGGAACTCTTGCAGTGATGTCCTAGGCTGTGAGGACTAGCTTCTGACAACCACCATCATTTACCATTGTGTCAGCTGTGACTCCAGCCATTGGAGGATTTCCCTGAGACCCCCATTGACTTAAGTTTTTCCAAGGTCTTTGATGCCATACTCGATCAAATGCTGCCTCGAGGTAAAGAGCAGTTACTCTCACCTCTCCTTGGGCATTCGGCATTTATGTCCATGTCTGGATCAAGACTGTGGCGAGATCTTGAACCGAGTGGTTCTGGTGGAACCCAATCTTAACGTCGGTGAGCAGGTTATTGGTGGTGTTTGATGGCAAAGTTACTAGCATCTAAAAGGAGCAGTCAGCATTAGACCATAAGAGATAGGAGCAGGAGTAGGCCATTCGGCCCCTCGAGCCTGCTCCACCATTTAATGAGATCGTGGTTGATCTGATTTTTACCTCAACTCCACTTTCTCGCCCTTTCCTCTTATCCTTTGACTCCCTTGCTGATCAAAAATTTGTCTAACTCAGCCTTGATTGTATTCAATGACTCAGCCTCCACAGCTTTGGGGTAAAGAATTCCAAAGATTCACGACCCTCTGGGAGAAGAAATTCCTTCTCATTTCCGTCTTGAACGGGTGACCCTTTATTCTGAGACTATGCCCCCTAGTTTTAGATTTCCCCCATGAGGGGTAACATCCTTTTTTTTTGTTCGCTCATGGGATGTGGGCGTCGCTGGCAAGGCCAGCATTTATTGCCCATCCCTAATTGCCCTTGAGAAGGTGGTGGTGAGCCGCCTTCTTGAACCGCTGCAGTCCATGCGGTGAAGGTTCTCCCACAGTGCTGTTAGGTAGGGAGTTCCAGGATTTTGAACCAGCGACGATGAAGGAACGGCGATATATTTCCAAATTGGGATGGTGTGTGACTTGGAGGGGAACGTGCAGGTGGTGTTGTTCCCATGTGCCTGCTGCCCTTGTCCTTCTAGGTGGTAGAGGTCGCGGGTTTGGGAGGTGCTGTCGAAGAAGCCTTGGCAAGTTGCTGCAGTGCATCCTGTGGATGGTACACACTGCAGCCACAGTGCGCCGGTGGTGAAGGGAGTGAATGTTTAGGGTGGTGGATGGGGTGCCAGTCAAGTGGGCTGCTTTGTCCTGGATGGTGTCGAGCTTCTTGAGTGTTGTTGGAGCTGCACTCATCCAGGCAAGTGGAGAGTATTCCATCACACTCCTTACTTGTGCCTTGTCGATGGTGGAAAGGCTCTGGGGAGTCTTGAGGTGAGTCACTCGCCACAGAATACCCAGCCTCTGACCTGCTCTCTTGTAGCCACAGTATTTATATGGCTCAGCATCTACCCTATCAAGTCCCCTCAGAATCTTGTATGTTTCAATAAGATCTCCTCTCATTCTTCTAAACTCCAGTGAATATAGACCCAACCTGTTCAATCTTTCCTTATAAGACAACCCTTCCATACCTGAAATCAACCCAGTGAACCTTCTCTGAATTGCCTCCAATGCAAGTATGTCGTTCCTTAAATAAGGGCACCAGAACTGTACGCAGTACTCCAGGTGTGGTCTCACCAGCACCCTGTACAGTTGTAACATGACTTCCCTGCTTTTATACTCCATCTCCCTAGAAATAAAGGCCAATATTCCGTTTGCCTTCCGGATTACCTGTTGCACCTGTATGTTGACTTTTTGTGTTTCATGTACGAGGACACCCAGATCCCTCTGTACCGCAACATTTTGTAGTATTTCTCCATTCAAATAATATTTTGCTTTTTTATTTTTCCTCCCAAAGTGGATGACTTCACATTTTCCCACATTATATTCCATCTGCCAAATTTTTGACCATTCGCTTAACCTGTCAATATCCCTTTGCAGACACTTTGTGTCCTCATCGCAACTTGCTTTTCCACCTATCTTTGTATCATCAGCAAATTTGGCCACAAGACACTCTGTTCCTTCATCCAAGTCATTGATATATACTGTAAATAGTTGAGGTCCCAGCACTGATCTCTGTGGCACCCCACTAGTTACAGATTGCTATTTTGAAAATGACCCTTTTATCCTGACTCTTTGTTTTCTGTTAGTTAGCCAATCCTCTATCCATGCCAGTATATTACCCCCAACACCATGAACTCTTATCTTATGCAGTAATCTTTTATGTGGCACCTTATCGAATGCCTTTTGGAAATCCAAATATACTGCATCCATTGGTTCCCCTTTATCCACCCTGCCCATTACTTCCTCAAAGAGCTCTAATAAATTTGTCAGATATGATTTCCCCTTCATAAAACCATGTTGACGGTCAGTAGTGGGCCTTCCTGTATGAAACACAGATAAACCTCTCTCAGGAAAATACAGTTAAAAAATTCTTTCTGGTTTGGCAGTTTGCTCAAGAGGTTTCAGATGAAGGAACTTATGACAATTTAGAATAACGGGGAAATCAGAGGAATCCTGTATAAATCTTAAAACAAGTACAAGAGATTAGATGAATCATAAGAACATAAGAAATAGGAGCAGGAATAGGCCATACGGCCCCTTGAGCCTGTTCCGCCATTCAATAAGATTATGGCTGATCTATGGGCTCAACTCCACTTTCCCGCCCGATCCCCATATCCTTTGAATCCTTAGAGTTACTACCTATTTATTATTTTACCATTCGGAGGAGTTGAGTTGAAAACTTATCACTGTTAGACGCTTTGCTTGTTCATTGTTTACTTAATAAATTTGGTTCATGTTTCGTACTTTAAGCAAGATCTGTCATAAGTCTCAGTTTGCTTTCAAGGACTGAATGGAAATCTTACGGAAGCATAAGATAGTCCAGTGCTTAATAGCAATTACAAAACAGGGCCCGCTGTTCATTAACTTGGGCATGTTCCCAAACCCTTTCCTGGAGTTGCAGGCAAAGATGGACACTGTTTAAGGTTTAGGAGTTGGAGCTCAACCATGAGAGTGGCCTAAAACACACAAACCAAAATAATCAAACATAAAAAGGTTTGCAAAACTCAAAAATGTGACAATTGGGTTAGTTGCCCTCAGCCAAAGCAGCAATGAGGGCACAACAATTTGCCCCAATATCTTTGGGCTAGAGAAGAAAAAAAATCAACCATGTTTTCTCTTTCTGATAGCTAGCTATATAAATGCAGATTGTTGTTCCTATGGTGCAGTAACTCTTGTTGGACATCTCAGGTGGATGTCAAGTGAGGACAGAGCCTGGTTCAGCTGTGCTGTTGACCATAGTTAAATAACCTACGAGCACTCACCGGCTAGGTTTATGCATGAAGTATAGCTTGTTGGGTGAGGTACAATCGGGCTTGTGGGCGGTTTGAGTAACCTCCTTAAGTAAGGGGAGAGGAGTAGGAAAAGAAAATTGGAAAATTGAGGAAAAAAAGAAAAGTAACTGATTTGATTTTCATTACCTAGTGCACGTTGCTCTAATTATAAATTAGACCATAGTTAAGTTAATAAAAAAAACTGTGATGATCTGTTAAGAAGTGCTAGGCCTTACGATTCAGGAATTTGAAATTTCTCTGTGCTAAAACAGGTCAACAAATTGTTCAAATATTGCACACAGGAATTTGACACAAATGCATTAATAAGCGTGCTAAAAATAGGACACAGATTCACAGAGCAACTCGGCATGGATAATAAATCGAGCCTTGTGCCAAGGCTAAACTCTCAGAACTGTGCCTACCCAGCAGCTACACATTAACAGGGGAAAAAGGGAAAATATAAATGATTGGAATAATGAATCAGTTTATAGTAAAACTGTGTAGAGTTCACATGACTGGACTAGAAACAAAATATAAAATTGGTAGCCCTCTTGTACCTTTATATATGTATATGTCTGGCAGGTTGGGCATGCACATCCTGCGTTTGCAGTAAATGAACTGATGGTTATTTCTCTGTCTAGGACGAAAAAGGTCAGCCACTGCTATAGGATTACCTACCGCCACATGGAACGAACATTAACCCAAGAGGAGGTGCGCATCGTTCATCAGGCAATTGAAAAAATGGTAGTGGAGAAAATGGGAATAGAAGGCAGATTTTAAAATCAAGAAAATGATGAATTTTTTGATTTTGCTGAAGTTCACCCGTCAGTTTTTGTCATGCTCAACAAATGATGAAATGTAAATGGAGTTTCAATTAAGGCCAAACTTGATTTCAGTAAAGCTTAGCATTTTGGATGAACGTGTTTGCTATTTTTTTTTGTGCCTGTATGTGCAGAGACACTAACCTTCATTTGTAAAACAGAAAGGTTTTTCTTTACATTTTATGCTGTGATCTATGTTAATTGGCTCCCAGGAGTTAAGCTACTTCGGAAAGGTACCAGGCCTCATCATCCATTCATCAGACCAAATTAGGCAACTACTGACACCTTTTCCATGACAAGCAACTTAATAGCAGCTTTCCTGGTACAGAAGGAGTCAGAAATATTTGCTTTCATATGCAGTAAATGATTACAATAATTGATGCAGGAAAAACAGGAAACAAATATGTCAAGTTGGTCTAAAATATTCCAGTACGATCACTTAAGCCTTAAAGACCCTCTTGCTTCAGGTAGATTCTTAACAATGTGTTTTTGATCCTGTTATGAATAGACTTGATTTTATTACTTTCTAGATGATAAGAAAATAAATGCAACTTTTTATGCATTTGTATGATCATTTTAAGCAATTCAGCACCTATGAGATACTGAAACATGTTTACTAAATGGACAACTGAAATCTAAGCATTTCACTCAAGATGTAGGTAATGGCCCTGATTTTCCTCAGGGGTCCTGCCGTAACTTTGGTGAGAGATCAGCGAACACTCTGGAGAAACAGCATAAACAGCTGAAATTCGCCGTTTACACTATTTCTCTGCAGGTTCCACTGATTTCTGCAAACGTTACAGCCTGAGATTGTGAGAACCCCCTGAAAATTGAGAGCCCTTGTCTTGTAGAGGACTAATAGGGGCAGAAATTGCTTGAAAAAGAACGATGAGCTCAACAGCGCTCACCATTGTTCATGGCGAAATTGTGGAGCAAGTTCCAGCGCTCGCACCATGTGCAGTGAAACACGGAAATCCGGAACTTACTCCTCTTGGTTCGCCGGAGATATGACAGCTTCGAATTAAAGGGACATCGCACCCTACAATCAGAGAAATCATTGAAAAGCGCCAACTTGCTCATCTGCCCAGCTGGAAAGTAAGTAATTACACCACAAAACAGATATGCTTAAAAATACCAGGTCTAAACTAAGTTTTAATAGCACGGTAAGTCTTGATGACTGCTAAACAACTAAAAATTAATTTTTAAAAATGTGGCATCTCATTACTCATTATTTGAATAGTTTTTGATCATTAAAAAAAATTAAATATTAAAAAATTTTTAAAACATTTTTTTTTACTTTTCTCTTGTGTCTCTTTTATTTAATTTGATTATTTCTTACCCTCTTTTTTTCGCTGCCTCTAACTGTTTTTACAATGATTTTAATGTTGCACCTTTCACTTCCTGGTTTAACGTTCCAAACCTGCAGAGGCAGTGAACGCAAGTTGTCAAAAATACTGTGCTCTGATTGGTCGAGGGAAGAGATTGATCCTCTCTCTTCTCCCATGGGTCCTAGCTTCACTTGAACTGACGCTGGGCTCTTCTCTGCTTCCTATTAGAGGAATTGCACTCAGTAAAGACTGCGGTAAGTTAGTGGGTTAGTATAAATCTATGGAATGGAGAGCACTGTTGGTTCGCCGCTCCGAGCAATTTCTGGCCCATTATCTTTCTATTTTTAGTGTCCTTTAATAAGCAATAGAAAATTCTACAGATTGAGATGAGAAGTAGGCAACAACTTTCATAATGCACCTTATCTGGACAAGAGAAAGGTCTGCTGATTCATTGTGGGTAATCTTAACCCCAAAGAACGGGTGGGAGGTAAAAAATAACAGATTTTTGAAGTGGGACCCCAACCCGGCTCCTACACGCCCACTTACGGGTTTAACCCAGTGGTCCCCACTCAATGCTGGTTGGCAGCTTGTTAAAGGGGGCAATGTACCTCATTGCAGTAGTTGGGGCATTTAATTTTTGTGCATTATAAAGTTAAAACATATTTAACCCTACCTGCACAGGTTTCCCATTACTTCTGATTCTTGTCAGGTGAGAGGAGGTGGGAAGGGCTGGATCCATAAGGTGAGTGCCTTTATTGCACTGCTTGTGGGCCAGGAGGAGCAGGAGTGCTTCATCCAGGCCCAACAAGCTCACCTGGTGTGATTGGACACCCATAATCGGCCGACCCCCCCCCCCCCCACCGATTGTAGACCCCCCCCCCCCACCCCGATGGCCTGGAACCCCAGGGTAAGCTACCTCTGTACTAAATACTGCCGTGCTACCTGGAAAATATTCCACCAAAAAAATGTGTAACCAATGGAAAGAGATCATATTATGCTGGTGCCATTTTCTTCCAACTACTTAGACATATTTAATGAAGGACTGTAACTCAATTCCATCCGTAGTAAATGCAACATTCCACATCCCTATTGAACTATTAATAGATGAATATCCCAAAATTAGAGAGATATGCAAATCTCAAATTTATTATTATCTGTTACGGGATCTTAATTTGGTACTAAGATTAGCATATGCTCATACGCTTCATTCCCCCAACCCCTTTGAGTCTTTTAAATCCTTTGCGCTTCAATTCTTCACCTGGAAAATTGCCATTGGCTTTTCAACTGCAAAAAATCTAAGCAAGTTGACTAATCCATCTCATTTGATGAGATGACAACACTCTATAGGTTACATCGCAAATGACTCCCTAAAACTTCGGCTGAATTCTACTTTTCCCAAGACACTACTGGTCCAGCCGTGCATGTTCCTGAGGTGGAATATAGGTGGGAGAAGGTTAAGAGGGATAAGGACAAGGATCTTAATCTGTGGACTGCATAAAGAACAACAAAATGTCAAAACAGTTGCTTCTCTCCTATTGGACTTGAATGATTGGTAAGCCTATTGTTAAACAAAAACTAACAAACTGTTTTGGTGGTGTGAATTTTGCACTATTACCAATTATCAGGAAGCGAGTCATAAAATCGTTACAGCACAGAAGGAAGGCATTCAGCCCATCGAGCCTGTGCCAGCTCTTTGTAAGAGCAATCTAGTTAGTCTCATTCCCCTGCTCTTTCCCCATAGCCCTGCAAATATTTTCCCTTCAAATATTTATCCAATTACTTTTTGAAAGCCACGATTGAATCTGCTTCCACCACCCTTTCAGGCAGTGCATTCAATATCATAACTATTCGCTGCGTAAAAACGTTTTTCCTCATGTCGCCTTTGGTTCTTTTGCCAATCACCTTAAATCTGTGTCTTCTGGTTCTTGACCCTTCCGCCAATGGGAACAGTTTCTCTTTATTTACTTTATCTAAACCCCTTAAACTTCTCTGCTCTAAGGAGAACAACCTCAGCTTCTCCAGTCTCTCCTCTTAGAGGAGGAGCAAAGAATGTTCAACTGGACCCACTTTGAGTCAGTTTCAAAAAGGTGACCTTAAATGGCACTCAGTGAAGCAATTTCATCAGAACTTATTAAACATCCACATTTGGGTTTGTCAAAAAAAGAGATTTGAAGCCAGGAAGGTTAATCACTCCTTCAGGTTTAAGATCCAGGTCTAAGGGCCTTTCATTTTTTTGCTCAACCACTGCTAGGTGACAATTTTTTGATGTGTGAAGGAGATCAAATTAAGAAAACAGATTACATACTTTGGTAGTGCTTTCTCCATCTTGAACTAATAATATTTTGCACATACTGAGCATCCATCCTACCACTAAGGTCATCCTCTGAGCCCAGTATGACATTTCTAGGATTGTGCCTAATTATGGGCATAGTTATTTGGCAAAATGAATCAACTTGCTCAGCCTTTTTTTACAGTTGTAATATCAATGGCATCAAGAGATGGCTGTTTTCCAGGTGAGGAATTAAAGCTCAGAGGATATTCCTCGAGAATTTTCAGTTAATCAGAGAGAGCCAGCATGGATTTGTGAAAGGTAGGTCGTGCCTGACAAACCTGATTGAATTTTTTGAAGAGATGACTAAAGTAGTGGACAGGGGAATGTCAATGGATGTTATTAAAATGGACTTCCAGAAGGCACTTGATAAGGTCCCACATAAGAGACTGTTAGCTAAGATAGAAGCCCATGGAATCGAGGGAAAAGTACGGACTTGGTCAGGAAGTTGGCTGAGCGAAAGGTGACATGGAGTAGGGATGATGGGTAGGTACTCACATTGGCAGGATGTGATTAGTGGAGTCCCGCAGGGATCTGTCTTGGGGCCTCAATTATTCACAATATTTATTAACGACTTAGGTGAAGGCATAGAAAGTCTCATATCTAAATTTGCCGATGACACAAAGATTGGTGGCATTGTAAGCAGTGTAGATGAAAACATAGAATTACAAAGCGATGTTGATAGATTAGGTGAATGGGCAAAACTGTGGCAAATGGAATTCAATGTAGGCAAATGTGAGGTCATCCACTTTGGATCAAAAAAGGGTACTTTCTAAATGGTAAAAAGTTAAAAACAGTGAATGCCCAAAGGGACTTAGGTGTTCAGGTACATAGATCATTGAAGTGTCATGAACAGGTGCAGAAAATAATCAAGAAGGCTAATGGAATGCTGGCCTTTATATTTAGAGGACTAGAGTACAAGGGGGCAGAAGTTATGCTGCAGCTATACAAAACCCTGGTTAGACCGCACCTGGAGTACTGTGAGCAGTTCTGGCAACCTCACCTTCGGAAGGACATATTGGCCTTGGAGGGAGTGCAGCGTAGGTTTACTAGAATGATACCTGGACTTCAAGGGTTAAGTTACTAGGAGAGATAACACAAATTGGGGTTGTATTCTCTAGAGTTTAGAAGGTTAAGGGGTGATCTGATCGAAGTTTATAAGATATTAAGGGGAACAGATAGGGTGGATAGAGAGAAACTATTTCAGCTGGTTGGGGATTCTAGGAGTAGGGGGCACAGTCTAAAAATTAGAGCCAGACCTTTCAGGAGCGAGATTAGAAAACATTTCTACACATAAACGGTGGTAGAAGTTTGGAACTCTCTTCCGCAAACGGCAATTGATACTAGCTCAATTGCTAAATTTAAATCTGAGATAGATAGCTTTTTGGCAACCAAAGGTATTAAGGGATATGTGCCAAAGGCAGGTATATGGAATTAGATCACAGATCAGCCATGATCTTATCAAATGGCGGAGCAGGCACGAGCAGCTGAATGGCCTACTCCTGTTCCTATGTTCCTATATCCTAGACTCAAAGTGGTAAATGAAGCATATAGGAGGAACCCATGGGCAGGGTTCGTATACAGCATGGGAAAGAGGTTAGTCATTTGAGGAATGTCTTGCCATTGCTTTCCTTTGTTATAGGGATGATAATATAAATAGAAGAATGAGGTATATCGTTTTTTAATATTTTTTTTTCCAAGATGCATTGTCTATTTTTAGCTCTTTTTTATTTTCACTGAATTCTGTCCTTTTGTCAGTGTTAATTTTTCTGTTTTGTTTTAAAAAGACAAAATTTGCATTTCAGATATTTTCCTTACTTGCCATGGTGGTGGTCACAGATACCTATGCTACCACTGAGAGAGGGTCTGATCCAAAAAAGCAGGCAAGAGCAATGCCGAGGTATAGTCGACTTTCAGATGTTGTGCTCGGTGGCATTTTTATCGGTTTACCAGTTGAACCCAAAAACCAGAAACATTAGCCATATCCAAAGTAAGTAATTATCATTTTAGTGTCCACAGTTAGGGAAGTCACCACCTATTCCTCTTAATGAAAATCAATGGAGAATAGCCAGTGAGAATTTTCCCATGTCTGTTGGCTTTACTTCATGTTAGAATTATGCACAAATATGATCTCTTATTTCCAGGCACTGTACATTGCAACAGCAACAACTTGCACTCATACAGTGCCTTTAACATAGAAAAACATCCCAAGGCGCTTCAGAGGTGTAAGAAAAACAGACGTTGAACCAAAGAGGGAGAGGTTAGGAAAGGTGACCAAAAGCTTGGTCAAAGAAATGGGTTTAAAGGAGGGCCTTAAAGAAGGAGAAGGACAAGGAGATGGAGGGGTTTAGAGAGTGGGACCTAGGCAGCTGAAAGGCACAGCTGTCAATGGTAGGTGAAAGAAGGAGTTATGTACAAGAAGCTGGACTCAGGAGCAGATAGTATTGGGGGTGGGGAGGGGGTGCAGGGGATGGTAGTTGTAGGACTGGTGGAGGTTACAGAGCTAGGGAAGGAATTACGTTGAACATTCTGCAAAGTATAATCTTGCTTTAATGATGGTCCCTCCAGTATCATTTCAAATTCATGGTCGCAGGTCTGAGACCATTTCATTACTTTGCATTTAAAAAAACAAACTAAAGGGGGGCTAAATTGGGCCATGTAGCACCCATTTTGTAGGTGCTGTGCGGACTCCTAAGCCCCGAAAATGGCGTCCGAGATGCACACGCATACTTCCGGTGTGACATGCGCAGGACGCCATCTTGGTAAAGGTTTTTGCGCAAGTGCACCTAATGAATGCTGGCAGCATGGAGAGTAGGGAGATTATTACGTTAATCAGTATGCAATGCTGATTTGAAGCAGCTGGCACCATTTTTGAACTCCCTGCTCCTATGCTCAAATGGTGGTCAACTCATTGGACTGTTAGATTGTACGATTCTCTTAACTGGCGTTCTTTTAACAGCTAGCTTAAGAATGTTAATTATTTTTTGATAATTCCTAACCTCACACAGCTGAACAGGAGTTAAAGGGCAAGGACCCCCCCCACCAGCACTATTTAAAGGGATCGTGCAGGAGTTACAAGTTAGTTGCTGAATTAGTTATTCTGGCTGCTGGTGCAATTGCGGGTGTTTGTGGAAGTTTCCCATACTTGGAGAAAGTTGCAATATTCTATTGAGACTGGTCTGGCTGGTTGTGCAGTACTGTTAGTGGCATTTAAAATAATGTGCTGAACAAGGTTGCTGCCAGACATGGGTGGCCTGCTCGGCTTCCTCTGGGAATTAAACATGACTGGGAGCATGCAGAGAGGCCACGCAGAGCAGGACATGCTGTGAAAAGAGGGAGGAGGAGGCACAGGGCACTCAGCAGGAGGCCATATCCAACGAGGGCCTTCAGTGACCAATTCTTTTACCTCAACTTCAGCGACAACCAGTGCATCCCATGGCTGTGGTTTACGAAAGAGGTTGTGACTGAGATTTGGCAACTGCTTCAGCCACAACTGCAGCCTCAGAGCAGGGCAAGGACAGCGTTGTCTGTGGCTGTAAAGTTAACCGTGGCGCTTAATTTTTATGGCTCTGGCTCCTTTCAGACTGCTGCTGGCGATATAAGCAACAGCTCGCAGATTGCAATGCACTGCTTTATAAGGGAGGTCGCTGAGGCTCTATACGCACTCAGAAACAGACTCATCACAATTCACCTGGACAGAAACAAGTAGCATGTGCGAGCAGGAAGGTTTGCTCGAATTGCAGGCTTCCCCATCGTGCAAAGTGCCAATGACTGCACGCATATTGTGTGCTCCACATCTGAACTCGGCCATATTCACGAACAGAAAGGGATTCCACTCCCTCAATGTGCAGCTGGTGTGTGACCACACGCAACGCATCATGCAGGTCAATGTCATGCAATGGCACGAGCACTGGCGGAGTGGCAGGGGTGGATGCAGGAATGCTATCTTCCTGAGAGAGGACAGCAGGTTCGTGTTCCATGCAGCCATTGCCACTCTCCCAGGGCGGCGCCTTAGCAGCTGGAGAACAGTTTGCTGGACTACTGTGACGACCTGGAAATCCTGTTCCACGGTGGTACCCAGAGCCACGATAGCAGCAGTCTGAGCTTCCAAATGCAACAGTCAGACCTTGGATGGCAGATGTTTGTGCTGCAATGGAAGCTGTGACATCAACCATCAGACGCTGCATCATGGTGGATTCTACAGGTGCGCTGATGGAGGTGACCACCTGTTCCATGTGGGAAAAGATGGGCTCCAAGCTCTGCGCCAAGTTAGAGCTGGACTCCTCCATGCTCCTTGTCATTGTGTGCAGGTTTTCGGGCAGGCTTTCCAGTGCCCCAAGCATTTGGTGGTGTACACCCATCAGCCTTCTTCTGTAGCCTGGCCCATCGAAGTCATCATCTGACTCCTCGGCAGCAGAACTAGTGAGTGACCTCGTCCTCCAGCGAGCTGGCACCTGCGCTATCCGTTCCCCCCCCCCCCCGCTCCGGCTCCTGCGCACTTGTGCTCCGTGTCTCACCACGTACAGATCCCTCCTCTATCCTAGCTTCTAAACGATGCGCAGTGTCGGTATCTGAGCTGGTGGCTGCGAGTGTAAGATTGAGTGACAGTGTTGCTTCATTGTCACTGTCTTCTTCCTCTGCCTCCACCTCTGACAGTGCCGGTTCCAGTTCTTGGGTATCTGAAATGACAAAGGTATTCGTGTTGAGTTGTGGTGAGGGGAGAGGAGAAAGTAAGAAGTGCGTGCTTACACCATCTGCAGTACGTGTGTCAGAAAAGATTGTGGGATGAGGGAGAAGTGGGGAGCGAGAAGGAGGATTAAGTATGCAGGGACCCTCATCATTCATCCCTCCAGCACCAACAGTGGCCACGGCCGCAGCGACGGCTCGCCCAATGATCAACAGTACTGTCTCCTCCATGGGGACGAGGATGTGTAGGCGTGCCTGTCTTCCCCCAGGTATTTCCTCTGCCAGCTATTGTGCGCCGCCTTCTCCTGCAAGAAAGAGGGAAGTCAGTGAGTGTCCTACAAGGTGTTTGGGTGATGTGGCTGTCATGGTTGAATAGCTGCTAGTGTGTGTGACCTGTGAGTTTTGGGTGTGCAGCTTGCAAGAGTGATACTGTGTGAGGGTGAGATGCAGCATCTGATTTGAAGAGTTGCGTACTGATGGAAAGAGTTTGTTGGTAGGTGGATGATGGGGGGTGCAGTGCGTGGAGCAATGGATGAGACTAGCGGTGCAGTTGGTAGGATATGCCACTTAAGTCACTCACCTTGAACCCTCATGTCAAATCATTGAACTTCTTCCTGCACTGTCTCCATGTGCGATGCTCCTGGCATTTACCGCATCCGCCACAGCTTCCCACTGTCTCTTCAGCACGTGTCTAGAGGGCCTCCTGGCCCCTGCGGGTAAAGGATGCCCCTCCGTGTGTCCACCTCGATTACAAGGCTCTAGTGCGTCGTCCTCAGTATATTCCAGGGCAGAGTTAGTTGCCACACCAATTCTAGGTCTCCCTGCAGCCACAGTGCACCTCCCCTTTAAGAGGCTGCCTTTAAGTAGTGCTAGCCACTCCCAATATCGGGGCCCTCTGCTGGTGTGTGCAGCCAATCAACAGCCCTGGCTGCACGCAGCAATCATAGAAATCATCAGACAGCACGAATGTTACGTGCTGCCTGCATCTCAACGACCGGATTTATCATCCCAGCGCCCATTTTCCGGGGTTAACCAATTTAACCTCCGTAGAGTGTGCAAGGAAATTTGGGGTTTTTAAACAGTGCAATACTGTAGAGAGCAGATTTAATGAGTTGATGGGGATGAGGATGGTTTCAAATTTATTTTAATAATCAAGCCATTGCATGTTCCTCAAAGATTGAACTAAGAAAGCTATTATAGAGCAGGCTCAGTGATTCTTAAAATATTCTGATGTCACAGGAACTTTCATTATACAACTTCTCTATCTTCAATGCTTCGTTTTTTAAAACTAATAGTTAAAATAGTAATTGGTTACCAATCTGTACAGTCTTGACACATGTAAGTACCATCCTTGTCAGTGAAGTAGAAACATTTTCACACTTCATGAATTTCTATTATATGCCATCCAGTAGAGGAGGATGTTTGAACATTTTTCTCCATCTGCCTTGACACTCTCTCCCTGCTTTTAAAAACCTCTTTAAATCCCTTCTCCTGGCCAATGCTTTTGGTTCCTCTCCCAACACTCTCCATTTTTGCCTTATCTCCTTTTGTTTGGCACCCGCAGTTTTGCCCTTCTCATGTTGAGCACTTTGAGGTGTCTTCCTGCACATGGAGCGTGCTATGAAAGTGTAAGTTGTTGTTTGGACTAGCCCAGTCTAGAAGATAAATATCTTCTCTCCCTGACAGTTATAAGGGTCCTAAGTGAATTTGAACAATCTGATTCCATTTCCCAGTGAGTGAGTCCAAAGTTAGAAAACTGATGATAAATTGACAGTGAATGGCAATAAATTGTCAGTCTCTGTCAAGGAGGCCACAAGAAGAGCTGGTGTAGAAAATGGAAATGTCACACTAATGAGCACTTTGTTGGGGCAATGTAAAGGGATCCTGTGCGATGTATGACCCAAGTGTGCTTAATATTGATATTTTAGGTGTGATTCTGCAATCTGGAATGAATCAATGGACTTCATTGGCTGTGCAGTGCTTTGGGATGTCCTGAGGTTGTGAAAGGTGCTATATAAGTACAAGTCTTTCTTCCTTTAACGGACAGAAAATCACAGGCAGTGCACCTGCAATTTCCCAAGATGCACTCCCTGCGAATGCCACCGTCTGCTGAGAATGAAGGATCAAAGAATTACCCCTTTGGCACATACTCCACACCTGGAGTATTGTGTGCAGTTTTGGTCTCCTTACCTAAGAAAGGATATACTTGCCATAGAGGAAGTGCAGCGAAGGTTCACCAGACTGATCCCTGGGATGGCAGGACTGTCATATGAGGAGAGATTTGGTCGACTCAGATTGTATTCACTCGAGTTTAGAAGAATGAGAGGAAATCTCATTGAAAAATATAAAATTCTGACAGGGCTAGATAGACTGGATGCAGGGAGGATGTTTCCCCTGGTTGGGTGGTCCAGAATGAGGGGTCACAGTCTCAGGATATGGGGTAGGATATTTAGGACTGAGATGAGGAAAAATTTCTTCACTCAGAGGGTGGTGAACCTGTGGAATTCTCTACCACAGAAGGCTGTGGAGGCCAAGTCACTGAATATATTTAAGAAGGAGCTAGATAGATTTCTAGACACAAAAGGCATCAAGGGGTATGGGGAGAGAGCGAGAATATGGTATTGAGATAGAGGATCAGCCATGATCATATTAAATGGCGGAGCAGGCTCGAAGGGCTGAATGGCCTACTCCTGCTCCTATTTTCTATGTTTCTATAAAAGTGATGAAATATTCCATGCCAGCACTTTGATGACCACAAATTCGCTTCCTGTTTTATTAATGAATGAATTATACATCTGCCCTATTCCACATGGTAATAATATCAAAAATTATCATTTAGCCCTTCGATAATAAAGAAGATGGTTTGAAAAGTTTTGTTGCACAAGCCTTTTATTTAGGTTATAATATCTTTTAATTAGATTTAAAAAGGGAGAAAGTGATAGACGGAGTAATTATAGGCCAATCAGTCTAACCTCAGTGGTGGGCAAATTATTGGGATCGATTCTGAGGGACAGCATAAATCATCATTTAGAAAGGCACGGGTTAATCAGGATCAATCAGCGTGGATTTGTTAAGGGAAGGCCGTGTCTGACCAACTTGTATGAATTTTTTGAGCAGGTAACTAGGAGGGTCGATGAGGGTAACACGTTTGATGTAATGTACATGGATTTTAGCAATGCGTTTGACAAGGTCTCACATGGCAGACTGGTCAAAAAAGTAAAAACCCATGGGATCCAAGCTAGTTGGATCCAAAATTGGCTCAGTGGCAGGAAGCAAAGGGTAATGGTTGACGGGTGTTTTTGCAACCGGAAGGCTGTTTCCAGTGGTGCTGCACAAGGCTCAGTACTAGGTCCCTTGCTTTTTGTGGTATATATTAATGATTTGGACTTGAATGTGGGGGGGCTTGATCAAGAAGTTTGCAGATGATACAAAAATTGGGGTTGATAGTGAGGAAGAAAGCTGCAGACTGCAGGAAGATATCACTGGACTGGTCAGGTGGGCAGAAAAGTAGCAAATGGAATTCAATCCAGAGAAGTGTGAGGTAATGCATTTGGGGAGGGCAAACAAGGCAAGGGAGTACACAATAAATGGGAGGATACTGAGAGGTGTAGAGGAACAAAGGGACCTTGGAATGTATATCCACAGATCCCTGAAGGTAGCAGGATAGGTAGATAAGGTGGTTAAAAAGGCATACGGGACACTTTCCTTTATTAGCCGAGGCATAGAATATAAGAGCGGGGAGGTTATGTTAGAACTGTATAAAACATTAGTTAGGCCACAGCTTGAGTACTGCTAACAGTTCTGGTCACCACATTACAGGAAAGATGTGATTGCACTTGAGAGGAGACAGAGGAGATTTATGAGGATGTTGCGAGGGCTGGAAAATTTTAGCTGAGAAAAGATTGGAAAGGCTGGGGTTGTTTTCTTTGGAACAAAGAAGGCTGAGGGGAGATTTAATTGAGGTGTATAAAATTATGAGGGGCCTAGATAGAGTGGATAGGGAGGACCTATTTCCCTTAGCAGAGGGGTCAGTGACCAGGGGGCATAGATTTCAAGTAATGGGAGAAATTTTTTCACTCACTGCCTGAAAGGGTGGTAAAGGTAGATACCCTCAACTCATTTAAAAAGTACATGAATGTGCACTTGAAGTGCTGTAACCTACAGGGCTACGGACCAAGTCCTGGAAAGTGGGATTAAGCTGGATAGCTCTTTTTCGGCCGGCATGGACACAATGGGCCGAATGGCCTCCTTCTTTACCGTAACTTTCTATGATTCTATAACATAAATTCTAATTGTAAACATTATCAAAACTCACAGCTACACAATCTCTTCATTAGCAGTTTAGGCCACATGGCAATATTTTTTTAATGTACTGTATATAAAAATCAGCACTTATTTCTTTAGAACGCCTTGGGAGAGACAAAGAAAGCTGAATTTTTTTTCCACTTAATTGAAGATGTCGCAAACTGTTTGAATTTACGTAATGAGAGGTTTGTATAGCTGGTTGTTATACAGTACCTTAAAATCATTCTATGTAGGTCGACACTAAGTTTGTAGCTACTTCTCAATGAATCTCTTTATATACAAGAATATTCCTTCTCTGGTAGACTGCTCAACAGAAGATCGCAATGAAGTCGACCTCACAATTCTTTCAAACAAGTCAGTTGTTGATTTACAATGAGCTTCGCTGTGAGCTGTTCCAGAACTTTAGATACATATATGAGAACTTATATGTTAAATACAGTAAAACTATAAGCCAAGTAACTCAGCTTTGCCAAGCAAAAAGAAAATGGTCTCCTCAGAGATTAATTTAGTTCAAAGTAATAGTACATCTAAAATTGGAATCATATGACAGGAAGCAGGAAGTGCTTCTCCCATGTCTCAAAGAATACTTTTATCACATAAATCATTTGCTATTGTATATCTTAGAATTGTATTTCCAAAGGCGCCTTCCTTTAGTTTAAAAAAAATCTTGCATTGGCAGCCAGTTGTGAATTATCTGAGAACCTAATTACATTACAATTATGCATCTCTGATTGAATAACCATGGTTATGGGATAACATGACTGGTAATAGCAAAGCAACATTCTTAATGTGATTACTGTCATGTACAGAAAAGGTTGCTATTAGAATCTCATTAATCTGTTTGTACAATTTTCTTTCCAATTAGAAAGAGAGACCTCTTTTGTAGCAGCAGATTGGTACTGAAACCAATGTTCCACTAAACTGCTCTGTGACTCTGCCTGATTCTGAGCCACTAAAGATTTTATTGATTGCAGCAAGAATTGATTTTTTTTTCTCCCCAATGAGATGCGAGTGAGACTATTCCAGGCAACAAGCTGTAGGTATATCATGAGCTACTGCTGAAGACCCTGCAAAGCTATATGGTTATTTAGAGATGGCAGTTCCTGGTGGATACCTTTTTCTATATTTCTGAGAATGTTTTAAAAATGAAAAATACAGAACCTTGATTCAAGGCTATCAGCACTGAAGAAATGGTAGTGAGATTTTTGCTCGAAATCTGCTATGCTGTTTACTATATTATGACCTTGCAGGCCGATCTTACTAGGGCAGATTTTAACTACCAGCAGATTATAGGCGGGCAGCAGGTGGAGCACATCCACCAACAGCTTTGGAGACCTAGGCCTCGTTTACTTTCTGCCGGCATACTGTGGGCGCCAAACGGATGCCCAGGGTGAGTGGGGGAGGCAATCCTGAGGGAAGGCTCTGCAGAAGCCCAGATTTTTTTTTTGTGTGAGCCCAGGCTCATCCTAGCATCACCAAAACAAAAAGATTGATATTTCTTAGGCCGTTTTGTGTGCATGTTCCAGCGGTCCCTTTAAAGACCGATGGTTCGGCCACTCACTGCCCACTACAAATGGATGGAGCATGCACGGTGCACATTCTGCCCATTTGTGCCTCGGAATTGCAATTGGAATCTGGCTCCTGGCTGATTCAGGTGGGCACCTGGACTACTTCTTGTAAAGGTTCTGGGCAAAATAGCGACGGACGGGATTGGAGTGGAAACTGGGCGGTAAGTTCAGCACTCTGATTTTACGGACACTACCGCTCCATTCGCACCCTAATGTTTCTTGAATTATTCCTAACATTCTGCTTCTGCAGAACACGTTTTGCAGCATGGGCAAGACAATCTTCATTTGCATCAGATTTTTACCTAAAAGCTGGAACATTAAAGTGTCAGTATTAATATTGCAGAGTGTGAAGGCAGAAAATAGTAACCATTAAGTTATACAGCATGTCTACATTCCCTTTTATTACCGTGTCTCGTCCAGTCAAGCTGACTAGTTAGGTTTCACTCAGTAGGCATGACTCACTCGTTTTGGTTTAAAAATGAAGGCTGTTTTGATGTATATGTTACTTTTAAAGATAATCACAGCTCCATTTGTCTAAAAGGGTTGGCAATCTGTCTCACTCTTTCTAATCATAAATCTCAGTACCATTTCTGCAGTGCTGACAGCCCTGAATCAAGATTCTGTATTTTTCATTTTTAAAACATTCTCAGAAATATAGAAATATGTATCCACCAGGAACTGCCACCTCTAAATAACCAATATTATTACACAAAGCTTCTTTTCAGTTTAATATGTTTTGAGCAAAAGCAAAACACTGCGGATGCTGGAAATCTGAAATAAAAACAGAAAATGCTGGAAACACTCAGCAGGTCAGGCAGCATCTGTGGAGAGAGAAACAGAGTTAATGTTTCAGGTCAATGACCTTTCATCAGGATAATATGTTTTGAGATTGTGCTTGCACTCATAGTTGAGTTGCATTTTTTTCAACAGAAACATCTAGCATAGTATCATAGTAGGTACAGCACAGAAGAAGGCCATTCGGTCCACTGTGCCTGTGCCGGCTCTTTGAAAGAGCTATCCAATTAGTCCCATTCCCCTGCTCTTTCCCCATAGCCCTGTAAATTTTCTCCCTTCAAGTATTTATCCAATTCCCTTTTGAAAGTTACTATTGAATCTGCTTCCACCACCCTTTCAGGCAGTGCATTCCAGACCATTACAACTTGCTGCGTAAAAAAAAAATTTCCTCATGCTGCCTCTGGCTCTTTTGCCGATCACCTTAAATCTGTCTCCTCTGGTTACCGAACCTTCTGCCCCTGGAAACAGTTTCTCCTTGTTTACTCTGTTAAAACCGTTCATGATTTTGAACACCTCTATCAAATCTCTGCTTAACCTTCTCTGTTCTAAGGAGAACAACCCCAGCTTCTCTAGTCTCTCCACATAACTGAAGTCCCTCATCCCTGGCACCATTCTAGTAAATCTCTTCTGCACCCTCTCTAAGGCCTTGATATCCTTCCTAAAGTGTGGTGCCCAGAATTGAACACAATACTACAGGTGTGGCCCAACCAGTGTTTTATAAAGGTTTAGCATAACTTCCTTGCTTTTGCACTCTATGCCTCTGTTTATAAAGCCACAGATCTCATATGTTTTTTTATCCCCCTTTCAACTTGTCCTGCCACCTTCAAAGATTTGTGTATGTGCACCCGTAGGTCTCTCTGTTCCTGTACCCCCTTTAAAATTGTACCATTTAGTTTATATTGCCTCTCCTCATTCTTCCTACCAAAATGCATCACTTCACACTTCTCTGTGTTAATTTTCATCTGCCATGTGTCTGCTTATTTCACCAGTCTGTCTGTGTCCTCCTGAAGTCTGTTACTATCCTCCACATTGTTTACTACATTTCTGAGTTTTGTGTCATCTGCAAACTTTGAAATTATACCCTTAATACCCAAGTCCAGGTCATTAATATACATCAAAAAGAGCAGTGGTCCTAATACTGACCCCTGGGGAACACCACTGTATACTTCCCTCCAGTCTGAAAAACAACCGTTCACCACTACTCTCTGCTTTCTGTCCCCTAGCCAATTTTCTATCCATGCTGCCACTGTCCCTTTAATCCCATGGGCTTTAATTTTGCTAACAAGTCTATTATGTGGTACTTTATCAAATGCCTTTTGAAAGTCCATATACACAACATCAACTGCACTACCTTCATCAACCCTCTCCGTTACTTCATCAAAGAACTCAATCAAGTTAATGCAACAAGATTTTCCTCTATCAAAACCAAATACTGCGGATGCTGGAAATCGGAAATCAAAACAGAAAATGCTGGAGAAGCTCAGCAAGTGAGGCAGCATCTGTGGAGAAAGAAACAGAGTTAACGTTTCAAGTCAAAGACCTTTCGTCAGAACTGGAAGACTGGACGATTTTCCTTTAACAAATCCGTGCTGACTTTCATTTATTAGTCCATACTTTTACAAGTACCAATTAATTTTGTCCCGGATTATTGTCTCTAAAAGTTTCCCCACCACAGACATTAGGCTGACTGGCCTGTAATTTCTGGGTTTATTCCTCTCCCTTTTTTGAACAGGGTGTAACATTTGCAATTCTCCAGTCCTCCACCACCATCCCCATATCTAAGGAGGATGTCTATGTTGTATCAGTATTTATTTTGATTGAATATCTTAGATTTTATAGCAAAATGCTCACTGGCTTTAAAGAAACATTTATTTTTAATTTGGGATGGCTCTCATGGTTGAAAAGCCCACTGACATTTAAAGGAGGAATTTTAATCCTGAGGTGGGACTCATGTAATTGCTGGAGGGGTGGGGGTTGGCTTGGGGAAGCAGTAGCCAAACTTTCTTTGTGGGGCCCAGAGGAGCACTACTCAGTAGTTGGACTCTGTACTTATTAGACCGTTAAAATTGCAGCAGGGCCCTAATGACATCATAGGACCCTGATTTACATTTATTCATAAGGTTCCTACCTGAGTCAGGCGGGCGCCTCAATCGCCCAAGAAAACAATGGTGTTAGAATTGCTGCAGGGTGGTAAAAGAGTGATAAGTGTACCGCTTGGATTTTAACTCTCATTTCACCCAGTTTCTGCCGACCAGAGTGCATTAAAATTCCCCCTTTACTGTTTGGCTTATTCATGAAGAATGGCCATTTGAGTGAGGTAGCAGAGAGCCATCGCACCCTACCAGGAGTCACAGAGGAGGAAAGCAATGCTCCCCTCTTTTAAGAGCTGTTCCCTGACCAAAAGGACAAGGAAATGGACCCGTTTCCAGAACTGCACTTGATTCACATACTATAGAAAAATTAAACTCAGCTGACTCATCTTTGAACCTTTTTTCATAAGTTAGAAATGTAATCTTTATAGATGTGTTAAACTTGGCATCTCCAGCATGAAAAACTGATCAATTATAAAGGAAACAACTCAAAATGCATTTAAGGAAAGCAAAGGCAACAAATGAAGGCTGACAAATGTTTAAGAAAAGTAGGTTATATCTAACAAATTTAGTGGAATTCTTTGACGATATAAACAGTTTAGTGGATGAAGACAATGTGACTGGAATTATATATCTTCACTTTGAGAAAGTATTTGATTAGGTCTCTTTCAAGAGTTTTATGACTAAAATATGAATTGGCTAAATGATAGAATTGAAAGCCAGCTGCAGTCCTAATAGTTCTATTTAATGGCTGTAACCAACAGAATCCCACAAGGAATAGACCTCTTGATCATAAAATTCATTAATGGAGTGATCAGCACCCCTGCTACTGGATTCAGTACAAGCCCCTTCAAGCTCATTGATATCCCACCAGGCTAACTTTGCAAGATTTCTCAAAATTGGCCATAATTAGCCAACACGGCAAGTTTACTGGCACAGGGAGCTTGCCCAGGGGAATCATGCCTCATCAGCCCTCACAGGGCTGCATCCATCATTTAAAGCTAAGTGGCGACATACAGGGACAAACATTGTTTATCTTTTCCAAAGGCTACAAGTATTTTAAATGTATTTTCTTATAAATGTAAAAGATTCCATTGCACTATTCAAAGAAGAAGAGGGAAGTTCCTCCCAGCATCCTGGTCAATATTCATCTCTGGACCAACACCTTCAAAACAGATTATCCGGTCATTTATCTCCTTGCTGTTTGTGGGGTCTTGCTGTGCCGTGTTTCCGTATGTAACAACAGCGACTACACTTCAAAAGTAATTAATTGGCTGTGAAATGTTTTGGGATGTCCTGGAGCATGAATGGGGCAATATGAATGCAAGTTCTTTCTCATGCGCAACATTGGCATTTTGTTTCACCCAGAGCTGAGCTTTAAGCCCCATATCCTATCCGCTATCAACAATGCTTACTTCTACCTTCACAACATTGTTCACCTCGACTGCTACCTCACCCACGCTACCACTGAAACCCTAGGCTCAATTTCTCCAACCCTCTTTGATGGCCTCCTAACCTCCATCCCATCCTGCGGTGAGCCCCGCTTGCCCATCACCCCATTCTTGCTGGCCTGCATTGGTTCCCTATCCCCCAATGGATCACATTTAAAATCCTTGACCTCGTCTACAAAACCCTCCACAGCCTCGCCCCACCCTAGCTGTGCAACCTTCTCCAGCATCATGTCTCCTTCCATGACCTCTAGTCCTCTGACTTGACCTCCTATGAATCCTTTCCCCGCCCCCCCCCTCCCCCTGCTCCCTCTGCTCCACTTTCAGTAGCAGAGCCTTCAGCTGCCTTGACCCTACTTTTGGGAACTCTCTCCCCATATCTGTAAACTCTCTACCTCCCTCCACACCATTAAGCCTTCTGAGAACACCTCTTTAACCAAACTTTGGTCGCTTTTCCTAACTGTCGCACAAAGGCTCAGTGGCCATTTCTTTTCTCCTTTCTGAAGCACCTTGAAACATATCTTTACAATAAAGGCACTATTATATAAATGTAAGTTGTTGTTAAAAGGCAAGTTCAGGTCTTATTTCATACAAAGAGTAATACTTAGAATGGTTTTCCAGATAGGGTAGTGGACCCAAAAATATGGAAAGTCATTCCTGAGCCAGTTATGGGGAAAGAAAGAAAGACTTGCACTTACATAGAGCCTTTCATGACCTCTGGGCGTGTCAAAGCACTTTACAGTCAACAAAGTACTTTTGAAGTGTAGTCACTGTTGTAGGAAATGCGGCAGCCAATTTGCGCACAGCAAGGTCCTACAAACAACAATGCGATAATGACCAGATAATTGCACAGTGTTCAGTTCCATTCGCAATCCCTCAGATAATGAAGCAGTCCATGCCTGCATGCAGCAAGATCTGGACAACATCCAGGCTTGGATTGATAAGTGGCAAGTATCATTCCTGCCAGACAAGTGCCAGGCAATGACCATCTCCAACAAGAGAGAGTCTAACCACCTCCCCTTGACGTTCAACAGCATTACCATCGCCGAATCCCCCACCATCAACATCCTGGGGGTCACCATTGACCAGAAACTTAACTGGACCAGCCACATAAATACTGTGGCTACAAGAGCAGGTCAGAGGCTGTGTATTCTGCGGCGAGTGACTCACCTCCTGACTCCTCAAAGCCTTTCCACCATCTACAATAAGACCATAAGAGATAGGAGCAGGAGTAGGCCATTCAGCCCCTTGAACCTGCTCCGCCATTCAATGAGATCATGGCTGATCTGATTTTTACCTCAACTCCATTTTCCTGCCTATTCCCCATATCCTTTCATTCCCTTGCTGATCAAAAATTTGTCTAACTCAGCCTTGAATGTATTCAACGACTCAGCCTCCACAGCTTTTTGGGGTAAAGAATTCCAAAGATTCACGACCCTCTGGGAGAAGAAATTCCTCCTCATTTCAATCTTAAACGGGCAACCCCTTATTCTAAAACTATGCCCCTAGTTTTAGATTCCCCCATGAGGGGTAACATCCTCTCAGCATCTACCCTATCGAGTCCCCTCAGAATCTTGTATGATTCAATAAGGTCTCCTCTCATTCTTCTAAACTCCAATGAGTATAGACCCAACCTGTTCAATCTTTCCTCATAAGACAACCCATCCATACCCAGAATCAACCTAGTGAACCTTCTCTGAACTGCCTCCAATGCAGTTGGCTAACTGGTCTATAGTTACCTGCTTTCTGTCTCACTCCCTTCTTGAATAGGGGTGTCACATTTGCGGTTTTCCAATCCGCTGGGACCTTTCCAGAATCTAGTGAATTCTGGAAAATTACAACCAATGCATCCATTGGGCTCGAATTTAGCAGGCCTGCGGGTTCCCAGCGGGTGGTCCTCCGGGAGCGTCGAAAACGCGGACGGCGAAATTAGTGGGTTGCCCACGCGATCGTAGCAGGCAACACACTAATAGGAATCAATTACCTGCTCCTCCGGGGTCCACGGCGCTGGCCTGCGCGTCGGTCGGGCTGCGCATGCGCAGTACGATCTGTCAGCTGGAGGCTCTCTAGTTAAAGGGGCAGTCCTCCACTGACAGATGCTGCAACCAATAGAACAAATTGCAGCATGGAGCAGCCCAGGGGGAAGGCTGCTCCCAGTTTAATGATGCCTCACCCCAGGTATCATCAGATGGGGTGAGGAGGAGGGGGAGGACACAGATCTTCCCCCCGGCGGGCGGGAGGAAGCGGCCTGCCTCTGCCACCAAGAAGGCCTGGCTCGAGGTGGCAGAGGGGGTCACCTGCGCCACCAACATATGGCCCACCTGCATACAGTGCAGGAGGCGCTGCAATGACCGCAGTAGGTCCGCCACAGTGAGAACACGAAGTCTTTCCCCTACACTCCGTCTGCCACAACACTGCCTCCACCCCAAATCTCCTTCGGCACCGCCAACACTATTCTGTCACATCACCCTTCATACCCACTCACACCCCGTCCTCATCTTACCTCCACCTACTCACCTCACCAGTACTCATCCTGCCACTAACACGCAACCCAATCCTCATACAATCTCATTGCTCCATCCCATACTCACCCTCTCGTGCATCTCCCTCACGGCCAGCCTCACTCAACCTGCCACCACCTGTGCTGCAGCCACAGGGCATGCATCACATATGTGCAGTAGGCAGCGTAAGGCAAACGTCTCGTCAGCATGAAGGGGGTGCACAAGGGTGTCTGAGGGTTTGTCATGGGTGTTACCCATATTGAATTTCAGAGCAACAAACAGCACACATTATATTGACACCACCACTGCCATGTCTCCGCGAATCCTGTCCGTTATGTCCAATAATGCCCGCTCCTGGGTATCACTATGAGGACCCACCACTGATGCCACCCATCGTGTTACTGCAGAGTAGGTGCAGGTGTATTTGCAGGGCTCGTCCGCGCATACGACTGAGAGACATCGGCGGTGTAGCCGGCTGCACCCTGGAAGGATGCGGAGGAGAAGGTGTGGAGGGCAGTGGTGACTTTGCCAGCGACAGGTAAGCAGTTGGTGCTGGGGCCAGCCAGGAGCAGCTCGGCATGAAAGAGGCTGCAGATCTCCACGACTACATGTCGAGCGAATCTGCGCCTCCCTGTGCACTGCTGCTCGGAGAGGTCCGGGGAGCTGCGCCTCGGTCTGTGGACCCTGTGGCGAGGGTAGTGCCCTCTGCGACGCGTCTCTCTCTGCGGTAGCCCTCCCTCCTGCTGTGCAGGTGGGCGTGCAACAACACTGTGTTGGGGGGATCCACGTCTCTGCGGCGGACGGCGTGGACTGCGAGGCTGCTGGTGCTGGTCATGCTCTTCGTCCTCCGAAGGTGTCCACACACCACCCAACTGGCAGGTGTTGGTCTGAGGGGTTGTGCAGGGTAGGTGTGTGGTTCCTCGGACTGGGGCTGCGGTTTCGTGTCGGTCTGTCCTCTGGCTTGGCGGGGGGTGGTGGAGGGCAGGGGTTGCCCTATGTGACGCAGTGGCCTCCTGCGTGGGTGAGGGCTCTTCCCCGTGGAGCGCACCTTGGCACCTGCCACAGGCTGCTGGCTGCAACATGCCTGGTTGGAGGGAGACTGTTTCCCCCAGTGTGGGAAACTCACTGCCTTGAACCTAAAATCCCACACTTCCTCTTTTGACAGCTGCTTCAGCTCATTAACTGACCACAACGAGTAAGTTAAGTACTCTCAAGTGGAACCCCGCTGGCTTTAATTGCCTGCGGGATTCCCACCAGCGGGGCTTGCGCGCGCAGCCCCGCACGTCAGCGCGGTACCCGGAAGTGGCCGGGATTTCGTCGCGATCCGGTCACGTGACCGGAGATCGGGATTTTCGGGGCCAACCCGCTGGTAACCCGCCGGAAACCCGACCCTAAAATCGAGCCCATTATCTCTGTAGCCACTTCCTTTAAGACCCTCAGATGCAAGCCATCAGGTCCAGGGGACTTGTCAGCCTTTAGACCCATTAGTTCACCAAGTACTTTTTCCCTAGTGATAGTGATTGTTTTTAGTTCCTCCCTCCCCTTTGCCCCTTGATTTTCTACTATTATTGGTATATTATTAGTGTCTTCTACTGTGAAGACAGATACAAAATATCTGTTCAATTCCTCTGCCATTTCCTTGTTTTCCATTATTATTTCCCCAGTCTCATCTTCTAAGGGACCAATGTTTACTTTAGTTACCCTCTTCCTTTTTATATACTTGTAGAAGCTTTTACTGTCAGTTTTTATATTCCTTGTTAGTTTATGCTCATAATTTATTTTCTCCCTCTTTATTATTCTTTTAGTCATCCTTTGCTGGCTTTTAAAGTTTTCCCAATCTTCGGGCTTACCAGTAATCTTTGCCATGTTGTATGCTTTTTCTTTAACCTGATACTGTCCTTTACCTACTTAGTTAGCCACAGTTGATTCACCCTTTTTGTGGAGTCTTTCCTCCTAACAGGAATATATCTTTGTTGCGAGTCATAAAATATCTTTTTAAATGTTTGCCACTGATTATCCACCATCATACCATCTAATCTATTTACCCAGTCCACTTTAGCCAATTCCGCCCTCATTCCTTTATAATTGCCCTTATTTAAGTTTAATACAGTAGTTTCAGACCCAAGATCCTCGCTCTCAAACTGGATGTGAAATTCTATCACTGCTTCCTAAGGGATACTTTACTTTGAGATCATGAATTAATCCTGTTTCGTTACCCATTACCAGATCCAAAAAGGCCTGCTCCCTGGTTGGTTCCCCGACGTATTGGTCTAAGAAACAGTCCCTAATACACTCTATGAACTCCTCCTCAGGGCTATTGCCAATTTGATTTGTCCAATCTATGTGAAAGTTAAAATCACCCATGATTATTGCATTACCTTTTTTACAAGCCCCCCTTATTTCCTGATTTATATTTTGCCTTACGGTGTAGCTACTTTTGGGGATCCTATATCCTACTCCCACCAGTGATTTCTTTCCCTTGCTATTTCTTACCTCCACCCAAATTGATTTGACATCTTGATCTTCTGAGCCAAGATCATTTCTCACTATTATACCAATTTCATCCTTTATTAACAGAGCTACCCCACCACCTTTACCTTTTTTCCTATCCTTCCGAAATGTTAAATAACCCTGAATATTTAGCTCCCAATCTTGGTCACCTTGCAATCATGTCTCTGTAATGGCCACGAGACCATACCCGTTTGTTTCTATTTGAGCCATCAATTCATCTATCTTATTACGAATGCTGTGCGCATTCAGATAAAGAACCTTTAATTTTGTCTTTTTACCATTCTTTCCTACCCTGGCCCCATTTGCTAGTGCACTCTTATGTTTGTATGCTCTGTCCCTTCCTGACACACTCTGTTTATCATTACCCCCATCACTTTCCTGTACTACTTCCTTGTCTTTTCTTTTCATCAATCTAAACTTTGCCCCACCTGAGCCCACCCCACCCTTTATTTAGTTTAAAGCCTTCTCTACTGCCCTAGTTATTCGGTTTGCCATGGTTCAGGTGAAGCTGGTCCCAACGGAACAGCTCCTTCTTTCCCCAGTACTGGTGCCAGTGTCCCATGAATCGAAATCCACTTCTCCCACACCAATCTTTGAGCCACGCATTCAATGCACGAGTCAGGAGTGTGATGGAATACTCTCCACTTGCCTGGATGAGTGCAGCTCCAACAACACTCAAGAAGCTCGACACCATCCAGGACAAAGTAGCCCGCTTGATTGGCACCCCATCCACCACCCTAAACATTCACTCCCATCACCACCGGCGCACCGTGGCTGCAGTGTGTACCATCCACAGAATGCACTGCATCAACTCGCCAAGGCTTCTTCGACAGCACCTCCAAACCCGCGACCTCTACCACCTAGAAGGATAGGGGAAGCAGGCACATGGGAAAAACACCACCTGCATGTTTCCCTCCAAGTCACTCACCATTCCGACTTGGAAATATATTGCCGTTCCTTCATTGTCGCTGGGTCAAAATCCTGGAACTCCCTTCCTAACAGCACTGTGGGAGAACCTTCACCACACAGACTGCAGCGGTTCAAGAAGGCAGCTCACTGCCACCTTCTCAAGGGCAATTAGAGATGGGCAATAAATGCTGGCCTTGCCAGCGATGCCCACATCCCATGAACGAATAACAAAAAACCTGTTTTAGTAATGTTGGTTGAGTGCTAAATATTGGACAGAACACCAGGGAGAACTTTCCTGCTCTCCTTCGAAATAGCGCCATGGGAAGGATGAGCTCGTTAGGCCGAATTACCTCTCTCTCCTGTAGTTATCTTTGTAACCTTCGTGAACAGTACATTTACCTAGACAATTATACTGAACTGAATTTGCTATTTACTGGCCTATTTTCTGAAAAAATGCAAGTTCTTCTGAATCTGGTTCCTTATTATTATTATTTGCTGTATCTCCAATTTGAGTTTTATCTGCAGGTTTGGAGATCTTGCTTTCAATTCCTTCAATTAGAGGGGGCATAGATTTAAGGTGAGAGGGGAGAGATACAAAAGGGTCCAGAGGGGCAATTTTTTCACTCAAAGGGTGGTGAGTGTCTGGAACAAGCTGCCAGAGGCAGTAGTAGAGGCGGGTACAACTTTGTCTTTTAAAAAGCATTTGGACAGTTACATGGGTAAGATGGGTATGGAGGGATATGGGCCAAGTGCAGGCAATTGGGACTAGCTTAGTGGTATAAACTGGGCGACATGGGCATGTTGGGCCTAAGGGCCTGTTTCCATGTTGTAAACTTCTATGATTCTAATTACAAATAATAGTGATCCCAAAACTGGCCTCTGATGTAGAATCTTACAAAATAATATTTGAAAATCCAAGAATATAATATCCACTGCACCTCCACCTATCATGACAGTAATATTTTAGGAAAAATTCGAACAATTTAGTTCAGCAGGATCTTCCATTCCTGAATCCATGCTGACTGTACTTTCTCAAGCTGTACTTTTCTAGACGTTCTCGACTAAATTATTAAAATCACTGTGAAAACTTTCCCTACAACTGATGTTAAACTAGTTGGATTGTGTGAATTTTCATTGAGTGCAATGCATATATCTTGTATAAGTATGATTTTAAAATTCTGGTAACCCTAAAATGGACTTCAAGCAATTCATTGAAAAACTGTAATCACTGTTCAAAGAGCTCCAGAAACCTTTCTTTGAGCATCAGTCAAATTAATAAGTAAGTGGATATTTTAAATGTTAATTCCACAATCAGTTGTAAAAACAAGAGTGCTGTTTTCAACTGGAATGTCAAATAATGCTCATAGGCATGAGTGTTCCTCACCTGAGAATTAACCACTGAATCTAGATGGGCCTTTGTCCCCTTGATTGCTAAGGAAAGTGGAATCCGTTGTGGTTTAGTATTGCCATCACTGTTGTTTTGATGACTAATGCAATCCAGATGCTGGAATGCATTTTCATGGAATGGACTTTAACTTCAAAACGAAAAACATTCTCAACTCCCCTTGCCATTCAATGGCATTACTATTGCTGAATCCCCCACCATCAAGATTCTAGGGGTCACCATTGATCAGAAACTCAACTGGACCAGCCTTATAAATGTCAGGGTTACCAGAGCAAGTCAGTGGCTGGGTATTCTGCTGCGAGTGGCTCACCTCCTGACTCTCCAAAGCCTTTCCACCATCCATAAGGCACAAGTCATGAGTTTGATGGAATACTCTGCACTTGCCAGGATGAGTGCAGCTTCATCAACACTCTAAAAGTTCGACACATTGCCTGGACAAAGCAATCTGCTTGATCGGCACCCTATCCAGTGACTTAAATATCCATTTCCTCCACCATAGAAGTTACAACATGGAAACAGGCCCTTCGGCCCAACATGTCCATGTCGCCCAGTTTATACCACTAAGCTAGTCCCAATTGCCTGCACTTGGCCCATATCCCTCGATACCCATCTTCCCCATGTAACTGTCCAAATGCTTTTTAAAAGACAAAATTGTACCCGCCTCTACTACTGCCTCTGGCAGCTCGTTCCAGACACTCACCACCCTTTGAGTGAAAAAATTGCCCCTCTGGATCCTTTTGTATCTCTCCCCTCTCACCTTAAATCTGTGCCCCCTCGTTATGGACTCCCCTACCTTTGGGAAAAGATTTTGACTATCGACCTTATCTATGCCCCTCATTATTTTATAGACTTCTATAAGATCACCCCTTAACCTCCTACTCTCCAGGGAATAAAGTCCCAGTCTGTCTAACCTCTCCCTGTAAGTCAAACCATCAAGTCCCGGTAGCATCCTAGTAAATCTTTTCTGCACTCTTTCTAGTTTAATAATATCCTTTCTATAATAGGGTGACCAGAACTGTACACAGTACTCCAAGTGTGGCCTCACCAATGCCCTGTACAACTTCAACAAGACATCCCAACTCCTGCATTCAATGTTCTGACCAATGAAACCAAGCATGCTGAATGCCTTCTTCACCACCCTATCCACCTGTGACTCCACTTTCAAGGAGCTATGAATCTGTACTCCTAGATCTCTTTGTTCTATAACTCTCCCCAACGCCCTACCATTAACGGAGTAGGTCCTGGCCCGATTCGATCTACCAAAATGCATCACCTCACATTTATCTAAATTAAACTCCATCTGCCATTCATCGGCCCACTGGCCCAATTTATCAAGATCCCGTTGCAATCCTAGATAACCTTCTTCACTGTCCACAATGCCACCAATCTTGGTGTCATCTGCAAACTTACTAACCATGCCTCCTAAATTCTCATCCAAATCATTAATATAAATAACAAATAACAGCGGACCCAGCACCGATCCCTGAGGCACACCGCTGGACACAGGCATCCAGTTTGAAAAACAACCCTCGACAACCACCCTCTGTCTTCTGTCGTCAAGCCAATTTTGTATCCAATTGGCTACCTCACCTTGGATCCCATGAGATTTAACCTTATGTAACAACCTACCATGCGGTACCTTGTCAAATGCTTTGCTGAAGTCCATGTAGACCACGTCTACTGCACAGCCCTCATCTATCTTCTTGGTTACCCCTTCAAAAAACTCAATCAAATTCGTGAGACATGATTTTCCTCTCACAAAACCATGCTGACTGTTCCTAATTAGTCCCTGCCTCTCCAAATGCCTGTAGATTCTGTCCCTCAGAATACCCTCTAACAACTTACCCACTACAGATGTCAGGCTCACTGGTCTGTAGTTCCCAGGCTTTTCCCTGCCGCCCTTCTTAAACAAAGGCACAACATTTGCTACCCTCCAATCTTCAGGCACCTCACCTGTAGCGGTGGATGATTCAAATATCTCTGCTAGGGGACCCGCAATTTCCTCCCTAACCTCCCATAACGTCCTGGGATACATTTCATCAGGTCCCGGAGATTTATCTACCTTGATGCGCGTTAAGACTTCCAGCACCTCCCTCTCTGTAATATGTACACTCCTCAAGACATCACTATTTATTTCCCCAAGTTCCCTAACATCCATGCCTTTCTCAACCGTAAATACCGATGTGAAATATTCATTCAGGATCTCACCCATCTCTTGTGGTTCCGCACATAGATGACCTTGTTGATCCTTAAGAGGCCCTACTCTCTCCCTAGTTACCCTTTTGCCCTTTATGTATTTGTAGAAGCTCTTTGGATTCACCTTTGCCTGATCTGCCAAAGCAATCTCATATCCCCTTTTTGCCCTCCTGATTTCTCTCTTAACTCTACTCCGGCAATCTCTATACTCTTCAAGGGATCCACTTGATCCCAGCTGCCTATGCATGTCATATGCCTCCTTCTTATTTTTGACTAGTGCCTCAATCTCCCGAGTCATCCAAGGTTCCCTACTTCTACCAGCCTTGCCCTTCACTTTATAAGGAATGTGCTTACACTGAACCCTGGTTAACACACTTTTGAAAGCCTCCCACTTACCAGACGTCCCTTTGCCTGCCAACAGACTCTCCCAATCAACTTCTGAAAGTTCCTGTCTAATACCATCAAAATTGGCCTTTCCCCAATTTAGAATTTTAACTTTTGGGCCAGACCTATCCTTCTCCATAGCTATCTTAAAACTAATGGAATTATGATCACTGGTCCCAAAGTGATCCCTCACTAACACTTCTGTCACCTGCCCTTCCTTATTTCCCAAGAGGAGGTCAAGTTTTGCCCCCTCTCTAGTCGGGCCATCCACATACTGAATGAGAAATTCCTCCTGAATACACTCAACAAATTTCTCTCCATCCAAGCCCCTAATGCTATGGCTGTCCCAGTCAATGTTGGGAAAGTTAAAGTCCCCTACTATTACCACCCTATTTTTCTTGCAGCTGTCTGTAATCTCCTTACATATTTGCTCCTCAATTTCCCGTTGACTATTTGGGGGTCTGTAGTACAATCCTATCAAAGTGATCTCTCCCTTCTTATTTTTCAGTTCTACCCATATGGACTCAGTGGGCGAACCCTCGGATATATCCCCTCTCACTACTGCCGTGATGTTCTCCCTAATCAAGAACGCAACTCCCCCTCCTCTCTTACCTCCTGCTCTATCTTTCCTATAGCATCTGTACCCTGGAACATTGAGCTGCCAGTCCTGCCCCTCCCTTAGCCATGTTTCAGTAATAGCTATAACATCCCAGTCCCATGTACCCATCCATGCCCTGAGTTCATCTGCCTTGCCCATCAGACTTCTTGCATTGAAATAAATGCAGTTTAATCTAGACTTCCCTTGGTCTTTGCCCTGCTTTCTCAGACCATCTGTCCGGTCATGTTCTGTACACTCTCCCTTACTGCCTTTTGTTTCTGTCACCACTTTATTTCCCACTGACTTCCTGCATCGGTTCCCATCCCCCTGCCACATTAGTTTAAACCCTCCCCAACAGCACTAGCAAACACTCCCCCTAGGACATTGGTTCCAGTCCTGCCCAGATGCAGACCGTCCAATTTGTACTGGTCCCACCTCCCCCAGAACCGGTTCCAATGGCCCAGGAATTTGAATCCCTCCCTCTTGCACCATCTCTCAAGCCACGTATTCATCTTAGCTATCCTGTCATTCCTACTCTGACTAGCCCGTGGCACTGGTAGCAATCCTGAGATTACTACCTTTGAGGTCCTACTCTTTACCATCAGCGCACCGTGGCTGCAGTATGTGCTATCCACAGGATGCACTGCAGCAAGTCACCAAGGCTTCTTCGGCTGCACCCAAAACCGTGACTTCCATCACCTAGAATGACAAGGGCAGCAGGCAAATGGGAACACCTTCACCTCCAAGTTCCCCTCCAAGTCACACATCATCCCGACTTGGACATATATTGCCATTTCTTTATCGTTGCTGGGTCAAAATCCTACCTAACAGTGCTGTGGAAGGACCTTCATCACATGGACTACAGCGGTTCAAGAAGAAGGCTCACCACCACCTCTCAAGGGCAGCAGGGGATGGGCAATAAATGCCGGCGTTGCTAGCAACGCCCACTCCCTGAGAATTAATATTTTAAAAATCCCTGCATAATCACATTGGCTTTCAGCTAATTTGGCTTTAGGATGAATTTCAGTTGCAGCCCATTCAATTGTTTTGAAAATACTTTTATACTATAGATTTCTGATACATTTTTGAGTTTCAATAAACTTTCTTTAATTCATTTTGCATTCCTTCAAAGTCTGCTGTTTTAATGCCTTTTTGTTTCTATCCTTTCCACATATTCTCATGAGATTTCAAATTCGATAATATTATGGTAATTGGCTCACAATTCCTCCGCAAATTCAATCTTATTTACCATAGCTGGCTCTTTTCCCAAAATTAAGTCTAGAAGAGACACTAACATTGTTGACTGTTCAATAAGCTATGTAAGGAAGCAGTCATAGAATCATAGAAAATCTACGGCACAGAAGGAGGCCATTCAGCCCATCGTGTCCGCGCCAGCTGAAAATGAGCCACCCAGCCTAATCCCACTTTCCAGCACTTGATCCGTGGCCATGTAGGTTCCTGCACTTCAGGTGCACATCCAGGTGCTTTTTAAATGCGATGAAGGTTTCTGCGTTCACTGCCCTTTCAGGCTGGGAGTCCAGACCCCCACCAGCCTCTGGGTGAAAAATTTTTTCCTCAGCTCCCCTCTAACCCTTCTACCAATCACTATAAATTTATGCCTCCTGGTTATTGACCTCTCTGCAAAGGGAAATAGGTCCTTCCTATCCACTCTATCTGGGCCCTTCATAAATTTGTACACCTCTCATCTATCTTCTCCTATTCAGGAAATATGCAGCATCCTAAAATCACCTATCCTTTTGTATCTTTAACTTCAAACTGGCTTTGGGAAAATCATTTATATAATTTCTTTCTATTGATACAAAATCTTCCCAAACCCACACTGACGCTCCTTCCTTCTTCGTAGCCTTATACAGAGGTCGATTTTAACTTTTGGCCGGCCGATCAGGAGCCCGCCCGTTCTGGAGCCACTTTGAGACCTGGGTCTTATTTAAATGGAACTGGCGAGCTGCAAGCACCAAACACACATCCCAATGCAGCTCAACGGATTCAGGCCGACCCAATATTGGGTGGTCTGGAGGTCACTGGGCCGGCAGCAAGGTAGTTCCGGGGATGTCGCGATTGCAGGGTAGTGATGATGCGGGGTGGGTGGTGGTGAAATTGGGAGGCTGGGGCAGCAGCGACCCAGATTCAGTTCTGTGGGCCCTGGGGGAGCACTCCTGCTCCTCCTGGCCCCACAAAATAATTTGGAGCTTACCTTTCTAGGGCCTCTTTGGCTGCATCACCAGCGAAACTAGTTCTATCTCGACCAGTTCTATCCTAAAATGGCAGTCGGGGTCCTATGTATGTCATAGGACCCCGATTTGCATATGAAAGGAGGCCTACCACCTGAAACAAGCAGGCCCAGTGGTTGCTCCTGTGAAATTGGCAGCAGGCTGATCATCAGCGGTAAGTTGGCCCACCCCACTTTGAGGCCGTTATCGCCAATTTTAGCAATATAAAATCGTTTATCACTGTATTTTAATCTCCAATGCCATGGTTTACCAATTCTCTGTTACTTGAACTACATTGCGTCTCCCTTAACACTAATGCTTTTAGTTCTGCAAACTTGCTACAAATGCTTCAGACCACTTATCACAGATTGTGAAATTTATGCCAGTTTATTTTTAATGTGCTAAAAAGAAAACTATTCAGTAGACTAGTATTTCATACTTCAAGTAGGCCTAAGCACTCCATCCTGAATTAGCATAATTAACTCTCTTTAAAGGTAATAAGTTGTCAACAGCAGTGTCAGATTTTGTATTATATCATCGCTAACTATTTGTTTATAGGAAGTTTAAGATTTGATGACAGACATGAATATTGTATGTACAGTCATCCTGGTACTGTATAATAAGTCTAAAGTGAAATTTCTGACTAATGTCATGTGCTAAAACAGTCGAGCTGAGATGCATGAAAACTACAGGTGAAGGGCGTTATCCCATTATCCCATTGTCCAAGCCATTATCCTAATGTTTACTACAATGTTAGACCGTTAAGATTCTGTTTCCTTTACAGTCTTCAAAGAAATTGCTTTTACATCAAAGAAATTGAATTTATTAAACACAGGAACCTTTTAGCACAGCAACTCTGGCTTTTGACCAATACATTTTTAGGACATGTGAAATTTTCTAAATAGGAAACTTAAGTATTATGGCAGGAGACTGTTCTTCTAAAAGGATTCCAGAAGGAGCTGGGAGAACAATAGACTCCTTCAAACAGTCATTCTGCTTGTGCTACATTTTATTTTCTCTGTATTTCTGTGAACCATCTAGTTATAAAGAAATCTGATCATTAGTGTTAGTAATTATGATATTTTCTGCCTTTGGGGTTGATGGGAGATGATAGTTGGCACACTGCATGAAATCCAGTAAATAATTTTTGTGATCGGGGTTAATTAATGGGCTATGCTTAATTTCAGACAGCAGAGAGTAAAAAGTATAGCTTCAGGTTGTAAGGGATGTGGTCTGCTTAGAGAAACCATTGTTAAGATGTTTGTATGAGAAAAAGGTGCCAAAGATAGCTCAAACTGTAGCATCACTCAACTGTTCTGCTTTAATCATTGTTGATTTGCCAAGTCCTTGCTCTTGACTTTCAATATATTGCAGGGTGAGAGGTATGGTGCAAAATCCAAGCATTCATATGAAAATATTCCCATTTTATTACTTTGTTTTTCTCTCTTTTGTCTTTACATTTTTCCATACAGTATTTACCAGTAAGCAGGTACCCTTGGAGTCTAGGCAGTCTCCTTTGTATCTTTCTCTTTCATTAGGTTAAACAAACTGGCCAGGTAATTCTCTATTTCATCGTAGGAAACACAACTTTTCATCTCTTTATCTGCAATACCCAGGTAAGATGTCTCAATGTCCTTTTGAGAACCCAAAGCCTGTCTCTCATGCCATTTATTCTAAAATGCACAACTATTAGTGGCATTCTCTTCTCTCTGAACTAACTTATCTGTTCTCTCCTTGACACCCACAACCTTTGCACCTGAGAAACAAATCACCAACCTTGTGGCAGAATTGGCTCTGTGAAATGAGCACCCTTGAATCTCCCACTGCTATTACTTCTCTACTCCTTTCTCTGTCTCTGCACTGAGTCTTCTTCAAACACATGCACCCATTCTCATGTAATGTTCTCATTGTTATGCAGCTTTGAAACCTATTAGACACTGCAATTCCCTTCTTTCTTCACAAATTCCCCACCCCTCTCCTTGCCCAATCATTACCAGTCTGTCGCCCTCTTTCTCCTCTGCCGCGGTGTCAATATGTCCTTTGTGGAATGTCCCCAGCTGGTTCTGTCACTCTGCCACCTCACCTACTGATCTGTGCATCATGCTTATTAATCTTACATGAGAACATGAATCTTTCTCTCGAAGTAGCCAATCCTTCAGGGCCTTAATTAGCCAACACTGTTTACAACATTTTACAGTGATATCCAACCAACTTTGACAACTGAAAACATTCCTACACACACAGAGACTGTAGCACCTATTTCACCTTCCAACTCCAATTTTACTGAGTACCTAAATCTGATTGCTAATAAAAGAAAAACTGAATGAAGCAGAAAAACTTCTTTATGACCAAAATTTAGTAATAAATACAACAAAAAAGAATCGACTTATCAAAAATTGGTTGTGGAACCTTAAATTTTACCTATTTATTTAAGATGTGTAGGAAATTGCAGAATAACAGAATATTCTTCCCCATCGCACACTTCCAGCTCAAGTTGACAGTGCTTCTTTACCAAAGCTGGCTGGGATGGTTCCTTTGGGCTCCTTGAAATAGTTAAGATACCAGTGCCTTGCACTCTGGTAATCAGTGGGTTTAAAAGGGAACTCACACACACTTCAACTACGTTTTAAATGTTGGTTGTACTAAGTGTGCAATATTCCCAGATCTCTTATGTTTAATTGCAGTGTGTCACGTAAGTTTTGCCCACAACATGCAGTTCCTTGTAAACTATATTGCAAAAAGAAATATGATTTCTTTTTGCAATGTTGCAATATTATTATGATTGAATGTTCAAAAAATATCCTTTGGCCACACTGTTCCTGTTACAATCAATTATTCCAACTTTCTAGCTATCCCTTTCACAAATAGTAACAAATTGGGAAAAACAGCCTAATAGTGAAAAGCCTCGAAAAGGAATACATCTTTCATTGGTTATTTTTATCATACCCTTAACACTCAGTTGAATCCAAATAGGTACATGATAACTAATATCCTCACTGTGATGTTTCAGACTATATTATGTAGTTGTACATATCCAGCAGAGGGGGGCTTGTCATGGAGGTAATGCTGTTATTCACTGGAGAAGATCCTGCCTGAGGTGTATGTGGTCGGCAGGTTAGAAATATGCTGCTGAAAGAAATAAAGGCAGATCGTGATATTGCAAAAGCAAAGGAGTCTGCTCAATTTTATTCCGAACTCATTTCCACACACAGCTCCTACCTATCAATGACAGCAAGTATAAAAGCAATAATGAGCTACTAGGCTGCCAAATAGTATACTCACCTGAAAAAAATGATCATAGAATCATAGAATCATAGAAGTTTACAACATGGAAACAGGCCCTTCGGCCCAACATGTCCATGTCGCCCAGTTTATACCACTAAGCTAGTCCCAATTGCCTGCACTTGGCCCATATCCCTCTATACCCATCTTACCCATGTAACTGTCCAAATGCTTTTTAAAAGACAAAATTGTACCCGCCTCTACTACTGCCTCTGGCAGCTCGTTCCAGACACTCACCATCCTTTGAGTGAAAAAAATAGAAGATGATTTATTTTACTAGGGAGCTGGTTGGTACAGTGAATTAGCATGTTGTCCTTTCAGTTCTGGAATCTGAATTTGAAACTGATCCAAACTGGAGGGGTGAAAGTCGCTCTTTGGTGGCTCTGAGCACCTTATGTGATTGAATATGGTAGGGTCAACCTTGCTCCTAGAGGGTGGAAGTCCACAGCACAAAACTGCCCATAAATCAGCACTAATTGATACTAAGTTGGAAATCTCAAGAGGCCAGAGGAACAGTTAACGTGGTAAATTGAAAAGAATCACATTGATGCACTGGGGTACTCAAGTGAATGAAGGAATATTATTGGGCCAGAGTAAAGGATGCTAATAACTTGGCCCTGTATTTTGATATCAACTGTTTTCACACTGCAATGAACTCTGTTATATATCTGAGGAACTTAGGTTTAGTGTGGAATTAAATCTGAAGTTTTACAATCAGTAATGTATTGCAGGACCTCTGGTCCACACATGTACATTCCCAACAGGGTCATTGGATAGTGAGCAGCAGCAGGACCTTGGGAAATTTTGTTCCCTTCCCAGACCAAGGGAATTGAGGCCAAATGTATCACTCTTCCCACTACATCTGCAAAAAGTAGGATCAGATCTGGGGTTTCCAGGCCCGTATGACAAATCTGTCTAATAATTGCTAAAAATGTTAAACCCGACCCCAACCCGCCACGAATGTGCCTACTTCTGGTTTTACCAGGGTGAATTGGAGGGCGGCCGAGTAACCCACTCTGGAGAGGCGGATCAGTGATTATAACGTTAATGAGGCTGTGTTCCTCAGATATTGGCAGCCATTTAAATTTAATGCCGGCCGGCCAGGTTTCCCAGGGTTCGGGAAAACCGGCAGCTGAAGGGAGGTGAGAACTGTCAGATCCAGCAGGTAAGAGCTTTCTAGCACTGCTTATGGCCAGGAGGAGCAGGAGTGCTTCCCCCTGGCCCACCGAAAAAACCTGCCACGATCTTTCAACTTCCCCCCCCCCCCCCACCCCCGTTATCTGCTGAACCCACCGTAATATCTCCCCCCATGATCCCTCCCCCCAGCCATCTCTCCCCTCACGAACTCCCCCAACAATCTCTCCCCCCAACGATCTCTCCCCTCACAATCTCCCCCAATGATCTCTCCCCTCACAATCTCCCCCAACAATCTCTCCCCCCAGTGATCTTTCCCCCATGATCTCTCCCCCCAGCGATCTCTCCCCCCATGATCCCTCTCCCCCAGTGATCTCTCCCCCCAGCGATCTCTCCCCCAGCGATCTCTCCCCCCGCAATCTCTCCCCCTGAGATCTCTTCCCCCAGTGATCTCTCCCCCCAGCGATCTCTCCCCTGAGATCTCTCCCCCCAGTGATCTCTCCCCCAGCGATCTCTTCCCCCAGCGATCTCTCCCCTGAGATCTCTCCCCCCAGTGATCTCTCCCCCCAGTGATCTCTCCCCCCAGCAATCTCTCCCCCAGCGATCTCTCCCCCAGCGATCTCTCCCCGAGATCTCTCCCTCAGCGATCTCTGTCCCACGATGTCTCTCCCCGCTATGATCTCTCCCACCACGATCTCTCCCCCCTGCGATCTCTCCCTCCCTCCTCACTGCCTTGCTCTGAGCCCCTCCCTCCCCACCACCGACACCCAATCTTCTTGATTGCGAGGGTCCGTCCCCAGCGGTCCCCAGCTGTGCTTTCCTGCCTAGCAGTGACCAGCCTCAATATGGCTGGCTGCCGGGCGGGAAACAGGGTAAAAAATTTCTAATAAGGTCTTGCCGTTCAAGTTGGCAGGAACTCCGCCTTCCCATCATTTCCGGGATTCCCAACCACTGACACACATCCCCACTCCCTATAAATATCGGGGCCGAGGTCATTCTATCTATCCTTTAAGGGCCTCAAACCATGTGCGACCATCTTGATTAGATGTTTTTCTCCATCCTTGTATATCACCTTATCCTGAGCTATACAGTAGTTAGTTTTCTCCTGCCAGCAGCAGTCTTGATTGTTGTCTATGCAAACAGGTAAAACATCTTTCTGTCCATTCGGTTCCGTGTATTTACACCTTAAAATTTTGCAGAAATTCTGTAAATATTTTTGCAAACTTTACTGGTTTTCGGCAAAGTTTCAATTGTCTCCAGCTAAGAATTGTTATTTTTGCACATTCCTCATTAGTCGGCCAAGGCACAGCCTCAAGCAAATCTTCTCTATTTGTATCATCTCCAACTCAGACCAATGCCTGCATCCACTTTTAAGATCTACACTGACTGCAATTGATCCTTCCCATCAACTGACACCCAAGAGGCTTCTTGTAATAGTTCTCAGACAAGTAAAGGGAGATTTCCATCTGCCCATTGCCCTGCTCACGCTGAAAAACGGGGCATTGGATAGACAGAAATTTAAAACAAAAACCTACTGCTCACTGGCCACCCAAAGTCCACTTGGCTCGATTTTCGAGTGGACCTTGAGATTGGTGGTCAGCTTTCCCACCTGAAACGGGATCCTATGTTATTTGCAATTTTGGTGTTCCACTGGGTGGAGTGAGCCCCCTTTGGAGGCTTACTTCTGGCTTGGTTCTGCAGAGGAGCCACTGCATTTCCCACCGAACCATAAAAATGATTCGGGCCTCTCGCTGGTGCCATCAGGCGGGCAGTACAATCACTCTGCCCACCTCCTGCCCAATCTGCGCTATATGTGAAAATCGCCCTTATGGTATTTGTCCCTTTAAGTGGCTGGTGAGCAGGACTGTTGGAGAAGGTGGTGCTCTTCACAGGACTTGTCCCAGTATTTAAGGGAGCTACTTACTTGAGACAATCAGAAAGTGCCAAGTAGCTTTGGCCCAAGAGATGCAGAAACTTCGACTTCCCCACATGTCAAAGAAAATATACTTTAGGTCAGGAAAACCAAGGTTCTACTCCAGCTACTTAGCAGATCTCAGGAGGATGGGAGGTTCCCCATTCATTTTGGACTTGTCTTGAACTTTTCCATTGTGAAGGAAAATTTGAAGATGGCAATGATTCTGTAGATAATTCAGATGTTCTGTGAGAGACTCATTGGTGGTTGAGTATCTCAGGGATTTCTACTTTCATACTGGGATTTCCATACACTTGAGGCTCAATGTTGAGGGAGTCCACTACAAATGCAAAGTCCTCCCAGTTGACCTCACTTCAACACCCAGAGTGTTTACAAAATACTTGACAATAATTGTGGCTTTCCTTAGCTTGTGGCAGCTACATGTCTTTCCTTACTTAGATGACCAGCTCATCAGAGCTCATTCTGTTCAACCTGCAAATATCGAGTGCCTGGAACTTGAAGCTTGTGTGAAAGAAGGTAATCATTTCCAAACCATTTGAACTTTGAGTTTAGCAATCAGCTTTAAAATCGGAATTGAATGTCATTGATCCTTCCCAGGAACAAGTACCAATGACACTCACAGTTGTCAGACATATGAATGAATGGATTAGAGAAGTTATAAAGTAATGTAGTATTCTTCCCAGGTTTGATCTCTGGTCTCTACTGAGTTAGTCAATCTTAGGGTATTGATTGGAGCACTGCAATTGGCCTTTGAAAGGGGAAATTTAGCCTGTGTTCCTGCTCCTGATTATTATCCAACAATCTCAGCAGAAGGTGCACATTGGTTAAGAACAAGGTCAAAATTGGCTGCGATGGTCCCATGTTCTGGGGCTTCAGCTGTTCAACATATATATTAATAACTTGGATAAAGTAATAGAGAGTTGTATATCCAAGTTTGCAGAAGGCACTAAATTAGGAGGGACAGTAAGTAGTGTAGATAGGAGCAGGAAGTTACAAAGGGACATGGACAGGCTAAGTGAATGGGCAAAACTCACATGCAGTTCAATGTGAGGAAGTGTGAGGTCATCCATTTTGGATCTGAGATAGTCATCAGAATATTTTCTTAATGGTGAGGGACTAGGAGCTGTGGAGGAGCAACGGGATTTGGGTGATCATGTGCACAGATCACTAAAAGCTACAAAGAGCAATCAAAAAGGCTAATGGAATGCTGGCCTTTATTTCAAGTGGGCTGAAATACAAAGAGGATGAAGTGATGCTTTAGTTGTACAGAGCCTTGATCAGACCCCATCTGTTCAGTTTTGGGTACTGTACCTCAGGAAAGGCATATTCACTTTGGAGGGGGTACAATGCAGATTTCCCAGAATTATATCTGAGCTTTAAGGGCTAAATTATGAGGACAGGTTGCATAAACTTGATTTGTATTCCATTGAATTTAGAAGGTTGAGGGTGATCTAATCAATAGTTTAAAATGATAAAGGGATTCGATAGGGTAGATACGGAGAAACTATTTCTTCTGTTGGGCAAATCCAGAACAAATTAGAGCTAGGCCATTTAGGAGTGTGGAAATTTGGAACTGTCTTCCCCCAAAAGGCTTTGGATGCTGGATCAATTGAAATTTTCAAGACTGAGGTCAACAGATTTTTGTTAGGTAAGAGTATGAAGGGATATGGAGCAAAGGTGGGTAAATAGAGCTGAGGTACAGATCACCCATGATCTAAATAAATGGGGAACAGACTCGAGAGGAAGATTGGCCTACTCCTGTCCCTATGTTCCTGTGATCAAAAAAGCCTGCTGATACTCACTGTCAAGGCTCACAGATGCTGCTTGACCATGATATCAGAGGGCGTGTGAGTGTGTGGACATATACCCCAACAAATAGTCAACACTTTCAGGAGAGGAGAGAAGAGAAAAAGAGACAATTAGGGAGCAAAGAAACAAAAATGCTATCTTGCTTGCTCTTATTCCAGCATGTAGTATTAGTGAACATTATGTCTTGGCTGGTCCGCCTTGCCTTCTCTAGCAACCAGTTAGGGTGGTCATAAGCCCACATCCGTTATCTTTGCCTTATCTTTGCCCACATCCGTTATCTTTGCGCCTGCAAAGGCAGCAGGTGCATGGGAACACCACCACCTGCACATTCCCCTCCAAGTCACACACCATCCCGACTTGGAAATATATCGCCGTTCCTTCATCGTCGCTGGGTCAAAATCCTGGAACTCCCTACCTTACCAGCACTGTGGGAGAACATTCACCACATGGACTGCAGCGGTCCAAGAAGGCGGCTCATCACCACCTTCTCAAGGACAATTAGGGATGGGCAATAAATGCTGGTCTTGCCAGCGACATCCACATCCCATGAAAGAATTTTTAAAAATTAAAATTGGCTCCGAGTTTCATTTATCTCATAAAACATTGATACTGAAATTAATGAGGTGAATAAACAAGTGAGGCAGAATCCATCCTATTTCTTGTGCATCAACACTTAATGAACATGATACTGGTGACAATAGAGCTCCCATGGTTCTTTCTGCCTTCTGAGCAGAATTTCATAGTGAAAGGACTCAACAAGGCACGTTCCACACTCACCGAGGGTGGTCTTCGGCGGCAGCGCAAAACAGGCGATAACGAATGGACAGCCTGTTTTACACCCCCTTGAAGCCGCTATTTGATAGCCTGGCTCTTGAAAGGGCCAGCCTACCTCAGATAGACAGAAGTACACAAAAAATTTCCATCCCCTTTCATATCATTAATTAGCCTCTTCAGTTTAGTCTTCCTTTAAAGGATTTAAACTAGATTTAAATGGACAAGCAGACACGGATTTGGATCCCGGCCATGGCTAACATTGGCAGCTGGACTTCCCCAAGTTCTCACTCTGAGCCAGCTCATCAGATGTAGTACCAAACAGAGACCAGATGCCTCGCTGACAAGAAGGAAGTTTTGCCTTTGTCTTCATTTCAAATCTCTTTCCTATGAAAGTGATGGGAGGTGTCGTTTCTCACCCGTCTTTCAGTGTGCCTGGTGTATGCTCTAAGTGGCTATGACAGAAAGAAAATACAGTTAAAAATAAACTAGAAGAGTGACAGACTATAGCAAAATTTAGCAACTTGATGGGAGGATGGGAAGAAAAAAAATGTTGTTTGCCAAGCTAAAAGTGAGTCTTCTGCTGTCCAGCATTGACGTGATTGTGGAGAAGTTATCAGCTCAGCAGATCAGCTCCCACTCGCGGAGGAGACGGACCATGGGGACAGAAATTAGTCTCAGGCAGTGGTGCTGAACAGACGTTTTCACATTGTCCTCCCGTTATACACCCGCTCGATATTCAGTTCAATCGACTTCAATAGAACGAAATATCGGGCGAGGCGTGTAATGGGCGGGCAGTGCGATTACGCCGGAGACCAATTTCTCCCCCCATGTGTTAAAGAACAAAGATCTGTTGATAAAAGTCAAAAGCAATAATCCAGGTGCAAATAAATAATATACTTAACTTGAGTGACATAAACACAGGAGATTTGGCTGTTTCACAATGAATTGTCAATTCAAAATGGAAGTTTCAGTTAAACTTGAAAAGACTTCACTGCTTCATTGAACCTCTCCTCAAACTTATTGATTAATGTTACTTATTCCCTATTTTTGGTTGACATTATTAAGAATTATACCTACATTTGAACCTGTGTCTTTAAGGGCAACATATATTTTTTCTGAAGTGGAGTATCTTGAGATTCAAACTGAGCACGTGTGTACAGAAGTACCATATTTAGGCAATCATTGTTTGGAACACAAATCCCATATTGCAGGCAAGTTAGATGGATTGAATGTCCTATTTTCATTCCTATTGTCTTATATTTGCCACATGACAAAATGCATTAAACAGAGTTATTTGGGCATGCACCGGCCCTTTAACTTTTTTTGCATAATGGTCTTTGGCAGAATGGAATCTGAACAACAATTTCCAGTTGCCTGAAACATAGGCTGGGAATTTCCTCAGCGATGCTCCCACTCCGCTGCCATACTTTTGCCGGAAAAGCCGTGGAAACAGGGTTACCGCCGCACTTCCGGGGAAGTGGGAGCAGCTCCGAGGAAATTCCCCACCATGTAAGCTTTGAAATTGCGTTTATTGAATAATACCATGCAAATGCTGAAATTGCTTTCACCTGAAATATTTTTATCCACTATTTAAGCAGAGATATTAATCTGTAGCAGACAATAGAATTTAGGATTAAAGCATTAAATGACCATATGCTATTATCCCACGCATAATTTCAAGGCTATAATTATTTTTAATGCAAAAGCATTTGGAGTGTAATTCAGACCAGATAATGCGGTTTGTAGAAGGAGCGGGAGCTGAGCGAGAGCGGAGAGGTAATATAATGTGCGGTGGCAGCAGAGGCCCAGGACGAGAAGGAGCGGGAGCTGAGACCAACTCAAACACAGACAGAAATTTGAAAGAGTGACGTCAGAATCAGCGCAGAGAGGAAGGAGTAGCAGAACCCGAGGGAACTGAGATAAGTGTTGAGGATAAATATTGAGGTAAGGGTCTAAGATAAAGAACTAGAATAATTAAACCGGGTTTAAAAAGCGTGAGATTTTCCAGTAGCATCTGTTGGGCTGGGTAAACAACCCCCGGAAACAGGTGACATCAAAGGACAGGAGGTTGGTGACTGGTTGGTGATTAATACATTTTTTGGCTCTCTAAGCTAGGGGAGCGGTTTAAACTAGGAACCTATAACTTGCTAATACTTTATTAAATTAATAACTTAAACTAGATAAATTAACAAGTTTTTAAAAAAAAAATAAACCATGTGAATTAATTACATAAAAACTTTGATTAATTAAATAAAAAGAACAAGATTAGATAGAGATGGCAATGGAGATGGTGTGCCATAACTGCAGCATGTGGGAGTTTGTGGACAGCAGCGTGATCCCAGGCAACCACATCTGCATTAAGTGTCTGCAGCTCAAGGAACTTCGGCTTAGAGTTGCTGAGCTGGAGCTCGAGGTGCAGATATTGTGATGCATCAGGGAGGCGGAGAGTTACCTGGACACTGTGAGCCAGGAGGCAGTCACACCCCTTAGGTTAGGCAGTGGTTTAGATTTGGTCAGGGACAGGAGGATGTTACTACAAGTCAGGCAGGTATGGGGATTCCGGATGCAGTGGTGGAGGAGCCTCAGCCTTTGACCTTGTCCAACAGGTACGAGGTACTTGCTACCTGTGTGGATGAGAACAAAGACTGCAGGGAGGATGGGCAATTTGACCTCAGCACCATGGTACAGGAGGCCACTCAAGTGGGGGGAGTAAAAAGGAATGTGGTAATGTTAGTGGATATTACGGTCAGGGGGATAGAAACAGATCTCTGCAGCCAGGACCGGGAGTCCCGAAGGCTGTGTTGCCTGTCCGGTGCCAGGGTTAAGGATATCTCCTCGCGGCTGGAGTAGAACTTGGAGCATGAGAGGGAGGATCCAGTTGGCGTGGTCCACATAGGAACCAACAACATAGGTAGAACTAGGAATGAGGTTCTACTGAGGGAGTTTGAGGAGCTAGAGTCCAAATTAAAAAGCAGAACCTGAAAGGTAATAATCTCTGGATTACTACCTGAGCCATGTACAAATTGGCATAGGGACAAACAGATTAGAGGGTTAAATGCATGCCTGAAAGAGTGGTGTGGGAGGCAGGGGTTTCAATTCATGTTCACTGGCACCACTACTGGAGAAAGAGGGAGCTGTTCTGTCGGTCCAGGCTCCACTTAAACCGGGCTGGGACCAGTGTCCTGGCGAATTGAATAACTAAGGTGGTAGATAACGCTTTAAATCAATAAGAGGCGGTGGGGGGTGGGGTGGGGGTTGTTCAGGTAAGGGTAAATTTATAAGTCTAAAGAGAAAAGTCAAGGCCGTAGGGCAGAGCAGCGATTTGAGTAAAAACAAGCAGAGTATGTCAGGAAGGGACAGAGAGTTTAACAAAGGTAATAGGGCATTAGTGACTAAGGTCATATCAGGGAAAAATAGTAATCCCTCATCCATGCCTTTGTTACCTCTAGATTTGACTATTCCAATGCTCTCCTGGATGGCCTCCCATCTTCCACCCTTCATAAACTTGAGATCATCCAAAATTTAGCTGCCTGTGTCCTAACTCACACAAAGTCCTGTTCACCCATCATCCCTGTGCTTGCTGACCTACATTGGCTCCCGGTCCGGGAATGCCTCGATTTTAAAATTCTCATCCTTGTTTTCAAATCCCTCCATGGTCTCGCCCCTCCCTATCTCTGTAACCTCCTCCAGCCCTTCAACCCACCAAGATCTCTGCCCTCCTCCAATTCTGGCCTGTTGCGTATCCCTGATTTTAATCATTCCACCATTAGCGGCTGTGCCTTTAGCTGCCTAGGCCCTAAGCTCTGGAATTCCCTCCTTAAACCTCTCCACCTCTCCACCTCTCTCCCCTCTTTTAAGACGTTCCTTAAAACCTACCTCTTTGACCAAGCTTTGGGTCACCTGTCCTAATATCTTCTTATGTGGCTTGGTATCAAATTTTGTTTGGAAATGGCTCCTGTGAAGCGCCTTGGGACATTTTACCACGTTAAAGATGCTATATAAATGCAAGTTGTTGTTGGTGTAAAAAGTTAAAATTAAAGGCGCTATATATGAATGCACGAAGCATTCTTAACAAGATGGCACAAATAGAGATAAATGGATTTGATCTATTACTGAGACCTGGTTGCAGGGTGACCAAGGTTGGGAACTAAATATTCCAGGGTACTTGACTTTTAGAAAAGATAGGCAAAATGGAAAAGTTGGGGGGGGGTGGGTAGCCCTGATAATAAAGGATGAGATAAAGGCAGTGGTGAGAAAGGATCTTAGCTCAGAAAAACAGGATGTAGAATCAGTATGGGTGGAGTTAAGAAATAACAAGGGGCAGAAAACACTGGTGGGAGTAGTTATAGTGTTATAGTGTTGGACAGAATATAAATGAGGAAATTAGAGGAGCATGCAACAAGGGTAAAGCAATAATCTTGGGGGGCTTTAATCTTCATATTGAGTGGGCAAACCAAATTGGCAAAAGTAGTTTGGAGGATGAGTTCATTGAATGCATTCGAGACAGTTTTCTAGAACAATATGTCGAGGAACCAAATAGGGAACAGGTTATTTTAGATCTAGTATTGTGTAATGAGATGGGTTAATTAGTAATCTTATAGTTAAGGATCCTCTAGGGAAGAGTGATCACAATATGATAGAATTTCATATTGAGTTTGAGAGGGATGTAGTTAAGTCCGAAACTAAGGTCTTAAATTTAAGCAAACCAATTACATAGGTATGAGGGGCAAATTAGTTAAGGTAGATTGAGGAATTGGATTAAAAGATATGACGGTAGATAGGCAATGGCGAATATTTAAAGAAATAATTCATAATTCTCAACGAGTATACATACCCTTGAGGAATAAAAAGTTGACAGGAAAATTGGTCCAAACGTGGCTAACTAGAGAAGTTAAGAATAGTATTAGATTAACAGAAGAGGCTTATGATGTCGCCAAAAAGAATAATAAGCCTGAGGATTGGGAGGGTTTTAGAAATCAGTAAAGGATGACCAAGAAATTGATAAAGAGGGAGAAAACAGAGTATGAGAGTAATCTAGCAAGAAATATAAAAACAGATTGTAAGAGCTTCTACAAGTATGTAAACAGGAAGAGATTAGCTAAAGTAAACGTGGGTCCCTTAGAGGCAGACAGGAGAAATTATAATGGGGAATAATGAAATGGAAGGAACGTTAAACAAATATTTTGTATCTGCCTTCACAGTAGAAGTCACAAAATACATACCGGAAATAATGGGGAACCAAGGGTCTAATGAGAGTGATATACTTAAAGTAATTAATATTAGTAAAGAAAAAGTACTGGAGAAATTAATGGGACTAAAAGCTGTCAAATCCCTTGGCCTTGATGGTTTACATCCTAGGGTTCTAAAAGAGAGGTGGCTGCAGGGATAGTGAATGCATTGGTTTTGATCTTCCAGAATTCCCTAGATTCTAGAACAGTCCCAGTGGACTGGAAGGTAACAAATATAACCCTGCTATTCAAGAAAGGAGGGAGAGAGAAAACAGGGAACTACAGGCCAGTTAGCCTGACATCAGTAGTAGGGAAAATGCTGGAATCTGTTATTAGGGGCGTGGTAACAGGGCACTCAGAAAATCATAATATGATTAGGCAGAGTCAATACAGTTTTATGAAAGGGAAATTGTGTTTGCCAAATCTATTATAGTTTCTTTGAGGGTGTAACAAACAGGGTAGATAAGGGGGAATCAGTAAATGTAATATATTTGGATTTTCAAAAGGCATTCGATAAGGTGCCACATAAGAGGTTGTTACACAAGATTAGGTCTCATGGGTTGGGGGTAACATATTAGTACGGATTGAGGATTGGTTAACAGACAGAAAACAGAGAGTAGGAATAAACGGGGCATTTTCGGGTTGGTAGGTTGTAATTAGTGGGGTGCCGTAAGGATCAGTGCTTGGGCCTCAGCAATTTACAATCTATATTAATGAGTTAAATGAGGGGACTGAGTGTAATGTATCCAAGTTTGCTGACGATACAAAGCTAGGTGGGAAAGCAAGTTGTGAGGAGGACACAAAAAGGCTACAAATGGATATGGACAGGTTAAGTGATTGGGCAAGAAGGTGGCAGATGGAGTTTAATGTGGGGAAATTTGAAATTACCCACTTTGGTAGGAAGAATAGAAAAGCAGAATATTTTTTAAAAGGTGAGAGACTAAGAAATGTTCGTGTTCAGAGGGATTTGGGGGTCCTTGTACACGATCACAGAAAGTTAACATGCAGGTACAACAAGCAATTAGGAAAGCAAATGGTATGTTAGCCTTTATTGTAAGGGGGTTGGAGTATAAGTGTTAGGAGGTCTTGCTGCAATTATATAGGGCTTTGGTGAGACCACACCTGGAGTACTGTGTACAGTTTTGGTCTCCTTACCTAAGGAAGGATATACTTGCTTTAGAGGGGGTGCAACGAAGGTTCACTAGATTGATTCCTGGGATGAGAGTGTTGTCCTATGAGGAGAGATTGAGTAGAATGGGCCTATATTCTCTGGAGTTTAGACGAATGAGAGGTGATCTCATTGAAACGTATAAAATTCTTAGAGGGCTTGACAGGGTAGATGCTGAGAGGCTGTTTCCTCTGGCTGGAGAGTCTAGAACTAAGGGTCATAGACTCAAGATAAGGGGTCGGCCATTTAGGACTGAGATGAGGAAAAATATCTTCACTCAGAGGGTTGTAAATCTTTGGAATTCTCTACCCCAGTGGGCTGTGGATGGTCAGTCGTTGAGTATATTCAAAACTGAGATCAATAGATTTTTGGACACTAAGGGAATCAAGGGATATGGGGATAGGGTGGGAAAGTGGAGTTGAGATTGAAGATTAGCCATGATCCTATTGAATGGTGGAGCAGGCTCGTGGTGGCTGTATGGCCTACTCCTGCTCCTAGTTCTTATGTTCTATGTTCTTATGCTTCAGGATGATCAAAACATTTGCTATAAAGGTTGGATACTCACTGCGATGTCCTTTTTAACCAGTGTCATTTACATACTGCACATGGGCATCAAGTTTACAAAGAAATATGAAGCAGGTGGAGCAACATATGAAGGTTCGACCACATTAGTTTTTTCATCAACATCTTGTTTTAACATTCACAGTGCAGTGTTACTGAATCAAAGGCAAACATTTGCAAATGAGGGCAAGTTTACAATGAAAGGAAAGTGGCCCTGAATTTCCTCAGGATTTGTCCTTATCTCCACTGTAACTTCGGCAGTAGATCGGCAGGACCCACCCCCCCGAGAAATGGTGTAAATGGCATTCAGCTACTGGTAATGAGGAGTAAGCATTTTTATTTCTGATTTTCTCCCCTATTCAGTGTTCGCTTGGTGCTCCCATCTCTGGGTCAGAGAAATACGGCTTCAAACCCATCCCACAATTTGAAAGCACGGGGGCGGATTTTGTCTTGTTGCGGTAATCGGGCGGGCAGCTGGCATTACGATTATTGTGTCGTCCACCCAATCATAGCAGCGAGAGGCTTGAACCACCTTGGTGGACAGGCCTTATTAGCTCGGGGCTGACTTGTTGGTCGGGGGGAAGGGGGGTTGCGGTTGCGGCAAGTCGGCTGGCTCCCACACCGAACCAGCCAACATTACGGTCCTGGGGGGGCGGGAGGGGGAGCACAGGGGTTGGCAGCGGGCCTCCTGGCCCCGCGATAATGGAGGTGGAAAATATTTCCTGCTGTCTTTGGAGAAGCCTGCAGCGGCTCCTTTAAGGACCACTGAGAATGCCGCTCCATGCCGGAGGCCAACGGACGATGTATGTGCAGCACGCAGCCTGCCCATTGCTCCATAAGAATCATATTGGGCTCCTACAATGGGTGTAGGACCCGATTTAAATATTTTGATATGGCCTGCTTTGGGTGGAAGCGCTGGCCGCCCTTTTCGAGGCCCGCTTGACAATTGAGTCCGGCAGGCCTCAGGCGGCCAGTGGGTGGGACTTGTTTTTTCAAATGTTTGTCTGCCTATCAACCCATTTTTCAGCGTAAACGGGCGGTAGGCATTCGAAAACTGCCCCCGGAAACTAGGCTAATCTAAGTGCAGTACTGAGGGACTGCTGCATTATTGGAGGTACTGTCCTTCAGATGAGACATTTAACTGATCTGCTCTTTGCTGTTCTGGTGGTTCAGGTGGATGTTAAAAATGCCTTGTGAATATTTGAAGTAGAGCAGGGAGTTTTCCCGATGTCCTTGTCAATGTTCCTCCCTCAGCCAATACCACCCAAAAAAAAGGTGCGGGTCCCGGCAGGTTGTTGGACCAGATCCAGCATCAAGGCCCAGCCTGATCTTATCCTCACCCAAAGTCCACACATGCACACTTCCTAACATTGGATAGTGTTCAGGAGTGAAAACCATGGCTTATTTTCTCTTTTTTTCCCCAGCTCAAGGAAACTGGGACCCTCCTGATCCGTACATGTCAGTATTTACCCACCGTGCCATCAGGGGATTGACTTATTGCAGGCACTTTTAATTTCCTTTATCCAATAAATTCACAATGTAAAAAAGTTTCCTTTCAAAATAGTGAGGTGCTATTGTTTACCCAAAGGATAGTGCACTGACGTATTCAGCCAAAAAAACCCAAGAAAGCAGAAATTGAATGCAACATGATAGAGGAAAAGGAAGTCCAATTGAGAATTGTACCATGTTTCTGCAAGACAATCTACTTTGTTGACGGCACATCGAGCCGTCAACAAAGTAGATTGTCTTGCAGAAACATTGGATGCATAACATCATATTACACGAGCCTTGCATCCGTTCTACCATTGAGCTATGTCGAACAGGTTGTCCAAGGAACAAGGCAGCAAAACATCTGAATTTTTGGAAACTACACAAATAATATCGTATGAGAAGAGCAAACAATAGAAACAAACATTAGTTTTTGTATTACAAAGAAACACACAATGCCTATAAAGAAACGTGCAATCTACATATCAACATACATTATCTATAAAGAAACATGCAATCTGCATATCAACATACATTATCAATAAAGAAACGTGCAATCCACATATCAACACACATTATCTATAAAGAAACATGCAATCTACATATCAACATACATTATCTATAAAGAAACATACAATGTGCATATCAACATAGTATCTATAAAGAAACATGCAGTATACATTGGACAGCAAACTGCAGTAATATCACAGTTGTTGTTAGTGCTCCTCTGTGAACATCATTCTGCATCAAAGACGTGAAGTTGATATTTGAACTGACAACTGCTGCTGGCACAAAAACTAACTGAAAATAGAAGAAATCCTGCATATGAAACTAAAACAATATATATTTAATAATAGACAACTGGGAAGGGATTTCAATGCTGTGTCCTAATCATGGGAGTCCAGATTATAAACAACTTGACTTTTGCTTGCAGTGTTCTGCGACATCACTTCAACCCCTCGATTAGACTGCTGCCTTGGAATCACACTCGGGTATCTATTATTCTCTACTCAATTCCATTTTATGAGTAAAATATTTTAAATGTATATGGTAGCAAACCAATAATCATTTAATCACACCTCCATCTGTAGTACCTGCTTTAAATCTTGTAAAGCGAAGATTCCTGTACCTATGCTAACCATGTTCTGCAGACAGCTTTTTTTTATAAACCGCTTGTTAATAGTAAAATCTATTCTAAATGCATAACCTTTGTACATGCTGAGGTGACAAAAGGTCGGCCGTGCATGTATCAGCTGAACAATGTCCCCAAGGTGCCCTGCAGTTCGGCTAGGACAATTAAGCTTCTCAGCAGGTCCTTTTACATGAAGATGGAAAGGGAGGCTTGCTTTGCCACTGCGACTGAATTAATTCAGTAATGACAGGATTAGCCTAACTGTTATCAGCGATGATGAAATGCAGCAGCCAGTGGGTATGAAATATTTATGAATGGGGAAATGATATGGTGCACTGCAGTGCAGTAAGGGAAAAGTAGCATTTCTAGAAAACGAAAGCAGCACAACCATCCATTAATTACATGAAGCAGACACTAAAACTAGTCACCATGGAAACAGAATATTCCAGTGATGTTCTTCCCTTACTTGCTCCCATCTAATGTGTTCTATCGCTTTTCAATATATGATTTCTGGAGGCCTAGAGGATTAATTTTTTTTTTAAAAGGGTTCTCATAGAATGTTAGACTTCTGAGTTGACCCTAGCACAGAATCACTTTCCAAGCAAACAGGTTGATTTATCTAGTTGCAGATGATGCGTTGTACAAGAGATGTATATCCATTTTAATGTCACTGAGCAGTGTCACGTGGCTGCTTGCTGCTCGACAATTAGCGCTGATTCCCTCTGATATTAGCAAAGGGGTTTTCTTGATGTTGTGATTAATGCTGATCCACAGCCATTGATATTATTTAGTGCGGGATATTATCACGGAGAAGAGGTTTTTTTTTAGAAGATGGGAATTTTTCATTTTGGGAATTTCTCTTTTGGTTCATCCTGTTGTGAAAATATGAATGTGATTTATGTATGAAACTGAAGTTAAGTGTAGTGCAGTGTAATACGTTCTGGAACAAATATGCATTCTGTAACAAATCAATTAATGGACCTTCTCAGCTTCTCAGGCTATTGCTATTATTACCATTCCTTCCAATTTCTGTCCTACAGTAATTTAATTTTATATTATACTGTACACACACGGTGTAGATTAGCAAATGACAAATTCACAGTATACTGTTGTTTTTGGATGTGAATCTAGTTTGTTTCTGAAATTTGAAACCATTTAATCCCAGCGGATTGTTGTATATCTGACCATCACACATCCACATCAACTGCTCATTTGGCTGCTTGTGGTCCGCATGTTGGTGCATGTTTTAGTGTAGTGTTAAGAGGGGCATGAATTGTCACAACATCTGCCAAGGCTTGGCTGACTTTAAAGCTCTAAATAAATTTTAGAATATTCTCAATAAATTGCTCTTTTCCAACGTTGAGATAATGCAAATAATCTAAATTATGAGCAGGGAAGTTCCCCCCGGTGTCCCTGGCCAATAATTATCCCACAACCAACATCGCTAAAACAGATTATCTGGTCATTATCGCATTGCTGTTTGTGGGACCTTGCTGAACACAAATTGGCTGCTGCGTTTCCTACATTGCAACAGTGACTACACTTCAAAAACAGTACCTTGTTGGCTGTAAAGCACTTTGGGTAGTGAAAGGCACTTTATAAATGCAAGTCTTTCTTTTCTTTTCCTAAATTCAGTTGAAAGTGCATTAAGGAAAATCTATACTACATTTAAAATAAGAACATAGGGATCTTCGAAACAAGAGAAGGCCATTAGGCCCAACAACTTGCATCTTTTATGGTACCATTAACATAATAAACAATCCAAAGCATATCTCAAAGAAGAGCATGGATTGTAAGCGGAAGTAGAAAGGTTAGGAGAGATGACCGTAAGCATGGGTTGAAAAGATAGGCTTTTAAAGGTAGGACGAGAAGTAGCAAAGTGAGATGCTTTTGAGAAGGAGTTCTGCAGTATAGTGCCAAGGCGACTGAAGGTTTTATTTTATATTTCCAGTGTTTACCTTATTATTTCAAACAAGACTGAAAAGAGATCTTTCCTAGATGAAACTGGTAGAGATACACACGCACAGATGCTTTCAAATGAACAATTGCCATTCAGTTTTAGCTTCATTATGAAGTTTAAATGTAAATTATTTAACATCATCTGCTTTTATATTATTTTTTAATAAACACTAAAATAAACAGCATTTTACAGAAAAAAACCACACAGCTTCGGTTACAAATTACTCTAGAAGAAAATGTACCCACCTAAGAGTGGGCCAAAAGCTAGCATTGAAACAAATGGAAAGAGATACATGTCACACTACTCCCAATGTGCAAGTGTGCAATTTCCCATTCAACATATAAGAACATAAGCAATAGGAGCAGGAGTAGGCCAATCGGCCCCTCGAGCCTGCTCCGCCATTCAATAAGATCATGGCTAATCTGTGAGTTACCCTTTGAGTTACTCATTGCAACAACAATACAATTAAGCACTAGCAACTGGAGAAGTCATCCTTTTAATTTGTTTTCAGCAGCCTACCCTCACATGGTTAGCTTCACAGTGCCCCAACTTCCATTTATTTTTAAATGGAATTGGTTTTCCAACAAATACATTTTTAAAAGCCACAGGATTTCTTTTTACAAACCTGCTGTGGAAAAGGCAAAATAAATTCCAATCATGATTTTAAATAATTAAAATAAAAAGTGCTGCAAGTATACAACAGGTACATCAGCATTTGTAAAGAGAAAACTCAAGGCCCTAGAAATTGGTTCACAACAGTCTGCCGGCACGAACTGGACACAGGGCTGGAATGGGTAGGCCTGAGGCACACCCAATATTGGGCCTCGGGCCTCATTTACCTCAGATTAGTGAGCCCAGGCAGCTCGCCGGCAAAAATTATTTTAATTTTGGGCCACTGTGTGACCGGCAGCAGCCCTCAGGAAGGTCCTGCGAGAGGGAGCGATCGGGAGAACATGGATCAGATCGGGAGGAAAGGAAGTGATCTGGAAGAAGGGGTCTGCGGGAGGGAGGGTGCCAATTTCCTTCATATGCCCCTCATTTTTTTCATTTACATACTGCCGCTCAGAGACATTAACCACATGTGGCAAGCTTCCATAAAGTATACTGATGACACTTTCCTTCTTAACCCCACGATCACCGCTATCTTATCAGACTGACTGTCCGACATCAAGTTATGGATGAGCTAAAATATTTGGCAGTTGAACATTGGGAAAACTGAAGCCATCTTTCTTGTCTCCCTCCAAGAACTCTGCGTCCTTGCCCCCAACTCCATCCTTTTCCTCAGTTGCTCAAGCATAGAGATTATAACACAGAAACCGTCTGTGTTGGACTTCAAACTCCACATGAGCAGTTCCTAATCCCATGTACCTGCCCTGTTCCCATATCCCTTTATCCCCCTTTCTTTCAACCATCTACCTTCAATTACTAACTCTGGTTGTGCATTCTACAGCCTCACAACTCTCTTTGTGAAAAAGTTTCTTCTGCTTTCTGTCTTAAACCTTTTACATTTAATCTTATATCTATGTCCGCTTGTTCTTGACCCCTTAACCTCTGGAAACAGTCTGTTACTATACTCGATTCCATCCTTTAAATTGTTGAACACCTCTATCAAATCACCCCATAACCTCCTCTGTTCTAACTAAAACAGCCTAAATTTTCAGGTCTTGTGTCCATCCCTGAAAAAACTCTCCCCCAATTCACTTACAATGGCACTTTCAAATTCCCAACTGTCTAGCCTTTGGCCCTCCATTCACCACGACATTTCTGCAGCTACCGATCTGCTCAATCATGCCCTCACCTCCACCTTTGATGCTCTTGTCCCCATTAAAACCATTACTCTCTCTCACCCTGGTCATTCCCCCGGCACAGCCCTCATCTCTGCTACCTTAAGTCTAAGGGACGCAGTCTTGAACGTTTATGGCAGACAACTAGTTTGGCCATTCATCGCCAGATCTGGCTGGACCACATAAAGCATTATTGGGTTCTGCTCTCCTCCGCCAATTCTGTTCACTATTCCAGGATCATCCTGGAATTCAAAGATAATCCCCAGCTTCTCTTCTCCACTACAAACCGTCTTCTTAAACCCCTCTCCCCTGCCTCCTCCACCCTCACCTCCAACAAGAAGTGCAAGGAACTCAAGGACAACTTTGTCACTACGATTGGGACCATCCATTCAGCTGCCTCTGCCGCTTCCATTCCCCGAGCCCACCAAGCCAAACCTCCCCTAAGATTCCCCCTGCCCTAACCCTGAACTCGCATCTTTCTCCAGTTTCTCTCCTATCTCCCCTCATGCCCTCTCGGAGCTCATCTTGACCATAAGGCCCACCTCCTGCTCCTTTGACCCTATTCCCACCAAACTGCCGACCACCCAACTTCCCTTCATGGCCCAATGTTAGCTGATATTGTTATCGGTTCCCTCTCCTCAGGTACTGTCCCCCTCCCCTTCAAATCTGCCATCACCATACTCCTCAAAAAACCCACCTTTGAACTCTCTTTCCTGGCAAACTACCACCCCATCTCCGACCTCCCTTTCCTCTTCTAAGTCCTTGAACGTGATGTGGCCTCCCAAATCCATGCCCATCTTTCCAGCAACTCCATGTTTGAATACCTCCAATCAGATTTCCGCCCCTGCCATAGTTCTGAAACAGCACTTGTCAAAGTCACAAATGACATCCTATGTGACTGTGACCATGGTTAGCTATCCCTCCTCATCTTCTCGACCTGTCTGCAGCCTTTGTCACGGTTGACCACACCATCCTCGAGGGGACAGTCTCTCCTCGGTTGTCCAACTGGGTGGGACTGCACTCGCCGGGTTCCATTCCTATCTATTCAGTCATAGCCAGGGTTTCTCTTCCCGCTCCCGCACCGTTACCTCTGGAGTCCCCCAGGGATCTATCCTTGGCCCTTCCTATTTCTCATCTACACGCTGGCCCTCGGTGACAACATCCGAAAACACGTCAGATTCCACATGTACGCTGATGACACCCAGCTCTACCTCACCACCACCTCCCTTGACTGCTCCACTGTCTCTGATTTGTCACACTGCTTGTCCGTCATGAGCAAAAATTTCCTCCAACTAAATATTGGGAAGATCGAAGCCATTGTCTTCGGTCCCTGCCACAAACTCCGTTCCCTAGCCACCCACTCCATCCCTCTCCCTGGCCACTGCCTGAGGCTGAACCAGACCATTCGCAACCTTGGTGTCCTATTTGACCCTGAGATGAGCTTCCCACCACAAATCCGCTCCGTCACCTAGACCGCCTACTTCCGCCTCTGTAACATCGCCCGTCACCACCTCTGCCTTCACTCATCTGCTGCTGAAACCCTCATCCATGCCGTTGTTTCCTCTAGACTTGAATATTCCAATGTTCTCCTGGCTGGCCTCCCATCTTCCACCCCCCATAAAGTTGAGCTCATCCAAAACTCTGCTGCCCGTACCCTAACTCGCACCAAGATCCTGTGCTCGCTGACTTATTTTGGCTCCCGGTCTGGGAATGACTCGATTTTAAAATTCTCAGCCTTGTTTTCAAATCCTTCCGGGGCCTTGCCCCTTCCTTTCTCAGTAACCTCTTCCAGCCCGACAAACCTCCAAGATCTCTGCGCTCCTCCAATTCTGGCCTCTTGCCCATCCCCAATTTTAATGCTCCACCATTGGTGGCCATGCCTTTAGCTGCCTAGGCCCTAGGCTCTGGAACTCCCCCCCCAAACCTCTCTGCCTCTCTACCTCCCCTCCTTTAAGATGCTCCTTAAAATCTACCTCTTTGACCAAGCTTTTGGTCTCCTGTTCTAATATCTCCTTATGTGGCTCGGTGTCTAATTTTGTTTGAAAACTCTCCTGTGAAGCACCATGGGACATTTTATTACGTTAAAGGTGCTATATAAATGCAAGTTGTTGGTGTTGTTGTTTCAGTGAGTAACTCAAAGGGAGGATATGTTGAATTGGAAATTGCACAGTTGCACATTGGGAGTAGTGTGACATGTATCTCTTTCCATTTGTTTCAATGCTAGCTTTTGGCCCACTCTTAGACGGGTACATTTTCTTCTAGAGTAATTTGTAACTGAAGCTGTGTGGTTTTTTTTGTAAAATGCTGTTTATTTTAGTCCTCATTAAAAAATAATATAAAAGCAGATGATGTTAAATAATTTACATTTAAACTTCATAATGAAGCAGATTTGGATGGCAATTGTTCAATTGAAAGCATCTGTGCGTATTCTGTATCTCTTCAGTTTAATTCAGGAAAGATTTCTTTTCAGTCTTGTTCGAAATAATAAGGAAAACTCTGGAAGTGTAAAATAAAAACAAACAAAAACAGAAAATGTGGCAAATGGTAGTGGGTCAGTCAGCATCTATAAAAAGAGAAAAAAGTTTAATATTTTGGGTAGAGAGCAGAGCTTTGGCCTAAAAATTTGATGGTGCAGCGCCCGTTTTTCAGGTGCAAAATGGGCGCCTAAGTATCCAATATGGTGGGTGGGGTACATGTGCTCATTATGGCTGGACGTGCGCCACTCACGCCTGAAACAGGCGTTAGGCCCTTTGCATAGGCCTGTTTGAAGCCCTCTTCACAAAATTGGGCTGCCCTGAACTCTGAGCCTCCGTGTGCGCTGCTGCTCAGAGAGGTCCAGGAAGCTGAGCCTCGGTCTGTAGATCCTGTGGCGAGGGTAGTGCCCTCTGCGACGCATCTCTCTCTGCGGTTGCCCTCCCTCCTGCTGTGCAGGTGGATGTGTCACAGCACTGTGTTGTGGAGCTCCACATGTCAGAGGTGGACGGCGTGGCCGGTGAGGCTGGTGATGCTGTTCGTCCTCCGAGGAGGTCATGACTGCAACTACGGCGGCCCCCATCCGGAAGATGTATGTTTGAGGGGGTCCGCAAGGTAGGCAAATGTGTCTGGACACCGGGGTAAGTGTGCAAGTTTGTGAATTTTATAGTTAGGAGGAGGGTGGTGGAGGCCAAACTTTGTCCCAAGTGATAGAGTGGCCTCCTGCAATGAGTGAGGGTCTCCCCCCCTGACCTGTCAAATGGACCTTTGCAGCTGCCACAGGCTGATGGCTGCAACACGTCCATTTCAACTGGGAGTGTTTCCCCCAGTACGGGAAACAGTCCGAGTTGACTTGAAAATCCCACCACTCCTAAAATATCAGGTCAATCAGGTCTGTAAATGACCTGAATTACCTAGTTAATTACTTTAAGTGGCATCAAAGCCGGCGGGAGTCCCACATGGGGGGGCTGCGCGCGCATCTAAGCGTGTCACTGGGGAACCCGGAAGTGGGCAGGTTGGAGCCGGGCTCCCGACCCGCCCCGGGAATCCCTGATTTTCGGAGCGCCCCCCCCCCCCCCCCCCCCCGCGCCATGAACGCACCCGCTCGGGGGTGCGAAAATCGAGCCCATAGTCATTTCATTTCAACTAAGCAAAGCTGCCAGCATCCAGAACTGGAAGTAATTGGGAGAGCATGAACAGACAGAAGTTATTTTATAACGAATAGACAGAAGAAGTTATCTTCTAATCCTATACCCAAGAATTAGTTTGTTACAAATAAATAACAAGAATTTGCAAAGCTTCTTTTTTCAGGGTGTATGGCCTCCTGGAAGGCCATACACCCTGTTTTTTCTCTCCGTACTCTCCTTTCATGGATTCTCACTTTTATGGAATCATAGAATCATAGGAGGTCATTCAGCCCATCGTGCCTGTGCCGGCTCTTTGAAAGAGCTATCCAATTAGTCCCACTCCCCTGCTCTTTCCCATAGCCTTGCAAATTTTTCCCCTTCAAGTATTTATCCAATTCCCTTTTGAGAGTTACTATTGAATCTGCTTCCACCACCCTTTCAGGCAGTGCATTCCAGATCATAACACCTCGCTGCATTAAAAAAAAATTATCCTTATCTCCCCTCCGGTTATTTTGCCAATTATCTTAAATCTGCGTCCTCTGATTACCGACCCTCCTGCCAGTGGAAACAGTTTCTCCTTATTTATTTTGTGCTGATACCTCTTGGATTAAAGATGGCAGACAGAAAACCTGCATCTAAGCCACCACAAATGCCACTCTAAGTTTCCTGTTAGATGACACACGAGAGCAGCATTGCTGAAACTTACAAGTTTTCCTTTTGCCCCATGAAGACTTACTTAGCCTCAGCTGGAAACCCAGAGGAATAAGGAAGGGGTGTCCAAACTGCAGCCCTGTGGCCACACACAACCCTTGAGTGCTGCCATCCAGCTCTCAAAGGCCAGGCAACTTGAGTCCTATTTGATCTTATATTTCCAGTTTGTTGGTTTCTTCTGTTTGAGTTTTGTAGGCCCAGAGGATTGGAAACAGCTTTATTTAGCTTGATTGCCTCAGAAGTGAATAAAGTCTACCATACTGTGGAGAGTTCTGGTCCCCGTGTTACAAACAGAATATAGAGGGACTGGAGAAGGTGCAAAACAGATTTTCACAGATGATACCAGAACCAATAAGTTATACCCATCAGGAAAGAATGAACAGGCTGGGGCTCTTTTCTCTCGAAAAGAGAAGGCTGAGGGGTGACCGGATAGAGGTCTTTAAGATTAAGAAGGCGGCGATAGGGTAGACGTGGCGAAGATGTTTCCACTTGTTGGGGAGTCCAAAACTAGGGGTCATAAATATAAGATAGTCACTAATAAATCCATCTAATATTCAGGAGAAACCTCTTTACCCAGAGAGTGGTTAGAATATGGAATTTGCTACTACATGAATAGCATAGGGGCAGCACATGAGGGAGAAAGGAATAGAAGAATATGTTGATAGGGTTAGATGAAGTGGGGTGGGAGGAGGGTCGTATGGAGCATTAACACCGGCGTAGACCAGTTGGGCCAAATGGTCTCTTCCTATGCTGTAAATTCTATGTAAATCCTAAATCAGAATACCCGGACCTTTTAGTGTCAGCAACTACAAATAAATGGAAATGAATAGGGACGTGGATTAAACTTCACTTGTGGATTTCGAGTCTCCGTGACACACACCTACACAGTGCACAAAGACAAAAGCCAACACACCCCTGGAATAATGCCGTATATTTCAGGTTTGTTACTTTTATTTCGTTCTTTTCCTTCTCATTTTATAAACATGTTCTACTCATGTGTAGCTCTTCCTATCTCATTCATGATTCCCTGAAAGATGGCCATTTCTTGGCAGGACTACATCTATGCCAGTCCCTAAGAGGTGAATAAGAACAGCTCATGTGGTTGATTTGATAAATTTCACTTCCTCCCTTATAGGAAAGTGACTGGCCCAGAATGGGTGGCTCCCTCCAAGGTCACACTGGAAATGAGGAACTCATTAGGGAGGAAAATGTGAAGACAAACCCATGTCTTGGCACTCTGTGGCACGGTGCATTGGAGTTCCACAGTGCTGCTTGCTCATTATTTTTATTTCATGTTGTGATTACTTTAATGAAATATATGTGCGTGTAGGGGAAAGGGGAATAGAAGATCTGACTGCAACTATTTTCTGTCTACCACAGGAAGTGAAAGCATGAGCACAGCTGTGAAGAAGAAAGGCAAAGCGGATCTGCCTCTTGGATCCAGGAACCCGAGAGATTTTTCTGCTCTGCCTGACACCAGAAGCTTTTCTCAGTGGCACAAATTTAAAAATGAAGTATTCTGGTAAAAAGAACTCTCAGCTAATCCACAGTAGTAAGGGGAATGCAGATGTCTTTTAATCCCTTGTCAACACAGGAATGTTTGCATACTTTATTGCTAGAGCTGTCTGGTAGATTCCTTTCTAAAACATTTGACTTACACAACTCTAGAGAAAATCAGGTTGACAACTTTCCCCCTAAGGCCACTGAAATGTCATTAAAAGCATACTTTTCTATTGATCATTTTATTTGCAGGGATGAGCAAAGTAAGTAGTGTAATGCCTCTTATTGGACCAAAGGGTGAGTTCAGATAAGTCTTTAGGATAAAATAGGTGAGGAAAAGCCCATCCCGGACAATGGGAGATTTAAGGCACCTTCTCTGTGTGGTTTCTATATCCTCCTTATATTTTCTCTTAGTTTTACTAGGACTAACATATGGCATTTTAATTCGATTACCCCCCCTCCCCCCACCATCACGTAGAGGTTTGTTCAGTGTGGCATTATAGGGGCATGTTGTCCTATTGGGGAGTTTTAAGGTAAATTTGGGTGTTGGAATTGCCTTTTTGTTTTTGAGCTGTTGCCTGAAACCTTCTCACTGCAGTAGACACATTGTCTCCTGTAGCATGGACTAAATCTATGTGGTTTGGGGGAACACATTGACCCTGATATTTATGGGGAAGGAGCAGGGGAGCGCGGTATCGAGGTTGGGGGGGGGATCCAGAAATCCTGGGGATGCGGAGGCCCTGCCAAGTTTAAAGGCAGGACCTCATTATCATTTTTTTATTCTGTTTCCCACCCGGAAAAGTCAGCAAAAGGAGGAGGCCACGGCCGGGTAACATGGGGACGGTCCCGGCAATCGGGAAAGATCGGGGCTTGGTGGTGCAGTACACAGCTGGTTGGGGATGTGTTCCCCGATTATTAATTTTTAACTCTCCCCGACCTTCTCCTGCCTGTCGTTGGGGGTTAATATCGACCCCATTGTTAATTTAACTTAATATAGATTGCATTTTTGTTTAATTGCTTTAAAGCTCTGTGATGCAATGATGTCACCGCGTCACTAACTGATTTGTTTCAGATCCCTATTTTCAAGCGCCAGGTAAAATTAGATTCTAATTATTTCTCTTTTTAAAAGTTTATTTTAAAATCTAGCTAGATCAACTCCATGGCTTTTATGCCTGCCTGTCTCACAGGACAGTAGTTCATTTCTGGCAGTGATGTCAAATGAGTAAAAACTACTTTCATGATGGTCTTCTATCTGGCACCTTCTTTACCATATATTTGAAATGAAAACTGGCTGCTTTCTATAACGGGCGACTGATCCACAAAGCCAGTTTTACGCCCAGGCCGCAAGTTCAAAATGTGTTTCAGCTAGCACAGTAAGGGGGAGAAGTCTGAGAAGCTGATTGGTTCAACTGCTGGCTCACTCTGATGTTAAGCAAAGCATCTTTTCTACTGATGGGATTTGCCCCCACTGATGTTAGAGGGAGGGGAAGGTGGCAAACTACCTCTGGTACACTGACATTTTTACACAGGAAATTACTACACCTGCTATTTGTGTTTGTGGCTGCTCGCTGAATGATCACCTGTGTCCCAAATTATCGTAAACAACATGTTCAAAGTGGAGCTTTTTGATCAATAAAAAACCAAAAGAGATTTTTCCACTATGAAGGCACAATCTCCACATCGCTAAGCTGCCGATCTTTCACTGCAATGGGAACAAAGTCAGAGGTAGAGTTTCTCCTGGGCCAATGTAACAATAGATTCATGGTCCCACAAAAAGTGTGTCAAATATATAACACAAAATGAAGTAAAACATCTAAAGATTTGTGCAGGAAAGAGTTCTATTTACTGCAAAGTGCATGGGTTTTGACAAAGTAATCTTATTAAGTTTACATTTTTGCCAAATTTGATTCATTAATCTTTAACTTTTGTGACATTTCTTCCCAGTCCAGTCTCCTTTAGTTAGTACAGATGGACAATCAAAAGCACCAGTTTCTAACAGCAGCCAATCACAGGTACTTCTCTGTGAGAATAAATTAGAAAAATCAGTTCTTCTTACCTATCAGGTATTCCATTACAGCTGGACTAAGACCTGTCCAATGGAATCCCAGCTAGGCTGGTACCTTCAGGTATCAAGTATTGCACTGTTACTCTTAATCTAAACCCTGACCACCGCAGCAATTTTGTGCACAATGCATTGGCATTGTTACTGGATAAATGTACACAAGCTTAATAATTGTATGCTGACAATGCCAAAATAAATAGTTAGTTGAAATCAGGAAGGTCCTACTTTGTCCCTTCTCCTTCACCAACCAAGCTAAAAAAAAATGATAATAAGTGCATCATCAAGCAAAACTCATTGAGATCACGGAAACAATTCTTCAATTACATTTTAAAGGAAGATAGCATTAACAGGGCACTCCTGTGTTACAAATATTAGCTCAAGTATTGTCAAAAATATAAGATGTATTACTTCTCCAAATTGAATTTTGATAGACCGTTCAATATCAGAGATGTCATACTGCTCCTGGTTACTGCCAGCAGGGAAATCTCCCTTACTGTCTCACATGGAAACATTTTCACTCTTCGTTGATAGATTTTTTTTTAGTGCAGGACCAAGGTAATCATCTCCTTGTCACTGATCTGATAAATTCAGCTTTCTGTTATGAATGTTAGTATAGCATAAGCTCTACAGATTCCCCCACTAGAATGTTTGTGTTTCCAGCATAATCTTCAAAAGGTGCACTGTTGAATCATTCAGGCCAATTAGTGTTGACTAAATTTAACTGACTGTAACTTTAGAACAGTCTCATTAGCAATGTACTTTTTTCCTCTGGTATATTTCCTTACTGTCTCTGTCTCTGAATGGAATGAAAGCTTGGAAGTGAAATGCTGGAGCTGCCAGTAATTGACCTTCTGAAAATTTGTGCTGTATCGTTACAGTCGCAAACATAGTTATAATGTTTCTGAGGAGTCACTGTGTATTTTCCACATTTTATACAAGACTATGTAGAATCTGGATGGGAGGCAATCCAAATCCAAATCTGGTTCCCAATTAGAATATTGACCAGAGAAAAGACGTTAATCTGACCTGTCTCTATCCCGGCCACTGGACAGGAGCAGCACACCCAAAGTGCACTGTAACTGTCCAAAGACAGTGGTACCTACATTTAAAGCCTGGGGGCACCCCAGCGCAGGACTGCCTGATGCCTGGGCCTAGCACTGGAAAGCTGAGAAGCCTGGAACTGAGTTCCTGGTCACTGACAGCAGCCAGAAGGCCCAAAGATCCATGGGCATGTTTAAGAAAAGTGAAACTTACCTTGAGGCTCCTTTTCAGTTTGAGGGGGGTTCCAGAGCAAGCCTCCAGTGCCAGCTTTGTAAGGTGCACCGGCAAGAACAGGAAAATGAGACAGGAGGGCCAGGAACATCCCTCCACCTCAATAGCGTGCCATCATTGGGCCTGAGCTGATTGCAGGTTCAGGCCCTGCTCCGCCCTGCCCCTCCCTGACTGAAAAGCCCTGGAACTCTCTAAGCAACATAAAGGGGCCATGACCTGGTATAATTGGTGTCTGCCCTCTTTTTTCTGACCTTTGCGCCTGGGAAAATGGGCATTCTCCAGGGGCAAAGGTCAGAAAAATGGCCTCCTATAAAAATCACCAGGAGTGTAAGAGGTAAAAAAAACAGCACTCAATGTAGCTCTGTTGAAGTTAAATGATCTCCACACAATGGAATTAGCTGAGTGGAAAACCAGCTAAATTACAAGCCAGCATTTTAGAGAGATGCGGCATGGATTAATTATAATAAAAATGAATCAACATGAGAGAAAGAGAACCCTTTAAACTATCTGCCTCATTATTTTCAGCAATGATATGATGAGTGACAGAATACATATGATCATACATTAGTTAATATACCTTTACAGCAGCATTTCTGTAAGCTAATATATTGATCACATTGACTGTTAGATAAATAACACTGCCCGGACCCACATCCCACCCCCACCCCCACTTTGAGATTGTTTTTGGAAGAACTGGTATTGTCTAGTTTGCCATCTAAGGTACTAACCACTGACAAAAAGCACTAATGTAAGGAATCTTACAACACCAGGTTATAGTCCAACAGTTTTATTTGAAAATCACAAGCTCTCGGAGGCTTTCTCCTTCGTCAGGTGTTGTAAGATTCCTTACATTTGTCCACCCCAGTCCATCACCGGCATCTCCACAAAAAAGCACTAAGTGAACCCAGGTAATATCCTATTGAAGCTGCTTGGCATGTGAAAATGTAACTGAACTCTGCACTACAATTTAAAAGTACTCCATTGGCTGTAAAGTGCTTTGGGACATCCTGAGGTCGTGAAAGGCGCTAAATAAGTGCAAATTCTTTCTTTCTTTTAGGCATTTGCTACCAAGATTGTGGTGCTTTTACTATAACTTGGTGGACCTTCAAATGGCTCCCGTTAGAACAGAATCATCTTATTTCACTTGAATTGACCCAGATTCAGTGCCATAGCAAGGCATGTTGCCAGACTGAACAGATTAGAGGTCCAAATTAAATGCAGTTGATATTAAAAATATGATATGAGTACCCAGAAGGAGCATCCATTATAGAGTTTCTAGAAATTTCTTAACTTCTAGAAGCTAGGACTGTCAAAAACTGGATTTTGACAGTAGAATAATAGTCTGCAAGCTGGGCCAACACTAATGGATAATGAGGCTTGTCTCTACAAGTCCAATTTATACTCTCTCATACTTACCCGCTTACCAAATTATGCTTGTGTGTTTGTCCTATTTTCTATACAACCACAGTTCCATTGTTTTACCTCCTTGCTGATGTTAGGTGTATTACTTTGCAATTGTCTTGTTTTGTTTCAAAGACAAACTGCGTACATTACGTCATCACCACAGACACACACATAGATCATGGAATCACAGAATTATACAGCACAGAAGGAGGCCATTCATCCATCATGCCTGTGCCGGCTCTTTGAAAGAGCTATCCAATTAGTCCCACTCCCCTGCTCTTTCCCCATAGCCCTGTAAATTTTTCCTTTTCAAGTATTTATCCAATTCCCTTTTGAAAGTTACTATTGAATCTGCTTCCACCACCATTTCAGGCAGTGCATTCCAGATCATAACAACTCGCTGCATAAAAAAAATTATCCTCATCTCCCCTCTGGTTCGTTTGCCAATTATCCTAAATCTGTGTCCTCTGGTTACTGACCCTCCTGCCAATGGAAACAGTTTCTTCTTATTTACTATCAAAACTCTTAAAAATTTTGAACACCTCTATTAAATCTCCCCTTAACCTTCTCTGCTCTAAGAAGAACAATCCTAGCTTCTCTAGCCTCTCCACATAACTGAAGTCGCTCATCCCTGGGATCATACCAGTAAATCTTTTCTGCACCTTCTCCAAGGCCCTTGACATCCTTCCTAAAGTGTGGTGCCCAGAATTGGACACAATACTCCAGCTGAGGCCTAACCAGTGTTTTATAAAGGTTAGCATAATTTCCTTGCTTTTGTACTCTATGCCTCTATTCATAAAACCAAGATTCCCGTATGCTTTTTTATCCGCCTTATTAACTTGTCCTGCCACCTTTGAATATTTGTGTACGTGAACCCCCAGATCTCTCTGTTCCTGCACCCACTTTAAAATTATACCATTTAGTTTATATTGCCTCTCCTTCAAAATGCATCACTACACACTGCATTAAATTTAATCTGCTCATTTCATTTCCTCATTAATATCAGACACATGGCTTCAGAAGGGGTAGATCTTTATGTACCAATCTCATAAACTTTTTTGAAGGTGACATCTCAAATCTATGCATACATGGAACAGGAGGTTCTATGGTTACATTCAACTCATGACAAAGTGAAACACACACTTGGACTTCCAAACGGCCTCTGATTGGGTACTGCATGACAGACTCCTTTACAAGTTAAGGTCAGGTATCAAGGGTAAGACCTGGACATGGGTTAATAACTGGCTAAAGGGAAGATAGCTAAGGGTAGTTCTAAGAGGAACTAGACTGTAATAGGGGAGGAAATGAGGGGAATGGGCTAGGGTTTGTACTGGGACCCCTGTTATGTCAGAAATATTTTGTCAGTTGAATGTAACCATAGCAACTTCCTGTTGCATGTATACATAATTTATTTGGATCACAAACTCAATACAAGGTAGTTCAATTCACAGATGACACCAAGCTAGGGGACACTGTGGACTCAGAAGACGTAGCAAAATTCTCACAGAACTCAACAGGATTTGCACCTACGCTCATTATTAGCAAATGAAATTTAATATGCATAAATGAAAGGACAAATGTATATTGGAAGCAAATGTAGGAGGCACATGTACATGGGGGGGTGGAGGGGGAAGTTGAAAGAGACCTATGGATGTTAGTTGACTTGTTGCCCACCGTGTCCAAGTAGTGTGAGGCAGCAATATAGGAAGTGAAAAGATGCTGGGTTATATTATCAAAAAAAACCAATTTGAATCCTTTGGAGTCATACTGAACTGGTACAGTCACCTGGTCAGGCTGTGGCTGGAGTACAGCAAGTGGTTCTGGTTACCATGGCAACAAAGACCCATCCAAGGCCTAGCAGTAGTCCAGAAGTTGGTAACTGGGTGGGCAGTTAAAATCGTCCATGGGACTTACCTGTCAAAGTCCCGCTCTCTTCCCACGGATTCCGATTTTAACCTGCTATTGTGAGCAGGCGAGAATGTCACCCACTGCAAACTGATGCGGTTCTTCTTTAAATATGCAGATCGGGCTCTGATGATGTCATGAGTCAAACATCATGAGCCCAGTGATATCCAAGGGAATGAGACTGGAAGGCCGGACAACCCTCTGCTGCCTCATTACATGCCTGCTCTCTCACCCCTCCACCTCCTCTCCAGGGAAGCTCGAACATCCTGGGACACTGTATAAGGGGTGGAGACCTGTGCGACAGGATTTAGTGTTCATCCAGTTACATCTATAAACTGGAACTCTTCAGTCTCAAAAAAGAAATGTCACAGAGGAAGCCATATAGAGCTAAATAAGATATTTAAATGGGACAGAGAAAATAAATCCAAAGCAATACATTCAGATATTTCAGGACAGGAGGACAAGAGGAAACATGTCAAGAAGGCGGCTCACCACCACTTTCTCAAGGGCAATTAGGGATGGGCAATAAATGCTGGCCTTGCCAGTGATGACCACATCCCATGAACGAATAAAAAAAAGTCCATGACTGTGAAGGGCAAATTTTGAGCAGATGTTAGGAAATATTTTTTCACAGAGGGGGAGATCAACAGCTGGAATGAGTTATCAGGAAAAGTGGTTGAGGCCAGGATACTGGATTGATTTAAGAAACGGATAGATGATAGGGTTGGTATTTTGGAAGGATTAGATCAAATGGGCTGAAGGGCTATATTCCTCCAGTCCTATCTTGAGATCCTGTGAACTCAACCCCACAGCTACTATTGTGGTATGGCAGTAATTGTTGTCATTCCTATCACTACTATAATACTCATTTACTTTGAATTAAATTGTCAATTTCATAATTTTCTAGTAGGCTAGGTTCTGATGAAGGGTAACACTGGAAACACTTTCAGATACAAACCAACCTTCTATGCATTGCCAGCATTTTGTTTTTATTTCAGATTTTTTACCAATTCTGCAATCTAGAGTTTTGATTTGTATCAATCTTTCCCTTCTCACTCCCCAATATGGATTTTCATTTTGGACTTTCTTTCTTTCTATCTTCCTCCCTCTCCGAATGGACTTCAACTCAAAAATTATTGGATTCACCTCTCCTGGAGCTCCTCATATCCGAATTTTAGATTACTGCATCATTTAAGGGGAAGGTAGATAAGTACATGAGGGAGCAAGGAATAGAAGGATATGTTAATAGGGTTAGATGAAGTAAGGTGGAAAGAGGCTCGTGTGGAGCATAAACACTGACATAGACCTGTGGCCGAATGGCCAGTTTCCGCGCTGTAAATTCTATGTTGTTCTATGTATGTAAATTCTGTGTAATTTTGCCATCCTGGTCTGATCCAGACTTTTGATTTGAATCCTCACATTGCGCTCCAGCTCGCTGTACATCAGTATTTACTTGTGATGATGTCTGATGACAGTAGAGGTTGAAACAGAATAAAACTTATAATAACTTGCCTCTGGGTAAATGTCTCAATGCTATGAATTTGAAAATTACTCACTGCTGAGCCTAACCTATATTATGTTAAATAAGCAATACTCACCTGTTTTTGAATGTATTTGGCACCTAGCACATCTGCCCTGAAGCACTGAGATCACTTCAAACATTCAGGCACTACATTTACACCAAAGCTTTTATTGTAGAGCAGGAGGACTCCATTCTCGTGAAAGCAGCCTGATCTAGGGTCAGTAGGCAAGGGACGCTTAAAACGTGTTAAACGCTTACACTTCCAATTCTAAATTACCAGGTTCGGATTGCCATGTTAATGTCAGTGGTGCTAGGAGCTGAATGGTTATTTTCAAAATGTTGAATTGAATTGAAAACTTTGAACTCCTAAAGATTAAAACCTGTAAGAAGAGTAGGAGGAGGCTGTGCTTTGCTGCTGCTTCATTACAATATACTGGCAGCATCTCATTTTAAATATATCCCTGTAGTGACAGGCCTGAGCTAATATGAAGCAGATAGGAAGTAGCTACTCTCTAGTGACATTGGTGAATCAAGTAAATAGGTTATAGCATCATACCGTTAATGCAATATATATATGACTGTTCTTGGCATGGGATTTTCACAGACTATGTATTAAAATATACATTTATAATAATTATATTTATCAGTTTGCTTGATCACATATTCATGCTCTGACTGAGCTTAAATTGAAACATTTTATATTGGAGAATTTCATGTTTTGGAAGAGTTTATTATTGTACAAAAGATGACTGACATGTACTGCACTGACAATATTGCAGTGTGCTGAGTAATGAAAACACAAATGGACAATGTTTTGTGCTTCGATAAGGAATTTTGTGTAATAGGAGAGAATTGAAAGTGATATGGTACATTGCAGTTCTTTGTCTGGGTTCTAATTGTGCTTGGACCAGGTATTATTTGGAGTTAGTACAGAGAATGATAAAGGGGAATTCTGCCTCGGATACATATTCATGATTGAGACAAATGACAACTTGAATTTTTTTTGGCATCATTTGCATCTGGTGATTGCAGAAATTGTTTGTGGACTCCCTGTTTCTCAAGAAAAGAACATGTAACAACATTGACTGCACTTCCAAGTAATTTATTATATGTGAAGTGTTTTGAGATATTTCTAAGAGATGTGATAAAGTGCAAGTCATTCGTTCTTCTTTCATGACTTTAGTAGGTATTTAGTGTTTTCCTTTCCATACAAGATCAGATCACATTTCTGGAATGGTAGGGAGTGACTGGAATAGTTTGGCAGTACAATCAGTAGTTCATTGGTTCTCAACTGAAAATGCAAGTTCCAAAGCTATCCCTGCACCCACTTTTATTTTGCTCCTTTCCACCTTGTTTGGGTCTCTCTGAACCATGCATCATTCTGCAACATGCTCTTTGGACCATACTTTGAATGCTGGTAGATGTGCTACAACAGTGCACAAACTTACCTTTTAAAATTTCTCCCCCTTTCTTGGGAATTGACTTTACACATCCCCCTGATGACCCACCACCTTTGACTAGAGACTCGGGTCAATTTTAATCCTGAAGAACGGGTGGGTTGGGGCGGCTGGGCAGTGAAAATTCTCCATTTTGGGAGCAGGACCCTATCCTGGCTCCAACGCGCCAACTTCCGGGTTTCACCCAGACGCATCTGGGTGCGCATGCGCTTCTGAAACCCGGACGTCCCGGTGGCTTTAGATATTTAAAGGGCCAATTGAGGTACTTAAAGTACTTAAAGATGTTAAATTTTTGTGGTTTGAACTACACAAGCCATTTTAACTGCTTCTGAACGTATCTCCCGTGGCCTCTGTAAGATGCCATGGAAACAGAGGCGAGTTGCAGCAGCACCCATTTGGACCTTTAAACCAGTGATTGACACATCTGAAGAAAAGGTGAGCTTTTGCAGCAGGGCAATCAGTTCTCTCAGACAAACCTCTGGCTGGGAGCTCTCTTGTGTTTAGTCTGAGATTTCTTGGTTCACACTCAGAATTCTTGTGTTCAGACATATTTACTTACATTTTGAACCCCCTCAAACTGACAATATCACGATGGGGTACGCAATGGATTTATCCTATAGTACATCTGAGGAGGAGGAGGCACATCACCATTCATGGCAGGCACGCGTGCAGTTCTGGGAGTTGCAAGTCCACAAGACAGAGGTGCGCAACAAGGACCTACAAAAGAGCAGAGAGGGGACCAACAGAGGGGCCGAGGTCGCAGGAGGCACTACCCACGTGAGAGGGTCTACAGGCAGAGGCTGAGCTTCCTGGACCTCTCCGAGGAGCAGTGCCTACACAGGCTCAGATTGAGTTGCCGGGTGGTCGCAGACATCAACACGCTCCTTCAAGTAGAGCTGTTCCCGGCTGGGCCTGGTGGCCACGCATTGCCCGTTGCAGTATAAAGTCACCACTGCCCTCAATTTCTTCACCTCCAGATCCTTCCAGGCCGCCACTGGTGACATCACCAAGATCTCTCAGTCGTCTGCACATAAGTGTATACGACAGGTGACAGATGGCTTGTAAACTTTCTCTGCGACAACATCAGCCAGACTGAGAGGGCAGTGGGTTTCCACTCTCTGGCTGGCTTCCCATGGGTGCAGGATGCAATTAATTGCACACATGTGGCAATCCGAAGACCTGCACATGAGCCGGAATGTTCATCAACCGAAAAGGATATCACTCCATCAGTGCGCAGTTGGTTCGAGACCACCGGAGGAGATTTCTGCAGGTGTGTGCCAAATTCCCTGGCAGCTGCCATGATTCCTTCATTTTGCCCGAGTCCAACATCCTGGCCCTCTTCCACGCACAAGGCAGACCTAAGGGCTGGATCCTTGGAGACAAGGGATACCCCCTGCAGACGTGGCTCATGACACCTGTGAGAAATCCCACCAATGAGGCACAGCAGCGGTACAACGACAGACACATCACCACCAGGTCTGTAATTGAAGAAGCCATTGGACTGCTCAAGGTATGCTTCAGGTGCCTGGTTTTATCTGGGGCATCCCTTTAGTACTTACCAGCGAGTGTGTGTAGAATAGTAGTCGTCTGTTGCATCCTACACATCGCTCAACAGAGAGGGTTACAGGTGGATGACCTCCCACGCGCTCATGAACCATCTGCATCTCCCATCATCATTGAAGAAGACGGTGAGGTGGAGGAGGAGGAGGAGGAGGGCGAGAAGGGTTGCAGTGGCGAGGAGGGCTGCGATGGTGATGATGACAAGTGACCCATCGACACACCTGGCTGCTTGTGATGCCAGGGAGTCATTCATATTTGATAGATTTTCACAAGAAGATCTGCAAAGTGAAGATAGTGAAGTACTCAGACCACCTGGAACGACCAACACCAGCCCCCAACCCCCCCACCTCTCCGTTTGCACAAAACATCGTACAACCACACATGTACCCATTGTAAACGCACCCAATGGGTGGCATCAAGTCTTGGCGTTCTTGATGAAGCATCATGCAAGGGCGCTTTCACGAAAGGGGCTCAAGAATGGACAAGATGTGGAAGTGGCGGTGACAAGTATGACATTTAATGTGCATGTAACAAAAAACAAAGAGAAATGAAGAACATGACATTTTGTCAGACACCCTTGTCCATACCCTTGGTGATCACAAAACCTTTGCTTTCCTCTTCCTATTATTTCTATGGGGTGCATCCCTCGTGGCTGCAGCAGAGGTAGTGGCAGATTGTTCAGGTCCCTGCCCTGACTGCTGGGATGCTCTCGGCCTACATCCTTTGGGTTTTGGAGCCCGTGATGGCTACACCAAAGACTGTTCCAACTGCACTTGTGCAGGGGCAGACTTGGCCATCTAGCGGGGAGGCAGCATTGAAGGTACCGGTTGAGCGGGGGCAATGGATGAGACGTGGGAGCGCTTTGAGTGGAGTCCCCACTTCCATGTCCCCTTTTGCCATCATCCTTCTCCAGGGCCATGGCCACATCATTCTTACCACTCTGTTGGACAACAGCTTGGAGGACATCTGTGACGCGTTGTAAGGCCACTGCTAAAGTATCTGTCTGCCTGTTTAAGGCAGCAGAACGTTGGTCACCCTGAGTCCGCATGGACCTTGTCAGAGCCTAAATAGATTCATTTGTGAGCTGTGCTTGAAGCTCAATGGAGGCTCCATTCTCTCCATCGCAGACATTCCCGCACTTGCATCACCAGTCCACTAATGCTGGAGGCGGACTCCTCCATCCTCTCTGCTATTGTGGAGAGCGTGCCTAGCACGTCTTCCAGTACGTCGCAAAGGTGCAGCTGTACCTCGATCATTCTCCTTTTCAAGGATGGACCTGGGGTTCAGCATCTGCATCCAACTGAGAAGAGCTTGTAGAGGAGTGCGCCCACTGACATGGACTCTCCACAGCTGCTCCTGCCACCAGTGTCTGCTCGTGCACACTTGTGAGTGGTGAATCACCAGGTGACAACCCAACTAACTGTCCAATAGGACCCACCGAGGCGTGAGGATCTGCGCTGGTGCATGGCTGATGGATGCATTGCTCTGGGTCAGGCTGACAATGAAACAGATGCATCAGAGGGTGAGTATCAGACAGATTCATCACATCTGGGGTGAGTGGGAGTGGTGGGTGCACAAATGGGGAGGTGAGGAAGTGCACAGAGAGTGAAGGTAAGTTGACACTGAGCCTTAAGTGGGTGTGAGGAGTGATGTGATGAAGTAGGCTTCGCAGGGCAGTGTGTGGGGAGGGGGGGATAATGCAGGTGACTCAGTAACTGTTAAAATTGGATAGCCATGTGGTGAAGGATGGAATACTGGAGCCTGGTATTTAGTTGCTTCCAACCTTTATTCACAGAGATTCCCCTTACACACACACACCACACCCTATCTAAGCTCTCCTATAAAAGGAATACAAAAGAGTCTCCAATTGATACCCACCACCTGAATACAATTAACACTAATTGATATAAATCATACAATTAACAACAATATTCACTTTTCCTGACCTGGCTAGGTCATTGAAGAGCTTCCTGCACTGCACCCAAGTCCTGCTCTGCCACCTTGAGCCAGGCCTTCTTGGTGGCAGAGGCAGGGCGCTTCCTCTTGTGAGCCAGGTACAATGTTTCCCTCCTGCTCCTCACACCAGCTAACAGCAACGCCAGCGAGGATTCACTGAGCCGGCATGCTGACCTCGTCCTCTGCTGCTCCATGTTTGCTGATTTGTCCTTTCTCCCTCCAAACCCAAGCTTGCAATGGCCCTTTAAATAATCCAGGTCCCAGCCAGTCATTCAGTGCGCTGTTCACCCACTGCGCAGCTTGGAGACATGAAACCCAGAAGTCACATTAAGGGCCTTCATTTGAATCGGGGTGGCCCCAGAAAACACACACAATTTTTTTCCGGGTTTCCCATGCACGAATTGACCCCCCTGCTGAGATCCCACCGGTATGTTAAAATTTACCCCTCGGTGTAGATCATTTTTGGGGATAACTAATGTCCTACTGGCACAGTACAGTAATTTACCAGCACGTGTGCCATCATCAGTGATCTTCGCATTTTAAAGGTGTGCAAGTGATGACCAGTGCGTACAGATCGATGCAGATATTGTTAAGAAGCAGCTGCATGCATGTATCATTCAGATCAACATTTAAGCTGCAGAATTTAGGTATAAATGAAAAAAAATCAATTCTGTCCCTACAGGTTGGGTTGTTAACTGGGGAGACCCTGTGACATCAAAAATTAATCGTCAGTCCCTAATCAAAGAGATAAAAGTAATAAATTATCCATAACTCTCAATACTATCCAGTATCTTTATTATGAGAAATGGCATGTTATTGGGTAGTGTTGAAAGTCTTGAAAATGACTGACTACTGGGTTTTCTTTGATTGATGATGGAAGATAAGTGTTATGCCATGCTTGCAGTTTACTTGAAGTAACTCTCCCAGACTCAATGTGGATATTAGTTCTAACCCTACACTGATATAAGCCTTGGACCTTTTCAGTCTCAGTGAAGAGGGATAGAACAGCATGAAGTCATCACATTAGCAGAGAGGAAATCAAAAGTTCACACCAGGGTTAGGTCTTCTCATACTACCTTGATACCACTTCCCTAGAGACTGCACCTTCATGTGGTGGCAAGGCGTGCATGCTCCAATGACCCTGAGAGCTATGCTATCAGGAGTACAACGCCTGGTAGGGCCATCTAAGCCAGACAGGGCGAAAGGTAGGAGCCAAACGAAAGGCAGTTCACGGTTCTCCTGGTCTGGGTTGTGAGTCAGGCTAACGACCTGTCCACGTAAAACGCTTATAAAAACAACCCAGCGACAAGGCGAGTCTATTACAGAACTTGCAGATATAAACATCAACCGTTGAGAACCAGGATCTGCTGGATGTAAGGCTGTAATGGAGTCAAATGCCTTGCTCTGGACAGCCCTCCTGGGTCGCCCAGAACGAAGGATTGATCTTCAAGGCACTGTCGTTGGAAACACGGGAGAAAAGTACTTCTCATTCACGGTTTGCACCGGCGCACTTTTCGCGAGTAGGAAACGGGCCTGAACTGCAACCGGGGAATGCAGAATAATAATGAATTCAATAATGATACTCCCTGGCGCCAATCTTAACAGGAATCGTTCCATGATTCTGGGGCTTAATGGCGCATGTCACGACCCAGAATGCACTGTGCGCCAGAATATGCGTTATCCATTTGAGAGGAAAGTCGCAGAAACTTATCCTTCACCAGTGCAGCAGGTATGTATTAACCTGTTGATTATACTGACAACTTCACAAAACATGAAACAACTAGTTTTGACTAAAATGCAACATTATGCCGGCAATATGTTATAATTATGGTGAATAAACCATATTTAATAATTCTCACAGACTTCACACTGCACAAGTATATGGTGAATTTAGTACGTTATTTTTCTTTATTCAACAGCCGCTCTTGTTGACAGAGAATAAATAGTCAGTTGAAACCTCGCGTACCAAAGAAATTCACAATGTATTGAATATAGTTATAATATAATGTCAGAGGAAAATGATACATTTCGGGAAAGAGATTTTCAAAATTGTAGAGGAGCATTTAAATTTACTCTTGGAAAAAAAGAGGTAAAGGTTTTCTTCAAGAGACTGCTATTGCCTTCAATGGGCAAATTAGCAGTCATTTAGGAAAGGTCAGTTTGTTGTTCAGAAAAGGGCTCAGGAAAAAGGCTGAATGATGAAGCTGAGTCTTTTCCCTGGTGCCAGTGATTGACTTTGAGAGGTCGGTGTGGGAGAGAAAACCCCCATCTTTGAAAGTGTCGTTCTGTCGAATTTTGATTGGCAATTTACCGGGATGTTTTCCACTTATAGAAATCGGGATGTTAATTTTGCCACTTTTATTTCATTTTAATGATAACTACACAAATACCAACTACTTCAGTTTTTACTGAGTGTGTTTGGTCTGGACCACATGATTTCTTTAGCCTTACCAGCAGAAATCTGCCCAGTCAGAACTCACCTGCAATGACATTCATTTTGCACTTCTCATGTGGTTTGCTGGCCAATTAACTATTAAAGTAATGGCCAAGAATGTTAATCTTGCTCTAAATAGCAGGATATAAATTAAGCATAGCATTGAACTTGCACAAATAAAAACGGAAAATGCTGGAAACACTCAGCAGGTTAGGCAGCATCTGTGGAGAGAGAAACAGTTAACATTTCAGGTCACTGACCTTTCATCAGATCTGGAAGATCTTAGAGATGAACAGCTTTTACAGAGCAAGTAAAAGCAGTACAACAGCAAGTACAGAGCCAGGGAAAGAACAAAGCGGATAGGTCTGTGATAGGGTAGAGGGCAGGAGTAATTCATTGACAAAAGTGATGATGGTGTAAGGAAAAGGGAGGTGATAATGAAACAAGCATCGAAACAAAAGATGGTGTAAATGGTTGCAGCAGAATAGCAGAGAAAGAGGGTGAAATTGCACAGCCTGAATAACTGACAATACTGTTTCTCTGATTTTGAAAGACAATTTTATTATCTCAGGTGCAAGACCCCCAAGTATTTACCCTTGTGTATAATCAACGTCTGAGTTTTGTAATCAGAAACAAACACTAAACTACAATTTACGTTTTACAAATTGTAGGCATCATCTACTTGGGTATGTTGCATTAAAAACTGTGGGACAATAATGCAATAATATTTACAAACTGCGGTTCAGATGTCATTTGATCAGATGTCACGTGACTGGATGTTACATGATCAGATGTTGCCTGATCAGGCGTCATGTGATCAGACCTCCAGGAAAAAGCCAAGGCAGAATTGGCTACCCTAAGTGAAAGAAATGGATGCCTCGTGTGCCATTAGGTACTGGAGATTCTAACTAACTAACTAACTGATGTGACAGCAATAATGAGAAGGGTCAGCTTTCATAATCTTGTGGTATGAAATGTGAAGGGGGAGGGGAAACAATTGCATTGTGTTTCACATCAATACAAAGTTGGCACTTTAAACAAGGTCTTGATGATTATGGTTTCCACCAGTGATTTGACTTTGAATTATTGTAACTCATCATATTAATGTCAGTGAAACTTATGGGAAATGAATATCAACAAAATGGACCTATGGTGGTAGACTGCTTTTTTCCCAACAAAAGGCATGTGGGTTTAAGTCCTGATGTTGTCTATTACTTGAGTGCACTCAGTTCAATAAGCTGGGTATAGGCTCCCCCAATGGTTCACTGAGTTTGGCCAGTGAGTACCTGAGTCGTGCAGACCAAGAAGATCGCAGGTTTGATGGCTGATTGGTACTACGTTATCTGATTTCAGCCAGGGTGGCTATTGGGGCATTACAATTAGTTTCAGCACCCACGGGTTTGGGAGGAGAAAATTTGCCACAGAACCCACTCCTGATTGTTATCCAGTCTCCTGCTGTATGCATGGGTGAGGAGAGGATGGGTGTTGGTGCTGATGCACCTTGTGGTCAAATAGCCTGTTGACACTGAAGTGGCAAATGTGCGCTACCAGTTGTGCCAGGCCTTGAGCGACCTAACCAGCAGTCCTTAAAGGGACTGTTGGAGGCCTCTCAAAAAAAGACGCTATAAATTTTCTGGGTTTTTTTGTGGGCTCAGGAGAAACAGGAGTGCTCTTCCTAGGCCCACAAAAAAAACTCAAGCCTGCTGTCAGCATGCTTGAGGCCCACGCTGGGATTGCCAACCCCTCTCAGACACAACTTGCCGTACGGCTCTACAGATCTACAATCACTGGCGGCATTTAAACAAAGCCCATCACCGAATTTGGCTCAGGCCTCAGGCAAGGACCAGCGCACAGAGCAGTTGCTCCAAAAACCTCACACCCATTTTGGGTGCAAGTTGAATTTCTCCAACATTTTTAGGAGAGGAGGGCAATGGACAAAACTGATGAGAAAAATTGAGGAAGGTTTGGACACTGATCAGCTGAGATGCAACGTACTGTGCTGCTACAAGAAAGCAGGATTTGGCGGAAGAGCTCACCTCATAATTTGGCATTGATGGAGTCTTGACTCAAATCATCAAACATACAACAAAGGATGCATAGAGGCAGATAATGTGCAAGGTGGAAAAATGGAGATTCTACTTATTCTTTATTTTCTAACCAGCTTTTCTCTGTCAATGTGTTTTCCCCTTCTCTTCTCTCCTGAAGGCATAGAGTCCTCAATGGTACCTCCCTGAAGCAGGCATTATTCATGTACAAGCTTAACAGTGAGTGTTGGCAGATTATTTAACAGTGGGGGACATCACGACTGAGCTCAGTTCTGTCCTCTCCTGTCATCTATATATGTGTACTTCCAGCAGAATGCTGAATAGTAATTAGGAACCAAATTTTACACAGTATAACGCAGGGGTGACCAAACGAATTGTAGTACCTCTGCCATCCGACATCAGCTAACCCAGCGCAACTGAAAATTGAACTGAGATGACTTGGCTCAACTATTCACAAAACTTTTTGAGGCATGAGGGTAGCACTATAGAGGTAATACAAAGTCAAAATGGGTGCCCAAACTATAGAATTGAGTGGCCTTTTAGATGACACCTTTCTGTCTGCTCACTGTGATTGCCTTGGCAACGGGCAGTAATCTCCAGGCTTTGTTATGTGATCTTAAAATGCGAAGGATTCGAAATTGTCATTTCCACACCGCCTGAGGAAGGGGAAAGCCCCCGAAAGCTTGTGGGATTAAAAATAAAATCGTTGGACTATAACTTGGTGTTGTAAAATTGTTTACAACTGTTAACCCCAGTCCATCACCGGCATCTCCACATTATAGAATTGAGAACATTGCTCTTTAGTTTAAATATGTTGGACACCACTGATAACCTTCAGAACAAATACCAATCTTATATTTTGTATTATACACACTGAGGTAGGCTTTCAAGCCAATTATTTAACACAAAAATGATTGGTCACTATTATTGGCACAGCATCGCACACAGACACATGGACCAAGACAGTTCAGTAGCAAATCCTTTCAAGTATCACTGAAAAAGAAAATACTGTATCAAAAACTGATTAGTAGCAAGCAAGCCGTGTCATTGAAGTGACCTGCTAAGGTCTAACCCTGCCACTTGATTTTGAAAATTTGTCATGATAATATTCCTTTTGCTCTGCTTGCGAGCAGCAGTGGAGGAGCTGCTGATTTCTCATCCAAGCTGGAAAAAAAAAGCACCTAACTCAAAATGTAGCCACTTTTTACCCTTTTCAGAAACCAAAAAAAAGTGTTCACAAAATGTCCTGCAAAAAGAACATTGTAAGAGAGGACTGTAGAAATCATTTAACAATTAGTTGAAGTAGGATGAGGAGGAATAGGCACAAATGTCGCTGGAAACTGAAAATTTGTCATTGTGAAATATGTTGAAAGTTTTGTTTTTTTCATTGAAAGATTTTGTTTTTTTTAAAGTACATGCCTCTTTATATAATACCTATTAAAAAAAAAAGCAGGTAACGGCTACAATTCGAGAACTATCAGGATGTGGGTGAGACAAAAATGAAACACTTTTTGCCTAAGATTTAGCTGAGTGTTAGCTTTTTAAATTCTGTCACAGCATTTAAGGCATTAAAGACTAGGCTCACACATAGTTTAACTGGATATAATGCTGCAATGATTCATTTTAAAAAATATTTGTTCACAGGATGTGAGCAGCACTGGCAGGGCCGCATTTATTGTCCTTCCGTATTTGCTCTGAAAAGGTGGTGGTTGGCCCCCATGAACCACGGCAGTTTTTGTGTTGGTGGTACGGCATGAATGGTGTCAAGGTATAGAACCAGTCGCCATCCACCACCGCCCTCCTCCACCCACTTCCTCCAAATAAAGGTGTCGCTGTGATAACCCGTGTGAGTCCCAGCTATGCCTGCCTTTTTGTGGGAAACGTGGACTTTCCTTGTTCCAGTCCTACTCGTGTCCCCTCTGTCACCTATATTTCTGGTACGTTGATGACTGTATCGATGCCATTTCCTGCTCTCGCCCCGAACTGGGAAATTTCATCAACTTTGTTTCCAATTTTTACCCTTCCCTCGACTTCACATGGTCCATCTCCGACTCTTCCCTTCCCTTCCTCAACTTCTCTATCTCCATTTCTGAGGATAGACTGTCAACCAAAATCTATTATAAGCCCACTGACTCCCACAGCTACCTTGATTACACTTCCTCCCACCTAGCTTCCTGTAAGGACTGTATTCCCTTCTCCCAGTTTCTCCGTCTCCATCGCATGTGTTCTGACGATGCCACTTTCTACAACAGTGCTTCCGATATGTCTTCCATTTCCCTCAACCGAGGATTCCCCTCCACTGTAATTGACAGGGCCCTCGACCATATCTGTCCTATTTCCCGCACTTCTGCCCTCACCCCTTCCCCTTCTTACCCTCCCAGAACCATGATAGGGTCCCCCTTCCACCTTCCACCCCACCAGCCTCCACATTCAACATATCATCCTCCTCCATTTCCGTCACCTCCAGCGCGATCCCACCACCAAACACATCTTCCCCTCCTCTCCCCTTTCACCATTCTGAAGGGACCTCACCCTGCTCTTCCAACACCCGCTGTCCTCCCCATGGCACCTTCCCGTGCGAGCGCAGGAGATGCAACACCTGCCCCTTCGCCTCCTCCCTTCCCACCGTCCAGGGCCCCAAACACTCCTTCCAGGTGAAACAGCGATTTACTTGCATTTCTTTCAATTTAGTTTACTGTATTCGCTGCTCACAATGCGGTCTCCTCCACATTGGGGAGACCAAACACGGACTGGGTGATTACTTTGCTGAACACCTCCAATCTGTCCACAAGCGTGACCCTAACCTGGCGGTCGCTTGCCATTTTAATTCCCCTTCCCACTCCGACTCTGACCTCTTTGTCCTCGGCCTCTTGCACCGTTCCAATGAAGCTCAACATAAGCTCGAGGAACAGCACCTCATCTTTCGTTTAGGCACTTTACAACCTTCTCGACTCAACATTGATTTCAATAACTTCAGATCATAACCACAGCTCCCATTTTTAATTTTTTTGAAAATTGATTGGACTGCAGATTCTAGTAATGGTTCTGCTGTTGCCGTTCACAGCTCCTCTATACCGATCTTTTGTTTCTTTACTTGTCCCATTACCACCCTCCTTGCCTTGCACCATCATCCCTTTTGTCATTTAATCACTCGTGACCTCTACCCTATCACAGACCTTAGAACCTTTCAAGGAGGTTTGCGGGCCTCCATTTTTCTGGACTTCCCGATTTCAACCTTGGGGGGGCCAGGATTCCCAGGCCTTCTGTTTTACGCCTCGTGAAAGGAAGTGAGAAAGCCCGAGACTAACAAGTAGGTGCCTAGAAAGGCACAGCTTGTGGGCCTAGAGGAGCAGGAGTGCTTCCCCTAGGCCTAACAAGCCTACCTGCACCGACCTGCCAACGATCGTGGACACCCGATCCCCGAACCACGTCCCAGACCCCTGACCCTGATCCTCTGACCCCCAATCCTCCCCCTCAATGATCACGGACTCCCCGATGACCCCTGATCCTGACTATCCCCTCCCCCCCCCCCGTGATTGACCCCGATCCCTCCCCCCATGACTCACGACCCTGTGCCAACCTGTGCCCCCCCCCCATCATCCATACAAACAAAGACTTACCTGAAAACATCTTCTCCATGGCTGATCTCCCATCCGACTGAGACGAGCCTGTCACTCATTCGGACGGGAAACCGACAAAAAAAAATAAAAGACGTTCTTACGTCAAAATCGTAAGGACATCTGGGAAACCTGCACTAATGGGTTTCCCGTCCTCAATTTGATCCCCCCATCTCCTTCCTGGCTCGGTTTTAATATTGAGCCCATGGTCGCTATTTCAGAGGGACTTAACAGTTTGTCTCTTTTCAAATCTTTGAATTCGATTGGAGCCTTTGAAGAGAAGGTAGGTAACTGAAAAAAAGGGAAAAAGAATCACTACGGAAGAAAAGTAATCAACTTAGTTTTACCAAGAGTTGTGAACTATTATTTTATATCATGCAAAGAGTTAGAAAAGTTGAACAATTACTGTGAAAATATAAGTTTTGTTATTTCTACTAGTCACTTGTTCTATTATTGTTTAATAGGTTAGTTTGGACATTAAAGCCCAAAACAAGCTCTAATGTAATGTTATTCTGCCTCTTTCAAAGATAAAAATGATCCTGTGGAGGCATGGGATAGAACCAGTAGCTAAACTAATTTCAAAAGGCTCTTTTCATTATCCCAGGCACGCTATGATATTTTCCCAGGAATCAGAGCTAGTGAAAACATTCTGGAAGATGGAAGGAATGCAGGTTCATATCCTAATGTAGTCTGAAATATAGAAACCAAAAATATCTAAAGTAAGAAGGATAAAAGAAGCCAAAACATAACAATGTATTTATGAGCATTCACCTCATGGCATAGACCATGCCAATGGGGGAGACACGGAAAGGAGGTTGTATGTTTCCTATAGGCCGAGGGGGAAGGAAAAATAACCAGGATCTTCTAGCCATCTTCATGCACTTATCAGCTGACTAAGCAAGCATTAAGTAAAGATTAGGAGCAGAACCTCTGGTTACTCTCCCAGGCAAGAGGATGCACTCCAAAAAAACCTACAAGAGACTGAGGAGAAGAAAAAGATTCAAATAAGATAAGATCTGTAAAAGTTCTTTTTTAAACTATATAGCCTGTAGACCAATGGTTTACTCTCAATCGTTACACTTCCCACAAGCAACCATTAAAGATCTTTATTGTTGATGGATTAGTGTCTAGTGATGATATATACAGGGTTTAAATTACCAGTAAACACTTAATGCTAATGCACTTAAAACACTAATTGAGCCAACTATTTGGAGACAAAACCGTTTTCTGATAGTGTTGAGCTTTTACATTACCTATTCCTTAAGTGGCATAGCCTTGCTAACACTATGTGAGACTAAAGACTGCATTATATTAATGCAGATCTTGCTCCACTTATAGCCAGCCTGAGGGGAAACAGGAGGAAAAGGTGATGTCCCATGGTGGGAGACAGGACCGGGCCTGTATCCAGGAAAGGGTATGTTGATCCTGTATGAATCTCCTAAGTGTGCCAAAGAAGCAATGTATTAAAGAATGGAGGCTCATTAGGAAGGTTACAACTAAGCTGTGCCAACTGGTCACACCAAATATGGAGGGGTTATCATTTGCTCTGCCTGTTGCTGTAAAAGTAATGGCGGCCATAAACATTTTGTTTCTTTTTGAAACTACATGGTAATGTCCTTGCATTGACAGGAGAGGTAAGAGACAACCTCACTGAACAGCATTTGAAATAAATGAAACCTTCTTGTTTCTTTAACCAACACTAACCATAATTTGTGTCTATTGCTGCATCACAAAATACAACCCATCAAATGCACAAAACTGCCAAACATACTTATACATTGATGTTACGTGTACTATCTCCAAATAAAGGTGCCCAAATATATCAGTCAATGCTTCTGTTCTTTAACTAATCTATGTGCCTAAAATATTGCAAATATGTCAATGAGGTAAACAGAAAGAAAGTGCCAAATAATTTAAAGGTGACAAATGTAATGTTTATGTGCTTATTTTGTAGATTAACATAGAAACATAGAAAATAGGAGCAAGAGTAGGCCATTTGACCCTTCCGGCCTGCTCCGCCATTCAAAATCACCATGGCTGATCATCTAACTCAGTACCCTGTTCCTGCTTTTTCCCCATATCCCTTGATCCCTTCAGCATTAAGAAATATATCTATCACCTTCTTGAATACATCTAATGACTTGGCCTCCACTCCCTTCTGTGGTAGAGAATTCCACAGGTTCACCACCCTCTGAGTGAAGAAATTTCTCCTCATCTCGGTTCTAAATGGCATACCCCATATCCTGAGACTGTGACCCCTGGTTCTGGACTCCCCAGCCATCGGGAACATCCTCCCTGCATCCAGTCTGTCTAGTCCTGTTAGAATTTTATATGTTTCAATGAGATCACCTCTCATTCTTCTACACTCTAGTGAATATAGGCCTAGTCGACCCAATCTCTCCTCATACATCAGTCCTGCCATCCCAGGAATCAGTCTGGTAAATCTTCGTTGCACTCCCTCCATGGCAAGGACATCCTTCCTCAGATAAGGAGACCAAAACTGCACACAATACTCCAGATGTGGTCTCACCAAGGCCCTGTATAACTGCAGTAAGACATCCCTGCTCCTGTACTTAAATCCTCTTGCAATGAAGGCCAACATACCATTCGCCTTCCTAACTGCTTGCTGCACCCGGATGCTCGCTTTCAGCGACTGGTGTACAAGGACACCCAGGTCTCATTGCACCTCTCCTTTTCCCAATCTATCACCATTCAGATAATAATCTGTCTTTCTGTTTTTACAACCAAAGTGGATAACCTCACAGTTATCCACGTTATACTGCATCTGCCATGTTCTTGTCCACTCACCCAACTTGTCTAAATCACATTGGAGCCTCTTTGCATCCTCCTCACAGCTCACATTCCACCCCAGCTTTGTGTCGTCTGCAACCTTGGAAATGTTACATTTAATTCCCTCATCCAAATCATTGATATATATTGTGAATAGCTGGGGCCCAAGCACTGATCCCTGCGGTACCCCACTAGTCACTGCCTGCCACCCGGAAAAAGACCCGTTTATTCCTACTCTCTGTTTCCTGTCTGTCAACCAATTCTCAATCCATGCCATTATATTCCCCCCAATCCCATGTGCTTTAATTTTGCACACTAACCTCTTGTGTGGGACCTTATCAAAAGCCTTCTGAAAATCCAAATACACCACATCCACTGGTTCTCCCCTATCAATTCTACTAGTTACATCCTCAAAAAACTCCAGTAGATTTGTTAAGCATGATTTCCGTTTCATAAACCCATGCCGACTTTGTCCAATCCCGTTAATGCCCTCCAAGTGTTCTGTTATCACATCTTTTATAACAGACTAGCATTTTCCCCACTACTGATGTTGGGCTAACTGGTCTGTAATTCCCTGTTTTTTTTTATCTCCCTCCTTTTTTTAAATAGTGGGGTTACATTTGCCACCCTCCAATCTGTAGGAACTGTTCCAGAGTCCATAGAATTTTGGAAGATGATCACCAATGCATCCATTATTTCCAGGGCCACTTCCTGTAGTACTCTGGGATGTAGATTATCAGGCCCTGGGGATTTGTCAGCCTTTAGCCCCATTAATTTCCCTAGCACTATTTTTTTTACTAATATTGGTTTCCTTCAGTTCCTCCCTCTCACTAGACCCTTGGTTCCCTAACATGTCTGGCAGGTTATTTGTGTCCTCCTTTGTGAAGACAGAACCAAAGTATGTGTTTAATTGTTCTGCCATTTCTTTGTTCCCCGTTATAATTTCCCCCATTTCTGTCTGTAAGGGACCTACATTTGTCTTCACTGATCTTTTTCTCTTGACATATTTATAGAAGCTTTTACAGTCAGTTTTTATGTTCCCTGCTAGTTTAATCTCATCCTCTATTTTTCCCCTCTTAATCAATCTCTTTGTCCTCCTTTGCTAAATTCTGAATTGCTCTCAATCCTCAGTCTTGCCGCTTTTTCTGGCAATTTTATATGCTTCCTCTTTGGATCTAATACTAATCCCTAATTTCTTTTGTAAGCCACGGTTGAGCCACCTTTCCTGTTTTATTCTTACGCCAGACAGGAATGAAAAATTGTTGTAATTCCTGCACACGTTCTTTAAATATTAGCCATTGCATATCTACCATCATCCCTTTTAGTAAAGTTCCCCAATCTATCATAGCCAACTCGCACCTCATACTTTCGTAATTTCCTTTATTTAGATTCAGGACCCTAGTTTCGGATTCAACTACTTCACTCTCCATCTTAATGAGGAATTCTATCATGTTATGGTCGCTCTTCCCTAAGGGACCCTGCACAACCAGATTGTTAATTAATCCTTTCTCATTGCACAATACCCAGTCTAGGATCGCCTGTTCTCTAGTTGGTTCCTCAACGTATTGGTCCAGAAAACCATCACGTACACACTCCAGGAATTCCTCCCCCACAATATTATTGCTAATTTGGTTTGACCAATCTATACGTATATTAAAGTCACCCATGATTATAGTTGTACCCTTCATGCATGCATCTCTAATTTCCTGTTTAATGCCCTCCCCTATATCTCCACTACTGTTTGGGGGCCTATAGTCAACCCCCACCAATTTTTTCTGCCCCTTGGTGTTTCTTAGCTCCACCCATACAGATTCCACATTGTGATTTTCTGAGCCGATATCCTTCCTCACTATTGCATTGATTTCCTCCTTTACGAACAATGCTACCCCACCTCCTTTCCCTTTTTGCCTGTCCTTTCTAAATATTGAATACCCCTGGATGTTCAGTTCCCATCCTTGGTCACCCTGCAGCCATGTCTTCGTAATCGCAACTATATCACAACCGTTAATATCTTTCTGCGCTGTTAATTCATCTACCTTATTGCGAATGCTCCGCGCATTTAGACACAATGCCTTTCGACTTGTCTTTTTAAGATTGCTAGTCATCTTAGTTTCATTTTGCATTATGGCCCTATTTGTTTTTCGCCCTTGTTTTCTCTGCCTTCCACTATTGCTCCTTTCCTTTCTGTCTTTTGTTTCTATCCTTGTTTCCCCCTCCTCTGACTCCCCGCTCAGCTTCCCATACCACTGCCATTCTAGTTTAAACCATCCCCAACAGCACTAGCAAACACCCCTGCGAGGACATCGGTCCCGGTCCTGCTTGGGTGTAACCTGTCCCGCTTGTACAGGTCCCACCTTCCCCAGAACCGGTCCCAATGTCCCAGGAATCTAAATCCCTCCCTCCTACACCATCCCTGCAGCCACACATTCATCTGGTCTATTCTCCGGTTCCTATACTCACTAGCACGTGGCACTGGTAGTTATCCTGAGATCACTGCCTTTGAGGTCCTGCTTTTTAATTTATCTCCTAACTCCTTAAATTTACCTTGCCGGACCTCAGCCCTTTTTTTACCTATGTCGTTGGTACCGATATGGACCACGACTACTGGCTATTCACCCTCCCCCTCCAGAATATCCTGCAGCCACTCCGTGACATCCTTGACCCTAGCACCAGGGAGGCAACATACCATCCTGTAGTCACGTTTGCGGCCGCAGAAATGCCTATCTGTTCCCCTTACAATTGAATCCCCTATCAATATAGCCCTGCCACTCTTCTTCCTCCCCTCCTGTGCAGCAGAGCCACCCGTGGTGCCACAAACTTGGCTCTTGCTGCTTTCCCCTGATAAGCCATCTCCCCCAACAGTATCCAAAGCGGTATATCTGTTTGAGAGGGAGATGGCCCCAGCAGACTCCTGCTCTACCTGCCTAATCCTTTTATTCTGCCTGGCGGTCACCCATTTCCTTTCTGCCTGCATAATCTTTAACTGCGGTGTGACCACCTCACTGAACGTGCTATCCATGATAATCTCAGCATCGTGGATGCTCCACAGTGAATCCACCCGCAGCTCCAGCTCCGAAATACGGTTAGCCAGCAACTGCAGCTGGACACACTTCCTGCACACATGGTTGCCAGGGACACCGGTAGTGTCCATGACTTCCCACATTGTGCAGGAGGAGCATATGACGGGTGCGAGCTCTGCTGCCATGACTTAGATTTAAACTGCGTTCACCTCTCGGAATCTCTTCCCGCTCCCTAGACTCTCCTTTTACACTGCACTCACCTCTCGGACTCTCCTCTCGCTCTCGGACTCTCCTTTTACACTGTGCTCACCTCTCAGATTGGGTGTATTTATGCTGCGACACCCGTGTAATTTTTCTCTCAGGATACTTACGTTCCTCAAGCATGATGGAACCAAGCATGAGTGCAAGAGATAAGTCTGAAGTGTTCGCAACTGTCCTCAGCCAAGAGTTCCACATGCACAATCTTATTTGACCTCCTCCTGAAGTACCTAGCATCATCGAGGCCGGTGTACAACGAGTTCAGTTCAATTTATGTAACATAGAATCATAGAAAGGTTACAACACGGAAGGAGGCCATTCGGCCCATCGAGTCCACACCTTCACACCTGCTCTATGCAAGAGCAATCCAGCTAGTCCCACTCCCTCAACCTATCCTCATAGCCCTGCAAATTTTTTCCTTATCCAGTTCATTATGAAATGGCTGAATTCACTGATCACAGTGAAGGCTTCAGGCTCTGCCAACATCCTGGCTATAATGTTGAAGACCTGTTACCCAAACTAACTGCACTCCTAGACAAGCTGTTCCAATGAAGCTATGATACTGGTATCTACCCAACAATGCAGCTGCCCAGTTATGTCCTCTCTACAATAAACAGGACAAATCTAATCCAACCAATTTCCGCCCTATCAGCATCCTCCCAATCTTCAGTAAAGTGATAGAAGGATTTATCAATAATGCTATCCAGTGGCACCTACTCACCAATAGCCAGCTCATCAATGCTCATTCACACTTCATCACATCTTTGATGTGGACATGGACACAAGGGCTGAATGCCAAAGGAGAAATGAGAGTAGCTGACCTCAACATCAAGGCAACATGTCACTGCATTTGGCCCTAACAAAATTAAAGTCAATGAGGGTGAATGGAAAAACTCTCTAATAGCTGGAGGCATATCTCACATAAAAAAGATGGTCAGAGGGCCAATCATCACAGCCTCAGAGCTTTGTCCACAGTCCAACCATCTTCAACTGCTTCATTAATGACTTTCCCTCCATCTTGGGAATAGATGTGAGGCTGTTCACTGATGATAGACATGTAGTACAGCTAACAAGCACTGTCCCCTCCATTCACAACCCTTCCAATAATGAAGCAGCCCATACCGGCCTACAACAGGACCTGGATAACATCCACGCTTGAGCTGGCAAGTAACATTCTTGCCATATAAGTGCCAGGCAATAACTATCTCCAACAAGAAAAAAGCCCACTTATCTCTTTCTGCCCTTCAATGGCTCATCTTCAAATATTGACATGGAATCTTTAATATCTGAAATACTGAATCAGGCAATGGGGCCTTAGTTTAATATCTCATCCAGGGGACATCATGTACTAAAATGAAATACTCCCTTAGTACTGCACTAGAATGTTAGCCTATATTTTGTGCTCCAACTCCTGACATGGGCCTTAAACCACAACTTCTGACACAGAAGTGAAAGTGCTACCAACTGAATCACTTCTGAAGAATGAACAGTTTAACCCCTAAAACAGTATTATTGTTATTGAGCCAACACTGACAGATAATACTTATCCATCTCCACACACATATATCTGTTTTGAAAGTGAATAGGAAGAGGTGGTTAATGAATTTTTGGAGACAAATGGACCAGTGGTACATAGATACAACCAACATGCTGTACTACAAGGTGAAAGGTTGTGGATTTGCACCAAAGAATTACCCACATGGACACATGATTTAGACTGTGGCGAAGGAAATGGCGAGATGGCATTTCTCCAATGGCAGGGAAAGAACATCAGAAAGCAAGACAAGCCATGAGGTTCAAGAATAATACTGGCAAAGGGCTGCGTGTAGGTCGGGTGTGCATTCTCTCAGTTGGCAATTAAAACCTGTCTTGGGGCAACCCAAAAAGGGAGAGGTAATAATAAGGGTTTAAAGAAGGGAGGTGGAAATCAATTAACAAAAATAAACCATGATGAATATTTTTTTTAATACCTTGAAAAGACTCTTTATTGGAATTTTTCAAGTAATATAGATACAAGATCATCATGGCATTATTCACTGAATAGTATACAAGGCAGTTTTTATTTGGAAGAGGAGATTTATTCTCATGTTGCAATACTGATCCCTCTTTTTTGTTTCATTGAACAATTACTTTCTTCTGATGAACGTTCCATCAGCACTCCTGCTACAACAGAAAAGAATCTCTCCCATCCCACTTATTTCTCCTCTTCTCATTCATTAGCATATATATCTTTTAATTTTTCTTTCCTTCCATTTCTCATTAGGTTGTAGAGTTAATTAATTATCTGTTATCCCCTTGTAGTTATCTTGGACAATTTCCACCAGAATGCATTCTCTGAGTGCCTTCCATTTAGATTCACATAATCTTCCATGGCTCTTACCATTTATACATACTTAAGGTAATTTTTCATTTGGGTCTCTTCCAGCAAAGCAATTACTGACTCCTGCAAACCAGGAGGCAAATGTACTAAAAGATGAGTCTATTATCAGAATTATACTCAACAATAGCGACCTTTTATATAAAATAAAAACAGAAAACTGGAGAAGCTCAGCAAGTGAGGCAGCATCTGTGGAGAAAGAAACAGAGTTAACGTTTCAGGTTGATGACCTTTCATCAGAACTGGAAGATGTCAAAAGAGTTAAAGTTTTTGAGCAAGTACAGAGCCAGGGAAAGGGGGATGGGAGGGGAGGAAAGAACAAAAGGGAAGGTCTGTGATAGGGTAAAGGGCAAGAGTGATTAATTGACAAAAGGGATGATGGTGCAAGAAAAGGAAGTTGGTAATTGGACAAGTTAAGAAACAAAAGATCAGTCTAGAGTAGCTGTAAATGGCAACAGCAGACCCATAATCAGCAGCTGCAGTCCGTTAAGTAAAAAAAATATTGAAAAAAAAATGGGAGCGATGGTTATCATCTGAAATTAATGAGATCAGTGTTGAGTCCGAAAGGTTGTAAAGTGCCTAAACGAAAGATGAGATGCTGTCCCTCGAGCTTACATTGAACTTCATTGGAACAGTGTAAGAGGCCGAGGACAGAGAGGGAGTGGGTAGGGGAATTAAAATGGCAAGCGATTGGCAGGTCAGGGTCACACTTGCGGACAGAGCGGAGGTGGTCAGCAAGGCGATCACCCAATCTGCGTTTTGTCTCCCCAGTGTAGAGGAGATCGCATTGTGAGCAGTGAATACAGTATACTAAATTGAAAGAAGTACAGGTAAACCGCTGTTTGACCTGGAAGGAGTGTTTGGGGCCCTGGACGGTGGGAAGGGAGGAGGTGAAAGGGCAGGTGTTGCATCTCCTGTGTTTGCACGGGAAGGTGCCGTGGGGAGGAGAGGGGGTGTTGGGGGTGATGGAAGAGTGGACCAGGGTGTTGTGGAGGGAGCATTCCCTTCGGAATGCTGAATGGGGAGGGGAAGATGTGTTTGGTGGTGGGATCGCGCTGGAGGTGGCGGAAATGGCAGAGGATGATATGTTGAATGTGGAGGCTGGTGGGGTGGAAGGTGAGGACAAGGGGGACCCTATCATGGTTCTGGGAGGGAGGGGAAGGGGTGAGGGCAGAAGTGCAGGAAATAGGATGGACCTGGTCGAGGGCCCTGTCAACTACAGTGGCGGAGAATCCTCAGTTGAGGAAAAAGGAAGAGATATCGGAAGTGCTGGTGCAGAAGGTGGCATCATCAGAACAGATGCGCCGGAGATGGAGAAACTGGGAGAAGGGAATAGAGTCCTTACAAGAAGCGGATGGGAGGAAGTATGATCAAGGTAGCTGTGGGAGTCGGTGGGCTTATAATAGATATTGGTTGACAGCCTATGCCCAGAAATGGAGATAGAGAAGTCGAGGAAGGGAAGGGAAGAGTCGGAGATGGACCATGTGAAGGAGAGGGAAGGGTGGAAATTGGAAGCAAAGTTGATGAAATTTTCCAGTTCGGGGCAAGAGCAGGAAACGGCACCAATACAGTCGTCAGTGTACCGGAAAAAGAGGTGATGGAGGGGACCTGAGTAGAACTGGAACATGAAATGTTCCACGTATCCCACAAAAAGGCAGCCTAGCTGGGACCCATATGGGTTCCCATAGCGACACCTTTTATTTGGAGGAAGTGAGTGGAGTCAAAGGATAAGTTGTTCAATGTAAGAACAAGTTCAGCCAGGCGGAGGAGGGTGGTGGTGGATGGGGACTGGTTGGGCCTCCATTTAAGGAAGAAGTGGAGGGCCTGCAGGCCGTCCTGGTGGGGGATGGAGGTGTAGAGGGACTGGAAGTCCATGGTGAAAAGGAGACGGTTAGGGCCGGGGAACTGGAAACTGTTAAAGTGGCGAAGGGTGTCAGAAGAGTTGCGGATGTAAGTCACAAAAGACTGGACAAGGGGAGAAAAAAGAGTCGAGATAGGAAATAAGTTCCGTTGGGCAAGAACAGGCTGAAACGGTGGGTCTCCCAGGGCCGCCTGGTTTGTGGATCTTGGGAAGGAGGTAGAAGCAGGCTGTGCAGGGTTCGGGGACTATGAAGTTGGAGGCCTCTATTGCTCCGATCAAATTTCTAACAGTATTATATAGAGGATACCAATTTCACAAAGTCCCAATTTAGTGGATTCCCTGCCTGGGAGTTTCCATTAAAAAGCAGTTCCAGCGTAATAAGTTATCAACCCTACCCTTAGCACCCTGCCGGCACCTTGCATTGTCGCATATCGTAATCGACTTGGTGTTGGGTGTGCTGTGCGAATGATGATAACTTTGCTCTTGCATTTGTGCTCCATATAAGAGCTTGGGTCATCCTTTCCCAATCCACATTTTTTATTCTTTTTCCTATGCACTTTTATTAGTGTACGCAGAGGGAGTCTTTTCAAGGTATTGTGCATGAATAAACAGAAGGCAAAAGTATTCCCACTACTTTATTTTTATACTTTTTTTCCCCCCCAAGTTTCTCTCCTCTTCTTCTGAAGCTGCTGACTCAAACTGAGGTATGGTTCAATGGGTGCCAGCAGCACCGAGACAGTGACTGTCAGTAGGCTATTGGGCAACAGGAGGAATTTCAGTGATGTCTGGTCCTGTCCTTACTCAAATTCCACACATCTGCACTTTCCAGAAGGGGTTCACTCAAGAGTAATCAGGAGCAGGTGGATTCTTTCCCCTCCCTTGCCCAGGGAGCTGATGCCAACTGTATTACCTCAAGAATGATGACCTCCCCTGAGATCAGCTAGCTCCACACAGGCCAGGTACATAACTTAATGCCTTTGTGGTTTGTAAGGCTCAATGCTGAGGCATTGGTGGAATCTATCTTCCTGCTTCTAGCAATGTGTTTTGATTCGCTAATTTAGTACGATTGAGGTGTCAGCCATGTCTCAGTGGCAGCACTCTCGTCTCTGAGTCAGAAGATTATGGGTTCAAGTCCCACTGCAGAGACTTGAGCACAGAATCTAGGCTGACATTTCAGTGCATTACATAGGGCATGCTGCACTGTCAGAGGTGCCGTCTTTCATATGAGACGTTACACTGAGGGCCCCGTCTGCCCCCTCATTTGGATGTAAAAGATCCCATGGCACTATTTTGAAGAAGAGCAGGGGAGTTCTCCCTAGTGTCCTGGCCAATATTTATTCCTCAGCCAACATCACTAAAAACATATTATCTGGTCATTATCACATTGCTGTTGTGGGACCTTGCTGTGCACAAATTGGCTGTCACATTTCCTATATTACAACAGTGTCTACACTTCTAAAGTACTTCAATGTTGTAGAGTACTTGGAGATGTCCTGAGGTCATGAAAAGCCCAAATAAATGCAAGTTCTTTATGATGGAACTGATGAGAGGAGCAAAGTGTGCTTGCCATTTGTGTGGGCAGCTAAACATTATTCCTAATGAGTGAAAATGTTGCTGACTAAATGAAGCTGCTAAAGAAATCTTGGGCGTGTTAGTATTTGACTGAGCGTTCAAAATAATTTCCTCACATTTGTAAAGTACCACAACAGGTATAGATTTATTGAATTAGGCTCTGGTTTATTTGATACAGTAATATGTTGAAGGAAATATATTTGATCTGACTGAAAAATACCTCAAGTGGATCGACATCTCAAGTGTACTAGAAACTAACTGAATGACAAAGAAAATGAAAACAATTTAGTAACATTATGCCCAGTCTGTCAATATAGAAATATTTCACAGAACAACAGAATCAGCAGACACTAGCAAGTGGGCAAAACTAAATAATTCACAGACACTCATGATCGAATTATAGAAATATTTCTTTAGACAAAAGCATTTCAAGAGGGGTATTTTTAAGGAATAATGTAGTTAAGTTAAAGGAAAAACGTCTAATGTTTAACAGACCGTTGCACTGACATTTTGGAATTCTATTAAAGTTCCAGCAATTACTGCCAGTCTTGTCTTTAAACCAAACTGAAGATTACAATAGGTCAAAGCCTGCTGCTTTTAATTGAGATTTCAAGGATCTTTATATACGAGAGTATTAAAAAAAATTCCAAAATATTTTTATGATGATTCGTGTAGTCTGAGAACTGTTGAAATACTTTTTCACATCTCCAGGCTTGTAATGTCATAGTACCAAACCTTTGTTTTTAAATTATATTTTAAAATGTCTGTTATGAATAGAGCATGCCGTGGCCTGCGGCGAGACATGATAAATGCCTCCCCTTGTAGGGTTGGTTTTAACACAGAAGTTACCCTGAAGAGCTTTATATGTGAAGATCTTGTCCTTGTTCTTTCTCTTTTGAAAGTACGAAATCCTATTTTTCTATCCCTGCCAGACTTTTCAGGTCACGCACTTCTTGTGATTGAGGGATGATGACCAGCCTGTTCCCAAGCTTACATCAGTGCTGCTCCTCATCTGATTGCAAGAAGATATGCAACATTGAATGGCAATTAGTCCCTAATTTTCCCTCTCCACTCTTTCTTGCCACCCTCCCCATGGGGAGCTACCAGGCCTGTCTCAGTGCTTTCCCATAGCAGTGTTGCAGAGATCTGGAACTCAACAGAGTGGAGGGATGGAACCTGCCTTTTATTTAATTTTTTAAATTGAGAAACCAATGTAAAGGGCCCAGGTACACATCGCAGGACATGACCCAAGACTGTAAAGAGTAGGGGAGAGCACGAGATACACTAAGTGGTATCCTATAGATTGTAGGAGGAAGGGAAGACTGACAGAGGCAAGGAGTTCCACTGTACTGAGAGCCTGAGAAAGAATGTGCCGATTTTCATCTTATTACTGCCCCGTTCCCACTATAAAACAGGGCAGTAGTAAGGTGAAAATTGCAAGAACAAAACATACCGCTGACTTCCTGCTGCCTTTGCGCCCACTGCAATTTTGGAAGGGGCCTTGAAATAGCTGGCCAATGATCCTGCCTGAAACAGGTGGGAATCTCATTAATATATTTAAATCAGGGTCCTAAGATGTATTTAGGACCCTGATGCAATTTTGATCTTCCACTGGGAACAGCACTTGCTCCCTGGGCTAAGGAAGTAAAAAGATCCTCCTGCCCCCTTCTAGAAAATGCAGATGCTTGGACTTTGTGTGAGGACATGGATCAGCAATGGCTGGAAAGCCTCCTATACTGAATGCAGAGTGACCTAACCAGCAGTCCTTAAAGGGATCCCTGGAGGTCGTTTTGAAAACATTAAAGGTAAGTTTTTTATATGGTTTCTGTGGGCTAGGAGGCGCATTAATGCTGCCGGAATTTCCTCCCCCATCTCGATCTGTAAGCTGGCTGTCAGCGCTCATTTAATGCTGGCTGCTCACTGATTGGACCTCATTATAGTAACATCACCAAAATCGATCGGGCCTCTCGCTGGCGACATTGGGCGATCAACCTGCCCACCACCCGTCCAATATCCGCCCGAATCGAAAATGACCCCCAGAGAGTTTGTATAAGAGACAGTTGTGATGGGTCTTGATTTCAACAAAGAGAAGTTGACGGGTGAAGGAAGAGCTGTAGGATGGTCTACACTCTGCCCTTCCACTCGAGTCTAGCCTTTACTTCGAGGTGATGCTTTTTATTTTATCCTAGCTTATTGCTAGTGATACAATCTGCATTTTTACTTCTGAAGAAGTAGAATAATGAAATGCAGTCTATACCAGGGTTTTCAAAGAAAAATGGATGGAGTTGTGGAAATCACAAAATACCGGTAAATATCCTGGAAAGTCCCATGATCCCATGTAATAAAAAAAGAATTCCACTTATTCAATTGGCATAAACCAGCTCCCTAAATATAATCTGACACAATTGTGGAATGCAATCCCCAAAACATTGGTAAAAATCTCTGAAAATCCTGTATTCCCATGTAATAAAAACAGAATTGAACATACAGCCATCGTAAACCGGTGGCCTTGAATATAATCAGACAGGACGACACTTCAGTTATTTCCTTGTTTTAATGATTTCATCCAGTCTAAATGGGCATTTTATTTATTTATTCACATATTAAGGCTGTTTGACATAAGAAAAAATTTATCACATCATTGCCTAATGTTTTCTTTTCTCTTTATTGGACTCTGGTGATTTGACCTGCTGTAGGCATCGAGTCTGACAATGTCATAATCATCAGTTTTTTTAAAAAAAGGATTTATAGTATGTTTATATGTAACCCAGAGGTCTATCTTTTCAGTATAAAAGTCTTTCCTCTCTTACTGACTGGCATATTAATAATATCGTGGCTGATGCCTTCCAGCACCAGTACTCAAGTCAACACTCTTATCCCAAAATGACATGCCTCCCAGCGGCATATAAGCACGTATCAGAACTCTGTGCTGCGGAGCACAGTAAGAACTGTACTACAGGCCTGTCTGGTTCCATCAGCCCTAATCATAGTTTTCCATGGGAGTTGAAGGCCTGTTGTAATTTTAATAAAATACCATAAGCTTGCTTCTGAGATTACACATCTACTGTAGTCACTATGCCCAAGTCCCAATGCCATTATTAAAATTTCCTACTATAAACAGAAAGGTTTACTGTAATCCTCCTGTTGGATGCATGTACTTGTGAGTAAAGGGTAATCTTTCCTATCGATTGGTTGATATATCTGGTCTGACCTGGTGCAATATGGAATATGGAATTAATGTATTAAAATGTAGAACTAATACTGGAAAATAGAATTGCTTTATTAAAATGTGGAATTAGCACTGGAATATAGAGTCAATGTACTGGAGAGATACAGGATTAGGGTCAGACTCGGGAGTCGACAGATTCCTAAGGATGAACAGTAAACAAATGTAGAAAGTATGTGCTGTGTGCTAAGGTAACTGGTATTCACTGGTACAAAGAATGGTATTTATCTAATAAAGTAAACTATGGATGGAAATATGTTGGTTCGTTAGTTTTGCCTTATATGGACTTGTGTTTAACTTCTTTCGTATAATCATGTAATGAGCATACGTGCCATTCATAATGTACATCTGGGACCTGAGAGTTTAAAAAGAGATTCTGAGCAGCTCCAGTAAGCACGCACCCAGAAGCATGCATGCAAGATAGAATTGGTCCAGATTAGTAGCCTTATTTGTGTCTCCCAGATGTGTGATCTGTTCTTTTTGGCCTATTGAAGATGGCTTGTTTACAGGACTTTACCTTACAGCCTGTTTTACTGTTGAATCTTTGACTTACCAACAAAGTCTTTTAAAAAGGCTTACGTTGTGAAGTGTCTTCATTGAGAGTTATGAACCAAATTATTTGTATATACTTTAAAGACCAAGGGACTAATCTAACAGATTCAATATTTTTTATGAATAATATACATCCAGCATTTTCTGTGCTTTTAGTGTGCTTTAAGAAAACTCAGGATCCCATGAATAACATTGGATGAAGACTTCTTCTATGCGATATTTGTAGCAAAATTAGAAATGTGGGGGTTGAGTTTCCGCCAGTAATTCCAGCGCAATCCGGGCGAAATTAGCCAAACCAGCGAGAAACACTGGGGAATTTTAAACGTTACGCCCAAAACCACTTGCGCTCGTATTTTCCGCGATCTTTTACGCTGGTTCAAGATTCAATTCATCTTAAGCAGAAAACTGGCCACGCCCCCAGGTCGAAATTGCGAGATTCTGCCGATTGCGCTGGTTCGGGAAAGCTCTTCAAATTGCTCTCATTTTCTTCGGCGCACAGGTATGTTTTAAAAGTTTTTTCATATCAAAAAATATTTCATTTACTAAGAAACTGACTAGTGTACACCACTGAAACTAGTAAATGGGTCAGTATAGTTTTTTTAAAGTAATTTTCAGTGATTTTAAATCAGGTTACTCACAGGTGGAGGAATGGACACCCTTATTAAAAATGCTTATTTTTGGTGATAAATCCTTTTTCAGCTGTATTAATAAAACTGCACCAGGTTATCACTCAAATACATCAAGGAATACTTTTTAATGGAAAGAAAAAAAATGGTTGCGTTCTTTTGCGCTGGTTCATTGAAGCTTTTACGTTCGTGATTATGCAAATAAATTTTAGAAGAAACTTGAACTGTAACCTAACCAGTGCAATTTCAAGCACATTTTGGGTGCAATTTCCAGATTGCGACCAAAGTGGAAACTTTTATCCTGTGTTCTTTAAACTGACATTTCCATTTTCACTAGCTAAAGTAGGAAACCTTTGCACAATTAAATTAGTATTTATGGTAATGATATAATGAGGGTGTAATATGAAGTTGGAATCACAAATGCATGCTTTTAGCCAATAAAATTCCTGCCAATAAGTTGATCAATCTGGCCAATTCACGATCAGACTGCAGAGGCCCTCGTTACTGTTAGAATCACGCTCACCAAAGGCCTGGACTGTTGTGCTTTACAAGATAAAAGATCACTAATATCTCCTGGCAGCAAAACATTCCAAGCCACAGCAGTTACAGAGGAATACAGGACACCAGCCCCCTACAGAGGGATATTGGTGTTTTTCATGTGTTTCGGGAAATTTGTAAGGGATGTGGGAGAAATGTAGTTTTCTAATAAGATCTTGTGGAAACCCCCAGCAAAGTGATCACTAACTGCCTGAGGTCTGTGCATTGTGTGTGTGTGTGTGAAGAGGGTAGAAAGTAGAGGGCAGGTTTTACAATTCAGTAGTATCTGTTTAACGCTTTTACAAGATAGTGGAATCAACTTCTTGCATAGGCCCAACGTTATGATATGGGCTACTTCCCAATATTTGTTAACTCAGGCCCAACACAAAAGTCTGCTTCCATAGGCAAAGCTCAACCACTATGAACTAAAACATATGCTCACGTACCAAGCGATTGGGTAGCAAGCCTCACGGTCAACAATGAGCCCCTTTACTGTTGAGGTAAGAAGAAAAAACTTGCATTTATATAGCACCTTATCACGTCCTCAAGATGTCTGAAAGCACTTTACAGTCAATCAATGACTTTTGAAATACAGTCACTGTTGTTATGTAGGCAAATGCAGCAGTCAATTTGCACATTATAGGTGCAGACTGGTAATGGTGCAAAATCTAACTGTACACACCTGATTACTCTTACTGTCAGTAAATACCACAGTGACAGACCATAGTATCATCAGAAGTACAGCACAGGATGAGGCCATTCGGCCCATCGTGCCTGCGCCAGCTCTTTAAAAGAGCTATCCAATTAGTCCCAATCCCCTGCTCTTTCCCCCATAGCCCTGTAAAGTTTTTCCCTTCAAGTATTTATCCAATTCCCTTTTGAAATTTCCCCATCGTATTTACTTCCACCACCCTTTCTGACAGTGCATTCCAGATCAACACAACTCTGTTCTAAGGAGAACAACCCCAATTTCTCCAGTCTCTCCACATAACTGAAGTCCCTCATCCCTGGTACCATTCTAATGATTCTCTTCTGCACCCTCTCTAAGGCCTTGACATCCTTCCTAAAATGTGGTGCCCAGAATTGAACACAATACACCAGCTGAGGCCTAACCAGTACTTTACAAAGGTTTAACATAACTTCCTTGCTTTTTGTATTCTATGCCTCTATTAATAAAGCCCAGGATCCCATTTGCTTTTTAACAGCCTTCTCAACTTGTCCTGCCACCTTCAAAGATTTGTGTATGTGCACCCCCAGGTCTCTCTGTTCCTGCACCCCCCTTAAAATTGTGCCATTTAGTTTATATTGCCTCTCCTAATTCTTCCTACCAAAATGCATCACATCACACTTCTCTGCGTTAAATTTCATTTCAACAGTCTATATCCTCCTGAAGTCTGTTACTATCCTCCACATTGTAAACTACATTTCCAAGCTTTGTGTCCTCTGCAAACTTTAAAATTGTACCCTGTGTACCCAAGTCCAGGTCATTAATATATATCAAAAAGAGCAATGGTCCTAATACTGAGCACTGGGGAACACCACTGTATACATCCCACCAGTCTGAAAAACAACCGTTCACCACTACTCTCTGCTTTCTGTTCCCTAGCCAATTTTGTATCCATGCTGTCACTGCCCCTTTAATCCCATGGGCTTTAATTTTGCTAACAAGTCTATTATGCGGTACTTTATCAAATGCCTTTTGAAAGTCCATATACACATCAGCCATGTGACTCAGGTTTAGAACTATGGGGCAAATTTTCCTCTTTCATACTTGAGCATAAAGCATTATATGGATAGAGCATATATAGGATTATTGAGTAAGGATCGCACAGCTATAGTGCAGCTCTCCCAATAAATGGACAGAGAGTAAGGCTGGGTGTGCGATCCTCCATGTCTGATTTTCCTATATATGCTTCACTCATGCAATGCGTTACATCTAAATGCTAAACAGGAAAACGTGCACATGTGAATTAAGTTAATTAAGAAGTAATATTTAATGTAAGTCAGAGTTAAAAACAGATAGCCAATTTAGAAAGATGATAATATTTCACTTAACTTGCAATATCTGTTTCAAAACAACAAACGATCTAATCTTTGCAGTTCTCTTTGGTAACTTTGGACCATACATCTGTGCTGAACAGCTTTACATGAGACTGCACTGTCATGGAACACCTTACCAGTTTCTGGCACTTCGAGCGCAATGGCAAAGTTCCAGCAAGAATCTGGACTGCCAGCCTAATTGTGTCCTTCACTATTGATCCAAACTGTCAATAAAAGTGGATTTCAAACTCTCAAAGCCATGGACTTTGGGAAATAGGCTATTGACAGTTCATTGATTAAGCTTTTAAATAATAGCATTGTCCCTGTCAGAAAGAGTGTGAATGACTGGCTGGCTGGTTGTTTTCTATTCCATACCTGATTAATTACCAGGCCATGGTCTGGTAGATGCAGCCTCCCTGCCTCTGGCGTCATTTATAAACAATAGAGCAAGTGAACTTTCAGTTTTATTTGTTCTTGAGATGTGGGCGATGCTGGCCAAGCAGTATTTATTACCCATCCCTGGTTGCTCTAACGGCATTAAGGGGGTGAAATTCAACTTTGGCAGGGACGCAAACGGGTGATAGCGGATCGGTCGCCAGTTATTCACTTCAATGGAAGTCAATGGAAGGGACAATCAGGTGGGTGTGTAACAGGCAGCTGATCCGCTACCATCCATTTTGTGCCCTACCAAAGTTAAATTTCACTCCCTAAGAGTTAAAACACATAGGGGGGTAATTTTAACCCCCAAGAACGGGTGGGTTGGGGGCAGGTGGGAGGTTAAAGTAGCAGCTTTTTGGAGTGGGACCGCATCCCGGCTCCAACACGCCCACTTCCGGGTTTAACCCTGGTGCTTTAGGATGCGCGCGCAACAGAAACCCGGAAGTTCCGTCCCCACTTAAAGCCAGCGGGCCGATATTTAAAGGGCCAATTCAGGTAGTTGAAACACTTCAGGTACTTAACTTTTTGTGGATTCTGCAACAGAAATGGATTTAACTACTCCTGAACGTGTTTCCCGTGGTTTCTGAAACACGCCATGGAAACGGAGGCCTGTTGCAGCCGAAGTTCATTTGACCCTTTAAACCAGTGATTGACACATCTCAATAAAAGGTGAGGTATTGCAGCTGGCGCTTAGATCTCTCAGACAAACGTTTGGCTGGGAGTTCTTTGTGTTTAGATTGAGATTTCTTTGTTGAGATTGACAATTCTGTGTTCAGACAAATTTATCTACATTTTGGAGGCCCTCAAACTGACAACATCAGGATGGGGGGGCACAATGGATGTATTCCACAGTACTTCAGAAGAGGAGGCACAACACCATCCGTGGCAGGCATGTCGTGCAGTTCTGGGAACTGCAATTGCACAAGACAGAGGTGCGCAACAAGGATCTGGAGAACAGCAGAGAGGGGACCAACGGAGGGGCCGAGGTCGCAGGAGGCACTACCCACGTGAGAGGGTCTACAGGCAGAGGCTGAGCTTCCTGGACCTCTCTGAGGAGCAGTGCCTACGCAGGCTCAGATTGAGTTGCCAGGTGGTGGCAGACATCTGCAGGCTCCTTCAGTAAGAGTTGCTCCTGGCTGGGACTGGTGGCCACGCACTGCCCACTGCAATTAAAGTCACCACTGCACTCAATTTCTTTGCCTCCAGATCCTTCTAGGGCACCACCGGTGACAGCTCCAGGGTATGTTAGTCGTCTACACATAAGTGTATACGACAGGTGATGGATGGCTTGTTTGCCAGGGCATCCGACTATGTGAACTTCTCCCGCGACATCAGCCAGACTGAGAGGGCAGTGGGCTTCCACTCTCTGGCTGGCTTCCCACGGGTGCAATTGATTGCACACACGTAGCAATCCGAGGACCTCCACATGAGCCAGGACTGTTCATCAGCCAAAAGGGATATCACTCCATCAATGCGCAGCTGGTTTGCGATCACCGGAAAAGATTTCTGCAGGTGTGTGCCAGAATCCCTGGCAGCTGCCATGATCCATTCATTTTACATGAGTCCAACCTCTTCCAGACAGGAGATGGACTTAAGGGCTAGCTCCTTGGAGACGAGACACCCTCTGCAGACGTGGCTCATGACACCTGTGAGAAACCCCACCAACGAGGCACAGCAGTGGTACAGGCAGAGCCACATCACCACCAGGTCTGTCGTTGAACAAGCAGTGGGCAAATTGAAGATGCACTTCAGGTGTCTGGATAGATCTGGGGGAGCACTTCAGTACTCGCCAGCGAGGATGTCCAGAACAATCATGGTGTGCTGTGTCCTGCACAACTTGTCGCAGCAGGGAGGGTTCCAGGTGGATCAGGTCAAATGCACTCATGAAGCATCCTCATCTGGCGGCAACATTGAAGATGAGGAGGAGGAGAATCACAAGGAGGATGACGAGGGGGTGGAGGAGGAAAATGAAGATGGGGAACCCATCGCCAGAGCAGCGGCGCACATAGCTGCCCGTGATGCCAGGGATTCCCACATCTCCAACAAGTTCTCATAATGAGAAGTGCAAAATGAAGACTTTGAGCTACTCAGGCCGCCTGGAACTACCACCACCACCACTCCCTACCCACCCTTTGCACAAAACAGTCCTTCCGCTATGCATATACCAATTGCACATGTGCCCAATGGGTGTCGTCATATCTTGGCATTCATGATGAAGCAAATGAAAGGGCGAATTCACACACAGGACGCAGTAATGGCCAAGATGTGGCAGTGGTGATAATGATAAAATTTAGTGTTGCATAACAAACAAAATATATAAATGAACAACATGACATCTCGTCACACACCCTTGTGCATACTGTTGGTGAGCTACAATTGCTTAGCCTTTCTCTTTCCAAAGCTTCTATGTGGTGCATCCTCTGTGGCTTCAGCAGAGGTAGTGGCAGGCTGGTCAGTTCCCTGTCCTGACTGCTGAGATGCTCTCGGCCTACGCCCTCTGGGTTTTGGCACCCGTGAGGGCCCTGCCAAAGATTGCTCCATCTGCACCCGTGCAGGAGCAGACTTGGCCATCTGGAAACGAGGCAGCATTGCGGGTACAGGTTGAAGGGGGGCAATGGGTGAAACGTGGGGGTGCTTTGAGTAGTGTCTCCACTTCCATGACCCCTTTTGCCATCATCCCTCTCCTGGGCCAGGGCCACATCACTGATACCACTCTGCTGGACAGCAGGTTGGTGAGCAGCTGTGCCGCGTTGTAAGGCCACGGCTAATATATCTGTCTACCTGTTTAAGGTAAGTCAATGGAGGCTACCATTCTCTCCATCGCAGACATTCCCGCACTGTTCTGTACCACCAATCCACTAGCGATAGAGTTGGACTCCTCCATCCTCTTCACTATTGTGGAGTGTGTGCGTGGTACTTTTTCCATTACCTCACAAAGTTGCAGCTGTACCTCGATCATTCTCATTCTCAACGATGGCCTCAGGGGTTCAGCATCTGTGTGCAGCTGAGCAGAGCTCGGAGAGGAGTGTGCCCCCCAACGCAGACTCTCCACACCTGCCCCTGCTGCCAGTGTCTGCTCGTGCTCACTTGTGATTGGTGAATCAACAGGTGACAACCCAACTAACTGTCTAACAGGGCCCAGCGCAGTACGAGTATCAGCGCTGGTGCATGGCTGTATGTCCTGTGACGGTGCACCCTCAGAAGGAACGAGCTCCTCTGAGGAATCGCTTTCTTCCATTTCTGCTGATTCCTCGTGAAGACCCTGGAAGGCAACAGAAAGTGATATTAATGATTCATCGCAAAAATGACAATCTTTCCAATGATGTGGCGATGCCGGTGATGGACTGGGGTTGACAATTGTAAACAATTTTACAACACCAAGTTATAGTCCAGCAATTTTATTTTAAATTCACAAGCTTTCGGAGGCTACCTCCTTCCTCAGGTGAACGATGTGGAAATCGTTCACCTGAGGAAGGAGGTAGCCTCCGAAAGCTTGTGAATTTAAAATAAAATTGCTGGACTATAACTTGGTGTTGTAAAATTGTTTACAATCTTTCCAATGACCACTGAGATCTGGCATAGTTACATCATTGATAAAATCAATTCATCTTGTGTGAAAGATGTCACAGTTCTGTCACCAGCCGTCTGCGGGTTCCCAGTCTCTCCATCTTAGATGGATAGGCATGTGACGATCTGACTTATTTCCATGGCCTCCTCCTCCACATCTGTCACCTCCACTATGTGGTGGGCCAGCTCCAGTTCTGCTCCTCTCCCGTGCATTTGGCGCTCTCTTCTCCCACAAGGGGAGAAAGAACAGACCTGAGAGTGACTGAAAGTGATGTATTCACCCTTTGAATGAATTGCTTTGGGTGAGGCTGACTAGGAAAGAGATGCATCAGAGGGTGACTATCAGACAGTTTCATCACATTGCATCAGGATTGGCGTAAGTGGCAGTGGTGGGTGAATAAATGGGCAATTGAGGAAGTGCACAGAAAGTGAAAGATGGTTGCTGCTGACACTTAAGTGGGTGTGAGGAGTTATGTGATGGGGTAGGCGAGCCAACACAGAGTGACGGGGTGGGAGGGTGGGGCGGGGGGTGGGGGGGGGGCGGGGGGGAGAGGCTGGTGTTGAACAACAAAGGATGTGGGCGAATCAGCAACTGTACTCACTTTTCCTGACCTGGTTAGGTCATTAAAACGCTTCCTGCACTGAACCCAAGACCTGAGCACCGTGCTCCTGCTGCTCACCTCTTCTGCCACCTCCAGCCAAGCATTTTTGGTTACAGAGCCCGGTTTCTTCCTCCCATCCATTAGAAACATTACCTCCCTCCTGGCTCTCACTGCAGCCAGCAGTACATCCAGGGAGGCATCATTAAATCTAGGGGCAGCCTTTGGATTCCTGGACTTCATTTCTCCTTCAAAATCCATTTTTGGACTGGCCCTTTAAATAGTGGGCTTTAAATCACCTCATTCGGGTGTGCAGTAGGCCCGCTGCGCAGCTTGGAGACACAAAACACGGAAGAAAAGGCTGTTGCCTGCAATTGAGTTGCGATCGCAGATTTAAACACGTACACTTGACTTCTGGTTCACCACGTGCAAATCCACCCACCCGCTGAGTTCCTGGCTGAAAATTAAAATCATGGCCATAGTGTGAGACTGGAGTCACGTCGTCCAAACCAGGCCATGGTGGCAGGTTTCTTTTCCGAAGAATATTAGTGAACCATTTGGGTTTTTACAACAATCTATCAGTTTTCATGGTCGTTTTCCTGGCGCTAGCCCACAATTTGCCAGATTTATTGAATTCTATTTCGGGACTTGTCATAGTGGGATTTGAACTCATGGGCCTAGAAATTGGATTGGATGCCTAAGGGTTCAATATGGCAGGCGTGGTGCCTGCACTCATTGGTGGGGGAGCAGGGGAAGGCTCGAGAGTTGGGATTCAGGGGGCGAGGGCGACTGGGGAATGGGATATGGTTGGGAGTGAGGACCAGCATTTTCTGCAGAGCCAGGAGCAGCAGCGATGTAGTGAGTGAGAGCGGCACTGAGAGAGGATCAGCCAGTGAAGGGGTGAGTGAAACCTGGGGAATTTACTGTGGGTAAACAGTGAAAATTGTTTCCACTGGTGGGGAAGGAAGAGGAAGTTTCTTGAACTGAGGACTTTAATACTCATGGTATGCTTCACCTCAAGTGGCTATTGAGGTAGAATCTAGAACATTATTTAAAAGGGAATGAGATAAATATTTGAAAAGGAGGAATATAAAAGGATCTTGGGGGAATGGGGTTACAGGAGACAGCACCAGCACTGGCACAGGCACCGGGGGCGAATGGCCTCCTCTTGTGCTATAATTTCTATCATTCTATGAAAACTCTCCTTTGAGAGTCTGAGCCCAGGGAATGGCTTAAAAATGTTGTTGCTGAGCTGAGTTTAGGACTGTGTGTCCTGTGAGAAGTGCCCCAAACACTGAGCCCACTGCCCTTTGTGCGATCTCTCGGTTTGGTTCAGGTTGGTCTATATCGGCCAATTTTGACGTGTGAAGTCCATATATAGTCCAGCTCTGACTGAGGCTCCCAGTTCAGAGCTGTCACTTTCACACAGTACTTAAGTCCATTTCAGAGTCCAAGGAGATAGGGAGAGAGATCGGTCCTATTAAAAGTGGCATCGACTGGGGTGCCTGACTGCACCTTGTGCATTGCTGTAGTTTCAGGGTGAATATCGGTGAGTTATAGGATTACTACTAGTTACAGGTAGGATATTGGATTATTATACCTATAACTACCAGTTACATATAGACTATCAGATAAAAATTAATTCGTTGCACATTAAAAATGCACTGTAATGGAAAAAAAATTAGAAACACATTTTAAAACAGAAAATGACTACTTAAGTTGGTGGCATTATTTGGTTATTGTGATTGAAACAGGATTACACTGAGTTGCTTCTGCCTTAGAAGATGTTTATTCTGCAAATTCCATAATGGAAATTCAAAATGATGGAATGATTGAGGAAGGCATAGAGAAAAATACAATAAATATGTCAAAACAAGCTTCCTCTACATATTAAAATGTCCGGCTGGAGAACCTAAGTGTAGTTATTTTGAAATAAACACTCATATGTATTCGATCACTTTTGTAAACTTGTAAGCCATGATTTAACTTTGTGTTCAGGTTCTGTAATGGCACTGTCAAACTACATAAATCTCAAGCCCCTACTGGCTTTTCTTTTCCTGTTGAAGTGAAGAAATGCCACTGCAGTATGTCAGGGGGAGGTAATATAGCTGTCCTGTATTTGGCTGGTAAAGGTCAGCACAGAGTGGGCATGGTCTCTCTCCTGACCATAGCCAATCACTTCTATGTGTAAGTGGTTTGTGTAAAACAGACCATTGTAATACATGTACAATGATGAATGCTGTGAAAAAATGGAACAGCAGTTCAGGGATTCTGGTGCAGTCATATGAAGCATTTATGATGCATTGTTAGTCATAGTATCATAGTATGATACAGCACAGAAGGAGGCCATTCGGCCCATTGTGCCTGTGCTGACTCTTTGGTGAGCTAACCAATTAGTCCCACTTCCCTGCTCTTTCCCCATAGCCTTGTAAATATTTTCCCTTCAAGAATTTATCCAATTCCCTTTTGAAAGTTATTATTGAATCTGCTTCCACCACCCTTTCAGGCAGTGCATTCCAGATCGTAACAGCTCGCTGTATAAAAAAAATGTCACCTCCTGGTTCTTTTGCTACCAACCCTTCTGCCACTGGAAACAGTTTCTCCTTATTTACTCTATCAAAACCGTTCATGATTTTGAACACCTCTGGCAAATCTCCTCTTAACCTTCTCTGCTCTAAGGAGAACAACCCTAGCTTCTCCAGTCTCTTCACATAACTGAAGTCCCTCATCCCTGGTTCCATTCTAGTAAATCTCTTCTGCATCCTGTCAAAGGCCTTGACATCCTTCCTAAAGTGTGGTGCCCAGAATTGGCTACAATACACCAACTGAGGCCTAACCAGTGTTTTATAAAGGTTTAACATGCGTTCCTTGCTTTTGTATTCTGCCTCTATTCATAAAGCCAAGGATCCTGTATGCCGTAACAGCCTCCTCAACTTCTCCTGCCACCTTCAAAGCTTGTGTATGTACACCTCCAGGTGTCTCTATTCCTGCACCCCCTTTAAAATTGTACCATTATGTTTATATCGCCTCTCCACATTCTTCCTACCAAAATGCATCACTTCACACTTATCTGCGTTAAATTTCATCTGCCATGTATCTGCCCATTTCACCAATCTGTCTATGTCCTCCTGAAGTCTGTTACTATCCTCCACATTGTTTACTACATTTCTGAGTTTTGTGTCTTCTGCAAACTTTGAAATTATACCCTTTATACCCAAGTCCAGGTCATTAATATATATCAAAAAGAGCAGTGGTCCTAATACCGACCCCTGGGGAATACTTCCCTCCAGTCTGAAAAAGAACCGTTCACCACTACTCTCTGCTTTTTGTCCCTTAGCCAATTTTCTATCCACGCTGCCACTGTCCCTCTAATCCTATGGACTTTAATTTTGCTAACAAGTCTATTATGTGGTACTTTATCAAATGCCTTTTGAAAGTCCAAATACACAACATCAACTACACTACCCTCATCAACCCTCTCCATGACTTCATCGAAGAACTCAATCAAGTTAGTAAAACACGATTTTCCTTTAACAAATGCTGACTTTCATTTATTAGCCCATACTTTTCCAAGTGCCAATTAATTTTGTCCCGGATTATTGCCTCTAAAAGTTTCTCCACCACTGACATTGGGTTGATTGGCCTGTAATTGCTGGGTTTATCCCTCTCCCCTTTTTTGAACAGGGATGTAACAATTGCAATCCTCCAGTCCTTCGGCACCTTCCCCATATCTAAGGAAGATTGGAAGATTGTGGCCAGAGCCTCCGCAATTTCTACCCTTACTTCCCTCAGCAACCTCAGCATCCCATTGGACCGGGTGACTTTTCTACTTTGAGTACTGCCAACCTTTTAAGTACCTCCTCTTTATCTATTTTTATCCTATCCAATATCACTACTACCTCCTCCTTTACTACTACATTGGCAGCATCCTCTTCTCTACTGAAGAGACCGATGGAAAGTACTCATTTAGTACCTCAGACATACCCTCTGCTTCCACAAGAAGACCTCCTTTATTGTCCCTAACCAGCCCCACCCTTCCTTTGACTACCCTTTTATTATTTATATGTTTATAAAAGACTTTTGGATTCCCTTTTATGTTGCCCGCTAATCTATTCTTATGCTCTCTCTTTGCTCCCCTTATTCCCTTTTTTAGATCTCCTCTGTACTTTCTGTATTTAGCTTGGTTCCCCACAGTACTATGAACCTTACATTTGTCATAAGCCTCCTTTTTACTGTTTCATTTTAATCTCTATATCTTTAGTCATCCAGAGAGCTTTGGATGCCCTTCCTTTTCCCCCTCATGGGGATGTGTCTACTCTGTACCCGAACCATCTCTCCATGAAGGCCTCCCATTGTTCAATTACTATTTTGCCTGCCAATTTTTGATTCCAGTCCACCAGGACAAGATAATTTTTTAACTCACTGAAATTAACCCTCCTCCAGTTAAATAATTTTAAGCTTGATTTTTCCTCGTCCTTTTCTGTAACTGTTCTAAACCTAATGATATTATGATCACTGTTCCCCAAATGTGCCCCACTGAAACATGTTCCACTTGCCCCACTTCATTCCCCAGAACTAGATGCAGCAATGCTTCCTTCCTCATTGGGTTGGAAACACATTGATCAAGAAAATTCTCTTGTATACATTACAGGAATTCCTCCCCCTCTTTGCCCTTTGCACTGTTACTGTCCCAGTCTATATTGGGATAATCGAAGTCCCCCATTATCACAACTCTACTGTCCTTGCATCTTTCTGTAATTTGCCTGCAAATTTGCTCCTCTATCTCCGTCCCACTATTTGGTGGCCTATGTTATACATCCAGTAATGTAATAGCTCCTCTATTGTTCCTTAATTCTAACCAAATAGATACTGCCTTTGACCCCTCATGTGCATCATCCCTTTCCAGTGCTGTAATAATTCAGGATGTGGAGATGCCGGTGATGGACTGGGGTTGACAATTGTAAACAATTTTACAACACCAAGTTATAGTCCAGCAATTTTATTTTAAATTCACAAGCTTTCGGAGGCTACCTCCTTCCTCAGGTGAACGATGTGGAAATCCCTGGCTCCCTATCCACCTTTGCATTTCAATTTCAAAATCGTTTGCCTCATCTACAACCTCTCCATGGTCTATCCTCTTCCTTACTTTGCCACCTAATTTAGCCCTATATCACTCTTCTGATTCTGGACTCCTTTGCATCGTCCCTTTTCTTTGCTGTACTCTTGGTTATAGAGTCATCAGCCATTTCCGCCCAGTACTTGGGATACTCTATCTAAGCTCCTCAATTTACTACTTCTCTTCTCTCCTTCAAAAACATTCCCAGAACCTCTTTGACCTGCTTTTGGTGACCACCCCGAACCTTCCTCCATTTTTTTCTGCCTCCAGTTTTCCACCTCTGTGAAGCACTTTGGGATGTTTTATCACATTAAAGGTGTTATGTAAATGTAAGTTGATGGACACGCAAAGGTGTGCTTGAGTGATCTAGACTGATTTTTAAAAAAATTTGCTTTACCTCTTCCTTCTTTCGGATGAGATGTTAAACCAAGGCCCTTCTGACCTCTCGGGTGTACATAAAAGATCCCATGGCACTATTTGAAGAAGAGCAGGGTGTTCTCCCCGGTGTCCCGAAACAGAATATCTGATCATTATCTTGTTGCTATTAGTGGGATCTTGCTGTGTGCAAATTGGCTGCCGTGTTTCCTACCTTACAAAGTGACTACACTTCAAAAAAGTGCCTCATTGGCTGTAAAGTGCTTTGGGATGTCCTGAGGTAGTGAAAGATGCAAGTTATTTTTTCCCTTTCTCCTTCACTCGATGCTACTGCCAAGATTGAGCATGCAGCTTGTGGAGAATCATGGGCAGGTCCTATCTGTAACCATAGAATCATAGAAAGTTACGGCACAGGAGGAGGCCATTTGGCCCATCGTGTCCGTGCCGGTCGAAAAGAGCTATCCAGCTAAATTCCACTTTCCAGCACTTGGTCCGTAGCCCTGTAGGTTACTGCACTTGAAGAGCACATTCATGTACTTTTTAAATGAGTTGAGGGTTTCTGTCTCTACCACCCTTTCAGGCAGTGAGTTCCAGACCCCCACCACCCTCTGGGTGAAAAATATTCTCCTCAGCTCCCCTCTAATCCTTCTACCAATTACTTTAAATCTGTGCCCCCTGGTCACTGACCCCTCAGCTAAGGGAAATAGGTCCTCCTTATCCACTCTATCTAGACCCCTCATAATTTTATACATCTCAATTAATTCTCCCCTCAGCCTCCTTTATTCCAAAGAAAACAACCCCAGCCTATCCAATCTTTTCTCAGCTAAAATTCTCCAGCCCTGGCAACATCCTCGTAAATCTCCTCTGTACCCTCTCCAGTGCAATCACATCTTTCCTGTAATGTGGTGACCAGAACTGTATGCAGTACTCAAGCTGTGGCCTAACTAGTGTTTTATACAGTTCTAGCATAACCTCCATGCTGTTATATTCTGTGCCTCAGCTAATATGGAAAATAACTTGTATTCTTTCTTAACCACCTTATCTACCTGTCCTACTTCCATCAGGGATCTGTGGACATGCACTCCAAGGTCCCTCCGTCCTCTACACCTCTCAGTAGCCTCCCATTTATCGTGTATTCCCTTGCCTTGTTTGCCCTCCCCAAATGCATAACCTCACACTTCACCTGATTGAATTCCATTTGCCATTTTCTGCCCACCTGACCAGTCCATTGATATCTTCCTGCAGTCTACAGCTTTCCTCCTCACTATCAACCACGCAGCCAATTTTTGTATCATCTGCAAACTTCTTGATCATGCCACCTACATTCAAGTCCAAATCATCATTTTTCAGCACAAAAAGCAAGGGACCTAGTACTGAGCCCTGCAGAACCTCACTGGAAACAGCCTTCCAGTTGCAAAAACATCCGGCGACCATTTTTATTTCTTTATTTCTTTCTTTCCTTTTTCCTTCACTCGATGCCACTGTCAAGATTGAGCACCCAGCTTGTGGAAAATCATGAGCAGGTCCTACCTGTAATTTCTTGAAGATCTATGTGGATATATGAGAAATGAAAGATATAGCTAGAGTGGGATACTTGCCAATTAAAGAGGCAATAAGAAGGTTGATTTACTGTATAAATGTCCATTTCATTTATACTGCCCATTTTATTTACTTAACAACTATACCAATGAAAATTCACTGCCTATATTATGCTGGACTAGTCAACTTTTAATTGTTACTGAATAAACTTGCTGTGACAACCTCACAGTTGTGAACACTTCTGATAAACAGACTCGATATCTTGCTTTTTTGGTCAGTCAGGTGTCTGACATGGATGGAAACCGATCACCATACTTAAGTCTCCAGCCCCAACTGTTTGCCTGGAATGGAATGCACACTCCCCATGGAGATACACACCACTTATCTAAGTCCAGGGAATTTAGCTGCAGTTTAGCAAGAGACAAGGCTTAGTGACCACCAAGTGTTTTAGGGGTATTACTGGTGTTTAATTGGTTAAAACTAGGCAGTTTTTTAGCATCGAGCAAAATAAGTTTCCCACTGCTTCCCCAGCTAGAACCAACATACACTTTAGGGCTTTGACTTGCATGGCTATCTGGAGAGGAGTAGAAAGGATCCCAGCCCCCAGTGACAGGGGTACTGCTTCATGTTCCATCAGTGAACCTGGCTACTTGGTCAGTCATCAACATCATACTGGAGTACTGCCTGGCTCTGGTATTGCATTATGGAGTTTACCACAAAGAGTTGACTCCAATCTTTTATCGCCGGACATTTCATTCATGTCATCATGAAGCCAACTAAACCCCAAAAAGATCCTGTTTACAACCACACATACCAAGAAGAATAGTCACTAATTGGCCATTAGACAATTGAGAAGCATAAGCTTGAATCCTTGCAAAGCAGACAGCAGATATTAAGAATTCCACTTGAGACCTCACCTTTTAGAAGTTTCCAGTCCAGCTGAGTGTTATAACTTTTAGTAATGTTGCTAGCATTTTACAATGTACCATCAAATCTTTTTGAATTCCTCTTCTTGCTGAAAATACTAGTCATAATTATGTCAATTTTATTAAATAATAAAAAGAAATATATTATTCTATTAAATAACACATTACCAAGAATCCGTATCTTGAGAAAAATTAATGAGCATTTAGAAATGCAAATATTACTCAAGGACAGCCAGCACAGAGTTCTTAAAAGCAAATTGCATTTGACATAGTTTTTTGATGAAGTTACAAATTGGATAGATAAAGGGAATGCAGTAGATGTAGAGTTTATGGATTTTCAGAAGTGTTCGATAAGGTGTCTCACAAGAATCTTGTTAGAAAAGTTCAGGTGTATGGTATAATAGGAATTCCACCAATGTGGATAGACAGTTGGTTGACAGAGAGGAAATAAAAGGTTGTGGTAAATGGTTGTTACTTGGATTGGAGATGGGTTGAAATTGGTGCACCCCAAGGGTCAGTGCTGAATCCACTTTTGTTGAATGATTTGGACTTGGTCACAGGGAGAACAATGTCAACATAGAAACATAGAAATATAGAAAATAGGAGCAGGAGTAGGCCATTCGGCCCTTCGAGCCTGCTCCGCCACTCAATATGATCATGGCTGATCCTCTACCTCAATACCATATTCCCGCTCTCTCCCCAAATCCCTTGATGCCTTTTGTGTCTAGAAATCTATCTAGCTCCTTCTTAAATATAGTCAGTGACTTGGCCTCCACAGCCTTCTGTGGTAGAGAATTCCACAGGTTTACCACCCTCTGAGTGAAGAAATTTCTCCTCATCTCAGTCCTAGATGTTCTACCTTGTATCCTGAGAATGTGACCCCTCGTTCTGGACCCCCCGGCCAGGGGAAACATCCTCCCTGCATCCAGTCTGTCCAGCCCTGTCAGAATTTTATATGTTTCAATGAGATCCCTTCTCATTCTTCTAAATTTCAAAATTTGCAGACAACAAAAAATAAGGGGATTTGGCAAACGGCAAGGGGGAAAGTTGTCAGGAAGACACAGACTGGTTAGTGGAATGGGCAGATTGATGGCAGATGGACATTAATGCAGAGAAGTGTGAGGTGATGCATTTTGAGAGAAAAAACAAGGAATGGAAGTATGCATTCCGTGCAAAGATGCTGAAGAGTTTAGATAAACAGAGCGACCTAGGGGTTCTAAAAAATAATTCCCTGAAAGTGCAAGTGAAACTGATAAAGCCATAAAAGGCCAATAAAACTTTGGCCCCGATATTAGTGGGGAGGCGGGATGACAGTGGAGGGGGGCGATTGGGCGTGTGGCAAAACCCGCATGAACCAAACTTACCGTTTCCGACGCGATCGCACGTTGATTGATAGTGGTTAACATCCTCCCAGGTTTTGCGCCCGGCAGCTAGCCTGATTGCTGTCAGGAACTGCAATGTGGGGTGGGGGAGTGCGGAGAGAAAGAGAGAGAACCAGACATCATCTGGCGCTGGAACGGAAGACCGGGGTGGCGGGGGCGGTGGGGGGAGAATGGAAGATCCGGCGCTGGACTGAAAGACTGGGTGGGGGGGGGGTGAGGGGAAGATTGGGGGGGGGGGAGAGGGGAAGATTGGGGGGGGGGAGAGGGGAAGATTGGAGGGGGGAGAGGGGAAGATTGGGGGGGGGGAAGAGGGGAAGATTGGGGGGGGGGAGAGGGGAGAAGTTGGGGGGGGAGAGGGGAAGATTGGGGGGGGGAGAGGGGAAGATTGGGGGGGGGGGAGAGGGGAAGATTGGGGGGGGGGAGAGGGGAAGATTGGGGGGGGGAGAGGGGAAGATTGGGGGGGGGAGAGGGGAAGATTGGGGGGGGGAGAGGGGAAGATTGGGGGGGGGGAGAGGGGAAGATGGGGGGGGGGAGAGGGGGAAGATTGGGGGGGGGAGAGGGGAAGATGGGGGGGGAAGGGAAGATTGGGGGGGGGAGAGGGGAAGATTGGGGGGGGGAGAGGGGAAGATTGGGGGGGGGAGAGGGGAAGATTGGGGGGGAGGGGGGGAGGAGAGGGAGATTGGGGGGGGGGAGAGGGGAAGATTGGGGGGGGGAGAGGGGAAGATTGGGGGGGGAGAGGGGAAGATTGGGGAGGGGAGAGGGGAAGATTGTGGGGGGGAGAGGGGAAGATGTGGGGGGGGAGAGGGGAAGATTGTGGGGGGGAGAGGGAAGATTGTGGGGGGAGAGAGAAGATTGGGGTGGGGAGAGGGAAGAGATTGGGGGGGGGACAGTGGAAGATTGGGGGGGGGACAGGGGAAGATTGGGGGGGGAGAGGGGAAGATTTGGGGGTGAAGAGGGGGACATTGGGGGGACATCGGGAGGGTGAAGAGGGGGACATCGGAGCGGGAGACATTGGACATCAGAGCAGGTTTCAAAGGTAGGTGCATTTAGTGTTTTCACTTCCTTGCATCAGTTTTTTATTTAATTTATTTAGTTTCTTTTTCCCTTGGTGTGAATCAGAAGCGGTGAGCAAGCCGCCCAGGTAAGTTTAAAAATCTTTCTAACTACTTACTCTGACACAGGTAAAGTGCCTTAAGTACCTCAATGAGGTCATCCCGCCAGCTTTAAATGCCGGTGGGACTTCTGTTTTCGGGTCGCCCGCGTGCACACAGGTGGGTCCCTGGGAAACTCTGAAGTCGGCGAGTTAGAGCTGGCTTCCGAACCCGAAAGGGATTTTCGGAGCCCCCCTGCCCCCAACACACCTGCATTTGCCTCCTAAAATCACCCCCTTTGTGTTGTATAAATAGGGACATTGAGTACAAAAGTAAAGAAATGATGGTAAGCATGCACAAGGCATTATTTAGACCACAGTTTGAATGCTGGGTGCAGTTTGGACACCTGATTATAGAAAGGACAATAAAGTCACAGAGAATGTATAGTGCAGTTTCACCAGGATGATGTCAGGGATGAGAGACTTTAGTTATATGGAGAGACTTTTATAGTTATCAAAGGTTTTGATTGGGTGTATAGGGAAAGACTATTTTCTCTGGTTGAGGACTCAGCGATGAGGGGTCATGAATTTAAAAATGAGGAGAGAGGTGAGGAGAAACATCTTTATTCAGAGCTTTGTTGCAGCATGGAATGCTTTACCAGTGGTTGAGGCAGAAACCATTGCTTTTTGAAGGGATAATTGGCTAACTATTTGAAGCAGATGAAGATAAGGGGACTATGGGGAGAGAGCAGGTCAGTGGGATTGGCCGGAAGACCCGCCTCAAAAGCTACTAAATTTTCATGATTTGAAACATTGTTGTTCAGAAATAGTGGCACTGTGGTCCAGAGTGACTAGTGGGTTTAACAAAACAGATAGCAACTGCCCTCTTTTGACTGTAAGTAGTTGATGCCCTACTTTTGCACAGTTGACATCTAGCGAACAACAATACCGTCAGAAGTCAGCTTTGGGAATTACAAAACAATATTATTCTCTCTGTGATCTTCATGACAAAATATTCATTGTGAAGCAGTCAGCAGTCAGTGTTTGTATACTCCCATCCCCTGGGGTTAGAGACTTTAATGTGTATGCACAATCATTTGAAGTAAAGTAGCTTCCATTCCAGGCAGCTCTTTCACTTCTAATGGACAACAGCACAGGAATATTGCATCTAATGGATGGGTGGTAATTTTTTCTGTTTTGTAACTAAGAAATAAGGCAGCCCATCAAAATACTACAACAAAAACTGATTGCGACCAGGCTGTGATAAGAATAGTAAGCATTTTTATAAAGCTGGGATAATATTTCATCATTAGCCTTGACAGCACTTTACATTATATACCCCAAGACTGGCGCTCCAGTGAATATTAAAACTCAGTGACTGATATTAGGGGCTGAAGATTTTACTCATACGTTGGGAAATAAAACTATAATAGTGTCTGAAATGGAAGATCTGTCAAACACACTGCTGAAAAAGCTGACTGAATTTTAAGAGCCTAACAAATACCTGGAGCCCAAAATTTTATTTTGGTGCAAAAGTGGTTTAGTGCTGCCGACCAGAATTTGGGGTGTAAGTCAGATACGCCAGGGTTACATCTGTTCTAAAATACTCACTAAATTGAGGTAGAATTGGCTGCTGACAGAACATATGCAGGGGCCACGTGAAATTCGTGCTGGTAGGTCACTATCACTACACAGGCATGGAGCCAGAGCTACTCGCGCTGCTTTTTGGCTGTGCGCCTGTTTGAGGGGCAGGAAATTGAGCGTCACTGATGCTACTTAAAGGCAGCCTGCATTTCTTAAAGGGGTGGCCCACTGGAGGCAGCAGGAAAGATTTTCTATGGGCAAAATGACCGAATGAGTTGCAGATAGGAACCTAGATTCTCTGATGCAACTTTGGAGGCCCTTGTGCAGGTGGTCGACAGGAATAGGGAGATTTTGATCCCCTCCCCTCCTTCGTGGGGCAGAAAGCCCCCCACACAACACCTTGACAGACAGTGGGAAGAGGTGGTTGAAGAGGTGAATGCGAGGAGCTTAGCTCCCACAACCTGGCTACAATGCCAAAAGAAGTTTAATGACCTCGCCAAGGTTAAAATCCTAACTCTCAGCTCAACTACACTCTCCTCACACCTTCACCACCTGCAGCCTCACTAGTCACAACAATCCCCTCCCCCGCTTCCCTTCACTCTCCTACAATCACTGCACCACACTTCACTCCACCTCCTCCTCCTCCTACTCACACACTGCATTTCCTACTCACAGCACTACTGGAACCCTCACTACCTCGCACCTCATATCTTTCATACAAAATCTGCACTATTAGACCCTGACAGGCATATTCTCAAAACAACTCACAAGGCTACCGCTAACATACTCTCTTCTTTTGTGCAGGAGAAAGTGGCACACAACATGAGGTGATGACTGGAAGATCAGGCTTGCTGTCATCCTGAGGTGGGCAGGGGGGCGAGTCATGGCTGTGGCATGTGGAAACGCTGGTGGAGACGTCCCTCAGGGTTTCTTCATACCTTACCTTCTTCGTCCCTTCTCGCTCCTATCTCACCCAACACACCCAACCAGCTTTCACCAGCCACTTCTCTCTCTCTCTGCTCTCCCTTCACACTACAAGCTAACCCTTGTTCCGCTCTTTCATGTCAGGTGCTGAGAATGTGGAAGCCCCTCTGCCAGTGGAGGAAGAGGTGGCCAGCCTTCCTGAAGATGCAGCGTCACTTGATCTCACCCTCGCAAGCACCAACTCAGATACTGGCACCACGTGTACTTTAGAGGCTAGGTTAGAGAAGGTGTCTTTACGTGGTGAATCACCGGGCACAAGGGAAAATAGGACGGCACAGGAGCCAGCTCATGGAAGGCGAGAATGCATCCTAGCCGTGCTGCAGAGGACTCGGATGTTGGCTCCAAGGACTCGTTCTATCGAAGAAGGCTGATGGGCATACACCAGGAAATGCTAGGTGCAGTGGGCAACCTGCCCGCGAGTTGGCATGCAATGGTTGAGAGCATGGAAGAGTCCAGCTCCAACTTGTGTCAGGGCTTTGGGCAGCGCACGGAGAGCATTCTGTCAACCATGGAGCGAGGGGTCATCTCCATGAACATGACAGTGAGGCTCACCATGATGGAGCCTCTGGTGACAGCTCTGACAGATGCCATGGCAGCTCAGACTGCTGCCACCTTGGCTCTGGGGCTTCCAAAGCATCACATCATTCCTGCATTCTGTTCTCGTACAGAGCCGTAGGAATGCTTAGGAGAGTGGCCTTGTGTCCATGGGAGATGCACCTGCCGTGCTCTCTCAGGATGACAGCATGCCTGCTCCCCTGCAACCCACTCTTCCAATAGCCTTGTTAGTGTCACACAGCCAGCTGGGCTGGACTGTCCCAGCCCACGCTGAGATGCTGCAGTCTGTAGAGGCCCGGAGCTGCTCGAGGTCGCCCACCTTGGCCATCTGAAATGTTCTCAATCGACGCTCAGCAGCTTCCACCTCCTAAGCTGTAGCCACTGGGGATCCACTTGGTAGGAGCACAAGAATAGGTATATGAGCACAGAAGACAGGCACTAAGGGTTTTGCACAAGGGTGATTCTTAATTCTGCAAGTTCACTGTTATCCAGTTATTTATATTTTTTATTCGTTCATGGGATGTGGGCGTCGCTGGCAAGGCCAGCATTTATTGCTCATCCCTAATTGCCCTTGAGAAGGTGGTGGTGAGCCTCCTTCTTGAACCACTGCAGTCCGTGTGGTGAAGGTTCTCCCACAGTGCTGTTAGGAAGGGAGTTCCAGGATTTTGACCCAGCGATGATGAATGAACGGCGATATATTTCCAAGTCAGGATGGTGTGTGACTTGGAGTGGAACGTGCAGGTGGTGTTGTTCCCAGTGCCTGCTGCCCTTGTCCTTCTAGGTGGTAGAGGTCGTGGGTTTGGGAGGTGCTGTTGAAGAAGCCTTGGCGAGTTGCTGCAGTACATCCTGTGGATGTACACACTGCAGCCACAGTGTGCCAGTGGTGAAGGGAGTGAATGTTTAGGGTGGTGGATGGGGTGCGAATCAAGCAGGCTGCTTTATCTTGGATGGTGTTGAGCTTCTTGAGTGTTTTCGGAGCTGCACTCATCCAGGCAAGTGGAGAGTATTCCATCACACTCCTGACTTGTGCCTTGTAGATGGTGGAGAGGCTTTGGGGGGGTCAGGAGGTGAGTCACTTGCCGCAGAATATCTAGCTTCTGACCTGCTCTTGTAGCCACAGTATTTATGTGGCTGGTCCAGTTAAGTTTCTGATCAATGGTGACCCCCAGCATGTTGATGGTGGGGGATTTGGCAATGGTAATGCCGTTGAATGTCAAGGGGAGGTGGTTAGACTCTCTCTTGTTGGAGATGGTCATTGCCTGGCACTTGTCTGACGCAAATGTTACTTGCCACTTATCAGCCCAAGCCTGGATGTTGTCCAGGTCTTGCTGCTTGCAGGCACAGACTGCTTCATTATCTGAGGGGTTGCGAATGGAACTGAACACTGTGCAATCATCAGCGAACATCCCCATTTCTGACCTTATGATGGAGGGAAGGTCATTGATGAAGCAGCTGAAGATGGTTGGGCCTAGGACACTGCCCTGAGGAACTCCTGCAGCAATGTCCTGGGGCTGAGATGATTGGCCTCCAACAACCACTACCATCTTCCTTTGTGCTCGGTTTGGCTCCACCACTGGAGAGTTTTCCCCCTGATTCCCATTGACTTCAATTTTACTAGGGCTCCTTGGTGCCACACTCTGTCAAATGCTGCCTTAATATCAAGGGCAGTCACTCTCACCTCACCTCTGGAATTCAGCTCTTTTCTCCATGTTTGGACCAAGGCCAAAATGAGGTCTGGAGCCGAGTGGTTGTGGCGGAACCTAAACTGAGCATCGGTGAGCAGGTTATTGGTGAGTAAGTGCCGCTTGATAGCACTGTCGACGACACCTTCCATCACTTTGCTGATGATTGAGAGTAGACTGATGGGGCGGTAGTTGGCCGGATTGGATTTGTCCTGCTTTTTGTGGACAGGACAAACCTGGGCAATTTTCCATATTGTCGAGTAGATGCCAGTGTTGTAGCTGTACTGGAACAGCTTGGCTCGAGGTGCAGCTAGTTCTGGAGCACAAGTCTTCAGCACTACAGCTGGGATGTTGTCAGGGCCCATAGCCTTTGCTGTGCACTCAGCCGTTTCTTGATATCACGTGGAGTGAATCGAATTGGCTGAAGGCTGGCTTCTGTGATGGTGGGAATATTGGGAGGATGCCGAGATGGATCATCCACTTGGCACTTCTGGCTGAAGATGGTTGCAAACGCTTCAGCCTAGTCTTTTGCACTCATGTCCCATTTAGCACGGTGGTATGAAGTGAGTTCTTGCAGTAAACTTTATTTTTCTGGATTGGTGTTGGTGTTAATATTTGTATTGAAGTGAGGGCAACACCCATGAGACTGGACTGAAAGAAGACAATCAGATGGTGGTTGTGAGGACGGTGGTTATAAGGATAGCAAAACTGTTGGCGTACTGGGGAGGGGAGGGGAGGTTCAGGTGAAGCGCTCTTGTTTGAGTTGTTTTCTGAGAGCTCTGGCAGCTAAGGGGGACTGGTGGTCGATGCTGCTCCTGCACTTCCTCCTGCACCTCCTCTTCTTCCTGCTCAGGTGGTGGTAAGGGTTGGGCCCTCTGTACTGCAAAATTATGCAGCACGTAGCACACCATGACAAATTTCGAGGCACGGTCAGGGGTGTACTGCAGAGCTCCTCCAGAACGGTCCAGACAACAAAACCGTTGTTTGAGTACTCCAATGGTCTGCTCAATAAGATTTCAGGTGGTGGCATGGCTCTCATTGTCGGCTTGTTGTGCATCTGTGCCTGGGTTTCTAAGAGGAGTCACGAGCCATGTCTGGAGGGGATATCCTTTGTCTCCAAGTAGCCAGCCTGTGACCTGACGGTGTGGTTGGAATCGAGGTGGGATAGAGGACTGGTGCTGGATGAAAGCATCATGGCTGCTATGAGAAAACTGGGCACAGACCTGCATTATGCACTGCCTGTGATTGAAAACAAACTGCACGTTGAGGGAGTGGTATCCCTTTCTGTTGAGTAAGATGCCAGGCTGGTGATGGTGAGCACGTAGGGCAATGTGAATGTAGTCATGACCCCCTTGGACCCCGGAGAAACCTGCAATGCATGTGAAGCCTACTGCCCTCTCGTCCTGCTTTCCTTGATTCATCAGGAAGGAGATTTACTGGAATGGTGGCAGGTATGAGGGACTTCAGTTATGTGGGGAGACCAGAGAAGCTGGGGTTGTTCTCCTTAGAATAGATTTAAGGGGCGATTTGATAGAGGTGTTCAAAATCATGAACAGTTTTGATAGAGTAAATAAGGAGAAACTGTTTCCAGTGGCAGAATGGTCAGTAACCAGAGGACACAGATTTAAGGTGATCGGCAAAAGAGCCAGAGGCGACATGAGGAAACATTTTTTTACGCAGCGAGTTGTTATGATCTGGAATGCACTGCCTGAAAGGGTGGTAGAAGCAGATTCAATTGTAATTTTCAAAAGGGAATTGGATAAATACTTGAAGGGAAAAAATTTACAGGGCTATGTGGAAAGAGCAGGGGAAGGGACTAATTGGATAGATCTGTCAAAGAGTCAGCACAGGCACGATGGGCTGAATGGCCTCCTCCTGTGCTGTACCTACTATGACACTATGTAGGTGTTCCTCCTGAATTGAGAGATGTCGCTGATGTCACCTGCTGCAGCTTGGAAAGACCCCGTGGTGTAAACGTTGAGGGCCACAGTGACCTTGACAGCCAAAAGCAGTGCTGTCCGTGACCTGGTCGGAGGCTTGAGTTTTGACTGTAGCAGGTCACAGAGCGCAGTTACAGCCTCCTTGGTGAAGCGCATGTACCTCATACATTGCTGCTCGGTGAAGTTGAGATATGAGGAGTGCTCCCTGAAGACCTGCTGTGTGTATGGCCTCCTGCGCAGTTCCCTCCTCCATCTTCTACCAACTGTTCCTGCTCACTCCTGACTTCTTTGCTGCTTCACCTCATCCTCTAGCCCCAAAGGCAGACCTACTGGACCACCCATGAGTAAAATAAAATATTTCTAAGGCAGTCAAGTAGTCCAGCACAAGCAAAAATTGTTCCCTGAACTCAAGTCAGTAGTGGAATGGAGAATATAGCCCAAAAAAAGGCCCAGTTGACCAGCAGTTTAACAGGACAAACCAGGAACTAACCTGTATGGAGGAGATGAGCCCTTTAAATAGAGCTCCTGCAAGGTCCATGCTGACTTTTACCTAGGGACATATGAACCAGAGCAGGTCATTCAGCCCGTTGAGCCTGTCCTGCTATTCAATTAGATCATGGCTGAATCCATACCTCACCTCCATTAACCAGCCTTTGATCCATATCCCTCGATGTCCTCACCTAATAAAAATCTATTGATCTCAGTCTTGCAAATTTCAATTGACCCAGCGTTCACAGCCTTTTGATGGAGAGAATTCCACATTTCCTCTACTTTTTGTGTGAAAAAGTGCCTCTTGATTTCACCCTTGAATGGCTTAGCTCTAATTTTAAGATTATGCCCCCTTATTCTGGATTCTTCCACCAGGGAAATAACTTCTCTGTATCTAACCTATCGAATCCTTTTATAAATTTAAACACCTCAATCAGATCATCCCTCAACCATCTAAACCCAAGTTTATGCAACCTATCCTGATCATTTAACCCTTTAAGTCCTGATATTATTCTGGTGAGTCTGAGCTGCACCCCCTCCAAGACTAATATATCCTTCCTGAGGTGCGGTGTCCACTGAACTCAATACTCCAGATGGGGTCTGACCAAGGCTCTGTAAAAATGAAGCATAACTTCTTCCCCTTTGTATTCCAGCCCTCTTGAGATAAAAGGCAACATTCTATTAGCCTTTTTGATTTACATTTTGTACCTGTTCACAGTTTCTAGTCATTTACCACTAATAAAATACTCTGATTTTTCTTTCTTGGATCCAAAGTGGATGACTTCACACTTCTCCACATTGAACTCCATCTGCCATAGTTTTGCCCACTCACTTAGTCTGTCTATGTCTTTTTGTAACTTCCTGCTCCGATCTGCGCAACTTACTGTTCCTTCTAACTTAGTGTAATCTGCAAACTTGGATATACAATTCTTTATTCCTTCATCCAAGTCATTGATAAATATGGTGAAAAGCTGATGCTCCAGTACAGATCCTTGGGGGACACCACGTGTCCAATTTGGCCAAGTGCCATGATTTGCTGGATGAGTCTATCACGTGGTGAGTCAAACGTTGGGGCCAACCAATTACATAAACGGGTCCTACAACCAGGAGAGCACCCTTATTTTAATATTAGTATAAGGTTTTAGAATACATCTGGAGCATGCCCAGGATGCCTATGGGGTCACTTGATCCAATATGGTGGGCGGCGCACTTTCAGCGCGGGAATGGCACGTTGGACCATTAGACGCGATCCAATTTCTAGGCCTCTATGTCCTGTTGCAAAATAGCCTTTAAACATCTTCTCAGACACAAAAAAAGAAAAGGCAGACTTACTTCAAAGCACTGGACTTCAAATCACAAATGGTTTTACTGCACACACATATCTCTATGGATGCGCTTCTTATTACCACTGTACCTACTTGTGGTGCCTCCATGTGCTGTTCTCAAACCCATCTTGGTGCTGTGCCGGGGTGATACCTGAGAGCCGAGGCACCCGTGGTGCTTGGCTGTGCTGTGGTATCGTGAGCCATTTGGGATCATAATGGCACTCGTCTCTGGGCTGCTGAGTCCTGGGGGCCTCTTCTGCAGGCTGCGTCACCACTGCGATACAATCTGATGTGCCTCTCATCCTCCTTCCTCCAAATAACACAAGGAGAAAGTATTCTCCATTAAAACCTCCATTTTAGAATTATAATTACTGCAACTAAAAATATGGCAGCCAAAACTCTTAGCCAAAAACCTCAAAAGTAAACAGACAAAAATTAACATTGAAAATAACACCCATCAAATAGTTGATGAAAATGCCACTTTCTTTGACTCTTTAAAACATAATAGTTTCCCTTTTAGAGCACAGAATATACCTAACCTCACTGTCCATTTCATATATGCGAGCACAGCACATTTCCTGTAGAGAATCAAGGGAAATTGTGCACGTGTAAATATGCATTCATTAGAATACATTACAATACTAAAATAAAGCTCTCGCCTGTTTTCACCAAGAGGTCCTTGGACCTTAAAGCCCAATCAATCTCCATCTTATTTTCTGATTCCCAGCACCCAATCTGGTCTGGTGCCACCAGTGACGATGGCCAGGAAAGTTACCCACTTGTCTCAAACTCCACTGCTCTTATGCTTAAAGGCAAACTGGCACATAATAGGAAGGCACCACAAGGCACTGTAGCTAAGTAGCTACTACTTCAACTAGGGGAGAACTTATTAGTAGGGCACATGGATAACAACATGGAGAAATTTGTCACACATAAGGGGCAGGCATGGAAGTGAAACATATTAAGTATATACGCTGCAAAAACTGTAAATTGGAATAACATGAATTAATTTATAATATCACTTGTAGCATCCCATTCTTTCATAGTGGAGAATGGTATCAATTGTTTCCAGTGACATTTGGAAGACCATGTGACATAAAAGTTAACCTTCATTGGCATAGATGATATATTTTTTTATTTGTTCATGGAATGTGGGCGTCGCTGGTGAGGCCGGCATTTATTGCCCATCCCAAATTGCCCTTGAGAAGGTGGTGGTGAGCCACCTTCTTGAACCGCTGCAGTCCGTGTGGTGACGGTTCTCCCACAGTGCTGTTAGGAAGGGAGTTCCAGGATTTTGACCCAGCGACGATGAAGGAACGGCGATATATTTCCAAGTCGGGATGGTGTGTGACTTGGAGGGGAATGTGCAGGTGGTGTTGTTCCCATGTGCCTGCTGCTCTTGTCCTTCTAGGTGGTAGAGGTCGTGGGATTGGAAGGAGCTGTCGAAGAAGCCTTGGTGAGTTGCTGCAGTGCATCCTGTGGATGGTACACACTGCAGCCACTGTGCGCCGGTGGTGAAGGGAGTGAATGTTTAGGGTGGTGGATGGGATGCCTATCAAGCGGGTTGCTTTGTCCTGGATGGTGTCGAGCTTCTTGAGTGTTGTTGGAGCTGCACTCATCCAAGCAAGTGGAGAGTATTCCATCACACTCCTGACTTGTGCCTTGTAGATGGTGGAAAGGCTTTGGGGAGTCAGGAGGTGAGTCACTCACCGCAGAATACCCAGCCTCTGACCTGCTCTCGTAGCCATAGTATTTATATGGCTGGTCCAGTTAAGTTTCTGGTCAATGATGACCTCAGGATGTTGATGGTGGGGGATTCGGCGATGGTAATGCCGTTGAATGTCAAGGGGAGGTGGTTAGACTCTCTCTTGTTGGAGATGGTCATTGCCTGGCACTTTTCTGGCACGAATGTTACTTGCCACTTATCAGTCCAAGCCTGGATGTTGTCCAGGTCTTGTTGCATGCGGGCTCAGACTGCTTCATTATTTGAGGGGTTGCGAATGGAACTGTGCAATCATCAGCGAACATCCCCATTTCTGACCTTATGATGGAGGGGAGGTCATTGATGAAGCAGCCGAAGATGGTTGGGCCTCGGACACTCCCCTGAGGAACTCCTGCAGCAATGCCCTGGGGCTGAGATGATTGGCCTCCAACAACCACTACCACTACCACTACCATCTTCCTTCGTGCTAGGTATGACTCCAGCCACTGGAGAGTTTTCCCCCTGATTCCCATTGACTTCAATTTTACTAGGGCTCCTTGGTGCCACACTCGGTCAAATGCTGCCTTGATGTCAAGGGCAGTCACTCTCATCTCACCTCTGGAATTCAGCTCTTTTGTCCATGTTTGGACCAAGGCTGTAATGAGGTCTGGAGCTGAGTGGTCCTGGCGGAACCCAAACTGAACATCATGAGCAGGTTATTGGTGAGTAAGTGCCGCTTGATAGCACTGTCGACGACACCTTCCATCACTTTGCTGATGATTAAGAGTAGACTGATGGGGCGGTAATTGGCCGGATTGGATTTGTCCTGCTTTTTGTGGACAGGACATACCTGGGCAATTTTCCATATTGTCCGGGTAGATGCCAGTGTTGTAGCTGTACTGGAACAGCTTGGCTAGAGGCGCAACTAGTTCTGGAGCACAAGTCTTCAACACTACAGCTGGGATGTTGTCGGGGCCCATAGCCTTTGCTGTATCCAGTGCACTCAACCGTTTCTTGGTATCACGTGGAGTGAATCGAATTGGCTGAAGACTGGCTTCTGTGATGGTGGGAATATTGGGAGGATGCCGAGATGGATCATCCACTTGGCACTTCTGGCTGAAGATGGTTGCAAACGCTTCAGCCTAGTCTTTTGCACTCACGTGCTGGATTCCGCCATTATTGAGGATGGGGATGTTTGCAGAGCCTCCTCCTCCCGTTAGTTGTTTCATTGTCCACCACCATTCACGACTGGATGTGGCAGGACTGCAGAGCTTTGATCTGATCCATTGGTTGTGGAATCGCTTAGCTCTGTCTATAACATGTGGCAAATGGTTGACTCTCCTCATGAAGTCTTCATGCCCCTGGTGGCACACCTCAATCACAGCCTCCTTGGTGAACCTATCTCCTCATAAAGTGTTCCTCCACCATATCTAGCTAACTGATTCTGTGCCATTAGACCTACTCCCTGATACAGAACCTGCTGTGACACAACACAACTGGCATTTGTATATTGCCTTTTAATGTAGAAAAATATCCCAAGAGGGTTCCACAGAGGTGTAATCAGAAATAAATGGACGCTGAGCCAAAAAAGGAGATATTATGAGGGGTAATCAACTGCTTGATCGAAGAGGATTTAAGCATGGTCTTAAAGGAGGAGTGGAAGGTGGGGAGATGAAAGGGCTTAAGCAAGGGATTCCAGAGTGCGGGGCCTAGGCGGCTGAAAACATGGCTGAGAATAATAGGGCAAAGAGAGGGGACAAAATACCAGATTCTGAGAAACTGAGACATTGTAAATTCATGTGTGCATGGAGGTTACAGAGGTGGGAAAGGGTGAGACCATGAGGAATTTAAACACAAGGTTAAATATTTTTAATTGGAGGCGTTCGGGAATTGAGAGCCAATGTAAGCCACTGAGGACAGTGGTGATAGATGAGGGGGATTTAGTTCAGGATAGAATACAGGCAGTAGAGTTTTGGATGAACTGAGGTTTATGGAGGGTGAAGGGTGGGAGGCCAGCCAGGAGATCATTGGAATAGTCAAGTCTGGAGGTAGCAAAATCATGGATGAGGGTTTTAGGAGCAAATGGGCTGAGATAGGCGCAGAGGCATGCAGTGTTATGGAGATGGAAGTAAGCGGTCTTTGTGACGGAGAGGATGTGGGGTTGGGATGAAATAGGATACTGAGATTGTTAAAATTCTGGTTCAGCCTGAGAAATGGTCAGGAAGGGGAGTGGAATCGGTGGCGAGAGTAGCGAGTTTGTGGTGGGGGCCGAAGACGACGGATTCAGTCTTACAGACCTTTAACTGAAGGAAATTGCGGCTCATTTAAGACTGGAGCAGTCTGACAACACAGTGACAGTGGAGGGGTTAAGAGAGTTGGTGGACACATAGAGCTGGCTGTCATCAGCGTAAGTGCGGAAGGTGACCTCATGTCTGCGGATAATGTCGCCAAGGGGAAGCATATAGATTAGGAAGAGCAGGGGGCAAGGGTAGATTCTGGTGGTGGTGGTGTGGGGACGGGAAGAGAAGCCATTGCTGGAGACGGTCCAGCTTCATTCGAATAGGTAAGAGTAGAACTAAGCGAGGGCAGCCTACTTGAGCTGGACAATGGAGGAGATGCGTTGGAGGAGGATGATGTCAAAGGCTGCAAAGAGATCAAGGAAGACGAGGAGGGATAATTCACCACAGTCACAGAGGATGTTACTTGTGGCATTGATTAGGGCCATTTTGGTGCTGTGACAGAGACGGAAACCAGATTGTACAGATTCAAACGTGGAGTTGTGATAAAAGATGGGCGCAGATTTGAGAGGTGATAATACGTTCAAGGACTTTGGAGAGAAAAGGGAGAGGTTGGTGATGGGGTGGCAGTTTGCAAGGACTGAGGGGTTGAGGGTGAGTTTTTTGAGAAGGCATGATGGTGGTTTTGAAAGGGAGTGGGATAGTACCTAAGGAGAGGAAACTATTTACAATGTCAGCTACCAGTAAGGTAAGTTAGGTGGTCATAATTTAGTCAAAATGGGGTCAAGGGGGCAGGAGATGGGCCTCATGAACAAGATAAGCTCAAAGGGGTTATGAGGGTAGAGAAGAGAGAAACTAGAGAGAGACGCTGGTTCAGGATTAGGGGATGGGGGAGCCTGGGGGGAAATTTGCCTTAGTGGACAAGCAGTAGAGGCAGCTGAACTGGTGGTCTCAATCTTAGTGTCAAAGGAGTCCATGAGTTCCATGCACTTGTTGGAGGTGAGGGTGGAGGGGACAGGGAAGGGTAGGTTAAGGAGACAGTTGGTAGCGGAGAAAAGAACAATGGTTATCTTTGTTCTCCAGAAGGATCCTGGAGCAATGGGCAATTTTGGCAGAGGAGGACAGGGCCTGATGGTGCTTGATATGGTCCGACTCATGTGCCTTCAGTGTTCTTTGGCCACCCTCTTCTCCTGCTCCATAGCAATATACCCACCAATGGCTGCTACAGACAGGATCTCAGGCTAAAAACTCCTCTCTGTTCCTTCCCTTTGTTTTAACTGCAGTGGTAATAAGCCAAAGTGTTCTGTGTTGAGTCTGACCTGGAGTAAAGTGCTTACATTTCAACTTGACTGTGGATTGCTGTATGCGTTTGCCATTAGTAACCTTAAATCAGACTGTTTATTTGCTTTTCACTAATGCTTGTTAATCTACTTTTGATGGGGTATGAATTCTCAGGGTAGGGTTAAACAGAGACAAATAAGGCCCAATGTGTTTGGCAGATAAATGGTGACCTATAAGAAAACAGTTTTCTCTATTGCTTGCTAATGTATGTCAGGGGTCAAAATCTCTAGTAAGTGATATCAGTGACTAACATTACAAATCAAAACTATAGTTTACAGAAAGGACATGTAGAAATTCTAGCCGGGGTTGGCGGGGGGAGGAGGGTGGGGGAGGGGGTGTGACCGGGACAGAACTACGGCATGATCCCGGGGGGGGGGGGAGGGGGAGCCACAATTTAAGGCTGAACCCAGATCTGCCGGATTTCCATCCCTTGTATCTTGCACTACATTGCATACCAGGAAGTGGGCATTCCTTCAACCTACCCCTGTTACATTGAGAAACCATTCTGGGGGCATGTCTGGGGATATTCCAGTCTATCCTCTAATAGGCCCAGCGGAACCTATGCCTACTGAGAACAGATGGATGTTCCGTTCCGGGCCTTAAGAAGGCCCAACTGTTGTGCCAAAACTCTGGGATCGATTACCTTTACACAGGTGGCTCTCCGTTCCCTGTTTTTGCCCACATTGCTTTGGTCTGATTGGGGTCTTGGCTGCCCCCTGTTGGAGCGGCAGGGTACTACTCTGACTTCCACCTCTTCAGCAGGGTGGGTACCTCTATTATGCCGTTACAGCCACAGGCACCTGCCTAGAATACTCAAATGACCTGTTCCCTGGGACTTGGGCCGGGGCCAAGAGCCTGTCAAAATGGCAAGTGGAAGTCCTGCCCCACCACAGTTCCACCCTCTCCAGAGACTTCACGAGCTTTCTCGGCTTCAAATTTCTTCCTTTTAAAAATAAATGTTGTCTAAGAGTATGACAAAATAAATACTGTTAGGAATTTTCAGACCATACTGACAAACTGTTATCATCATAACTTTAAACAACAGCCAATGTTGCCGTACAATGTTGTTGATGAGAAAAGCTTTGAAATTATGGAGCGTGCGAAGGAATTCCCTTATCAGCTACACGTTTTGACATCTCCAGGTCCCACAGGGTGAATATTGTATAAGATTATGTTACTAAAATAACGCAGCATTTCACACTAACTGTTGCTGAAGGAATAAAAGAAAAATTCTCTGGCATCAGTCAGTTTAAAACCTCAATTCTGGTGATGTGGTGTGCATATGTACTAACTTTGAACTTTTGTGTTCCTGATGTTTGAACCTTTCACCAAAGTGAACTACATGCTTGGGTCAATTTTGATAATTTTCCTTCATAATCTTGACAACTTCAATTAAATCACCTCTTTTCCAAAGAAAGCAAGCCCAACTTCCTCAACCTTTCCTCATAATTTGAATTCCTGATACCTAGGGGCTGGTTTTGGTCTTCCGATTTGGGATGCAAAAAGGGCAATAGCAGCTGGAGAATCCAGTGAAAATCAAATATATCAGATTCTTGTCAATGTCGAGCTCCATTCTATCATCCAATCGAACCTGAGGCAGATTTATGAAGCTCCTGTCTGAAACGGGGGAACCTCATTTTTTTAAGTAAAAACGATGGGGAAGGGTTTGCATCAATTTCTGGCCCACAAGTGAGCTGGATATCAAGAACCCAGCATACCCACAAAAATCAGGTAGGAGGAAAACCTCAGGTGGACCTATAGCCACGGAGGCTCTGAAAATGCCCAGAGATCTCAAAGGTATGTGTTTTAAGCCCCGTGAGCCGTTTAAAGGGCTTGTAATTACCTGTTTAATTGGTGGCACTTACCTTTCATAAGCCTTTGTGACAGTTATCATTAGTGTTTTCTGTGGACCGAGCTCCATGTATTGGCATCAGAGATTTTGCTGATCCTCCAAGCTGACATGTTCGGAGGAGGATGAGGAACTACAGACGGATATCAGGCAGGTCAGACTGCCCGAGAGGTGATCCGTGCCCTCCTACTAGCAGCCACACTACTGTATCTGCAGAGAGTAGTAACTTACCACAACAACAACTTGATTTATATAGTGCCTTTAACATAGAAAGATATCCCAAGGCATTTCACAGAGGTGAAGGAAATATTAGGAGGGGATATGCCTTATTTCAACAAGGCTCTGTTGGTGTCGTGTCCTCTTCCCAAAGCAGATCCCCAGTGGCATCACAATGAGATGTGAATGCCTGATTAATCATTGTGCTGGATGATTCTTCAGAAGCTCACCATTTGCAGCAAGTTATGTTTCACATAGTACTGCATGAAAGAAGGCATGCCAGGGTGATCAGGAGTCAATGTTCCTGCTTGGTCGCACCTTCCACGATGCCATCAAATCATTTTTAAAGACCCTAACAAGCCTACCTGGGAATGATGATGGGAGCCTGACTTCTCGGGATCTGGGTTAGCAGAGAGGCAGACGCTGATCTTTGCCATCTTCTGTAAGGATCATGCAGCAGAGGGCTTGCACGTGCAATGGTCAGCTGTGGCCTAAAATGTGGCTACATCTTCTTGCAGGCATGCTGCAGTGCTGATCTATGGGACAATGCCATGCAGCACTACCTGGACTTTAGCAGCCCGGGTACTGGGCTGTTCTGTCACTTGTCTGTAGACTCATGCCTGCTCTGACAGCTCACTTTTCCTTTATCCTTGCCTGCCACTTCTCAATCCCTTACCCTTTCAGTCTTGGCAAATGCAACTGGAGAAATCAAATGCCTTTAATTGCCCTCCAGAAGCTTCCTGAATTTTTGTTTCCCCCATTGATAATCCTTTTTAATTGTCCTTATTACTTTACATTTCACTTAAATGCAATTTTCCTCTACTACCACTATTTTTCCTCTGATAATACTGGTGCCACTCTAGTGCTGTCTGAGAATGACCTGGACTTGTGAATAATTATGCAAATGATTTAGCCTGGAGATTTGAGTGCTGTTTACACTTGAGATTCAGGTGAGTGTTAAGGAAGTGCAAAGCAAAGTAGAACTGAGTTACACCTGAAAATGAAAATTGTCACCTTGTAATCATCTTTCCTGCTTACCCCTGTACCCTTTTCACCTGCAAACTTGGAGATTTTACTTACTATACCTTCACCCAATTAATTAATATACATTAATATTAAGAGGGGTCCCAAGACCAACTCCTACAGTACCCTGTTCATAACATCCTTTCAAGCCTGAAAATTTTCCATTTAAGACTACCCTCTATTCCTATTTTTAATTCAATTTTCGATCCAGTGCCATACACTTACTCATATTTCATAACTCCTTACCCTTACCTTAGTTGTTAAATGTCAATGTTGAATCTTGACAAAAGCTGTCTGAAAATCCAAGTATGTAATTATCAACTTAATTTTCCCTGTCCACCATGGCTTCAAAGAACTCCAGTACAGTAGATAAATATGACTTCCCTTTCCTAAATCCGTGCTGACCATTCTGTAACAAGTTGTGCTATTCCATGTATTTACTCATTGGACTTTTCAAGACCGTTTCAAAAATTGTTCCTATAAATTATGTTAAACTTACTTATCTATAATTTCCAAATCTTTTTCTTAAAGTTTATTTGTTTCCGTCCCAATTTCTTTGAGTTGTGATAACAACCCATATTCCAGCATTTGGCTACGGACCAAATGCTGGAATATGGGATTAGAGTAGACAGGGCTGATGGCTGGCGCGGACACGATGGGCCGAAGGGCCTCTATCCGTGCTGTATAACTCTATGACTCTATGACTCTAACATGTTGCCTGGACCAGTTACTTTGTTTATTTTATGAGCATCTAACAATGTTAAAAACCAGATCTTTTGTTATTTAACACTGTCAAGTTTCTCCTCTGACTTTGGCTGGAGCTACACAGTACTTGAAGAGATCATTTTCTGACTACACACTGCAGATGAGGAGCCTCACCCACTGGGATCATATATTGGAAATTCAGGCACTTGCCACACACGATTATCCAGCAATTAATTAAAATGGTTGGAAAATTGTGCACAGTGCACACCCAAACCTCCAATAAAAGCTACCAGGACCTGCTGGCAGTGCAAAGATAAGAAAACGTACTCCTTGGGGTGAACTTTTTTTTTTATTCGTTCATGGGATGTGGGTGTCGCTGGCAAGGCCAGCATTTATTGCCCATCCCTAATTGCCCTTGAGAAGGTGGCGGTGAGCCGCCTTCTTGAACCGCTGCAGTCCGTGTGGTGAAGGTTCTCCCACAGTGCTGTTAGGAAGGGAGTTCCAGGATTTTGACCCAGCGACAGTGAAGGAATGGTGATATATTTCCAAGTCGGGATGGTGTGAGACTTGGAGGGCAACGGTGTTGTTCCCATGTGCCTGCTGCCTTTTACCTTCTAGGTGGTAGAGGTCGCGGGTTTGGGAGTTGCTGTCGAAGAAGCCTTCACTAGTTGCTGCAGTGCATCCTGTAGATGGTACAGACTGTAGCCACGGTGCGCCAGTGGTGAAGGGAGTGAATGTTTAGGATTTTGATCTTTTTGATATGGACTTTTTGATGCCTGCTCTTAAGGAGGACTAAGTAAGGCCTATGATGCGGGAACTGTCAGGGCGACGTTCTCCCGGGAACCATGAGCTAGATAAAGGAATGGACTTGAAACCCTGGATTAACAGGGTGAATACTTAGTAAAAGAGCATAATGGGTTAAAGTATAAACAGCAAAGGAAGAATAACTCATGTGCAGCCAATATATTCATAACAAAATTACAGGTAGACTAATTTGGGATCGACAGTCTACCACGGAATGCGTTGTAACAAAACATGGCACAAAGGCCTTTAGGCCATAATTGTCAGCTTGACCAAAATCAAAAAGCATTATGGACTTGTTCAAATGCTCAAGCTGCCTTGAGAGAGAATATATGGCAGACTGCCTGGAGCCTGCTAGACTGTTAAAGGACAAAGATTACTAATTCTTCTGACAGTTACAAGATAAGGAGAAGTAACAAAGAGATAAGACTGCTGCTGAACTATGAGAAATGGGAAAAAAACAAGTCTATACTTAGTATTCTGCCCAGCAACAGACTCAGGGAGGAAAAGGTATAAAATATCCAGATCTGCAGTGATTAGCAGAAGAACCACAAGCTGAACCACAAGAAGAACCCCCTCTACTCTCCCAGGACTAGGACCTGATCATCCTTGGTTCCTCAGTTGTGCTACCCAGAATAAGGTTGTATGTATGACTGCTTTATCTGGTAAAACTGTTGTGTCTGAACATGTTGCGCCTCCCAAATCCATGACCATTTTCCCCCCAACTCCATGTTTGAATGCCTCCAATCAGGTTTCTCCCCCTGCCACAGAACTGAAACGGCCCATATCAAAGTCACAAATGACATCCTATGTGACTGTGACCGTGGTGAATTATCCCTCCTCATCCTCCTCGACCTGTCTACAGCCTTTGACATGGTTGACCACACCATCCTCCTCCAACGCATCTCCTCTGTCATCCAACTGGGTGGGACTGCGCTCGTCTGATTCCATTCTTATCTATCCAGTCGTAGCCAAAGAATCACCTGCAATGGTTTCTCTTCCTGCTCCCGCACCATTACCTCTAGAGTTCCCCCAAGGATCTATTCTTGGCCCCCTCTTATTTCTCATCTACATACTAACCCTTGGCGACATCATCCAAAAACACAAGTCAGGTTCCACATGCATGCTGACGACACCCAGCTCTACCCCACCACCACCTCCCTCGACCCCTACAATGTCTCTGATTTGTCATACTGCTTGTCTGACATCCAATACTGGATGAGCAAAAATTTCCTCCAACTAAATATTGGGAAGACCAAAGCCATTGTCTTCAGTCCCCGCACCAACTCTGTTCCCTAGCCACCAACTTCATCCCTCTCCTTGGCAACTGTCTGAGGCTGAACTAAACTGTTTGCAACTTTGTCATCCTATTTGACCGTGAGATGAGCTTCCGACCACACATCCGCTCGATCACCAAGACCGCCTACTTCCACCTCAGCTCATCTGCTACTGAAACCCTCATCCATGCCTTTTTTACCTCTCGACATGAAATTCCAATCGCTCCACCATTGGCAGCCATACCTTCAGCTGTCTAGGCCCCAAGCTCTGGAATTCCCTCCCTAAACCTCCCCATCACTCCTCCTTTAAGGCACTCCTTAAAACCAATCTCTTTGACTAAGCTTTTGGTCACCTGTCCTAATATCTCCTTATATGGTTCGTGTCAAATTTTGTGTGAAAATCACTCCTGTGATTTTCACACAAATTGATACCAAATCAAGCCTTGTGATGTTTTACTACTTTAAAGGCACTATGTAAATGCAAGTTGTTGTTGTTCAATGTCAATAAATTAGAAAATTATAAAGTTTTGGTTGATTCTTGACCTTTTGGGTCCAGATAAGAGAAAACCCTGCGTGGAGGGGGTTTCATGTCTCATGACTATAGTGCGTTCAATAATCTTTTGAGTTATACTGCTACTTTTGCATTGACGTCCACCCAAAACCGCTTTGCATTGATGTAATTAACACAGTGACTACAATTCAAAAATACTTAGTTGGCTGTAAAGCACTTTGGGACATCCGGAGGTCCTGAAAAGCGCTATATTAATGCAAGTTCTTTCTTTAAAAGTGATAGCATAACTGCACTCTTAGGCGACTTTCTCTCCTTTTCTTGGGTAAAGGCCGATGTGAATTAATTTTTAAAATAAATCTGCTGCTTCTTTGTCTCTGGATTCAAGCAGCCCGCTGCCACTTTTAAATGGAACAATACCTTCTTTTATCCTTTGTTCACGTCACATAGATTTGAAAAACTCTTTATTGTTATTTGAGATGCTTTCAGCAATCTTGTGTTCAGTGTATCTCTTGGCTTCTCATTTTTTTTGTTGGTTTAGAATTCATCCAATTTACCTAACACCGAAAGGATGGCAGAAAAGGGGAAAAAACATTTAATGAAAAAAAGAGACTGAATAAAGACACCAGAGAAGGAGGGAGCACAGGACAGAGAGAGAGAGAAAAAAGAAGAGACCATAAATTGATACCAAATCAAAAATATAAGTAACGCCTGAAAGTCCAAACCCCTACCAAACATGCGGGAGAGGAAAGTTTGCCTTTTGCTTAGATTCAGGAATTAGATTTCTATGTTGCATTTATAAAATAACCCCACTCAAATATTTTAAATTATAGTAGCTACTAATTTGTGTTTGTGTTAATGGAGGAATCTGAAAGCTTATAAAAAAATTTTAGTTGGTTGTTTAAGAATGGAAGAAAAATTGATCTGTTTACAACCTCAAACATACTGTTGCACAGTATGCAGTTGCACAGAGAAGTTGCACATTTGTGGCTCAGCATGTTGGTGTACAGAATGATAGCATGTGAGTTCGGAGATATGTGGACCAATTTTAACTCCCTCTGCCTGAGGTAAATGGGGCAGTAGTGGCCTGAAAATGGCGTTGGGTCCCTTACTTCTTGCCCATTTACCCTGCCACTCCAGCGGCTGCCATCTTGGGTACCACCCTGAGATAGGTGGCCTGTTTCAGGTGGGGGACTACTTGTAATATGCAAATTGGGGTCCTATGAGTTACATAGGACCCAGATTACGACCCCGAATGCAATTTTAAAGTATATTGGGTGGAGTGGCTTTTGCACCGGGCATTGAGCGATTTAACCAGTGGCTGAAACATATTGCTGGAGGCCACTCTCAAAATGGCACAGGAATTTTTTTTTTCTTCATGGTGCCAGGAGGAGCACTACTGCTCCTCCTGAGCCCACAAAAAAACTCTGGGCCTCTACCAGCCAGTCTGAGCCCCACCCCCCTGGATTGCCTTTCCCTCAATCCCAGGCTCTGACTGTTGGCTAGTTCAGTGTGGGTACAGGCTGATATCCCGCCCTCCCACAACTGGCAAGCTGCAGCATTTGGCACCCATTGGTTACTGATGGAATGTAAATGTGGCCCAGGGCTCTAAATGTCTTGGGCTTCACACCCGCCCATTCTCTGCCTGTAGTTAAAATTGGCCCTATGATCCCCTACATGGAAAGTTATCATTCTGAGCCAGGCCATCAGGGAGAAGCAAAAAGCACAGGTGAGAAACCTTTCCCATGGGAAACACCAAACCATTTTTCTGCAGAATTTGATTACATTCTAGCACTGTCAGGCACTGACCGTGGGGTAATCCAATAAATGGTGTGCAGGATGGAGAAAGGGGACGAGGAACCTACGAAAGGGGACAAAATAAGTTTTGTTTTACTTTATATGTTATTCTCCCTGCTGTAATCTTCCTGATTTACACTTCGTTACGCCTTTGCCAATGCTACTGTAAAGGTGGTCGCAAGGAGATGCACAACAGCAGCTCAATCTGACTGGCCCATTGAATTTTTCTCTATACAGGGGGAATGATTGACCACTGAGATCATGAATTAACCACATGGGAAATTATGAGCATGAACTCATTTGCACCATTATGTCACCCTCGTTGGACAGAAAATAATTTTGAAAGATTAGGATTGGGACTTAGTTTTGTAGTTAATTAGATCATTGTCATTTCAATTCTGGGATTTGAGTTTAATCCAGCCTGGACTGATGAGAGGAAGGTCTTCTCTCTCTCTCTTTCTCTCTCTGCTGACCGTAAGCAATGTATCTGTAATGAGTTCAGCCTGTCTCAGCCTAGCTCCCAGTGGGCATGAGCCAATCTCACTCAGAGCAGCCACAAGAATAGATTGTGTAGGAAAAATTATTTTGAGTTTGGGATTAGGTCACATTGTGCAGAAGAGAGAGAGCTTTACTTTGCAATTGTCCATGTTGTACCTGACCTGGGAGTGCTAATAATTGGTGCCTGAAGTGGAAAATATTTCATTCCCTAGTATATCTGTCAACTTGATGAACCCAAAAAATTATATTATTGCTTTAAGTGGAGTTTGCAAGATCAAAAAATGTAAAAGAAATAAATAATCAAAGTGGTTATTGAATAATGAATGCATTTCCTTATGCCAAAAAATATCATTTGAAAATAAAGCTCCAGTTTGTAAGGTATGGTATAAACAATATACATATATAATTGTATATTAACATTTTGTCAGACAAAATGTCAGTATAATGCTAACATATGAGTGATTTATGTTTTTGGTGGGTTCTAAAGTCGTAACAAAATATCCACTTTTTTGTTAGATGTGAGTTAGACTTTCAGAATTACACTTTTGAGAGCTCTGGAACTTCGTTTCACAGGCAAAACAGTTGCCAACTGTCAGTTGCCAATATACAAAAATATATCTGTTCTCTTTAAATATATGAATTAAGTGTTACGAGTTGGAGTTACATTTTCAAAATAAAACGTAATTCTATCCGCAGCATTTTCTGTTTTACCCCAATTTAATGGATGCTTTTTAACAGACCTGCAAGTAGTAGTGCTATAAAATAATGTCACGCTAACAGTACAATCGTATGTGTATAAATATGTATAATTATAAACAAACAGTAGCGATGCTCCTTTTGGACATACTGCTCAAACGATCTCAGTTTAACGTACATAATAACACTGCAGATTATTTGGATTTTGTGAGAGTCTTTAATTAAAATCATAATATATATATATTCTTATTGAGACCTTAATAATGCTCGCATGCCTTTGGGTTACTAATAATTATTTCTGATCAGAACACAAATTCACGCTATTGTGAGATTAATGCATGTATTCAGCAGATGGTCTAAATCAATAGTATTTCAGTAATTCGGGTATAGTCTTGTTGGGGAATTCGGTGTCCACAGTTTAATGATGAGACAAGAGCCTATCCCTTCAAATCTTCCCATGTATGTATGTAAGATTGTGCAGTCGTCATAATGTCTTTACATTAACGTTGCCAGAAATTGTGTTCAGGATTGTCAATTTTGCGCCTAAGTCTTAAATTCGACAAGCATGCGTAAAATTACTAACAATATGTATTGACTACATCAAAGCTTTAAACTTAAAAGACCATCCACTAATTTGTGGTTTAATGAAACCTAAAACTGGAAAGAATCTAATTTAAACCTATAGGGACAAGAATTTTCGCAATATTTCCGTTTACTCTTGAAAGATAAAGAGTATTTTTATACCGACCGTTTCAATATCAAAGCAGGTTGCTGCGAAATCTAAATTGCGATACAATATATGTGCGCCACGTCCGAAGTAAAGGTCCCTGCAAAGACATATGTATTTCCTGCAGATCGGTGCCGGCTTGAAGGAGCGGCGGGGTGAGTTCGAATATTGGATTTAAGTTTCGATGACATTTCGACTGAAATTTTTACTGTAAATTGTCGAAGGAACCTGCCCTCTCGACAGTTCTCCGTGCCTATCGTGCAACAAAGAACAATAATATACTCTGAGCCTCTCGGAACTGTAACTTTCGTCTGTCTATTTTTAAATCAGTGTCCTCATCAAGCTGGAAAAAATAAACTGACATGTAGGGTGAAAACTGGCCGGCATTAGCATTTATGGATCCAATAAAAAAAAAGTTGCCAAGGAGACTGTGCTGAGACACTGATACAAGCGCCTTTTTCTTCCGTTGGAATTTCATTACAACGTTCGTTTGACACGAATCAAAACCCACACGATGGCAAAGCAGCAAAAAAGGGATAAAGAAAGGAAGAACTATTCTTGGAATTAAATCAAATATGAATCTGAATTTAATGGAACCAGAGTCGATGCTTCTAGTCCGTATTCAGTGATGTGTGGGTGCTGTGGAATTATCATGTTGTACCCTCCATTAGAGCAATATTTTCTGATTAAATCAATCCGTCGCTATAAACGGATGTTTTTATTTCAGTATGTGTTGCAAATAACCATTTTATTTCTGCAAGAAAGATGAAAAAGAAACTTGACAAAGGGAGACAGGTCTTTGCTTTTCGAAAATACTGTATATGCAATTCTCAATATACAAATAAAATGCAACAACTAGTCTATATTTAAAAAAACGAAATGAAAAACAGTTATTTATGTTTCTAGGCGGAAGAAAGTATATGATGTAGTTTAATCCAATAACAAAATACCAGGCTTTACGACATAAATGTATTTATCCCTAATAGATTTGACTCTTTCCCCCTCCCCCCTCAGTATTATTACCAGAGAACAAAAGGGTACAGGAATATAATTGTCCAGTTTAACAGTCGATAGAGTACCGCCCAGGTCTGGATGAATAATACATGCCTACACAGCAGCACTAGATGAATCTGCAGATTCTGCAGATAAAAGTTCCATGCATGTGAAATCTTCATTAGGTACACGACTAGCAGAAGAGTGCAGCTGGACGATTTGCAAGGATGTAGGCATCCGTGTGCGAATTTCACCCTAGTTTCTTTTTTTGTTATTGCAATAAAACAAGCAGTATAAAACCGCTGACAGGTCATTTCCTCGCAATCTTTCTTCGATGGATCCTTTGAGACGCTCTGCATCCTAGTAACAGAATATGATAAAGTACAAGCTTCCAGAGTGCTGCAACAGAGATCCTCCATTGCCCTCTGACCTCCCTTCTGCTCATTTCACATTGCAGTAATGCATTTATCTCTTAATAAAAGCCAAGGTAACGCTGCAACATTTTATTACAACGTCGAGCAAAAATAAATATATCTAAATAAATAAATCGCTGTTCTTTAAAATACATCAGGCATTACATCACGACACTTTTGCACAGGCTTGTTCAGTAGTGATTCTGGGCACAAGGGTTACATGAAACAGGAATAAAGGCATCAACTCCACGTTAATGGGCTGCAAGCAATTATCAGAATCATCTTTTAACACATTTAATTCACTTCGCTTTGTTCGCACAACAGCTAATTTTATGAAAAAAAATATTACTATATAAGACCCCAAAACAGAAGGAGAACCAAAGAAGCCAGCAAATTATTCAGCTTATATTAATGACCGTGGCAAAACCACATTTGTTTTGCAAATTATCTTACGTTTTTAATTGAGGTAACTTTTTTTTTGAATATTGTTTGATTGGATACAGCAATTGAACTTGAAATCTATTTTGACAACCAAAAACACTAGGTATTTGTGCCAGTTTAGTGTGTTAAATAGACTTATTGTTTTGCAGGAAGTTCTGGGGTATGCATTAACGCATATTCTCTGCTATGAAATATTTTCTAGAATTGGACTTTTATTGGCAGACACTGACGTGTATATGAGGCTGTTAAAACAATCTAAACACTTAAAAACAAAAAAGTGTATAATTATACGAGATATACACTGCATTCGTTTCATTGTTCTAGTTATCTAACAGAACTTGCCAGAGCTCTGCTCTATATGTAAAGGTATCAAGAGATTTAACATTAGCAGTAGCTTGCACGGGATAGAACTCACGATGCACAACTTGCAATGTCGCTCTGGTGTTTGTCTGCGTTCATGCATTAAACTTGATGTTCTAAATATGCAAAACTATAACAAAGATGGTTTTAAACTCTTTAAAAGACATGTCGAGGTTAATTTCGTAAGTGTTTGGTTAAGACAGCTGAAAGTGCACAACATTTGGGGGAATGATCTAACGCTCTCCTGCAGAAAATATACAACTTGTTATAGATTTTCAGGCAATTTGCATACTTTTACTTCGATAAATTGCGTTATTTTTCAAGTCGGAAGATCGCTTTTTTCTGCAAGTCAATCGTACAAACGTACTTCTTTGATTTGTAATACTGCAACGTATTAATATATTTCATGATCAAAATAAAACGGCTAGTATTAATAATGTTAATACATTTCGGTGTGCAGAATGTGTGACTGTAATCAGGTGTATTATACTGAATCAATGTCGACCTGTTCCTTAATATGTATCTTGCTGCTTTTGATTAATAACAAAACTTACCATTTACTCCATCTTCATGAATACCTGAAAATATGTATTTGATGTGATACGTCATAATCTGAATATGTTAAGATTAAAATGTGAATTGCCTTAAACTATAAGATCCTGTTCTGCTGCCACCAGACTGGCAGGACGTTAATTGAATGCCAGCTGACTCTGCATGTCTCTGTTATAAATGAATAGAAACTGAAGAAATAACACATTTTCACACGTGTAGCTGTTTTAGCTGTGATCTCACACAGCAGCTCCCCTCCCCTCCCATCCAACCCAAGTCACAACCAGTCACGTTCGGCGCGTGGCTGCTCCTCCACCACACAGCAGGACAACTCTATAAATAGTTCACCTCAGTGCACGGATCACAAAATCAGCTGCAAGAGAGAGATTTTAGTGCACGGTGCACTGCTAGCATTTTTGCGGGTGAAGATTCTGCAAAAGTTAACGTATTTTGTTGGATTAAAAACTAAGAGCAATTCACTCCTTTAGCAGCGATTATTTATTTATCTCGTGGTTTTTTTTGTGGCTTTGCATCTCTCTGACCCTTGCCTTGTCAGTTTCTGCTCAAGTGCGCGCACCTGAAGCTGTCCATCAGGCTCCTCCCGCGGTCGTCGCCTAGGTAACGCTGCCTGCTGCCTTGTCTTCTGCAGAACTAACCATGCAACATTCATTATTAAATCACTCCCTTCTCTCCATAAATACACGTGCCCGCCCTGCACACGACACACTGTAACAGCAAGCAACAAAATACCCTTTCGGCTTTCCAGAAATACTCCTTCATCTTTTCTAAAGTACGAAAACAACTCAAACACTGCACACATATATTGCACTGAAATCTCCAATGTACCCACATAATCACAAACGTTTACCCAATTTAAAGTGAGATGCATAAAAAGGTTGCTAAGTGCGTGATTTATCCTTACTAACTTCACATTGGTTGACAACATGCAACTACTGATCAGTCGGCTTCACCGTTACACTTGTACTAAAATCACACAAATTAGGAGTAAATATCCTTCCTACTGCATTAAAGTGAAATAAAAAATAAACGTCGTGTGCGCGATATTATGGGATATACAATGAAAACAGGAAAAATACATGCGCGAGCCGATTGTTTCGGATTTTTTTTTAAAAATAGCTTATCTTCCTTCAGGGGCGAGTTTTTTTCCCCCCCCCTCTTACAGCCCGAACCAGACTCTGACAGCAGCCACGCGGTGTGAATGAACTGGCGCAGGGGCGGAGCCCTTCCCTTCTCTCTTAACTGACTGGCGTGCCCCAGACGCCTGCCGCACTCCCTATCCTCCACGCCTTCCGCAGCAACTTCATTCATACCGGCTTCCTCTGGAGTCGGGTGCGGCAAGGGAAGGAGGGAGGAAGCTGCCGAGATGCAGCGCATGCGACTCACGGGAATAAGGAGCTGGAAGAAACAAAGACAATTCGCAAAGTCAAAATATCAAACTCAATGGGATTCTCAACACTACTAACTTTGCTCGATCGCAGACCTCACAGCGCCTCAGTACCCCGCGCAGTCCTGCCAAGAACCGTATCTCTTTACACAGATTGTTTCACCTTGTCATTTATATAGATCCTACATCAGTAACATGCTCAACCGTTAAATGCATTTATTTATTTTTATTGTCACGTTGACCTTACATTTACATTAAATTATTCTTAGAGATTTTGTGATGTTTTGCAGGATAGTGGGGTACTGTTCTACCTAATATTCCTGATATATATTTTAGACACTTCAAATTAGAGTTCTTAACAGTGTCGTTTGATAGAATTTTTAGCCCTGCTTCAAATATTATGAGTTAAAATTTCAACCAGATTTAATCACATTCGTTTACTGTCGTGGTTAAAGCTAAATGGGGAAATTGATTCCACTGGATTTAATGCAGGCCGCCATCTAAATTCGTTTTGTATTTTAACTGCACCTTTTGTGTCAGTTCCCCTTTATAAAAATCAACATTCGTGTTAAAATTGACGAGCTACTCCGTATGTACCCCTCTTGGACTCAGTAACAATTTCAAGCGGGCCTATTTACTGTATCACGCCATAGTCAATGAGACCAGCCCTCGCTGCATTCTGCTTTCATCCATTATAAAAGGAGGAACCTCCAGGGACAGTCAGCAGATAATACACATCTAGTTAAGGAGTCACTTTATTCTAGATTAGAGACGGATAATCTAATTTCGTATCATCTTAAAATTCACGTTATATCACATCCGAATCAAACAATCCCGCATTCGTGGATTCAATTAAATCAAAGAGTCTCAATTTTTGCTTTAAAAAGTGGATTTAGAGTGTCCTGTATCTTGATCAAAATGTAATATTAATCCAAGTTATTCACAAATTGAAGCAAACGACGTGATGATTTATTGCAAAATAACTTGGGCCGTCTCACCGTGGTTTTATTTTATATACACCGACTAGTTCTGATAGGATTCCTTGTAAGAGGAATTATATGTGATTCATGTTAAGAGCTATTATATTTTTTGCTCTAGATCTGAGCGCGGCTTTGATTCAGTCCACAATTATAATTATTTATCTACATTCCACTAAGTGCTTCTGAAAATGAAATAAAGACGACGCATAATCCCCTCCCCGTCCCTTTAAATGTTTTGTAAAAAGTAGGAAAATCAAAGGTTGACCAAATACTATACGTGTATTTATGATCAAGACGCGCAGACTGTAGAAAGAGATCTAAACCTGACCTCGCGTCTATTTGAAGGCGAGGCCTCAGTTGTTGCTGAGGTAATCCAGTGCCAGTACTTCGGGGACATGCAAATCGGGTTACCACCTACTGCTTATGATTTATGAACTGGTGGAAATTTCGCGTTGCTTACACATTAAATTTTCAACGACATGTTCCGGAGAAATATTCCATTAGTGGCACGGCATCAAATTTGGTAGCCTTTCAAAACGCCTACGAGAGCTTTGAATGAATTCATCTGAAGTGCCGAACCACTGGCTCCAGTTGAGTGAGGACGTGTCTAATAAATCATCTATTGACCTTTCTCGCTATATATTAGATCTAAACTGTTTTCTCTATTAGATGCTCTGGCGCTATTCTTTTTCCACTAATGTTCCCTTTCTCCCCTCTCTCTTCGTTAAACTAAAGACACCAGTGCGCTAAAAATGGGAAACCTTAGAACGACTTCTATTTCGGATCGATTGTAGCCTGGGTGCCATTTGAACATCCTGTCTTATTAATTATGAAACAATCCGTCTGATCCTAGAAGCATGACAATCAGAGCCTGGGATTTAGATATTTAAGTCATAATTTTAATACAAATCGTACAACAGCAGCTTTATAACCATATTCTAGCAGGTTATTAACATGTTATACCATTTTATATTGTTGCCGTCTAATTTTCGCTCAAACAACAAGCGACACTGTCATTTCAAACACAAAAACTTATATATTTTTTATTTCTGGATATGTAGCTATATTTATTTTTTTTGCCGGTTTGCGTTGAGAGTAATTTTTGTTAATTTCTAAAATAATGATTGGTTCTCATACCGTTTCGTTTTGAGATACATTTAAGACCCTTTGTGATCTATTCTGCTACGCGACATCCAAAAATAAGTCAGCATATATAATATATATATATATTTAAAATAACTAAATAAAAAAGCTCGTGAGGATGACAATATATCTTTACGATACGAAACAAATCAGCGATTCTCCGAAGAGGGAGGGTTTTACACCGCGACCATCTTCGGGTTTTGTTTTTGGAGGGTGATCACCATAGTTTTCTTGCCACGACGATGAGAGTTGTGAAATGGTAAAAGCTCTAGACTTGAATACGCACTGGGTGGTGGCAGTAAGAACAGAACGAAGGTGTTAAATTATTCACCAGGAATCACACAAAAGAGTGGACAGCTTTTTGCGTTTCTCTTTCTCTTTCTCTCTCATCTCTCTCTCTCTTCCTCCGAAGGACCCACAATGTTTAGCGTATGGCCCGAGGCCGTTCCTGAGTTTGAACCGAACTGGGGTTCTGGTTTGCATCTTGTTGAGATGGTTTCTGTGAGTTTAGGCGCAGTCTTTAGATGTTTGCCGCCGATCGCTGCTCGGTAACATTTGGCAAATAACACGAAACCGCCTTTGTGTAAAATCAAAAAAAAAATCAAAGCTATTTCCAATCCTAGCAAATGTCTTCTGGGTCACTGATGAATCAAAAGGTCCAGTAATTCTGAAATGGTTGCAAAATCCACACGGTGTGTGTGTTTTTTTTAAAATGCTTTTGTGTATTTTCCTAGAGTATAATCCAGGTCAGTAAGGCGGACAATGTTAAAACGACGAAGGTGAAACACTGGGGAATTATTGCATTTGCAGAGTTATTCCTTTCACACAGATCAAACAAACTGCCTTCGAATTCCAGATTTTTGGAATCTGCTTTGAGTTTTTCCCAAACATCGGTTGCTCCATCTTGACAGTCTGCGAGGGCAGTGGTGGCGCATGCGTGAAAATCGTTCCAGTATCTACAGTGGGGGAATTAATGCAAAAATAAAGCAAAATGCATAAAACGGAAGTATATTGCGACAAATCAATAAAATGAGCACCCACACAGTTCAAGTAGCAATATTTGGCTCACGCAATCACTCAACAATTTTGCTCCGATATTCTTCTTGCCCCCCCCCCCCCGCCTTCAACTCGTTTGATGATCAAGTCGCCTTTTAATCGTTACTAAAGTGACATGAATTACATTTGTCACTGCGTGAGGAATTGTTATTGCATTGCATAAATTTTCTCAAATGTGCATTTTCTTGAACAAATCCATGACTTTTTATTGTGCTACACCTAGGGCGCCGTTCTCTATTGGACTGGATGTGGCTGCATGCTTTAAGGCTGTTTAAGTAGAAAATTGTCTACCTTTGGGAAATCGGGTAGCACACATGTATATATAAACTCCATTAAATATTATATACATTGTTGATTAATAGATCCGTCTACATAATTTTTATCCTGATTGGTTCTTCGTTTGTATAGATTTAAAGCGAAGTTGATACTTAAAACAATATACAACGTAAATGACAATCGCTTTCGGATTATTTAAAGCGTTTGCAATGGCAGGCCTTATTTTATGAACACTTTAAAAATGGCAACAGCAGCCCATGTTTTATACATCTGTAATAACTAATGAGATATTGAGATGCCAGGACTGGTGATTGTGTTCTTTTCCGTCGTATTTCTGCTGTAATTGTATGTCCCAGAGGAAAACTGAATCATTTCTGATCTCCCCCTGCTCTCCCTCTCTCTGTCTTACAGAAGATGCATAAAACAGCTGCAGGAAGCAAGCGGGGATCAAAATACTGAATAATGAAAAAAAAATCTAAATTTGAATACAATATTACACAGTTAAATACTTATCACACAGCAAATGCAGCAAGTACAGTTCTGCTGGATTCTTGGCGTTTTGCAATAAATATATTCTAGCTGTTCTATACGGGCATGGAGTCTTGTTTGGAGGGAACGCACACAAGGAAGGTTTGAAGCAGTTTTCGTATGCTGTCATATGGAAAATATTTCAGCCCTGCAGCTCATTTCCGCAAATATTTCCAATGCTTTATAATTAATCGATAACGTTGTGTTAGTTTCCCTATTTGTATCTGGATCTAGTGTATCAGAATCGTTCGTAACGTAGACATTTGCTCTATTATCACAATACAGTATAGTACAGGGTATTTAAAAAGGGGCAAAGGAGGATTGCACTTACTACCAAAAAAGGTTCTTAGTGAAAGTTAATTTAATATCCATTCTGGTCACCGTTATAAAACACAATCGTAACATATTTATCAATGACAAAGAAGGCAATTACAATTTGGTAAAACGCTAAATAGATAAGACAGTACTTTTCAAATAAAATTTACATAGTTCTGCATTCACCTTTACGTTCCCTCTGTCATATGATAACGTGTAGCCAGCCTATAAGTACTCACTGCTGCCTCTCTTTCGTACATTATATGTACATAAGCATATTTGCATACGTGTGATTTACATGCAAGCGTAGAATCAGTATAAAATACAACGGAAAATAATAGCTCTGTATTCCCTGTAAAAAGACATTCACGGTGGTACATTTCTGCACACAAGCAGGGTGCACGTAAATATAGCTGTGCTCCTGTATATAGAATCTAAATCTATATGTGTATAGCCATATACTTCGTATTACGCTTTAAAACCCACGGCTCGGTGGCGTGAATTGTATAATATGGATTATAGGCGTCGATTTATATATATATATAGGTAATATGCGCAAATGTATCTATATGTTTATAAATGTACAAACTAGAATGTACTCTGTTGTAAGCACAAGTATAAGTTGGTATTAGTTCCCTTGCCTATGTATAAATGTGTATACTTGCGTGTGCAGATGTTGAAAACACTTAGCACCAACATGTGCGTAGCACAGAGTATGAAGAGGTTTTTGCTGGGAGGGGGCGGGAGTGTGTGGGTGCGTGATAATGTGTGGGGTGATCAAGTGAGTGTAAGAGACCGTGTAGGAGAGCCGTGTAAGTGTGATTGAGCCAGACAGTGAATGAGCGCGAGTGCACACGTATTATTCCCGTATGAGTGCCAGTGTCCGTGTGGGAGTGTGAGAATATTGGTGTCATGGCTCCATACTTACGAGCAGATGGTTTTAACATTCTGCTTATCGTCCATGTCTTGCTGATAGTTCGCCACGTTGTCTCCCAGCTTCAGCAAACAATCCGAGAAACCTTTAAACACTGCATCGCACTTCCCAGCCGCCCGCACAGTATGGAATAGATATGCTGCAAAGGAACGAGAATTAAAACAGTGATCATAAAATAAAGCAGAATATTATAATCCTATATAACATTATAAAAAAATAATGACCAATGATAAATATAGTATTCTAAGAATGCAAAAGGCACGGATGGGGGTTAAAAACTAGCCGACAGTCAGCATACATTGTTGTCTTCATTTTAGGTGTTGCATCCGATGGTTTTAATCTGCGATGTCCTTTTTTTAAACCCTGGTGTACTTTTACCAACAACCTGCTATGTTCTCTTCCTCTGTACTGGGTTAGACATTGATGGAAGCTACTCTATTAGTTTTGGAAAAAGTAACATTCCCGGTGTATTTAAAGATGAATTTTAAACTCTCTGTAGTTGAAAACCTTCGGTATTCTTGCAATGCACATTAATGTGACCCGCTTCTCCTTCCCATTTGTGACCTGTACAAACCTGCAGCCTTCTGGATTTTACTTTCAGGTAAAATTATTTTTCTAACGTTTATTATTGGTAACTTTAATTTGAAGGATTAAGCGATTAAACCGGCAGTCTGCGCGCATCTTGTTTTTGGTAAATGTTTGTGGCTGCCTTACTGTTAAATTGTAAGTTGCCTGCCTGTGGCTCCTGTTTAACGCCACCCCACAAATAAACCTACAGATCTGATCTGAAAAGACGGCGACTGGACCAAGTGTTTTAATGCCTGACGATGACTGAATTTTCACAACTTTCCCACGTTGCCGAGGTTTACTTGAAATCTTTGAATTATGTGCATGTAATTCTCGGAATCCTGTACATTGTTTTTGTTTAAACAACCGCGACTGACCACTTCTGCTTGTTTGCCCCTTTTTGCTTGGTTGGTCAGATCGCACTCAATTGATTTTATTCTAAAATTCAATTAGATTTATGGGTGAGTGGCTGGAGTTTGCTAGCGGAACCGTGTACATGTTACTTATCCCTATCAATCTTGCCCTAATGCTGGGGAATTAGAATGTGTTGGCCTAATTGATCACTCTATGGATCCTGACCAAGAGCGCCATACTGACAAGAGGGAGCCTAACACAGTAAAACCAGCACCATATGGTGCTACAATATCTTGGCTAATATTCAGCTAGTGACAGCTTAGCTTGTGGATGTAACCCGCTTAGAGACGCAGATTCAGGAACATACTCCAAGTAGCTGCAATCAATCTGTCCCCAAAAATATAATGTGCTTTTTATATGTAAATATGATGTGTACCCTTTCCCCCTTACTCTCTACGCTCAACAACATATATAAATGAATATGACATTTTGAAAATGTGTCTTAGTAAAAGGTTCAGCGCGCATCACCGATTTCTACGGTGATTTTTAATTAACTTGTAGATTTTAAAGACTAGAGGTAAGTATTTAAGGATTTTGACTCTACATACACTCTTTATATTTAATTTGTGTCATCCAGCAAATTATGCAAGCAAATTGTCCAATGGAAAACGTAAATAAATGTAGGCAATAAGCAATATTAACAAAAACAAACGAAATACCCTCCCTTTTAAATTCGCTGGAATGTTACAATAAATACATTTGTAACGGGATCCCATCTGCAATTCAAAGTACACCCGAGGCTGGTTATATCAATGCTTAATGCATTAGAAATACCTTTTAACATTGTGTTTTAATGGACAAAATATTAATACAGTGCTTATTAAAGTGAATTAAAACGATGAGGTAATTATCAACCACCTTTCCCTATAAAAGATGCACTAGACCCATTACCTGGACTAAACAAAATACACAGAATGAGAGTGCTATTGTGGGGAAAAGTCAAACATGCCGCTGGACCCCAATTATAGTGATATGACAGAGACGATGCGTTTTTAGCACAATGATATTAACAAAGGGAGGATATTTCTTACATGCTCCCAGCACTCGCAGACTGTTTACTTAAAAAAATGATTCCGTCTCTCAAATTCTCAACCTTTAAATTTGACGTTAATTCCTTTCTTCTCAAACAAATGAAAATCGCACTTAATATTCATCACATTTTAGTTTAAAACACAGTTATTATTCTACCCTGCTCCGATTATAACTGGTGCAAGCGGTATAATTTTCTCTCGATGTGAAGTTCTTTCCTAAATCATGGATATCATTTTGTATCGTTCTGGAGCCGATTCTTGGGTTGTTGAAAAAGGGTCATTCCTTCATTTAGTTTCCCATCATAGTATCATTAATGAATTTTTGATGTGCTCATAGGCTACAATTTCTTGCAATTTAAATCATTATGAAAATAGCAATAAATGAATCTATTCGCGTTTTAATATTTAGTATATATTTGGGTGACAGTAAGCCAAGTGTTAAAAAAAATGAATCAATGATTATTTTTGAATCCCTGCTATTTTGGGGACGTGATAACAATCGATGGATATATTTTTGACATAACACTGTACACGCAAATCTCAAAATAACCGTTAATAAATATCCTCTAAAAGACGTTATAAATGTAACGATGTGGATGTGGATTCAGGTCTCTCTAGTTGTGGGTGGTATTGCTAGGAGCAGAGGGTTGGTGCAGGTTAAATGTGACTGAAAGTCAGCAGCCGGGATCTGGGTTCCAGTCCCTTGGCAATGCTTTGCTCTTATTCCTCTGAGGGTTCAAAACTCGAGTATTACTCTTTCAACATCCCTTCTCCCAAGACGTTGACAGATTCTTGTCGTTACATTTGCACCCGCCTGTCGTGTAACATCGCAAGAGAGAAAAAAAACTGCAAAGCAGATTTCAATTTCGACCCACGTCTGATTTTTTCTCTTGTTATCGGAACGGAAATACGATGACACCGTCGCATTATTACTAACAGAATCGCCTTTCAGAAAGTAAAACAAAAAGCGACGAATAAACGAGCGCAGGTTTCCCTGTTCTCTGTATCAGAAAGCAGATCTTGTACCACCGATAAGTAAAGTGGCTTGAGACTAACCTGACTGCTGCGTCAACAGCACATCTCCGATATCCCCATTTTACATGAAACGTGGTTTCATGCGAAACATGAAATAAATAGCATGCACAATAAATTCCATCGCTACACACTTTGTGGATACATTGTAGGTTGCACCTGGTGCATAAAAATGAATGAATCAATTGTTATTTTGTTTTACTCACCGAGCTGTACAGCAAGAATAAGTGCAAAGTACACTCCGTTCAACGTAAGTCCCATCCTACATTTAGTAGAACCATTGGAGACTGAAAGCTTTCAAATGGTTATCTGTGAAAATGTGGGGAAAGGCCGGACATCGCACATTGCCAACAAGTTAGTGCTGAAGTAATAGCACAGTAGAAGTGGAGTGGAATGGTTCACTCCCGTCTGTGTGAGGGGGGAGGGTAATGCTTAGCCTCGCAGGCCACGCACAGTCCTGACGTATGGATTACATTTACTGAATCCTACTGGGGTAGGGAAAGAAGACGCGCCATTTATAGTCATCAGAGGCTCGGTTTTATTCAGATCTATGCGCTAATGTGGAGATATAAACCTTCCCCACCCCGCCCTCTGCAACTCGTTTAAACTCCCACGGGGGGAAACGACAAGATTTGACCCCTTGACAGTGAACCTGAAACTCAATGGACTGAAGATCATCGGAGCCAATTGGGGAAATGTAAAGGGGGGAGAGATTCATTCTAAGTAATACTGAAGCTTTAATTAATGGGCGAGTAGCTGTTTGCAACATGTCGTGCAAAATGGTCATGTAGATTGTAGATACACCGTCATCCCATCCTAAACCGAGTTTGGGTAACCGACTGTAAACATTTAAACACACACACACCTTTGGATTATTTTGATCTGCGCACTGCTTAAAATCTTACCGTTTATTTTTTATTTAAACTAATTTAAAACATTGCCCTAAAACGTAAAACGCAGATTTGTTAATATTCCTGGTGTGTTTGCTTTATTGACTATGGGGGAGCGTTGACGTTTTACTGGAGCAATTTTACTTCACAGCCATAAATAAAGAGAAATCAGCCCATTTTATTGAAGAACGGCCCATTTCACAAGTTACCAGACACTTTTTCTTCACTAATTACAGTGTCAAGAAGACACTTCTGCGCTGGTTTCTCTCTGGGGACTAATACATTTCTCATAAATCATGTAGGATCTGAAATTAATCCGCAACACCCCTTCCCCCCACACACACACACACACACTGGTAATTGCTAAAGTGTTCATTTAGATTTAAAACATTTTTTTCAATGTGTGTGCTCGGGTGGGACGGGGTTGGGGGGGGGGGGGAGGAGAGAAGACACCTGTCGACCTAGTGTAAAACATTAAATGCAAAGCAACCTGTCTGCCCATTCTTCCTTAATCCACGTAGCCGTCATCGTTATCATCAACTGTTCAACCGGGGGTAGAATCACAGTCGCAAGCAGGACCATGCTAAGATAAAACAGAGCTGTCGATAGATCGTCAATGGATCTGCACTAGAGAAAGGGAAACTGAGGATTGTTTCTTTTTGAAACCCTGTTAAATAATTCATTTCTCGGTGGGATTACTAGAGAAATGAATGACGTCAGCCTGTGCTGTTTGCTCAAAGTGGAGTCTCTCCTCCGCCCTGACGTCAACTGGAATCTCTTAGTGAACTGACAAACTGCTGGACAGAATAATAATAATCGAGGGGAATCCGTCCGCCCAGCCTCTTAAAAAGCCCGCCCTCGCACTTCACACAGGACACATCACCCAAGTGATAGGACGTGCTTCATTCAGTTTGGGCACCTCTGCTTTGAACCGTGCCCGCTCTTTAACACCCCCGAGTAATAAGGTCCCAGGATATTTCAGTCACCAACCAGGCTTCATTCACTCAACTGGCTTAAAGCTGCAAAAGTCGTTCTTTCCACAGGAGTTAGTTTTAAAATTCATTCACAAAATAAGGAGAACTGACATTTTTTTTAAATGATTGATTTTGTCAGTCAAGGTAATCAAAATTCACGAAATCATTAAATATATATTTTCTTGTCAATTTAAATACAGATTTAACCAAACACCAAAAAAAAAATCGTGCCGACTTTACAGGAGAAATTGTCTTTCACATTTATTGATCCCAGGATTTCCACGATACCGCCATGCAAATAAAATGTAAGGTCCCAATCAGATCTTGGTTTCGTGCCTGTGTGCATAGTGACATTTGAATCACTTTATGGGATTATGACAGTCCTCTCAACTACATGAACCAGACAAGTAGGGAGTGGCCCACAAACGTAAGGGAGAATTGGTCTTGGATACAGGATGTGTTCGGATAACTACCCGGGCACTTTGTCATCCTTGAGTAATGCAGTGGTATGGTAATGTATTTACACACATGTACGTACAAACACTGCAATGGTCCTTACAAACCCTTGTCCCATTTTAAGCCTTTCGTTATAAATTATACATTCGTATCAAAATCCACCATGTGAGTTGAGATTTAAATAATTCTGATTGCAGCTCTGAGCTCAAGTCACTTCTGATACGATATATTGGGAAAACAAATCACAGCACAGGAAGAAAAGAAATCGGGTCACTCACTCAAACACAATGCTTTGTGATCTTTATTCCATTAAAAATCGTGTGAAATATTTTATGTAGCTCTCTCTGAAGACTGGAGATTGTTCAATGTTTGCAACGTACGCAAAACTGTTTTCACAATGGAAATGTTTTATAAGGGATATTTGTAAATCTGCAATGTTAACATCAAAAAGCTATACAGCAAATATGAATAGAAGCTGCATTACTGTATTAATAAAAATAAATAATGTAATATATTTAATTTTGGTGCAGGAGTACTATCGCAGATCAGAGATGATTGGAAGACAGTTTCTTATGCAATACATCAAAACTGTAATAACCCAAGTGTAATCAGCATACAATTTACTGCACTTTTTAAAAAACTTAATCACTTAATAATAAATCAGAACGGTCGCAGTCAAGAGTGACGTTTGCCCTTGTAGGGTCCAGTTCAAAGGTTCGGTTGGGGCCCATACATTTTACTGGATGATGATATTAGATACGACCTATTTAATCTGGTGTCAAATCCGCACCTGTACGATCATGAAAAGGCATGTTTGCAATAGGCAATATAAAAATAGTTGACAAAACGACAAGTGATAGATAACACGAGAGCAAATAACATCGAACAATTATAAAGGCCTTGAACACCGATGTTATTTCACTATATGAGCCGTATGACAACTTAGAAACTAGATTTTCCTAGCAGCAGTGAAGTCTTGTACAATATCTGAGTAGTTGAATGGTACTTAGAGTTGGTAAGAACTGAATTTCATCTTCTCCCTCCCCCACCTCTGCTGTGACTGTGGGAGGGTGTGTGGGGTAAGTGAGAAGGCGAGTGCTGAGGTCGGAGCCTGCTGCAGGCTGCCTCGTGTCTCCTGGATTATGACACTGATCACTCACTCACTTGCACTCATTCTCCCGCGCTCACCCACACGCACTCTCACTCTCATTGTTTCACACTCATTATCACACTCACTCTCAATCTCTCACTCCCGCACCCAGTGCTTTACTCAATCATTCACTCAATCACACTTACCCTCACTCTCTCTTTCATTCACTCTCACTCTCTTACTCATTCAGTCACTCTCACTGATTCACTCACTCACTCCCTTTCTCACTCTGTATCTCATCCCTTTTACTCTCATTCACTTACTCTCTCACACTCATTCACTCTCTGTCTCACATTTGCTAATTCTCACTCACTCATAGTCACTCACTCACACTCAAGCTCACATACTCATTCTCTCAGTCACTCAATCTCTCACACGGTAACTCATTCTCTTTACCCGAGGGGAGAGGCCATTCAATAAGATCATGGCTGATCTTCTACCTCAACTCCACTTTCCCACCCTATCCCCATATCTTGATTCACTTAGTGTCCAAAAATCTATGGTCTCAGTTTTGAATATACTCAACGACTGGGCATCCACAGCCCTCTTTTTTTCTCTCTCTCTCTCTCTCCTGACCTCTCTTACCAACTTGACTCCACTCCCTCTTTGCCCTTTTGTTCTATGGATCCCCAGAGACAGACCCCCACACTCACTAGCAGCACAGTATCAGCAGCCCTAAAGTGGAAGACTGTCCCTGGAATCAGTACCCAAAGTTCAATCAGGACCCGAAGACTGGGACACCCACCCTAACAGACTCCCACTAAGTTCTGCCACCGGGACTGAGTGCCTGCGATTCTCCTTCCTTTATCAGAGGCAAATAGTTTTTTTTAAAACAATACAAAGGTGGGCTGCGTATTCAATATAATATGGCAACGAACCAGCAGAATAATTAAATAACCCTCCTGATCGTGCTCGGTGCTACATCAACATGTCCCATGGAGTGTTAGTGTCCTTTCATTGGATCTTCTCAGGGCCCCTGACTGGCTCAGAGCCCCGAGCAGTTTACATGGGTTGCAAAGCCCTAATGCTGCCCCTGGTCACAGTTGGCATATAGTATACAAAACTTTATAAGAAATGCTACTTGATTTAAAACCACACTGTTTGCAAGATAAATACAAATGAGGGGAGCCAATCGGCCCATTTTAGTTCATCCATCCAAAAGACCCTACAATTCCTGCATTGTGCATCCACTGTTTCTTAAATGATTCCAAGGTTTACATCTTTACTACTCCAACTGGAAGTCTATTCCATGTGTTGATCACTCTTCCTGATATCAGTCCTACATTTGTCTTTTACTAGTTTGAACCTGTGCCCAGTTGTCCTACTCTTGCAGTTTTGTTTGAGGTCATTTACCAGATCTATTTTTTCCATACTTTTTATTACCATGTAATTCTATAAGGTCACCTCTCAGTTGCTTAATTTCTATGCTAAAACACCCAGATTTCTTCACCTTTTCCTCATACTTCAGTCTTCTTGCACTCAGGATCAGCCTTGTGGCAGTTCTCTGAACTTCCGACAGTGCTTGAGTGCTTCTCGTGTTTCTGGGCACAATACTTATATGTGGTCTGGGCACAATATAGCATGACTTCCTCTGATTTTTCTCTATTGTTTTGGCTATGTGGTACAACATCCTATTTACTTTCTTGATTGCTGCTCCACAGTGGCTGGTCATGTTGAGCCTCAAGTCTCCTAGATCTTTTTTTTCAACTTGTGAAGTATCTTACACTTGCCCATATTAAATTTAATCTGCCATTGTCACACCCACTTCAATAATTTGTCTAACTCATTTTGCATTTCTTGAAGTGCCTCATCAGAATTAAATGCCTCTTCTAGTTTGGTATTATCAGCAAACTTGACCAACTTGCAATGAGTTTCTGAGTCTTTGATGTAAATTAAAAATAAAACAGTGGTCCTACTTCGGATCCCTGGGACACCCTTAGCACTATTGTCACACTCCCCACCCTGACATAACTCATCTAATTACTACCTCTATTTTCTTTAGGCAGAAACCTTATCGATTCTCAAAGTTTACTTTGAATCCCTACTACATTGAGCTCAACTAGTCATGTTTAGTGCATAATTTTGTCAAATGACTTTTAGAAATCTGGAAACAACATGTCATAAGGCTTTCTACAATTCACTTGGGATGTCACTTCCTTAGAAAAAGTCAAGGAAGTTGGTCAGGCAGGATCTTCCCTTTCTGGCTCAGTGTTGGCTGCCTTTTATTATGTTATTATTGTAATAAAAGGTTTGTGGTTGCCTGCATCTTGGTTCATCACCTTGTTCAAAATGGACACCTTGTTAGCTTGTTCTGATCTAGTGGTATTTCCAAGTGTTCAATGGTTCCCTCATATTGACCATCAATGCCTCGTAAATCTCTTCCCTGTTGCTTGGAAAAACACCATCTACCCCAGGGATTTTTTTAAATTTTGAGCCCATTTAGCCAGCCTGGATTGTTCCTCCCATTTGTTCTATTTCTGAATTTCACATCAAATCAATAAATTCAGAATGCACCGATCAATGATGCCTGTTTAAAAGCCGAATCAAAATAAAATATTGCAGTGGGATTTTAATAATTTAAAATAATAAGACATGGAAGCAACGTAAAATAGAAGCACAACATGTAGTACCAGAGCCTTTTTAAAGTGATCCAGTATCTTCACATTTCGTCAAGTATTTTAGTTTATAACCCCCAACTTGTACCTTTATACCCTACGGCATTTGGAGGAGGAGGAAGAAGGGAAGCAGGGGGAGGTGGGGTAAGATGAGGAAAAGAAAGAGGAAAGAGGGAGAAGAGGGTGAGGAAGGGGTGGGGAGGGGAAGGCAGAACAGGAAGAAGGGGAGGGAGGAGGGAAAGGGGAGGTGTAGAGGGAGAGAAGGAGGAAGATAGAGAAGGAGTGAGAAGTCAAAGGAGGAAGGGGAGATAGGGAGAGGATGGAGGAAGAGGGAAGGCAAAAGGGAAGAGGGAAAGAAGGGGAAGAAGAAAGGAAAAGAGGGATAGTGGAAGGGGAAGGGGGAAGAGAAGGAACCAGGGGTGGGGGGGGAGAGGGGAAAGTCAGATAGCTATGCCTAACAATGCTAACTATTTTCCATAGTGATAACAGATTTGTTCTGAACTACTTTCATCCTTCAGAATTTTTGGACAATTGCACCTCACTAAAAATCCTACCAAAAGTGAATTTTCTGTCCACCCCTCCCCACCTCGCTGCTTGGTCTAGCCCTCCCTTTTAATCCATTTCTGCAGATAGGCAGTGGAATTTCCGCACCTCCGAAAGTGCTCAGATAATGTTGGCAGCCTGCTGCTTCCAAGCAAATGTGACCCAATGTGATTTTGAAGTGGAGCAGACATTGGGTGGGTGTTGCAGTCACTCTGCCCACCATCCATCCAATGTATGCTCCACTTCAAAATCACCCCTTGTATTTGAGCTGCTTTTTCAACATGGTTGTGACTGTTGTACTATCACTGGCTGTCATTGTAAGTAATGAAACCATGACTATGGGGTCTGAACCATTTTCAAGGCCGGATCACAATAAAGATTAGTGAAGACAAATGTAAGTCCCTTACATTCAGAAATGGGAGTATTTATAATGTGGAATAAGGAAATGGCAGAGCAATTAAACAAATACTTTGGTTGTGTCTTCACAGAAGAGGACACAAATAACTTCCCAGAAATGCTAGGGAACCAAGGGACTAATGAGAAGGAGGAATTAAAGGAAATTCCTATTAGTAAAAAAATAGTGCTGGAGAAATTAATGGGACTGAAAGTCGATAAATCCCCAGTGCCTGATAATTTGCATCCCAGAGTACTAAAAGAGGTAGCCTTGGAAATAGTGGATACATTGGTTGTCATCTTCCAAAATTCTATAGATTATGGAACAGTTCCTACAGATTGAAGGGTGGCAAATGTAACCCCACTATTTAAAAAAGGAGGGAGAGAGAAAACAGGAATTACAGACCAATTAGCCTGACATCAGTAGTAGGGAAAATGCTAGAGCCTAGTATAAAGGATGTGACAACAGGACTGTAGGGTTCTCAAAATTCCCACATTTTTCATATCAACGAGGATATGACTTTTGGAATTTTATTTGAAGACGTATCAACTGCTAGTTTTAAAACATGGATCCCTGCAAGACATGCCTGGACTTGTTGCGACAGAGTGGATTGTTCCTGAAAACCAGACAATGAGAGTAGACAGAATACGCATTCTTCCCTTTAAAACAATCAACCCAGAGAAAGACTTCAGCTTACACGAAACTAAAGCCCATCAAAACCTTGCATAAATTATCGCTACTAACTAAAAAAAGCAGGAAGCCAACAATCACCTGAAGAACACAAAGAACTAACCTTGTTTTGGGAATCAGATAAGAAATTCGAAAGTCAGTATAGCTGGGGACCAGTTATGAAGCAGGGAGGGTTTTGGTTTTGGAGCAGGTTCTAAGCAGTTCAGCTTTAAAACAGCAGTTTTGAAGCAGCAAGAAGGCAGCCACAGCCCTGCACGAAGATCGTCCACCCACAACTGCGCCTTACCGTACCAACAGACTCTATCCAACTGAAGAACCTTCGCAGATTCCACAGACCAGGGCCACATGGGGACGGCAGGGCCCAGAGGACACAAAGAGCGTACCCCAAAACTGCAACCGGCTTACCTGGCTGGATTTCGAACTGTCAAGGAACCCTGGTTTGGTGAGCATGATTCCTGACCTCTCCTAGTTCAATTTAGTTAGGTTTTTGGGGGTGGGACAAGGGTAAGGGGATTAGTAGGGTGATTTTCCCTCGTTATGCCGTGTGTTCCCCATTCTTAACTAAGTGTACTTTGTATCTCAGTGTTATCCTAATGTTATAAGTTCATTTGTGATTTCAATAAACCCAGTTTCTTTTCTTGTACCAAAACCAGTTGTCTGCTGCATTTTTTGTCACAACCCCCAAATAAGTCCAAGGTCTAGAACCCAGGGAGTGGGAGCGATTCGGACCGCTCAGTAGTCAGAGGTGAAGCTGACACAGACCACCACCCCCTACAGGACACTTAGAAAATATCAACGGGATTAGACAAAGTCAACATGGATTTATGAAAGGGAAATCATGTTTGACAAACCTACTAGAGTTTTTTGAGGATGTAACTGGTAGAACAGATAAGGGAGAACCAGTGGATGTGGTGTAATTGGATTTTCAGAAGGTCTTTGATAAAATCCCACAAAAGAGGTTAGTGTGCAAAATTAAAGCACATGGGATTGGGGGTAATATACTGGCATGGATTGAAAATTGGTTAACAGACTGGAAACAGAGAGTAGGAATAAATGGGTCTTTTTCAGGGTGACAGGCGGTGACTAGTGGGGGTACCGCAGGGATCAGTGCTTGGGCCCCAGCTATTCACAATATACATCAATGCATGAGGGAACCAAATGTAATATTTCCAAGTTTGCTGACAACACAAAACTAGGTGGGATTGTGAGTTGTGAGGAGGATGCAAAGAGGCTTCAAGGCGATTTAGACAAGTTGGGTGAGTGGGCAAATACATGGCAGATGCAGTATAATGTGGATAAATGTGAAGTTATCTGCTTCGGAAGGAAAAACAGAAAGGCAGAATATTATTTAAATGATGATAGATTGGGAAATGTTGATGTACAAAGGGACCTGGGTGTCCTTGTACACCAGTCACTGAAAGCGAACATACAGGTTCAGCAAGCAGTTAGGAAGGCAAATGGTATGTTGGCCTTCATTGCAAGAGGATTATGAGTACAGGAGCAAGGATGTCTTACTGCAGTTATACAGGGCCTTGGTGCGACCACACCTGGAGTATTGTGTGTAGTTTTGGTCTCCTTACCTAAGAAAAGATATACTTGCCATTCAGGGAGTGCAGCAAAGGTTCACCCGACTGATTCCTGGGATGGCAGGACTGTCGTATGAGGAGAGATTGGGTCGACTTGGCCTGTATTCTTTAGAGTTTAGAAGAATGAGAGGGGAACTCATTGAAACGTATAAAATTCTGACAGGCTAGACATACTGGATGCAGGGAGGATGTTTCCCCTGGCTTGGAGGTCTAGAACGAGGGGTAACAGTCTCAGGATATGGGGTAGGACATTTAGGACTGAGATGAGGAGAAATTTCTTCACTCAGAGGGTGGTGAACCTGTGGAATTCTCTGCCACAGAGGGTGTGGAGGCCAAGTCACTGAATGCATTTAAAGGAGACAGATAGATTTCTAGACAAAAAAGGCATCAAGGGGAATGGGGAGAGAGCGGGAATATGGTATTGAGATAGAGGATCAGCCATGATCATATTGAATGGTGGAGCAGGCTCGAAGGGCCGAATGGCTTACTCATGCTCCTATTTTCTATGTTTCTAAAATATTATTGTTAAGCTTCCAGCACATTTGGAGCTCACTGATCGGGGAGAGGGGGGAATGCAAAATTCATCTGCCCCTAGCCCCCAAAAACTTACCTGGAACATTTTCTGAGCAGCCTAATGCTGTCCCTTTAAGGACCATTTGTTTTTTCATTCTGCATTGAGTTCCACAGTGTAGGGCTTCTCCAGTGCTAAAGCAATATATTGCAGCATTAAAATTGCATAATGGTTCTATGTACGCCACAGGATCCTGATTTGCAATATTATCCTACCTGCTCCAAAGTCAGCGGTGGGCCTGATGTCGACGGCAACAGGGCTGTAAGTGCTCTTGCTACTGCCCCAATCCCACTGAAAAAGAGGGCAGTACTGAGGCCAAAATTGGTCCCATAGTTTCTTGACCATTACACTTCCTTAGGTCAGAACAGAAGGCTTAGCAATGGACAATGGAGAGAAAGAAGATGTGCATAATTAATGATGAATACATCCTCCATTGTTTAGGGGGAGTGATGAAACTTAATCAAGTAAATATTCCTTAATTGTGTTAGCCATTAATTAGTGAGCAAAATTCATATTAGTTATAGTCTCACTTTTCCAGAGTGGCTGATTTAAATTAATAAGGAAATAAACAAGTCTTTGGAAGGAGGCACAGTTCAAACCCTGATGTTTGTGCTAATCATCCATAATAGATTCCCGTTTTGCTTCGACTCATCCGATGTTACATGTGGGTAGAATAATAGGGAAACCTATGCAAGTACTACAAGTAACAACATGAAGTTGAAACATGGATTAGTTAGAACACAGCTTTCAAACTGCAAGGTACATATCTCCAGCCCTTTACACAGTCTTAAGTGCAGTGTAGAGGGATAGGAAATCTTTATGTTTGCCATCCAGTCCCTATTCTCTTTGGACCATACACCAACTGCAGACATGAGAGTTGGTGACCTGGTCCCAGACCCCTGCCTGTTCTACACTGAAGTGTATAAGAAAGGTCTGGTGAGGTTCTCTCTCTTCGTGTGGGGAAGTGGCCAGTCTTCGCTGGATGCCTCTCCATAAATAAAGGTAAACACTGGGAACCAAGAGGAGTGGGGAATTAAACCAGCATGTTGCACTGACTTACTTGCAACACTGGGGGAGTAGGATTGAGGTATCCTCAGAGCCACCATGATTAACATGATGGCCTGAATTTCCTTTGGGAGTATCACCCAATTTAGGGCTGTGTAGTTGTGGTCAAGGAAGAAAAATGGGCGAGGAGACAATCAGCTGAAACCATGCCCCAAAAATTGCCTGTCAAAGATTTCATGTACTGCAGCCACCAGAGATTTTGGCTGCCCACCCTGAGCCCACCCACCACATGTAAATGTGGGAGCATGGTTGTGGTTTACATATCCCAGTATTTTGCTGCATTTCTACCCCTATCCCACTCCAGGAAACAATTATAAAGATGATAGGACCAGTACAATATCCCAGAGGTGGAAGAGCATAGTGGATGCCACTGCTGAAGCATTGTGTGAAAGCTCACTGGTGGAAAGCTCTCTCCTGTGCTGACATCAGAGGGGGCCACATGGATGAAACCACTGAGTCAATATCCTGAGATGCAGAGGCATCTTCAGTTACTACACCTTCTAGTCCACTGCTCCTGGGCATTGGCCCTGTTGATCTACTGGTTGGCTAGACAGCAGACTGAATAGTCCTGATTAAGTCTTGGAAGCCTTGAGTTTATGGTGCTATTAAGGTAGTTTTGTGAGGAATCAATGGAAGCCATTCCGGAGGTCATGATTGTCCTTAGATCCTTCTCTGGGGTGGTCTGCATGGCCTCCCAAATTTCCTTCATGGTATTGCAGATGCAGGAAGTGGACTCATCCAACTTATCCACCATCTGCAGCACATTCATGACAACCATCTCTACCAACTGCACATGAGTTCTATGCTCCAGTGTCATTTTTAGTTATAATACTAGACCCGAGATCTGGGGCCATAGGTTCCTCAACCAACAGCAGTCGTTTTTCCACACTCTCTGTTCAGCTGTCTCCTCATCTTCCACTTCCAGCTCTTCCTGCTTATTGGTGTTCCATGCGTTATCCAGTGATATTTTCCTCTGACTCACTAAAAAGATCCCTGAGTGAGTATATCTGGGCTGGTGATTGAGTAAAATAGGTGTCATGATGATGGATGAGGAAGGTGTAGCAGCTGTGGAGTAAGAGATGTCAGGTGGCACTTCAAACTGATCTTCAACTTCTTGCTGACTATTGCCCAGGACAGTTCAAAAAGAGAAGACTTTGAGGAAAGGTGACTCTCAGAATTGAGGCTGAAAATCTTACTAAGCAACGAAAGGAGCTTTTACAATTCTGTTGAACATCTGTACACTATAACTATTCACTGAACTGCAGTTAATCCCTGCTGTTACCAACCTGTTCCTGGCAGCTCGCCTCCTACCTCTGCATCTCCTACTACCTCTCCTATGTGTCTCTTGAGTGGTGACCTTCTTGCTTGAATGTAGTTAGTAGTCTTAATGTATCGATTCCTCCTCCTGTGGCTGTTTGTTGCCACTGATTGTTGGCCACCTTTTCCTTTGTAAGGAGAATAGAGAGTGAGAAAGGTATCTGACAGGCACAACGATGAATTTCACCAAGGTGCTCCCATTGATGAACTCCCCACGATGACAGATGAGATGTGTGAGAAGCTCCTGAGCTTGAAGTTGAGCAAAATGCCAAGATTCCACACCTCTGGCAAAACCTGAAGTGGCAGCTGGAGAGTGAGATAGAATCAGCACTGGAAACACATAAGAGTTTGCAGGATCCAAAAGGATGCCTTAGTTTTGCTAATGTTAAGCTGGAGGAAATTTTTGGCTTGTCAAGACCTTAATGTCAGACAGGTGGCTGAAGATGGTGAAAGCAGCTGTGGCATGAATGCAAGAGGCAATGAGGTTGAGCTGGGTGTCATCAGCAAGCATGTGAAAGCTAACCACATGCTTTTGGATAACATCGTCAAGGGTTAACCTGTAAATGGTGAAGAGGAGGGGACCAAGGATGGAACCCTGTAGTACACCAGAGAGTGCAGAAGAAACTAGTTGGAGACCATGTAATGTCTACAGCACGACAGGTAGGAGTAGAACCAGGAGAGAGCAGTGCCATAAGGGTGGACTGACGAGGAGAGGCATTTGAGAAGGACAAAAAGCGTAGAAGGCAGCAGAAAGGTTGAGGAGGGTGAGTAGGGATAGTGCTCCTGGGTTGCTCTCTCCTGCTCTTCATGCTTCTCCATCTAGATATGTGGCAATGGACACTGAATGCTGCACTCATGCTATTGGACACAAAAAAGTCATGCTCCATCAGTGGTTCTGTGGCTGCTCTGTTCCTTGGTGTAACTCTGCGGGCTCCTTTCACTGACCTAGCACTAGCTTATGTTGTACATTATACAAGGAACATACATGGTAAGCCCAGAATTGCACAATTTTGCATGGCATAGCCCATAGCCTTCACTGGACATTAGCATGACTGTAACAAGCTAAGCACAACTTACCTTGGGAGTGATTGTCATATCAGCTTATGCAAAGGAGGAATTTTAGGAGAAGTGAATGATTGCTTTATTAGTGCGAACTCTGCAAATTCCTCCACTTCAAGATTGCGTGTGGAATAAATGTAATGATGAGGAATTTCTCCCCTGTGGGTGAAATTGTACTGTCAGTATTAATGTAACCATCTGTTTAGTGCTTATAGTAGTTTGGTTACTTAGGGATTAGCCCTACATTTGGCATAATTACTACAAACTTATGTTTTCTTTATTTAATTGAACACAGCTGCATTGCCTTACTGCATAAAGTATATGATTATTAAGGGTAGAACCAAACTGTAATAAGCCAACTTGCAATTTTCCAGTTTTTTTACACATGCAGTAGACATGTGGGTCATTTGAGGTAGCGTTTAACATGGCCCTCTACTAAACGTGTACCTGCAGTCTGCCATATTCTACCACATATGAAAGCTTGAACTATTGGAATTATTCACTATGATACAATTGAAGAGGAATTTTAGGATTTTTGAACAAACGACCTGCGATGATTTTGGTACACAGAACAGTAACCAATATGAAATTAGTGGACATTGCACTCTATCCAGTTATTTTATTGAATTACTTGGCATAAGGCAAGGCACATGTGTACAGTTAGAAAATGGAGACACAAGGAGTAAAAATATGACAGGGGTGCCACAACATCCAGAAACTGAAAGTGCAGGATGTAGGATAATGTTGCATTCTGTCCTCCACAATGTTTTTATCTCATTTTGAAATGGTGACCGTGCCTCTGTCTTTGAAGAAAGAGAGTTGAGTTGAGAAGTGATCAAAAAACAACTTTTACTTTCTAAGTCTTTTATCAAATAGGTAAATGAATAACATTGATATTGCTGCATGGTAAAAAGAAAAGGTTAGTTAATGTCAGCACTAATTATCTACTCAAATCTAAGCTTTGGAAGGAGATATCACCGCAAAAACAACAACTTGCATTTATATAGCGCCTTTAATGTAGCAAAACATCCCAAGGCACTTCACAGGAGTGTTACAAACAAAATTTGACACCGAGCCACATAGAGATATTAGGACAGGGGACTAAAACATTAATCAAAGAAGTAGGTTTTAAGGAGTGACTTAGAGGAGGAGAGAGAGATAGAGAGGTGGAGAGGTTTAAGGAGGGAATTCCAGAGCTTAAGGTCCAGACAGCTCAAGGCACGGCCGCTAATGGTGGGGCAAAGGAAATCGGGGATGCACAAGAGGCTAGGATTAGAGGAATGCAGACATCTCGGAGGATTGTAGGGCTGGAGGAGGTTACAGAGATAGGGAGGGGGATTTGAACACAAGGATGAGAATTTTAAAATCAAAGCAAGCACAGGGGTGATGGGTGAGCGGGATTTGGTGCAAGTTAGGATACGGGCAGCAGAGTTTTGGATGAGCTCAAGTTTATGGGAGGGTGCAAGGTGGGAGGCCAGCCAGGAGAGCTTTGGAATGGTCAAGTCTGGAGGTAACAAAGACATGGATGAAGGTTTCAGCAGAAGATGGTTTGAGGCAGGGGTGGAGACAGGCGATGTTATGGATGTGGAAGTAGGCAGTCTGGGTGATGGAGCGGATATGCGGTCGGAAGCTCAGCTCAGGGTCAAATACGACGCCAAGGTTGCGAACCATCTGTGCGAAAAAAAGTGAAAGAAAAAGATGTGCAACAGCTGGCTGCTTCACTGCCCCCTTGTTTTCAGGGGCTTAGGTAGTAAGTGAGCCCATACGCATGGTCTTTCCTGGTTTCAGGTGCATTAAATGCATTACTTATTCTGCTCAGCAGACATCGCACATGTTGTTTATCCACATTGGTTGTCCACATGTTTGTTCAGTGTTGGGTTGGCCAGAGCTGAGGGATTCGCCTTCACGCTGGTTGGAGTGAAAGTGGAGAGCCTATAGGTGACAATATATGTCCCGCTGGCAGCAGACTGAACAGGCAAGGGGTCCAGTGCAGTGTTGAGGTCGGTGATAGCTTGGATGGCATTCAGGATCTTCTCCCAGATAGGGTGGAGGCGGGGGCAGAACTTAACATGTATTTGAGTGCCCTCATGGTCAAAGTTCTGCTAGCACTTGTAGCATAGGGTCAGGCAGAATTTACAGAGTTTGTGTTGACTGGAGGATTTTCAACTGACCTTCTCTCAGGTGAAAGTTTTGAGTTTCAGCCACAGTGCCTCCCTCCTTTGGTCCCTGGGAATGGGTGGCCCAGGTCTTGTTCCCAGGATTATGTAATATTATTATTTCCCATAAGAAATAGGAGCAGGAGTAGGCCAATCGGCCCCTCGAGCCTGCTCCGCCATTCAATAAGATCATGGCTGATCTGATCCTAACCTCAAATCGAATGAAAACAAGAAGTAGGAACAGGACCTGGCCACTCAGCCCCTGGGCCCGCTCCGCCACCCACAGGGCCTTGACCGATCCGAACTCAGCTTCATGTCCAATTTCCTGCCCGCTCCCCGTAACCCCTAATTCCCTTTACTTCTAGGAAACTGTCTATTTCTGTTTTAAATTTATTCAATGATGTAGCTTCCACAGCTTCCTGGGGCAGCAAATTCCACAGACCTACTACCCTCTGAGTGAAGAAGTTTCTCCTCATCTCAGTTTTGAAAGAGCAGCCCCTTATTCTAAGATTATGCTCCCTAGTTCTAGTTTCACCCATCCTTGGGAACATCCTTACCACATCCACCCGATCAAGCCCCTTCACAATCTTATATGTTTCAATAAGATCGCCTCTCATTCTTCTGAACTCCAATGAGTAGAGTCCCAATCTACTCAACTTCTCCTCATATGTCCACCCCCTCATCCCCGGGATTAGCCGAGTGAGCCTTCTTTGTACTGCCTCGAGAGCAAGTATGTCTTTTCTTAAGTATGGACACCAAAACTGTATGCAGTATTCCAGGTGCGGTCTCACCAATACCTTATATAACTGCAGCAATACCTCCCTGTTTTTATATTCTATCCCCCTAGCAATAAAAGCCAACATTCCGTTGGCCTTCTTGATCACCTGCTGCACCTGCAAACTAACTTTTTGATTTTCTTGCACTAGGACCCCCAGATCCCTTTGTACTGCAGTACTTTCCAGTTTCTCGCCATTAAGATAATAACTTGCTCTCTGATTTTTCCTGCCAAAGTGCATAACCTCACATTTTCCAATATTGTATTGCATCTGCCAAATCTCCGCCCACTCACCCAGCCTGTCTATGTCCCCTTGTAGGTTTTTTATGTCCTCCTCACTCTCTACTTTCCCTCCCATCTTTGTATCATCTGCAAACTTTGATATGTTACACTCGGTCCCCTCCTCCAAATCGTTAATATAGATTGCAAAGAGTTGGGGACCCAGCACCAACCCCTGCGGAACACCACTGGCTACTGGTTGCCAGTCCGAGAATGAACCATTTATCCCAACTCTCTGCTTCCTGTTAGATAACCAATCCTCCACCCATGCCAGAATATTACCCCCAATCCAGTGATTCTTTATCTTGAGCAATAATCTTTTATGTGGCACCTTGTCGAATGCCTTCTGGAAGTCTAAATACACTACGTCCACTGGTTCCCCTTTATCCACCCTGTACGTTATGTCCTCAAAGAACTCAAGCAAAATGGAGGACAGTAGTGAGTACAGCTAGGAAATGTGCCTTCAGGAGGGCTCAGTGTTACAGAAGGCCAGTTCTAATGGGGTCAGATTCTGCTGAATTTTAGCTAGCAAAGCCAGCTCCTGGAAGTAGTATTGGATTTGGGCGTAGCAGAAGACATCCTGTTTGGGTATGTGGAATTTGTCAGTCAGCTGCTGGAGGGACATGATATGGCCTTTATGGAGTAGCTTGTCTACTTCAGCATTGCCCACATCATACCATGGCTGAAGCTGCTTATGAGGAGGTAGCAGCCACGCCAGGATGAGCAGAGGGCTGAGAGACTTTGGGACATCTTCAGTGCAGTGCTTGCTTCTTTCCAGGCTGCCAGGGTCATGAATAATATCTGGCTAACCTTTTCTGGGGATATGAGAGTAGGAAAGGCACGCAGTGGAGTTGGTAAGACAGTGCTTACTGACATTCCTAGCCAGGGATCTTGGGGGGAAATCATGCTCTAGGCTGCACAGCCCAATAGTAGTGGCAGCTGCTTGTGTGACTCAGCTGGTCTTCCCTCTTCAGGAGCTGTAAGCAATGAAAACATAACCTTGACTGCCTCCTGGCCATAGCAACTAGGAAATGTCCCGACCCTACAAGATCCAAGCAGCACCCAAGCCCAATGCCCAAAAAGACTGCTCACTCTGCCTCTCCCCATGGTACCTGAGCCTCCTGACAAGGAATAACTCTATCCCTGCAAACTAGTATTGCCACTCTAGCAGCAAGAACTGTATAGATGTATGGGACCCTCAATCTGCATCTCCATGAGTACTGTGTAATGTAATGTAAAAAGCAAGAATCAGAAGTTGCCATCTTGACTGTCACTTTGTATTATACAACAGGAGAGTGTGCGTAAATTGGTACAACTTAATGATAATGAAATAAAATTATATAAAAAAGAAGCAACCTCTGAGACCAGTGTCGGAGAGGCTAACAGAGGCAATTAGGGCAGCCGAATTATTTTTCCAGGCTGGCTATCACAGGATTCCAATTATAGTCAATCTGAGCCTTTTGTAAAAAAGACCAAAACACCTCTCACCCCTTTTCAGCATGATCCTGAAGAACTCTGTCCAAGCCAAAGTTGGCTTCCAACAAAATTGACAAATTATCAGTTGGGACAGATGTCCCTTGTATTTTCCATTCAATGCCTTTGAGAACATTCCATGAAGATGTAACACTGAACTTTGCATCATCTGAAGCAGTTTCTATTTAAATATTACTGTATGAGACAGAACAGTATTCTTGTTTACAAACTTTTATAGAATGCAGGCTAAAAATATATATACTTTTATATTTATATAATGCATTTGAACATTCATATCATCTTAGCCCTAAATTAAATACAGTTTGACATTTCTAAATGGTGAATGACATGGCATAATATACAATTTTAAAAAATTGTTTTTAGCCCCATCAGCAACTCGCCAAGGCATCTTCGACAGCATCTCCCAAACCCGCGACCTCTACCATCTAGAAGGACAAGGGCAGCAGGCACATGCGAACAACACCACCTGCACATTCCCGTCCAAGTCACACACCATCCCGACTTGGAAATATATTGCCGTTCCTTCTTCGTCACTGGGTCAGAATCCTGGAACTCCCTACCTAACAGCACTGTGGGAGAACCTTCACCACACGGACTGCAGCTGTTCAAGAAGGCAGCTCACCACCACCTTCTCAAGGGCAATTAGGAATGAGCAATAAATGCTGGCCTCACCAGTGATGCCCACATCCCATCAACGAATAATTTTTTAAAAATCCTTGCCCTTGTTTCAGAAATCTTTCTATACCTTCACCCTTGCCAGTCCTCGAGTTCATGAAGTTACTTTCTCCAGTCTGCTGATTCTGCTAATTTTGGAGACAGACTTAGTCCCAACAGTTCAATACTTATTTTCTGTGGGTAAATGGTTTTTAAAGCTCCTAATTTCCTCTTTTTAACAAATAGTTTCCCAGTTATTCACAATATATATAAATGATTTGGCTGAGGGAACCAAATGTAATATTTCCAAGTTTGCTGACGACACAAAACTAGGTGGGATTGTGAGTTATAAGGAGGATGCAAAGAGGCTTCAAGGCGATTTAGACAAGTTGAGTGAGTGGGCAAATACATGGCAGATGCAGTATAATGTGGATAAATGTGAAGTTATCCACTTCGGAAGGAAAAACAGAAAGGCAGAGTATTATTTAAATGGTGATAGATTGGGAAATGTTGATGTACAAAGGGACCTGGGTATCCTTGTACACCAGTCACTGAAAGCAAACATGCAGGTTCAGCAAGCAGTTAGGAAGGCAAATAGTATGTTGGCCTTCCTTGCAAGAGGATTTGAGTACAGGAGCAAGGATATCTTACTGCAGTTATACAGGGCCTTGGTAAGACCACACCTGGAGTATTGTGTGCAATTTTGGTCTCCTTACCTATGAAAGGATATACTTGCCATCGAGGGAGTGCAGTGAAGGTTCACCAGACTGATCCCTGGGATGGCAGCACTGTCGTATGAGGAGAGATTTTTTTTGTTTGACCATGGGATGTGGGCGTTGCTGGCGAGGCCAGCATTTATTGCCCATCTCTAATTGCCCTTGAGAAGGCGGTGGTGAGCTGCCTTCTTGAACCACTGCAGTCCGTGTGGTGAAGGTTCTCCCACAGTGCTGTTAAGAAGGGAGCTCCAGGATTTTGACCCAGCGACGAAGAAGGAACAGCGATATATTTCCAAGTCGGGATGGTGTGTGACTTGGACGGGAATGTGCAGGTGGTGTTGTTCGCATGTGCCTGCTGCTCTTGTCCTACGCGGTGGTAGAGGTCGCGGGTTTGGGAGGTGCTGTCAAAGAAGCCTTGGCGAGTTACTGCAGTGCATCCTGTAGATGGTACACACTGCAGCCACAGTGCGCCGGTGGTGAAGGGAATGAATGCTTAGGGTGGCGGTGGGGTGCCAATCAAGTGGTCTGCTTTGTCCTGGATGGTGTCGAGCTTCTTGAGTGTTGTTGGAGCTGCACTCATCCAGGCAAATGGAGTGTATTCCATCACACTCCTGACTTGTGCGTTGTAGATGGTGGAAAGGCTTTAGGGAGTCAGGAGGTGAGTCACTCGCTGCAGAATACCCAGCCTCTGATCTGCTCTTGTAGCCACAGTATTTATATGGCTGGTCCAGTTAAGTTTCTGGTCAATGGTGACCCCCAGCATGTTGATGGTGGGGGATTCGGTGATGGTAATGCGGTTGAATGTCAAGGGGAGGTGGTTAGATTCTCTCTTGTTGGAGATGGTCATTGCCTGGCACTTGTCTGGCGCGAATGTTACTTGCCACTTATGAGCCCAAGCCTGGATGTTGTCCAGGTCTTGCTGCATGCGGGCATGGACTACTTCGTTATCTGAGGGGTTGCGAGTGGAACTGAACACTGTGCAGTCATCAGCGAACATCCCCATTTCTGTCCTTATGATGGAGGGAAGGTCATCGATGAAGCAGCTGAAGATGGTTGGGCCTAGGACACTGCCCAGAGGAACTCCTGCAGCAATGTCCTGGGGCTGAGATGATTGGCTTCCAACAACAACTACCATCTTCCTTTGTGCTAGGTATGACTCCAGCCACTGGAGAATTTTCCCCCTGCTTCCCTTTGACTTCAGTTTTACTAGGGCTCCTTGGTGCCACACTCGGTCAAATGTTGCCTTGATGTCAAGGGCAGTCACTCTCACCTCACCTCTGGAATTTAGCTCTTTTGGCCATGGTCGGACCGAGGCCGTAATGAGGTCGGGAGCTGAGTGGTCCTGGTGGAACCCAAACTGAGCATCAGTGAGCAGGTTATTGGTGAGTAAGTGCCACTTGATAGCACTGTCGACGACACCTTCCATCACTTTGCTGATGATTGAGAGTAGGCTGATGGGGCGGTAATTGGCCGGAATGGATTTCTCCTGCTTTTTGTGGACAGGACATACCTGGGCAATTTTCCACATTGTTCGGGTAGATGCCAGTGTTGTAGCTGTACTGGAACAGTTTGGCTAGAGGCGCAGCTAGTTCTGCAGCACAAGTCTTCAGCACTGCAGCCGGGATGTTGTCGGGGCCCATAGCCTTTGCTGTATCCAGTGCACTCAGCCGTTTCTTGATATCACGTGGAGTGAATCGAATTGGCTGAAGATTGGCTTCTGTGATGGTGGGGATATCGGGAGGAGGCCAAGATGGATCATCCACTCGGCATTTCTGGCTGAAGATGGTTGCAAACGCTTCAGCCTTGTCTTTTGCACTCACATGCTGGACTCTGCCATCATTGAGGATGGGGATGTGTACAGAGCCTCCTCCTCCCGTTAGTTGTTTAATTGTCCACCACCATTCACGACTGGATGTGCCAGGACTGCAGAGCTTTGATCTGATCCGTTGGTTGTGGAATCGCTTAGCTCTGTCTATAGCATGTTGCTTCCACTGTTTAGCATGCATGTAGTCCTGAGTTGTAGCTTCACCAGGTTGGCACGTCATTTTTAGGTACGTCTGGTGCTGCTCCCGGCATGCTCTTCTACACTCCTCATTGAACCAGGGTTGATCCCCTGGCTTGTTGGTAAGGGTAGAGTGAGGAATCTGCCGGGTCGACTCGGCCTGTATTCACAGAGTTTTGAAGAATGAGAGGGGATCTCATTGAAACATATAAAATTCTGACAGGGCTAGACAGACTGGATGCAGGGAGGATGTTTCCCCTGGCTGGGGGGGTCCAGAACGAGGGGTCACAGTCTCAGGATACAGGGTAGGACATTTAGGACTGAGATGAGGAGAAATTTCTTCACTCAGAGGGTGGTGAACCTGTGGAATTCTCTACCACAGAAGGTTGTGGAGGCCAAGTCACTGAATATATTTAAGAAGGAGCTAGATAGATTTCTAGACACAAAGGCATTAAGGGGTATGGGAGAGAGCGGGAATATGGTATTGAGGTAGAGGATCATCCAAGATCATAATGAATGGGGGAGCAGGCTCAAAGGGCCAAATGGCCTACTCCTGCTCCTTTTTCTATGTTTCTATAAAGATGAAGCTCCTTGAAATGCAGCTTTATGATGTTTGGTAAGCTATTTTGCTTCAGCTACCACCTGCAGAAAATCAGTCAAACTCATTAACAAAAGTCAAGTGGGTCATTTCCAGTTGTTAAGCAGTTTCATTTCCATTATTACATTTAATTTTTCATTGGATGGCTTAACTTACTGCTGGTATTAAATTAACATTAAGAAAAGTTGAAAATGGCATTCATGTCAGTTAGATGGTAGCTTCATACAATTATCAAATTGCATTAAAGGCTCCAAACGTTTTAGTTTGCTATCTATTGGCTAATGCAAGATAATACATTTTATTACATAAAACTATGAAAAGATGTTGATGTTAACTTGAGGTACTCCAACATATATTAATAATGTACATTGCCTGAGATGAATAGATTCTTCCTTAACTGAGTTGAAATCTTATGCACTGTATTGCCTAATGATACACTCTTTGAAGACAGTTGTTTTAGGAAACATTCTCCTTATGCTTGTTGGTGTAGATATTCCTTTGGGATTTTTACAAGTTTATGGTCTGCCTTAGATATTCTCTCAGGTACAGGGGTCAATTGTCTGAATATCATGTCTTTCATCTATGCCCTGATATGCACCTCTCCAATCTTTTAAAAGGCAGACTGACAAACATTTGGTAAGACGAGGCCAGATATGAATTGTTAAGCAACTTTATTTCAGAGACAGTGGGGTAGAAATTAGATCTCGTTGTGTCCATTTTATGGGCATAATGTGGGTGCAACTAGGCTCAATTTTGGGGACTAACGTCCTGCATCCTGAGGATGCTAAAAAAACGTCCGACCTGAAATTGGGTCATTAGGGTCAAGGGTTCCACCCCCAAAATGATAAAGAAGAAAGAACTTACATTTATAGAATGCCTTTCACATCATTAGGAAGTCCCAAAGAGTTTCACAGCTGACAAGTTACTTTTGAAGTGTAGACGCCATTATTTGGGAGGCAAAAGTGGCAGCCAATATGCACACAGCAAGGTCCCTGAAACAGCAAATTAAATAAATGATCAGCGAATCTGTTTGGTGGTGATGGGTGAGCGGAACTTGATGAGGTATAGGTTATGGGCAGCAGAGTTTTGGATGAGCTGAAGATTATGAAGGCTGAAGGATGGGAGGCCAGCCAGGACAGCATTGGAATAGTTGAGTCTGGGCTGACAAAGGCATGGATGAGGGTTTCAGCAGCAGATAAGTTGAAGTTGGGGCGGAGGTGAGCAATGTTAGAGGTGCAAGTAGACGGTCTTCTTTATCATTTTGGGTGTGGAGGGCACGAACCCTTAATCGCTAAGGCCTACATGAGCTTCGATCTGTATTAGAGCTATGTCTGAGTCTGTTTTGTTATTGTAGGTTTTTTTTATTATTATGATTCCAGGAAAGTTATGTTCTACAATTTTGAAAAATTGCATTCTACAATGAGCATTTGTCTCAGATTTCATAAAGCATTTTCAATAATAAATGTTAATAAAACAATTAATTCCAAATACTTTCCATTTGTGTTTACTGGTTCCTTAAATATTAAGGAAAATCTGGACTTTAAAAAAAAAAATCAGAAATGAAAGCGCTTTTGAGAAATTTTGGGTGTTATGACGAAGACTGTTGCATACTCAAATGGACTAGCCTGAAGATAATATATGTGAACATACAAAAAGGGCAAGAAAAGAAAATCAAGACCCTACCATCCATTTATGGTGTAACCACACAATTATTTACTCACCCCTGAAACACACAATCTCCTGGGAGGAAAAATACATGCAGCCAACTTGGAAAAATTCTGGAAAGTTTCTCTCCAACCCCCTTGAATGAAGCAAGGCTCCAGAGGAATGCAATAGTCCATAACTTATCTAACTAACAATTTACCTTCTATAACTGGAAAGTTCCTCTTCACTCAGGGACTTGACATGTTCCCTTTTAAGGGACTGCAGCAAATCCATACCCACCACATGGCTTGGCTGTTCCACAGGGCGATGACTCTTTGCAAAATCAAATACTTCCTGAACACTACCATAAATCTTTACCTAAAGGATTTATATGCATGCATTCTAGTCCAGCCATCCCTATCCATCTTAAATAACATTTAGCTGACCTTCATAAGTAAGAATTACACTCTATCAAAATTCCAAATCATCTGATATTTTTCATCTCTTTTAAATATTGCAAAATCAGCAAGAGCCAGGCTGAAGTTAAATACAATTTTGTATGCATTTGAGATATATAGGGAGTTCACATGTAATGCATAATCAGTAATCCTAAGCTTTCACTATTATATGACTTCACTTTTTGGATTATTAAATCACATTAAAAGAGAATCCCAAAATATAGGGTAAGGAAAGGGACTGGAGCTCTCAGAAGCAGAACTCCTACTAATCTTACACATGGTGCAGAACATCAAGAGCTGTATATATTGCTGGAGGTTAATCACATATAAAGGCAGTAAGCAGTCCCAAAACTTTGAATTGTTTCTCTTAGTGCCAGTCATTCGTTTTCAGGTCAGATAACTATGTTTGTCATGTCGAATGCAAGTAAGTGATACTGTTTGTGGCTTGGGCCTTTCATATCATCAAACAATTGTTTGCACATCATTTTCCTTCTAACCATCATCCTGTCCAATTTAAAGCTAGCTAATGCTGTGTTCTATGTGATATTACTATTTATGAGCCCTAATGTTCTCTTCGGAATGGATTCTAGTTTCTTCTCATCTTCTCCACTCATTTCAGAACGTCACACCTGACAAGTATATTTCTGGCATGGGTGATTCTCTTACATAATCCAGCCTTCCCATGAAGATCACATAAAATATGTGGTATCATCACAAAACAGTCCTTACTCTTTCCTTGAAAATAATTGTTTTAAATGTATTTAAGCTAAACTTTCATAGACACTTAAAGCACAATTGCAGAAAAGATTGTTAGTATGTGAGCAGGGGAGTTCTCCCCGATGTCCTGGCCTATATTTATCCCTCAACCAATATTGCTAAAACAGATAACCTCTTTGATATTTGTGGGATCTTGCTGTGTGAAAATTGGCTGCTGCATTTCCCTACATTACAATAGTGACTACGCTTCAAAACATGCTTCATTGGCTGTGAAGGGCTTTGGCACATCCTGAGATCTTGAAAGGTGCTATATAAGTGTAAGGTTTTTTTTCTGTCAAAAGGCATTGTTGCCTGCAATAGATTAGAATCTCATATATTTGGAAATACAATCTAGCTATGCTAACAGTCATAGTTAGGTTAGTCATTGTTTAAATACAGTTAGTTTCTGTTAAATTAATGTTTTATTTGCTACAATATTTTATTCACCAATCCAATTTGACATATTAGAGTGCATTATGCTGCTACTTTTGTGTTGATGCAAAGTGGTTTTGGGTGCGCAACGCAAATGTGGCAGTACAACTCGAGACTGCTGAGTGTACCAAAGCTGTGAGGTGCGAGAGTCCCTCCAGGAAGTCACCTCATACTAGTCTGAGTTTGCATCACGTGCAGTATAATTCAAACCTCAGAAAACATTTCCTGTTGTAGAATTTCTCTGCATGCTTTTTAATGACATAGAAGATTTTCCAGAACAAACTGTTCAATAGATATGAAACAGTTTTGGATCCGCATCCATGCCAAAGTGTCCTTGTAACTCAGGAGTGAGGTTGTTGATCTGACACCCGAATGGACTGAAGTAGATAGTCACACCTCTTAGAGGGCAGTATAGCCATGTGCAGACCTGAATTTTCAAAGTGCCCAGGTGGTCCATTGGAATTCGTGGAGACAGTATAAATTTATTTTCCAATGTTTTTCATCTTACAAAAAAGTGATGTTCCTGCTAAAATTAATAATTAGCAGCCAGGAGCACATGAACAGAGCATATATGGGCAGCATTCCATTATCACTGTGGTCAGTGCAAGCTGTAGTAAGGACAATTGACTGAGCATCATTCTCCGACCAGTATCTGTACTATAACTACACCCAACTTGCTGCGTTATGGTATAATATATAAATTCTGGATATCCTATGAGATATTTTTTTATTCGTTCATGGGATGTGGGCGTTGCTGGCAAGGCCGACATTTATTGCCCATCCCTAATTTCCCTTGAGAAGGTGGTGGTGAGCCGCCTTCTTGAACCGCTGCAGTCCGTGTGGTGAAGGTTCTCCCACAGTGCGGTTAGGTAGGGAGTTCCAGGGTTTTGACCCATCGATGATGAAGGAACGCCGATATATTTCCAAGTCAGGATGGTGTGTGATTTGGAGGGGAACGTGCAGGTGGTATTGTTCCCATGTGCCTGCTGCCCTTGTCCTTCTAGGTGGTAGAGGTCGTGGGTTTGGGAGGTGCTATCGAAGAAGCCTTGGTGAGTTGCTGCAGTGCATCCTGTAGATGGTACACACTGCAGCCACGGTGCCCTTGTGGTGAAGGGAGTGAATGTTTAGGGTGGTGGATGGGGGTGCCAATCTGCTTTGTCCTGGATGTTGTCGAGCTTCTTGATTTTTGTTGGAACTGCACTCATCCAGGCAAGTGGACAGTATTCCATCACACTCCTGGTTTGTGCCTTGTAGATGGTGGAAAGGCTTTGGGGAGTCAGGAGGTGAGTTACTCGCCACAGAATACCCAGCCTCTGACCTGCTCTTGTAGCCACACTATTTATGTGGCTGGTCCAGTAAAGTTTCTGGTCAATGGTGACCCCCAGGATGTTGATGGTGGGGATCCGCCAATGGTAATGCCATTGAATGTCAAGGGGAGGTGGTTAGACTCTCTCTTACAGAAAAGTTCAATGTAATTTGGGGAACAAGAATGGTAATGTATCGCACTGGAAAAGTGATGAGAAGTTTATGACTAAACTTGTCTACTCAACAAAAAGTAAGTACAATGACTATAAAAAGGGAATATTTCAGGATATTTCATTGCTTTACTCTTAATAAACATATATACAGTTATCAGGTATCTCACCCATCTACTTAACTAGAGTAACTGTCCTGGGCAGAGAGGAGAGCTTGAAGTTGAGGTAAACAAACATAGATCCTGCATGTGGTTAAAAATGTACTACCGCCAGACTGACTGCTCCCAGCATCTGCAGTGCCAAAGTTGTTCTGCATCCCAAGAAGGAAAGTCAGCCAAAAAAAATCACTCACTTTACACTATCCTGCAAACAAATGTACATCTCTGCCAGTGGTCCAGAGACAAATGCAGGCCATGTGATATGTGAAGACTGAACAGATCAAACCTTTCTTGCTTGTGATAAAACAATTTTTCCTTGTCACCTGCTTTTGGGGTTGGCAATGAAAGGCCTGAGTGATGTGAGGGGGTGGGAGTGCAGCTGGTACAGGCAGAGCTGTAAGAGGAGAGAGGCTGGTCAATGTATTAGGATTTGGCATGATGGTAATTCACTCATCCCACTGCGAATTTCCCTTAGAACCAACGCATGTGTGGGCATGGAAGTGAGAGGAGAACATTAGGGCAGGATTTACTCTTAATCATCATTCCACTCACTACCCAAAATAGCTGGGTTTTAACAGCCTGTGGGCTGCCATGGCAGAAACAAGTCGCTGTATCTCTGAAAATCACCAGTGTAATTAAGCATCCTGCAAGCTTCTAAAAATGTAAGATGTTATGTAATTATTGTACTCTCCTTTTGAAATTAAGGGTGACTTTATCAGGACTAAAATGATAGTTTTAGCAGTGAATCACCCTCACTATTTTTATATAGTAAGTTGTTAACACTTTTCAGTGAATCATTACACATTCACTTATTTATAGTAAGGCAGTCTCTCACAAATTATATTGAACGCTAATGTCTTCCAGATAAACCATCGCTGGTGTCTGGAGGAGGCATGTGTGTTGTCTCTGCTGATAATTAGACTTTTTTTTGTAGGTAGTCACATAATCAGTCAGATATACTGGACAAAACCAACCACTAGTTACACACACACTGTGCAGATAACAACTTGCAATTATTTAGCTTCTAATATAAAAAGTCCCAGTTCACTCCACAATGGAGTGGTTAAGATAGGGGAATACATGCCTAACCATGGAAGGAAAGATTAGGAAGGGTGACTGCAAACCTCATTGAACAGATGGGTTTTGAACAGGTTTTTAAAGGAAGAAAGAGTGATGGAAGGAAGGAAGGAATTCCAGAGTACAAAGAATTCCAAACCTGTCACATGCACACTATACGAGACCAACCAGCCCCCTGTCACCCAAGCCCTCAGTTACATATATATTGATGTGGAGATGCCGGTGATGGACTGGGGTGGACAAATGTAAGGAGTCTTACAACAACAGGTTATAGTCCAACAGTTTTATTTGAAATCACAAGCTTTCGGCGGCTTCCTCCTTCGTCAGGTGAGTGTAGGATTCCATAAAGGTATAGCATATATAGTCAGAGAACAATGCCTGGTGATTACAGATAATCTTTCCAACTGCCCGTTATCAAAGCAATCAAAGGAGTTGAATGGTGTTCAGACAGGGAAACATTACATACAAGACTACCGAATACACAAACGGTCACAACACAAAGACAGAGAGAGAGAGAGAGAGAGAGAGAGAATGACCAGTTGTATTAAAAACAGATAACTTTTTTTTCACTGGTGGGGTTACATGTAGCGTGATATGAACCCAAGATCCCGGTTGAGGCCGTCCTCATGGGTGCGGAACTTGGCTATCAATTTCTGCTCGACGATTTTGCGTTGTCGTGTGTCTCGAAGGCCGCCTTGGAGAACGCTTACCCAAAGATAACCTGGTGTTGTAAGACTCCTTACATATATATTGTAATAGACCAACCAGCTGTTACATTCATAGTGCATTGAGGCAACTAGTGTACTGCTGCACCGAGCCATTAGTTTGTCATATACTGTACTGGACCAACTACTTCCAGTTACATGCCCATATTAAAGGTCAGCCTGGGGTTAATCTTCCTCCAGGTTTAATCCCTTCTGTATGAGGAAATACCTGCCCTCACTGTGGTATTATGGTTAAGGTTAGGTATTTGATGTGTGAATAATTGAGTGCAAAACTGTGTATCACCACATCATAGTACCCCCAAATAATGGGATTTTAAAAAAAACTTTCTTTTTGTATTCATTTCTCATCTCCAGCCTATGTCTCTCTGTGCTATGCATTATACCCTGGGGGTCAGTGATAATTGGTATTTATCCCAAGATACTATGAGACACAAGAAAGGAGATTTGAGATTGAGTCATTATGAGGAAGGCCCAGGCCATCAATTAGACACACAGACTAGATCTTAAAGCAAGTAAGGTTTATTCACCCACATTGTCATTACTTACAGCAATAACCAAGCCCATACTACTTTACTTCCTACCTCTTCAAACTCCTCTCACCAACTGAACCATTGCCCTGCCTTTTATTCTTCTAGGCTGAGCGTTATTCCTGATTAAAGGCAATTAAGATCAATGATTTCTTAAAGCTATACCACCTTTCATATAACTTCTTGAAGTTGTATCCCTATCTTGGATTCAGAGCTCTCAACATCCCTCTCTCACTCTGTTACAATGCACAACAAACATATGAAAAAGACAGGAAAAGATCATCAGGCGCATCAAACCTGCCCTATTCAGACAGGGTGCAACTACGTATGCCATTGACCTGGTGAATGAAAAAAACCTGAGGCCATTTTAGGAAAAATGTTGGAAAATTCCTCTCCAACTCCATTATTTAATCATCAAAACCCTAGAAGACTGTAATAGCCCAAAACTCCTCAAAATTCTAGCTAGCTAGCACCCTTCCCCCTATAACTGGAAATGATGGCCTAGAAACTGGGTACAGGGAACAATCACTACGCTGGAATGTGTAGGCCCGAGGCACACCCGATATTGGGCCCGGGGGCTCATTTACACAAAACTGGTTACCTGAAGTCAATGGAAATGAAAATCAGGAGAGATGTATAATGGGTGGCTGAATCAATATCACCCATTTTACACTATCACCTAAAATCAAATTTACCCTCCGTGTCCTTAGGTAAAATTTCCAAAGGGCAGCATGTAGATGAGGAAGAGGATGGGACCAAGGATTGATTCTTGGGGGACTCCAGTGTGGGGGCGTGAAGAGAAGCCATTGCTGGGGATGCTGTGACTATGATTCGATAGGTAAGAGTCGAACCAAGCAGGGGCAGTCCCATTCAGCTGGACAATGGAGGAGAGGCATTGGAGGAGGATGGTGTGGTCGACTGTGCCAAAGACCACGGAGAAGTCAAGCAGAATGAGGAGGAAATATGTACCATGGTCATTTGTGACTTTGGTTAGGGCCATTTCAGTGCTGTGCAGGAAAGATGGGCACGGATTTAGAAGGGGAACATCAAGCTTGAACAGGTTCCTTGAATTTTTTGAGGAAGTGGCATCCTAAGTGAACTGCGAAAAGCCCTACAATGCGTTGTATTTATACTTCCAAAAGGCATTCGATAAAACTATACATGAAAGGCTCCTGGCTTATCTCAAAGAAGTAGAGATTCAGGATAAAACTTGGGAATGGATAAGAAGTTGTTTGAAGGGTAGAAAGCATCAGTTACTTATTAGAGGAGTTATGTCAAGCTGGGAGGAGCTGCTGTGTTGCATCCCTACTGTTTCTAATTTGCATTAACAATTTGGATTCGGAAACTCAGTGTAAATTGGTCAGATTTGCAGATAATACCAAACTAGGAGGAAAATTGATTCTGAGGAGCTAGCTCAGGAATTACAAAATGAATTAGACAAAATGAAAGTAGATGAAATTTAGTACAGGCAAGTATAAAGATCTGGACATAGGAAGAAAAAAATGGCTTACAGTAAGTACTCTGTGAATGGTGCTGAAATAGCTAAATTACATAGAATCACATAAAATTTCATAGAATTTACAGCACAGAAACAGGCCATTTGACCCAACTGGTCCATGCCGGTGTTTATGCGCCACACAAACATCCTTCTTCATCTAACCCGATCAGCATAACCTTCTATTCCTATCTCTCTCATGTGTTTATCTAGCTTCCCCTTAAATGCAATGTTATTCGCCTCAACTACTCTTTGTGGTAGCGCTTTCCACATTCTAACCACTCTCTGGGTAAGTAACTTTCTCCTGAATTCCCTATTAGATTTATTAGTGACTATCTTATATTTATGGTCCCTAGTTTTGGACTCCCCCACAAGTGGAAATATCTTCTCCACATTTACCCTATCAAACCCTTTCATAACCTTAAAGACCTCTATCAGGTCACCCCTCAGAGAAAAGAGCCGCAGCCTGGTCAATCTTTCCTGATAGGTATAATCTCTCAGTTTTGGTATCATCCTAGCAAATCTTTTTTTCACCTTCTACAGTGCCTCTATATCCTTTTTATAATATGGAGACCAGAACTATTCATAGTACTCCAAGTGCAGTCTAATCAAAGTTTAACATAACTTCTCTGCTTTTGAATTCTATCCTTCTAGAAATGAACCCCTGTGATTTGTTTTCTTTTTTATGGTCTTATTATCCTGTGTTGCTACTTTTAATGTTTGTGAATCTGTACCCCTAGATCCCTTTTCTCTTCTACTCCATGTAGACTCTTATTATCCAAGCAGTATGTAATCTCCTTATTCTTCCTACCAAAATGCACCACCTCACACTTATCTATATTGAAATTCATTTGCCAATTACACGCCAATTCTGCGAGTTTATTAATGACTTCTTCTTATTTGTTGCAGTCCTCCTCAGCATTGACTATACTTCCCAATTTGGTGTTGTCTGCAAATCTTGAGATTGTACTTCTGATTCCCGAGTCCAAATCGTTCATGCAAACGGTGAACAACAGTGGTCCCAGCACCGATCCCTGTGGAACACCACTTCCCACCATTTGCCAGTCTGAGTAGCTACCCTTAGCCCCTAATCTGTTTTCTGTTTTGTAGCCAGCTTGCTAAGAGAATCCTAGTAGATCTGATGTTCGACATATCCAACCACCATGAGCAGCAATTAAGAAGACAAATTGAATGCTGCAGTGTGTCAGCACACTATAGAATATAAGTCAGAGGGAAGTAATGCTCAAACTGTATAGTGCTCAGACAACACTGAGTACTGCGTCCAGTTCTGGCTACTGAAACACATGGATGACATACCGGTTCTGGAGGCAGTTCGAAGAACCGTGAGGATGATCCCTAGCACCACGATTGAGTTTTGAGGAGAGACTGGAGAATCTGGGCCTTTCAGCCTCCAAAGGAAGCAATTGAGAAGGGACCTTCTAGAGGTTTTATAAAATACCAAAGATTTGGAAAAGTTAGCTTTAGGAAATTATTTCTAAGTATACTAATAAAAGGCAAATTAGGACGTCAGGAAGTTCTTCATACAAAGAGTGATCAACATGTAGAATGGACTTCTGGGTAGGTTAATGGAAGCAAAAACCCTGCAATCATTTGAGAAACAATTAGATGCCATGGTGGGGGGTAGGGTCCTTCTGGAGGGTAAGCTAAGATGGGCCGTATGGCCTTCCTCGTATGTCTTTACCTTGTGATCCAACAGGCAGACAACCTGCTCCCATTGATCTGCCAATGCCACTCCATATTCACCTGGTCAGAGGAGGTAATAAATAACCTGGGGAAACTTGCCTTCCAATTTTCCTCCCTCCTTTCCTAAAGTGAAGTGTGTGACTTCTATTCTGAACCTTTCCCAAAGTGATGGCTAGGACCAAGAACTCAATCATGGAGTATCAGTGGGTTTCAAGCTACATTTTACTACTCCAAAGTGTGGCAGCCTGGAGCTCCAGCAATATGTTGCCACATATGTAATGATGAGAATTAATTTTTAATTTGGATAATTATTCACAGAAACAAGTGGCTAATTAAGCCTTCAACTAACTTGCACAAATTAAACAAAGCATCATTTTAATTTCTATTTTTCGCAATTTAAGGAGGAAAAAAAGACCAGCCTTTATATAACACCTTAGCACATCTCTCAGAACTGTCTCCAAGTGCTTCACAGAAAACAAATTATTTTAAAGTGCAGTGACCATTGCTATTTAGGCAAAGAAGTTGAGAGGAACAAAAAAAACCTCTTAATTTCTTGATCTATGGGATATCAAAACAATTATTTAGGATTTTCCAGACTGACTAGGGAAATGAGTAACTGAGTCATACAGATCAGATGGCCCTGACCTCAGCAACAATTGGTCTCAGAACCTTTGGTTTAGAGAGAAGAAAGTCAGCCAGGGTTCTTGCTCCCTAACACTATCCTGAACCCATGCTGGATCCCTATATAGCCAAATAGCTAGTTGGCACATAAATAATGCCCATTTCAATGCCCATAGAACTGTACCCCAACAAGGAGTCAAGACCATCAGGAGAGGGAGGAAGGAAGGGGACAAAATAAAATTGAAACCCATTATTTAATTTTTAAAATATCTGTGTAATTTATATCAAACATTCATATAAGGTAGTTTTACGGGAGGCCTCAAAATGGCCCAAATGCCAGTACGGCAATGCTTTGGGTGGTCCAAGGTCTTAGCCAGTCACATCACATGATGCATTGCTGCACTATCATTGACCTTTTTGACAAAAGCACACTTATTCTTATTTCATTCACACTAGCAATCACTTGTGGTGCTGCTGACAGTAAAGACAAGCTATGCAGTTTCAAGGCAGTGCTAGGGTAAGAGAGTGGTGAAAGGGCTTTGGGAAAAAGTTTGTAAAAGTTCTGCTCAGAGACAGTGAAATAAGCCTTTTTTGATTGGTTCCTGAAAAATAGGTAAATATTGTTTTCTTACATTCCAGGTAGATAAATAAATTGGTCCTTTCGGCATACCATATTTACATAAATAAATAGGCCTCTGCATGTTTACCTAGTAAGGCCCAAGAAATATAAAACTTAAGCAAAGATTAAACTAACTTGCTCATTTTCTGGGCAGCACTACTTGCACTGGTTATTGGCAGCTTGCCCATTGGGGCATGGGAATTTGGGCAGAAGTGACGTGTATGGTGCGTTGCCTCCCTGGTGCCAGGGTAAAGGATATCATGAAATGGGTGCAGAACATTCTGTGGGTGGAAAGGGAACAGCCAGAACAGATCCGTGTTGGAATCAACGACATAGGAAGAAAAAGGGTTGAGTTCCTGCAGTCAGAGGTTTAGGATTTAGGGAGGACGTTAAAGAACAGGACTTCAAAAAGTTGTAATCTCTGAATTACTCCCAGTGCCACGTGCTAGTGAGTATAGGAGCAGCAAGATAAGGCAGGTTAATGCATGGATGGAGAAATTGTGCAGGAGGGAAGGCTTCATATTCCTGGGACATTGGAACCAGTTTTGGGGCAAGAGGGACCTGTACAAGATCAACGGGTTGCACCTCAACAGAATTTGAACCAATGTCTTTGCGGAGAGGTTAACTAATGCTGTGGGGGAGGGTTTAAACTAATTTGGCTGGAGGAGGGGCGCTAGGATGAAGCATTGAAGAGGAGAAACAAGGTGTCCGATCATAGTAGGATCTGTTGGTTTATGTGGGGCAGGGGTGGTGAAGGGCTAATTCAACCAAAGTGTACCCCGACTATCTGCTGGCGTGCAGCTCTGAGAGCTGGCAAGATTTGTGGCCCTTGCCCCTCCTTGGCATCTTGCTGTCCTTCCTGCTCCTGCACCTCCACAGATTCCTCCACAGGTGGTTTTGAGGGTTGCAGCCTTTGCAAGGCAAAGTTATGGAGCATGCAACAGACGACAGGGAATATGGAGACTCTCTCAGGGCTACCCTGCAGGACACCCGCAGACTGATCCAAACAACAGAGCCTCTGGCCCCGATAATTACGGGGAGGGTGCGGGGGAATCCCGGCAAGGCCGGAGCCGCTGAGGTCTTGCTGAGCATAGTGGCAGGACCTCATAATAATTTTTTTCTTTTGTTTCCCGACCGGCAGCCGGCCAAATAGACAGACTGGACGGCTGTCGGGCGAGAAAACCAACAGGAGGCAGGAGGCCCCAGGGAACACATGGGAAGATTATCTGCGATCCCAAAGGATGGAGTTACAGATCAGGGCTTGTGGGGGGAAGTCGCCAATCACGGCAGGGGGCGAGAAAGGCCGCGATCAGCAGAGGGGAGGCCAAAGGCTTCCAATGAGGGACCGGGGAGAACACTCCTGCTCTTCCTGACCCACAAGGAGTGCTGGAAAAGGCACTTACCTTGTGGAGCCAGTAGTTCCCGCCTCCCTTTCACTGCAATTGTTAAATTTAAATCAGGCTCCCAATCACACTGATTTAAATATGTTAATGAATAGTCCCGCCTTTCGAGGGCAGGGCACGACACGCTACCCACCGCCGTAAAAACGGCAAAGAGCACGTACGTGGCAGGTTGGGGTCGCGTTCCCCGTTTTTACATTTTTAACCACAACCCCTCTGACCTGATCCCGCCTATCGTGAGGGGGCTTAATATCAAGTCCTCTGTTTCAGGATGCCGATGGTTTGCTCACTGGCAGCTGTGGTAGAGGCATGCCTTTGATTGTATCGCTCCTCTGTGTCTGTGCCTGGATTCCTGACAGGTATCATGAACCATGTGTTCAGGTGATAACCCTTGTCCCCATGCAGCTAGTCTGACACCTAATGGTCTGGCTGGAAGAGAGGGGGGATTGAGGACTGGCGCAGGATAAAAGCATCATGACAACTACCAGGAAACCGGGCACATTCAGCGAGTGGAAGCCCTTCCTGTTCATGTACACTCAGGCATCTTGATACAGAGTGTGGGTTCAGTCAATTATGCCCTATAACTGGGGAATGGCGTAGCCCAGATCTTTGTCTTCCTGTTTTGCTGTCTCCATAGAGAAGGAGATGAATTCATTTGCTTTGAAAATGTTAAATCTGAGATTGATAGATTTCTGTGAACCAAGGGTATTAGGGGATATGGGGCTAAGGCGGGTATATGGAGTTAGGTCACAGGTCCACCACGATCTCACTGAATGGTGGAACAGGCTCGAGGGGCTAAATGCCACTGCCACTTGCTACCTCTTGAAATGCACCACCTTGAAAAGCACATCCGTGACCTGCTAGATACAGGCATGCACCACAAACTGACTAACGTTGCTTATGTTTCCTGCTGCAGCCTGTAATGATCCTGAGCAATAGAAATTCAGAGCAATAGTCACCTCAGAGCCACAGGCAATGAAGTGTGTGACCTGGTCCTGGGCTGCAGTTTCTGGTGAGGTGGAGCCACACAACACACTGCTCCTCCTTTGTAGGATGGTTTTCATTTATGATAAAATGTTCCATCTATTCCTTAAAGTCAACAAGATTCTTGAAACTTTGAGGTCAAATGTTCATAGTTTTATTAAGTACTTCATACATGCAATAGTATGTAAGCATGCACAATAAAATACAACCACACCTGATGGTTGGGGATTCAAACACGTTACAGTTCTGAGTTCAGTATTCAGGCTGATCACACCCTCCAAATCCAAATCCTCATTACAATTTGTCTATTGAATACTTTTCTCTTACCCCAACTATGTGACAATTCACGTGTTTCTACATTGCATAATTGTATCAAAAGGTAAGAACAACTCCATATAAGGAGAAACTAATTGAAAGCCCTGCCTTATCAATAACTTCAGTTAATAAGCTGATTTTCTTACTAACAAGCTCTTGTTCCATTGGGCTAACGAGATCGATATAACTCCCTATTTTGTTATTTTATCAAAAATGTCTCTCTTGTTAAATATAATTGCTATTCTTCCAAGTGAAACTTTTAATTATAACTCTGTCTTTGATTCTGTACCATTCAGCACCGGCAGATTTCCCCATTCTGCAGAAATTTTAATTAAAAAGATAGGGGGAAAAATTGATTAAGGGTCCGCTCTGGGCGATGTTAGCATGGTGCGCTAACACCCCGCGCCCGACGGACCCTGGGCAGGCGAGACGCAAGTTTGGTCCCAAGGGAGCACTTACCTGCAATCGGCATTCCTTTCCAGGCCTTGCACGTGGAATTAATGCAATTCATACTTTCCACCACCAGAGGGAGCTCCATCTCTTAAAGGGAAGATGTTTCTTAGAAATCTCTTAAAGGTAGCTTGTACCTGTTATTTGCTGAAAATAACAGTGTACTGTCTGCATGCAGTCTGAACAGAGATCAGACATCGCACACAGATGCAGATCCCATTTCTGTGCTTACACACTGTTGAGTTATGTTAAAACATTGAATAAAGGTTGCGCATTGCTAAATCCCACATCACCAATCTGCCGATCTGAATTGGTATGCCTGTGAAAGCGCATGCTCCAAGGTACTCTGCTGACACGGGTACATAGCCGAACATTGAGAGTCAGGACGTGCAGGAGTGAAGTTTGGAAATGCTTCTACACGCAAAGGATGGGAGACGTTTGGAACGCTCTTCTACAGACGGCAGTTGATGCTAGCTCACTTGCGGATGTTAAATCTGAGATTGATAGATTTCTGTGAACCAAGGGTATTAGGGGATATGGGGCTAAGGCGGGTATATGGAGTTAGGTCACAGGTCCACCACGATCTCACTGAATGGTGGAATAGGCTCGAGGGGCTAAATGCCACTGCCACTTGCTACCTCTTGAAATGCACCACCTTCTCCTGCAAGAAAGCAAGGCGTGTGCCTAGGTGATGTGCCTGTCATGGTTGAATAGCTGCCAGTGTGTGTGGCCTGTGAGTTGTGGGTGGGCGGCTTGAAACAGTGATAATGTGTAAGGGCGGGAGGAAGCATCTGATGGGAAGAGTTGAGTACTGATGGAAAGAGTTTATTGGTATGTGGGTGATGGGGGGTGTAGTGCGTGGTGCAGTTGGTAGGAGACGCCACTTGACAGTTGACCTCACTCACCCTGACCACTCATGTCAAAGCATTGAACTTCTCCCTGCACTGCATCCATGTTCATGATGCTGTGCGCCTGGCATTGGCTTCGTCCCCACTGCCTCCCACTGTCTTTTGAGTATATGTCTGGAGGGCCTCTTGCCGCCCCCCCCCCCCCCTGCAGATATAGGATGTCCCTCCTTCTCTCCACCCTCCTTCTCTCCACCCGTAGCGCCGAAACAACGGGTGCTACACGGCCCAATTTAGCGCCCATAATGTTTAACCCAGAGGTTTTCATTTGCAGGGTAACTATTGTCCTTGGACCCATATCAGTGATTAGAATCACAGGGGCGATTTGCATAATAGGGGTGGGTACCCACTCCATTCACGTTGCTACTGGGGCAGCCAACCTATGGAGGCATTAACATTTTTAAGTAGCAATGGTCTGGCTTAAGTGGCCCAACAGAATTATATTTGCTGCTAGCTGCTCCTCTAATGATACGCCACTTCCCTTACGATAATCTATCACTCTGAGATGGATTGCCATTGGGATACGGCACTGTGGGATTCACATACGGATATTATATGGCATGTACGCCTACTTCAAGCAGGTGTAATTACATTGGCTGAATGCTGGATGGTACAGGAGAGATTTTCAAGGGAGCCCAGCATCCCGACAGCCCCGCCTCCAAATATGGTTGGAAGTCGAGCTCAAATGGCTTCCGTGACACATTGTTTCATCTGCCCAGATAATGCTAATTCCATGCCCAAAATGGGACTTCTGGGTAAGTTCTGGGCTAATTTATAGGGAGTATTTTGCATAATCAATCATATTATTAAAATTTTGAGAGTTTGATATTTTCTAAGCGTCATTATCTCTCTTGGTTGGAATGTAAGTGTAATGTTGATATGTGATTGTTGAAGGATTGTAAATTGAGGAGTTTGGCTTGAGTGGTCTGGAATTCTGAAATGTTAGGAGAGGAAAGAGGAGGAAGCACTGGCACTGGAGAGGTTGGCAGTGGTGAGTAGGAAAGAGGTTGTCGTGGTGGGTGGGTGGTAAAAGTTGTGTGACAAGAAGTGGTGTAAGGTTTGAGAAGGAAAGAAGGAGGAGGAAAGTTACGGCTGTCAAAGAATTTTGTGGCAGTGAGTGATGAGCACAGAAGAGCTTGGTGGGATGAGCCTTGAGTGGGAAAGAGGGAGTTAAGGTTATTATGATGAGGGAAAAGGGAGGTAATTTTAATGGACACTATTGGGGTAACTTTAATCTTCAGCGTGGATGTAAAATGGGCGGTATCAAATCGGCCGACCATTACACAGCCCGCCCGGTTTTCCTTTCCATCGATGGGGTGTATAACAGGTGGCTGGCCGATCCAATACCACCAGTTTTACACTTCCACTAAAGTTGAAAGCTACTCCCATTGTGTGCCGGAGGTGCAGCAGTGGAAAATCCCCCCTTAAATTAGCAACCCTTAAATGCAGTAAGACACTGAGTGAAATGATTTTGGGGCAGTTATCATTATTATTCCCATTCAGAGTGATCACAGAATGGATAAAGAAGGGAATGGAAAAAATGTAGCTGTTCTTCTGAGATTGGAAGTTCTGGCCTATTAATGGGGCAGTGTGGGGTGAGCGTTACTCTGCATCTCACCAAGGTTAGTTGTTGCTGACACTCCCTGCCAAAAAGTAGAAAAATATTTCTGTTTGCTAGCAGAAATATCTCTCACCTTGATCAGCACGGATATTTGTCAAAAATAAACTTACAGTCAGCTAGATAAAACATCAATAGGACAGAAGTCCTCCAGTTTCTGTAAAATATGATAAAACATTTTAATCTGTGGCATTTTTGCTCAGTAATAATGCCATAGTAATGGCCTGTTGTATTACTTCCAATAAAACCAATTATTCCCCTTCCTGATTGTTTACCAGAATTTTCATGGGGGAAAGACATGCAGGGGATGCTGCTTTATTGCCACTAACACCTATCACCTGGCATAAATCGAAATTGCCCAAGAAAGAATAAATTCAATTTATGTTGTATGTTACTTGTCTTTATTCCTGTGCCTAGAGTATTGTACCATACATGCAAAACCAAATTTTGAGGATTTCCAATTATCTATCACTTTCCATTATCCACTGGGGGACAATCCCGTCCATTTCAACAGAATATGAAAGTTTCACTAGAGTGAAAATGCTTAACTTTAGATCTCTGTCAGATTACACACTTTAAGTTGGTTCTGTCAGCAACAGCCTGTGGAGTTCAGTTATAACAATGGGCTTCCAGCACCACCTACTGTTGACAAGTCAGCCAATCTGACAATTCAAATAGAGATAATTTGAAGCGATAAATGTAAAATTGTACTGCCACAGGTCAAGGAATTAATTCAGGAACCATGCAGTTTTGAGATGTTTAGGAGAGGAAAACAGATTACCACTTTTTACAAATGGATGAGAAACTGTCAGTGTAAACTACAAAAAGGTAAGTTAAAACTACATTTCATGATCAGTAGGTAAACCAGGGATGTGTGCAGTCTAGTTTTTAAAAAAGACTCATTACAGGATCGAATGTGATTTGCATTTTTTGTGTAAAAATTCACATTGAGAATAATCACCTAAGATGAAAAGTTAGAAGGAAAGATTGAGAAATGTAGCAAATAAGGAAGAATAATAAGATTTCGGGAATGGAAAAAAGATTAAGTTTAAAAAAATGAACTCTTTAACCTAGTAAATCATATCTAGGTTAGTTGCTGTGTTCGGAAAGCCAGAGTGGTCTCTGAGGGACAAAGTATTATGGATATAGGTATCCTTGTGGTGCAGCAGGCTGGTGCATTAACGCACTGTACTATGGAATGGTGGGACATAAATTCTTCCCTGCAATTCTCCATATGGTGAGTGCCAGATGTCAACTGAGCCGTCTGGTGCTGGAAAAATGGGAAGGTGAATCAGGCTGGACTCATCTCCCAACCAACCTATACAGAGGCCTGAAAACTGTCTGATCCTTTAATCAGAAATAGTGTTTGGCTTTGAGGAAAGGAGGGAGACAGAGATTTAAGGCATCAGGAAAAAACTCATTTGTAAAAAAAAACATTTGGGGAAAGGTGTCCTGAACAGAGTGCGAAACCTGACTGCATTCATGACACATTCACAGTCCTTATTATGTTTGCCCACCAAGGACATTTAGCAGTTTTTTGAGTTGCTGTTACCTATAAAAATAAAATAAAGGTACTTGCACTGTTTTACAACAGACTAAAATATAGGCAGCTCCTTTAACAGCATCTGCCAAAGAAAGAGCTGTTATCAGGGTTATGTTTTTCCACTGTTATTAATTTATACCAGAATTACAACAATAGTTTGCACTTATATAAAACTTCCCAAGGCTCTTCAAAAGGGGATCAGGATATCAAGCTGGAATTGGGAGGAGAATTAAGAGATGGGACTAAAGGTCTGGTCAAAATGGTAGTTTTCGAGAAGACATTTGAAGGTGGGGAGAGATGCAGGCCGACATTTCCTCGAAGCTGCTCCCGCTCTGTTGCTGTAACTTCAATGGAAGCGTGGCAGAAACCCTGTTACAGTAACGGATCAGGAGAAGCTCTGAGGAAATTGGCAGCCATAGTCGCATATTAGAAAAAGAATTCTAGAGTCCAGGACTGCCACTGATGGTGGAGTGGAGGGAGGTGGAATTGATCTGGAGACCAGAGTCAGAAAAACAGAATGCGCATGTGGGACGAACAGCTGGAGGAAGTGACAGAGGTTCGGATGGTGCAAGGCCATGAAAGAATTTGTAAATGAAGTTGGGGATTTTGAAATCAATGCACTGGGCGGGGGTGGGGGGGGGTGGTGAGCCAGTGGCGGATGGTGAGAATAGAGGTGGTAGTTCAGCGGAACTTCGTATAGGATAGGACATGAGCAGCGCAGTTCGAGTTTGAGTAGACTGGAGATGGGGAGGCTGGTAAAGAGAGTATTGGAGAAGTCAAGCCTAGGACTGACTAAAACATGGATAAAGGTTTTAGCAATGGAGTGAGGAAGGAATGGACCTGGATGGTATGGAATCATGGAAATTACAACATAGAAGGAAACCATTCAGTCTATTGTGCCATTGCTAGCTCTTCAATTGCAGCTGTTCACTCTAATCACATTTCCATGCCCTTTCCCTGTATCTTTCTATAGGCTTCATAGACTAGAATAAATATTACAGAGGTGGAAATAGGCAGTCTTGGTGATGTACTGTTTTCAAAGTTAAATGCAGGGTGAAACAGCGCACCAAGGGTTGCTGAGCGAGCAAGGGAAGGGGAATGGAATTGAAGGCTAAGGTAAAAACTTTCTTGTAGGAGCTGAACAGGATGTTGCAATGGATGACATTCTGGCTCAGACATGCCTTGATGTTGCACTGGCAGTCTGATATCATGGCAGTAGTCATAGTGGGGTAATATCCATGAGGGATTCTATGGCTCTTCCACTGATAGACAAGTGGGAGAACCCCCGTGGAAATTCATCCTTATGGAATCAAAGGTGATGATGGGAAGGCAAAGCTGGATGTCATCATCCACGACCCCCACACTTACTGGTAATGTCAAAGAGAGGCAGCAGCTCCGAAAGTTCACTGCTTCATGGTGCTCAGTTTTGGAGACAAACAAACCCATCACTCCTATCGTCAGAGGTGAGGGTGGAGATGGCAGGGGAGGGAGCACAAAGGAGATGTTTTATGGTAGAGTTTGTGGTTGTCTTTGCCCACCAGGATAATCCTGGAATAATAAGAGAATTTGGTCTCGGAGAAGGAAAAGTGATAATGCTTGAGGTGATCAAGAAAAATCTGGTGGTGAATGACGAAGTCAGAGGCACACCACATGCACTCAAATATATTTGAGCTGGTGAAGGTGGATGTTATATCAGGAGAACGGTGGAGTGGTGGACTATGAAGGATTTGGTGGGACTGAGGGCACTGAAAGTGGGAGCAAGGCAGCTGTAGAGCAGTTCAGTGGAGGCTCAAAGACAGATCAATTCCTTTCTACTTGCTTTATAGGACAAACTAACAATTTTCAGAATCATATCTAGTCATCAGTTAAACTTCTCACTAGGTTGATCCTTGTTTTCCTGTAATCACTGAGTGGGTGATGAGTGAAACTGTCAATAAGTGGAATTGCTTACTTCCATCAGGAACTCAATCCTATTAAAGTGAATGGGGAGATAATATGCAGCAAATCTACTCTTAAGTGGCATTTGCTCTTTTTGGGATTGTTGTTGTGGAGCAGCCAATTTATTTAAATTTGTGCAACTGCAGAGAGATTTTTTTGAATGTTTCTACAATTATGAGATTGCGGTGACTCATTTATGGGGACTGGCAATACTTTCCTGTTAATACCTCTGTTCTACGTTATCCACCCCCAGCCTCTTGCCAACTGCAAAATGTTGGGTCGTCTTGTCTCCCATTGCAACTTGTTTCAGCAGTGGCACAGAGCGAGAATCTCATGTTCATATGAATTTTTAGCTCTGTGACTCAGTACACACGCATACATAAATGACCGACTGGACTGCCAAGATCTCAGTATTTCATGTACCTGGGCCAAACCATTTACAGTCATTTTAGGACTAATGCATACAACCTTGATATTTTTGAAAAGGTCAGTAATGTATATGTCGTGTATTATCTTCAAGGGCAAAGTGATCAATAATGACCCAAAAAGATGTGTTTTGAAAACCATAAATATGTAATAAACTGGACAGCGATAATTAAATCAGTATCAATATAATAGCATGGCAAATGTAACTAAAGACTCTTGGGGGTTGAAATTGTGTTGTGCAAAATTTTAACAAATATGCTGATTGGTATGAAATTCCTCCATCTGCTGTTCTAACAAAGGCACTAACCTGTTTAAAATAGATGGGTTAACATCTTCATTAAAATAGCAAAAAAGCAATTCCATATCCCTCCTTCAATTCTGGCTTCTTACGTATCCCCGATTTTAATCGTTCCACCATTGGTGGCTGTGCCTTCAGCTGCCTGGGCTCTAAACTCTAGAATTCCCTCCCTAAACCTCGAGGTCTCTCTATCTCTCTATCCTCCTTTAAGATGCTCCTTAAAACCTACCTGTTTGACTAAGCTTTTGGTCACCTGTCCTAATGTCGCCTTATGTGGCTCGGTGTCAAATTTTGTTTGATAACACTCCTGTGAAGCGCTGTTGGACTTTTTACTATGTTAAAGATGTTATTTACATGCAATAAAAACAGAAAATGCTGGAAGTACTCAGCAGGTCAGGCAGCATCTGTGGAGAGTGAAACGGAATTAATGGGCTCGATTTTCGCACCCGCGATCGGGTGCATTCGTGGCGGGGGGGCTGCAAAAATCGGGGATTCCCAGGGCGGGTCGGGAGCCCGGCTCCAACCCGCCCACTTCCGGGTTGCCCACTGACGCGCTCACATGCGTGTGCAGCCCCTGCATGTGGGACTCGGTGCCACTTAAAGTACTTGAACAGGTACTTCAGGTTGTTTACAGACCTGATTGACCTGTTATTTTAGCAGGGATGGGATTTTGCAACTGACTAGGACTGTTTCCCGTACTGTGGGAAACACTGCCAGTTCAAATGGACATGTTACAGCCATCAGCCTGTGGCAGCTGCAAAGGTCCATTTGACAGGTGGCGGGTGGGGGAGACCCTCACTCATTGCAGGAGGCCACTCTGTCACTTTAGACAAAGTTTGGCCTCCATCACCCTCCTCCTAACAACAAAATTCACCAACTTGCACACTTATCCCGGGGTCCAGACACATTTACCTACCTTGCGGACCCCCTCAGATGTACATCTTCTGGATGGGGGCCGCCGTAGCTGCAATCATGACCTCCTCGGAGGGCGAACAGCATCACCAGCCTCACCAGCCTCGCCGTCCACCTCTGACACGTGGAGCTCCACAACACAGTGCTGTGTCATATCCACCTGCACAGCAGGAGGGAGGGCAACCGCAGAGAGAGATGCGTCACAGAGGGCACTACCCTCGCCACAGGGTCCACAGACCGAGGCTCAGCTTCCTGGACCTCTCTGAGCAGCAGTGCACACGGAGGCTCAGAATCACTCGACATGTAGTCGTGGACATCTGCAGCCTCCTTCATGCCGAACTGCTCCCGGCTGGCCCGAGCACCATCTTCTTACCTGTCGCTGTCAAAGTCACCACTGCCCTCAACAACTTCTCCTCCGCATCCTTCCAGGGTGCCACCGGGGACATCGCTGACATCTCAGTCGTCTGCACAAAAGAGCCCTGCAAATACACCTACACCCACTCTGCAGTGACACAATGGGTGGCATCAGTTGTGGGTCTTCATTGTGATCCTCAGGAAAGGGCATTATTGCACAAACCAGACAAGATGCGCAAAGACGCGGCAGTAGTGGTGATAATATAATATGTAATGTGAGTTGATCAGAAATTAAATATAAGTAAAAACCATGACAAACCCTCAAACACCCTTGTGCATCCCCTTCATGCTCACGACACATTTCCCTTACGCTTCCTACTGCACATATGTGATGCATGCCCTGTAGCTGCAGCACAGGTAGTGGCAGGTTGAGTGAGGCTGACTGTGAAAGAGATGCATGAGAGGGTGAGTATGAGATAGAGCCATGAGATTGTCTGCGGATTGGGTTGAGTGGTAGTGACGGGATGAGTACTGGCGAGGTGAGTAAGTGCAGGTAAGATGAGGATGAGGTTTGAGTGGGTGTGAGGAGTGATGTGACAGAGTAGTGTTGGCTGTGCAGAAGGAGATGTGGGGTGGGGGCGGTGATGCGGCAGACGGAGTGTAGGGGAATGAGTAAGTGTACTCACTTTGGCTGACCTACTGAGGTCATTGCAGCGCCTCCTGCACTTATTCAGGTGGGCGATATGTTGGTGGTGCAGGTGACCTCCTCTGCCACCTCGAGCCAGGCCTTCTTGGTGGCGGAGGCAGGCCGCTTCCTCCCACCCGCCGGGGGAAAGATCTCTGTCCTCCCCCTCCTCCTCACCCCACCCAATAAGAGCTGGAGTGAGGCATCATTAAACCTGGGAGCAGCCTTCCCCCTGGGCTGCTCCATGCTGTAATTTTTCCTATTTCTTGCAGCATCAGTCAGTGGAGGACTGCCCCTTTAAATAGGGCTCCTCCAGCAGACAGACCTTACTGCGCATGCGCAGCCCGCCTGCCGCACAGCTTAGCAGCGGGGAACCCGGAACAAGAGGTAAGTGGATCCAATCAGCCTGCGATTGCGTTCGGGGCAGACTGATTTCACCGGGCACGTTACCCACGCGCCCAATCGCCCCCCCGCCGCGAACCCGCAGCCATGGTAATATCGAGCCCAATGTCTCAGGTCAATGACCTTTTGTCAGAACTGCAAGTTGTTGTTGAATGCATCAACATAATAATAGAAAGGGCAATTTCAACCTCTTAAACTGAAAATTCAAGAATGTTTCCCCGCTGATCAGAGTTCCCTCCAGCGGAGGGCCATTCAACATTTTTGTAACTTACCAAAATTTGGTACTTCATAAAACAAGGAGATCCATAAGAAGGTAAACCACATTGTGCATGCCATTAGCTATCTTATTGCGCTCACTTCAGTCAGCGGACAGCTTGCGCTTCCATGCTAGGTGCTTATTTTGTTTGTCGTGTTTGAAAGTGCTTCTGCTGAAACCAACTGAACTGGATTACCTTCAGTTGATTTTCTCTGTGAGGATGTTGCAGGACACCACTCCTAGTCCCAAGCTCTTCTGCCAGGTCCAGTTAGAATTGATACTGTGTCAGGGTCTCTCACAATGTTTTGTTTGATGCTCCTGTTCAAGATTGTGCCATGGAGGATGTCCAGCTTTGTCCAGGCTTCTATTGTTTTACATGACAAGTAATGATTTCCAAGCTGAGCATTCTTATCCATATCCATATCCTTGACTTCTGAGCCAGCTGGCTCACTACTAAACATTATAGCAAGTATGTAATTACTTGCTTGTCATGCTAGTTAATACGGTAGCTTGTTGTAATATTCCAGTTTCTTCTCTTAAAAATCTGGAATGGTCTGAAGATACTTTTTCTATTAGGTATTGCTGTTGTTCGGTCATTGATTATAAGGGAAACTCCACTGTAAGCATGGAGCCTGGCTAGCAGCAAGCAGAAGTTGGAAAATTGGGGCTATAGTGTTTTAACCCATGCCCATGTCTTGTGATGCTCTGCACCAGCAGAGGAGTCTTGCAAAGTTACCCCTTATATCTGGTGTGTCAAGGAAACTACTGGAACTTTCATGTCAAATAGGATGCACTGAATATCCCTGCTGTCAGACCCCTTTGCCCAATTCCATGGTCCCACTGATCTAACTTAAAAAGGAACTCCATTCTGTGACTGGTGGGCATCACATTGAATTTTTGTTTTGATTTCCCATGATATTCCCCTTTTGATCCGAGGGGACATTTTATAACTCCGCACTGCCAGAGATGTGTATCTGTTGGGAGGGGGGTGGTGGGAGGTGGAGACAGGGGGAGGGGGAGGTGAGATGGGGTGGGGGGAGGCAGGTGGAGATGGGGGGGTAGATGGAGATGGTTGGGGGGAGAGGTGGAGATGGAGGGGAGGAGGGAGGTGAAGATGGGGTGGGGGGGAAGTGGAGACGGGGGGAGGGGGAGGTGGAGACGGGGTGGTGAGGTGGAGACAGAGTGGGTAATGGGGGATAGGTGGAGACGTGGTGGAGGGGAGGTGGAGACGGGGTAGGGAAATGGAGACGGTGGAGGAGAGAGGTGGAGATGGAAGGGTGGTGGAGACAGGGTGGGCGATGGGGGGGGGAGGTGGAGACAGGGTGGGTGATGGGGGGGAGGTGGAGATGGGGTGAGGGGGAGGTGGAGATGGAGGGGGAGATGGAGACGGTGGGAGGGAGAGATGGAGACGGAGGGGTGGAGGAGACAGGGTGAGAGATGGGGGGGAGGTGGAGACGGGGTGGAGTGGAGGTGGAGTCGGGGGTAGGGGGGGAGGTGGAGACGGGAGGTTGGTGGGGGAGGTGGAGACGGGAGGTTGGCCTTGACCACTGGCAGTCAATATCAAAAACTGAGTACGCAGTGTCCACGATTTTCCAACAATTATGGCGGCATGGGCTCATAAAATTATCCCTTTGATTTTGTTATTTTAGTTACTTTTGTTGGTTGGTTTTTCTTAAAACCATTTTGGTGGGGAGTGGGCCATAAAACCCTCCTGAGCTTTTAGTCACATCGCCCTTTTAAGGAGGAGCATTTAATGTATCCCAATAGGGTTTGGATTGCCCAATCCCACAATTCCTACCCGCTTACTTTAAAATAAGATAGCTTCTTCAAGTTTATCATGACTGGTGGGCCACACATGGAATTTTTATTTTGATTAGTCCTGATCTTATGATTTTGATTTTATCTTGTTATTTCAGTTACTTTTGGCACTTGATATGTCCAGAGAGGTTGAGGCTTTATCCAAACCTCCTATCCCACTGCACTTTCATAAAACAGGCTCCCTCCATCATGCTTTCCGTTACCAGTGGACACCGCAATGTATCTTTATTTCGATCCCCCCGATTTGATGGTTTTGATTTAATTTGATTATTTTTTAATGATTATTTTGGGTGGGCCACACCCCAAACCTTTTGGTGTTGTCCTCCCTTTTCAGGAGATACATCCTGGCAGGGTTGGGCTTAGTTCAATCCCGTTGATCTGCCCTAAAAGATGGCTTCTTCATCAGGTACCACGGTTGGCTATTGTGGAGTGTCTGGATTGCCTGTTCCTCTCGTGGTGCTCGAACTAATCTTTGCTTTCACAAAATAGGACCCCTTCATCACATATGTGTTTGCTGTTCCCTGTTCTAGCGGCATTACTTTACATTCATTTTCATTCAAGTCCACCTGCATTGCTTAGCCCATTCATTTAAATGGTTTAGATCCTTTTGAACCCTATCAATCTCTTCTGATACTTATTACCTGACCACATAATTTGGCGTCATAATAATGATATATATTACTGAGTGCTCTATATCATTCATGAAGGATGTGAACATCAGGGGACCCAAAACAGACCCTTACAGCACTCTACTTGTTACTGGCTCTCATCCAGCATTTTTTTTTTGTTTATCTTCACTTTTGGCTGTCTGCTACTAAGCCAGTTTCCAGTCCAACTATTGAATTTGCCATTAACACCAGGAACCTTAAACTTCTTAAAAATATATCATATGTAGAATCTAATTATACGCTTGTTTGGTCAACTAGGGGCTGAAATTCCACTGGCGCCCATAACTTTTTTGCCACAGGCTCATTTCAAGCTGCCTTCTCCCAGCTTCATCAAGCAGGTCACCACTGGCATCCTCGCCAAGATAAACCAGGACATTATCTTTGCGATGGACGCCAACAGCTTGAATGAGAGAGGCCTGGGATTTGCAGCAGTGGCCGGCTCCCCTTATGTCCAGGGTACAATAGACTGCACTCATGCATCTCCGGGGCACCAGAAGACCACCCAGCAGCTTATGTGACAAGGAAGGGCTTCCGCTCCATCAAAGTTCAACTGGTGGAAGGTCTGTGCCGGTTTCGCTGGCAGCCGCCAGGATGTTTTCATTCTGTGACGTTCATTCGTCTCGCTACCTTTCCACCCATCTCGGAATGTCAGAGGATGGCTGCTAGGGGATGAGGGCTACCCCCTCCACACCGGGCTGATGGCATCCCTCCGCAACCCCACCACATTTAAGCAGCACAGGTACAATGAGAGCAATGGGGCCACCACCACCACCAACAACAACTACATGCATTCATACAGCGCCTTTAAAGCAGAAAAATGTCCCGAGGCATATCACAGGAGCATTATCAAACAAAATTTGACCCCGAGCCACGTAAAGAGATATTAGGACTGGGGACCAGAAGGTTGGTCAAAGAGGTAGGTTTTAAGGAGCAACTTAAAGGAGGAGAGAGAGGTAGAGAGACAGAGAGGTTTAGGGAGGGAATTCCACAGCTTAGGGCCGAGGCAGCTGAAGGCACGGCCGCCAATGGTGGAGCGAAGGAAATCAGGGGTGCGCAAGAGCCCAGAATTGAAGGAGCGCAGAGATCTCGGAGGGTTGTAGGGCCGGAGGAGGTTACAGAGATAGGGAGGAGTGAGGCCATGGAGGGGTTTGAACACAAGAATGAGACTTTTAAAATCGAGGCATTGGTGGACTGGGAGTCAGCAAGCACAGGAGTGAAGGGTGAGCGGGACTTGGTGCGAGTTAGAATGGGGGCAGCAGAGTTTTGGATGAGGTCAAGTTTACGCAGGGTGGAAAGTGGGAGGCCTGCCAGGAGCCACCAGGATCATCATAGAGCCACTGCCACTCCAACGAGACTGGAGTCACTCATCTGCGAGAGAGCAGACTGCACAAGATGTGTGACACCTTGAAAGCCTCCATTCATTTGTTCCATCAATCTGTCCAAGGTGGACGTTTGACTCTCCCGAGTCCAGAATGTGCATGTTCACACCCTTTGCAACTTTGGTGCAACGGCTGTGAACATGGACTCCCTGGCTGCAACATCCCTGGAGGTGGCCACACTCTCCAGAGTAGACTGCAGAGTGCTGATGCCATGCGAGATAGCACCACACAGACTGGAGGTGGACTCCTTCACACTTTTAACCATGGTGGTGAATCTCCATGGCCGGCCTTCCAATACCTCCTATAACTACTTTTGTAAAGCAAGCGGTTTTCTTATCATTGCTGGGCCTCTGATGTCCACATTTCAGTTCTCTTCAGCAGACTTCATCCTCCGGTGAACTGTTTCAGCCCTCATATGCTGCCCGTTTCCAAACTGCCATTCACTGGTGCTAGCCACTGTGTTTGCCCAACACAGCCTTTTGACAGCCATGAAAACTTTTGGCCCCACATACAGCCACTTAACTTTAAGTCACCACCATCTTTAAGTGCCTGCTGCATCGCTTTGAGAGCTGCAGCAGAGCTGAATATTACTCCCTACCTCTTTTACAGGCGTCCATGTAAGCTCCAATTCAGGCCAGAAGCTCGCCATGCATATTAAATTAGGATTGACCCTGGAAGATCTGGCAGGGCCACCTGTGTGCTGTATATGCATGGCCAAAACCCACTGCACAACAGTTAGGCAGAAGAAACGCAGGCTGTTGGAAATCTGCCCATGATTCCTTGAACTTCCACTAATAAACATTCTTTCAAACCAGCATCCCATAAAATGCCCTCTTCACAGTTTCATGGACATTTTGATCTTGGAAAATTTCTCATTAATGTTAATTATAGGACTCGTTTCTTCCAAAATATCCTTGTATTACATCCTGTCATTATCCACAGGACAGGCTTCTTTGTGTATTTTTATTTCTCCCTCTTAATTTTGGGACTTCTTTATATAACTGCTCATAATACTTTTTGCAGGTACCCCTATAAATTCATCAAATGTGGGTGCAACATACTTCTTACAAACTCCTTATTTCATACAAACAGCTATATAGAGTTTGACTGCCAGCACTGCACTGCCTGCCATGACTCCTCAAACTGATTAATATACAAAAAGAGCTACAATATTAGAGTTAACACTTCAACACAACCCACCTTTTATATGACAAGGTAATTATCCCTTCTTTAGAAGCACCATAGATAAACCATTGACCTATTCTGTCATCCATCCCTCCTCAGTCTTATCTGAATTTTACTCATGCACTTAGGGCGCTGCACAGAGGAACCTTATGATTTATTGGGGTCAAGTTACTGCTGGGCAGCATTGCTTCCCCTGGCAGAATTCAGGTGAGCAGGATCTGCTAGGAATGTGTATATTTCCTCTGGAGCTGTAAGCCCATGGCAATCATTTGCATTCCTTTTGAATGGAGCCTCCAGCAGGCCTGCTTCACTTTCCGATGTTCAGGCGGAAATCCTGCCCGGTGGGACTTCTGCCCAATATAATCGAGTGTTAAAGGAAAACTGCTTGAAGTCCAAATTTAAAGGGACCGAAGGAAAATATTTTAAATTACTTACGGAATTTAAAAAGAAAATTTCAGGTAATATTTATTTTTTGTTTGTTTTCTGGATTAGACCATGAAGGAAACATTAATGTAATGAGAGAAGCAGCAGAAACATTGTTACCAATATCACAGAGAAACGGACTGTACAGAAACTCTTCCAAAAAGTGGACATCTTTCCATTAAAAGTTTGATATCCTCTTAACCAATGCCATGTTGCTTACATTTGGAAGTGAAGCTATGACCCTGGAATTCTGATCAGAAGGGAGGGTGGAAGAAGGGCAGAACCTTTTTGGGGGAACTGGAATTTTTGGTGCACTGCGGATCCACCAGGCATTCACTCATGTTGCACTCCAACGTGCTTTCGGTCCCATTTTGCCACCAGAAAGGGCTGCGCCTGCCCACTGTTCAGTGCCTTTATGCAAATAAAGGGATTAGGATGGGATGATGTCACCCATCAGGAATCTCGTCGACTCCACTCGTGCAACCTACACCAAGATTTAAGTGGCATTTCTCTGCTGACTTTGATGAAGGCAGAAGTGGTATCTTAAGGGGAAACTGCAAGGCTAAAGCTTAAGGTCATATGAATTCACCTGAGGAAGGAGGAAGCCTCCGAAAGCTTGTGGATTTTAAAATAAAATTGTTAGACTATAACTTGGTGTTGTAAAATTGTTTGCAATTGTCAACCCCAGTCCATCACCGGCATCTCCACATTATCCCTTCTGTGATCATCATCCTCATTTTCTAGAGCCAGGGGCTGATTTTTCCTGGGTCTCCCCTCAGGAACAGCAGGATCCTCTTCCATTGCCACATCCTCTGTATAGTTGTGTTCTGTGACTCACCCAGTGACAATTCCTTGTTTAACCTACCTAATTTACCTTGAGTGTGTCTTTCTGGACAGGTGAGTACTAGTGAGGAGGAGCATGACTGAGTGGGGGAATTTACTGGATTGCTCTCCGCTTGCACTTCTTTTAGACTGCTCTTGCAGGACAGTTTGCAGACTTTCCCCTTTTAATACTAAAAAAAATCCATCCCTCCTGATCCTTATCTCATTTACCAGATGCTGTAAAATTAGCTGCTCCTCTTTTCCTCCCATTGTCTTCTGCAATGTTCATAACAACATAAGAAATAGGAGCAGGAGTAGGCCATACGGCCCCTCGAGCCTGCTCCGCCATTCAATCAGATCATGGCTGACCTTTGACCTCAACTCCACTTTCCCGCCCGATCCCCGTATCCCTTGATTCCCCTGGAGTCCAAAAATCTAACCGTCTCAGCCTTGAATATATTCAATGACTCAGCACCCACAGCCCTCTGGGGTAGAGAATTCCAAAGATTCACAACACTCTGCCTGAAGAAATTCCTCCTCATCTCAGTCTTGAATGGCCGACCCTGTATACTGCGATTATGCCCCCTAGTTCTAGACTCTCTAGTCAGGGAAAACAATCTCTCAGCATCTACCCTGTCAAGCCCCCTCATAATCTTATATGTTTCAATGAGATCACCTCCCATTTTTCTAAACTCCAGAGAGCATAGGCCCATTCTACTCAATCTCTCTTCATAGCACAACCTTCTCATCCCTGGAATTAATCTAGTGAACCTTTGTTGCACCTCCTCTAAGGCAAGTATATCCTTCCTTAGAGAAGGAGACCAAAACTGTACGCAGTACTCCAGGTGAGGTCTCACCAATGCCCTGTACAACTGTAGTAAGACTTCCTTACTCTTGTACTCCAACCCCCTTGAATAAAGGCCAACATTCCATTTGCCTTCCTAATTGCTTGCTGTACCTGCATGCTAACATTTTGTGTTTCTTGTACGAGGACACCCATGTCTCTCTGAACACCAACACTTAATAGTTTCTCACCATTTAAAAAATATTCTGTTTTTCTATTCTTCCTACCAAAATGAATAACCTCACATTTCCCCATATTAAATTCCATCTGCCACCTACTTGCCCACTCACTTAATCTGTCTATATCCCTTTGCAGACTCTTTGTGTCCTCCTCACAGCTTACTTTCCCACCTAGCTTTGTATCATCAACAAACTTGGATACATTACACTTGGTCCCATCATCTAAGTCATTAATATAGATTGTAAATAGCTGACGCCCCAGCACCGATCCTTGAGGCACCCCACTAGTTACAACCTGCCAACCTGAGAATGACCCGTTTATCCCTACTCTCTGTTTTCTGTCCTTTAACCAATCCTCTATCCATGCTAATACATTACCCCCAACCCCATGAGCCCTTACCTTGTGTAACAATCTTTTATGTGGCACCTTATCGAATGCCTTTTGAAAATCCAAATATACTATATCCACTGGTTCTCCTTTATCTACCCTGCTAGTTACATCCTCAAAAAACTCTAATAAATTTGTCAAACATGGTTTCCCTTTCATAAAACCATGTTGACTCTGCCTAATCATATTATGATTTTCTACGTGCCCTGTTATCACTTCCTTAATAATGGATTCCAGCATTTTCCTGACGACCAATGTCAGGCTAACTGAACATAAGAACATAAGAAATAGGAGCAGGAGTCAGCCATCCTGCCCCTCGAGCCTGCTCTGCCATTCAACAAGATCATGGCTGATCTTCTACCTCAACGCCATTTTCCTGAACAATCCCCATATCCCTTGATGCCTTTAATATCTAGAAATCTATCGATCTCTGTTTTGAATGTATTCAATGACTGAGCCTCCAAAGCTCTCTGGGGTAGAGAATTCCAAAGATTCACCACCGACTGAGTGAAGAAATTTCTCCTCATCTCAGTCCTAAATGGCCTATCCCTTATTCTGAGACTGTGACCCCTAGTTCTAGATTCCCCAGCCAGGGGAAACATCCTCCCTGTATCTACCCTGTCGAGCCCTGTAAGAATTTTGTAAATTTCAATGAGATCACCTCTCATTCTTCTAAACTCTAGTGAATACAGCCTAGTCTACTCAATCTCTCCTGGTACGACAATCCTGCCATCCCAGGAATCAGTCTGGTGAACTTTCGCTGCACTCCCCCTATGGCAAGTATATCCTTTCTTAGGTAAGGAGACCAAAATTGTAGACAATACTCCAGGTGCGGTCTCACCAAGGCCCCATATAATTGCAGTAAGACATCTTTACTCCTGTACTCAATACCTCTTGTAATAAAGACCAACATACCATTTGCCTTCCTAATTGCTTGCTGCACCTGCATGTTAGCTTTTAGTGACTCATGTATAAGGCCTGTAGTTCATTGTTTTCTCTCTCCCTCCCTTCTTGAATAGTGGGATAACATTTGCTACCTTCCAGTCCACTGGGACCATTCCAGAATCTAGAGAATTTTGGAAGATCATAACCAATGTATCCACTATCTCTGCAGCCACCTCTTTTAGAACCCTCAGAAGTGGGCCATCAGGTCCAGGGGATTTGTTAGCTTTTAATCCCATTAGTTTGTCCAATACTTTTTCTCTAGTGATATTAATTGTGTTAAGTTCCTCACTCTCATTTACCCCTTGGTTCCCCACTATTTCTGGTATGTTTTTTGTGCCTTCTATTGTAAAGACAGATACAAAATATTTGTTTAACGCATCTGCTATTTCTTGAATCCCATTATAATTTCTTCTGTCTCAACCTCTAAGGGACCAATGTTTACTTTTGCTACTCTCTTCCTTTTTACATACTTGTAGAAGTTCTTACAAACCGCTTTTATATTTCTTGCTAGTTTACTTTCATATTCTATTTTCTCCCTTCTTATCAATTTTTTGGTCATCCTTTGTTGGTTTTTAAAACTCTCCCAATCCTCAGGTTTATTTCTCTTCTTGGCAACATTATAGACCTCTTCTTTCAATCTAATACTCTCCTTAACTTCTTTAGTTAGCCACGGGTGGATCACTCTTCCCGTGGAGTTTTTATTTCTCAATGGAATGTATATTTGTTGAGAATATTGAAATATTTCTTTAAATGTTTGCCGTTACTTTTCAACTGTAAAACCCTTGTTCAGTCCGGGAATGTGCCCCTGAAGCAGATTACTTGGAAGATTTCATTCTTTTCTTTTCCCCCGAAATGTTTACAGTTAGCCACAAACTAAAACAGACCAGATGTCAAGTGTCACAGAAATCATAAATCAGTCTTGGGAACATCTCAGGGTTGCATTAACCTCAAGTGTAGAAAGTGGGATAATTGTTGATTTTCATCACTATTTAAATACAGTGGGCTTTCAGAAGGTCATATGAATTCATAGGCTATGGATATATATATTCAACAGCTCCCATATTATTGTAAAATTAGTTTGCTTTTAATGTTGATTGTGCATTAGTTCCTTTCAGGTTTCACCTGGGTGTTCAGGAATACAATGCACGATGTTCATCCAATGCAGAATCATTTTTAGAGGGCAAGGATCATCAGTCAAGGAAACATTCTGCTGATAAAGTACTCACTCTTCTGGGACTCTCCAATTCCTGATTCGTCTCCTGTCTATTCCTCACTTCATATTTCCGACGTAATCTTAAAAAGCTTGCTGAAATAACTTCTTAAATTCCAGCTGTGGCCATCTTTGTTAAGAATAGAAAATTAAAAGCAGCCAAAGCACTGACTGGAGTTTAATTGAACTCAATTTAAAATACAATTAGAATAAGTGGGGAGTGATTTTTACCCTGCCCTACTGGCAGAAACCGAGTGTGAGAGCAGTTAAAATCCCTCAGGTCACTTTCCCACTCTGGAGCTACCGGGAGCTGAGGAGCCATGATTTTTATCAGCTCCATTGAGCAGGCGGCAAGGACGCCCACCCAAATCTGACAGGGTCCTTTTTAGCATATGTATGTCGGGTCCCAGTGACATCATCGGGACCCAACTGCGATTTTTACTAGGAGGCCTGTGCAGGAAACCACTGTAAGTTTCCCCGCCAGGCCAACCCAGTGAGGAACTGCATCAGTTCCAGAAGTAAAGGTAAGTTTCAATTTTTCGTTTCCTTTCCTTGTGGGTCCAGAAGGAGCATGAGTGCTCCGCCAAGATCCACAGGAAATCTTAGGCCCCTCTGCTGTGATTTTGACCCCACCCTTCTACCCGATTACGGGGATCCTGTGGTCTTATCTGCTCGGTGGGTGGCCTCTGCGCCACGTGAATTTGTGCTGCTTCCCACTTGGAACTGAGGCAGCTGGCGGCATTTTAATGAGGCCCAGGAGTTAAAATACTGACATCAAAACTCACCTGCTGCAAACTGGCCTCTCAGTTAAAATTGGGGCCAACCTTTCAGGGAAGCTGCATTGCAGGAGCAAACAGTTAACTTTCTGTTATAGTTTTTGACCTAGCGGGATGATTAGGTACAAAAAACATCTCTTTCTAAAATTTTCAATCTGGGTACTGTTCATTTATTACATTTAACCACTCTTAAAAAGATATATTGAGACATGTCCCATATGTCCTTCTGAGCTATACCTGGTTCTTACTGTATTTGTAATACTAACCATTATGTTTTGAAAAATGTTGCTTATAGTAAATACATCAATCTACTGTACTGGATCTTACTAGTATCTTCTGACACATACAGTGTCCTCTAAATCTGTTCAGTAGAGGACAAGAAGATTCAATTTTCAGACATATGTTCCAGCAATATTGAACTCACACTCAAACACACAAAGACCTGGAAACTGATCTCATGCCGAAACCCAGTGGGAACTGGACGGCTCGCCTGCAATGCACGCCCGAAGAGGAAGGCCCAAGGCTTACTGAAAATTGGGCCTTGGGCCTCATCTGTGGCGCCAAATCAGGCTGCCCAATGTGACATGCCAGTGGAAAATCTGTCCGGCTCCAACGTAGAATCAGCCTACAGTTAAGTTTTGCGGTGGGGGGAGGGGGAAGTAGGGAGACCATTGGGAGATGAGGCAAGTGGCTCGCAGTATTCATGTGGAGCCAGGAGGAGTATTCTGCTCCTCCTGATAAGTCAAAAAGCAAAAACTGTTCTTCAGCGGCCTCTTGTGGTCCCTTTAAAGACTGCTGGTTAGGCTATTGTAGACCCGGAAAAACTGAACAGAGCTTGTGTGGCCCAGTGTTTGCCGCATTTGGCATCAAGGTCCTAAAACAGACATTGTGCTCCCTAATTAGCATAGTCAAGGGGCCTAACGCCTGTTTTAGTCAAAAGAATTGGGCACTGAAGTCGCCAGCTGCCAATTTGGGAGATGGCACCCAGAAATTGGTCCTCCCAACTATTTCTCACCCATAAATCGGGCACAATGGGTACCAATTTCTCCCCCAAAATATCAGAATCTAGGGTCACATTGCATTTCCTACCTGGTCAACCTTTACTGGTTCCTGAACATTTAATAGTTCTAGGCATCATAATTCTGAAAATATACCGTTTTTTGAGAATTGCTGATAAGCACATGGAATTGAATATCTTATATGATGAAATTTACTTCATGCCCATCTGTATAAAAAAGAGCTATAGAAAATTAACTACTCCCTTCTGCAAACTGTAACCGTGTTTGCCTTGCTCTTAGAAGCAGGTCATTTATTTCTGAGAAACCATTAACAATCCTTCAGTCTCCATGCAGTTCATTGACTGCTGAGGTGAATTGATTCATTGGAAAACATGTTGGTAGTAACCCCCAACAAAAGGGTTTTGACCTTAATTCCCAGCATGTTAACTTGTACCCAATCAGCCAAATGTGGAGAGGCTTTAGCAGTGGCTGCAGAGAGGGCCTTGGCTTAAACCATCCTCCCAGATTGAAGACAGTGGTGATAGGCCTAAAGAACGGGAAACAGTGGGGCCGGTCTTTGTTCTTACATGTAAGCGGGGCAGTAGGTTGGATTAATTTTTTTTTCAAATAGCCGATTTACCACTGGAGATCTGCCCATGCCTAATTTTTGGGTAGACCTCGATTTAGGGGGCCAGTGATCCTACTGGAAGCAGATGGGGGGACTTTATGCCAGTGTCAGGGCCCACCCAATTTTCTGGGTGGGTGTGGGGGAGATTTTGCTGGCACACTGAGCTCCCTTCCAAAGTAGGCAGGAACTTCCTTTAAGTATTTAAAAGAGGGTGGGGCAAGGCATCATTCCACTTTCCAGTCTATGGGTATGCTAGATGCGGAGTTCCCACCCAGCCCATGAAAACCTGTTGGGATAGAGGAGTCGAGAGGACCTTTTAAAAGGTCCTCTCGACTCCTCTATCCCATCAGGTCCTTTCTTGTAATGTTTTTCAGTTTTATTTCTGCTGGCACTTAGCTTTTTATGATCTTTTGTGCCAGTTGTTATTTTTTTTTTGGTTCCAGCTCCCAGAGAGTTTGCCAATGGGGATCTTCCAAAGTGATGTGATTAGAGGAAGAGGAAGAGCTATGGGGAGATACCAGTCAAGTACGACTGCCCGAGAAGTGCTCTGTGCCCTCATGCCAGCACCTGCACTCCTGCCTCATTTTGGAAGATGTTGTTCTGGTTGGGGCCCCCCTTTCCAAAGGAAGCTGTGCCCACACCTGGCGGCATCTCGATGAGATGTGATTGCCTGACTAACAGTTTAATTGGAAGGATTTTCAGAAGTGCCCCAAGAAGGGACATCTAATGCTTTACATGGTACTGCATGAAAGGAGACATGCTAGGGTGATCAGGAGTCAACATCGCCTGATTGCCATCAACAATTTCTGCAGGTCCAGGAAATCTACTTGGGAATGACCATGGGAACTTGATTTCTAAGGGTCTGGGTCAGCAAAGGGGCAGATCCCAAGTTATGCCATCTGCTGCAAGGACACCTTTCAACCACCATGAAGCATAGAGCTCCATGTGCAGGCACAGTAATTATGGTTTGATACTTGGCTGCATCTTCTTGCAGGCATGCTGCAGTGCTGACATATGGGTGAATGCTGTGAAGTGGCACAAAGGGCAACCTTCCATGCAAGCATCTCATGCAGCACCACTTAGACTTCATGTGGCCATCAAAGAGGAGGCCAGGTGTTGGGCTGTGCCATCATTTTTCTGCCGACTCATGCCTATACCGAGAGATCCGTTTGCCTTTCATTTTGGCCTGCCACTTCCCAATCCCTTCAGCATTTTTCCAAAATTTGGGATGCTCTCCAGAGGCTTTCTGAATCATTGTCCTCCACGTGACACTCCCCTTTAAATGTACCCATTCCTTTAAATTTGACTTCACACAATCTTCCACTTCTACCAGTGTTGTCATTCCTAGACCTATCTGAGTTTGCATTGTGAATAATTATGCAAATTACCGTAGACTGGAAAATTGAGTGCTGTTTACATTTGAGATTCAGGGGGGTGTTAAGGCAGTACTAACCAAATTGGAACTGACTTACACCTGAAGGTGAAAATTGGCCTCGAGGTTTCTAAATTATAGTGACTGATTGCTTGTATTTGGAGGAAGTCACTGTTGTACAGCCCTCCATATGCTGGTATGTTCTTCAAACTCGTGTACTTAGAACTTGGTAAAACCCAGAGCAAGGGACACCAGATTTGGTTAATAAATGGCACCAGTTGGATGTACGTGTGACTTCCTTCTTGATCTTACATTTAGAGTATCTACTGCAGTCACCTAATAACCGAACCACAGAGGGCAGAGAACTCAACGACAAAGCAATGCATAATAAAATATCATCAGCATACAGAAAGGTTTTAGGCTTCTGTCCCCATCAAAGGTTCCTTAGTCAAATAAAACAAAATCCAGCAAAAATTGTGTTAATCTGGGTATAATTATCACCCTTAAGCGCTCTGAATGTTTTGTTGCTTTCTTAACTGGTGAGCTGGAGAACAATTCCTCTTATCAACATGATTTTAATGCCACTGAAGCATAATGGGCACTCAGTACAGCCAAAGCCATACAATTAGTTAATTTGAGATGAGCATTGCATGATAAAAAACCTCCTTCAGGGCCCCTCAACCCATACAGTTTAATACCGCTCTTTTATCTGATTATTACTACCTTTGAGGGAAAAGTGCACGTTGAGCTAATGATGTGCCCGGGGATTAATCTCCCATTAGATCGTGCAGTAACTTGCTGTCTGTTCACAGCAGGTAATTGTACTGGTTGCCAAGAGTAGGAGAAAGAGTATTATTGCAGGCAGTCTTCAAACACAGATCAGACAAAGTCCACTTTATCCTTAGTCATACTGCATAATAAAATCTGGGTTGGGGTTAAGTTGCTCTCAGCATCCCAAATGATTACTCATGTGAGAGGTGGCAGTGAATAACTACGTGTTGGACTCCCCCACACTACCCAGATCATTTAAAATGTAATGTGCATGAGGACAAATGACTGCAGAACAATACTGGAACTCTACTAGCCTTAATTAGAAAGCAGGCCCACTAAGGTTAATACTCCTTAGGTGCACACAGCATGTTGGACTTCGGCCCCTATACCAGCTTGCCCCGATCAACTGCACCTCCCCACTGCCATCCTTTCATCACCAGTGTTCAGTGTCTCACTCCTGTGCTCCCTCCTCCACATTACCTCTGCCATGGTATGTGTATTTGTGCTGGCACCTGCTTTAAGGGAGCGGGGAGGTTGATGGCTGGTGCTTATGGGCACCTGGTCAACCACTGCGTTCTGCCCGGTCTGTGAAGAGAGCAGATGAAACAATGGGGGGGGAGGGGGTGGGTAGATTTTACAATCGGGCGTTAGTTGGGCAGTATGTCGTTAGCTCCCACCTGACTGTCAGTGTGTTGACTCTGCCTGATTTTGCAGGGTCAGATTCATTTATACGGCTGCACTCCTGGTGAATATGGGCCTAGCATTGGCAGCTTTCCAAAGGGGAAGAGGGGGAGGGTAGGAAATCATATGTAAGCCGTCCTTAAAGGATGTTAGTAAATTCAAAGGAATAAGAATGGGGTAGAAAATACAAAAGCTGACAATATTTTTCAAGGTCTTTGCAAGGGTTGCTTGGGTAACAAAAATGCCTGGCAAAAGCTAGGACAATAAATGTAGAGACAGGAAATTGGGCTGTGGCCAGGTGATAGAGCAATGCAACACTTCAACTCTCCGTTTAATGGCTGATGAAGTAGGTGGTGCAGAATGAAGCAGTAGCAAGGATGGTGTCCTTCCTTTACACTCCAGGGCACTCTCCCTACAGGACAGCATTGTAGCGTACCTGACAGAAGGCAGAATAAGAAGACGTGAAGGTGACCATTAAAGGCACTGGCAGTGCCAACCCTATAGTGCGTGTTGTCTGCAGGTGTCCTTGCATCAGATGGGACAACAACAATTTGCCTTTATATAGTGCCTCTAATGTAGAAAAACGTGACAAGACATTTCACTGAGGCATAGCCAGATAAAAATAGATGTCGAGCAAAACAGCTTTGCATCTGGCTCTCTGCTGACCCAGAGCTTGTGTAGCCAGTTTCACACAGTCATTGTCAGATAGGTGTGCCTGTGCCTGTAAATGTGGGTAGGAGGGTACTGGCAGATGGGCACAGTCTGCCTCTGGTTCAGCCTGACTGCCTGGTCACTGCTCCTTCTCTTCTTCCTCTAAAACACATAAGCAAAAAGGGATTCTCATTGGTAAACCCATTGTCCCAATATCTCCTAATCAACTAAATGGAAACAGAAAATAAGAAAAGTAAGAAAAATGTTTCAGAAATAAAGAACTTGTATGTATATGGCGTCTTTCCCAACTTCAGGACATCCCAAAGGGTTTTGCAGGCAATGAAGTACTTTTGAAGTGTCGTCACTATTGGAATTTGGAAAACACAGCAGGCAATTTGCGCACAGCAAGATCCCACAAACAGCAATGAGATAAATGAGCAGATAATCTGTTTTATTGATATTGGTTGATTGATAAATGTTAACCAGGACTACTCCCCTACTCTTCTTAAAATAGTGCTGTTGTTCTTTCACGAGAGGTCAGCCAGGTTTGTCGGTTTAACGTCTCATCCAAAACACAGCACCTCCGACAGTACCACACCTCCTACTGTATGTCATGTCCTACAGTACGGCACCTCCTACCGTACGGCATCTCCTACAGTACGGCATCTCCTACAGTACGACGTCCTGCAGTACGGCACCTCTTACAGTACGACATGTCTTACAGTACGGCACCTCTTACAGTACAATATGTCCTACAGTACAGCATCTCCTACAGTACGGCACCTCCTACAGTATAGCACCTCCGACAGTACGGCATCTCCTACAGTACGACGTCCTACAGTACGGCACCTCTTACAGTACGACATGTCTTACAGTACGGCACCTCTTACAGTACAATATGTCCTACAGTACAGCATCTCCTACAGTATGGCACCACCTACAGTATAGCACCTCCGACAGTACAGCATCTCCTACAGTACGGCACCTCCTACAAACGACATGTCCTACAGTACGGCACCTCCGACAGTACAGCATCTCCTACAGTACGACATGTCCTACAGTACGGCATCTCCTACTGTACGGCACCTCCTACAGTACGACATGTCCTACAGCATCTCCTACAGTACGGCACCTCCTACAGTACGACATGTCCTACAGCATCTCCTACAGTACAGCACCTCCTACAGTACGGCGCCTCCTACATAACAGCACTTCCTCAGTACTACACTGAAGTGTCAATCTAAATTCTGTGCTCAAGTCTCTGGAGTGGGGCTTGAACCCACAAACCTCTGACTCAGAGGCAAGAGTACCTCCACTGTGCCTCAAAATGCTGCTATAAATCTTACTATAGGACTCTTAAAAGCACGTCCATAAAAGGGTTACCCTAATAGCCCTGGACACCCATTTAATATGAGTGGTAAATCACTGAGCACTGTACTGGCATTAGCATCAGATTGCATGGATATCCAAACAATGGGCCTGGTAATAACCCAGAGACAGGTTCTGAGCTGGGGTGGGGTGGGGGGGGGGGGGGGGGGGGCGGTGGTGTGCGATAGCGGGCACGAAATCTGGAAGAAGTTGAGGCGCATCGGAATTTCCTATTTCAACATGGCTGTCTAATTATAATTTTACTTCCAGGTTTTGCGTTTCCAATGTGCGATAGCGGGTGTGATGTGAACCCGGATGATGCGATTTCAACTTGACTATTTAAAGGGCCAATCCAAAGATTGAATTTGGAGGAGCTCAGAGTTTGTGGAAGGAGACGGTAAAGTTTGATGATGGGCTCAGTATGGTCAAGGGCTGCGCCCTGGTTTAACGACGCCTCTCTTGATGTACTGCTGGGTGCAGCGAGGAGCAGGTAGGAAATAATCTTTCCAAGCAACAGGAAGAAGAAACCTGCTGCTGTCATGAAGAAGTGAAGTACTGTATTGTAGGAGGTTGGCCGAGGTGGTCAGTAGCAGGGGCATTGTGGCCCGTTCCTGGATCCGGTGCAGGAAGCGCTTTAATGACCTAATCAGGTCAGGACAGTTGAGCACAGTTGCAGAATCACCTACATCCCGTGGTGTAAACCCCCACCCCCACCCCCCTCACTCTGTCTTGTTAAGCCAACTCCATCACATGACTCCTCCCACCCACTTAAGTTTCAAGAGCACCCATCGCTCACTTTTTATGTACTTCCTCACCATCTCATTTATCCACCCACCACTGCCACTCATCCCGATCCTTATGCAATGTGTTGCATCTGCCTGATAGTCACCCTCACCGAGTGCACTGGATCCATTGGGTGAACACATGCCTTACAAACACTCATAGGTCTGTTGTTCCCCTGTTGTAGGAGAAAAGAAAACAAAACAGAAGGGAGAGGACTGGAAGTGGGTCACCACAGATTGTGCAGCTGACAGATGCAGAGGAAGAGGCCATGGAGATCAGTGGCATCTCTGTGTCCCTGACCATCGGAGGAGAGACTGGTGACAGAATTAAAAATATCTCTGCCCCACATCTCATACAAGACACAGTCATGTTGACTTGATTTCAGCAACGAGTGAAATATGATAAGCGTAATTATGCTGAGCGGTAACATTGCTACATTGCCAGAACTAATTCATATCTGCCTCTTTTCTCCTCCAGTGCCTTCACAGGTAGAGCAGCAGTCGCAGCAGTCTGTCAACTTTTCTGAGGACGATTCCTCAGAGGACCTGATTCCTTTTGAGGGTACACATCACAGGACGTACTACCAGATACCAGCATAAATGCTCGCAATTTGGTAAGTCCAGTTAGACAGCTAGTTGAGTTTTCACCTGGTGATTCACAGTTCACAAATGAGCACAAGCAGACACTGATGGCAGGGGCTGCTGTGAGAGTCCGTGTTGGAGGGCGGACTCCTCTCCAAGTTGTGCTTCCACCACAGTACGACCTTGCTGCCATGGATGGCGATTGTCTTCCTCATCTGACATCCAGTCTAAAGCAGCCATGGCGCCACCCCATCCTGATGTTTTCTGCATGAACATCTCCAAACTTCTCCAATACGTCTGTCACCACAAGAATTCTGAGCAAACCGATTACCAGAGGGAACTGAGAAAACAGCTGTGAGCACTGAGCCTTTATTCATATCGGGACACCTGACCTTTAACCAGCCCCATAAAGTGTCACCGGAATCATATACCTGGAATTCGGACACTGAGGGTCAGTGAAAATCTGACAAGGCCCGCTGACCTCCGTGCCTAAATTCCCAGATATATTTCTCAGGGAATGAAGATCTGCATCTAAGGTCGCCAACTCTGGTTGGCCGTATTCCTGGAGGTTTCATCACATGACCTCCCGCCTCCAACCGTCCCGCCCAATCAAACAGACTTATCATCACCAATATTTTTATAACTAATAAACAAAATGTCCAAAGAAAATGAAAAAAAAAACATTTTTTTTAATGCTCCTGTGATTTTTCTCTCAGCAGTGTTCAGGAGATTAATCTTCAATTCCTTGAGACTCCAGGAAAATCCTGGAGGGCTGTTATCCCTAGCTGCATCAGGAGGACATAGTTGTGGCATTTACTCTATAATATGTACTCCATATTGTAATATTGTAATATGTTTACAATTTCTTAGACTGTTTTCTGCTCCTATGAATATTCAACTATGCTAACATAATTTTGAATCTCAAGCATTAAGCTAGAAGCATGCAGCTCCGCTGCCTCATATGACCGTCTCTTATCTTCAAGGTTGGCTAGTGCTGCTTCCTGTCCCTGGCATGCAACATAAATTAAAAACTTATTAAAACTAATTGTGACCTTGACGAGCAATGCAGGCAAGACTTTTACTTGGTCTAAAACTCAATCTAAAAATATCCTCACTCTATGCACTAGGCTGACCTAGACTTTGGCTATCAGCATGAATTTCTATTGCACAGCATGATGTCACAAAGCAGTCTTCTATCTCTGCAAAGGGAAACTCACCAAAAAGTGCAGAATTTTGTTTTAAACAGACATCAAGTTAGTAAAACAAACTGAATTCTAGAAACTATTTGATTGATTTTTTGCAAGTGAATTATGTGGTAACTCCCACGCTATCACACTCATAAGAATACAATTTTCTCCAAGATGGAATGCAATTCACCGTGGACATTACGATCTAGTCAAATGCAAAAGTGAGGAAATAAATCTAATTTAGCTGCTCATTAACTATTTTCTCTTTATATACTGATACACCATTGATTTAAATTTGTGTAAAGTCATTTTATTGAAAGTTTTGTAGTGTATAGCATTAAGCGTCTTAGAAAATGAACAAAATGCGTAATTCCTACCAGATATACCTTATGGAGTATTCTTTGAATGTGAGTTGTCAAACAGATCGGGACCCTCAACCTATAACTTCAATTCCAGGCCCTTCTTTAGACAACCCAACCAACTATAGTACCTGTGCCTCCGAACCCCTCTCATCTAACAAAGAATCAGCATCTGTTTTCTCATGTTCATAATTTTAAACATGAAGAGTTCATAGTCGGCTCTTGTAATCATTTCTCTAAGCCATATATTTAGCAAGAGCAAGGAAACAATATTTCATTACTTATACATAATGCCTTGATATAGTTTTCATAGCTATATTTCTTTACTGAAACCAAATCACAAATGAAACTCCACGTTGACCTACCCCAATGAGATTTTAAAGTACTTTAATGATATAGAATAAAACCCTTTACGGCTCCGCAGTGCACAGGCATACATTTAGCATTATGGATAGCTCACTTCTGACAGCCAGCTTCACAGCAAATTAAATAGTTTTACTGCACATTAAACATATGACAGATTTAAAGTCAACATAGCCCGAGTGTGCATGTGCATGGAATGAAAAGCCAAGTAACTAGAGATTATGTTAAGTACTAAATCAAAACGGAACATTGCTGTATTCTTATATGGTTCACTCAAATTAGAATGCCAATGTTTGCCTATTTTTTTGTTTGAAGAGTAGATCAAAGTAACATTAAAAATCATAGCCCAGAATTGATTGTTTATATTACCGCACAAGCATTTAACATATTCACATCATATTCCCCTGTCAGCTATTTAAATGGAGGCGTTCATCTGTTTACCTTACATAGTTTAGGTCTCTGGTAAAATAATGGATACAGAGGCCAAGAATTTGCCTTTACAGCTGTCCTGATCAGCCGCTGTAACTTCAGCAGAAGAGCAGCAGAAACCCCTGATGCACACATAAACTGGGTTTCTGCTGATCTTCAACTGAAGTTACAGCGGCCGATCGGGAGAACCCCCAGGAAACTCCTGGTGAGGATATCACACGAATATGTTGCGTGTTCATTCACTAATATGACAAACAGAAATTTCTAGACTAATAAATTTATAGAATTATAGAATCTTACAGCACAGAAGGAGGCCTTTTGGCCCATCGTGCCTATGCCAGCTGTTTGAAAGAGCTATCCAATTAGACCCACTCACCCACTCTTTCTTCATAGCCCTGCAAATTTCTCCTTTTTAAGTATTTATCCAATTCCCTTTTGAAAGTTACTACTGAATCTGCTTCCACCATCCTTTCAGGCAGTGCATTCCAGATCATAACAACTTGCTAAAAAAATTTCTCCTCATCTCCCCTCTGGTTCTTTTACCAATTATCTTAAATCTGTGTCCTTTGGTTACCAACCCACCCACCAGTGGAAACAGTTTCTCCTTATTTGCTCTATCAAAACCCTTCATAATTTTGAACATCTCTATTAAATCTCCTCTTAACCTTCTCTGCTCTAAGGAGAAAAAACTCAGCTTCTCTAGTCTCTCCACATAACCAAAGTCCCTCCTCCCGATTTTGGTCATCCCATCAAGTGGGGGAAGGAAAAACTGAATCATTCTCCTGTAATACCTAGGGATAGACTCAAAAATGGCAGTGGCAGCAGATTGGGGAACGATATGTTGGTGCATGAGTGGGAAGAAGGAGAAAGAAAGGACCAAAAAAAGAGATAAATAATGCAAACAGAAAAAGAAGTGTTTGTGATGTAATCATACAAATCTGACAATGCATTATTTCCACCAATCTCTTGTATTATTTTTGTATTCGGAGTCATATCATAAGCTCCATTTCTTTAAGCTACTCAGATGAATTTATTTCAAACTTCTCAGAGTTTTCTCTCTTCATCATCAAAATGTCCTTACATTTAATGCAGAAAGAACAGATGAAAGCAAAGTAAAATCAACTGGACAAGTAAGGGGAAGTCTCAATGGCACATCACTTCTGATTAGTTTATTCAATGTTACGTGATGCTATCAGATTTTTGTTTTAAAGGGTAGTTACCCTCTTTTTTTTCTTTTTCTGCTCCCCTCAGGTAATGCAGCCAAGTGGACTGATGAAGTTCTGCTTCCAGATTTTTCTCAATGTTGCTCTATTATGTGTGCAAGAGTGACCTAGGGACAACACTATGTCTCATTTTCCTTCCCTATAGGGAGGGGCCTGGCCTCTGGTTGCTGTCTCAACAAAGCACTGCAATTGAAAAGTAGGAGATTGAAGCTGTGTTCCATATCATTTTGCGAGAACCTGTGGTAACCTGTGGCAAACAAGAACCATTTCAACGTAACTTTGATCTTTTAGTTACACAAAGGAGACTTGAAGATAAAGGTACATCAAGGTTAATTTTATTAGCAACCAAGCTGGAATAATGAATGTGCACATTAAAAGAGCATGTGTAATACAATAGGATATAAACCTACCTATAAAGCTCCTCTCTACAGCATGATGATAGATCATGGATTCCATTATGATACACATTACTGACAATTTTATGAGTGCACACCCCCAGCACAAAGCCTGGGCGTGCCTATTGGGAAATCATGGCGGTCTGTGATTTCTTAATAAGCGCTCCCAACAGGCAAGGCTGGCTGCTGGGGACATGTATTTGTACAATTGGCTATATTCTTTATGGCTTGCTCTCTCTGCAACATATCATTTGTATACCTCCTAAAGAAAAACTTACGGTAAATTTTGTGAGGCATTGGTGCTGGCATGTAGCTCACACTGCGAATCACTGTGCTGACCTCAACGCCCGATTCACTGACCTGCACTCCCTTCAAGTGTATCAGAAGTGGTGCAATAGAGTTACATAGTTCAGATCAGGATATTTTACTGGTGGTAACTGGATGGAGGCTACCTTATCTTGTCCTGGGGTGCTACTAGTTTGGATCACTATTCTTTTGGCACCAGAAGGTACAATGCAGTCCCATCTTCTGTCATGTGTCAGCTTGCCACTCCTTCTCCAGGCCCTCAGGAATGAGGCTCAGATTGCTTGATACTTATACCATCTTAGGTGGAACTCAAACATGATTTATTCCAACTGACATATGTCCCACAGATACGTAACCTGCATTTGTAGTGTGCGGCTTTGCCATAGCAGATGGATGCACCTACACACCACTGGTAACAAAATCTGTGCTAGCCTGTATGTTGCAATGGCCCTCAATTCCCTGGAGACAAGTTCAGCAGGCCAGGGATTGGGTCTTAGGGGATCATGAATGAAATTGGCATTTGCAAATGACCACTGTTCAGAGTGGCTGGATTTAGGGGCATGACCAGAACATATGCAGGAGCAGGCTGGTGTAACTGCAGTTTCTTTAGTACTCAGCAGATCGGGAGTGGGGGGGAGGGATAATGAGTCTGTGGAACATGTGCGGGGTGCAGTATGCTATGAGGAGAGTGGGGCAGTGCCCTGGCAAGCAGCTGGCATAGACACAATGGGACAATGGCCACCTTCTGTGAACTTTTACAATTTTATATTCAATATACAACTTCACTGGTCTCGTATCATCTTTGACCCTAGCCCTATATAACCAACCCAGCCTTACATAACCTTAGTACTGCTAGCTCATACAATTTTAGCTTTTTTTTATTGGTTACTCATATATATATGAAAAATAATGTAGAAATGTTCAAAATTGTGTTTGGCATAGCAGTTCAGGAAAAGCAAAATACAATAACTGTAATAAGCATTTATATATAAAAAAAATCAGAATATTTTTGACAGTGAAAACAACGGGAACAGAATCTCTCCTTGGAGAAAGCCAAAAATTAGAAGGAAAACACAAACTCTCTTTCACTGATTCTGTAGCTCCCAGCTACACACTGCACGTCCTCAGGCCACCCACCCACCCACAGCCTGTGGACCTGTTAACAACCCTCCACTGCTGCTCCTGCAGGTAACAGGAGTGCTTTCAAATAGCGAAAAGTAGTCCCCTCTGAAGAACACACTGGCAGAATCAATGTTTACTTTCACAGCTGATCTACTGATCGGCTGCACCCGATAATGGCACATGCTGGAGGAATGGATGTGGCTGAACTGCAGCTCTTAGACTAGCTAACAACCTCAATAGACTTAATGAGATTGATGCAAGCAGCAGCCCACTGCATGATGTGCTCCTACATCGTCCTTTCAACTGCCAGAAAGTGTATGCAACCCAACAAAGTGAGAGGGAGTTCTCAGGGTTGTTGCTGGGTTCTGGAGATTGTGCTTGATTTGGTGGTAATTCCAGTTTGGTCAGGTGGAAATTATCGAGTTGTTGCTGGAAGGACAAAGCTCTGTCCTTGAGCAGGAGCTGGCCTATCCTATCTCATCCAACGGTGCAACTCAGGTGACAACATGAGGTGACTTTTTAATGTTATACACACAGCGGTAGCAGCCAAATACTCTTCCTGGATGCAGACAAGTGGGACTACCTACACCCCGTGCTTGAAAAAATGACCTTCAGAAACACATTCAGGAAGTTAAACAGAACCTTATACTTACACCCCACTTCCACAATGTACATAGATGGTCATAATTTCCATAAGCAATTGAATGAAGGCTGGTGGGGGGGAGGGGGGGGAGGGGAGAAGAGGGGAGGGGAATTGGCCAGGGCTCCTGCTCCTGATTGCTATCCGCTGGAATTGTGGATGTGTTGGCATCACGTGAGAACAGGATTGGATTCAAATGTGATGCCCCTTGAGGTTGAAAAGCCTGCTGGCAATCACTATACGGGCTCACACATGAAGAACGGCCACTTGGGGTGAAAAGGGTGCCTGGCACCTGTGGAACTGTACTCCAGGAAGGAAAAGGAGGGGACAAAAGAAAATTAGGGGGCAACAGAGCGAAAAAGGAAGCATCCCTTTATTCAGATACGTGCATCGACATGCATGACTATTTCTGTGCATTTCATTTGCCCTAAAGCTTTCTGTGACACCTTTTAATGGGTAATATTACAAAAAATGCCTCAGGGCTCTATAGCCATGGGTGAAGAGAAGGAACAGTCTGTTGCTACAGGCCCTATTCAGGTTTATACATACTTTCCGATATTTTATAAAACAAGCACTACAAAGTTAGGAAAATGTTAGAGGATAGATATGTAAAATGTAACCGGATAAAGGCTTAAGTGCTGTTATTAATTCTATATTGGTTTAAGTGGAAAAAAGTACTGAAACATGGCAGTAATAGAAACAAGCTATAAAACATAGGCTGGATTGATCAGAACTCCCTTTCAAACTTATCATTTAATATTTGCTCCGGGTTATTCCTCCATGAAACTCATTTTTATGTTGTAAAAAAGATTTGCAGCTTTCTCCTTTTCCCTTTCCTATATGATGGTTAACTCCAGCTCTCCAACCACCTGCCTCAGTGCGTCGCAGTCCAGGCTAGCAATCACCTTCCGCTGACCGCGCTTCCACGGTATAAACGACTCCTTCGTTGTCAGAGTCGCCTTTTCAGGGAGGACGCTGTAATTAGAAAACATCGTTTTTATTCCAAGCTGAAATGGTTATATTAGATTTAATAAAAAATCCCTGGTTAGATATAATCTCGGATAACAGTGTAGTAATTTGGGCTTCAGGATTTTATATTTCAACTTCCTTCACCTTAAAACTAGAATGCAATGACAACTTGGCAGCCATTTTTAAGTTAGCTTATAATTTAAATTATATATACAGACCGCCCTTTCCCTTAAGTATCCCATGCCGTGCAATATTCCCTGGCCAAGAGAGCAACCTGTCCCCAGGACTCTGAGAATATGGCTCTGAGAAGTTGGGCAAGAGTAGACTGGGCTCATTCATCCTCTGATTCTCCCTACCTGTGGAGAGGAACCAGGGCTCTACTTGTTACCTCCAGCTGACAGAATGACAGTCATTGGGGAATTCACTGTGCAAGGGATCATAGGTGTCAACTTCAATTCTATCGCTCTGTAGCACAACACACTGGTGTGCCAACGTGTGTGTTAATGCCCTCTATTTCAGATTATAGTAGATGATGTGTAACATCTACAAAATATCAAGAAGAATGCCATGGGGTGGATTTTTCCTCCAAGCGGACTTTAGGCGAGTAAAAATGGCGGAGGGCGGGAACGCATCAGAGTGAATCCCCTCCGCTATCTTAACCGCTCCCTCCCGCACCGTTCCTCCTGGATTGGGGGGATTAAGTTCGACCCTCTAGTTTTCTGTCAAATTTCCAATTCTTACCTGATGTAAAACAGATGAAATTTTACCACACTCTGGAACAGACTGCTTTGTGTTTTTAATATGAATATATTCTAATAAAAGGGCATCCACACAACTAAAATGTTATTCCATTTAAAGGCTTTACTTATGATCATTTAAATTGAGTTTTTAAAAAATAGATTATTCCTACCTGAATATCTTTAACTTAGGCTTCAATAAGCCAAGTCCATCAGTGCGAAGAACTATATGTTCCAGAGGCTTTTTAAGAGGGTTTGTAAATTCAATTACTATGGTTACCTCACGCCCAAATACTGCTGGTCCTTGAACCTGAAAAGAAATGGGAAAAGTAAATCTGTTAGGAACTATTAATGATAATTGGTCTGTGTACTTACCAATCCCCCAAGATTTTCTATAGAGGCTGTGAAATTTTCCAGACAAATGTATCTGCAGAAATATCCCAACTGTCAACATGGCTGACATTTTAAGGTTGCTTTACGCATCAGACTGGATAAGGTGGGAGGAGGAGAGAGATAGACTGTGCTGTTGAGAGAGGAAGAAATTAACCAGATTGATTTACACAGCAAAAAGATGGTAAATCAAAAATCAGGTCCAATAAGTTGCAATTCGCAGAATATGGGGAGGGCCGGGGAAAGGGCAAGTATAAAACAAAGGACACTAGAGTGGGGCAGAGTCTTTCTTTCATTCCATCCCGACCCTCCAAAACTTAATTGCATTTTGATTTTTCCGTAGACTCAGATAGGACTGCGTCCAATTTAATATCTTTTAAAAAAACATAATATTAAACTATAAGCTGTCTCATAAGGGCTGATTTTAACTTGGCCTGTCTGGCTGAAACAGGATGGTAGCAGAGTTAAAATAGCTGGGGTGAACTTACCGCCCGGTTCCCGCTCCGCTGCCTTATTTACTAGGACCTTCCCCTGATGAATCAGGCAGGATGTACATAGGACCTCAATGCAATATTGAGGGACAACTGGGCAGACCGTATGGTCACCCAGCTGAACCGGACGTGAAAAGGAAGAGGCCCCAAAAAAGGCAAGTGAAAAATTATTTTTCTGGGGCCATGAGGAGCAGGAGTGCTCCCTCTGGCTCCACAAGAATAATGTGGACCATTGCCACCTAATGTTCTTCCCTCTGTGAACGTTCCCCTCCCCCGGACCCACCCTCCTGCCGGCCGAGATGGCCTCAGGGCTGGCCCGGAGCCGGTGAGCTGCAGCGGAACGCCTGTTCAGGGCACGCAGATCGCCAGTGACATGGAAGTTCCCTGGAATTGGGGTTTCCAACACACTTCCGGTAAAGTTACGGCGGGGGAGCAGGAGCAGCTCTGAAGAAATTCCCAGCCATGAATACTGGTTACTTAGAGCAACATCTTTCCCTTGTTGCTGGTTGATTATGGGGTGCTCATATCTGTTACAAACTGTGCTTCACCAGCACATCCAAACCACACACAAACTGCTCTGTGATTGTGGAGAAAAAGTTTTGTACTGCAAGCATGTTCTCCTTCCCAAGCATCATTGCCAGGTTCTGTTAAATGAATTATTTTTAATCTACTTACCTTTGTTGCTCTGGATGTAGACAAAGACATCAACCAAATACACATGATGGTAGAAAACTAATAATTAAACAGCATGCACCCACCGTTTTTGCAGGTGTGGAAGTATCTGATCTGGAAGCAGTTCAAATTGGCCCAAATTGAATATACAAATAAATGCGGGTCACTTTTGACTGGCAATTTTCCACTCACTTCTATTCTGACATCGTATGCTTTGTGCATCCTGTTTTATCATTATGGTGCAAACTGTATCCCAATGTATCACTGTACTGCAGTAGGTGCTTGTAGGCAAGATAAATCAGCAAGATATTGAATTAATGGCTGTCTACGGAAACATTGCTAAAAGTCCTAAAACTGGGTGGTGCAGTTGGTTAAACACTAGCCTTTTAGCCCTGGGACCTGGGGTCAAAACCAGCCCCAGCTAATGGGTTGAAAGTTTCACCTGTTTGTTGTCTTAAGGCTCCCACATAAAATGAGTTTGGGCAGTTTCAATACAGTTCCTGGACCCACTCATTATGGAAAAATGCCACATTATTACAGAGATTTGGGCTGAGGCACATTATTGGGTTGGAGTAGAAGGTACTTCGTCTAACTGTCATGCCTGACCTAGCATTGTTTGATGTTAACACTAGATGCTTGAAATGAAAACGAGTTCCACTCGAGTACTAACATCCCTCTCCTTGATGCGTCCAAAAATAAAATCCTTAAGCATTTCACTGTTTGTCAGTAGGATTTTGCTTCCTTCTTTTGCCAGAAACAACTGTTTGATCAGATTCTACGCATGACTTACTTTCATATTCAGCTTTGGAATCTGCAGGGTTATGACCTTCTGAGCAGCAAGAGTCTGTCCTGTTTCAGCGACGAGTCCACTGACGAGAAAATGCAAATTGGACTGTTCAACAAGGTGATCCATATAGTCCTCTGACTTGATGTTCACTTGTGTCTGATGAACTGAAATCAGTGAGATGAATAGTAGGTTAAGCATACTGCTTTGAAAATAAGACTGCTGAAGTTTAATTTGTTTTGAAGTTAGGACCACTCTCTTTACTTTAAAGCTGTTGTATTGTTTTATAAAAGCTGGGTTCTACTTTTCCCAATCATTCAGTTCTACTAATTTACGTCAAATTGCTCAATCAGTAAATTGTAAAAATGTGCATCCAGTACAAATCCCTCATAAATCCACGAGTGAAGAACTGAGTGTAATTTGCATCATGTACCACATAACAACTCATGACAATAACCGAGGAACAAAATGTACTATTCTGAAGTATTGAACTTAAAGATAATTAATTAACAGGGAAGATAGCTGTACCAATAAGTACTACTATGGAAAATTGGCTATCTGGATTGAAAACTGGCTTAGCAATTAAAAGCAGATAATTAATAATTGGAAAAAGTTTGGCTGTGTTATGTGGTGAGGTTATTTGGATTGGATTGGGTTGGCGTGAGGTATTGTGGCAGGGAATGGTCACCGACTAGTGAAATTCCACTGGGCTTTGTTCTGGATCTCCTGCTGTTAAAACTCTCAGCATGAAGTTTATGATGATTATGGAATCATTAACTCTTTTGTAAATAAATATAACAAACAGAATGACAGCATTGCTTGCTTGCAAAGAGAAAGTAATTTAGATTTTCTGATAAGGGCACAGTTTAAAACCGAATGACTATTGGCGGGTTTTAGACAGACTCAAATGGAAATGTGCTCTTTGCACCAAATTTCCCACGGTTAGCTCATTGGCATAGCTTCAGGATTGCTGCAGGGAGCACACTAGTGATGAGGAGGTCCTAACGCCTACCAATGTGAAACTACTGCTAACCCCCAGAACCCTCATTGGCCATTCAGGCTTGTTTGGAGACCAGAAAACTGCCCTTCATTGGTTTACCACCTCTAAGAAGGAGGAAATTACAGTTCTGGTGTAGGCTTTAATAGGCTGCAGCCAGTTAAAGGGGGACCTTGCATTTATAGCGCCAGGCAGTGCCAGATTACTGAGGCAGCAGCAGCAGCTTGGGTGTGACAGCAGCAGCAAGGGCATCATGGTTTTCCGATGTATCTGCGGAGGTACAACTGGCAAAAGTCAGGGCAAGAAGGAACCATCTCATGGACGCTGAGGGCAGGAGGGCCCCTAGGAAGATGGTACGGGCAGTCTAAAGGGAAGTAGCAGAGACAGTCAATGCAACCTCCACCACCCCAAAAGCTGCCACACAGTGCTGAAAAAGATGACCTCACAAAGGTGGCCAAGGCAAGTCAAGGCACTTGTCCCCACACACATCCTCCACCACTAAGGGAATCTTCACTCACCTCCTGATCTCTCGTCGTTTTTCTCTCTCAGTACCTGGAAGGGCAACCTCTCCAAACACTGAACCACCATTTACACTCACCAGCCACACTCTCAACTTACTTTGCCCGTCACAAGAGCTACAGCTAATCTTCAAAGACAGTTCATTTAAAGGGACAAAGCATCTCCAATTCTCACCATTATGAGATGCACGTGCTCATATGGGGAAAAGTACCGATGCCACTCACAGGCTTTTAACATTGTCTTCTCTCCCTCCAACAAAAAAGCTGGCCTACAATCAGCACCAGAGAAATACAATCGGGGAGAACCACCGTGATGGAAATCGCTGAATCTGCAGGAAGAGGAAACTCTCCAGACTCTTGACTGATACACATGAGAGCCTGTTGGAGAGGGCAAAGTTGGAGCTGAGCTGACAGCAGAAGGTTGGAGAAGGCAGGGCAAAGATCAGCAGAACTCCTCTCCTTGCTCTGGCAACTGTCTCTCCTGTTCCACTTCCTCTTCTTTCTGCACACCCGCCTTGTGCTGCGGGTGTTTCTTCCCCTTTGTCATCAACATTGCGTTCAGGCAGCAAGAATTTCTTCAGGACAATGTGACAATGATCCTGGAGGCTCTTGCTGGACTGGAATGCAGTGTTCCACTGGATTTATCCTGGCAACCAAAAGGTGGCTTCCGAATGCCTATAGTCTGCTCTATGACACTTCTTGTGGTTGCATGGGTCCCATTATGTCCGTTCCCCTATCTCTCTGTGGAAATTTCACTGGAGTCTTCAGCCATGAGTGGCCAATTAACCACTCTGGTACATAGCCTTGAGTAATGAGGGCTGAAATGGTGGATTGTTTCATGATGAAAGAGTCAGGATGTACTGCCTGGTTATCACCCGTTCTTTCATGCAGAGCCACTTAAAGTGTTACATACTGTGATCGGAGTGCGTCTGAGCTACCATTAAACATTGTAGTTCAGCATTCAGTTGGCTTAGTGGTACCATCGGACCTGTTGTCCTAGCTTCCTTTGGGAATAGGAATATCCACTTGTACTAATAGCCTTGCCTTGGCAAGGAGTGTCCATCACTATCTGCATAACAGACCTGGTGGATGGGCACAGAGCACCTCTCGTGCAGCCTGACCCGACTGTCATCCCTCAATAGGTCCTCCTCCTCTTCTTCCAAACACTTCAGATAGATGGATTTCCATTGGGAAACCCAATGGTGCCAATAATAGCACTGGGGCAAAATAGTCTGAACAATTCACACAACAGTTCTTGAGAGCCTAAGTTCTCAGCAGAAAAAAAAAGAAAATGAGCAAAACAGTTCAAAAAACCTTGAAATATTATAGATTCAGAATATCTACTGGCATCCTCTAAATCAGTTACCAGCACAGACGGCTCCCTAGCAACGCTGAACAACAATTTCTCATGGGCAGTCCTTTAGAAACGATGTCCTCCACACCTGGACGTTGGGAAATGGCATGCGGGACATCCCCTCCCCAAATAAATACTTAAATGAAGAGCCCACTTGTTTTCTGCTGTTCCCCAATGCCCAGAAATTAGTCCACAGTGCACCCAGTATCAGAAAATCTAGGCTAGTGGGTCTTACCCTTAAGAGGTTGCAAAGATACTTTAATGGTCTCATCCTTAAACTGAACTTTTGGGACTCCAGTGTAGAACATCACGTTGCCGCTGACATGAACAGTTATACTTCGTTCTTCATCGCTGTTGTTTTTGAGCTCCACGACGATATCGAAGTTTGTGCCTAGCAAAATGTTTTCTCTTACATGCACATTCACTGATGCATCCATTGACACCTCTGTTACAGCTTGTTCCCTCTTAATACCATACTGGACAGCTGAGCTTTGTGCATTCCTCTCCTCCTGACTGCCTAGAAAGGGGGGAATGAAAGCAAATGAGATAATTCTTCCCCAAGTAATTAGAAGACATATGAAGCAATTTTACCAGCTCCAGGCTGCCAGAAGGGAGTCTCGTCCATTGGGAGATTCGTAAAATTACCTCTCTTATATAGCAGTGCACAGAATCATGACATCTCAGTGCGGGTGTCAATGGGGTCAATTTTGAGGCATCCCGTCTGGCAGAAAGGGTGGGGTAGTGCCCCAAAAATGACTTACTGCCCACTTCCCTCTGTTGCTGTTGCAATCTTCCGCCGGGCCTATTGTTGGGCAAATGGAGCGCTCGCCTGAGTCAGGCGGTAGGTCCATTTAAAATTCAAAACAAGGTCCTACAATACAACAACGACAACTTGTATTTATATAGCGCCTTTAATGTAGTAAAATGTCCCAAAGTGCTACACAGGAGTGTTATCAAACAAAATCTGACACCAAGCTACATAAGGAGATATTAGGACAGGTTGGTCAAAGAGGTAGGTTTTAAGGAGCGTCTTAAAGGAGCAGAGAGAGGTAAAGAGGCAGAGGGGTTTAGGGAGGGAATTCCAGAGCTTAGGGCCTAGGCAGCTGAAGGCACAGCCGCCAATGGTGGAGCGAAGAAAATCGGGGATGTGCAAGTAGCCTGAATTGGAGGAGCGCAGAGATCTCGGAGGGTTGTAAAGCTGGAGGAGGTTACAGAGATAGAGGGGAGAGGGGGGGCGAGGCCATGGAGGGATTTGAAGACAAGGATGAGAATTTTAAAATCGAAGCATTCCCGGACTGGGAGCCAATGTAGGTCAGTGGGCACAGAGGTGATGGGAGAACAGGACTTGGTGCGAGTTAGGATGTATAGAATCGCGTTTGCCATATTGGGACAATACTGTACAGAACATGTGCCGTGCACACTCTGCTCAGGAAATCAGTTGGTGATCCAACCGAAGAGGAGTCGACGGGTCTGTTTGTGTTTATTTTTGTTGGGCCCGGGAGGAGCAGAACTGCTCCCCCTCCGAGATCGGACCCATCTCCGGACCTATCTTCTTCAAGCCCTGAGGCCGACCGCCGGTATGTCCTGGAGCGCTTGTTTACCACCTGCAATCCACCAGCTGAATGTTAATGAGGCCCGGCCCTCAATATAGGCCGGGCCTCCTGCTGGGATTATCAGGCGCGCTGCCCAAAGTCCGCAGCGGGGGAAAATCCACCCCGTGATTTTAGCCCTGGTGCTGGATGACATTTAAATTTAATTCAGGCTCTATATTATATGGGGAATATTGAAATTTCCTGTATCCTTAGTAACTTGTAATCCTATGAGGTCCAATGTTGCAGCTTCATAGCAGGTAAGATCCAACACAACGTGGGACTAAGAAGTAGCTGAATTTTTTGCTTTGTGTCAGCTTGGCTCACTTGAGTTTGGAGGTAGCAGGTTCAAGCCCTGCTCCGGGACTTGACTGCACAATCTAAGCTAAGGGTTCGCTCCATTTTAATAGATGGAAAATCATGGGCAAAGGCTCCGTGATTTTCCAATATGCATTGCAGACCAGAATCCCCTGCTAAATAACCCCCATCCTGAAAGAGGGTCATGAGGGACGATTTTCTGAATGCGTAATGGAAAGACTCACACGCTACCACAGCTATCAGGAAATTGCTGCATTTTTCCCATCCATAATTTTCGTTGGATAAATTTTATGATTAAATTAATTCTAATGGATGAAAAGTTACGCAAGTCGTGAATTGGGTCCAAATTCCTGAAATGCGCTCCCATTGCACGAAGCTCTGCACCAGAAGCGCTTGGTCGTAATATGTAATACACAACATTGCACGCTAAAGTAAAACCGCATCGTCGAGCAAGTCGTGAATTGGGTCCAAATTCCTGAAACGCACTCCCATTGCACGAAACTCTGCACCAGAAGCGCTTGGTCATAATATTTAATACACAACATTGCAAGCTATAGTAAAACCGCATCGTCGAACAAATCATATATTTCACTCCTTCAATTGTGTCTTCCAAAGCCTTTTACTGCTGAACAAAATATCCTACGCTAATCCCTCTTTTTGCTTGTGTTCCTTTCTCCCACCTTCTTGCCTTTGTTACTTCCTTCACTTTCTGCAAATTTTGTTTTCACTTCACTTGGACCGAATGACCTCCTCCTGTGCTCTACCTACTATGATACTATGATGCTTTCCACTCATATTATTTTCCAGTTTTTTTAATTTGGCATTTCACTCTTCATTCCTCCCCTTGCCACAGAACATAAAACTAATTACTTAGAAATTCAGTCAGCGGATTTTAGTAGATGCGACTAAAAGGATAGATACTTAGGCCTAGAAATTGGTTTATGCCAGCAATCGGTGCAAACTGGGCACAGAGAATGGTCACTGCATCGGAAGGTGGAGGCCTAAGGCCCATCCGATATTGGGCCTCGGGCCTCATTTACATCAGACAGGCGAGCTGAAGATCCTTGCTGGGCGTGCCCAGGCAGCTCGCCAGCAAAGACCATTTGAATTTCAGGCCACTGCATTGCCGGCAGCAGGCCTCAGGTGGTTCTTGGAAGAGGGGGTAAGCGATCGGCCGGGGGGGTGGGGGTGGGGGGGCGACTGAGAGAGGGGGGTAAACAATCAGGAGGGAGGGGGGGGCAATAGGGAGGGGGAGAAGCAGCAAATGCTGCCCACCATATTGGATGCTTTGGCAACCATTTTAAGCCTGCAAAACGTGCGCAGCATCATCGAATTTCTAGGCCCAAAATACTCATGGCAGTCAGTATGTTATTTCCTACTTATGCAGTGCAAAGTATTGTAATAGTTCTATCATGCTTGTTAGGTATTTGCTGTATACTTAAAAAATAGTCAAGGCTAAACTGCATTGTAGTTCTCATTAATGTGACAGATTAGTGCAGATGAACCAATTTTATGTTTTTGAATTAAAGGTCAGAATGCCATCAACTGCATCTTGCATTAATGGCAGTATTGGAAAAAAAATCAAACCCTTAAATGTATTTTGCTACGGCCATTAAATAAAGTAAAAGACAAGGAAATATTTGTGATGTAGACTCAACAGAATTTAAATGATGCAGATCATAAACAGCAAATTTTAAAATAAAGAAATCTTTTCGTTCCCTCTTCCCATTGCTGATGATCTCAGACCTGCATCTTCAGGATTCTTTCAGCCTCATTTCCCCAGCCAGGGGTCACTGCGGTGTTTTGTTCCTGGGAGGTTTCCCACCTGACAGCCTAGCTGTAAAGTGACAGGGCTCCGTTCAGGCACGTCCGTGGCGTGAATTGATTTAACAGAAAATATCCAAAGAATCCAAGTCAGGAAGAACAGAGATTCAAAATGGACAGAAAATAGAGTTACACACTAAAACAAAAAGCATATTTCCAAACAAGGTTGTGGCTTATAGTTTGAATATTGTAATCTGCAGAATAAATGTTACAACTTACAAGATAAAATGGATGCCCACCCCAGTCTACCATGGGCTTCAAAGTTTCCAAGTCTCTTTCCATGACGATACCTAGCATGCTGCGAGGGAGCATTGGGAACATTACAGGCAACGGGCCCACGATTTTCCACTGGGCGCTATTGGCGTACAAGATACTTCATCATGGGTAAGGACTCAGATAATTTACTCTTAAAACACTGAACAGCTCCACTGGATGCATTGGAATTGTGTGGGTCAGGCTGGATAGACAGCGGATCTTCTCCTATCCTGTCACATGCCCCAGCTAGCCCAAAGGAATGAGATTCAGGTTTGAAGCTACAGACACAAGGAAGGCATGTTTGGCTCAGCTGCTTTGATAGGCTCAGTGGATGAAATGACTAGTCTTGAATGAGTTGCCCAGGCCCGAGAGTTACTTGTTAAACACATATCTTGAAAATGTGCCGTACAATTACCTTACATTTAACACATTCATACAAAATTTTTTGTTCACTATTTTTACAGAGGGATTTAACCTTCGTAATTTGAAATGGATTACCACCTCAGTTCAAACAACTGACAAAGGAATTTCATGTGAATGTCTCTCTCTTTCGTACACTAATATTCACACCATGAAACTTCAAGACTATATTATTTTTTTTAGTAAGGGCAACGTGGCTTCTAGAAAAAGAGGCAGCTCTGACCTGAAATAAATATAGGGTTTTAGACATCGCAATCTTTTATCAGAATTATCGTTGTGCTTTAGTTCAGCTTTTTTATCTCGTTCTTCTGAAAATGAGGCAACAAGAAGTTACGGGACAGGACAAAAAAAAGCTTCTTTATGAAGGGCATAATTTAGCAACTTTGTTTAATTTAATGTGCTGATTACCAGCAATTTGAAGTAGGTACTTGGAAAAAAATTCTCATTTTTAAGGAGGTGGGATTATAAATATACATTAAGCCAATGATTCTGATTTGTTATCTTCCGTTTTATAAACTGGGCTCCATCGATGTTGTAGAGAAGGTTATAGATGTTGATTGAGCCAGAAAAAGCAATGTGAAGTAACCCATTTTATAATCCAATATTTGGAAACCAGTGAAAGATTTTATAATGAGGGACTGTAAGGAAGAAATCCTGGGAATCCTTTGGAGAAGCAATGTTTCAAAAGTAATTTGGAACCACGTAAGGTAAAGATAAAAGCGAATTGGACATGATTGCTGCATCTGAGAAAGGTAAGGAAAAAAGCAACAGCATTTATATTATATTTTATTTAATGTAGGCTCAGCGTTATAAAGAAGTTCCTTGGGACAATCCCCAGGACCTCAAAGCTATGAAGTCCCTTACCTCCCTCAGTCCTTGGTTCCTCATACAATCTTACAGGCTTTGAAAACCTAAGACTGGTGTCACTACTTCCTTATTTATCTAGTCTTCCCTTCTACTCTTTTTCAAGCTTGGTGATGCCCTGTACTAAAGGCCTTGACCCTTTGCATTAGTTTCTCAATTAAAAAAAATACAGTTTTGTTAATTGGAGAAACAAATGTCAGAAAGGCAAAAAATGTTTACAGCGATAAAATCGTTGGTTGTGCAGCAATCTATTTTAAAAGTCAAAATATTGACGAAATGAAGAAGGTTTATTGCTTTCTCCCACTATTTGGTACACATTATGAATGCACCTTCATGGTGCGGAACCTTAGCTGCTGGGAGCACATATTGGGAAATTGTGGATGTACTTCCCATGATTTTCTGTCCATTAAAATTGTGGGGAGCGCACCAGCGATTTCTGCATATATGCTCCTGGTGGGTGAGGCTCCGTGTTGGGAGAGTGCATTTGTAATTTACTATTTACCCTTCTAGATAGAAAAAGACTTTCCTGAAAATGTACATCTTACCACAGTGGCACTATCAAGAGGTGACAGAGAGCGTTTTTAGAAAACTAGCCTCCATCCCATGAAGGTAATCTGGCAACTGCGGTAAATGCTCCATTCTTTGTATCACAAGTTTGAAGTGACAACTTCTTAAAGCGAGGGAAAGAAATAGAGATATAAGGGCTCGAGGTGCTGAGCTTCGCCCACTAGGGGCACTTCTTGGGAAACCACAGGTAGTGCACCCACAATTTCCCAATGTGTGTTCCTGGCAGGTGCTGCTCCCCAAAGGAAGCATGCATTCAGCAAACAATTTACGGAAATAATAAGTACTAAAACACTGGGATATATAGCACGATTTTTACCCCTACCCGCCCAGTGGAAACTGCACAGGTGGGCTGCTAAAATCGGCCGGGTGACTTACCTGCGACACCCTGCCTGGAACTCGCCGTCCTGAATTTTAACCTGCTCTTCTGAGCAGGTATCAAAGGTACCTGCCACCCAACCACTTGAATCCCGTTAAAGTTGGGGCTTTAGTTGAATGGTAGAATTGTTTTGTATTCCCCTACACGTAGGAATGCTCCATTTACTTTTCACCATTCAGCTGATCTTTCAGCATTAATACATTATTAAACAAAAAAACATAACAGCATCATGTAGAATTGAGAAGAATTCTTCCCCAGGCTGACACATTAAAGACTAAACACACTTTGACATAATGCAGCAATGGGGAAACATTACTCAATGAAATCCGATGAAAACACTATGGGGGTAGAATTGCTCTGGTTGCTGTGAAGCAACACCGTAAATGCATTCAAAAAAGTTTGTGTTTACAGTGTCGCTACACAGAGCAACTCTCCCTCCATAAGTTCACATTAAATTAATGGAAATTCCCAGTGTCACGACAAATTTGGTTACAGTTTTAATAAAATATCTGATACATCAGCAAAGTGTACAATCAAGAAATGTCTCATTTTGTCAAATTCTGACAGTTACATAAAAATCCCATATTATATTATACCAAATAAAATTTTTGCAGCAGTACAATTTCACTTCATGCTCTAAAACTGACTTTATTGAGCACACGTTGTGCTCATCAGTCTTTTTACATTCTCAGCATAGGAATGCTTTTGCACTCGCCCTGTTATGATCTACATTCCCCATTTACAATCTGTTCATGCTGTCACTGTACTGCAACTCTGCAGGACAATGGCTTGTTAACTATTGAAAGAAATAGTGTTAAGCCTTCCTGCCATAGCTCTTTAGAATCATGCAATGACCTGCCACACACTTTTTATATATATATATATATATACAAAAAATCAGTGGCAGATTATGTTGTTTTAGTCCTTGCTTTCTTGTGTTTTTGCTGCGTCCCAAGTAAATAGTGATTTTTACTGATTTTCTCTGAATTTACCTTGGTTGTTTTAGGGTCCAGTATTTTACCCTCTTACTCCTATTTTTTTTGACAGTAAAAACAAACCCGAAAAAAACACCAGGACACTGAACTTCCCCTCGGACTTTCTGCAACTGCATCACCGTACCTACGTTGGAAGTGCTGGGGAAACCCCGTTACCGTCACACTTGCGACTAAGTTACGGCGTGGCAGCCGCAGAATGTCCGAGGCAATTATGGGCAGGGTTTTTAAATCGACAAAAATAAAAAACTCTAGTGATCTTTATGTATTCATGACAAATTTAAAGATGCATTATGGCTTATTTCATGCAACATTTATGTTGCCTTGAAATTTATGATTAGTGAATGTTTAATTTCAACAAACATATCTATCTATATATATATATATATAGATAGATATGTTTGTTGAAATTAAACATTCACTAATCATAAATTTCAAGGCAACATAAATGTTGCATGAAATAAGCCATAATGCATCTTTAAATTTGTCATGAATACATAAAGATCACTAGAGTTTTTTATTTTTGTCGATTTAAAAACCCTGCCCATAATTGCCTCGGACATTCTGCGGCTGCCACGCCGTAACTTAGTCGCAAGTGTGACGGTAACGGGGTTTCCCCAGCACTTCCAACGATGGTACGGTGATGCAGTTGCAGAAAGTCCGAGGGGAAGTTCAGTGTCCTGGTGTTTTTTTCGGGTTTGTTTTTACTGTCAAAAAAAATAGGAGTAAGAGGGTAAAATACTGGACCCTAAAACAACCAAGGTAAATTCAGAGAAAATCAGTAAAAATCACTATTTACTTGGGACGCAGCAAAAACACAAGAAAGCAAGGACTAAAACAACATAATCTGCCACTGATTTTTTGTAACTGCCTCAGAAAATAAATAGTGCCTTACCAATCACAAGACGTATAGGTTAGTTCACTTTTCATTTCTCAGTATATATTCCTTGATTTATGCCTTCATAGCTCACACATTTCAAAGCATGTGCTTGCAGAAATCCAATTCTGATTCTGTTAACTTCTGCTAGTAGGAAAAACTGCATCCATACAGAAATGACTTCCCTAGGTATTCAGGTAATAAAGTTTCCATTTTTTAAATTATTTCACATTTTGTGTTAATAAAATAATTTTGTGCTCATGGATAAAATTGAGTCAATGGGGGGAAAATTGGATCGGGCCTGTTTTTAGGCGGGAGTAGCACGATCCGCTATTACCCCGCCCAATGGTCCCTGCGCAGGCAGGACGAGATTTTCATCAGGCCTGAGGACTTACCTGCAATCTGCGTTGGAAATCAGCGTTGAACGAGGATTCCATGCAATTCGCACTTTCCACCAGCAGGGGGAGCGCCAATCTCTCAGAGGCAGGCTGTCTGTTAGAAATCTCTTAAAGGTAGCTGGTACCTGTTATTTGCTGAAAATAACAGACTCCTGTCTGCACGGAGTCTGAACGGAGATCAGACATCGCACACGTAAAGCACAGATGCTGGTCCCATCCCTGTGTTTACATACTGATGAGTTATGTTTGAATAAAGGCTGCGCACCACTAAATCCCACATCCTCCAATCTGCATGCCAGACCTCACCAATCTGAGAGTCCAGGCACCAAGGTTCTCTGCTGATGCACCAGAGGCCTTGGTGCAAGAGGTGGACAGAAGGAGGGAAATCCTATATCCGCGGGGAGGCGGGGAGCAAGAGGCCCTCCAGACATACACCCAAAATGCAGTGGGAGGCAGTAGGGGATGAAGTCAATTCCAGGCACACAGCATCGTGAACATGAATGCAGTACAGGAAGAAGTTCAATGCTTTGACATGAGTGGTCAAGGTGAGTGAGGTCAACTGTCAAGTGGCGTCTCCTACCAACTGCATCACTAGCGCATCCACTGCTCCACAAACTACAGCCCCCAACACCCACCTACCAACAATCTCTTTCCATCAGTACTCAGCTCTTCCAATCAGATGTTTCCTCTCACCCTCACAGATTACCACTGTTACAAGCCGCCGACCCACAACTCACAGGCCACACTCACTGGCAGCTATTCATACATGACAGGCACATCACCCAGACATACGTCCTGCTTTCTTGCAGGAGAAGATGGCGCATATCAGTAGCAGCAAGTGACAGTGGCATTCAGCCCCTTGCGCCTGTTCTGCCATTCAATGAGATCATGGTGGACCTGTGACCTAACTCCATATACCCGCCTTAGCCCCATATCCCTTAGTACCCTTGAGTCACAGAAATCTATCAATCTCAGATTTAGAATTCACAATTGAGCTAGCATCAACTACCGTTTGCAGAAGAGCGTTCCAAACTTCTCCCACCCTTTGCGTGTGGAAGCATTTCCTAACTTCACTCCTGCATGTCCTGGCTCTAAATATTAGACTATGTCCCCGCGTCCTAGTATTGAAATGTGGGAGACCTCCAAAAACAGTTACAAACGTCTCGGCAGCCAGAGGCAATAATCCAGCCACTAACCTGTAAATCCTGGATAGTCCCTTTAAACAGCGCTGGTGGGGGGGTCCTCCAGGCACTCTAAGACACGTTCAGATGGTCAGGGTTAAGACTATGCATTGAGTTGAGCGTTATGTCCCAAAATGGTGTCTATCACTTTAAATCAGCGTTGCACACTGATTGAAGCCATTTTCTCCCTACTTTACATGATACCAGCGTTCGTTATCTGCGCCTGCACTAATTCCTATACCAAGATGGCGTCTGGCGCACGTCACGCAGGAAACGTGCGTGCGCATCCAAGACGCCATCTTGGATGTCGGAGAGGCCGTGTCGCGCCGAAACAACGGGCGCTGCACGGCCCAATTTAGCGCCCAACATGTTTAAAATCTTGAGGGAGAAGTTTTATTTGTCAAATGCACTCCTTGTCTGCGATCGTATATATCCTAAAGCTTCCATGTCTTTTCCTGCTGAAAGTCGGGCCCAGAGATGTTAATGCATCATATTTGTGACATCAGCACATCAAGCAGTGGGCATACCAATGTCACTGATATGATGCACTACCATCTCTAGACCTGGCAAGAAGACTATCGTTTACAGGAAATTGTTCTGTTTGGTAAGGCAAATTTGGGGGGAAAGCAATTTTTACCAATCCACCATCCAAAAAAATCCGAGTAGTTACATGGAAAATCAGTAAGAACTAATTTTAAAGATCCTTATGAAAACATTGATTTACTGGTTGTGTTTTAAGTCATACTTTTTTAACTCTAATTTTGGGATAAAAACATTATCGAAATAAAAGGGTAAAAATTGGTATGTGTCACGCTTGTTTTTTGGGTGTCAATGGACGCAAAGCATACCAATTTAGCAGTGGGATGACCTGCACCTATTCTGCACAAGCGTTAGTCTCACTGCTAAATTAATGGGGCCTGTTGAAGGAACCCTTTGCAAAATTAGTCAGCGATGAGCGGGGCAGGCATCGGGCCTTCCCCGCTCGGGATTCTTCAGCAGAAAGGAGGTCCTAAAGGGAGACAGAGAGGTGGAGAAGTTTAGAGAGGGAATTGCAGAGCTTGGGGCTTAGACAGCTGAAGGCACAGCCGCCAATGGTGGGCAATGCTTATAAGGCCAGAGTTGAAGGAACGCAGAGTTCTTGGAGGGCTGGAGGAGGTTACAAAGATAGGGAGGGGTGAGGCCAGGATTTGAACACAAGGATGAGAATTTTAAAATCAAAGGCATTGATTGACCGGGAGCCAAAGCAGGTCAGCGAGCACAGGGGTGATGGGTGTTTTATAGTGCAAGTGGAGCAAGGTGGTAGAAGTTCTGCCAAACAGGGTAACACTGTTTGCATCCATCTGGTGTGGCAATACGTGCCCTTTGCCGACAGGACCTTGGAAGCAGCATTATGCCATCACTTACCCACAGACTAAAGGGAAAGTGGCAAAAAAAAGTGAGTGTTTTGAAAGGCTCAAAATTGATTATAAAACATTTATTGCCTTGATTGCATTGAAATGGAAGAAGTGAATAGCGAGGCCAGAAGGACAGAAACCCAACGTGGAGGCACAAAATGAGAGTCTGTGGGCAAGCAATTGCGTCGCACTGCCCCATAGCCCTTGTTGGTGATGGGGATGTTTTGCTGTATCTAGAGGGTTGCCCTGGTTTTTTTTTTGGGGGGTGGGGGGGTGGTTTGCACTACTTACAATCATCCATCACCCCTGTGCTTGATGTCCTACATTGGCTCCTAGTCCAACAAAGCCTTGATTTTAAAATTCTCATTTTTCGTATTCAAATACCTCAGTGGCCCCACCCCTTTACTATCTCTGTAACTTCCTCCAGCCCTACAACCCTCCCAGAACACTGCGTTCCTTCAACTCAGGCCTCTTAAGCATCCCCCACTTCCTTCGCCCCACCACTGATGGCGATGCCTTCAGCTGCCTAGGCCCTAAGCTCTGGAATTCCCTCCCTAAACTTCACTACCTCTCCACCTCTCTCTTTCCTCCTTTAAGACCATCCTTAAAAACTACCTCTTTAACCAAGCTTTTAGTCACCCATCCTAATATCTCCTTCTTTGGCTCCGAGGACACTTCTTTGAAGCACCTTTGGATGTTTTCCTATGTAAAGCGCACTATATAAATGTAAGTTGTTGTTTCATTCCTGCTCTTCTTGGCTCTCTCCTGGGCCTGCTGCTCCTTGGCGCTGAGGCTGGCACAGGCACCGATCTCGCTGAAAACTAGTTAAAATGGCGTTGGGGTCTGAATGACATCATCAGATTCTGACGTTTGAATTTCAATGAGGCCCTCACCTACCCGGGCTGAGGGCCTCGCACGCTGCCCAAACAAAGGAGTTAAAATGGCATGGGTTGAGAGTACGGTGTGGACAAGGTGAGTGCCACGCTGACAGTATTTTAACCCCTCACACGCACCATCCTCATCAGGTGCAGGGGATTAAAATCGGGCCTTTAGTCTCCCAGTTCTCCAATACCTCTGTGGCATTGCACATTTTGTCTTGTGGTGCAGCTGATCACAAAATAGGCCTTTACTTTATCAGTAGTTATGGTCAGGTCATGAGTTGGAAACGTTTTGTTGTTCAGTCCATCACTATGCAGCTTATTCCTACTGAACGAAGATGGGTGGTGCACTTATTATCTGGCTATTGCTGTGGAATCCTGTCAGGCTTGAAACGAGTCCTGGTGGGGACGTCACACTTGAAGGTAGCTCTGAGATAGCGCAGCCACCTTATAACCCCAATTCTCTAGCCCACAATCCTTGTGAGTGCGGGTTCCTGCTGGGAGCATGAAATTAGCCCCTTTTTTGTATTCAGTCAATGCTACCAAATGAATCCTCGGGCTGCTTTCATATAAGGCAGCAATCCGCTGCTGCCAAAATGGGGGGGACTGGCACGCACAGGGAGCACGTCTCTAGAAATTGTGTGTACACAGCCCGTGATTTCTGTCCATTAAAAGGAATGGGTGGAAAATCATGTGTGCGCACCCGAAATGAGCTCTTCGAGTGCCGCTCTCTACAGGAAGTGTCAAATCGCAGAATCACACCTAAAATATGTTAGTCAGAAACTAGAGAAGTGATTTTGTTCTCCCAAATATATTAGAATGAACCTGGTTGAAATGCAATTCAATTCTTAACAGTAATTTAGACATAATGATGCTGCTTCATATTAAAAGTTAACTTTTCATTTTTTTAAAAAAAGATTTCAAACTACCTCCGAGATGTGGATCAATACTCACCCTCTGGGTATTTATATTGATCTGTGATGTCTTTCCTCCCATCAGACCCAATCTGCTTGGTCACAATTAATTTTCCAACCTCATCAGTCTTCACATCACCTTTAATCAGGGAACCATCCTTCTGTCTGTTCCAGTATACAACGTCACTGTTTACCTTCAAGCAAAAAAATCAAGATTAATTTACAAAGAAAGTGCTGTACAATGTGCTAACAGGTCCACTAACTTTTTTAATGTTCTCTAGATGTGCAGGAAAACTGTTTCCACCACTGCCCTAACAGAACAATCTGCCCATATTGGCCTGATCACTAGGTGAACATGTAACGCAGCATCCCACCTCAAGGGGTGGTAGGAAAAACAGGTGGGAAATACAATCTATTGACCAATGGTGGAGAATCATGGGGGGAAAAGTCAATAGTACTGGATCTAAAAAGAGGAAATGGTTAATGTAGGGGAGCGAGAGGGACAGGGCATTAGGAGAAAGTAATAGAGAGCCAGATGGTAGAAAGACAAGAGGATGGAAGAGGGAATATGTGTACATGAGAGCAACAGAGAAAGTGAGAACAAAATAAAAACTACAATGTTTTGGCTTTTACCTTCTTCAGCTAATAAGATCTAACAATTGTAAACAATTTTACAACACCAAGTTATAGTCCAACAATTTTATTTTTAATCCCACAAGCTTTCGGGGGCTTCCCCCTTCCTCAGGTGAACGGTGTGGAAGGGGGAAGCCCCTGAAAGCTTGTGGGATTAAAAATAAAATTGTTGGACTATAACTTGGTGTTGTAAAATTGTTTACAATTGTCAACCCCAGTCCATCACCGGCATCTCCACATCAAGATCTAACAAAGCTAATAAGGTTGCTATTTACAGATGGTAATGTAAACAAAGCAGAGTCTCATGAACGAATACTAGCAGCTGACTGAGGCACGGTGACAGTTCACAAAGGAGGAAACAGATTTTTATTGCGAGACCAAAAAAAGTTAGCTTCATGTATTGTTACCAGATCATGCTAACAATGATTTCAGCAACTCAGCTTTCTAACAATTTTCCTTTTTACTTTGCGAAACACTTCTGGACTAAACTGCATCTAATGTGTGCGTCAGGACTTTCCAAGTATTCAGTTAAATGAAGAACCACATGAATCATACATGGGGGGAAAGAAAATCACTCATGAAGCCTTTATTTGGTCACCTTCGTTCACCAACAATTATATCCAGAAACCTTTCAATTTCAACATTTTCATTCCCGCCCAGATCAAGAACATCCAGAATCACACAACCCACTTGTGCTGTATATTTTATTAATTGGAAAGGTTGTGGAATGAAAGGCACAGAAAAGAAGGATCCCTATCAACATACGAACATGTGAAATTTGACAGACAGGAAAAGATCTACTGGTCCATCCAGCCTGTCCCATTATTTATGTTGTGATGCCTAGTGCATCACAATACAGGCACTGCATACACTCCCAGCCCCACCCGGACACCACTTGTCAGACCTGTTGACTTATGTCAATTGTAAACAATTTTACAACACCAAGTTATAGTCCAGCAATTTTATTTTAAATTCACAAGCTTTCGGAGGCTACCTCCTTCCTCAGGTGAACGATGTGGAAATGAAATCCTCGAAATGAAATCGCATTTATAATTCACAGAACAATGCTTGATGATTACAGACAGTCTTTTCAACTGCTGGACTATAACTTGGTGTTGTAAAATTGTTTACAATTGACATAAGTCAACAGGTCTGACACGTGGCAGTTGAAAAAACTGTCTGTACTCACCAAGCATTGTTCTGTGAATTATAAATGCGATTTCATTTCGAGGATTTCATTTCCACATCGTTCACCTGAGGAAGGAGGAAGCCTCCGAAAGCTTGTGAATTTAAAATAAAATTGCTGGACTATAACTTGGTGTTGTAAAATTGTTTACAATTGTCAACCCCAGTCCATCACCGGCATCTCCACATTATGTCAATTGGTAAGCAAGCTGATTCACAGGGAAAATTCCACATTGCCAGTGGAAGTGTAATCCTCACTTTTTGGGGAAAGTTCTGAAGCTGTGTCTACTGCTGTTTTTATACATATGTAAATTCACAAACATCAGCATTTGTATTTGGGCCACTGGACCAGAAATCACTGGTTTGGTGACAAAGGGTTTTAACTGGGAGGATTAACAAAGTTATACCTGTACCTTGAAAGGGATACAGAAATCATGTGGGGAATTTTAACTCCCCCAGGTCAAGCAGGAAGGGGGGCGAGAGTGGGGGCGGGGGGGGGGGCAGGGTTAAATTGTTAAAAATGAGAAACCTAACGTTTAACTGGGGCGTGTTGGGGGTGGGCGAGTAACCTGCTCTTGAGAGGCAGGTCAGTCATTTAAATATGTTAATGAGGCTGCATGCCTCAGATCTTAGCAGCCATTTAGATTTAACGGCTGCGGGCCGTGTTTCCCAGAATTTGGGAAACCCAACAGCGAAAGGGAGGTGAGAGCTGCTGGATCCAGCAGGTAAGTGCTTTTCCAGCCCTGTTTATGGGGCAGGAGGACCAGGAGTGCTTCCCCCTGGCCCCTCAAGCTAACCTGCTTACCTTCCCGTGATCTGCCAAACCCCCTCCTCGATCTCTAGACCTACCCCCATCAGCCTCTCAATCTGGCCGGCTGTTGGGCGGGAAATGGAGAAAAAAAATTCAAATGAGGTCCTGCCGTTAAATTTGGCAGGACCTCCACGTTCTCCATAATTTTGGTTTCCCGGCCGTTAAAAGTCACCCCCACTCCCTCCCCATCTCCCCGTAAATATTGGGGCCCATATATCTGTGCTGCATTTCATAAAAGAAATATTCAGCCATGTAATTGTTTCCTTGACACCACTCCACCTATTTGCCCTTATTATATAAATCTAGAGGACTGTTGTATATCCTAGGGTTTCCACGTACCTCTGCATAAATGAAAGGTGCATCATATGGAAAGCAAACCTGCCCTTGTTTTATGGCTTTAACAGAAGATGGTCCACACCTATACATGCCTAAGGAAAACAACATGAATAATCAAAATAGTATACAACTTACTGGAAAGCACTTATCCAAAGCTTCCTGTTGCCTTAAAATTAAAACATAATGGGGTCCTACAGTAGACTTATTGACGTAAAGGCTCTTAAGATAGTAGGTGAGAGTTGACTGTACTCAGTTGCTATCAAATCGTTAATGTGCAATTTTTGGATCCACTGCTTTTTAACTTACTGCTTACAATAAGCTAGGCATTCCAATCATTAGACATTGACAATAACCAATATGAATGAGACAGACAACCAGGCTACCAAAACAGGCTACATTAGACCGTGATCCTATAAATTATAAATATCAGAGCTGTGGAATTGATAAGTTAATGTTAAAAATTTAAAAGGCCCAGATTCACTGGCTCAGGGATGGGCCATGTGGTAGAGGAGGCAATGACCAGAAAGGCATTTCTTTCTGGAAGCAATTTGAACCTATTAAATGTTTGCACAGGGAGAGAGCTGTGGGAGGAGCCGGCTTTATAGTTGAGTGCAACCTCCAGCAATAAAAGGAGTTGTCGCCAATGTGTGCACAAATGCTTTAGTGATGTTGAAAAAGTCGCAAAGCAAAAGACTGAGTTTAACTACAGTGCCCAGACATCAACCAGATGAGGAGACCAGCAGAAGAAGGAACTGAAAGCAGCAAGAAAGAAGTCGGTCCAGCTGTTCAGTTTGATAAACTGGGAGGACATTGGGTAGGGATCTCCACATCCAAATCTTCCTTAAATACCCAACTCTATAGAACATATTCAAAAATAATACTTTGGTAAATTATTAGCTAACAATGAATACAGCAAAGAATGCATCTGGCATTAGTTCGTTGATATAATAATTTTACATCAATAAGGATAATTTTAAATTTCCTCTCCTAACAAATAAGCCAAGACAAACAATAACAACTTGCATTTATATAGCGCCTTTAATGTAGTAAAGCATCCCAAGGCGCATCACAGGAGCGTAATCAAACATAAGGAGATATTAGGACAGGTTGTTCAAAGACATAGGTTTTAAGGACCATCTTAAAGGAGGACAGAAAAGTAGAGAGGTGGAGGGGTTTAAGAGACGGAATTCCAGAGTTTAGGGCCTAGGCAGCTGAAAGCGCCACCAATGGTGGAGCGATGAAAATTGGTGCTGCACAAGAGGCTAGAATTAGACGAGAACAGAGATTTCGGAGGGCTGTAGGGCTGGAGGAAGATACAGAGATAGGGAGGGGCGAGGCCACAGAGGGATTTGAAAACAAGGATGAGAATTTTAAATTCGAGGTGTTGCCGGACTGGGAGCTAATGTAGGTCAGCGAGCACAGGGGTGATGGGTGAACGGGGCTTAGTGCGAGTTAGGATGCAGGCAGCAGAGTTTTGGATGAGCTCAAGTTTATAGATGGTGGATGATGGGAGGCCAGCCAGGAGAGCATTGCAATAGTCAAATCTAAAGGTAACAAAGGCATGGAAGTGGGTTTCAGCAGCGGATGAGCTGAGGCAGGGGCGGAGACAGACGACGTTACGGAGGCTGAAGTAGGCGGTCTTGGTGATGGACCAGATATGTGGTTTGAAGCTCATCTCAGGGTCAAATAGGACGCCAAGGTTGTGAACGGTCTGGTTCAGCCTCAGACAGTGGCAAGGGAGAAGGATGGAGTTGGTGGCTAGGGAACGGAGTTGGTTCGGGGACTGAAGACAATGGCTTCGGTCTTCCCAATATTTAGTTGGAGGAAATTTCTCTTTATCCAGTACTGGATGTCAGACAAGCAGTGTGACAAATCAGAGAGTGTGGAGGTGTCAACAGAGGTGGTGGTGAGGTAGAGCTGGGTGTCATCAGCATACATGTGGAATCTGACGTTGTGTTTTCGAATATTGTCGCCAAGGGGCTGCACGTAGATGAGAAACAGGAGGGGGCCAAGGATAGATCCCTGGGGGATTCCAGAGGTAATGGTGCGGGAGCGGGAAGAGAAGCGGGTGATTCTCTGGCTACGACTGGATAGATAAGAATGGAATGAGGCGAGCGCAGTCCCGCCCGTGAGGATGACGGAGGAGAGGTGTTGGAGAAGGATGGTGTGGTCAACTGTGTCAAAGGCTGCAGGCAGGTAGAGAAGGATGAGGAGGGATAGTTTACCACGGTCACAGTCACATAAGATGTCATTTGTGACTTTGACAAGTGCTGTTTCAGTACGGTGGCAGAGGCGGAAACCTGATTGGAGGGATTCAAACATGAAGTTGCGGGATAGATGGGCACAGATTTGGGAGAGGAAAGGGGGGTTGGAGATGGGGCAGTAATCCGTAGTGCGATCTGTGCCAAACTACAAGTAACAATATTCCAAACACCAACACAGACATGTTCACTAACACGTATACTATGGGGTAAATTTTACAAATTAGTGTTCCGCGCGCAATGCCATGCTCGATGTAAGGCAGGTCAGACAATTGGGCATAGAGGTCATCACACCCGATTTTGTTGTCAGTAAAATGAATAATCAGAAAATTGAGAGCACCACAAATCAGCCACACTGACCTCCATGCCTGATGTCTGATCTGCTCTCCCACCAAGCGAAGCTCTAGGCTGAGAACTCTAACTTGTAAAACTTACCCTATATCAGCACCACATCAGCATTTACCTGGCACAGAGGAGAGAGCTATTCCACTAAAGGGAGATGAATTAGCTAGACCCATATTAGATTGCAGGCCTCGGGCACATGAGGAGGCCTACGAGGGTTTGGACATCTTCAAGTCTTAAGACTGTTGGAGCCTCAACAGAATATACAATATTCTCTTGATCAGTTACAGTGTACCGTGGGTCTGAGTCTGAAGAATATCAATGTTCCATGCCTGAGATTTATATGATAATGGACTATGGATTCTCTGCAATTCATCTATTATGGAGGGAATGTCAACTGAGATCATGACTTGAATCAATCCCTTGGGGATGTGAATTTAACAACACAGGGAATGTTTTTCAAATAGATGTAACTGGAAAAGTATGAGCCATGGAGTCCACTATTCAGGCAACTCTGAGGGCAGGACTTGTGGACCTTGGAGAAGGGTTGATGTTTTCTTTAAGGCAAGATGTAGCAAAGGTAGATGGCCAATGCTCTGTAACACTTGGAATAACATAGACAGGTAATCAGTCTCAATCCAATGATGGTTACTCTGACCAACACAACCTTGGAGTCCTGCAGAAAACACTGACCCTTCCACAGAAATGGTTCAAGCCAATTCTTGCCCTAACACACAGACATTTCTCCCCTTCCATTCAAACCTAGTTTGGTATTGGTGTTTACTGTAAAAGTCACTTCTTTTACATTCACATTGCAAAATTTTCTGTGCAGCTGCATTAGCATTTTCCTCTTCAGCCAGTGTTCAGGTCTCAGGAACTAATTGTCCTTCACACCCTGCTTACCAGCCTCCACATTTCTTTGCAGGTCATTTAACCCAGCCCTCTCTGTGATTAGTGTATCTCTTGCTTCTCTGCCCATCCCCTCTACTCACTAAAATCTTTTAATCTTTCCGTCTTTGATTCTGATGAAAAGTACACACCTGAAACAGCTTCACCTATCTTCACTTCATAGGGGCTGACTGACCTGCTAAATATTTCTAGCATTTTCTGTCTTTATTTCTCATTTCCAGCACTTGAATTTTTTCTTTCTATTATTCCACGTTTCTTAAACTTCATTTCTAATTTAGTGTATGCTCTCTTTTCTAGCTTCCAGTGAAGTCCATTTGTGGTGAACTTATTTTATCTACTGTCAGTACTCTTGTGCTGGATTTAACAGAATGTCAACAGTACGGAGTTCATAGAGAATGTTGCCAAGACTGCATTTCCTCTCCTTTGAGAACCAAGGGGGGAGCTGTCACAAGTTGCCTTATAGCAAATTTCTAGTCTAGTATCTTCTGTACATTACGACATAATGATAATTATTTGGTGTCTAGATGACATATGGATTTCTTGGCCTGGATTTTCTGGTTAAGGAGCATTTCTGGCATGAAGCCCACCATTTCTGCCCAACATGGAGATGCTCCCATTATCCCTGCCATCTTTTTGGCTCTGGGGTAATCTGCATGTGCGTGAGAGGTGGGTTTTCCAGCCTCCCAGACTGAGTGTACAAACTTGTTCCTGCAGTGGGCTTGCTGCAGCAGGAAAAAAGAGGTAGCCACCGAGCTGCCCGCAGGATAAAAACATTTTAGTGCCAAATCTTTTCTTTCATTGATGGGTACCCTGTGCATGGCTGTTCTCTGAGTGCGCTCACACAGGCTCCCCCCGTCCAATGAATCCCCAAGGCTCCCTCCATCAACCTTAGAATGCCGGATGTTGGGCCCCTGCATCCCAGTGTTTAATCAGGGAAACAAGGCAAAGGCTTTTGTTCCCTTATTTTATTAGCCCTATCCAGACTCTCCAACAAAAAACACAGTGGGACAAGGCTGGAAAATCCAGGTCAACATCTTACTACTGTGATGGGCACAATAGTCTCTTACACAGACTGAGGCTACATCGCTGTGATCATTATTACTGGACACAACAAGATATTTACTGCAAAAGGAATCCAATGTTCACCTACAACATTTTCAGTAAAATTAGGTCTGTCTCTCCGATGTCTTCTGTTGTTCCTTGAGGGCATATGAGAGGCAAAAACCATGAAAGAGATGTTCACACAATAGTGAATTATCTGGGGGTATATTTTGCATTTTATGTTTCTCAAGGATGTTGTGCCTCACAGTTCATTGGGTATCAGCATTATAAACCTTTTTATAGCCAACCTGTAAACATCAATATCAGAAAAGTAATTTTAGGAGACAAAGTCTTGTAGTGACCGACCTTCACTTGTTTCTTGAGGCGTGGCATCTACAACTTGCCACCCGCCATAACCTGGTGGAAGGTCAGATCTGGACATCCAGCATTCATTCCAGCAATGATAGTTCCTATTTATAATTATGAACAAGATAAAAAGACATTTGTAAACTTGATGTATTAAACAAGAACAAAACCTAATATAGAAAAACAAAGTGGGACAATTTCATGTAGATGATAGTTATTCTTTTCCAGCAGTTTTCTGTCCCATTATTATTTTAAAAAAATAATGAGAAAGGCATTGTCAAACCATACTTAACACTGTAAAAAGGGAACTTCTTTTGTCTTTGATCTAGCTGTAGAAACTTCAGAAGTTACATCTTTTGGCACAACTGGAAAGTACAAATGTTATCATTTTACTTATGGAAATTATCAGCTGTTGGCCAACAGTCTCAACAAGAAAATGGATGAGATTGAGAACTGCAGTCAGCCATTTCCTTTCAACTACAGATACCCAAGTATCTCGCAGCTTGGAATTATAGTCTAATTAAAAGAAGTTCAGTCTTAGTTCCGGGAGACACTGTTTCATAACACCAAACTACATTAACTCTTTGAACATGGAGGGCTCTTCTCAACTTTCAAAGTACATGCATGCTTTGAATTATTAAAAAATATGTAAAAGTAACTTTTTGTACATTTTAAATGCTGAATGTTATAAAGTAGAACAGGGTAAAGATAGTCAAGTATAGGATATTTCCTAATTGAAATCAAATCGCAATAAGGTTTTGTTCTTAAATAATAGTCCAGTAATATTTTGTCACCCACTGGGCTTCAGGGACCAAACATACGGTACTCAACAGGGGGGGAGGGTGGGGGGGAAAGAGTAAGTAGGCTCCTGTTATGAGTGCATGAATTAGAAATCCCCTCCCCCAAGAATGCTTTCTGGAATCTATTATCCCTGTAGCAATTGATTTTTTTTTAAGTAATTAAAAAACCTATAGCCACAGAAAGTGTCTACTTGCCCGACAACTACAATGATGGAAGATAAACTAATAGCAGGATTGGGATGCAAATTTCTCCCCCGCTCCTTTGGTGAAGCCATTGGCTCATGCTGGGTACAGTTCCACCGGGGCCGAGCACCCTCTGCTACATGACCGTTCTTCATATGTGAGTTTGGCAAATGAGAGACTACAGGATATTTGGCTGCTAGGGCATCGCGGCTGAGCCAGATTCCGTCCACACTTTCCAGCAGGGGTGGTCACTAGAATACGATCAGGAGCAGGAGGCCTGGTTGATTTCCTCTTCCTAGCCTTGAGTTCTGAGGTCAATTAAATTGTCCATGCTCCCACCTCCATGAGATCATCTAATTCAGCACAGAGTGGGAATCAAACCTTGGATTTTCTAGTCCTTTTGCCTCAGATATATAATGTTAGTTAAACTTTGAAAAGGAGGTAGACACAGAAAGAAGCATCCAAATTGAGTCAAATTTGGGGAGTCATTAAATAGGAACATAGGAATTGCTAGATGAAAAAAGACCAAGGTCCATCTAAATCACCTTCTACCATCCTGGTCATCGCATGATACAACGATAATGGAGTTGTTGACTAATCATGGTAATCAATATCTAGCAATTAGTCTATAACAAACCCAGACATGAGGCGAGGAAAATCCCAGTGATGGAAAGCTTTCGAAAACATGGGCATGATTTTTTACTCGGAGCCGGGTACCCTGTGTATCCGCAGATATTCACGTGGGGAACCCAGAAGCGAATTGAGTGTGTCGCAATCTACGATCGCAACTCAATTGAAGGTGAGTATTTGAGCTTCTGCGTTTCCCATGTGCCAGGCAGCCAGATTGACAGTGCAAGAAGAGCTGCAAATCAGAGAGGGGGCAGGAGGGCGAGAGAGATCTTTGGCACTGCAAAAAATTGGAGGTGAGGGGACGTGAATGACATCAGGGTGTCCAGCCAGCATCGGAGATCGGGGAATGGGGGGGTGGTCCAGCATCGGGTGGAGGATCCAGCATAGGATGGGGGGGCTCACTATCGGGGGCGGGGGGGGGGGGGGGGTGGCGGGTGATGTGGCCGATTGCCAGGTGAGCTTGTTGGGACTGGATGAAGCACTCCTGCTCCTCTGGGCCCACAAGCAGTGCAATAAAGACACTCACCTCATGGATCCGGCCCTTCCCGCCAGCATTCAACTGATGTGATTCGGAGTGATGGGAAACCCGAACAGGTAAGGTTGATTTCCTTTTAATTGTCCAATACACAAAATATTAAGTACCTCAAGTATCTCAATGAGGTACATTGCCCCTTTAAGTATCGGCCTGCTGGCTTTAAGTGGGGGCGGGACTTCCTGGTGTCTGCTGTGCACACGCAGACAAACCTGCCTGGGTTAAACCCAGAAATGGGCACGTTGCAGTCGGGATGCGGTCACGCTCCAAACATCTACTATTTTGACTGCCCACCCGCTCCCAACCCACCCATTCTTGGGGGTTAAAATTAACCCCCATAGGTCCAAAGTCACATGTTCTTCCCAAGCATGCTACACTTACCAAATGTCATGTCTCAAATTACTCATATACTGTATCCCAAAATATTATTTTCTGAAAGAAATGTATCTAATTTGCATGTGAATGAATCAATACCATCTGCTTCCATTGTCTCCCTCGGGAGCCTGTTCCACAGATTTATGACTTGCTCAGTGAAATATTGTTTCCGCAGATTCATTTTGAATTAATCTATTAAATTATTGGTAATTGTTATAGACCCCCCAGTCAGACACTTGAACATGATGAGTTACTATGGAAACAGACTTCTAAAGCCTCAAAAGTAAGCCACCTTTGTTTGATGGGTGACTTTAATTTTCCCGGAATTCAGTGGCATGAAGGTTTACCCTCTGTTGTGGTGGGAAGTGCAGCTGAAAAATTTGTTGAAAATATACATGACTGTTTCCTGACTCAACACGTCAATGAAGTAACCAGGGGTGACAATATATTAGATCTCGTTTTTAGTGGTGAGCCTGACCTCGTATCGGGCCTCCATGTGAGGGAGCACCTGGGCAACAGTGACCACAACATTATACTTTTTTAATTGGCTGTTAGAACCAAAGGTACTGAAAATCTACAACTCGTACAAGATTTCAAAAGGGCAAACTTTGCTAATATGGCAGATGATTTGGAACGGGTTAATCGGCTAACCCTACTGGGTGGTGATGAGACTGATGTAGAATACAAATGGAAAGTTTTTAAGAATAAGATAAAAAATGTGGAAGACAAATATGTACCCAAAGTCAAAATAAGGGAATGTGGTAAGAAAAAGCCAAGGTGGCTGACTGGTCATGTACAAAGATAAATAAGATGTAAACAAAAATGTTTTTACAATCTTAAGGCATCTAATACTCAACTAAACAGAGATAAGTACAAAGAACAATTAAAGAAAACAAAGGCTGCTATTAGATCAGCTAAAAAGGATAATGAAGAAGAGGATTATAGACAATTGTGGAAGTAATGGGAAAAGCTTTTTCAGTTATGTGAAGAGTCAGGCCAATGTCAAAGACTGTATTGGGCCATTGAAGGACTCACTGGGTATGGCAGAAATATTAAATGAGTACTTTGCAATGGTCTTTACTCTTGAAGACGATACCTGACTGTTAAAATTTAATGACGTTAATAATAAAATTAGTAACATTAACATAGATGAACATATTGTTTTAGATAGAATTAAGAACCTAAAAATAGATAGAGCGGCCGGGCCGGATGATATCCACCCGAGGATCCTCGGGGAGATGGGACACGTACTGTGCGAGCCCCTTGCCCGTATCTTTAATAGCTCACTGCACTCTGGGACGGTTTCCATAGACTGAAAGGTGGCTAATGTAGTCCCTATCTTTAAAAAAAGGAGATAAGACTGACCCGGCTAACTATAGGCCCAGTGGTTTGACATCAGTAACAGGAAAGGTGCTTGAAGGAATCTTTAGGGATGTAACATATGATTCCTTACCTAAGAAAGGATATACTTGCCATAGAGGGAGTGCAGCGAAGGTTCACCCGACTGATTCCTGGATGGCAGAACTGTCGTTTGAGGAAAGATTGGGTCGACTCGGCCTGTATTCACTCGAGTTTAGAAGAATGAGAGGGGATCTCATTGAAACATATAAAATTC